>NC_142029.1:34001152-35251152 GCF_982192425.1 Myodes glareolus | reverse complement strand
GTGGGTTTCCGTCTGTATCGCCATCCATCGTCGGATGAAGGATCTATGGTGATAAGCAAAATCTTCATCAGTATGGTTATAGGCCAAGGCCGGTTCAGGCACCCTCTCCTCTGTCCAGAGAATAATCTGGGGATCTCTCCTTGGACCTGGGATCCCATTTAGAATCAAGTCTCTTGTAAACCCTAAAATGACTCCCTTAGTTGAGATATATTCTTCCCTGATTCCATATCCATCCTTCCTCCCTCCCCCATCTCATTCCCCCGAGTTTTCCCCATTCCTCCCCTACTCCCTTCTCTCTAACCCTCTCCCCTTCCAACAACCCTCCCACCCACCCCCCCATGCACCCGAGGTTACCTGGGACTCTTGTCTATTTCCAATCTCCAGGAGGATAAGTACATGAATTTCTTCAGGTTCACCTTCTTATTTAGCTTCTCTAGAATGTCGAATAATAGGCTCAAAGACCTTTAATTATGGCTAGAATCCACTTATGACTGAATAGATACCATATTCCTCTTTTTGGGTCTGGCTTACCTCACTCAGTAAAGCGTTTTCTATGTCCATCCATTTGCATGCAAAATTCAAGATGTCATTGTTTTTTATCGCTGTGTAAAACTCTAATGTATATATGTTCCACACCTTTTTTAACCATTCTTCTATTGAGGGGCACCTAAGTTGTTTCCAGGTTCTGGCTATTACAAATAGTGCTGCTATGAACATAGTTGAACAAATGCTTTTGTGGTATGATAGGGCATCTCTTGGGTATATTCCCAAGAGTGGAATTGCTGGGTCCTGAGGGAGGTTGACTCCCAGTTTCCTGAGAAACCGCCACACTGATTTCCACAGTGGCTGCACAAGTTTGCATTCCCACCAACAATGGATGAGAGTTCCCCTCTCTCCACATCCTCTCCAGCATAGGCTATCATTGGTGTTTTTGACTTTAGCTACTCTGACCGGTATAAAATGATATCTCATAGTTGTTTTGATTTGCATTTCCCTGATCACTAAGGAGGCTGAGCATGACCTTAAGTGTCTTTTGGCCATTCGAAGTTCTTCTGTTGAGAATTCTCTGTTCAGATCAGCACCCCATTTTTTAATTGGGTTAATTAGAGTTTTAGTGTCTAGTTTCTTGAGTTCCTTGTATATTTTGGAGATCAGGCCTTTATCTGATGAGGGGTTGGTGAAGATCTTCTCCCAGTCAGAAGGTAGCCTTTTTGTCTTACTGATGGTGTCCTTTGCTTTACAGAAGCTTCTCAGTTTCAGGAGGTCCCATTTATTCATTGATTCTCTTATTGTCTATGCTACTGGGGTTCTACTTAGGAAGTGGCCTCCTGTGCCTATATCTTGTAGACTACTTCCCACTTTCTCTTCTATCTGGTTCAAAGTGGTCCAATTAATGTTGAGGTCTTTAACCCATTTGGACTTGATTTTTGTGCATGGTGATAGATATGGATCTATTTTCATTCTTCTACAGGTTGACATCCAGTTATCCAGTTTATGTTTGGGGTTAGTTTCTATGGCATTGGTGTTCTACTTTAAAAAAAAAAGAAAAAAAAAACAAAACTTCTTTTCCAATGTCTTGAAGGCTATCCCTTACATTTTCTTATAGAAGTCTCTATATTTTTAGAGTTAAGCTTTGTTGATCCATTAAATCTTAAGTCTTTTGATCCATTTAAATTTATTTTCGTGCAAGGTGAATGATATGAATCTGATTTCATTCTCCAGCAGGTAGAAACTCAGTTTTACTAGCACCATTTGTTAAATAAGTCACCTTTCTTTCAGTGTTTGTTTTTGTCTCCTTTGTAAAAAATTAAGCAGGCATAGCTTTGTTGTTGCATTTCTGGGTTCTCTATTCTAGTCCATTAATCTTCCTGTAAGTTTTTATACCAGTACCAAGTTCTCTTTATCACTATACCTCTGTAGTATAATTTGAGTTGGAATATTATAATACCTCCAATTTTGTTCTTACTCTTTAAGGTTGTTTTGGATATTTGTGAGGTTGGTTTTCTTTTTCTTTTTGTGTTTCCACATAAATTTTTGTCTTGGCATTGAAATTTTGATACATATTGCATTAAAACTGTAAACTAATTTTGATAGCATATCTATTTTCTCAATGTTCTTTCTGCCAATTCAAGAACATGGAATGTCTCTGCATAATCCAGCTTCTTCTGCCTTTTCTCTCTTCAGTATATTGTAGAGGTCTTTACTTCTTTGGTTAGATATATTCCTAAATACTTAAATTTATTTAGGCTTTATTTGCTTAGTTTGGCAGTGATAGGGATTAAACTCAGAGCCTCATATATATAAGGCAAGGAGGTTATCATAAAACTACATTCCCAGCCCTTAGTGCTATTTTGAGTAGGATACTTTGCTCATTCTTTCTCTGCGAGTACACTGTTGGCACATACAGAGGCTACTCATTTTTTTAATATTACTTTAATATCTTGAAGATTTACTGTGTTTATTAGGCACAAGAGTTTTCTAATAGACCCAATATTGTCTTTTAAAGGTATTCTATTTTAGGTGTTTGGGTGCTTTTTCTCCATGTTTGATTGTGTGCCATGTGCATGCAATATCCATGGATACCAAAGAGGGCATTTGATCTGCTTGGACTGGAGCTCCAGATTTTAGTGAACCACTGTGTGGCTACTGGGAACTGATCATGGGTATCAGAAAGAGCAGCAACTGTTTTTAACACCTAAGTCATCTTTAAAGAAATCAATATGTCATATTGTCATATCATCTGTAAAAAAAATAGCTTGACTTCTTTATTTCTTATTTTTACATTTTTGTGTCATTATTTTTCTAATTTTTTTAGTTAAGACTTAAAGTACTATATCAAATAAGAGAGGGAAAAGTATATGTCTGTGCCTCATTTCTGATTTGAGAGAAAATTATTTCAATTTGTTTCCATAATATAGCTTTGGACATAACTTTGATGCATCTAGCCATTATTATTTAGGGGTATGATCCATCTATGCTTCACATCTTTAGAGCTTTCATTAAGAAAGAATGTTCAATTTTGTGAAGTACCTTTGTTTCTTTTAGAAATACAATATCCAACATCTCTCCATATCCCACATTTTCTCTTTTCATCTTTTGATAGATATGTAGGTTGGTTGCATATATTGGCTATTATGAGTAGTACATAAATAAACATGTGTAAGCATCATTTTGGTGTATTAACTTAACAACGAATTATATTGTAACATTAAGAACTTTCTAATAAAAAAATATCCTGGGACTAGATAGATTCAATGATAAATTTCCTCTGATCTTTAAAAAATTAATACCATCTTTCCTTGATAAATATATATGGAGACTTTATCAAAAATAATTTTCAATTGAGTTGAATAACTCATTTGAGAAATTGTATGCAACTAGGCACAGTGGTTAACACTTCTAATTGCAACACGTGGGAGTTTGATACAGGAAGATCAAAATTTTAGGACAATCTTTGGCACATAGTGAGATGCTGTTTAAAAAATAAAACAGCCATAAGAACTACAAAGGCATGAATAATCAAAATATAAGTATTTAGCATGATCAAGTTAGTTTTTGTTTAATTATGAATGCATGGATTAATTTACAAAAAACAATAACTATATTACAGCACACAAATAGTATAAAGGACAAAAATCACATGATAATGTCAATATATAGAGGAAGAAATGAAAAATATTAAATCCTCTGAGTAATCCACAATAAAGCCTATATCGGAAAAACTACAACTATCTAGTCTTCAATTCCATCAAAGACCTGAAGGATAAACTATTACCTGAGTAAATTGAAAGTACAGATCAAGAGATTTTCAAAACTGTAGAAATGACAGAGACAACTACCTACCTGGACAGTTAATCAGTTTTCCTCTGCAATGTTAGAACAGCTATATTTAGCCTACAGGTCTAAAATATCTGACAGACTTTTCTGTGAAGAAGAAATTTTGAAGGACTGGCTTGCATTGTTTTGGCAAAGTTCTGCAGTTGACTTCCTTTGTGTCCTGTTTGTCCAAGAGGGACAGAATATTATCAGCAATAGAGGCAAGGGCAATTTGCCCAGTGACTAGCTTTGCCACATTTGAAGCCAACTCCATAAAGGGGTTCTTCAATGCCTATCATCTTCATTAAAGTAGACTGGTGCTGCCAGGAGCAGATTTGTCTTACTGTCATGAAAAGCCTTATGTTATTAAAACATCTTAAATGACATATTTTGTAGATCTCTGAAATGTTTATATATCTATAAAATATATCTCTGTTTAAGCTTGAAAACACAAATATGAGGCTGGGACAAGTTCTGTTTTGTCTGTGTAGCTACAGTTCTCAGGATAGGACCGGGCCCATTCTTGGGGTATTTTTTTTTTGCAAATAAATTAGTTAATTAAAATAAGTACTTCCCGATACATTTAATGAAGTTTGAAATTTTCAAAGCACTTTTACAATAGTACTTAACTTTTTACTTTCAATTTCTCCTAAAATCCTAGACTCTACATTAATATATGTCAAATGAATAATCAACAAATTGGCTTGTGAGTGAGCTCGTTGGTCCCTCTGAATGTGGGTAACAGTTGCATGGATGGGGCAGACTGGGGTGCCACTGGCAGTGCACCAGGATTTATCCCTACTGCTTGTACTGGCTTTTTGGGAACCTTTTCTTTTTGGTTGTATACCTTGCTCAGCCTAGATATAGTATGGAAGGTCTTGAACCTTCCCCAAAGCAATGTTCCTTACCCTCTCTGAGGATTGGATGGGGTGGGGTGGGAGGGTGTATAGAGGGAATGGGAGAAGGGAAGGGAGTGGGAACTTGGATTGGTATGTATAATGAAAAAAGTTTGTTTTCTTTAAAAATTAAAATAAAAAGATCTGAGAATGCTGAGAATGCTCAAGGAATACCAGGCAGTGCACTAAGGGCATTAACTCAAATGAGGTGTTTCTGAATAGGAACTCTGTTCCTTAGAAATAAGACTAACTCTTGGCAATGGTCCTTTGGAAAATAAAGACTTTTTGCTTTTTACAAAAAGGAAGCTGTCTACTGACTGGAAGTGGCCTGTAGAATGGGAGAACATGCTGCCAAATCTATGTCTTGTGGAAGACCAGTGTCTAGAATATACAAAGAGCACATAAAGGTAAACATGGAGAGGACAAAACCTCTGGAACTGAAGGAAGAGCTCTCAGAAGTGCAAATGCAAATGACTAATAAATAGTTTTTAAAGTGTTCAATATCCTTAACCGCCAGGGAAACACAAATCAAAACTAGCTTGAGATTCCACCTCACTCTAGTAGGAGTGACTTTTATAAGAAAACAAATAACAGCAAATTCTTGCAAGAATGTGGGAAATGGAGAACCTTTAGATAGTCTTGATGAACTTGTAAACTAGTACAGTCATTATGGAGAGAATTTTGCACATTTCTCAAAATGCTAGAAGTCAGTCCTCCATACGATCAATATATATCACTCAAGACATAGACCCAAAGGATTCAATAGTCCCATTATTAAAGATACCTGCATATCCATATTCATTGCTACCTATTAACAATAGCTAGTACACAGGATCAAGTTAGATGTCCATCAGTAAATTATAGTGATAAATTATAATGAAAATGCAATATATTTGAACAAGGACATTCTATTTGGTAAGTAACCAAACATAAATTATGAAATTTACAGCATATAAAAGTAGAAAATACTATACTGAGTGAAGTGAGTCAGGCCCAGAAAGACAATACTGGGAAAGTATTTGCCCAGAAAGGCAAATAGTACAATGGAATCTTCAGATCGCTCTGTTTAAATTGGACTGAGTGTCAGTATAGTCTAGGTATGCAGAAAGTAGCTGTGAGTGGTGGGATCAGGGAAAGGGTCTGAAGGGAAGGTGATGGCAAATCAAACGTAATATTAAAGTGAAATAAGGAAATCTAGGTGGAGTAATGTTTCAAGGGGGATGGAGTACGGATAATAGAGAGAATGAGGGGAAATATAGATGGTTAACCCAAACTAAGGATTATGAAAAAACCATATTGAAATCTACTATTTTATAAACTAACTAAAATTAATATGTACAAGTGTTCTGATTATACATTTATCACAATAATATGTATGAATGGCCAAGAGACACTGGAAAAGATTCTCAGCATAATTAATCACTGGCTGGAGAAATGCAAACTGAACAACCTGTTAGTGTGGTTGTCATGGAGGAGATAGCCAGTGGAAACAAACAGTATTTGTGAAGATATTGATAGGGGAATCCACACAGAAATTTCATGTGAATGAAAGTTCATGTATTCACTTTAGGATATGATCTAGGTTTTTTTAAAAAAAATAATAATAGAAGCATTATATCATCCATGAATACCTCTATCGGCTTTATTACTGGAGGAATTTAAATCATATGTTGAAGAAATATCTTTGTTTCCCAACTTATTGAGTAACTTTCACAGTGTGCTAGATATGGGTGTTCATTAATATGAGTGAAGAACAAAATTTGAGTACATATGTCTTTTGTCTACATGAAAGAGGAGCATCTCATAATTTGTGACAAGGTGTGTGATCTTGGATGACATTTTGCAGTGAATGAAATAAGCCACCCACAAAAATAGAGGTCTCATATAGTCATAATACACAGACTTACAAAATACAGGCGCTGATGCAGGATTACTCAAAACAGCAGAAAGTAGGAAGGTGGTACACAACCTAGGGATTGCCCAAGTTGGGAGATTTGAGACAAAGACAGAATTTTGGTTGAAAAGATGGCATAAATTCAGTAGTGTCATCTCAGCGACATTCCTGACCAGCAAGGGGCACCAACTTCTAGCAGACAGCCATTGGAGGGGTGAGTTTGCTTCTGGCCCACGGCAGGAGCCGGGCGAGGAAGAGTTCAGGCTTTTACCAGCCCCATAGACTCTCAGGGCAACCTGCATTGGTGGCTCCACCCTGCTAAGTTCTCCCGCCTGCCATCCCAGCTTCCATCCAGGTATAGTGTTCTATATTTATCCCTTCCCCCTGGGGCCATAAAATTTCCCCAGCTCAGCTGCCTTGAGCACTGGGCCTGGGCTGTAGGTGCAACCTGGAAGGAGGGAGTGCCTGTGTTTCAATAGCCTGCCTGAGGAAAGGTAGGCTTTCTGTCAGTGAAGTCCCTGCCAAAGAAGGGAACCTGACCTGGTACCAGAAGATCCAATAGAGAGCATTTGAAGGAAGAGATGGGCAGACGCCAAGGCAAGACCTCCTCCAACAATCAGAAAAACAACATGAAAACACCAGATCCCAACGACCCTACAATAGAAGGACTTGAACACCTTAATCCAGAAGAAGTGGAAAAAAGTGCCATTATGAAAGCATTAGAGTCCCTTAAACAGGATATGAATAACTCCCTTAAAGAAATGGATGAGAAGTATAACAAAAAGTTTGAAGAAATGAGTAAATCCATAAATGATACCCTGGGAAACCAAGAAAAAACAATCAAACAGGTAAAGGAAACAGTTCAAGAACTGAAAACTGAAATGGAGGCAATGAAGAAAACACAAACCGAGAACCGGCTGAATATGGAAAACCTAGGTAAACGAATGGAGACTACAGAATCAAGCATAACCAATAGAATACAAGAGATAGAAGAACGAATCTCAGATTCTGAAGATACCATAGACAAAATAAACACTCTGATCAAAAAAAATGGCAAATCCAACAAATTCTCTTCACAAAACATTCAAGAAATCTGGGACACAATAAAAAAACCAAATCTAAGAATAATTGGGATTGAAGAAGGAGAAGAACTGCAGATCAAAGGTCCAGAAAATATATTCAACAAAATTATAGAAGAAAACTTCCCCAACGTAAAGAATGATATTCCTCTGAAGGTTCAAGAAGCATGCAGACACCTAATAGACTGGATCAAAAAAAATCCCCTCGCCATATAATAATCAAAACAAAAAACATACAGATTAAAGAAAGAATATTAAGAGCTGCAAAGGAAAAAGGGCAAGTAACTTATAAAGGTAAACCTATCAGACTTACACTGGACGTCTCTATGGAAACCATGAAAGCCAGAAGGTCCTGGATAGAGGTACTGCAGAAACTAAGAGACCATGGATGCAAACCCAGACTACTATACGCAGCCAAGCTATCATTCACTATGAACAGAGAAAACAAAATATTCCAGGATAAAAATCAATTTAAACAATTCGTAGCCACAAATCCAGCCTTATAGAAAGTAATAGAAGGAAAATCGCAACCCAAGGAATCCAACATTGCCAACACTGCCTACAATAACCCAGACATCTAGCAACCCTTCAAAACCACAACTCAAAGAAGAGAAACACACAATCTCTACTACACACACACACACAAAAATAATAACCGGAGTCAACAACCACTGGTCATTAATATCACTTAATATTAATGGACTCAACTCACCTATAAAAAGGCACAGACTAAGAGATTGGATACGAAAACAGGATCCAACATTCTGCTGTTTACAAGAAACACACCTCAACCACAAAGATAGACATCTACTCAGAGTAAAGGGTTGGGAAAAGGTTTTCCAAGCAAATGGACCTAAGAAACAAGTGGGTCTGGCCATTCTAATATCTAACAAAATTGACTTCAAACTAAAATCAATCAGAAGATATGGAGATGGACATTTCATACTCATAATAGGAACAATTTGTCAGGAGGAGGTCTCAATCTTGAATATCTATGCCCCTAATATAAAAGCACCCACTATGTAAAAGAAAAACTCTTAGAACTCAAGGCAGTCATCAAACCACACACACTAATAGTAGAATACTTCAACACACCTCCCTCACCAATGGACAGGCAAATCACACAGAAACTCAACAGAGAAATAAGAGAATTATTAGAGGTAATGAATCAAATGGACTTAACAGATATCTATAGAACATTACACCCAAAAAGGAAAGAATTTACCTTCTTCTCTGCAGCTCATGGAACCTTCTCAAAAATTGACCATGTAGTCGGTAACAAAGCAAACTTCCAGAGATACAAAAAAATCAGTAACCACCTGTGTCTTCTCGGATCACCATGGAATAAAGTTAGAATTCAATAACAATTCGAACACCAGAAAGCCTACAAATGCGTGGAAGTTGAACAGTCAGCTACTGATTCATCCCTGGGTCAAGTAAGAAATAAAGAAAGAAATTAAAGTCTTCCTTGAATTTAATGAAAATAAAGACACAACATACTCAAACCTATGGGACACAATGAAAGCAGTGCTAAGAGGAAAGTTCATAGCACTAAGTGCCCAATTAAAGAAAACGGAGAAAGCACACATTGGAGACTTAACAGCACACCTGAAAGCTCTGGAAAAAAAAGAAGCAGACTCACCCAGGAGGAGTAGAAGACTGGAAATAATCAAACTGAGGGCTGAAATCAACAAAATAGAAACACAGAAAACAATCCAAAAAATCAACGAAACAAAAAGTTGGTTCTTGGAGAAAATCAACAAGATTGACAAACCCCTATCCAAACTAATCAAACGACAGAGAGAGAACATGCAAATTAATAAGATCAGAAATGAAAAGGGGGACATAACCACAGACACAGAGGAAATTCAGAGAATCATTAGATCTTACTACGAAAATTTATATGCCACAAAGTTGGAAAATGTACAAGAAATGGATTGGTTTTTAGTTAAATACCATTTACCAAAGTTACATCCAGACCAGGTGAACAATCTAAATAGACTTGTTAGTCGCAAAGTATTAGAAGCTGTTATCTAAAACCTCCCGACCAAAAAAAGATCAGGGATAGATGGTTTCAATGTAGAATTCTCCCAGAACTTCCAAGAAGAGCTGATACCTATACTCCTTAAGGTATTTCACAATATAGAAACAGAAGAGTCATTGCCAAACTCTTTTTATGAAGCTACAGTTACCCTGATACCAAAACCACATAAAGACACAACCAAGAAAGAGAATTACAGGCCAATCTCACTCATGAACATCGAAACAAAAATTCTCAACAAAATCCTGGCAAACTGAATCCAAAAACACATTAGAAAAATTATCCATTATGATCAAGTAGGCTTCATCCCAGAGATGCAGGGATGGTTCAACATACGCAAATCTATCAATGTAATCCATCATATAAATAAACTGAAAGAAAAAACCATATGATCATTTCATTAGATGCTGAAAAAGCATTTGACAAAATTCAACATCCCTTTATGATAAAGGTGTTGAAGAGATTGGGGATACAAGGATCATACCTAAATATAATAAAAGCTATTTACAGCAAGCCGACAGCTAACATCAAACTGAATGGAGAGAAACTCAAAGCCATTCCATTGAAATCAGGAACACGACAAGGCTGTCCACTCTCCCCATACCTCTTCAATATAGTGCTTGAAGTTCTAGCAATAGCAATACAACAACATAAGGGGATCAAGGGGATTCGCATTGGAAAGGAAGAAGTTAAACTCTCGTTATTTGCAGACGATATCATAGTATACATGAACGACCCCAAAAACTCTACCAAAGAACTCCTACAGCTGATAAACACCTTTAGTAATGTGTCAGGATACAAGATCAACTCCAAAAAATCAGTTGCCCTCCTGTACACAAAGGATAAAGAAGCAGGGAGGGAAATCAGAGAAACTTCACTTTTCATGATAGCCACTAATAGCATAAAATATCTTGGGATAACCCTGACCAAGGAAGTGAAAGACCTATTTGACAAGAACTTTATGTCTTTGAAGAAAGAAATTGAGGAGGATACCATAAAATGGAAAGATCTCCCCTGCTCTTGGATTGGGAGGATCAACATAGTAAAAATGGCAATTCTAACAAAAGCAATCTATAGATTCAATGCAATCCCCATCAAAATACCATCAAACTTCTTCACAGACCTTGAGAGAATAATAATCAATTTTATTTTGAAAAACAAAAAATCCAGGATAGCCAAAACAATCTTATATAATAAAGGAACTTCTGGAGGTATAACCATCCCTGACTTCAAACTCTATTAAAGAGCTACAGTATTGAAAACTGCTTGGTGCTGGCATAAGAACAGAGAAGTCGACCTATGGAATCAAATAGAAGACCAGGTATTAAGCCACAAATCAATGAACACTTGATTTTCGGCAAGGGAGCTAAAGGTAGGCAATGGAAGAAGGAAAGCATCTTTAACAAATGGTGCTGGCATAACAGGATGTCAACCTGTAGAAGAATTAAAGTAGACCCATATCTATCACCATGCACAAACCTCAAGTCCAAATGCATTAAAGACCCCAACTTTAATCTGACCACTTTGAACCAGATAGAAGAGAAAGTGGGAAGTAGTCTACAAGATATAGGCACAGGAGATCACTTCCTATGTAGAACCCCAGTAGCACAGACAATAAGAGAATCAATGAATAAATGGGACCTCCTGAAACTGAGAAGCTTCTGTAAAGCAAAGGACACCGTCAGTAAGATAAAAGTGCTACCTTCGGACTGGAAGAAGATCTTCACCAACCCCTCATCAGATAAAGGCCTGATCTCCAAAATATACAAAGAATTCAAGAAACTGGCCACTAAAACTCTAATTAATCCAATTAAAAAATGAGGTGCTGATCTGAACAGAGAATTCTCAACAGAAGAACTTCGAATGGCCAAAAGACACTTAAGGTCATGCTCAACATCCTTAAAGATTAGGGAAATGCAAATCAAAACAACTATGAGATACCATTTTACACCGGTCAGAGTAGCTAAAGTCAAAAACACCAATGATAGCTCATGCTGGAGAGGATGTGGAGAGAGGGGAACTCGCATCCATTGTTGGTGGGAATGCAAACTTGTGCAGCCACTGTGGAAATCAGTGTAGCGGTTTCTCAGGAAACTGGGAGTCAACCTCCCTCAAGACCCAGCAATTCCACTCTTGGGAATATACCCAAGAGATGCCCTATCTTACCACAAAAGCATTTGTTCAACTATGTTCATAGCAGCACTATTTGTAATAGCCAGAACCTGGAAACAACCTAGGTGCCCCTCAATAGAAGAATGGTTAAAAAAGGTGTGGAACATTTATACATTAGAGTTTTACTCAGCGGTAAAAAACAATGACATCTTGAATTTTGCATGCAAATGGATGGACATAGAAAATGCTTTACTGAGTGAGGTAACCCAGACCCAAAAAGAGGAATATGGTATGTATTCACTCGTATGTGGATTCTAGCCATAATTAAAGGTCTTGGAGCCTATTATTCATGATCCTAGAGAAGCTAAATAAGAAGGTGAACCTGAAGAAAATCATGTAGTTATCCTCCTCGAGATTGGAAGTAGACAAGATTGCCAGGCAACCTTGCGTGCATGGGGGTGGTGTGGGGGGATTGTTGGAAGGGGAGACGGTTAGAGAGAAGGCAGTAGGGGAGGAATCGGGAAATCTCGGGGGATTGGGATGGGGGGAGGGAGAAAGGATGGATATGGGATCAGGGAAGTATATATCTCAACTAAGGGAGTCATTTTAGGGTTTACAAGAGACTTGATTATAAAGGGGATCCCAGGTTCAAGGAAAGACCCCCAGATTGTTCTCTGGACAGAGGAGAGGGTGCCTGATCCGGCCTTGGCCCATAACCATACTGATGAATATTTTGCATATCACCATAGAACCTTCATCTGGCTATGAATGGAGATAGAGACAGAGACCCACATTGGAACACTGGACTTAACTCCTTAGGTCCAAACGAGAAGCAGAAGGAAAGAAAACGTGAGCAGAGAAGGCAACAACAGAGGGAACCTTCACCCGTTGATGGATGGAGATTGAGACAGAGAACCACATTTGAGCACTGGACTGAGTCCCCAAGGTCTAAATGAGGAGCAGAAGGAGGGAGAACATGAAAAAGGAAATCAGGACCGTGAGGAGTGCGTTCACCCACTGATACAAGGGGACTGATCTAATGAGAGTTCACCAAGGCCAGTTGGACTAGGACTGAACGAGCACGTGATCCAACCAGATTCTCTGAATGTGGCCGGATTCTCTGAATGTGGCTGGCACGGGGTCTTTCTGAAAAGCCATTGACAATGACAGTGGGACTTGTTTCCTCTGCATATACTGGATTTTTGGGATCCAGACTGTTTGGATGCTCATCTTCCTGGACCTGGAGGGAGAGGGGGAGGAACTTGAACTTACCACAGGGCAGGAAACCCTGACTGCTCTTAGGGATGGAGAGGGAGGAGGAGAAGGAGTAGGGGGATTGGGAGGGTGTTGGGAGGAGGGGCAGAAATGGAAACTTTTATAAATTAATAAACTTTTATAAAAAAATCAATAAAAAATTCAGTAGATCAACTCCATCACATGATGACCACAAGTAATAAAAAATCAGTGTACTCATGAAAAGCGCTAAAGGATAATGGTGAGGCAAAGAATTTGTCAGTTCTTAAATTTAGGCATTACACCATATTGACCCTACATGTGGTGTGTGAGATTATACACAGTTTTAGAACTGCTAGTCAATTAAATACTACATGATTAAAAAGTGTGAAAGGATGCTGGAATGGGGGGCTCCTTCAGTAGTAGACCCAGCGCAAGTACAATTTAATGATAAGTAGATGATATCCAATGTTCATGCTGGTGATCTTGGCTCTATCATGTCTCAATTGTTTGCATCTCTTCAAAGTGTCAGGAAAACAACAGTCACACGGAAAACTCAACAGCAAGACATTTCTGTGAAAAAGGAAACCTGTCACTTGAGGATGTGGATAGGACCTCTGAGTTAAGTCCCCTGGAGTGTGTGGGCTTGGTGAATTTTCATGGCAGGGAAAAGTTTAGATAGCAACACCTGTTGCAGCTCTGGGCACCTGAGGAGTAGCAGTGCTGGCCACTGTTAGAAGACACCTCTAAAAAGTTACCAGCACACTAACATGAGGGCAAAACACCAGGAGTCTTAGTTATTTATGAACTTGTGGAAGAGCAGTCTCGGTGACAGAATTAGCTTAGGTGTATTTTGGCGGAGACTAACGTTTTCCGATATGTTCCTATATAAAAATGAGAAGTTTGTTCACGTCAGAAGTAAGCAGGCCTATACCATGGTGTGATAGAGGGAGGGCATTTTAAAAATTTTCAATGCAAGTAAAGTAGTTTTTCATTCAAATTCAAGTGAATTTAATAAATCTAGTTAAGCAAATGGTTTTCAAACTTTATTTTTGCAAACTCTAGGTATACACGAATGTATTATCTACTTTTGTAATGATTATTGAAGTATGTAGTCTCTGTGCAATCCCTTTCAACTCACACCTAGTATAAAGCGTATTTGCCATTTCAAACATAGTAACTCAAGTTGGAAATTTAAATTGTAGGAAGGTAATATTCTTTTTTTCAGTTTCAGAACAATAAAATTTACTATTGACCAAAATACTCAAAGAGAAATTACTAAAAATAATTTATGTTTTCTCTTCTTTACTAACATTAAAAAATAATTATTATTTAATAGTTGTTTTATTATAATATAACTGTGTAATCTAAACATTTTCCATATGAAGAATAACTACAGATAGGAAATTAAATCTAAACAGACCTTAGCTTTGTTTTCAGTAGGCTTAGTGACAGGGAACAGAACAGGTGTTCAGGGCAGCGTTAGCTGGTGCAGATGGGTGATGAAACTGGTGGATTGAGAATTCTTTCAGTTCTTCATTCGTTTTGGTATCTCACTCCCTGACTGATCTACATCTGGGTCATAACGGCAGTTGCCATGGGATGTGGGTCAAATAGAATAGCTAAACTACAGAATAAATTCTTGAGAGAAACTCGGTCATAAGGTAATGGGCATTCTAGTTTCAAGACTTCCCTATTAAAGCTAAAATGCAAGCAAAATCTAACATATGCTGGAGTAATAATTCTCCCTTTATAATTAGTTATTCTTCATCTTCTTCTATCCCACTTTCCTTCCCTTCCTTTTTTTCTTCTTTCCTTCCCTTTACTCTTTGCTTCCCATCTCAGTTACTTTATCCTTTGCTATGACAATAAGCCCCACAAAAGCAATGTAAGAGGTTGTGTTCAGGCTCAGTTTGAGAGATGGTCCATCTAGAAAGGAAGCCAAGGGAAGAGCTTGAAATGTATGATGACACTGAATCTGCAATCAGGAAGCAAGGAGGGATGATATCTTCTGCCCAACTCCCCTTCCCTTTGTTCCACCCAGGATCCTATTCCATATGGTGATTCTGCTTAACTAGGGTTAGTCTTCCTACTTCAGCTAATCTAATTGAAAAAAAAATCTCTCACACACATGCCAGAAGATTGTTTCCAAAGTGATACTAAATCCTGTGAAGTTGACAGTCAAAGTTAACCATCATGATTTCTATCCTCTTTTTCTTCCTGCATTTTTAATAATTACTGATGGATAGCAATAAGTAAATTAGATGTTTGGAGAGGTTATATTTGCCGAAGATGTATTCACACTGTGTATTCTGCTTCAGTGATTTAAAAAATTACAGACTTGTCAAGTATTCATATTAAGTGTTGATGGGAGAATATTTTTTCAGATGGATGAAATGCATACATTATAAATGTAAAGTTTTCGGTGTAAAAATTATGTGCAGTTTTCTGCACATTATTGATTCTCATCTAAAATATTTTACCAAGCTATATATCAGTTTTTTTAATCATTAACAATAGCTATTTGCCTTATAATTCTTGAATTGCCATGTCAGTAATATCATGATTAAAAATCTATCAAAAGAAAACATAGAGCTGGTAAGATGAGTTAGTGGATAAAAGTGCTATTCTGCACCTTGAGGACTGGAACTCAATCCATAGTAAGCATGTTTTAAAAAATCTGAGTGTGATTGCACTTTCAATTGCACAATTCCTAAAGCAATATGGAGGTGGTGGTCAGAAAGAATGAGCTCTGGAAGCTTGAGGACCAGCTGGAGTACACAGGAAGGCAGCACCAAGAGGAGCCCTGCCTCAACAATGTGGAAGGAGAGAATGGACCCTTGAAAAATGCTCTCTGATCTGGCCGTGCACACTGTGATGCTCACTTCCTACTCACTCATCATACGCACACCAACAAAAGAAAGAATATATAAAATCACTACAGCTATCTCTGAAACCTTCTGTTTTCTTTGCATCTGAACTGCCTATCTTAACTTATAATAGAATCATCTCTTACATGAAGTATAGAGCCTGCACGCTTTCTTTCTCACATCTTCCCTTCTGCGAGCATACATTTCCGTTACTGAGTTTATCAATCCTATACCATTACTGTAACCTGTGAAGCAGTCAATTGATCTATGTTACTAAGTTTAATGTCTGCTTTTTACCACCAGGATGTTGGTTGCATAGTCCTCATTCAGAGAATCAGAGAATAACCTTGGAATGCTATAAAAACTGTATAGACATTTTTTTTCAATGAATGCATTTATTTGTGAAAGCAAATACAATTAACAGACCTCTGGACAAGAAACAACCCAAAATAACAGAATAAGAAATGAACAGAGAAACATTAAGATATACACAAAAGAAATTCAGAGCAATATAAAGAGTACTTGATCATGACAGTTGTGTCTGGAAGACACCATTTCCTTCACCCATGACCCTTATAGTGTTTCTGTCTCCTCGTCCACACAGATCCATGGGGTTTGGAAGTGGAGGAATTTGCTGAACAAGTTCCAGTTAGGACTGAGAGTGCCAATGTCTCTCACTTTCTGTACAGTGTTTTTAAACTGTATTATTTTACTACTTGAGAAATTTATATTTTCATAGAAAACTGTCAGCATACAAAAGAAATCCACAATAGCCCAGAATGAAGTATAACAAAGTTTATTTATTTGGGACTAGACTCACTGAAAGGGTAACGATCTGCAGTCCTCTGTGTGTGCTGGGAACTGGAACCGAATTCAGACAGTCAAGAGACTTGTACACACTTTTCATCTGCATTTATAGTACATGAGACCATGACCAAAGTGGGCCAGTATCTTAAAGGCTATTGGCTTAAGGAGTTCCTAAAGAACCTCCCCATTTTGTCTAAATAAGAGAGGTCTAAGCCTAATATAAAATAATATACTATAAGAACAAATATCAAATATTGTCCAGGGAAAAGAAGAGGCAAAAGCAGAAATTGTAGAAATACAAGCAGCATGAATAACATCAAACAAGAAATATGTGCTAAATGTTTCAATAGTTATTCTATTCTGAGGAGTCTAAGTCTTATGTTAAAAATGGCTTAGCTAAATCATGAAAGGAAAAAAAAACTATGACTATCTAGTCTTCAACTCCATCAAAGACCTGTGTACTTGAGTAAACAGGAAGTGCAATCAAGCAACTTCCGAAAGGTGCAAGAAATGACAGAGATAACCGGCTACCTGAACAATCATCCATAATCTCACTTGCTACTTTGGGGCAACCAACTTTGGCTAAGGCCTAGAGTTTGTTGACAGACTATTTTCAGAGGCAGGAAAATTTGAAAAGCCATATTACTTTGTCTTGGCAATATTTGGCAATCTTTTTGCTTGTATCCTGCTTGTCCAGTCTGGACACTGTATATTTTGTCAGCGATTGAGGCAGGAACAGTTCTTTGCCCAAAGGGCAGTTTTGCCAAGAAGAAAACAAGCTCCAATTGTCTTTGGATCCCAACATTCTCTCAGGAATAGATCATTGCTGCCAGGAGCAATCATGTCTCACGTTGACAGAATCCTAAATTATTTAAATGCCATTTTCTATAGTTCTTTGAAGTGTTTTATTACCTATCTATGTGGAATACAATCTTTACACATTTAACAAGTCTGATTAGTCTAACTTTAAGTATGGTAAATATGGATGACTATTGACCTGCAATTTTTAATATCTATATACTCTAAAGACTATGACTTCATATTAAAAAATTAAACAATATTTAAACATCTGTACAGCAGATGAGGACAATGACCTCAAAATGTAAACAATATATAAGTATTTTGATCAGAGTTAGAAATGTATAGTACAATATAATAAATATATACTCAAATTGCATCAATATACAAAATACCTTAAGCAGAGGTAAAAACATGCATGCATACAATATAATGAAATAACTTTGCATAGGTGTACAAATATTGTAAGCAAAAATAGCAACATATTCAATATAACAAATATAATTTGAATTTGTATCAATATACAAGAATCTATACTAATGTAAATTGTCTATGAATTATAGCTCATAAGTAATCTCACTGTTACTCACTATTATTATTAGTGTGAGTTCATACTAATCTGCCTATTATCCCATCTCATTCATTCCCCTTTATTTTTTTTTCAAGAAAGTTCCCTGAGCCTACTTCATTTCCACCCCCAAGCCTATACCAGTTATAAACAACCACTAACTTTGAGGAAAAAAATCTTTTGGGAGAGGGACTTTGTCTTTTAGAATTACTTCCAGCTGTCATGGGGGCGATGTTATTTCTATGGGAACCTGTAAAAAACTAAAAGTTTCAAGATTACTATATGGTATAATTACAAATAGTCTGTGAGTAGTTAGTAGGGCTTTTCTGAAGTTTTATTTGAAGTTATGAACAGAACATTGTAAAAAGGTTCACCATCTCAGCTATCCAAATTGGAATCACCCTAACAGTTCGTAACCCAAAACCAATCCTAAAGTAGTGCTATTAGCATAATGGAATCATATCCACCAGGTAGAATCTTTGTTGGGAGACATCTTTTTCTTCAAAATTTCAAAAATTACAGCAGGAAAATTTATTGTTTATTGTGGAAAACTTAAATATTATTCGTATAGACATACATTCAATGAAAGGTCCCAGAAAGATAAAAATAGGTATATGGAGAAGTAAAAAAAAATTTGAAAGCTAAGTTTTGATAATAGTAGTCCCTAAGTTTTATCTTCCTTGTGTCCCACACAAGGTGACTCCTGATAAGAGACAGAAACTCTGAATGTTTCTTTTAACAACATGCTTAGTTTTAGAGGACAGCCATTGTTCAACTCCAAAGCCATCTTTCATTTTTAATAAATGGCAACTACTATTATATGTATGTCAGTAAGATCTTACCCTTCAAAGGATATGGATATCATAAGTCAGATTTCTCTTTGTTTTCTGATTCTTTCTGATAGCTATCTTTTCTTCTTTAGGCATCTGAAAGTCCAAAGTCTCTTGACTTTTCAAAGATGGTTATTTTCCTGCAAAGACAAGAACAGAGCCTTGGCCCAACCATTATAAGGTTTCCTTACAACTTGTAGAATTGTCACCTCTGTGGATAAGCTGTCATTTCTCTTTGCCAAGAGGTTTTTCCTTTTCAAACCAAATCTTGATTAATTTTGGTGGCATCCATGGCTTTTCTTCTCCTGTGGAAACAAAGGCAAAACCCCTTCCCCAATGTAACACATCTCTAGCTTTCTTTTCTGAGGTCAATACAACCTTGAAATACATGGACTGATTTGATTTAGAAGTAATTTTTTCTATTATCCAATGTCTCTCGGCAGTCGTGGTTTATTTCTCATTAGAATTAAGAAAATTCAAGGCCAATTAAGCATTATGCAATATACTTCTGGGGATATTTTTCATCATTTTCTGTTTATTTGTTTATTCTGCATTATTATAGGCTGAAGCAGATTCTTTTATTAACCAATAGTAGTAAAACATATTCACAGCATACTGAGGGAATCCCACATTAGAAAGCATTTTGAGTAATCGATCCTCCATTCTGTTCCCGCCAATTCCTTTGCTATCTCTTTTTACTTCCAATGCCATGTGCTCTGTTTTATTTTGTTTCTTTTCCAGTTGTCAGAACTTTATACCCTTTTGATCTGAATGGTTATGCCACTTCTCCTTTCTTTTTTCCTTTTTGTTTTCATTTTTAGACAAGGTCTCACTATGTAAACATGGCTAGCCTAAAACTTGGTATGTAGAACAGGCTTCTTGAACTCACAGAGAGCTGCCTGCCTCTGTCTCCTAAGTGTTGTGATTAATGGCATATACCATCACATCTTGGTTTCAATAGTTATTATTAATTTTTTCAGTGCAGTGTACCATTTTTATTTTCAAAACTGTCAAACACATTTCCTTACATAGCATTCTCTCTTAAAACTTTTTGATTATTCATTAGTATATGTTTAATTAGATGTTATTTCACATATAATGAAAATAATATAGAATATATCTCAGAATTTTACTTTGTATAGATTTTCATTAAATGATAATTATATTTCCATTCTCAAGCTTTTATAATTTCCCATATGTACTTGGCATTAAGAAGGAATATGATTCCCTGGGAAGACAGCAGTAGAAACTCATGAAATAAACATCGTTCTTAAAATTCCAATTTGGCATTATTGTTTTGTCTACATTAGAATTAAATTGGTAAGCTATAAACAAAAAGGTCTCTTAATAACCCTTAAAGAGAGAAAAAAATGAAGAGAAGAATCCCAAGAGCAGAGCTGGGACTAGGCACACTGGCTAAGAAAATAACTCCTCAATGTAGCATCTTACATGAAAGCATCAAGAGATATCATGAGTTATTTGAGCAGCATGAGTTCAGTTGTTAGTAAGAGAGTTAGAAACTGCTCTGCTACTGGAGCTGCTATCATCTTAGGGTGATGAACTATCCACCACCCTGTAAGAATAATAGCTGCTATTGTGGTGACTATTAGGGCTTGATACACGTTTACTTTAGGGATGTGATGGGTAAGTGCCTCTACAGGGTCATTCCTAATCACACTGCAGTGATGTGGTTCTCTCTGCTTTTAACGAGCTCCTTTAGACCGTCCTTCTGTTGTTGTTTTCAGTAAACCCTTAAAAGTCTCAAATTCTGGGTTCAGAAAGATCTTCTCTTTATTATTTTTCATTACGGCAATCATCTCAGCATGTGGACAAGATTGAGTTGCAGGAATATTTCAAGTTTTGCTAAGGCCCCTCAATTAACCAGTAGATCATCAGTTTTGATGTGAATGTGCTGCATCCTCCTCGGAAGGATTCACTGAGTCTCACTCAGAGTCAGGATGATAACACAAAAAATGTGACCCGCATCTGGGTTCATGGTGCTGAGCATGGAAATTCCTTCATAGTCGGCTCAGACAATCTAAACAGTTGATGAGTGGAGTTTTCACAAAATGTTCACCTCTGCGCAATATGTATCTACAAAGACAGTCTCCCTCCATAACTGGATGCCTTTGCAGTTGACTCTGCAAGACTTGTTATTCTTTGAGGGAAGTCCCCTACAGCATAATTGAGGGGGGGCTGTATTTATTTTGGCTTAAAGAATGAACCTCTGACCTCCTTTTCTTTTTCAATGTCTGTGTGAATTAAATTTAGTTTTCCAGAACATGAGTTACTGTTTGAAAAAAACATGAATAGTACATTATAAGATAATTTTAATGTTTTAATTTTATTTTGAGAACATCATATATGAGTATTATATTTACATCACCCCAGTTCTTCTATGACCCCTCCAACTACTCCTGTGTCACCCCTTCTCCCTCCCAAATTCACACATTCTTCTTTCATTACTAACACTATTATATATGTATGTATACACACACACACACACACACACACACACACAACCTATTGAGTCCATTTAACTTTGCCCCTATGCCCATATGGATTCATGGCTGACAACCTAGGTTTGGATAATGATTGTGATTGTGAGAGCTTTCTTTGGAGAAAACAAAAGCAACTCTTCACCTAGAGGTAGGAATTTGTGGAATCCACTTATCATGCATTCTGTTTCTTAGTCAACCAAGTCCACTTAACGTTGCAGGTATATGCACAGGTGTAGGGCATCCATAGAACATGAGTAACCTCTTAGAGAGCACACCCCTACTCTAATAATACCTTAGCCAGTGGGAGAACTTTAAAAATGCCCCCTTCATCAGTGTTGGGGGGTTTGGCTGGCTTGATGTTGTCCAGATCTTTTGCTTGCCATCACAGGTGCTGTGAGTTCATGTGTACAGTGACTTTGTAATGCCTGGCAAAACTCTATTTGTCTGCAGCTGTCCACTAACTCTGACTCTTATAGACTTTCTGTTCTTTCTTCTTAAATGACCCCTATGCCTTGAAAGCAAGGGTGTGTGACATAAATGTCTCATTTAGAGCACGGGACTCATTAAGGGGTCCTAAGGGTTCATGTAAGCTAGCCACACTCTGCACCACTACGCTCTACTCATTGCACATGGTGTTTTATGTCATAGATTATAGTTTTAAAACATTGGAGAAAGCAATCCTATGACAACTAAAATGCCTGTTGTCAGTAAGTCATCTATGGGATTGAGCAAATAGCCAGGTCATTAAGAGCATGGACTATATGCAGGTGACCCAGGTTAGATTCCCGTATGCATGTCAGGTACATGCATACAGGTACACAACCACCTGTAACTACAGTCTGGTGATCTGATCCTCTCTTTGGTCCTCTGCATGTACTTACATGTATGTACACTGTGTACATAAACTCTCACAAGCAGGCAAGGAGACTACAGACACACACAACATACATACACACACAGCATAAATCTTCTAAAAATAATAAGGAATTTAAATCTCAATAAAATTATAAATATTGTGTTATTTTATGATTAGAAAATGGAGTATCATAAGGAATTTTTAAATTTTCAGGAAATATTTTGAATGCTGTCATTGTTTTTTGCTTTATCCTGAGTTCATTCTGGTAATTATACCAGTGGCCACAACTACAATAATCGAGATGCCAACTTTGATCTCATTTGTCTAAAAGGTATATGATTTAAGATACTTAAGACTTGAAATAAAAAAAATCAAATCTTGATGTTTTACCATATGTTCTGTCTGTAGGTAAGATACTTACGACTTGAAATAAAAAATCAAATCTTGATGTTTTACCATATGTTCTGTCTGTAGGTAAGATACTTATGACTTGAAATAAAAAATCAAATCTTGATGATTTCCCATGTGCTCTGTCTGTAGGTCCTTTGCAAATGACGTTTACTCTAAGCTCATTGTCTGTTTTCAAGAGTGTGGAAAAAAATCTCTGAAATTATGGTTGTTTTCAAATGAGCTTATATATTGACAGCCTGCCACAGGGGGATTTTCTATAGCACACAAGATACAGGACTAAGCACAGATAGAAGCACAAGCCTGAAAGTCAGGTGTAAGTGCACACTTAGTTAAAAACATAGGGAGATGGAAAACAGTCTTTCCACAACAAATGCTTAACTGTGCAATCAGAAAGAGTCGAGAAACAAAAGGTCCAGGAAATCCTAGGTGGATGTGATGAGTTAGGGCTCACTTCATGCCTTACCTCTTCAGGAAGTATCAAGTTGAGATGTTATACTAAGGCTTTCTAACATTGGAAGGGCTGGGGAGTTATGAAGAAATCATGAAATGATTTTCAAAAATTACTATGACAAAATCCCTGAGAGTGGATGGCTTAAATTTTTCTCATCGTATGGAGGCCAGAAATCCATGATGAAATATTGAAAGGTTTAGTTGTCTTAGACATTACTGTCTTCTTACTATGACTTTAAGTAGCATTTTCTCCATTATGTTTTCAGCCTACGTAGATTCTGCATTAATGCCCATCATATCAGATTGTAGCAAAATTCTTCCCATCTTTTCTTATCTCGAAGATATCTTTAGGTAAATAGAGTCACACCAGGGGATAATCCTTCAGCATATGAAACTAGAGGGCACAACCCAGTCCATTAGCAGTTCTAGACATAGCTCCCATTGGGAGAAAGAAACCCATGTGTCAAAAGTTTCCACAGATTTACAACAGAAATTTGGATAAACTTTTTTTGTTTCATACACTTTAAAAATAATTTTTAATCAAATTAATTATTATTGAAAAATAAAATCCTTCTATATTTTTGTAAGAGTGCCTAGAAAAATGTCCTTATGATCCTGTACAGAAGAGTGCCAAGGACAAGGGGTTCCTGAGATGCTTATCACCATCAGAAAAAAGAATCCAAAGACAGACAGAAGAAAAAACAGGAACAAGTTTATTATAGTGACAACCATGGTACATTCTGAACAGGTGGATGATGAGAGCCTAGGGGAACTCCTGAGTGACAGAGACTGAAAGGAAGTCTTACATCACAGGGCATTCTGGGAACTGAGAAAATAGTTCCAAAAACTGAACTAAAAGGGTGAGTTTGAACAAATATGATAAAAAATGGTGACTTTGGAGGTGTGCACATGAACTGGCAGCTTTAATGAGAGCTTTACTGATGAGCGTCCTTGAGTTCCCCTGGAGACCACAGACATCCACAGAAACAGTTCCATGCAGTTACAATACAGGCATGGCCACAGCTACCGAGTTTAATTTTTACTATGTGGCTTCTTGTCTTTCACTGTCCTACCTCAAAGACATGAAAGAAAGATTTTTTAAAAACCTCCATAAACAAATAATTTATATGAGTGAATTATAGCTGTTGATAATTGCATTACCTGCAATAGCCTCCAAACAGAAAGATGACAATAAATGAGTTATGGTATTTTATGTATTATAATATTATGCAGTCATAAAAATGAATGTGGGAGAATTTCATGAGCATAATCTCACAAATGTAATAAACTGCAATTTGCAGAACACAGAATCTATAATTCATCTATAATATTTTAAAATTTTCAAAGCTATAGAATATTTTACTTATAATACAAATTTATGTAGAAAGCAAATAAATAAATGATAGCAATAATGATATTGTATCAGTGGAAGTAAGACTAAGGTTATGAAAGGACATCAGAAAAATTTTCATCTATAATGCCTAATCTTATACTGTTATGCTTTGAAAGATCTTTTTAATTTCATAACTTTAAATAATCTATGCAACTGAGACTAACAACTTCTGATCTACATAAAATGCCAATAATTACATAGTATGGTTGTGAATCCTCAGAGGAGATATTTTCTTGATAACTTCATTTCTTTGCTTTCTCTTCCATTCAACAAATATTTATTGGGTACTCATTATGTACGTGATATAGAACTGAGTATTAAGATCCTTGTCTTAAAGAAAATAAGCATTCATGATTCATTTGTTTTTTTCAAGTCTATCTATGAGTCTAACTATGTTTGGTAAATTTGGTCCAGATTTGTAATAGTTCCAACTCTGTACCCCATTGCCTTTTGGGTATTTTCTCTGAGAGTATCACATACAGGACACTCTTCTCAGCTTTGTTCTTTTGAGTTGACCACAGGTTGGAAGTTTTCTTATAGACTGTAATTTTAAGACTTAGTTTGACTTAATGCCCTCTTGCCTGAGTCCTTCTCTTGGTTTAAATTTCTAGAAAAAAAAGTTCTTTCTTCTTGTGTTACATCATCACTTATAGTTTAACTTTCATAAAAACCAATGCTACTGTGCACCTTTCCATTTGTGATGACTTTCACATGTTCTTTGGCACACAGCAAATGTTGTCAGATGAGTGTGTCAGTCTCTTTGAACCTCTTACATGCTCTCAATTTCTTTATGTTCTAGATATTTGCAAATTTTAGAAAACCAAATAACTAAAATCCATACTCTTCATATTTGGCTTTTAATTTTTGAAGATGAATCCACTTTGATCATGATTGTCCCAGGGTGAAGATTGAAAATGACTCTGGCAGAAACATCTATTTTCTTGCAAGTCTTTTAGTGATTTTCTGACGCAGTGTTGGTCTTGCAAGCCTTCTTTGTTTCCTTTAGCACTTGGCTCAGAAGGAGATCATTTACTGGTCATGAGAAATGTTAAGTAGTTGAGGTAATATAGACTTGTCATTTAGGCAAAGTCTCCAAAATATACAACTTTCTGTGATTTTTCTAATTTTCAGTCACAAAGCAGTGGTTCTGCTTAATATACCATATGGATGCCGAACATTGCATTAGCCTTCTAAGTGTGTACTGCCAATGTTTTTGCATATTAAATCCTAAAATGACAGAACAAACTATAAGGTAATGAGGTCCTGGAGCTGTCAATCTGTCCTCTCTGGCATCTGTGGTAGTTCACCGGGTCTTTTACTAACATTGAGAGGACTTTGTCAGCCACTAGTAGCTGTGTGCCCTTGGAGAGTGGACTGAGGGGCTGGTGCTGCATAGGGGTGGGGAGCATCACCCTAGGGAAGTTCTATAAGAGACATTAATATAAAAGATATTGTAATAGCAACATGCGGATGAGATACACTGAATTAAAACTTATATTCTATCCACGGGCAACAATTCAAAATCATGAAGTGCTGTAGATTTGCAGTGATCTCCCCCACATTCTGAATATTGAATATTCATTCTGAATATTGAATATCTGAAAATTGAATAGTGGGCCCTGTGATAAGTACAATAGAGAGAATCTCTGATTCTTTAGTTTATGAATATGAAAACAGTACCTTGAGGTGTGTTTGTGTGCATGCTGGAATGTGTTCCTTATATAGTTGACTCTATTTCTCAAATAATTTAGACAATGATCATATCTAATGTGAAACTCACTCATCAAAGGTCAAAGCATAGTCATGTGAATTGACAGTCACTTAAGACTATCCTACTTAATTTTTATTCATTTACACTTGCACATGCAACATTCCTTTCTTCCTATCAAACAAATTTGAAGAAATGTCTGCTGTGGCTTTTTGGTTGGATGCTGCAGGTCACCTCATGAATAGGCAAACAAGGGAAAAGGTAAGACAAAAAGCAGCACCTAATATTTGAGACTTGGCAGGAGGCAGGGGGACAGGTGGTAGAAATCTCTCATGCTGAAAGGCACTCAGAAAGGTGACACTGAACATGGGTATTAGATAAAAGTTTAACTATCCATTTCTCCAATTTAGAAATGCTACTAGAACCCAATGTTCTATAGAAGGATCAAAATTCTTAGTTAAAGGTGATTTGTATGTAGAAAGGAAAAGGGCAGGCTGTAAATATCAGGTAGTTTATTTCATGCCATGCCAGAGGGAAGACAATAAATGTAGGACTATATTCTGCAAGGTTGAAAATGAGTCTGCCATAAACATCTTCTCTCAAACCCACAGGCATGAATGATAAAATATAAATGTGGTGTCTGTAACATTGAGAGGTGAAATTGACTTTAAAATTCAGACTGCTTAGTACTGATAATAGGAATGCTTAACAATGGGAAAAGATGTGGTGGTTTTGGAACACTGTCAGTGATATTCTTGCTTTCCTATGGGTGATTAAATTATTCAAGGATGTTGAAACAGCTATCAAGAACTAAGACACAAGGATAATTAGGAAAAATCAAAAGTCAGCTGAAGCAGGAAGGAAGACATGGTAGAATTCAAAATACAGTCAACTGCCAACCTAAAAGGTCTTTGTAAGGAACTACTGGAGAACAAACATCCTGTGATGTGAAGAGAGAGAAAGGGGAGAGGCAGAAATAAGGCTTTAGCTATGGGTATCCACTCCAGATGTCAGGCTGGACCCTCCATGCCCAGCCCAGAAGCATTAGACACAGAAGTTTTTAGATATTGACAGTAGCCATTCACTGCAGGAATAGTGTTCTTCAGTCTGGCTCTTCCCCTGTGCCTTGATCTACTCTACTGTACCCTCAGCTCGAGACTATTTGGGTTTCGTTTCGCCAACTGTTGCCATTCATACTTCTTCACTATCCTTTTTAGTCAGTCCTTGAGTTTCCAAGCAATACATCTAAAGATTCATTTTTGGAATGTGTTATTTCAGTATCTTTCAAATCCTGTGATTCTTTCTATTTCTACTAAAATATATTAATTTCATTTGTTTTATTTTTGATGTGGAGTTTGCTAAAAATGGCCAGTGTGATATGTTTGATAAATAATGATATAATTAGTGTTAATATACTCATCACTTCATGCTCTTATCTTCTAATTGTGATAATGTTTAAAATTTACTCTCTTGGCAAGTTGTCAGTAGACAATACAATATAATTATTATTATTATTATTATTATTATTATTTTGTTTTGACTTTCAAACAAAAACATGTATCCATGACAATTCTTGAACTCATTCTGTAGACCAGGTTAGCCTTGAACTCACAGAGACTCACCTGCCTCTGCCTCCCAAATGCTGGGATTTAAGGTGTGTGCTACCACCACCCAGCTAACATCATATTGAGTGAGGTCAAACAGACCCAGAAAGACAAATATAATATGTCCTCACTCATAAGTGGCTTTTAGAAATAAAACAAATAGAACCAGCCTACAATTCACAATACCAGATTCTAGACAACAAAGAAGACCCTAAGAGAGACATACATGAATCTAATCTACATGGTAAGTAAAAAACACAAGATCGCCTATAAATTGGGAGCATGGAGATCATGGGAAAGGGTAGAAGGGGAGAGGGGAGAAAAGAGGAAAGAGGAGAGAGGAGGAAAACATATAGCTCAATAAAAACAATGTAAAGATTTTTATAAAAGAAAAACCAATATAATTAACTAAGTCCTCAATTCTGCATTCACTATCTATATTTATTCTTTTTACATAACTACAAGTTTGCACTACTCTTTGTTTTTACCTATATACCCCCTGTGTCAACCATTTTAGCTTTGTTTCCATGTTCTTGTTGATACTTTTAAATAACATAGAGAACTCAGATCATAAGGTATTTTTATTTCCCTCTCTCCTCCTCTATGTATATCACAATTAATTAATCAATTGCTAATCCAATCATTTACTAATATCTTGGTTATTTCCATAATTTTCTACTGTGAATAATATTTCAATTAAAATGAGAATGCAAATATCTTTATGAAGTGATCATTTTATTTCCTCTGAATATATAGTCATGAAACATACCAATAGTTGTATAGTAGTTATGTTTAATTTGGGGGGGAACTTCCTTTTTTTCTATAATGGTTACATCAGTCTACATTCTAACCAACAATGTTCAAGCTTTGCCCTGCCTACTGCCTTCATCAATATTTGCTTTTGATCTTTCTTTTCTTTTTTGATTAACGTCATCTAAACTCATGTGAGATGACATCTCACTGTGATTTCGATTTGCATTTGCAAGATTAGTGACAGTCATGAGCATCTATTTGTGTGATTAGTGTCAATTTCTAGGCATTCCTTAAAACAAAATTTCTCTTAACTGATTTTAAAATCATGTTATCTAATCAATGGTATGGAATTGTCTGGGATTTTCATCATATACTTGAACATTAGTCTCTCTCTTTCTGTGTCTCTGTGTCTCTGTCCCTCTCTCTCTCTCTCTCTCTCACACACACACACATGCGTGCACGCGCATATAATATTTCCTCCCTGTTGGTATTGTGTGCTTCCACGTTTAGTGGCTATTGTCTGCGTTGTGCAGATTTTCAGTTTCATGTCATCGCATTTATTTTGTTGTCTATGCTTTTGACATCATGCTTTTAGAATGTTCATCAAGGTGTTTCTTCTATGCTTTGTACTTTTATAGTTTCATATTTTTTGTTTAAGTCTTTGTTGTGTTTAAGTCCATGATGAATAGATTTTAGGATATGCTGTGAAATTAGTATCTAATGTCTTGTTTTCCCAATGCTTTAAAGACTTTATTTATTCTTTATTCATGGTGTCTCATTGCTATCTTTATTTACTTTAAAGAGAGTTGGTCCTGAGTCACCTGGTCTGGTTTCTGGGCTTTTGGTTTCATTCTGTTGGTCCATATTACTGCTCTTATACCTGAATCATACGTTTTCATTAGCTCTGTGGATTTTGAAAACATAATGTCTTTAGTTTCGTTCTTTTGTCAAGACTCACTTAGGCTATTTGGATGTTTTTTATGAACTTCTAGGTATCTTTTCAGCTTATGAGAAATAAATAAGATTTGAATAATAAGAATAAATAATAAATAAATAAGAAATAAATAAATCTTTAGCAAAGATTGTTTGAGTTTGCAAACAACTCGGCTAACATGGACATCGTAATATTTACTCTCCTATCCATGAGACCAAGACACTTTTCCTTTAATTTGTGACTTCAATTCCGTTCACCAGATTTTTGCATTTTTCTACTATTTTCCTGAGTTAAGTATGTCTTTAAACATTTTATTTCATTCTATCTCAAATAACAATGAACTATATGAAATAGAAATTGAGATATTACTTTCATAAATACCCAAAAAGTCACTCAGTACACTCTCTGACGTAGACTTGTAGACCCTTTAACATTCCCCTCCTTTGCGCAGAGTCCAGGGCTCTCTTCCAGCCAAGTGTGGGTTTCACATCCCTAGGACTTCTGCTCTACTCCCACTGACAATTATGGCCTTGCACCTGAATGCTTTTCCTCCATCTGTTGTTACTGCCACCTACTGGTAACCTTAGTCCTTCCTTTAATTTTGTCATCTAGTTTCTTCTAGTCATGAAACAACAATGATAATATACAAACAGTATAGATTGTCAAGTAGTTAAAAACAAAGTATATAGAAGTCTCAGATTTTATGACATTGACATCAAACAACAAGCAAAAGAACCTCCATGATTGTTTATGCCTTTAATCCCAGATTTGGGGAAGCCGAGGCAGGAGAATGATTTGACATAGTGGTTTCTAGGAGAGCTGCAAATCCATATCAACACTTTCCTCAAAGAGAAGTTAGAATAATGTCAGTGGAAATGTAGTTCGCATTAGAAATAACTGGTGAAAAGAACAGAAGTAAGTGGGGAAGAGTTCGAGAACTCTGAAACTTAAATTTTATGATGGATAGAGAGTCAGCTCTGTAGGAAGGAGACTAAAGAATAACTTCTTCAGTGATGAGACATCTGTGAGTCTATCTTTGGGAGCACCATAACCAAGGGGGAAGAAACAAAGGTCCATAGTAGAAATGTGACATATTTGAAATCCAACAAGAAAAGCAAAGATGTTGTACCAGTACTGTGGGTAGTCCAGACTTCTAGAGAAGTCATGGATCCAAAGTACAAAAGGTGCTCATGGGCACTACACATTTTGAACTTCATTCTAAAGAAGAATTCTGGGCAAAAGAATAATACAATATGCTTGGAACTATTCTTGTTTCTTTATTAAGAATATAGTGTGGTGTTGAGACTTGAACAGAATTATTTCATATACTAAAGCCCAAGATCTACATTTTATATATATAATTGTAATTTAACTCAAAGCCAATTGTAATTTAACTCAGGAAATAAGTAAGAGCTGTGGATTGTATACAACTTTCATTAGTTAAATTGTTGTCAATGGTAATTTAATTGAGTCAATGAGTAAAAGCTCTGGATTTTATACAAGCCAAAATATGGAAGGATAAAGTAGAGTGAGCAAATTATGCTTTCTAAGAAATGCTCCTTACAGCAGTTCTCAAATTTATTAATTTAAAAATATCTCAGAATCTCTTAGTTTTCAAAAATTTTGAAGGCACCATAGCATCTTTCCTCTGCTTCTCTTTCTTTCTTTTTTTTTAAGCCTGGAGTTCTTATATCTTATAACCAAGGGGATACAATGGTGATTATCAGACCAGTTAAAATACTAGAAGTTATTCAATTTCAAATATCTTAGTACAAAAACGATTAGAAAAGATGTGACCTGTTACTGGAGAGGCATAAAGTCATCTATAATCTTTACCAGAATAAAGCCTGTGAATGCAGTAATGACAGGTATGACAAGATAGCTAATGAATTCAATATTGTCATGAATGTTAGGGGGCATTCTAACTACCTCTGTATTGTTGTGACAAATGCTATGACCCAAAGCAACTTGGGAAGAAAGGGATTATATCACCTTACAGTTTACATTACATCCTTAGAGAAACCAGGCTAGGAACTCAAGCAGAAACCTGAAGGCAGGAACTCAAGTAAAGAGCATGGAGGAACATTGCTTATTGCCTTGCTTTCCATGGCCTACTTGGTTTGATTTTTTATACAACCCAGGCCAACGTACCCAGGGGTGGCGCTCACCAACGTAGGTTGGGCCCTCCCACATCAATTGGATTATCTTAATGGCAAAGGATTGACTGCCCACAGACCAATCTAGGAGAGACATTTTCTTAATTGAGATTCCTGCTTCTGTACTCAAGCTTGTCTCGAGTTCACAAAGAACTAAGTGATACGTGAGGGGTAGCCAACTGCTTTTTGATTGAATTTGAGGCATGTGTAGTGGTTTGAATAGAAATGTCTCCTTAAGTTCTGATGTTTGGTCTCCGGTTTGTTGAGCTGTATGGGAGGGTTTAGAAGGTGTGGCCTTGCTGGAGGAAGTAAGTTGCTGGGTTGCAGGCTTTCAGATTAACTGTCTCACATCACTTCCAGTCTATTCTTCCTGCTTGGAACTTCTGGTTAAGATGTGAGCTCTCAGCTTTCATCTCCTGTCACCATGACTACCATACCTCTCATGTTTCTCCATGATAGACTCTTATCCCTTGGAGGCTGTAAGCAAAAGTAAATCCCTTCTTCCATATGTTGCCTTGGTCATGATATTTCAATGATGCATCAGGAAAATTACTCAAACAGTGTGCTCCTGTAAATTTGACCAAGAATCCGTGGTTGGAAGCTCATAGGCACCAAAAATGAACTCACTAATATTTTTCTAAATGGGTATAGTATCAAACTGCCCTCTAAATTTCTATCTCTGGACCCAAATATTAGTGCAGCATTCAGGCCTCACCATAGAAATTTCTTTATGCAATGAATGGTGGTTAGCACAGAAATTCACAGCTGGTCAAAGTGCAGAGAGTAAATGGAGTACTCATCCACACATGGGGCATCTCTACCATGCTCTATTCTAGTTTTTCTGTTGCTTTTCTGAACACCTTGATCAAAGGCAACTTGGGGAGGAAAGGGTTTATTTTAGCTTCCAGTTTATAGTCCATCAAAGAAGAACACCAGGCAAGGAACCCAGAGGCAGGAAGTAAAACAGAGACAGAAGAATAACAACAACAACAACAACACACACACACACACACACACACACACACACACACACACACACACGCACACATTTTATCTGGTAGTCTCAAGCTCAGGGAACTCTATACCTGCTACTGTCCTTGGTAGTTGTCACATGGTCACAGACTCTAGAATGCTCACTTTTCCCCTGAAGCTGAGGCTGTACCTTTCTAAACTCTTGAGTTCTTTATATATTCTAGATACTAACCTGTCAGATGTACAGCTGGTTAAGATTGTCTCCATTCTGTAGGCTGCCTCTTTGCTTGAGCTATTTTGTGCTATACAGAAAATTTGTAGTTTAATGATGCTACATTTATTAATTGTTGACTTTTTCCCTGTGTGACCAGAGTCCTGCTCAGAAAGTCCTTTCCTTACTGAAGTTCAGTCGTAATTATTACTCTATCAGATTGTGCTGGAAGACATTGCTAGCTGGTAGAGGTCACAGTCAACCATAGCCTAGCAACCTTCTCTAGGCTGGGAGATATGGAAACCTCCTTCCCTACAAAAAGGTTTCTTGTTCTCTGCTCAGTCTTATCTGAAGGATGTCTCTAAGTCCAGGATGTCTAACTTATCTCAGAAGTGACACTGGGTACCATTACCTGCAAATACACTTCCCCTGACAACTCACATGGTAACTGGACAGATAGGACCCTACTGCCACATACAAAGTCTTGTGATAGGAGTGTCCACTTAATGCAAATTAAGATTTGTCCCAAAACTCCCTAATCTTATATACTCCTATACTATGAAATAAAGTTGAGTTGATTCACTGAAGTTTGTCTCCTCAAAGACTGTCTTCATTTGTGATCATGTGCTGTGTATGTGCACAAAGCATCCTGTTGACACTTCTGTCTCTTTCCCCTCTCAGATTGATGGGTGATGGGCCTAGAAGGGAAGGGGACCACCCACAAGAATCAGGATATCAAGTCTTATACTGATATGTTTGGAATTGAATTTTGTTTGAAGTATGAGATTATGAAGGAGTTTCATTCTATGTGTATCCATCCAGTCTGACCGGCTCTATTTGTTGAAGGTGCTGTCTTTTCTCAAATGTGTGTTATTGGCTTCTTTGTCAAAATTCAGAAGGCTGGAGGAGTGTGGGATTACATTGGGATCTTCAGCTCTATTCCATTGATTTGTTTGTTTTTATCTCAGTATCCCGCTAGTCTCATACTCTGTAGTACTGAAATCTGTGATGGTAATACCTCTAGCAGTTGTTGGTTAGGGTTTTTCTGGATATCTGGGTCTCTTCTTTTTTCTTGCTAAGTATTAAAGTACTATGTTGAACAGCAGCTTGAGAGTGGAACTTCTTATCTTGTTCCTGATTATAGTGTAGATATTTGTTGTTTATTTTTTTCCTTTAGGATTATGTTAGCTGAGGTCTTTCTGTATATTGCCTTTATTATGTTGAGATATGTCACCTGTATCTCTATTTTCTCCAGGACTTTAATCATGAATGAATGCTGGATTTTTTTTAATCAAAGGCCTTTTCTATATCTAATGAAATGATTGTATCAGGAATAATAAAAACCCAGAGACAGATATCGGGGTTCATTTTGAAAATCAGAAAAGCAAAGCAGCCAGTCACTAGAGAGTTCTTACCTCTATCTTCAGTGTGACTGCAGATTGCAATGCTCTCCACCAAACCTCGGATTTCAGACTGAGCCCTGAGCTCCTGTCTCTTCTCATCCTATATTCCTCTCTAGTTCTGAGATTAAAGGCATATATCACCACCACTTGGCCTCTATGGCTATCTAATGTGGATACTTGTATTAAAGGCATGTGCCACCACTGCCTGGCCTATATGGTGAACTAATCTGGCTAGCTTTGCACTCTGATCTTCAAGCAAGCTTTATTGTTACTATATTTCCCCTTTTGTGTAAAATTAAATAAGAAAGCTCTAATATAAGAAAAACTATTTATAATAAGTACAATAATTGTATACAATATATACAGGAAATAAGTACATCAACAATGTCTAGTTCATTTGTATTTGACAAATTCATATAACATATTTCATTATCTATCCCATCTTGGTGAATCTAAAGTCTTGTACCTACTTTACTTTCTGTAATATTACCACCCAAAACAATGTATCTCTCAACCTTTTACACTTTACACCTCTTTAGTGAATTTCTTTTCTGAGTCTCATAAACAGGAAAACTACAACCATAACCATCTAGTCTTCAACCATCTCAAAGACACAAGAAAGAAATAATACTAACTGAGTAAGTAGGAAGTGCAAGCAAGTGACTTTCAAAATAATTTGAGAAATGACAGAAACAACTGACTGCCTGGACAGTCATTCAAAGTTTCTCTGCAACATTGGGGCATCCATCATAAGCCTAAAGTCTAAACTATTCAACAGACTTTTCTATGAAGCATCATTTTTGAAGTACTGTCCCACCTTATCTTGACAAATTGTGGTACTCACTCTCTTTTATGTCCTGCTTGTCTAATTAGGATAGCATGCTGTCAGCAGTAGAGGCACAGACATTTTCTTGCCCAATGACTTACTTTTACCAGAAAGAAAGTAAATTCCATGTGGAGTTTCTTCAATGTCCATTATCTTCTCTGAAGTAGATTGATACTGCCAATAGCACACATGTCTCATTGTCATTAAAAAACTGTGTTTTTAAAACATCTTAAATGCCATATTCTGTAGCTCTCCAAAGTGTTTGAAGTGGCCATGTTTATCTAAAATTTATTTCTGTTTAACCTTGAAAACATACCTAATATGACTACAAGCTTAATTGTAATAGGTGACTAATTACTAACATGCATTGCCTTATTTTCCTAAGTAGTTAATAGATAATAGTTTTCAAGAACTAAAAATTTCCATTACATTGTTAAATAAGTTGTATAAATATAATATGTTAAACTAGATTAGAAACATATGCACAGTCTGTTTTAACAAAATTAATCTAAAATTTGTACCAATATACAAAATTTGTATACCACATACTAAAGTTCAAGTCAATGTAAAATATTTAAAACTAGTAGTTTCTTTTAAAAAGTAGACTCAATAAGCTACCTTTTATCTTTTCATATCTATATCCTCCCTTTTATCTTTTCAGAACAAGAACTCTGAATCTAATCTCATTTGTTCAGCTTTCATTCTGACTATACCAATAACAACTTGTGGCCAACCGCCCTAAACAATGACAAAAATCCATAACCCATGGAATGACCAAAAACTACCCACCCAACCTCTTGGGAATATGGGCATCATATTCTTAAATTTGCTTCCTGTTGTCTTGGGGGAAAAGCATTTTTAGGATATTCTGAAAAGAAAATTTTGGGTTAATTGTTAACTCCTTGGGGAGGTAGTTTTATCATTTATTGTCCAGTCTCTGGGTAATGGAAAAATAAAAGACTTGTCTCAGGCCCCAGCTAGACTAGTTTGTGAGAATGAATCATCTCAGCAAGCCACCTCAAAATTGTTCTGAGTAATTTGCAGTCCAAAGCTAATCTCTAGGTAGTATTTTTCAGTTTAGCAATGTTGTCACAGTCCTGGAAGAACTGTCATTGTGGGGCCCCATCCTCCCTTTTGGAGAATTCAAAGGTCACTATTAAGCATGCTCGTGGTTCACTGCAGAAAACTGATAGAAGCTCAAACCCAAAATCTTATACAGGAAGGCATATGAAACTTTTTTCTAGAATTAGTACTCAATATGACCATTAATAGTATGATAAAAAGTTTAATATATATATATTAATCTTATAAATTATGAAATAATATTTACACCTTAAGAAAAGCTGTTGAAGGTTCGATATAAAACCAAAAGAATATGATATTAGTGGCAGTAGAATATACATATTTGGTTTTCTTCTGTCCCATGTCAGTTGGTTATTCTGACATGAGACTGAGAGTTAAAATTTTACTTTAATAAGCATGCTTGGATTTAGAGAAGGAGAGAGCCAGAATCCAACCCCAAAGCAAGCATGAATCTTTAATTGTACTGTGAATACAGAAAGGCAATTTGCATTATATGTCTGTAGAAAATAGCAGAAACAAACATTTGGGAAGATTTATGAAATTTTATTCTGTTGGAAATGTGATATACCAATAGGACAGTTTACTCTTTTTCCTGAGACATTTTTTTCTGGATGATTTATCTTTTTCTTCAAATGCCTCATTTGTCCAATGGTCTTTGGTTTCCTTAGCTGGATCCCTTTATTCTCCTGAAAAGACAAAACCCTTTACCAACACTAATTTTGGGAGGTTCTCCTTTGATAAATTGTTTCTGATCAAATGAAAAGTATTTATTAGTTTTGTAGGTTAGTTAGATTAAACAGCCATGCTGCTTGATGAACTATCATCTCTTCTATTTAAGAGGTGTCTCTTGTTCAAATAGAATTTTTATCAATTTTGATGGCTTTCATAACTTTTCTTTTCCTGTGGAAACAAAACCAAAACCTCTTCCCCAACATAATACATATCCTAGTTTCTAGTCTGAGGTCAGTACATCTTTGAAGTATACCAATTAATTTATTTCTGTAGTTTTTTTCTACCGTCCAATGTCTCTTCATAGCTGTTGTTTCTTTCTCATTAGCATTTAGAAAACTCAAAGTTAGTAAAGCATGATGTAATCTATTGCTGAGGTATTTATCATTACTCTCTGTTTATTTAACATATCCTTTAGAGTTCAATTTGATCTTTCTATAACTACCTGAGCTATAGGAATGTATGATATACCTGTTATATGCTTTATAATATAATAAGCAAAAAAACTGCTTCATTTTCTTAAGGCCATATGCTAGAGAATTGTCTGTCTTTATTTGCACAGGTATACCCATGACGGTCATAACTTCTAGCAAGTGTATAATTACCGAATGAGCCTTTTCCAAACTTTTCCAAAGCTGTTGCCCATTGAAAACCTGAATAGGTACCAATGGTGTGGTGTACATATTTTAGTTTTCCAGATTCTACAAAATGGAACACATCCATCTGCCAGATTTCATTCTTTTGAGTACCACTTGAGTTACTCTCTGCAAGTACTGGTATTTGGTTGTATAAAGAACAAGTACATTTTCTTATAATTTCCTTGGCTTGTTAACATGTAATAGAAGACTCTTTTTTTAAACTTTTGCTATTGACATGATTTTTATGAAATTTGGGGCTTTCTGTATATTTCCAATCAATAACTGATTGATTTCTCCATTACTTTCTGCTAGAGGACCTGGCAGACCTGTATTGGATCAGATGTATTTTATGTATATGGAATGACTCCTATTCCTGATTAAATCTTGTACATGAATAAATAATAAAGTCAATTCTGTATTATCTGGTATAAACTCAACAGTTTCAATATAAAAATATCTCTTTATGCATATTGCAAATCAATAACTATGTTGAGTATGGTTCTTACAATAGGCATTATGTTATTTAATTGATCTTGGGAGATTTTCATACCTCTATTTTTATTCCATTATTCGATAATGTTAACTTCTTCTATGAGCTAGGTACTCCATTGTAATTACAAACTGAAAATAAGTTTAACATTTGCTCCACAAAAAGTCAATACATGCCACATGAGACTATTGCTTCCTTGAATCTCCTTAAATCTAACATTGGCATAGGAGTCAAACTATCTCTTTCAGAGGCTCTATCATTTAACAGTTCTTGTAAAGTTACTGGATATATTAAGGTTGGTTATCTGAAAACCTTAGGTTGTTCCTTTCTAGCCTTATAATGCAATGCTAAAATTGTTTCTCTATTAAATTCTTCTGTCTGGACCTGAATTTCTTATGATTTGTTTTATTACATTTTTCTAAGGTCTCTCTTGGCAGTGAAACCAAACAACTTTTTAAAAGATAAACTAAGAATTATCAAAACAACAACAAGGATTATCAAAATGATAATAAATAGTATGTCAACCCCAGTTAAGTTGATTATCCCTTCATTTAGTTGTTCCATTTTTAAATCATGTATTATATAATTAAGCAGAGGCCTGACTTTCTCTATTTTAATTGCATTTCTCATTATTTTAATGTCAGGAAAGCTTTCTCTTTTAACTAATTCCTTCCTTAATAATTTCCAATTTTCTTACCAAATCGGCCACTAATGGTGATGAAGATGTGAGGATGATTGCTGCTGTGTAGAGAGGTAAAACTCTGACTTGATTTCAAGAGAGCTACCTAGTTTGGCAGCAGCTTGAGAAGGGGATTCAGGGAAAACCCACCAGGAGAGAACTTAGCCAATAGGGCAGTAACTCCAGCCAGGTGTAACTCCAGCTTATGATAGTGGTTACAAAGCCACAGGCAAATGACTTTCTCACGAATTCATACCCCAGATGTTGGGCACCAGATGCAGCATGAGTAATAAAAGCCAAAGGACAGATATTGGAGTTCAAACTGAAGACCAGAAAAGCAAAGCAGACAATCCAGTAGAGAGTTCTTATCTCTATCCTCAGCATGACTGCTGACTGCAAAACTCTCCACCAAACCTCAGACTATAGACTGAACTCCCGAGCAGACAGGTGTGCACCACCACCTATAGTGATATTTCATTTGTATTTTAGTAAATAAAGTTTGCCTGAAGATCAAAGAGTAAAACAACCACACTGATCAACCATACAGACCAGGTAGTGGTGGCACACACCTTTAATCCAAATAGCCACACTAGTTTGTCATAGAAATCTATGGTAGTGGTGCGTGTTTTTAAATCCCAGAACTAGAGAGGAATATAAGAAAGGAGGAGAAAGATTTGAAGCTCAGTCTCATTCTGAAAATTCCTGGAGGCAGGATTGCCATTTTCAGACTGAGGTAGCAGTAAGGACCAGTAGCTGGCTGCTTTGCTTTTCTGATCTTCAGGTTGAACCCCAATACCTGTTTCTGGGATTTTATTAATCATGCTACAACTGCCTGACCTCTATGACTAACTACTGTGATTGCTGGGATTAAAGGTGTGTGCCACAACTGCCTGGCCTGTATGGTAGACTAGTGTAACTAGCTTTACAATCTATCTTCATGCAAGCTTTATTTATTAAAACACAAATAAAATATCACTATAAATGACTGAATGCTTTTGTCCACTAGAATATCTGTATAACAGGTGATATTTATTGATTTATCTATTTTTAACACCTTCGTATCTTTTGGATGGAAACCATTGATTATGATAGATGGTTTATTTTTTATGTTTTCTTAAATTCAGTTTGCAAATCTTATTGAAAATTTTTGCATCTATATTCATCAAACATATTAGCTGATAATTTCCTTTTCTATTGAATCTTTTTCTGGTTTTGGTATCAGGACAAAATTGGTTTTGTAAGATGAATTTGGAGATGATTTCTATTTTGTGAAATAGTTTGAAGAGTATTAGTTTTTCTTTGAAGTTCTGGTATAATTTTGCACTGAATCCTTCCGTCCACGAGCTCTTTGCTTTCGTTGGGAGATTATCAATTGCTGCCTCCATCTAGCAGGATGTTACGGTTCTATTTACTTCATCTTGACCTAGCTTTGTTAGATTTTCCAGTTTAGTAGCATATAGAATATTTTAAGTATATTCTTATGACTCGCTGAATTTCTTCAATTTTTTTGCAATATCTCTTTTTATCTCAAGTTTTATTTTTTAAATTCTTTTTCTCTTTCTTTTGGTTAGTTTGGCCTCAGGTTTGTTGATCATATTAACCTTTTCCAAATCTCAGCCATTTGTTTAATTTATTTCTTATGTTTTTGTTTTGTTAATTTCAGTTACTATTTTGATTATCTCTTCCAACCTCCTCTGAGTACTGACTATTCTTGTTTTTATAAGGCCGATGGGTCTTTTATAAATTATTCATTTCAAATCTTCCAATACTTTTGATGTAGGCACACAATGGTACAAACTTGCCCTTATGAGTGCTTTAGAAATGTCCTATAGCATTTGGGCTGTTCTGTTTGTGCTTTCATTCACTTCTAGTCATTTTCAATTTTATGTTTGATTATTTCCTAAAACCACTTTTGGTTTGGTAGCATTTTTGTTGCTATTGTTGTTGTTTATTTTTAATATCATGAATTTCTGCACTTTCTTCTTCTATATTTGATATTCATCTGAAATCAAATGCTGGAATTTTTCCATTTAGTGAGAGTTACCCTCCTTATGCCTTCTGATTAGTTTATTTAAAAGTCAATTTTGTTACGAATCAATAATGTATCAAAGAAAGCTTAGAAGACACATGAAAATACAATTATGGCACATTGAGAAATGAATAAAAGAGACTTCCTCTTGAAATCATTTAGACAAGAGGGATCCTAAAGTTGAATTCTTCACTTCTTTTCCTGTGTCTTTTGTTTTTCTATAGTTTGTGTTCTGTTGTCTATTTCCTGTCTGTTGCCTGTCCATTGTGTTTTTCTGATCTGCCTTTTCTTATTACCTGCCAGTTGTTCCTGCCTCCAATAACAGAATTTTATAAAGGAAGAAGTGAGTTTGTTGAATCCAACTGACACAGAATAGCATGCAAAGTCATAAAAATATGTCATGAACCTATATCCACATGCTGCTTCCAACATTTATGGAATATTTTTGTTTAAGGTTGCTTTCAACCTTTCAACCTTTTGGCTGTTTCAACAAATGACTGTCATACACATACACACACACACACACACACACACACACACACACACATTCTTCTGGGTTGGGGCATTGAAGTATATATAGTAGAATATTAAAGTTGCTTATTTATCATAGGTTATTAAAGGCAATTGCGTATGAAGTTCAAGGCATAATACATTTACTTATATTTTAATTAAAGGTAGGTTAAACTTAAACAGGCTGAGTGCACAGTAAATTGGTGATTGAATATCATCTTAAATGAATTCTAGCCTCATTATTAATTTAACTACAAGGTATGGCAAAAGTTCAAAATCTCTGAAGGGGCTAGAAGTATTTTCAAATAAAATATTGCCACATTGCTAGATATTAAAATGGTTATTCCTGTTCACTTCTTAGTTCCATTTTCTTAGGGTATATTTTCCATCCTTTCATCTATAAGTAGTGTAAATAACATAATGTGAGGTATATTTCTTGGACGTATAATAAAGATTGATTCAGGATTCTGATGGAATCAGTCTGTATTTCTTTAATGGAGAGTTGATACCATTAATATTATTATTAAACAACATGTACTAATTACTGTCACTGTGTTGTTCTTGTGGTGCCCAATGTTCTAGATTATTTATATTTTATTGTGTCATTTGGGTGTATTTAACTTTTTTTTCAAACTTAACTATTCTGTCCATTATGTTCTGTAGTGCTGTCATGTTGTTCACAAATTCCTTTAGTGTTTATTTCTTAAAAAATCCTGTATTCTCTTTAATTATGACTAAGAGCTTTGCTATTAGTATAATATACCATAGAGAATACTATAGTATTCTAGGATGGTATCTGTGACCTTTCAAAATTTGTAAATCAGCACTTCAATCCTTTCTAGCATTTATGGCCTTCCTTGAAAAAATTTGCTGTTATTCTGATGGAACTGATTTATATAAACACATCTGTATAAATGTTCCTCTCTTGACACTTTCAAGTTTTTGGTGAAAACCTACTGTTTTGGTTATTTATGTTTGTGTACTTGTGATGGTATTGAGCATCTCAAGTAAGGTCCTTGGTACTGTTGATTGGTATGGAAACATCATCTCTTTTGCTTAATGGGCGTTTGAAGCCCTGGTTTCTGTTACCCCAACTTTTCAAATAATTGGCTATATGTGGCTTAGGATTAAGGCTTTGGTCTATTCAGTGCTGATGTTTGAATGGGTTTTCATAAGTAGTCCCAGCCCAGTTGAAGCTAAGTGAAGTTTCTAAACCCAGGAGCAGACCTTTTGTAATGTTAGTGGATTCTCTTTAGGAACCTAGAGGAAGTGTTCAGGACTTTTTCTCCAGTAAGGATTATGGATGGAGTTGGTGGTATTAGTCTGGGATATCCTGCCTAAAGAGGAAGGCAAGAACTGGGCAGCATGGAAAGTAGGTGAATGACATATGAGCCTCTAGGAAGTTGTAGAGGAGAGCCCAAGGCTCCCCTGGGAGTGGAGGTCCTGGGGTCAGGGAATTGGGTGTACTTGACTGTATAAATCTGGTGTCTCCCTAGAGAAAGGACAAGACGTGAACATCTGAAATATATAGAATTTGTAGGGGTGAGTAGAGCTGATTATGGTTGGATATGTCTAGGATCTCAGAGTAGGGATGGATAAAGTGCAGTTCAGAAAGACTGGATGGGATTAGCGGCACAAGTTAGGGATCCCTATCTGATCGGTATATGCAGGAAGACAGATGGGATATTTGTTCCTTAGGCAGGTTGCAGGGGTTGGTGGAATTGCTGGTGTGGATCTTATGCCCCTCCCTGGAGAGATCTAGGGTCTTTGAAGTTGCGAGTCTATGTGAGATATACTTTCTAAAGACACGTTAGAGCTATAAAAAAAAAAAAAAACCATCAAAGAAATAATGCTGCTGCTGATAGGTTAACAATTGGAAACAGCTGATACCATTTCTAAGATACATTCTCATTAAAACCTTCAAAGCCTTAAGAATAGGAAAATGGCAAGAAAAAAGATAAATATTTAATTGGGTGGAGCATTAGAAACAGTGTAATATAGTTAGGAACAGAATGAAGAGAAGAAAGACGCAAACATTAAAAAACAAATGACTGTATTTTTTTCCCAATTAAATGTCAGACCCCAGAATACAAATCTAGGAAGCTCAGAGGAAAAATTCAAAACAAATATCCTCCAAAACAATTTGCCATTATATATCACAAATGTCTAAAAAATCAAAATAAGGGAAAAAATCCCAAAGAAGAGAAGAATCTACCTCATTGTTTATAGGAACACAATTAAGAAATTGTACTTGGCTCATTTAGTTTTCCAGAATCTAACCCAAACGATCATCTGGATGAATATCAAATGGAGAAACATCAGAATTAAATGACATCATATACTTAACGGGCTTAGCAGATATCTACAGAACATTCTACCCAAACACCAAAGAATTCACATTCCACTCTGCAGCATATAGATTTCTAAAATGATCATATCTGGAGCACAAAACAAATCTTTAAAAATTAAAAAATATTCTAATAACTCCTCATTTTCTACCTGACCTCAATGCAATAAAACTTAAAATTTACAGCAAATAATTCTCTAGTAAATACACAAACTCATGGAGAATAAATACCTCATTACTGAATGGTGAATGAGTCAAAGAAGAAATCAAGAAAGGAAGAAAAAAATTCCTGAGACTGTGAAAAGAAAATGAAAATCCAATACAACGAAACCTTTGGAACACTCTGAAAGCAGTCTTATGAAGGAAATTTATGGCTCTAAATGTCTACATCAAAAGTAATAAGCATAAGCAAATAATGCATGAATTAATGATGCAACTTAAAATTTTGGAAAGACAAGAACACCCACGTTGGTGGCGAAAAATAATAAAAAACCAGAGCTGAACTAAAGAAAACAGAGACAAAGAAAACAATACAAAGAATTAATGAATCTAAGAGCTAATTCTTTGAGAAGATAAAGTTTAATAGTCTCTTGGACCTACTAACCAAAGAAAGAAATAAAGGACGCAAATTAACATAGTCTAAATTAACAAGAAGACATTACAACAGACACCAGAGATATTCAAAATATTTTAAGGGAATACTTTGAAACCTGTACTCTGTTAAGCTGGAAAGCTTAAAAAAATGGATAACTAATTTTTAGACTTAGCCAAATGACCAAAATGAAAGCAAGATCTATAACAAATAAGGAGATCTAAATAGCAATTTAAAAAATTATTTCAGAAAAAAATTAGAAAATAAAAATAATAAAACAGAGCCCAGGACCAGATGGATTCACAGTAGAATTCTACCCGACTTCCCGAGTTTCAAAAGAAAATATATAGATAGTAGAGGTAGAAAGAGAGGAAGAAAGTATGCTCCTAAAATCTCATACTAAAACCAAGCAAAGACACAGAAAAAAAAGAAAGAAAAGAAAACAGAAAACAAATATCCCAAATTAATGTGGACTCAAAATTACTCAATAAAATACTTGCAGACATAATACAGATATGTAGCAAAAAAGATTATTCACCATAACCAAGTTGACATTGTCTCTGAAATGCAGAGATAGTTCAACACACACAAGTTAATAAATGCATAAATAATATAATGAACTTAAAGAAAAAAATCACAATTGCTCAAAAGAAACAGAAAAAGCCTTTGACAAAATTCAATAAGACTTTGTGATAAAGGTCCTAGAAATACAGGACTAGAGAGAACATAAATCAACCTAGAAGAAAACATGTGTGAGACACTCACAGCCAATATCATCACAGAGAAAAACTTGAAGTAATCCTTCTGAAGCTAGGCGGGAGACAGGGTTGTCCACTATTGCCACACATTTTCAATATTGTGTTTGAAGTACTAGCAAGAGAAGAAAACTAAAGAAATTCAAGTAGGGAAAGATGAAGTCCAATTATCCATATTTGCAGATGACATGATACTGTACATTAGAGCTCTCAAAAATCCTACCAGGAAACTTGTAGAAATCATGAACAAAGTCAGCAATGTGGCAGGACACAAAATCAACTTGCACAAATCAAAAGTCTTTCTATACACCAACAACAAACATACAGAGAAAGAGATCATATATACACTCCCATTCACAAGAACCCCAAAGAAAATAAAGTATCTAGAAGGAAGTGAAGGATTTCTACAATGAAAATTTAAACCTCTGAAGGAAGTGATCGAGAAAGACACTGCTGAAAGCATTGACATTTTAGGTTTGTAAGGCAACTAAAAGCAGGTTGACATTCTAGGATTTTCATTTCTCTCTTTTCTGTATCTTATTTTAGAGTCACTTGTGTGCATTTCTAGTAACTTTTTTGATCATTGATTAAGTATTTTAACTAAATTATTTTGTCTTCTTTGGTCTAGAGACATAGAGTTAAGTTTTTGCTAAAAGTACATCGAAAAAAATTAGAGCATAATATAAATCACATTTATGATGAAGTAAAACATAAGGACCTCTTTGTAAGCCTTTAAATAGACTGAGCAGGTTTTAATACAACCTTGTTTTTTTTTTCCTTAATCTCAGATTTTTGGAGCTGTATCCTATCCAGACTTAACTAAAATGAGACCTTGTCTTATGTTTTGTGTTTTTTAAATTTTTTCAAAAGAGTTTGTAACAGTCAAAACCTCATCCTAAAATATTTATATATACAGATTCACTCAGACATTAAATTAAACATGTAAAGAGTAGTTAATTTTAGCATGCAGAGAAGTTAAAAATAGAGCAAAGTGGTCACAGATTGTGTCCTTTAGTTATTTGATGAAAGTTAGAAACAAATTGAGTTTTGCGACACAAGAAACCAATTACACGAAGGCCATTATTACAAACCCATGTAATGCAATCAGGACATATGTCTCAGCAAAACAAAGCAACCAATGCCTGTTTGTGTTTCTTTCAGATATCAGAAAGAGGTAATCAAAGGGGAAAGGTCAAAGGTCAAACTCATTATCCAGAATTAGATTCCTATCCTTTCCCATTTAACTAACCATCACAGAGGGAGACAAATGTATAAATAGTAATTTATTAATACAGTATGGATTTCTTCTAACTGTAGATTTTATCTTAAAATAGCCCTTTATAATCTTCTTTAATTCGACTGAGTATTTTGTTCTGTTTGGGGATAAGGAAGGAATAGGCAAAGTCAGAACAGGACAGTGGAAGGGCTGGGGATACTGGGATATTTTACTATCTATCTTTAGTTCTGACATGACTCTAAGAATGCATTCACTTTCCATTCCTTTTGACATCTTTTTTAAAAACTTAGTTTATATCTCTGCTTCCTGATTGTGATCAGCTGTCCCACATTCCTGCTGCCAAAGCTTCACCAATGCAATGAACTGTACGACCAAGCTTCAGCAGAAACAAGCCTCTCCTCCCCCGCTAAGTTACTTCTTGCCAGGTATTTTCTCACAACAATGAAAGTACCAACTAGACTCGAATCTCAGTCCATTGATCAGGTTCCTTGGTGTTTACTCAAACTGAAAATTCATGTCTCCATAAAATGCACAAGCATACATAAAACAGTTTGGTCAATAAGTTTTTAAAATTGGAAACCATCAAGATACATGAAAATGAATAAACTTTTGCAATTCTAGACACCACAACGTTATCCAGTGTTAACAAAGAAATATTAAGGCATAAAACTACTGATAAAATTCAACTGTATATTAATATGTGAAAGAAGGTAATGAGAAAAGTCATATTCTGCAAAAATTTCACTTGTTTGGTATTCTGGAAAATGTAAAATTATAAAAATAATTTTAAAATATCAGTGGTTACTCTAATTGTAAAGGAGGGATAGAAGCAGATCAAAGACGACTTTTGTGGCAGTGAAAACTTTGTCTAATTGCATTGTGACTGCCAAATACTTACATGTTCTTCTAAGCCCCACAGACTGCACACAAAGGCGGAGCCAACCCTATTGCAAACTATAGATTTAGAATGGTGATGACATGTCAGATTCATCAGTTGTAACAAGCCCACTGTGCTAACGAAGTATGTAGAGCATGTTGCATGCTAAATGTGCGTACATTATTAGAAGTCTTTGCACCTTCCTTTCAGCTAATACAAAAGATGAATATTTTAAAAAAGAAAGTGTAATGTTCTGCACTGAATGTTATGGTATTCTCTTTCTGTGTCGCGCAGTCCCCATTGTAAACAATATAGGCTTTGATTATTCAAGTGCTAGCCTGCTGTCTTTGTACCTCAAAACTGACTGCCTTCCACATTCATCTCTGTCAGGTACAGGGACCTTTCTTGTTCACTTCACTAATAAATTAAATGAACTTGAGCAAAGAGCTTCAAGGAAGGTCTCAGAAGCCTCGGATGACAAGACCAGAGAGTCATTCTTCTTTTCACATCACTAGGAGGGCACTGTTGTGGATCAGAGGACTTGACAGTCTCTGAGCTCTCTGATCGATCGCAGCATCTCTGTCCTTTCACCCAAAACTTTCCGACTTTTCTATTCCCCATAGTTCTGTGGAGATTTAGTACATGTTTGAAGATCTCCAACTCTCTTATCATATAGATGGCTGGAGAATCCATTCAGATAAATTGTAAGAAAAGATTAGTTTGGAAAAGCTAGAGAGTGAGGGTAGATCTTCAGATGAAGTTTTAGAGTTTAGATGCCATCCTACAAGTAATTTGAGGATTAGAAAATTGATTGTATGCTCTCACAAAATATCTGGCTACCTTAAACGTACCAAGCAAATATTAGCATCTCTTAATACATGAGAAATGTGTGAATAGTTAGTTAGGAAATGGATTTGCGTAGTCTTTTTAATGTATATTCTCATAGACCAAACATTTTCATCCAAAATAGGTAAAAGTAGTTAAGCGTCTTGGAGACTGCAGAGAATCTTAGCACTCTTGGGTCCTGAGACTTGGGTTGTTTGTCCTCATACAACTTCTTAAGTTGGAGGGATGCCAACCATACATGCAATAAATTCAGAAGGATCTCTGCAGTCTACCTACAATGATTGAATCTAGAGATAGACATGAAACCCAAACAATAAAGGATATGACAGAACCTAAATGTATTTGTCATAATAATTTTAGTATATCTACTTTCAATGAATCTTATGGCCTCTGGCTTTACTTCTCATGATAGAATTTAGATAATCAGATATCTTTATTTCATATCCATCAGAGAAATAAGACAAAACAATACCAAAATGTTATAGGATAGCAATGTTGGAAATGTCTAGACATCTATCTAAAAGGTTACACCTGGAGACTGATTACATACTTCATTCCAATAATACATGAGAAAGCAGTTCTTTAAAGGGAATTTTAATGCCTGGTGATAACAAAGTTTTCTCTGATTAAAAATATTTCCAGGAATATGAACATCATGGGAATTCAGTAAGTTAAACTATTTGTGAAAAATGATTTGATTTTATTATAGTGTTCTTCTCTGTGATAACTTTTCTCATTGTTCATTTTTCTATCATCCATTCACTGATTATTCTGGCCACAAAGTCATAGTTTTCTTTTCTAGTCTAACATTTCCTTAGGAGAGAAGTCTTGATATTCTCTACGTGTTCAAGCTCACATACCTGTAGGATTTGTGCTCTAAAATTTATTAGCAATTATACTGTGAAATACAAAGCTAAAAGTACCCATGTATCATTAATAGTTTGGAGTTTCAAGGTCTCAGGATGCAAAGACTATTTTTAAAGACAAACTAGTCATTTTGTGATTGTAGGTAGGAGAGAGTGGTTTCCGGTATTTCCTTGGCTTTGGGTCATTATGATATTTATCTTTGGTGCAAAGTGATACATTTTTCTAATCATATAGAGTAAGGACTATTTCAATATGATCTCATAAATGTGATAGATGGAAAATGATGCTGATGTAATGTAGTGGTTAATCTTGGCATCCATTTGGTGGGATTTATAATCACCATGGAAACGTTCCTCTGAGTGGGTCTGTGAGGGTGATTCCAGGTGGGTGTAACTGAGATGGGAAGATCTACCATGAATGTAGATAGCAACTCCACACTTCCTGAAAGTAGGTGCATTGTGACCATCCACCTCACACTCCCACTATCACATCTTTCCTGCTCTGAGGGGTGTGAGCCAAAATAAACCTCCCCTTCTTTAAGTTGCTTTGTTTAGTGGTTTTGTTCACAGTAACAAGAAAAGTGATGAATACAAGCATGTTGCTTAAGATTCTGGGCATTTTGTGTTATTTTGGCTTAAAGATCAGAAATAGCTTACTCCTCCTTATTTGGTAGTGTAAGGTCCAACCCAGGTTCCCTGCATATACCAGTCAAGCACTCTACCACTCAACTACAGCCCTAGCTCCCTGTGCTGGTGCCTCAGTATCCGACTGAGGCCTCTAGAATTTTAAGAAATTAATTTGTGTTTTTTGTTTCAGCCAGTCTTGGATATTTGTTACAGTAGTGCTAATAGACCGCTACAGAGCTTAGAATACTGATCAGAAACTCCTAGATGGCCACGTGATTCTGTGCTGTCACTGTTCTCATCCTCATTGCCAAACACCATAATTTGCTGGAGGGCAGCTTGTTGTCACTGGTCAGGTGGGCCAGACAATGTGGACTCATCAAGTGCACTGGAACTGACCAGATCTTTTGTACTTCACCTACTAGATGCCAGTTGTATTATGTTGTGACCAAGTTATGTGATTTGAATGATTCCTTCTTTGAGAAAAATTTGATATGCTTTACTTTGTCAATCTGTCACTGTTAGCAACCGAGTGCAATTATTGTTAATCATATCAAATCTTCTCTACTCATTTCTGAGTTTCCTTTACTTTCTTTGGTATGCTTCATGAGTTTTGATGCTTCACTTTGTTGAATGCAAACAGACCCATGTTAATTCTCTTAATGTGTTGTATAAATGTTAACATTAAAATCTTGTTCTCTTTATTGTTTTCTGTCACAAATTTATTTTTTCTTATAGTAATACCATGGTGGAATTTTTAAAAGCATTTGTATCTCTCACTATTTCTGTGCAACCCCTTGACTTTATACTCAGATTCATTTGTGAAGCTTTACTCATACTTCATATTATCTAGTTTTACCTGTTTAACCAATGTGGACTTTTTTTTTAATTTTAGCAAGTTTCAATTATTTATCTTCATTGATTTGAGGATTACCTCTGGTTTTAGCTTGTTTAACTTTGCTTACGGATTGTTGCTTTTAAAATTCCCTTGCTGGACCTTGGCAGTGGGACCAGGATTCATCCCTTTATAGAGCCCATTTGTTATGATGGAATGCCTTGCTCAGCCTTGATGCAGTGGGGATGAGCTTGGTCCAGCCTCAACTTAATGTGCCAGGTTTTGTTGACTTCCCATGGGAGGCCTTACCCTTTGTGGGGAGTGGGTGGGGGATAGGCTGGTGGGGAAGCCGAGGGTGGGAGGAGGGATGGGAGGGAAAACTGTTGTTGGAAGGTAAAATTAATAAAAAATTTTTAAAAATTTCCTGCTTTTAAACCGTTTAAGGCACTATATACATAGTGATGTATGTATTGTTGATTTTATTTTTTTAATGTTTATTTAGAATGCTCAGAACTGTTTTCACACTTCAGATGATTAACTTTAAACACTTCATAATATGTTTTTCATGAATATTTGACTTAACAGCTATAAGGCTATCTTGGGTTTCTGTAATAAAGATTAAAAAAAAAATCAGCCAAATTCCACAGAAGACATCTTCTTGCTCATGTTATATTAAAAACATGATTATTTCTATATTATTAAACTTTGTAGCATTTATATTCTTTCCTATGACCACAATTTGCATAATTATGTTCTCATTACCATCTCATTAGCATAGTGCTATATTTCTCTGCTACTGTCTTTTATGTGGTTAGAATTCAGCATGAAATAATTTTTTTCAGAAAGGATTTGTAGACCTCCAAACTCCTTGGGTTCTTATATATCTGAAAGAGTCTCACTCCGCTTTTAAACCAATGATTATTTCTTGAGTGTTTACAGTACACAAGCAATTGCTCTCAGGAAGTTACATGTCTTAAGAAATTTCATTCCACGTGAGATGCATATTGTTCTATCAGATGTCTAGAATAAGGAAGTGCAGTGAGGGGAAACTAAGTGAGTTCGAAATTCCAGAATGAGACTAGGTCAACATACGTAATTATAGTCCTGTCAGCCACATCTTTCTCTAGCGAGTCCTGGGTCTTGCTTGCCCACTCTCCAGCACTGAGCAGAGAGCTGTAGAGCAATCCTTACTTGCAGATGGCTCCGTCCTTAATTATTTGTCTTGAAAATACATAATAGTAAAATGTGGGGGCTTTTACAAGTGAAACTCTCCATTTCCTTTTACTAAATACTTCAAGTGTTTTATTTTATTTTGTTCCTTTTATAATTTTATTCTAATAAAAAATTATTCATATAAATTGAAAGCATGCACACACATATTTGTTGTTGATTTGTTAGCATAAGCATTATCTGTTTCCTGCATCCCTTCGGATAGCTGCAATAAACCGCATTTCTCAGCTCCTGTCTCTTCACCGTGTCTCCTTCTGTTCCTCCTCTTTCCCATTTATTCTTCTTTGTTTTTCATACTCAGAAATTTGGGATGTCCTTTGGGCTGTGACACTACAGCCAGCCCTCCAGCAGAGCGGCTGTGATCATTCAGATCCACTGTATTATAAATACCTGTCACTTGGAAGCTGGATGGTATGAAAACTTGTTCAACCGGTCTCCCTGGTTAATGACCTTACTGTCAGCCCTAACAGGATCCCTAATGATCATGCTCCTGCTACTTACCTTAGGTCCCTATCTCATCAACAAACTGATGGCTTTTGTTCAAGAATGGGTCAATACTGTCCAACTGATGGTATTGTGGTCCCAGTATCACCCCCTTTAGCCCCTGGACAGACAGGACCCATGATTGAGTCCTATCATTGGGATTTGTGAAGGGAGGAAAATGTAGGGCCTAGGGTAGCTTTCCTAGGGCAACTTGGTACACACCTGCTAAGATGAGTTCTATAGAACAACAGAAAGGTAGACCTGAGTCTGAGTTTGGCCTAGGGCAATTCTAGCTCTTAGACTCCCTCTTGATTCTATTTCACCCTGGGACCTGTTTTTTGCCCTTTCAAGAGACAGCAATAACAGCTAGATGTAAACTTGCTCTGTATTTACCCTCAAAATGACTAATTCGGCTTTTTTTATTAGCGTTATTTCAAAATCATTACAGAATGTGGAGTTCTAGTCTTGTAAAAGCTGCTAACTTATTATAGACTATTAAGAAATACAGGTTAGTCATTCATCTTTAAAGTACTGATATAATTAGTTACAAAAATAAGCTTTGTTTACTTCCATGTATATGTTTTCAAAGTCAAACTTCAAACAAATAATAGAAAACAAAGTTTGTCTAAATCAGACATACCTAGGCAGCCCTCATACTTTAGAGATCTGCAGAATATGGCATTTAAAATAATGATTAAAAAGCTTATTATATTAGACAGAGACTCCGAGATCCTAGCAGTAACCCAAGGTCCCCAAAGAAGATTATGAGACACCATGATGTCTCTACCTGGATTACAATGACACTGACCCCTGGATAAGATGTCCCAGTGCAACACCTGCTGCCAGGACCCTGTCCAGACTGTGGACAAACAGTAGGACCTTGGAGAATTGATTGCACCACTTTTGCCTAGATAAAATAAGGTCAGTCTTCTCCATGTCCCTCTTCCACAGAAAAATAAAAAGTTCATCTTATGGACCTCGCTTAGACAGTAAGACTCCTGTTCTGGATATTTCCGCCTCCAGGGCTACAGATACCTGGATATGACTATCTGTATATAAACTCTGGTCCTTGTCATTTTTTAATAGATTTAAAAACTATTTGGTCTGTACTCACATATACTTTATTTATCCTTCTGAGATCTCTGATAGTATTAATGGCTAGGGCAGTTATAATGTCAGTTTAGCAGCAAAAGGTATCCAAATAAAAGTTCATAAGCTTTGAGGGGCTAAGAAAATTAACTTAAGATACATAAAATGTTTCTAATTTTCCCCCCATAATAGTTCTAATAAGCTAATAGACCAATGACTACATACTGTGTGAGTCACAAACTCAAGAATTTAGATCTATTCTGGTTGCCATTGGGTCAAAGACGTCTGTCCAAACCATACATTGTTCTCTGGATAGCAGAACAATATACATGCTTCTAACATATCTGTAGTGTTTGCTAGGACTCAAAGGTATAAGTATATTCTTTCTGTTTACAGATACCTGTTATCTGTTCTTTTCCTACAATATGGGTTTTCCTTTAAGTAAGCAAATTTTAACTTCTGTTCCTAGTTTAAACTTATCTCAGTAGGCTTCCACTTGGCTGGCAGATGCATCTAAGCATCAGTTGCTGACTACAACCTGCTCTGAATGGTGACAAGCCCTGGGCTTCCTGAAAGCTGATGTGGTCCAGTCCAGTTGATATGAACCTGAACACTCCCTGTCCCTTCAATGGAGTCTGATGAGTTTCCTCCCTACCTTCGGCTAGCCTTTCAACCAACTTGGGCCCAGATAACAATGCCCCAATGTCAGCTTGAAGTAGTTGTGGAAAAGAACACATCGTCCCATGCCCCCTGCCCAAAATAGGTTGAAAGGATGAGACGAGGGAAAACTCCCTGGCATGGGGAACAAGATAACTACCTATAGTGCTTATTAATAAACTAGGACCAGAGTTGTCAATTAATAGATTTATTAATTTAAGTAGTTCCATGCGTACTTAAAACCAAGGGCAAGCAGGACCCAAGATTGGTTCCTGTCATCATTGCTTGTGAAGAGGAAAATGTGAAGGGGGAAATGTGAGAGTTAGCCACAATAAGCTAAGTATGGGCAGGTTACCCAAAGGAAGTACTTCACTTCCAACCATTATCACCTACACACTCACCAGGACACCCCTAGACAAATGTCAGTCAATCAGGGGCTCTAAACCTCAAAAACCCTTCACCCCCATCTTTACTACTATAAAAACCCAGTAATTCTAACTCAGCTTGGGGCTCTCCGTTTATTCCAATATGTTGGACATGCGGAGAGACCGGGTTTGCAAACTTGCTTAAAATAAAGACTCTTTGCTTTTACATACAGGGCTCAGTCTCCTTGGTGGCTCTTGCAGGGACATCATGGATTTGGGCATAACAATGAATTTTGATCATATTTTTGCTTCCCTTCCAGCCCCAATTCGTTCTAAGTTTGTCTCCTTTTCCCTTCCCATTCAACTTTGTGTCTGTTTTGTTCCTATCAAGGTCAATTTTTGCTACTAAAATATTTTTGGATGCGTGACCTTCCATTGGAGCTTAGTTGACTTATCAGGGGCTCACACTATGAAAACACTGACCCTCCTTTCCCCGTCAGTAACCATTGTCAGCAGCTAGAGTTGGAACTTTATCCCCAGTACCCCTCCTTTTTGCTGGCGTTTGATATGGTTTGGGCTTAGGTCTTGTGCATGTTGTCACAATCACTGTGAGTTCAAATTAGCAGCTGCCCTGCTGTGTCTACACATATTATGGAAGTTTTATATCCTCAACTATAAGATATAGGTTCATTGTAAAAAGAAAAATCTTTTCAGGTTTTGATATAAGAATTTAACATCAATATTTGTTATTTGTAATTCAACTGCAGTATCATTTTTGAAAGATCATTGCTGTGCATGTTTATATCTTTCAGGTTACGAGCAAAGTATTATTTTCTTTGGCTTTTATGCCTATTGTTGTGACATGTTATATTGATTTTATTATTGTGCCATGATTATAAATGTTGAAACCAATGCATTCAAATCCTCCAAGCTTTTCATTTAAAAAATGTTTTGGCTCTAGACCTTTACAAATCTCTCTGACTCCATGTTTCTGACTCTCTATATCTGTATCTGTCTGTCTGTCTATCTGTCTCTATCTGTATCCATCTTTTGATGAATCTTATATAGATTATACACTATATGTGACCCCATCTAGTGTCCTGGAGTTTAGTATTTCTATGTATGTTTAATTCCCTTCCACTTAGGAAGAAATCCTCCATTCCAACATTCTGTGGGACCTTTGTCCTACAATGACAGATTCTCTCGATTCCCTGAAATTGTATCTATTAACTGAGCGACACCACAGATTGTCACTAGCTAAGTGACACCACAATCGTCTCTCTATCAGCTGAGTGACAGCACAGATAGATCTGTCAGCCAAGTGATAACACAGAATCTGCTGAACATGTCGCCAAGCCAAAGCTCAGTGGTCTCTGATGTCTGTTCTCCTTTCCTCGGAGAGTTTATTCTCACAGAGGTTACCACGCAATAAATGAAAGCCATCATTTCACAGCTCGTCTCTAGTTTCAGATTGTGTGTGTTCTCTGTTATCTTCTAATAACTGAAAATATATATTTCTAGGTTTTGTGTTGTTTATTCTTGTCTATATTCACTTTCCTAATTCTTTCTATGCCTCAAGTTCCAAGTACTTGTAAGTACTTCAAGTGCTTACATCTGGAATTTGTTTTTGGTTTTTTGAAGCTTTATTTTAGCATCTTTTTTACTACAATGGATTCATCTGCTTCCTTGGCTATTATGCTCCATAATGATTCCTTTCTGTTTTGTGGGAAATGAATGGGGTGGTATTATCTATGCTTTATTTCATGTCAGAAACAGTTTTGCTTCTAATTACTAGAAAATTCTGTTTGGATCATACACCCTTCTCAGACTTGTAATAACAGCTAGAGTAGAACTGTTCACACGGTCATTCAAACTTGAACATTATATTGTAAAAACATTTTCTTGATATGTTTGCCTTGTTCTCTAGGTTGATAAACACTTCCCTTTCTCTTCTTTTTTCAGTATATTTTGACTTTACTTCCTTATGTTGTTCAGGCTGGTCTCAAATTTGAAATACTTCTGTTCTAGATCCCTAAGTATTGATAATATATACTCAAAATTGGTATTTGATTATTTTTCAATTTCTTTTTACTTTTTATTTTTGTTTGTGTATGAATGTCTGTATGATTGTACACACCACATCCCCTGGAACAAGAATTAGAGGCAATCATGAGCTGTAAATTGAACCCCGGTGTTTTGGGAGAGTATCAAATGCTCTTAATCTCCAAGCCATCTCTCCAGCCCCTGGTGTTCAATCCTTGCCTCATAGTTTCATATTTCATTTCATCCATCCAAAAGTGTGTAGGAAAACCTGTATCTTGCAAGTAATATATCTTTCAGTTTACAGTTTGTGTATTTTTAGCTCCTACTGATCTGCAGCCTTTTTGTCTCTTCACACAATACACAGTTATTCAGTTTATCTGATTGATGTGTTCACTCTGAAAAGCACAATTACCGATGCCCTAATTTGCTCATTTGTAAAGTTAGCACACACACACACACACACCACATGCAACCTCCTTGTGTTCTTAATGAAAAGTTTATTTGCTATTTCTTAACAAATTTTTACTGTGATTAAAGGACATACATCTCACTGTGATCTGGGAAACCATACAATTGAGTCCTTACTTATTTCGTTCATACAGTTGGAAGAGAAGAGCTTTATTATAACTTACAGTTTTAGCTCTGTCTTTCACTGGTTTATGCCTCAACAAATGTTTTCTTGCTTTTTTTCTATTTCTCTCGACTTTTGGTCTGTGATCTATACGAGGGCAAGTGTGGTTAGTGCATTTAACACACTAGAAGAGCCCAATGAACACTAACCAACTTTTTAATGAATGACTCATTTTGCCTTTATAAGATAACCCTTTCTCATTCACATAGGTTTTCAGATACATTCAAAAAGTACAGTTCCTTATCCTGATTTTGAGAATTCAAAGCACTAACCAAGTTAAAACATTCAGGTGGACACCACCACTTTCAGGTGGACAGTGTACTGTACATCTGGGATGATGGGTAAGGGGAAATTACATGGGCTTCAGCTTCATCAAGGGTGATGTTAATAGCTTTTCTTTTAGTGCTGTGCTTCTTATTTGTAGTATTTTCACAGATTGGAAATCCACTCTCTGTTCTTCTGGGACAGGAAAAGATTGCATTACTGGCTGTGTGCTACAATTGTTTCATCTCCCGAGCATTTATTAATCATGCTCCTTTTGGCTACAAAGACTGAGTTACTGGTATCTTTTTGACTCCTGGGATCTTTCAAAACAATATTACATGAGCCCCAGCACATTTATTTATTAGACTCTCAGCACTATCTATTATCAAACAGATATTCCCATGTCTTCATTGTGTGGATATGTCCTGCTCTAGGCATTATTCATTTCTAAGGTCTTTGGGGCCTTGTCTTTATTATTTCAAAATGACTATAGCTAGTCACTTTTGTAACTCTTTGCCAGAAATTTCAAATAATAAATTATCTAGATCTTACAGATGAAGAAGTCTCTATTCTTCTATTCTATCTAGATCTTCATTCTCAAGTAATCTAATTGTCTCAAATAGACATCTTTTCAGATGAAGACTTTAAAATGAAGTTTGTTGGCAAACAAAAAAAGTAAGTCATAGATGTATATCTTTTAAGACAATACTAGTAATTTAGATTCACACCATACTAATTACATTGAGCAACAATTTAGGTGAGGGAAGGAAGTTAAAAAGGAATTTTTGCTTTTGGTTAATATTTTAAATTCCAATATAGTCATATTTATTATCAATTCAGATATCAGTGTTAAAATTTTAAATAAATAATATGCTTTTAGTTTGTCTTTATTATAGTCAACTGGGGTGTTGTAAGGAGGCTGCTTGTTGGTTCCCAGCTGCTTAGCCCTGAAATAATCACATAGAAATAATATTAATTAAATCACTGCTTGGCCCATTAGCTCTAGCTTCTTACTGGCTAACTCTTACATCTTAATTTAACTCATTTCTATTCATCTGTGTAATGCCACATGACTGTGGCTTAACAGGTAAAGTTCAGTCTGGCTCCAGCAGGGCTACATGGCTTCTCTCTGACTCTGCCCTTCTTTTTTCCTGAACTAACCCATCTCTATTAATCTGTGCATTGCCATATGACTGTGGCTTACCAGCTAAAGTTCCAGCATCTGTCTCTGGCAGGGCTACATGGTTTCTCTTTGACTTTGCTCTGGGTGATGAAGAATTGTGATATATGTTTTCACGTAGACTAGAACATAAAATATGCAATCTTGATGATATGAAAAATATATGTAGCATGAGTTTTGGATAGGGAAGTAAAAGGGAAAATGAATGGATAATATTTTCATATGTTAAAAGAATACTGAGAAATAAAGACATGTGTCAAAGAAACAAATATAAAAGCATGAAGTACAATTTAAATTACAAAACAAGAAAACAAGGACACACATTCACACACAAGAGAGAGATGGGGAGGGAGAGAGAGAAAACAAGAATAAAAAGTAATTGCTAATAAGAAATTCTCATTTTTACAAAAAAGAAGCAGTGATGATAGTCTAAATTAATATGAGGACTAAAGATATAACATGATTGTCTCAATTGTTGAAGAAGCCAAGTTAAAGAAAGTACACAATTATCTCTAGACATAACATTCTCAAAAATATTTGTGGGATTTTAGCATGTTAGCATATTATTGTAGCAGACTATTTTGCAGTGTTGAGGATTAAATACAGGGCCTGGGAGGTGCTACACATTTACTGTTTTCATGAACTATGTCTCTAGCTCACATGGAATCTCTAAAAGAAACTAAAGCTCTATGAATTTCCATTTTTTGAGGCTAATGTAAGCTGTTAATAAAGGCATTGTGCGTCCTATATGATGACAGGACAAGATATAATTCTTGTTGTTAGCTGATGCTGAAACAAATTTCTCAAATACTTGCATCAAGAAATTTACCAGCAAAGGTGTTAGAGCTAAAATGGAAAATTGGGTAATTTGTACAATATTTCTTTCTAAACGAAGGATATCCATATTTTGAAACCTTGGAAGCAAATAAAAACGTCACCCTTGAAATCTGTCACGTTATTATCTGAGGCTTATTCTTCAGGAATACATTTAATTTTTTTCATTCCTTCTTAAGAACCCAAGTGCTCACTTTGTTTGGGTACTGATAAGTAGCTCAGTATAGTTTCATGAGTGTTTTTATTTAACATAGTTTGATACGTTATGTTCTAAAAGCCTCTAATATAAAGTTTAAAATAACAAATTAGAACAAGTCCATAGAAAACCATTCTGTCACTTCAATAATCCACTGAAACTTTTAAGCTTCTTTCTGGAGTAGCTGATGATCTACACAGAGATCCACACTGAGCAATGGGTACAAAATGAGAGACTTTGAAGTGCTCAGGGATCATTACAGAAGAGGGAGTGGAAAAAGTATGTGAGTTGGAGTCAGCAAATGACTGCAAACAGTGTTTGCTAAACACAGCAAGGCAGCTGCATATATGGACTCATGGGGTGACAGCATTCACAAGACCTGTGCAAGCTCAATCCATACAACATTCCAGCATGGAGAGGATGGCAAGTGGATACAAGGTTTGGGCCCTAGCTGAGAAGCTATTGGCAAGTGTTAGCTGCCAAGAAAGGGAGAGTCAGTCAACCATGATCCAAGGGAAGGCTACAAATCCTAGAGCAAATGAGTACACAACTGTACTTTTCTCCTCTTCCTCGTCCTCCTCCTCCTCTTTTTCTCCTTCTCCTCCTCCTCCTCCTCCTCTTTTTCTTCTTCTCCTCCTCCTCCTTCTTTCCTCCTTTTTCTTTTCTTCTCCTTCTTCTCACTTTAAAGGAAGATGGCACAAAGTTCCATGGGTAGAAAAACGGGGTGAAACTGAAAGGAGTTATGGAAGGGGATGAATATGTTCAAAACATATTGTGTGAAATTCTCAAAGCACTAACAAAACCACAAAACAATAACAAAAGACCCTGAAAATGATACAGTGCACTGACTCGAATACATTTTTGGTAGAGCAACCCCTTGATGTGGTGGTGATGAAGCAGGTTCAGGGCTGAACTGACCTGGATTTGCATAATATCTGCAACATCATATCATAGAATCAAAATGTGTTGTATACATGTATGAGAATGTCAAAATGAAATCAAAGAATATATACTACTACAAATTTTTATTAACGCATCAAGAAAAAAACAGATCTTTTAACACGATAAGTTAGTAGATAGTATTTTTTGAGGGAACCAGTGATAATGCTCAGTGGGTATGACTGCTTGTTGCTAAGCTTGGCAGCCTGAGTTTGATCACTGGTGCACAAATGTGGAAGGAGAAGATGCATTTTCTACAAGTTGTCTCCTTACCTCCACGTGTATATCATGGTATATATGAGTAAGCAGATACATAAAAGCAAATAAACCAAAGTAGAATACTAAATTATTATTTTGATGAAGCAAAAAGGAAGCAGGATATTAGTAAGAAGAGGAACTTGATGAGGACTCCCTCTTACACAAATGAGGCTGGATGGAAGACAATTGCACAGTCTATTTGAGATGAGCTTTATGGAAATGATAGGTGCGTTAATATTTTTGACATCACATAAGAGCAATTATGAAAAATGCTAATTACTAGTCAACAAAAATAGTGTGGGAGAAAAACAACAGGTGTATGTTTCTTTCTCTCTCTCTTTTTTAAAAAATTTTTATTTATTTATTTATTTATTTCCTTATTTATTTATTTAAAGAATTTCCACTTCCTCCCCTCCTCCCAATACCCTCCCATTCCCCCCACTCCCTCTCCCTCCCTCTCCAGTCCTAAGAGCAGTCAGGGTTTCCTGCCCTGTGGGAAGTCCAAGTTCCTCCCCTCTTCCTCCAGGTCCAGGAAGGTGAGCATCCAAATAGACCAGGATCCCAAAAAGCCAGTACATGCAGATGAAACAAGACCCAGTGCCATTGTCAATGGCTTCTCAGTCAGCCCCCATGTCAACCAAATTTAGAGAATCTGGTTTGATCACATGCTCGTTCAGTCCCAGTCCAGCTGGCTTTGGTGAGCTCTCATTCGATCAGTCCCCTTGTATCAATGGGTGTGAAACTTAGCACCTGAGCACTGTAACTATATCACCTCTTCTCTCCTCACCTCAAACACCTTTTGTGTCCACTCTAGCCTAATTCATGGTCATTTTTTATTTTGATTATGATTATCATATATACATATATTCACACACGTATGTACAACTTGCTGAGTCCACTTATCATTGCTCATATGCACATGAGTCCAAAGCTGAGCAGTTGGGGTTGGATATCCTCAGAAGCTCTGTCTCAGAGGAAGCTAATTCTCTCCTTCTCACCAGGTGACTCTTGGGGTTATTTTTAAAAATTGATTGTATTATTTTGTATGAATGAGTGTTTTCCTCAAATCTAATACTTTGTGCCACATGCAGGCCATGTCCTTGGAGGCCAGAAGAGTGGGGGACAGTTGTGAGCTACCATGTGGATGCTGGGGATCAAACCCAGATCCTCAGTAAGAACAGTAAATGCTATTAACTACTGAGCCATCTTTTTGCCCCCTGTTGGAGCTATGTTTAAAGAAACTGACCTCATTCACAAGTGCTGTGCCTTAAGATCTGAATATTTCCTGGTGATCTGGCCCTTGTACTACAGCATTGAGATTATGCTTCAATATACACATTTTTAGAGGAACAAATACTTAAAGCAATGCTATGGTAGAAAATAGAAGTTGGAGGAAAAAGAAGATAATTGAAAATTCATTTGCATTGAAACTATGTGTAAATAGATATGCTAGAACAAAATTTTGAATATTAGATGATGCAACTTAGGGAAGACTAAGTACCATAAAATGAAAGGCTCACCAAAACTAGTCAACTCCAGGAGAATATGGCAGACTCGGGGAAGGAAAGACCTAGTGCTCACTCACTCCACCCACTGGGGACTGGAGTTACCAGCTGACCTTATTTGCAAACATAAAGAGAAAATTCAGAAATCATTTTAATAGAAAAGGTTGGTAAATAAGTCAATCTTTAAATAAGGTTAACACTGCTTGTTTGGAAAAAGCCATTTCTATACGTCTGAATAAGTTGGAGGGGAAGAGTTAATGATGCCCGTCACAGGGAACAGGGTTTTGTTTTGTTTTTCCTTAGGATTTGAGGCATTACTGTATGTTAGTAGTTCTTGGTCCTGATGGGACTCAGTGTGCTCCTATTTTACAGCCTAAGAATGCAAGAACAAAGGAAGACAAACCCATTTGCATGCTTTTTCTCTTGTCTTTTGAAGTTCTAAATGTGTTGCGGTTTTGAGTGGTTTTTAGGGCTTTTGTGTACAATCTCAGACAGACTACATTACATAACTAAGATACTGATCTTTTTCATGTCTGGCACAAAATCAGGAAAAGCTTTGATATGTGTGCCTTGCCTTGATCCGTTGTGTGCAGCCAGACACTCCATAATCGTCTGGATATGCAAATCCATAGGGGTGAGGGGGTGACACTTTGTAGAAATATTTAAATGGAAACAGAAGAAGCGTGTCCTCTGTGGGGGATTTTTATTGATTAAGCAATATTTGATTTTATAAGGGGGGAATCAAGAGGCTATGTGGGGTGTGTATTGAAAGAAGTGCTTTCTTACTGTGCTGGGAGTCAATATAAAAGGTACTTGTTTAAGCTAACCCTTTGTGATCACGGAATTCTCTCCCTGAGAGATAATTGTGTCATTATATGTTTCCATTAGATTCTCTTTAAACCATGTTTCACTTTTGTATTGAGCTCTGACTCTGTAGACTTATTACTTATCCTCATATTGTCCTCCCAATTTTATCATGGACCGAAGTGGAGGCAAGCCACGGTAACAGTCATGTCTACAAGAAATGCTATACTATCCAGAAGAATGCATGTCACTCAAAATCTCCTTGATGTGTCATTTTATCATACAACTTGTGATATTTTGTAAAAAAAAAAAAAAACTATAAAATGTAGCCAACTATTCCCTGAAGTTATTTAACATCAAAACAAAAAGGCATTCGGCCTATATTGAAGGTTACAATTTAAGATTTTCAGGAATTCTAGTAGTTAAAACCCAAACTTCAGAGTTCAAATTTGCCTTCAACAGTTATCATTTGGGGAAATTCATCTACGCAATTCGGAATGAAAGAGGATAGCATGTGTGCAATGATCTTGTCTCTGCCTCAGAAAAAAAGTAGCACCACATGCACTCGGCTCATTTTGTACATAATATTAAGGGCCTCTCCAAGATTGGGCTTCAGTTTACACACTTTAGAGAACTTACTGAATCACATATCACGTGCAGCTGCTTGTGACTTCCTACTCTTTGTCCTGGTGTTACAGGACATGAAGAATACGAATGCATATAAACTCATGGAAACAAACTATGCTTGTCAGGGTTTGATAATGTGACATAATGCCATGGAGGAGCCAATGCTGCATTCCAAAAAGGTTGGGGCGGTTAACAACCTCAGTTTCCTGCTGAAAATCTTATTGAGAACAATCTGCATTGAGAGTTGAGCCATGCATACTTGACAAAAGGCAATCCGATTGTTTGTGCTGACTCCAGTAGATCCTAGCCTGAGTATTTACTTCAAGTTCTAGGATGATTTATTCTGGGCTTATGCATGAATTGAGGCCCAAGTTACAAGAAAGATCATTGTCATTCTAAATTTGAACCTAAAGTTTCTGTCACCTTCCTTCTTTGCCTCCCTCAATCTTTTTTAATCTTTCAGCTCTCTGTCTTTCTCTCTCTCCACTCCCAAGCCCCTTCCTCTGTTTCTCCTTACTAGAGATTGAACCCAAGACCTCAAGCGTACCACCTCTGTGCTTTATCCCCTGCCCTCCTTTAGACATTTTATTTTGAAGAAGTTCTTACTCTATAGCTCAGGCTGGGCTTGAACTTGTGATTCTCCTGTCCCAGCCTCTTAACATGCTGCATTATCAGTTCTGCATCACCAGACCCAGCTCTAAAGTGCCCCCATGTAATTGGGGGTTATTTTGTCAAATGAAGCTTATGTAAAACAGAAAGATTATTATTATGCCTATGTGTTAATGGAAATAGTTTTGAAAATCACCCCATTGAATTGGCCAGCTGTGGACTATTCTGCATACTTAAAATGCAAGTCCTTTCCCACTTCGTATGGCTCTTGTCTATTTAAACCAAACATTTTTTCACACAACAACATAATAATTCAACCTTGAGTTTCTAAGCTCTTAACAGCACCTCCCTCAGCCAAGCTATCAGAGGAGAGGAAACTCAAGGTCAGTGTGGATAGGATTACAAAGATCAAGTAGAAAGCATTCCTTTTGACTAAATGAAAACCCTGAAAAGTGAATCTCTTGAAAGGGGAGCATTTCCCTTGAAATAATAGCTTTTCAACATTCAAGGTATGTATGTAACTCATTCAATGTGTATTTTTCTGCTAATTTAGAGACTAATTCAGCAAATATTTATTGAGTAACCACCCTACTTGAAAAATTATCCCAAGGGCTGAGTAAGGAGATGCATGAGAGATGCTGGTCACTAAGCACCTAACATTTTATAAGTTCTGTTTTCTTACACACCCTCATGAAAACAACATCAAATCAGCTCCAACATTACTTAGCTTTGAACCCAACTTTAAACTGCTGGTCCATGGCAAGTTCTGGATCTCTCTCCTATTGTCATTGCTCAAGTCCGTGGTGTGCACAGGTACAGCTTTTGCAAAGTAACACTTTTGTTTTCATCTCAAATACCTATAACCTTATCAGTAAGCCAAAGAGTCATCAAAGAACCTTCTAATCTGCAATATTTATCCTTCTAAGAACCACAAAGTGCCCGCAAATAAAAAAGTTTGCTCATACTTGCTTCTAGTATGAGCTTACATTTTTTATGAGTTTTTATTTTTTATGAGCTTAGTTTTGCTTATATGTATGAATTTTTACATTTTTCAAATTTGATACCACTAATTACTAGATAACAAAATAATATATTCTTCTTTTAAAATAAAAATTAACGTTCATGCCAAGACACCCTCACTACAAAGGGTCTGTGATACAAAGGGAACAACATTCTACTTTTTTGATTGCTATTCTTTGATCTCGAAAACAGTTAGCTTTATTGTTTCCAAAATAATCTATACCCCCATAAGAAGTACAACATCTTTCTCTACACCGTTCTACATATAAACATATACCTGAACTGCATGAGTACATCCTGCTTCTTTTTCTTATTTATTTCTTCTTTATTCTTATTACCTCCTCACAACATGTCTTCAGAGACACAGTTAAAAGGAAAGTTTCAATATGAGAACATAGCAAGGAGAGTTTGAGTATTTGCTTTGCAGTAGGTTTCTCACTAAAGACGCCTAGATTTCTATACACTGAGATTTCAGAGTAATCAAAACTTATATCTTAAAAGCATGTCCCAATATAACTCTTAATACCTGAATGTGGCTCCTTTGTTACATTGCACAGGGACTGTATATGGAAAATACAATAACTAGTGAAGTGTTTCAGAATTCTTCTAAGTTACTTTTATGATCTTGTGCATCTTCAGTAATTTCTATGCTTAAAGTTTTTCTGTTTTAAATTATCCATTATAATTTCAGTAGAAAATATTTACATTAGTTTGCCTAAGCTGTTATTAATGCTAAGTACCATTAATATCAAAATTGAAAATAAAGACCCATGTCAACATTTGTGAAGTTTGTCAGTATATTTACGAGGACGAGAGGTAAAAGCAACTATAATTTCATTTAAAAGTATTTCATGATGGTAGAGGCTATATTAGGAAGGCAAAATTTCTTCTACTGGTCCTGTGATAACCTTTCTATATACTTTGACAAGCAAAGCAACAGTCTAACTCTGTGCATTGTAAGGACTCATTCGGAATATTTGCAAATTTTCTTTTCCCACTGACAGATTGAGCATTATTCGGCTCACCACTACTAACAATACCCCTTCCTCCATATTGCCCCTGCCCGAAGCTCCCTGACAGCCCAGGTAACAACAGGAATTATTCAAACATTTAACTGCAGCTCAGATTTTCCTCCCTCTATACAGACAACACTCAACTGCTTAAAACAAAAAGAAGCTACTAGCAATGAAAAGAAAAACTCTATTCTTTCTGTTGTCCATAGCAGAGAATTTTTAAAGTATGAATTTATTTTCTCATTTCCTTCAGATGTTAAAGTGATAATTCTACAAGAAAAAATGTCTCAATTTAGTGATGGCACACTTGAGACTTCGACCTGGACTGTTTCAGCTTGTGGTCTAATATAGAAACCTGAGTCTTTTCTTCAGGGACTCGAAGACACCAACCCTATCAAAACATGAAGTGCAGTAGGCTAAGTTGATGGTTAACAGGAAGAAGTTGAGGGCAACAAGTCTTTGTTTCCAATGTTCTAATTTACCAATAACAGCCCCTTGCTTCTCCAAGACACCCAGGCATAATTACAAATGAGTAAGTCAAAGTATCACAAGGTTGGCAAGTGTCAGATAAGAATACAGATGACAGTTCTCCAAGTGAAACTCTGTGTATATGTCCATGCATAGTACCAGGCAGAGTCTTTAAAATGTAGGAGCATTTTAGGTGTTGCAATTATAATCCAGTGATTGTTATTAAGTGTAAATAAATTGACATATTGATATGGTTGGGACAAAAAACTTAACAAATATAGAAACTCTGACCATTCTTAAATGTTAAATGATAATAGATGAATCATGAATAGAAAAAACATAAATAGTATATAAACACCTCTCTAAAATATTTTTACTGCTTTATATTTAAATATATCATTTGCATTTTAAATTATTCTTTTTCTTTTTCCTTCTAGGTTTTTATTGGTTTCTTCTGTAAGTTACAAATAATCATATATGTATGAACTACTTCCAGTCTCTCAGTACCACAATGCCTCAAAATTCAAGAATTTTCTATCAGAATTCATCTTTCAAGTTGGACAGGGATTTTTTTTGTCCTTAGATTTGTTTCCAGTTTGGGGTAACTATTAGAAAGTGGTGAATCCAACAATATGACTCTTGGGTATATACCCAAAAGATGCTCAATCATACTTCAAAGACATCTGTTCAACTGTGCTTATAGCAGTATTATTTGTAATAGTCAGAACCTGAAAACAAACTAAATACCTCAACTGAAGAATGAATAAAGAAAATGTGACACAATTACACATTAGCATACTACTCAGCAGTTAAAAACAATGGCATCTTGGAATTTGCGTGCAAATGGATGGAACTAGGAACATAATCCTTAGTGACATTACCTAGACCCAAAAAGATGAATATGGTATACTCACTCATAAGTGAATACTAGTTATAAACAAAGAATATTGAGCCTATTTAGTTCATGATCCTAGAGAAGCTAAGTAACAAGGTGAACGCTAAGAAAAACATCTATAGATCCACCTGGAAAGTCAAAATAGACATGATCTTTTGACAACATTGGGAACATGGGGGTGGAGAGAAAAGAAAGGGTAGAAGGGGAAGAGGAAAGGAGAAGGGGAGGGGGGAAAAGAACTTGAGGGAATGGGATAGTCAAGATAGAAGAAGGACAGAGATGAGAGCAAGGAAAGAGATATCTTGATTGAGGGAACCTTTATGGGGCTAACAAGAAACCTGGCTCTAGAGAAATTTCCAGGAATCCACAAGGTTGATCCAAGCTAAAACCCTAAGCAATAAAGGGAGGGGGGGCAAACTTGCCTTAGGCTGTAGTCAGACTGATGACTATCTTAAGCATCACACTAGAACCTTCATCATCCAACAACTGATATAAACAGAGGCAGAGTCCTTTATCAGAGCACTGGGCTGAGCTCCAAAAGTCCAGTTGCGTGAAAATATGAGCAAAGAGGTCAATACCATAATGGATACACCCACTGAAACAGTCTTCCTGAGCTAATGGGAACTCACCAACTCCAGCTGGACTGGGAAGGAACAAGCATAGGTTCAAACTAGTCCCTCTGAATGTGATTGACAGTTATATGCCTGGGACAGACTAAGGGGCCACTGACAATGGCACCACGATTTATCCCTACTGCTTGTACTGACTTTTTGAGAACCTATTTTCTTTGGATGGATACCTTGCTCAGCTTAGATATAGTAGGGAGGGCCTTGGACCTTCCCCAAAGCAATGTGCCTTACCCTCCCTGAGGAGTGGATGGGGGATGAAATGGAGGGGAGGGGAGGGAGTGGGAACTCAGATTGGTATGTATAATGAAAAAAGATACTTGGTTTTCTTTTTTTAAAAAAATAAAATAAAATAAAAAATAAAGTGGCAACATTTTTTGTAATGTGGTTAAAAACAAAAGTTTGCTTAGGACAAAGAGAAATGGAATTCTTCGTGACTGAGAAACACCTCTCCTGTGGGATCTGAGTTCAGTATAGAAGTATTTCCCACTGTGAGCCCATGAAGCAGAGTTGATCAAAGTTCAACAGATTTTCATTTCTAATTTTGGGCATATATGAGCATAAGACTGTTTTGGCTGTTTTGAATTTATTAAATTAGCTTGCTATTAAATATACATAAATATATTAATGTAATATATCTTAATATATATTAAGGATCAGTATTTGTAGCTCAATTGTAGAGTATCTGATTAGTATCAGTGAAGGCAAGGATTCAATCCTTAGTATTCACATATGATGAACATTAAAACTAAGAGATTAAAATATTTCTAGGGAGAAAGAGTAAAGGAGGGGCAATTTGAATGAGGAAAAGAAAAATGAAGGTGGCTTTGGGGCGCTTTCCTTGGCTCGCTCACCACTTCCCTTTCCTTTTCCTTTCTAAACAAGCTATTTCTACTTCATTCCTTCCTTGGGAGGTGTGACTTTTTCTTCGTTTCTCCTCCTGGCAGCTGCTAGGATTTTGCCTAACCCGTACTATGATTTTTCTCTTCCTATCTAATAATATTCTCCTTGAGAAAGGGGGAGGGAGTAGGGGAAGAAAAGGAGAAAACGTAGGTGTGTGCAGAAGAGGAAGGGAGAGAAATAAGAAAGAGGAGAAAACAACCACAGACTCTCAATTACAACTGAAATTATGTCGGAATATAACTGATTTAAGAGAAATGCTAATGATGCATCAGTTAGACCCAGACACATGCTTCTGAAGGATTATATTAAAAAGTTAATTATTATGAATAGGGTTATAAAGAGTGAAAAAATCAAACTGATATTCTAGTGGCTGCTGCCTATTCAGGAACCGCCACTCGATGGCATTATATGAGAGGGTCTAAGAGTCTAAATGACGAGTCCCAAGTGCTTAAGTCATTTCACCAAATATTAAGAACTATAATTACATAAAAAGGGAGAGTGTGAGGTTGTAGGCCACAGAGAGCAGATTCCCATCATAGCTAAATGGTTTCCCTTCTCATCAGATATTATGCTTTAAATAAAGCATCACACAGACAGACTGGAACATCTGTCTATAGTTGAATATAAATGATAGAATCAAGCGGAATACATTTACAATATGAGGTCAGCTCATCAAATAACTGCATTAAATGTATAGAGAATGGCTGCTTGTGGTAATTTTCTTAATTTGGGCACTGCTTAGACAATGTTTAGAATTCAAATCTAAGTAATAAAGATTTCAAAGATAAAGAACTAACAGAACCATAGATATTTTTAATACTTATGTACAAATTTATACTCTTACGAAGCACTCTGAGTCTATTTTGCTGGGTTCGTTATTTATCATAGCTCTCATTGACAAATAAGCAGGAGCAGTATCATAGCTGCCAATCATCATCTTCCCCCACAAGAAAAGAAATGGCTCATGCTGCATGGCTTTGTGGGTGCTGATTTAATGGAGTGCAGTTACCATAAAGGTCTACAGAAAATCCCACAAAATAATAGAGATAGAGTCAGGTGTTACCCAATCTGTGAGTCTAAACCACCCACCTCTTTTCTGAATTTAATGCCAGAACTCCCATTTCTTAAAAAAAAAATTAAGGTTTTCATAATTTTTTTCAACAACTCTGATCTCTCTCTTTTTGTTTTGTCTTGAGCTTTTGCTTCTCATCCTCTGCCTTAAAAAGTCTGTCTTCTTTAGTAAGCTACTGACCACTGCTTCGTTCACGTAACTCATGCAGTTTTCTCAACTACCTTTTGACCACACTCTTCATTTGTCAAATGTTCTTCACAGTCCAAACATAGACCTAAATTATCTCATTCATCTCAAAAAAATCTGGCTGCTCATGTCCCCTTACCACAAAATTCTCCAAATCACAATGTTCAAAATTAAAATTTCTCACCAAATTATATCACCATCTTTACACTTACCCCCAATGGGTAAGATAACCATATTGTCTTGTTTATTCAACTGTGCCTAAAATGAATTTTGAAATGTTAAGAGTAGTTAAATAACCAAGATGTATTAGTTGCTTATTGCAAAAGTAATAATAATCAGACAAAAGCAATTTAATTTAATGAAAGAAGGGTTGCCTTTGACTCACAGTTTCTGGGAGCAGTCCATCAAGGCAGGAAAGCCATGCAGCCTGAGTCAGCTGCCCACACTGCAGCACAGTTGGGAGGCAGGGAGAGGGGAGCCCTGCTGCTCAGTTCTCATTCTGCTTTCATTCAGGACCATACTCAAGCCCATGGAAATGTGCATCCTACATGGAGAGTGAATCCTCCCATTGCAACAGACCTAACCTGGAAAACCTGCACAGAGATGCCCAAAGACTTGTTTCCATGGTGATTCTGAATCCCATGAAGTTGTCAATCAAGATGAACCATTATACTAGGTATGGTGGCTTTACAGCTAATGATACTGAGACAGAAGAATCATGAGTTTGAGGTCAGCCTGGGCTACATAGTAAGCTCCAGATACACAGCAAAACACCGTAAGAGGAAGCTAATAGAATGGAGTAATGATAGTAATTGTCTCTATAATTTGCTTCTCCATTAAAGCTACTGACCTACAAATAATGCCACACTCATTTTCACTCTCCATATACTAATAAATAGTATCATGCTTCCTAAATGATTCTCGCTCTACCTTTTTCTGTTATGATGGTCCTTTTCCAGCTGGTCGTCTAGACAACAGCAATGCCAACCTATTTGGACTCCCTACTTCCAGTCACATTTGCTCTTAAATCCAGTATTGGACTTTAGTCAGTGTGTCTAATCTAAAATAAAATTTGACCATGTGTCCCTTCATCTGATATTATTTAATTGTTTCTTTCCTTCTGCAAGATGTTCTTCAAAATCCCATGCCACTTGGCTCTGAGAGCAACACGCTCATTTCCCTATTCATAACCTGCACCTGGTTCTTCAGTCCACCTTATCTTTCTTTCATTTATCCCTATGACATTCTCAAAACTTAGTTTTCTTTACTAAGAAAACTTTCTTAGTAAAAGTGTAAACTTTCTTTTAAAAGTGTAGTTTACTTTAGTTTTCTACAGCAAGTGGGTTGGGCTTCCTCGATCAAGTTACTGCCTCTTTTTTTTGTTGTTGGGATCATAAAGGTCCTTGTATCCACAGATCACCAGAGAAACCAGGAGTTTTAAGCATACAGGCTAGTCCTTTCAAAGGGAAGGGCATATTACCTGTTTTTCATCCAGAAAGCTGAGAATTAGTTTGGTGATCTGAATTTATCTGTGGGTCCTGTCCCTATCAAGCTTCCACAACCAGGGAAGGATGTGGTTAGTAGTCTAAATAATCTTTTCGTTATCTATATAGCAAGAGCTCCCTCAAGTTCCCACAACTAAAACCTGAGGTGATCAATAGCCCAAAGGACCTCTACACAATCTGTATAACAAGACCATGCCATATCCTTCCCTGGCCCCTTGAGTTACGATAGGTAGCTTATCTCGAGAACCCATCGTCTTGGAAGAAATAGCATGTACTCTATGTTGAATTTCAATATAGCCATGCCTCCTTGTGCACCCGGGATTGTGTTACACTGGGAAACTTTTTTCCCAGTTGTACTGTGTGTAAATATGCTGCCATAAACCACCTGACCCCAGACTCCCAGAGTTTGATCCAGCATGTTATGAAATGATTGAAAAAGAAGAATGGTTTCAACCTGGAACCATAAGCTAAAGTAAACCTTTTTCTCCTTTAGGTTGCTTTTTATCAGGATACTCACTCACCGCAGCAGAAAAGAGACTTCTAACGCAATCAATAATTCCTATGAACTAGCATTTCAGTTCTATTTGTTATATTTGTAAGAAATTTTAGGATACAAATCATCAAATGCTTTGGGGAATTTGCAACCTAAAATTTACCTGTCTTCAGAGGTCAACAACAACACTCATTGCCTGCTACAATCTTTTTCATGGCCGTGAATTTTGGAAGTGGTATTGCTTTGCGTGTAATTGATAGTGACTTTCATGAATTATATTTTAGGGTGGAAATAAATCAAAGAGATAATTTTTTTACATCAATATGTAGGTCCATGATAGAGTTTTTAAGTTAAATGAAAATTAGCATCTGCTTGTAATTATGAGGAGCCTATGATTTTAACCTTACGGAAGTCTTTTCTGAGCTACAAAGTACTAAAAGTAAATAAGTAAGTAAAAACTGTAGCTGTTTCCACCACTGTGTTTGGTGCCTGTGCTACCTAATTCTGTACCAATCCTTCCAAAGCTAGCATAGATAACAACCTTGGATGAAAATCTCAAGTTCTGAGTGCCACTGAGCTATAGTTCTCTTAACTTGGTGGAATGACAATACATGGCTATTTGCCAATAAATAAACCATGTTTATGTTGACTATGAAATCAAATTCATACCAGTATATGTAATAGTAGAGCTCACTTTTTTTAACCTCAGGGGAACACATGAAGTTTGCTATTTCCTGTGTCTTTGTTCCTGTGTTTTTATTTCCCTTGCTCTTGCAGTTTTAAGTATGCAAAATTGAAGTTGACAGGCATGTTCTTACCACTTGTTTACTTTCTATGTTTGCTTACAATTATTTTATTGGAGAGAGAATAGGTACACACACACAAACACACAGCAGTAGTACTTATAATATAAAGAAAGCATACCAATTGAATCAGAAATAATACATACACCCAAGTTAAAAATCACATGTCCCTCTGAAAACATTCTTCAGTTGGTGCATAGTCATCTGCAATCGGGAATAATTTATTGGGTATGAACCCAAGGCTAGCATCTATTTTCATCCCAGCATCTGTGGATAATGATCAATCTCTGTAGCCCTAAGAACAATAGAAGCAATATTATTTACTTTTCTGTCTGCTTTGCTATTTTTTAAATTCAAACATAACTTACAATTTATGAATAAAATTACTTCTTCGAGACTTAAAATGTTTCCTTCTCAAATAATTCAATAATTTAAGTGAGAAGAGTAGATTCAGATAATTTTAGTTTTTTTAAATGTTTTCTCGTTCTATTATATTCCTTCAAACATCATTGAAAATCATTTCTTTATTCAGAAATTGTGAAATAATTTATATTTACTCAGTTGGTCTAAAGTTATTAAGTGAATGTGATTTTCCTCATGAAAATCCAGAACTTTTGAGAACACAAAATATTTTTATTTTCTATTTTTTGACTTTATACTTCTTACACACCAATCTCCATAATAATTAAAGTTATTTAAATTCTTTTTGAATTTTACATTTTTATTTAACTCATAATTAAGAAATTAAAATTAATATATTTGAGGGAAGCAATTTGTTAAATGCACATACACATTTAGAAGGAGTACCACAATTATGTTGATTAACATACCTATTATCTCACGCAGCCACTATTTTAGAGTGTAGTGGGGGAAAAAACAGATTTACTCTCTTCCAAATCTCAATAATGTATGCCAAAGCAGCTTTCTTCTCCCTCATTTTGCCTGGGCCCCGTTTGTTGGCATGTGCCCTGTTCATGAGAACCCTTGCTGGCTGGTTCATCTTTTCCATCTGGAAGCTGAGACTTCTTCAGCTGCAGAGACAAGAGAAGGGCTCTGAAGGGTCTGGGAGCAATAAGCTAATTCCTCATCATGTCTTCTCATGACCCATTATCCAGAAATAGTCAGATGAGGCGGAGGAGGGGAACTCAGAGGTGGATGAGCCCTAGAAGACTTCTGTCATGATGACCTTGGATCGTAAGCTGAGCAGTAGAAAAGCAAGATAAAACAATTCCCTATAGTTAGATTTCCTGAAATTAATTTCTACCTTTTGACAGAAATGACAGGATCAAGGAATAAAACCTTTTAGAGTATGCCAGCGATATTTAAAGAGCTGGCAGCCTGAATGGCAGCCAGCAGAAACTTTCTTTCCACCGTTAAAATTTTGGTGCATCGGAGAGAGAAAAAGGCAAAGTCCTTCACGTCAAAGCAGAGAAAAGAATAAACACAGCACAAGCTTACTTATTCTTTTCTTTATTAGAAAATATTAAAGATTCCTGAGATCTAGTTTGATACTTCAGACATGCAGAGTCATGTTTTATTTTCATAATCACAAGAAATGGGCGAGGGGAAAGTTCAATATCATCCTGAACTCTGGAAGTTGGTGGGAGTGGCTGCATAAATAATTTGAGAAATATTACACCTTAGAATCAAAGAAGCCAACTGTAAAACCAGTGTAAAAAATAACATTTGCTAGTCATTGTGAGGGGCCTATAGTTTAAATCTTATGGAAGTCCTCTCTGAGATACAAAATACTAAAAATTAAATAAGTAACTAAAAATTGTCACTGTTACCACAAATGTATTGGATGATTGTGCTACCTAGTTTTATGTCAACTTGATACAAGTAACAGTCATTTGAATAGAGGAAACCTCAATTGAGAAAATGCCCTCACTATTATTGGCCTGTGAGCAACACTGGGGGGGGGGGATTTTCTTGATTGATGATGATATGGAAGGACCGAGTTCACTGCGGGAAGTGTCATCCAGGAGCAGGTGACCCTTGGTGTTGTAAGAAAGAAAGTTGAACAAACCACAAGGAATGGGCCAGTAAGCCGCATTCCTCTTTTGCTTCTGCATCAATTTCTGCCTCCAAGTTCTTAGCCTGGCTGCCTTTCCTGATTTCCTTCAATGCTGGACTACAAATTCTAAGTTCAAAGAAAACTGTTATCTCCTTAACACAATAGTAATAGAAACCCCAGGATAGCAACGTACAGAAAATGAAAGCCCAAATCAAAGTCTGTGAACAGTGATGGCTGGTACTTTGGCATGGACAGGGGCCACTACATTAGCTAAACTTCCATAACCAACAGTCATTCTCCAGGAACTAGCTTCTTTCCTTACCCTGGGACACATCCACAGGGCATCTCCCACATCCAATGGGATAAATAGAGCTGGCTTACTGCTTAAACTGACAGGCAGCAGGGAGAGGGGGAGGTGCTTTGTCTCCTTGGTTCTGACAGGCTCTGAACTGCACCCACTGTCATAGACACATCCTCAGTCACACCTCTCTCTAGTGAGAGGTCCTGGTCTAGAAGGTTTTCGGGTAGACACTGCAGCTGTAGCTCCCCTCACTACGTCTTCTGGATTCTGTGAAAGCCCTAGGCTAAGTGAACAGTTTCCATATCTAGCATATTTTTATGTTGAGAAGACAGCTTGCTCTAGGGAGAAGACAACTGACCCTAGGACAAGCTTAGTCTTTTTAATTGAAGTGGTTTACCACGAGTACCTTTTGGGAACTGTTGCTCTGTCTTTGGGGTCTTTCAGAAGCTCACTAGCCTAATGCTTGGATTTTGGTCTTTTTTTTTTTTTCTCTTAAAATCTCTAACTGGACATGGTAGTTTTTCAAATTTGGCTTCAAGTAACCCAGAGAAAGTTATTTTTTCTCTTTTACTCTTTAAAAAGATCTCCTTAAGACTGTTTTGTGTTCATGTACTGGTCTACAACATTTAGATCAAAACCTTGAAAGGCCATATCTTAGTTAGGTGTTCTGCTGCTATGAAGAGACATGATGACCACAGCAACTCTTATGAAGGAAAACATTCCAGTGGGGTGGCTCACAGTTCAGAAGTTCAGTCCAACATCATCATGGCAGGACGTGGCAGTGTGCAGGCAGACATGGTGCTACAGAAGGCACTGAGAGTCCCACATCTTGATCCACAGGCAACAGGTAGAAAACTGAGCCACTGAGATCAGAGAGCTTGGTCACAGGAGATCTCAAAGTCCACCCCCATAGGGACACACTTCCTTCAACAAAGTCATGTCTCCTCATAATGCCACTCCCTTTGGGGGCCATTTTCTTTCAAACCAATCACAGGCCCCAAGGTCCTGATGAATCAATTTTAAAAAGAAAAAAAAAAACCTCTATTGTAAACATCATTCTTTTTCATCCAAGATTTGTTTTTATCCTAAAAGATTTGCATGAAAAGATGTTCTACATAATTGACAAGATAAAGTTTAGTGCATTCAAATGGATATAGTTTGCATATTTGCCTCCAGCATCTAACATGAATGTTTTTAAACAGTATGCTGTGTTTATGAGACTCATATGGTTTTCCCTCCAGGGCTAAACTTCATCAAGTAAAGGCATAATTTGATGAAATAAAAAACTATTAATTTTTAATTGAAAATAGATTTTTTCATACAATATATTCTGATTAAAATTTCTCCTACTTTTTCTTTCTCTCTCTCTCATTAGGATACAAACAGGCTTTTAAAAAATAATAATTATAAATTAATATAAAATAGAATATGATAAACTAAACAAACCAAAATAGGATGAAATGGTAAAAAAACAAAATAAATATAAAATGCTCCTACAAAACATTATGAACAAAGAACCTCCAAAAGTGCTGTTGAGTTGTGATAACCATCTACTGCTGGGCATGAGGTTTATCCTTAAGAGTGGTTTGTACACATAGAGAAACTCTGCTGGAGAAAGCTATCTTTCCTTTGTGTGTAATACCAACTGGGATAGCTTCTGGGTTAGAGATGGGGGCTTATGTTCACTTCCCTTCTCATTGCTAGGACCCCTTCTACCCTTGACTTGAGCAGGGGCTCTGCCAGTTGTCATCATCTCTGAGTTCAAAAGAAACTATTAATTTATTAAGTGTATATTTGTACTGCAGGAAGTATCTGGTCAATAATATAAACCAATAGATCCACGCTGCCTGATATCAAGCTGTTGTTTCAGTTCTAGCTAATGAGCTGGGAAACAGATGCTTAAAGACTCTTAGTGGTTTATAGTAACTTTTCACCTAAACTGATTGCTTCCGGAATCTAACTCACACATTTACAGCTTAGTTTTAGCCAAAAATTTACACATGCCATTTTAATCTCCTAAGTATCCAGAGAGTCAAAGATTTCTGAAAAGGATATGCATGACAGTAATCGCACAACTATCTAACCTAGTGATGAATAGCAAAGAGCCATCCTGGAGCTGGTTCTGCCCTCCCAACTGGATCCATTCATTTATTGACTCATGTTTTAGTCAAGATGCATTTGCTTGTTAGATATACTCCTAGGAGCTAGAAATAGAGAAGAGGGAAAACAGGGATTGAATGTGAGTTTGGGGAACTCTGGGGTATGCAAGTCTCTGTGAGGGAACAGCAATCACAGGACCTAAAAAGCTGTGCATGTTTGTCAGCCAGTGGCAGCTGCTTCTAGGAGTGTTTCAGGAACAAACTCAAAAGCCCAGGTAAACTTTACCAAGCCACCATAGTCCCCACCTACATCCTAAAGACCTATTCTTATACAGGGAAATGTAGTCCTCACCCTTTGACAAGGAGACTTCTCTTTACAATGAATTTACAGAAAATCACAACCAGTCAAAATTCAGCACTATGAATCCCAGTCCCAAAGGACACATTTACAAAAACAACTCCTGTACCTCAGCTCAGGGAACACAGTAGAAGAGGAAGCAGAAAGATTGTAAGGACTAGAGGAAGTGAGACTGTGTCTCCTAGGAATGTCAGAAGCTACACCCATAAAGCTGCACCAACATAACTGCTGAGACACAGGCTGAACAAGGTCAATGATAAACATACCAAACTGGACTGGGAAAAGACTGTGAGTCCTCAACCCTACATGAAGAACAATGAACAACTAAGGAATGCCGAATAGGGAAACAATCTTCCCTAGGAAAGCATACGCCAATCGGTTACCCAATAATCAGTCCTGAAAACACACCTATAGATAACATTATACAAAATGAGCATGTAGTTTTTAGGTATACGGATGCATATACATTTGTGCAAGTAATAAAAATTAATACAAAGAGGCTATGAATTTTAAAGAGCAATGGGTTATATGGTAGGGTTGGTAGTGGTGACAGAGAAGGGGAAATGGTGTAATTAGAATCTCACACATCATATCATCATCATCATCATCATCATCATCATCATCATCATTATCATCGCCCAGGTGAAAGAAAGAAGCAGACACAATGCTGGAAAATGGAATAAAGGAAAGGCCTGAAGTTCAAACTCTGGTTAGCTCTGGTTAGAACAGGTTAAATCTCCTTAGATCTTGAAATGAGGAAAAGGTCTGAAGGCTATATTCTGGAGGGCCTCCCAGTCAGACTTTCTATTGAACTGCCTGCCCATTGGAGGTGTGGAAGTAAGAAAAAGGACAATAGATAAATGGGTGCTTTGAAAACCACCCTGTCTACAGTCTGAAAACCAGACTAAGGACCTTGGTGTGCAAGCAGAGCCAATAGGCAGCTGCAGTGAACCAGAAGCCTGTCTTCTGTATCGTATCGAAGACAGCCAATGACTGATACTTGCATGGCAGGCTGGCATTATAAGTTAATCAAAGGCTGGAGAGTTCCAATTTTATATGACTAAACTTTGTGTCTGTTTGGCTGTTTGCTTACTGCTCCTTAATGGAGTTGATCAGTTCCAAAAACAAAATCTTGGTTCTACTTTTCAGTAAACTGCAATGGTGTCTGGCTTCTCCTCCACAAGCAATTCTGCAGGATCAAAGGAAATAATGTGAAAAAACAAACAAACAAAAAAAAGAACTGCGAAGACCAGAAATTTCAAAGCACTGTGTTGTAAGGTGCCAGGCACTATTATCCATAATATTGGACCTGATTTCATTTTCAGCTAAATCTTCTTATTTTCTCAAATCTTCTTTTTGGTCAAAGAAAAACAAGCAGCAAGCTGAACCACAGGAAATCATATCACTTAGTCCCCCAACTAAAGTAGTTGGAATCTAATGATTATTTCATACTTTTTTCCCCGTTCAATAAAACAAAAAATATGTTTCGTTGAAACTCAGAAGGCACAAAATCAAGCAACTTCAAATACACACAGCTGTTGGGATAACTTTTTAAAATGTTTTCTGGGAATGTTAACCTACTTTGAAAGCTGGAGTGTTTTATTTGATCATACAAAACATTACAGTAGTATCTCCTAAGCTTAACGTTCCCACCCATGTTCTAGCCCCTTGGCCTCCTATTGGAACAATCACCAGAAGTAAAAAAAAAAAAAAAAACAAAAAAAAAAAAACATGATGATGCTCTGATTCGTATAATTTAATCTAGATGTTTTAAAATAAAATGAATTCCAATAAGGTGTCTCCATCAGTCTCCCTAGAGCAAAATGAACAACCAAGAAGGTGCCCCCCCCACCCGCAATTTCTCTTAGAGCAAGCTGGATCCCCACAAGGTGTCTCCACCAGCCTCCTAGAGTGAAATGCATAGCCAGCAAGGTGTCTCTGTAAATCTCTCTATTTTCCTGCATTTCTACCAAGTCTCTTTGTTCTCGGTGTGTTTGAAATGCTTAGGCTCACAACTGAGACAACTTGCTGGGGCATCCAGCACATAGAGGAACCTAGACCACCAGGTTATCCTTAGCTCCAGGATTTCATAGTTTCCTCAGTTTTACTTCAAGCACCTAACTGGGATATTGTGAAGGTTTCTTGAAGATATTAGTTCACAGAGGGAGAAAAATCTTTTTTTTTTCAAGAGCAGATAGAGGTGAAGAGAGAAAAGAGAAAAACAATTTTAAAAAAAAAATTGTTCTTCTTTATGAATAGCAGCAGGGACCTTAACCCTGAGATGTACAGGAGGATCAAGGAGTGAGATTGTTTGATACCTGAACTCCAGGAGTTCAGGATCAGCCTGGAAAATATACCAAGAGTTCATTTGGAAGAGAGAGACAGGCAGACAGAGTGGGGAAGGGGAAGGATGCTCTTTACTGTCAGCAAGATGTACTCGGGGAACACTAAAGCATATCATTTGCAATTACAAGCAGCATTTGCAGACATTTATATTTTGTAAATGTTTTATATACTCTCTGTCTTTTAAAAATATGGATGAGACTTGGTGTTTGCTAAGCATGAATGAGGATCCAAGTTTGATTCCCAGAGCACACGTAAAAAGCCAGAACCAGAGTGCTTGTAAATCTCAGGCCTGAGAGAACTGTTGGAGCTTACTGATCAGCCTAGGCAAATCAATCAGCTCCAGGTCCAAGTAAGTGATCACGTCTCAAAAAAATAAGTATATAATATATATATATATATTATGTATGTATAATATATACATGCATGTATGCATTACATGCCATCCATATACATATTGTGTGTGTGTGTGTGTGTGTGTGTGTGTGTGTGTGTGTGTGTGTGTGTGTGTGTGTGTGTATACTGTGCCCGAGGAATCATACCAAGGTTGACCTCTGAATTCCATACACAAGGCACACACACATACTACACCCTCTATGAAAAGCTGAACATTACTTTGTGTGCCTAGACAGGGTTACAAAAGCATTAACCTATGCTTTTCAACTTTAAGACAAATTTCTCCTGTTGAGCCATGGTTTCCTAGAAAAGTAACAGAGTCTCATAAATGTTATTTCCTTGGATACAGATCTGTGTGGTCAGCATTTTAAAGCTTTAATATATAAGTTCATACATATAGTGGACAGAAAAGTATTTTTGCTTGTTTTTGGTGCACAGTGCTTCAAGCATTTAAATTAGCATTTTGAGGAATTTTCTAAATATTTATTTGATTTATGAGTATGATTGTTTTGCCTGCTTATATGTCTACACACCATGTGTGCACTTTGGGCCTACAAAAGTTAGCAGAAGGCATCAGATGCTCTGGAACTGGAGTTACATGGACGTGCTGGGAACTGAACCCTAATTCTCTGCAAGTACAATTGCTCCCAACTGCTGAGCCCCTAATTTACCACTTTTTAACATTTTTAACTTGCACTTGTTTCAGTGCATGCACAAAGCAGGGGTAATGGTGCATTCTTTCTGGTGGTGTGGTAGCATACCCATAACTCAAAGGTATTCATAATAGTTTTATTCAAAGAAACACCCAATAACCAAGTTTATTAAAAATGGGCAGCCTGAATAACGCATATGTCAGGGTGAAGATATAATAAATTTGAGATGCACATATTATATAGCATATTATAACCAAGATACAATATTCAAACATATAAATGGATAAGGACAGATTATAATTGATAGATAAGGAGTCCACATATAATAATAGGTAAGTACATAGGAAAAGTAGATAGATAAATAAATAAATTGATGATAGATAATGAAGATGATGGTGAAGATAGCTACATAGATGATAGATACATAGATTATGATGACGATGATGAAGATAAGTAGATAGATAGATGAGAGATAAGATAGATGAGTCCTTAAATTACATGTACAAAATTACTATATTTCCAGAAAGATTTACAACTGTTAAATAAAATAACACTTTCTTTAAAGTTCGAGGTTAATGAAATGGCAGTTTCTAATATTTATCAAGCATTCTTAAGTAATATGCCAAATAACTTGGGAATCAGCCCCTCCCCAAACTCTTATGGTATGTTTTAGATATTGGCCTTTCTCATTTAGAAACTGTCCTCCTTGTTTATAATGTCTTTTATGTTTTGTTTTTGGGTTTTTTTTTTTTTTTGGAAATCAGAACAAGATACTTCCTTCCAGTTTCTGTAATGATTTCACTACAGTAGATCCCACAGACCCAGTATTTGGATCCGACATGACACTTTTATTCCATTATTCCAGTCTCTACCTTCTCCATCCCACCCCTGACTCTGGGGTTCAATCACCGGGCCTTGGGCTTTGAGCAGGCTAGCAAAGCACTCCACACCCTGTCTACATCCCCAGTTCTTCTTCTGTCTTTTTTCTTCCATTTTAAATGTTTTGTTAATTTTACATACCATACAATTCCCCCTTTCCCCTTCTTCCACTTTCCCCAACCTATTCTCATTCACTCCTCAGAAAGAGTAAGACCTCCCACGGGGAGTCAACAAAGCCTGACACACTCAGTGGAGGCCCAATCATTGGCACACTGCAGTGAAGAGGGACTTGGTCCTGCTGTCTCTTTTAAGACACCACTTTCAAACATTTCATGATGAAGTGCAGTTTGTACAACAACAGAGAAGAACCTGCCTGTTTCTTCCCTTTACGTTTGCCTTATTGGAATTTTGGATGTGGCTTTTGGGACCCTGCGCATTCTAGTCAATCTGAAAAACGTTTAATAGAATAGGTACTATTTATTTTCAGCTGTGTGCTCTGCTCTTTCTTTCCAAATGTTTGGACATTTGCATATAATGTTACAGGCTAGTTAACAGTGAGCTTCATTTAATAGGAAAACTGAAACAGGGGAAGGGTTGCACTAAGGATTACATGCACAAACACAAATATATACATATATTCCCAATATACAAACTCAAGAAGCCTGGCACCAATGTCTTGTTGCTTAGCAGCCTCATCACAACTATTGAAGAGACTTTGTCGTACCGAAGCAAAACAAAATAAAATCAGACAAACAAATAGACACAAAACCCCAAGTTCAAAAGGCATTGGGTCTTTGAGTTAGTCACTGTCAGTTTTTGTTATCAGACCTGCAATTTTGCAATGGTTTTATGTCATTCTTCAGCTGCTCACAAAGGAACTGAATGCACATGTCAGTTAAGCATCACATTTGGAAAGAGTGAATTATGAATTATAACAGATATTTGTTGGCACATGTCTCATCCTAGTTGTCCTATGAGAATTGATACATGGTGCCATATTCTGTGCCACTGTTCCTGGAGAGACTTGATCGAACAGAGAAGGAACTGATGACGAGCCAAAGTGAGGGTACTACCTGCCTTAGTCTGTTTTCAATGTGATAAATGCCATGACCAAAAAAATAACTCAAGGAAGCAAGGATTTCTTGGGATTACACATATCACAAACCACCATTGTGAGAATTCAAGAGTAGGAACTCAAGACAGGAACCTGGAGGCAGAAACTGAAGCCAGAGACCATGGAAGAAGAATGCTTACTGGCTTATTCTCCATGACTTATTTCTTCCACACCTCAGAACCGCCTCCTCAGACTGGGTACCACTTACTGTGGGCTGGATCCTCTTACATTGCACATTACTTGGTAAAATACATTTCACAGTCTTGCCTGATGGAAGTATTTTCCCAATTGATGTTTCCTCTTCCTGGGTGTCATGTTGACAAAAACTAGAATACCACCAAAGTGCCACTTGGTGAGCCGCATTTTATTTGAATTATTTACAGAGATATGGGTTCTGTTAAGTAGCCCGTATTTAACAGAAGCAGAAATGACTCAAAGACAGCTGCTTCCCCAAAGCTTGCTGACAAGCTAGGTGACAGCGCTTTAAAGCTGGATAACTGCAGTGCCCTGAACAACCTGCAGGCGGCCCCACAGGTTGGATAGTGTCTTTGGCAGGAAGCTTGTCTGCTCTGAGCCTGCCTCTAGGTGTTTCAGCTTGTCAGAGAGTGTCTCTTGGAAGTCTATTTCTTACATAAGCTTAAGAAGGGAAGAGTCTAGTGTACCTGGATAGTCTCAGGGAATTCTTGAAAGAATTGAGTTGTTTCCTGAGCATTCAGGATAGAATGATTTACTTCTTAGAGCATCCTGCTGCTTCACCTCCTTTTTAGCATCCTGTGTCTTATCGAGCTTCCTGCTTAGAAGAACCTGTTGGTTTACCTCCTTTAATCACAATAATGACAATGCATTATTAATAATAACACTGTAAGTCTTTTAAAAAGTGTACCTGGAAAGTTTTAACGTCTGAGAGAACTGCTACAAAACATGCTACTCAATGCCGCCCTACTTCATTTCTACTGCAGCACTTTCTCAATGTCATTTGCAAAATCGTTTTCTCCCCTGCGCTCTGTAAATGTTTATAGCCCATAAGCTCTTAGGCTCGGCACCGCTCTCCATCCATTTCCTAATGACATGGGCCACTCAGCATCTGTGTGCACCGGTAATGTGGAGCTTTTGGATTCTGTGATCTAAAAGATTCGTATGCATCACTGTCTTCTTGAGCCAAAAGGGAACCATGGAAGAAGCAAACTCAACCAAATTCTCTCTTCTGTTGTTTTTCAGCCTCACCTCATCCTATCACCCGCAAAGAAAAGTCTCTAGAGCATACTAGGTCTATCCCGTCTTTCGTATTCTTTAAGCCACTCGGCCTGTAGACCTGACTTGATTTTATTGCCAATATACTTGACGTCTTTGTATTCATATATGCATAATGTTAGGCTGGCCCAAGTCTCCGGCCAAGAGGGAACCAGGCCTCTTGGGGAAATAAAATCTGCACTTTCTGAACATCTCAGGAATCTGACCCCAAACCGCAGCAAGTTATCGTCCCCACTTAAAAATTTCTCTTTACAATAGTTTCTTTGTTGTAGCCATTTTCCTCCCCCTAATGCTCTCCCACCACCGCCACTTCCCCAACCTAACTCAAACCGGCCAGTAAAAACCTCAGATCCCTTTGGGCGCTGCTGCTCTCCTTTCTTTCAGAGTCAGGTGGGCAATTCATTCTTCAATAAAGCTTCGTTCTTTGACCTCAGTGCAGCTCTGGGGGTCTTGCTCTCACAAAAACCTTACACATATATAGACTATTGTGACAAACACCTAATTGCCTCACTTTGATCAGCTTTCTAGACCTGTTCCATTTTTACGTTTGCACTCTTTCCAAAGCAGGTGTTGTACTTTCCACAGGAATAGTGACATCTATCTACCATCACAGAATCTTTTATCACTTGAGTATTTTATACACGCATACAATATATTTGATCATATCCACCCTTTTATCTATTTACTTGTTTATTTTTACTCACCAAATAAGTAAATACTGCCCTAATGTACATTAGCATGAGGTCATCTACTGAGACACAGGTATCTATCAGTGGCCACACTTCTAAAGAAAAGTGATTTCCTCCTCCCTATGACCTTCTGCTAGGGCTGGGACTCTGAGTGTCCATTACTGTTACATGCTGGAATTATTACCTTGCTTACTGAGTGATGGTCTTTTTTCAATGACCACAGCTGCTGAGTCCTGTGTGTAATAACCATGCCACTCTGAGGGCAGCATTTCACAGTGCTCTTCCTAATGTCTGTCTCTTACATGTTGTTCCCTCTGTTTTGTGGGAGGCAATTTATGCAAATGTCTCAATGTGGCTGAGCTCACAAAGTCCCATTTTTCTCAACCCTTGAACAGTGCTATGCCTCTGTGTTAACCAGCAGCTACTATGGTCAGAAGCTTCTCTGATCAAAGTTGGGAACATCACAAATCTATTAATATAGACATGAATATTTAGAAGCAGTTTGACCTGAACATTTTGAAAAACTGTATCAACAGATTCTTCAAAGGGTCTGTGGCATAAATTTCCAGTTTGATTATATATGCCATTAGAAGTGAGCCTTTGTAAAAAAAAAAAAAAAAAAAAAAAAAAAAAAAAAAAAAAAAACTTTTCCTGTAAAAATTTTGGTGCATAGTAGGTATTTTATAAATATTATATAACTAATAACAGTTCAAAGGTGGAGAATAGTGATCAGATACATGATACTGACATATTTTAATATCTATCTCCAAAAGAACAAATCAACTAAGATATCTAGTTTGAATAGAAAAGAATTTGAAAACAATGCATTGGCATTAATGTATAAGTAATAATTTATTCATTTGATGACATAAATGCCATCTTGCTGTAAAATGTATATTACTATACAGAAGAGTGTTTGCAGACATTAATTTTCACAACATAGATCTGCAAAAAATACTGACAATTTAAAGGCCAAATATTGTATGGATTTTGGAGAAATAGATACTCTATTGGAAAGAAGACTGGATAATTAATATTGTAGGTAAAGTAACTAGTTTCAAGCAAAGGTTGTTGGCAAAACTCCAGGGTTTTCTTTTCTTCTTAAGATGGTGTTGTAGCCATTTTTATGCTAATGTGTTTGCCAGAATTAGTTTCTATATGTGTTCTGCTTAGGGATTTTTTTTTATCTTTCAGATGTCATGCAATCTGATTCAAGTATCAACATGCATACGACTTACCTGGGGATTCCACTAATAACATAGACTCCGATTTGGTAGTCTGGAGTAGGGCTCACTTTTCCGCACTGCTAGTAAGCTCCCAGTGGTGGCGATGCTCTGGGGCCAGGTAGCACATATGAGATAAGGAGGGTGTAGGGCAGAGGCTCAAGTTCTGCTGTGCTCTGGAATAATCAAGGGATCTTTACAAACTACTGGTGTTTTCTCAGAGTTAATTGGGTTGGGAATTTTCCTTGGCTTTGGGATTTAAAAAATTGCCCAGATTTTCAAATGCACAGATAACTTGAAGAACAATAACTTAGAAAATATTGAAAATGATTGCATAGTTATTTTATCAAAGCTGTTAAATACTTACTTTTATTGTTTTGACTATAACTATATGAATAAAATAATGTGTTTATTATTTTATTTATAGTTTATGTGTGTGTTAATATCTTGGCAAAATTATAAAGTATAAGTTAATTATTTTTCACATACAATGTACATACTTGATTAAAATGAATGGTATTATGCAATGGCTCCTTTTAGCTAATGCACAGAATGACTCAATATCAACAGCATTTAAAAAGAATATAATAAATTTACATATGCACACACACATATATAGTTACTACCTGACATATTTATTATCATGGATCAGAAGATCTTAAGTGCTTCACATATAGCTCACAACAGTTCATACCAACTTATAAGATGGGTATTGTTATTTTGAAAGTATCATGCAAATGTATATTTGCTTCAGGAGATGACGCAGCTAGCCAGAGCCTAAACTGGGATTAATGTAGGAATGGATCAGCCAATTATGCTGTCTTTTAATAATTTATTTTGATGTTCTATCCAATGAATTTTATGCCACTTCCTTTTCATAGAACATCGCTTCAAATTTAGTGCTTGACGATAATTACACATGGTCATGTGAAGTAAGGGTAATGCTTGCTTTGTGCCTGCTCTGGGCACAGGTAGCTTAGCTCTAGTGAAGATGTTTTACTGAAATCACCATGGAAGTTTCAATGAATACTAGACTCTGTAAGAGTGGGGTAGGTAGAAATCTCTTTGGAGTTCATTCTTAAAAAAAAAAAATAATAAAGACAAGGAATGTGTTTCCCACACTGAAAGTAAACCAAGGTTTTCGATAATTGTATTTAAATGAACAAAATCCTCTGACATTAGATGGAACTGACTTCAAGGAGAGATAAATTAGTGCAGCTCTTAGTCCTCATCAGAGAAGCTTCCTGTGAAATAAATAGGTGATGGCTAACACAGAGACTCAGACCAGGTCAAGGGATAAAGAGAACAAATGACTGTGAGGCTCTCAGTCACAGAAGGGACATCTAGATCACCTCTTGGGGGACCATTGCAAAGGAGGAAGATGACAATAATAAGAGCCAGAGACTGGGGAAATTGGAGCCGAACAGAATCTTCAGAACGTGGCAGGGCCGCTGCACTAATGCTCACACAGCAGCTGCGGTCACCCACATAAGCGCTGCCTAGAATTAAACCAGTCAGGATTCCTGCATGGACTGAGAAGGGGGTTCGTGGGTGCCCCATCTGAGGTGCTATGGTCAGCTGAGAGCTTCTGGGGAAGGCAGGGTCAGTTTTCTTGAAAGGTGTGGCTCTTGGAGGAAGGAATAAGAAAATAAAAATACAGGTGTGGCTCCTGATGGATAGTCTGACACCTGGGATATATTGACAGAACAAACAGGAGTGAATAGGTTAATAAGTTTTTAAAAAAGAACTCAAAATTAAGAGGTTAGGGGGTGATAATGGATCTGGGAAGACTTAAGGGAAGGATTTAAGGCAAATATGATAAAAATATATTGTATAAAATTCTCAAATCATTGATAAATGTTTATTAAAATATTTTTAAATGAACAGGATATACAGTTTAGTGGTAGAAATCTTGCCTAGTCTGAGAGACACCTGGATTCAATTCCCAGCAGCATAGTGATGGCACAGGACCAAATTAATGTAAAATATAAAAATATTCAAGAAGTATTCTGTTTAATGTTCAGTCTTTTGTTCCATCACTATATATATATATATATACATAAGTTTACAGAAATATATATATATCTATATAGGAGAATTGTATATCTAATTAAGAGTATATATTCATTCAATTTGGGGAAATACAACAATCTTCTTAAAATAAATTCTGACTGCAAAAAACATAGACCATCCATTCTGGTGAGTCAGAAGATGGCTCAGCGCTGAAACTATGAAATGAAAGGTGTCACTAGAGACTATGACGAGCATCATGATATTTTTCATCCCTATAGCATCTTCAGAATCACTCATGAACTCTGCAATTGCTGATTGGAAATCACAGGTTGGGTGTTCTGCCCTTAAATTCACTGGCTGTAAGGCAGTGACCTACAGACCTCTCCTCTTCTCCTGCCCTCTACTTACTACAGACTTGCTTATGACAATTTTGCAGAGACCAGTGACCAGGGTAGCCATTGCGATGAGAAAGTCCACCTCTAGGAAAGAATAAAAAGCCAAACACTTGCTAATGTGAAAATTATGATGACGTTTTCTTCCCTTTTTTCTTAGTTCTTGAGGGAAAATTCTGTGTCTCTAAGATGCTTCAAATATGTACTGACTAGGTTGAGATTATGAACTTGAAAGCGTATGGACATGGACAAGGAGCACACAGTGTAACACACTTGTATACTTACATTCTAACTGGGAACAGAGTTCATTCCATGACATTAAACACTTCAACACCTGTGTAAGTTACCCGACTTTTAGGACCAAGACTAGGGAAAACCAACTTCATCCCAATTCAGTTTTACAGAGAAATTAAATACTAAGAAAGCAAAATGGCTATTTCTCATAGATTTTTTTTGTTCTTATTTTATGCTTTGCTGTGAAACTAGTTCTTGTCTTGAAGTCAAGAAAGATAACTCATCTGGTTGGTTACTCTAGTGCAATTATAACCAGAGAACCTCAAAGAGAAAATTCCCATGCCCTGAGACCAGTTCAATTATTAAATTGGTTATTTCCCATCACTTCTTAAGTCTACAATGCCTTCAAATTCTGTTCTGTTCCTTTACCTAAATGTTTTAATTCCTAGGAAACATCATGCCAGTTGAAGGAATGGTTATAATCATCCCTGTGTTTCAAAAGGCATCTTCTGTGCATTTAATATCTGGACTGATGTGGGATTCCTCTCTGTATGCTGTGAATATCATTGGTTAGTAAAAAGGACTGTTTGGGACCTATAGCATGGCAGAACTTAGCTAGGTGGGGAAAACTAAACTGAATGCTGGGAGAAAGGAAGCAGAATCAGGAAGAAACCATGTAGCCCCACTGGAGACGGATGCTGAGAACTTTACCCAGTAAGCCATAACCACGTAGTGATACACAGATTACTAGAAATGAGTTAAATTAAGATATAAGTGTTAGCCAATAAGAAGCTAGAGCTAATAGGCCAACCAGTGTTTTAAATAATATAGTTTCTTGATGCCATAAAACAATACCATACCAGTTCAGAATTATTGATAATAAAGGGCTTATTTATTTAGGGGGAAAACTTACAGATCACTGTCATAAACAACAGTACGCTGAGTGTAAACAGGAACAGAGTCCAGCAGCTGGAATGGGAGCTGGAACCAAGAGAGCAGGCGCATGGTTCCCACTGCTTTTTAAACTATAAGAGACCACACCCAAGTGGGTTGATATCTTAAAGGCTATTGGCTGAAGCAGCAGAATGTGCTCCCACAGCAGTTTCTGTGTGATTATTTGTGTGATTATTTTGGGGCTGAGCAACCAGGGACAAACTAGTGGCTTCCCCCCAACACTGGACCAATGTGAACATTCACTAGGATTGAATAATGCTGAGCAGGAGTTTGCTCTGATATCATGCAGCTGTGACAATGCAGTTTCAACATCAAACAAATGAGTGCAGCTGCACAGAACTATGGGTAAGAAGTGAGATGGACAAATTGTCATTACAATTACTATCAGCTGTGCTTTCTGTTCTTTTGATTGACCAAGAAGGACCAACTGAGGATAAGGCTGACTACCTTAACAAAGCCAAACAGATTCTCTGAAGATGAACAAGGAATTAAAATTTAAACATGAACCTTTTAAGGCAGGCATTTTGAATGAAGCACATCAAACGGTATTTATATCATTTATGGATGTTCTAATATGAACACTAATTCCATTAGCGGTTTAAAAATACATTTAAATATACTCTAGAAGATGGTTTTCCTATCCTTGTTTTTTTTCTTTGTATCTAGCCCTATCTTTGCAAAACTTACTGTACTGTCTTCAAGAAATGTTATATACCATCTTAATAAATGACCCTGGGTTTCAGAGCTTCTAGTTGAAAATTGTTTAGGGGATTTGGCAAGTTTGTATTATTTTAATGTTGCACTTCACTAACATTTAAATTTATTAATTTTGAGAACATTTTTTATTGAATATTAAAAAATAAGGGCCAGTAAAGGGGGAAACAATTGTTTCCTGATCGTATTTGTGTCTATATTGCAGGACGGGAGGCACATCTGGTATGTTAACCTGATCAAAGGTTCATAGCTATGAAGGTCATGAGCCCTAAGAGGAAACTTTCTTCTGCTAAGGCGACATGGTATCAACCTGCCTCCTAAATGTTTATGATTGTAGCTATAGACGAATGCTTCTCTCGGCCCACACCAGAGTAGCTTTGCTTTGAAGTGTATAATGAATAATGCAGAGACAAATCCCTATACCTTTTCATGACTAAGCAAAATAAAAATAATAAATTAGAAACAAGTAGCATATTCAGTAAAATGTAAGAATATGTTGCATTTCCATATGATAATTATAAAACTATTAGAAGACTAACATTAGGAAAATCCCACTTATAATGACATAAAATAAAAAAATGCTTCTAGGACATGAAGGATGTATACAATGAAAACTATAAAACACCAGTGACAGAAATGAAAGACACATGTGAAGAAATAAGTACTATTAGCATGTTCATACTACTAAAACGATTTACAGAACCTGGTATGAATTACAGATACATATTTCCTATCAAAATACTAATGATTTTAAACAGAAATGCAAAAAATTGCAATCAGTACAATATATTTACCAATAAGATGAATCCATAGCTTACTTACCAATTTATAATAAATTTTTTCAGTTTAATTTTCAGAAATTGTGTTCATTGAATCTTAAAATTGGTACTTTTTGCATTCAATACCAAACACTAAAACCAACTAATGTGCTTTGGTTGTTTATAAGAGTTGAACTTGTATTTAAATAGTATTCTGTCTTAGCACAGAAAATAATCAAGGATGTTTAAATGTAGTTCAGTTTGCATCCTTATTAATAAACTAAAACTCCAGACAATTGTTTTTGGTTTTGTCTTTCAGGAACAACATTCAGCATTAGTGTTAAATGTTTTATGTTAGTGTATGGTGTTTCATTTCAGAAAATACTTGTCTGAATTGCCAAGGCCAAGTGCTATTCACTGCTGAGGTGTGCGGGGGAAGTGGCTAGGTATTTTCAGCAAGCGCCATGCTACTGACAATCCATTCAAGCAATAAATAAAGGGCTCTTAAGGAAGTTTAAAACAACAGAACGATTAATTTTATGTTATTAGAAGAAGATGGATGTATTTATTCTTATTATTATTTTAATTTAACCAATTGGTTATTTGAGAAATGCGTATTATTTTTGAATAAGCATATGATATGAGTGAAAGTGACTCATTTCTGTTACTTAATACTATGTCATAGAGTGAACTGTGACTTGTAACCTTTTAGCTGTATAGCCTTGCATCACTTATTCAAATTTCAGTTACTATAATCTCTGGAAAATTATGGAAATAGACAGTACATTGATTATAGTGTTATAAAGATAAAATAAGCTAGTACATATCAAGAGCTTGGGCCTTATTTTGTGTCCCCTTCTTTCATACATATTCTTAAAAACAGAAATCTTCTATCATATTTATTCTTGCTAACAATAGATTCTTGTCGCCCAACTGGAAAGGTTTTGACTGATTTCAAATATAATCTGACGATGAATAAAACCAATTAATTATAATAATCCTAGTTAATGTACAGCTCTTTCCCAAACTGCTGTTTGTTATTCGTCTTATGCTAATATTACTCATAATATTAGATAATTATTGCGACTTAAAGTTTAAAGCCATATGGAGTGATGAACCCAGAAATGAACAGTCAAAATCTTTAAATTATCAATTGACTGCTCTATATGCAAACACCCAGTGAAAAGTAAAATGGAAATAAAAATCATATAAAACCTCTCCACGAGGCTTGTGCTCTGCTGCTTCCAACGCCAGCTAAACATATGGGCAGAGAGTGACTGAGGAGAATGTCTTATGAAGACATAGACAGAAACTTCAGGAATTACAAACAAATTGAATACAGCAGGCTATTAAAAGGAGTCTATGGCAGAAAGCCATGGGATTCATCCAAGGAAAGCAACATTGCTTAAACTCATAAAATGAACCCAAGTAGTGTGCCATAGTAAAAATGTAAAGAACATATGATCATCCCAATGGACGTAAAACAGTCTGACAAAGCCAGTATCTTTTCATGAATAAGCAACAGCAACAACCAAAACCATCCAGCAAAACATTACAGGCAAAAACTACATCCTGACAAATGACATTGGTAAATCAACCTCAGCAAATATCACATTGTGCTGTCAAAGATGGAAAACAGCCCCCAGTAAGATCAGAACTAGAAAAAGAGATTCACATTTTAAAAAATGAGTTAATGATTCTTCAACTGATATATGTATATATATATATATATATATATATATATATATATATCAAGTGATTATATACATACGTATGTGTATACAATAAAGAGTTCAGAGGAATAACTATATATTTTGGAGAATATCTGAAAATTATATATTTGATAAGGAGAGTATACTGCTTAGAATATATTTTAAATGTCTATAGCAAGAAACAAAAAGCAATTAATCTATTAAAAAACTAGGAATATAATTTGAATAATTGTTTCACCAATTGGATAAAACAATAGTCAAGTGGTCTACGAAAACATGTTTAGTAGAGTATGTTTAGTCACAAGAGAAATGTAAGTTAAAATAATGAACACTGTCTCACGTCAGCCAGGATAGCCATAATCTAAGTCAGAAAGCAATAGGATAAGAATGTATGGCTGGTATGGTGGTTCATCTGGCAAAGGTTCTTTCTGCCAACCCTGGTGACGTGTTAGAGCCCTGCTTGTTCTCTGACCTTTACACATGGTCAATGCCTTGAATGTGCTGCTCCCCACAAAATAAACAAATAAACATGCAATTTTAATTGAAAAAGTGTGAAGATACTGAAACCATCTTACAATGCTTGTCAATGAGTGTCCCATTATGTGAAACAGTATGGTATTACCTCAGTTAAACATAGTTACTATATATCTTATAAAATTTAGCTAATTAAGTAAGGACTGGTTGTTGTCTTATCTGTTTGTAAGTATGTACACTAACTGCATGCCTAGTGCTCATGGAATCTAGATCTGATACCATGTGACTGAAGCTTAAAGTGTTTATGAGACACCATGTAGGTACAGGGAATCAAACCCAGATCCTCAGGAAGAGTAGTCAGTGATCTTGACAGCAGAGCCCTCTCTCCAAACCCTTAGAACTACATAAAATAGGGATTTCAAGTGAAGGAGATAAACCCATGGCTTAAGGGTTTGCTGTGGAAGCCTAAATGAACGGCATGTAATATTTATCATGTCTCATTCAGTGTCAAAGCTGTTCCCATGCAGACGGATCAGCATATATGTCACCTGTCTTAAAATCTCTCGTGGTTTCTTTCTTCATGTCTATAGCCAAGATTTTCAGGAGGTCTCCCCCAATCAAACCTGATCTTTATTCATTTTGAAGACTGTAGGCGATTAAAATAAAAGTAGTCCCACACTAGCTCAGAATGGAGTATAATAAAGGGTTCTTTATTTAGGGGTAGACTCACAGATCAACCATCCTCTGCATGAGTGGGGAAGAGGAACTGAATCCAGCAGACAAGAGCTGAGCACATTTCTCTATCTTTATATAGTATATGTGGCCACAACTAGAGTGTGCCAGCATTTTAAAGGATATCAGTTGAAAAAGCTCCCACAACAGAAGACAACCATAACTTTTTGTCTCCTGTGGAAGCAAAAGAATAACCTCTCCCCAATGCAACATATTTTATGACTTCCGTTTTAAAGTTAAGACATTCTTTAAATATATAATTGGTTTAACTTAGAAGTTTATGTGATCAAATGACTCTCGTAGTTGTTTTTTACATTAACATTTTAAAAATTCAGTGTCAACAAAACACCATACAGAATCCAGACACTTGCATATTTCCCATCTTTATGTGGCTTATTCTTTTTACATTGTTTTATTTTTTGAAAGACGTTACTATTTTTCAACTATTTTATGATGGTCTGTGCCCATCTTCTTCTCTTTCTTAGCATCTAAACACATTTTTAAATATACTGTGCCTTTTAGGGGGTTTCTGTGTTTTACTAAGCACCTCAGTATTCCATGACCTCCTGAGACAAATCTTAAACTGCCATGCCAGTCACTGCATGTGTCAGCTCAGCACATGGTGCTGGCACCATGCTCCAACCTGCAGGCAGCAGCCAGCAGCTGAATCTCTGTATACCTCAGAACATTGGACTGCCTGAGAGACTACAGGACTATGAGGACACATCTGGATCCCTGGTCAAGAACTTTTCTTAGCTTTCTCAGTCCCTATATTTGGATATTTGAGCCCCACATTGGTTGCCATATGTGCTTGAATTTTTCTTTGGGCCACCAGTTCACAAAACAAGAACAGAGAACTTTTTTTTAAATACAAAAATATTGTCTTTAGCTTAGGCTTGTCCCCAACTGTCTATTATAACTTAAAATAACCCATTTATATGAATCTACATTCTATTGCATGTCTTTACCTCTCTTCTGAAATAACCATAAACTGATACAGTCTTCAAAGAAGCTTCTATTTGCAATTAACTAAATTAATAATAAGACTCATAGTCTAAGTGTGGAGAATATATGATTGTTGAATGTTCAGCAATACCTGGAACATCCATATGCCCGCTCTAAGAGTCAGGAAACATAGTGGAAGAGATAATGGAAAGAATATAAAAGACAGATCGTAGGATGAGAACTAGGGATGCTATCTTTTGAATGAGACATGGTCATGGCAATTCTGAACTCAAAACAGCCTGCATAAAACATGAACAAGATTGAGTTTGTAAAAAAATGAGTCAAAGATGAGAACCTGGGGCTAATGGTGCCCCACTGCAACCAAGAGAGTTAATGGGAATTGAGTGCTACTGGGAGAAAAGTCATTGTCTTTTGTGATATAACCACTGGTGAGTGCCTTATGCTTCATTGAATAGCTACATGTTCTTACTCATGCAAATGACCCTAGTTAAATGAAAATGCAAAAGTAAAAATAAAACAGAAAGACTTGAAATTTATATAGGAATTTGAAGAAAGGGGGAGCATTGTGAGGGTGATGGTGAAGGTATGAATATATATATATATATATATATATTACAATTCTGCTACTGGAAGAAAGGTTGTGGCTGACTGGAGTTGGGTAATAGTCAAAAGTATCAGAGTTTGAATAAACATGTATTTGAATATATATGACTATAAAAATGTCAAAATAGATTTTCAAAAAGGGCAATAACAGAATAGAAAAATAGAGATAGAGAGAATACATGTTTCACAGCAAATTGTGGCAAGTAGACTTTATTACTCATGTTTAATCGTTCTTTTTCTGGAATTTTTCATCTCCATTTTTACAAACTTCTAGAACCTCCATAACTCTGAGCTTCTCAGAAGGATTTATCACATGGGTGTGTTATAAGAAAATTTGTGATTGAGGTATAGAGGTGTCAGCACTCATTTTGGGCATACATGCTCTCAGTGAAGTCATTACTGAGACCGTTCATTCTCAATCCAACAGAGAAGGGAGGCAAAATTTGATAAGTCCGAAGGAGTCAAATATGGGATGCTTCTCTTTTCCTGCTCTCGTTATCTCATTCATAGAAGCAGAAAACAGACCAGTGATTTCTAAAGACTGGAATGAGTGGGAGCGGGAAAGAGTAGGAAGGGATTGACTAGCAAGTACGAAGTCACAGCTGGGGAAGAGGACAACCTAAAAAAGTCAGCATATCAAAAAACTGTATTGCTTATTTTAAAGTATCTAAAATAATTGGCTGGAGTGTACCTACCACAAAGAAATGGCAACATTTAGCTAATGAATGTGTTGATTTCCCAGATTTGATCATTATACCTTGTACACAGTTATTGGAATACCATACTTATACCATATGAAATTATGAAATACCACACTTATACCATACTTAATGAATATGTAGTCTTAAAAGTCATCTTAATGTACAGTTAAACTCAGAAATAAACATGTCATCTTATTATCTCATAGTAGTATTCTTTATTCATACTCAAACTTTCAAGCATTTCTCAGCTCCAGTCAGTTTCCACGGCCCTGTAGGAGAGCTTTGCTAATCTCCCCTTTCTATCTTTCTAGGGAAATAACTACACTCTTAGCAATGATGGTCTCAAAGCCACAAAGCCAACCTTGCTTCACTTCGCCTTTTTGTTTCTGGTTTTTTAATTTCTTCAGCTTGAAAGCTTCCCTCCTTAGCTATTCAGTGACCTACTCTTTGTCCTTAAGGAGGCAGCTGAAGAGATGTTCTGGTGACAAAACCACCCACTCTGGTTTTCCGCTTGCTGACTAATGTATTCCTTCATGACCTCATGGCATTGTGTGCTTCTTCCTTGTCCAACAACTCACGGACTTGAAAACCTAAACACTGATCACCCAGTCAACTGACTGGTCATTGAGGGCGATCTTACTCATATTTATGGCCTTCATTTCTAGACAAATTACTGGAAACAGAGTAAATACTCAGAAACATCTACTTACATGGATCCAGAAAGTTATCCAGAAAAAAACACAGCACAATGGCTTCATACTAGAAATAAGAGAATAGCAAACAGGACAGAAAGCATTCTGAGATTGTGAACAACCTAAGTAAAACCACTAGAAAATAGTTAAAAATCTGGTTTTGTGGCTAATTTTCCTCATTTTCACTAAATTTCAATATATTTTGGTTAATAAGAGGGTTTGAGATGTCTAATAGAAATTATTGTAGGGTTCCGGGCAGTGGGACCAGGACCTGTTTCTGATGCATGAGCTGGCTCTTTGGAACCTATTCCCTATTTCCTGTAGTGGGATACCTTGTCCAGCCTTGATGCAGGGAGCAGGGGAGTAGCTTGATCCTGCTTCATCTTGATGTGCCATGTTTTGTTGATTCTCATAGGAACCCTTACCTCATCTAAGTGGAGATGGAGGAGGAATGGATTGTAGAGTAGGAAGGATGTGGGGGTAGGGAGTGATTGAAGTGAAGGGAGGGTAAATTGTGGTTGGTATGTAAAATAAAAAATGATTAAAAATGAGATTATAATACTATTATAAGATATATTTCACTTTTATGGAGAGTATTAATGCAGAAATTTATATGTATAGCAAATGATATTCATGCTGAGAAAACATATAATTTACACTTGGTTTTAGACCAAAAGTGATGAAATAATACATTCAAAATATTATTTATAAAAACAGATCCAGACTACTTTTAAATAAAAGATATTGTTTGGAAAATATTAATTAATTTAGAGGGTTTAATATTTCAACTTTAGAGTCAGAAATTATATTGTGCCCTGATATTGGGTTCACACCATTTCCTTATGTACAGTAGAAAGATTTCAAAGTGAATGGTAGCCTGGGAAAATTGTAAGAGATGCTAACAGACTTAAAGAAGGTCCAGTTGGTAACAGTATAAAGGATTGAGATATTTATCATCTCTCTTGTGCTTAGAGAAATGGAAAGCGCATTGCAACTGGGAAGTTTCAGTGGAATTTTTATGGCAGTTGAGTACCACAGACTTTAATGAAACTTTCTGATAAAGCACGGAGAAGAGGAAATGGAATGTTTGTCGCCTGAAGATAAATCCAGGCTTGTACAACATAAGGCACACGTTGGAAGAAAGTCTTAAAGATGTTCTCATTTCTCCCCACTGACAACTGCAACACACAGGCATGATTAATCACAGTAGAAGACTTTCAAATGGAAGACAAAGTATAGACAAGTTAAGTGCCTTACAATGACAGCTAATGACAATGACTCAGAAAAACAGATAGAACCCATGTTTGTAGATCACCAATAGCAAGGAACTTGCAAACACTAACAAGTGTAAATTTAATCAAAGGTACAACAAGCCTTCACAGTTGAAATGATATTGTAGGAAAGGAAGATTAAATATTAATAAATCATAGAAAGACACCAGCCCTCAACAGGTACCAGATTTCTACCAGTGGATTTGAAAGAAGCCCATAGAAGACCTGCTCCCCACTTTCACAGGTGCCAACAGTTTTGGTGGAATGGATGATTCTTTGGATGATAACATTAGCATTTAAATGATCTTCTTAAGGCTCTAACAAAATTAAATTTGTACATGAATACATCATCGTTTTATTAGTTCTTAGAGAATTTTGTACTTATTTTGATCCTATTTACTCCCCCTCTTCCAACTTTTTTAAGACCTACCTTTTTTCTACATTTTCAACTTTGTGTTGTTATTTTTTTTTTTAACCCATTAAGACTAATTTGAGGCCAGATATTTTTTGAATGCAGGGTCTTTCACTGAAGGCAGGAGATTTACCAATGGACACACTCTTGGGAAAAAAGCCAATCCTCCCAGCAGCTAACTGCTGCCAATAGGTCTTCAGCTAGGATTGGTACTTGGTATTCCGCTCTCCTCTCGGTGCTGGCATTTGTTCTGGCTTAGACTTATGCAGGTCTTGTGTACGCTGTCACAACCACTGTGAGTTCATATGTGCAGCCGCGCTACTGTGTCCAGAGGACACCGATTCCTTGCCATCGTCTATTGCTGCTAACTCTTGCTCTCTTTCGGGCTCCTCTTACCCAAGTGAGCAATGGACGGTGGGGGGAGGGGTTGTAGTATAATGTGTTCCTTTAGGGCTCAACATCTTTCAGTCTCTTATCATCTGCACCGTGGCCAGTTCTGGATCTCTGCGTTAATCACCATCTCCTGCAAAAAGAAGCTCCTCTGATGCCGGTGGAGAGATACATTAATCTGTTACTATAAGAAGTCATTAGGAGCCAGGTTAATACTATGTCCATTAAGCAGCATAATAGTAGGTTCTGCCGTGTTTTGTTACACTTGCCCTTGAAAGTGCAAATCCCTATTGAATACAACTTTCAATTAAAAGTGACTCTCTCTCATATTTGATAAGGAGTGGCAGGCAATGCCTTAGCAGTTCAACCACTGCCAACTTGGCTCATGATGAAACTGTGATGCCATATTAAATATTAAAATATTTGGATGAAATGACTTTTGCATGGGCCTGTTTGAGACTAGAGTGGCTCATGATTCCTTTTACATTTGTATTAGGAAGACAAGTGAAGCCATGGATCCTGCCTTAACCATGTGTAGACCTTCCAGCCATGTCCACAGGCTTATGCATGCCAGTGCACATTATGAAAACTGCATGTAAAACAGGGAGAAAGTGATAGAAAAAGGACATTTGATCCACAAAGAAACAGGCTAAGATAATTGCTTTTTCCCTCCCACTCCCCCTTTCTTTTCTTCTTATTCAGCTTCATCTGTCTGTCCCTCAGCCCTGGAGGAGGCCATGGGCTGCAGACTCACTGCTGGAATGAAGAGTGATTGAGCTGGAGCTGAGGTCAAGGTAAATCTCTGCTCCCAGTCATTGCTGCAGCCTCCCCTTCCCTTTCCCTAGCTCCTCAGCAGCTTCTCCTGGTGCAAATCCCCTGCAAAGACACCGAAGCGGCCGCCGAAGTTGCCGGGCGCAGGGCTCCGGAGGCATTGGCTCAGGAACTTTTCACGTCATTCCCGGCTCCGGAGCCCCTAGTCGCGGCGGCGCAGCCTTTCCCACCGCGGATCCCCGGTGCTCATGGGGCAGGCGAAGACAAGCTTGCAGCACTGAGCCGAACAGGACCAGTCCGTGATGTCCAGCACCAAACTGGAGGATTCCCTCCCTCGTCGCAACTGGTCATCTGCTCCGGAGCTGAATGAAACTCAAGAGCCGTTTTTAAACCCCACGGACTATGACGACGAGGAATTCCTGCGGTACCTGTGGAGGGAATACCTACACCCTAAAGAATATGAGTGGGTCCTGATAGCAGGGTACATCATCGTATTCGTTGTGGCTCTCATCGGGAACGTCCTGGGTGAGTCTGGTCGCGGGCAACCCTCCAGAAGGGCTGTCACCTCTCCTCCGCCCAGGCTGCAAGGCTGGGAGACCCCTCCCTTCTCCTGGGGTGCAAACAAAGAGGTCGCGGCTCTTGGGTGAGGTTTCTAATAATTTGGGGGGTTAAGTTTTCTGATTTTACAAAGTAGGGACGATCTCTAGAATGATTATTGTGTCTGTCTGCAGAGAAAAAGAGGGAAACTGTCTCTGTTAGAGAACCTAGCTTACAAGCGCAAGGAGAGGGACAAGGACCTCCAGGTGGATTTGCTGAGTGTAGGGGAATCTGTAATGCTTTTGTGCAGACTGGGTGGGTTTCCTGGGGAGGGCTTGCATCCGGAAAAACTGATGAAGTCATAAGGCCTTCTTGAGCTCGTTACCATGCCTCTAGCAAGAAGGTTTAGGCTCGGGTCAAGAAGTGGTAATGAAGGGGCAGAGTGGAGGGAGAGGCAGGCAGAGGAGTGCGCTCAATCACAGAAGCCAGAAGCGGAATTAAACAGAAACGGTGCCTGGAGCAGCAGGAGGAAGGAGTAGCATCCAAGAAAAGTGCTCCGGAGCTCGTCCTCACCACCCATTCAAGCATTCATTCATTCATTCATTCATCCATCAACTAATACTTATTCCCCCCAATGAGTGGTTGTTACCAGTTTCAGAAAGATGTTTGTACCAACTGATTCCTTTTTCTTACAATGAGACTACGCTTAATAGCAGAGTCTGTCTTGGTCTCCGTAAACACAGGTTTCCTTACTCGCTCATTACTGTCTTCCAACCACAATTTCTGAGGGGTAAAGTGAGGAGTAAGGAAACTATGGGAGCTGTGACGGTGGATTCATGAGGACAGGAGGGGGATCTCTTTCAAGAAAAGGCGCTTCCTTCGGGAGGAAGCTACGACTTAAATTGTGAATGGAAGGAGTATGTACCTTGATGAATGGAGAGCAGAAGGCTTTTCAAATGCAGAGGGCACTGTGGAGGAAGGCTGTTGAAAATGACCCGGAGGAGGCAGGCAGCCTGGAGACGGTGCTGTCTCCCCAATAAGAAGGGGGAGAGGTGAGTGACATGAAATGGGCTGGGAAGTCAAAAACAAAGATTGTGGCTGCAAGGAACTCAGCAGGCTTGCAACACTGCCCTGGCTTTACCTTCTCTTCCAGTTCACCGTGTAGATGAGCTGACAGTGTGTGACTGAGAGGGCTCTTTAGAGAGAATGCACGTCAGGCAACAAGAAATCTCTGAGAACTTTAGCTTGCATTTTATTATTTTAAGATATTTTGCGTTTTGAATTTTTCTTAGGATTAAGATACATGCGTTGAGTATCTACTTTTGCAAGACCACTTGACATATACTCTATTGCTTAAATTTTAAAATAAACCACTCTAGAAGATGGGATGGCTTATTAGAGGACATGATTTAGATTCAGCTCCATTTGTTCTGACCTCAGATCCAGAACTCTCAATTGTAATTCCACTCTAAAGCTAGAAAGCAGGTAGAGAATAGATTGTCTGTCCTGGGTTGTCGGCAAACAGTCTATGGGATGGGCTCCTTTTCCCCGCTGGATCTATGGACACTGCCAGTAAAGTTCCACTGTTATTCACTTCACATAAAACCCTGTCTAGGAAGGGATATTTTTGCTCTCAAAATCCAGAAAAGTAAAATTTTTAAAGAAGGAAAAGGTATACATTACCATCATTTTCCTTCTTCAATTTTGTCTCAGGCTTAATCTTTGTGATAAACATGTTCTTCTTTGATGTATTCCAGTTTGCTTTGCCTAGACTCTCTGATGCAGCCTTCATGGCCCTATTGCATAGTTCAGACATATGCATATTTGCTGGTTGGGGGAAGAGTAATATGTCTACACTGAGGCTACTCCATAATGTCAATGAAGACAGTACTATCTACAGCCTCAAGTCCTTAAGCGCCCAGTTCCATTCAGCTTAGAAGAAAGATTTACGCAAAGAATTCTAGTCTCTAGATACTGAGAGCTATTTCCCTGAGGACTGGATTACATCTGAATAACACTGAAGTCTTCTCTGGGTGAACAGAGCCCATGCTCTGCTGACACAGTCCCTGAAAGTTGGCGAGGTTAGGGTTTGACATTTAAACAAATGAGCACTGTCATTACTTACAGACTTCTTGATCTTCGATGTCACTGTCAGCTCTGCAAAATGGATTAGAACAAGAATTACCCTTATGCTTCATGGTACGAATAATAACTCTACTTGGGGTGTCAGAAGTGACCCTACGGAGTAAAGTAAAGGGATGCCATGAGTCTGAGGGAGACATGACACAGTCCAGGAAGCAGATGTAATTACTGACCCTCAGGTCCATACAACATGTACACTTTCATGTAACTGATTACTTGGAAAATATCAACCTTGTTGAACTTACAAATGTAATGCCATTAGCTAGAAGTCCTTTCTCTGACAATGTCCTTTTGTAAAGTGATGCAGCAGAATATTGTCTAAGCATAATAGCAAAGTCTTGATCACTCAGCCTCTTCTTTTTCCTCCTGACAATCTCTCACCATCATTATGTCCCCACTTCATTATAAGGATGCTCCTTGCAGAGATAGAAAACAGTTTCCTGGAAACAAATGACAAAGTCATTCACAAAAAAGGTACAATTACTGTAAATGGGAGTTGATGAGTGTTTGTGTTCCAGCCGAAAGCCATATGCATGTCTAATTATGGAACTTTAAGTCCTAGGAAGCAGTAGGTGGGAAGGTTCTATATCTTATAACCAAGTCCACTCATCTACTTATTTAACTGCTGTATCTTGAGCAATATTTTATTTATAAAATTGATGTGTGTTAGAAGGAAAATACTTTGAAACATTAAAATAAATAAATTAGATGTAGTCTTTAGCCTTATTCCTTGAGAAGAAACTGGAGGGAAAGATGTTTCTATTCATTCAAATGTTAAATGCCCACGAAAACATTCAGTTCTCTGCCTCTCTTCCTCCACGTTCAATGACATTGTTTCACCTGGGCAATTTCAAACATCCCTATCATTACCTGGAATAAAGTAGTCTGGAAAAAAGAAACCATCCAGACAAGAGACATTCACCTAGATATGCTTCTTGCTGTTTGTGTGTCTGCTATCAAGTTCTGAACTCTCCAACTCTAATTACAAACTGAAGTTGATAATAGTTGCTTTTTAAAAGTCATATCACAAATAATATATACCTTCCACTAATATAAAAAGGAGCATGCAAACATCTTTTTTCTTGAAGTATTAAATACGGATTAATGTCATTTTGTTGTTGCTGCTGTTCTAGCATTTCCACTAGTGATGTGCTCCCTGTTGAGGTTTGTAACTGTCTTCTGCTGCCATAGGCTGTCTTGACTATGTAGCTCTTTTCAGGCCTCTGCTCTTACCCTATTCCTCAACAGAGTATTTTTCTAAAAGAAATGAGTAAAATGGAGTTGGTCACATTACTCCCCCTTTCCTATCAGATCCATATACCCATCCCTCTGGAATTGTCTGCTTAACACTACCTTTCTGACTCTCATGCAAGTCTTTCCTATTTTTTTCTTCACAGATTATGCTTGCTTGCAGTATGTCTTATTTGTTTGTTTGTTTGTTGTAGTTTCTGTCAGTCATTTGTCTCAATGATGTTCTAAATATGAGGCAATAAGGTTAAACCACATTGTCACTTAAGGATTTAACCAACAAGAGTTAAGGAAAATTTTATTCATGAGAGGACAGGCATGTATGTAATGTAGCTGTTTTCTAGAGTTAACTTTATATCCTAGACTTGGTACTGGTAAAACCACAACTCTAGTCCCAGCCTCCTTTGCAGTTAGGTTGATACAATGTGATGGTATTAGATGACACCCAATGCATGTTTGTCACATTATATTTTAATCAAAGAATCAGAATATTGTTTCCCCTACTTCACTTTTGTCCTACCATGGAAACTTTAAGGTATGCACTTAACTGAAAATCAAAAGTAGCAAGATAAAGCCAAAAATAAATAAATAAATAAATAAGAAGTCTATAAAAATGCTTAATCTGAAAATCAGACACAATATCTCGGGTTTCTATTATTTTCCTTCTGATTTTAGTATGAAGAACATAGCTAATGCAGTCAAAGAATTTTCATTATCCAGGATCTTAATTACTTTTGAAATTTTTCCATGCTAACATTCAAGCTCGCTGAATTCTCACTGGACTCTTCACATTCAGAACCATGTATGCTGATGTTCTATCTCTGATGAAAGAGTAGACCTCTGTTGTTTGAGTCAACAATCCGGAGTTATTTACTCTGCTAGGGGTCCTATCTTTGATAAGTAATGACTCACTGGAATGGATCTGTCAGTACCATGTGACATGCATGACTGGTGTGTTTATCTCCTATTCCTTTTCTCACATAAAGAAAAATGAAGACCATTTGTTGAATACTATGAGTCAAGCTCCATGTGCTAGGCTCCATCCACATATGTTTCAATGCCACTTTGTGATAAGTTAAAATGCAAAAAAAATCAAAAACTGTTTAACAAATGAGGGGGAAAACCCCACAATTTTAATCAATCTGAAAGTTCAGTTACACAGAAAGTGGCAACTCTAAGCCTCAAATATGGATTTGTCAGAACCAGTGCTCCATGTTCTAGTACTTCACATGTCCTCTGTATCATTTAAGCTTGATGGGAGTCGCACAGGCGAAGGAAGGGAGCAGACAGTGCCCTGGTGTCCTCCAGAGAGCTTGCAGCACTGTGCTAGCATGCTGTCAGATTGTTTCTCTGACAGATGACACTTCTTCAGCTCTGAGGATGAGCTCATTTGATAAGCCAATCAAGGTCAGGATGGGGTTACATTACAAGAGAAAATTTCAAGGTAACATAGGTACTGCCAAAAATGCTTTTGCCTGTTCTGGGGAGCTGACTCACTGGGGGAAAATGTTAAATAAGTGTGGCTAAGGATTTTTATGTTTTTGAAAGTATTATTGTTAGACATAAAGTAAGACAAAAAAAAACATTTAAAAACTGATGTAAACCAGAGACCCTTGTCCTTTTTCTTTGTTTCCAAACACAGTCATACATTTAAAATATTAATATTTTATTAAATAGTTCTTAGTTGTTACTAATTTGACCATGGAGATTTGATAGATATTTTAATTTGCATTAAATTCCTATCATTAGATCTCTTGCCTCATAAAAATCTAGCTCCTCAAATTAAGTATCTGATTTATTCCTTCTTTTCATTTAGATATCACTACAATTAAGCCTTTACTGATAATTTGCTCTCAATAGTAAATGCCCTCAAACCATGTTTAATATGTATAGAGTATCTATTCTTAGAAAATCTTGCTATACTTTTGTGTCCATTGCTCATCAGAGCACCTTTCTGAGTTAGGCGGTATTTAATTTAAAAAGTTGACACTCTTATAAGTCACTGTGAAAGAAAGACATAGCACATAGAAATATCCTGTAGGTGTTTGCTCAGAATGAGAACAACTGCCCATTTCCCATCATTCCAGAGGGCAAGATCAGGAGCACAATGACTTTTTCCCAGTCTTCTTCAAACCATCTTTAATTCCTGAATTTGTCAGTATAGTGGGAACAATTTACATGTAATGAAACTCAATAACTTGTTAAAGTAAGATGATGATTTCAATGTTGTGCTTTGAGGTAAGAAGTAACTACAAGTCTTTGAAAGACCAAAGTCTTTCTAACTATTAGTCTTTTTCTGTGGGCAGATTAACATGAAGATTTCTTGTCTTAGTTATTTTTTGTTGCTAAGGCAAAAACACCATAACCAAGGCAGCTTAAAGAAGAAAGAGTTTATTTAGGGCTTACAGTTTCAAAACGTGAGGCCCTGACCCTCACAGTGAGAAACATGGAAGCAGGCAGGCAAACATGGCCCTGGAGCAGCAACTCGGAGCTTCTATCCGGATCCACAAGCATGAGGCAGATATATATATATATATATATATAGATAGATAGATAGATAGAGAGAGAGAGAGAGAGAGAGAGAGAGAGAGAGAGAGTGCTTATATGGATGTCCTGAGGAAAAGAAACCTCCAACTACATCCCCAAAAACACTTCCACCAACAAGACAGCCTCTCCTAATCCTTCCTAAACAGTTCCACCAATCACGGACCAAGCATTCAAATATATGAACCTACGGAGGTGGTTTTCATTTAAGCTACTTACAAATGCAATTGGTCTGAATGACAAGTACATGCTATAATAGCTAATAAACTCTGCATTTTCATTGACTTGGCACCACATAAATTTATTGTTTCTTTTTAGATTTTTAAAACTTTTTATGTCTGTGTGCCTTTGTGGGTTTCGGTGCACGACAATGTATGGACAGGTACCCTAAGAGGCCAGAAGGTGATGTTAAATCCTCTGGGGCTGAAGTCCTAGGCTTATGAGAAGCATCATACAGTGCCAGGAACTAAATCCCAGTCCTCTGCCAGAACAAAATGCTGTCTTAATCATGGAGCCATTTCTTCAGCCCTGTGTTTGGATATTTTAGCAAACTATGCTAGTTAGAAAGTCAGTTTCATCCAACGACTCATGGTCCAAGCATCTATTGTTTATGTGCCACCTCCACACCAGGCATCTGAGGTAACCAGCTATCAGGGTAGCTCCTAATATCCCTACTTCCTGGTATTCATCATACCTTGTCTCCTGTAAATTAACATCATCTTTCTTTGGGTCTGGGTGACAACAGCATCCAGAAAATGAGAGAGAATTCTGCTTCCAAGATTATGTTTTAAAAGATGAGAAACTTCCGTACTCAAGTTATGAAACAAAAATAAATAAAAAAAATGAGAAACTTTAGCTAGGATGCATGTTTTCTTTCTTGTTCGTATTATCTTCTGAAGCAAGTCTATGTGGGGTGCATTAAACCCTTGATCCACAAGACAGAGAGAAGATGAAGAGTGCTAACAACTTTTGCTACCAGATGACTGCTGAAAATTGAACTCAAGACCTCTGGAAGAGTAGCCAGTACTCTTAACTGCTGAGCCATCTCTCCAGGCCCCTGGACTGAGCTTTAATGACAGAGTCAGAAGCAAAGTTGTCCATCCAAGCTCCATACCAATATTTGGCCTCTCTGAAATTTGGAATATACTTTGGTTATTTTAAGGAATTAGGTTTTCAAGTGAGTTGATATGCATATACTAGTTCCCAAGGTATATGACAGGAGTAAATTAGGAACAATAATAAAGAAACAGATTATTTAACACAAATGCTATTTGACAAACTATGCTCATGATTCTTGAGCCTTATTTAATAACACCACATGGTATCAATCTAATCTATAATGACTGTATAATCACCACATTGCAAAGAGGCTGGGAGATGTGCATCTCTGTCACAAGAAAGGTATGAAACTAAATGGTACTTTAATTTGCATAAAGTCAGACGAAGGGAAATGAGAGAAATTCAGCACTCGGGGGCATACCAATAGAGTTAGCTGAAAATATTGAGAGATTCTATGCCAATGACTGTACTAGGACTGAGGGTACAAAGAGGAAATCTGAGGGGCAAGCACCCCAGTTGAAGAGACAGACAAACAAACCATCTCAATACAAAGAGCCCTCGTGGGAGAGTGCACATAAAGGAATAGAAACCTATGAGAGGACTGATAAGCACCTTTGCATGATTGGGTAGAGACAGGAAGAGAAGACACCTAAACTGAGTCTCAGTGAGTGAATTCAAGTTGCTCAGGTAAAAAAGGTCGGGGAAGGATGTACTAACTGGAGAAAACAGCGTAAGATCAAAGAAACATAAAATAAGACGGACTGCAAAGAGAATGGTAACGACTGGCAACTGCTGTGTAAGCACCGGTCAGGAGAGAACGGAGAGAAGTCTGGGTTGTGATGAGGCATGGACCAAAACAGCCTGAGCATCATGCCTAAGGCCCAGGAGTTTTAGTGACCATTTCTCTCTAGGTTGGCAGTGTTGTATACTTCAACATTTCTGAAAGCAAGAATAGTTTAAAAATTTTTATTGTTCTTGATTCACAATGAAAACACAGCGATGATTAAAATGGTACCATCCTAGGTAGTGTTCAAGGGAGGCCTCTTTCGTCCCGACAGCCCAGAACCGAAATAATCACACAGAAACCATATTATTTAAATAACTGACCCATTAGCTCTGGCTTCTTTAATGGCTAACTCTTGCATATTAATTTAGTCCATTTCCATTAATCTGTATATCACCATGAAGTCGTGGCCTATCAGCAAATTTTCAGTGTGTCTATCTCTGGCAGCAGCTCCATGGCTTCTCTTTGACTCTGCCTTCTTTTTCCCAGCATTCAGTTTAGTGCCCCCCCCCACCTTCGTCTACCTCTGTTCTGCCATGCTCCGCTATAGGCTCAAAGCAGTTCTTTATTCATTAATTGAATTCACAGCATACAGAGGGGAATCCCACATCAAGGTAGGTATGATGGCTCAGAGGTAAAACGACCTGCTCCCAAACCTGAAAACTTGAGTTTAGTCTCTGGACCCCATGCGGTAAGAAAGAAATAACTCCCACGTGTTGTCTGCTGATTACTATGTGCACATGATGGCAAATTCACAGTCACATTCAAATACACCTCAACATGCTTAAAAAATAAACACGATGTTGTTATACAATTGTCATATTCTTCTCTAGATTTTTAATGTATTGAATTTCCCAAACTCAAGAGGATATTTTTAATTATTACCAGTGTGAATGAACAAGCCTTTAAGAAAGTAGAAACCTAAAACTTAAAAGTAAGACTGACCCTATTGCTGAAAACACCATACACTTGAGTCACGGAGCACGGAGAAATCAAACTGCTGCTGTCTTAGCAGTTTATTCATACTAGAGAGATTTCATAGTGATGACATGTGTAAATCCTGCTACTAGAAGATAAAAATAAGCAATCTTATCCACCTGAGTGCTCTGATGATGAAATCCCATTCCTGACTAAGGAGCTATTGGTAATTTATAGCAATACGGAAAGAGTTCAAAAGTTTTCTTTAAAAGTGTAGGCCCTGACCCCTTTGCTCATATTATCATTCCTTCCTCTGTTGGACTGTTCTCAGGTAGCTCAGTCCAGTGCTTCACTATAGATCTTTCATCCATCAGTTACTGGATGAAGGTTCTATGGTGATAATTAAGGTAGATGTTATCATTTATAAACAGGTAGTGGGGGACAAATCCCACAAGGCCTCGGGTGGTCCCTTAGCAAGTGGGAAACTGTGGTGGATGAGAGATAGACAGATATGCTATGCAGAAAGAGTTTGGGTATAGAGTTTATTTAGTGGGTAATAGAGGAGGAAGGGAGGGGAGGAGGGGGAAAAGGGAGAAAGATACATATCAAAAGAATTGTTAAAATTACTAAAGTGCCGATTGATAAATACTGTTTAATACATCTCTACCCAGCAGTACAAGTCTTCCAGATTGCTCAGGGACTTATATCAGGAAACTACCTTGCTCCTCCAGGAAACTTTTAACTGAAATAGTTTAGGTTTTTTTCCCTCTAGGAAAGTACACCAAGATCTTCCTAAATAATATTCTATATCTCTGCAATATCTGAGGCTACATAATGTACCAAACCTTCACTTTAACTATCTTTGTTTCAAAGTAATCCCAAGTTGCCTTTATGAATTTACAGATACACTTGAGTTCCATGTTCCAAAAGCACCATGAGAGCTGAAAGCGAATGTCACTATGACTCTAACGTTCTGTCAGGCAAGCACATTCTTACCTGAGTACAAGGAGTTTCAAGCATGCCAAAAGAGGCTTAACTTTGGGAATTCTTTGTTAGGTACCTATGCCACAATTAATTCATACTAATGGTTAACATTTGCTGTGCATAAGAGAGAGAGAGAGAGAGAGAGAGAGAGAGAGAGAGAGAGAGAGAGAGAGAAGTAAAGAGAAGTAAAGGGTCGGGGTTCGGTGGGGGGGAGTAAATCAGCCATGGAGCACTCAGCTCAATATCCAGGCTTCTAATTTCAAGCTCTGGTTTCACTAAAATGGAGAAAAAGAAAAAGAAAGAAAGAAAAGACAAAAAATCATACTTCTAGTGAATTATAAGACCAATGCTGATAATTTCTGGATGGTTCTAAAAAATTAATTTAATGAGAATAAGAAAAACAAAAATATCACTCTGACTAGCTCTGGTTCTTAATTTTTAGAAATTTCAAGCAAACTATAAATATACTCCCAAGGTGCAATTTTGTCCTGAGGAGGGTAATGTCACTAAGTTTAGCAGATATCAAACAATCAGGACAACCTTCTCAGCAATGTTTATTATTACCAGTCAGTGAACTAGAGTACAATTTAAAGAATTAGAATAGGGGGATATTATCTTGCCCTCATTATATAATTCTTTAACAGAGTGTTTGTAATAGTCCAACTTAGTCCTACAGTCACAAGTATGACAGAGTTATTATCACCGCTTCTCTAGGTGGCAACATTCAGTGTCATAGAGTCACTGCTCTCTTAGTTTCCTAAATAATTTATTTTTCCTAAACAGACTAAGTTCTGCATTCTGTTCTCTATTTTTATTCTTGGTATAACTATGTTAACTCTACACAAGCTGAAAATATCTGTGGACTTTAAAGAACACTCAACTGTTAATGTGTATTTCCTTGTAGTATTAACTGAAAGGGTCTTGGATTCCACAATCACCATGAGCTCAGTGATCTATAACTGACTATCTGTTCATAGGTGCAAGAGGAATGAGGAAGGAAAGACAAAAGGAGGGTGAAGCCAGAGATGTTATTTTCCCTCTTGGTAAAAGAACTTCTTACAGTGACCTTAAATGCCAGGTGTCATTGACAACAATGGAACCCTCGAAGGCTTATTGGTTTCAAGATATAAGAGCGCATCTTTATCACCCAAGTAGAACCAAAAGCAGCAGCACTTTTTAGAAGACTCAGTCTCATGTAGAAGTGAGAGGCAAACAGAAAAACACAATGTCTTGCAACAACATGGAGATTTTCTAGGATTATTTAATTTAAAACTATTTCCTTTTCTTATTTCATTCAGCAAATATTTATTGAACACCCACACATGCAATCTCTTTTATTACATTTTGTAGAGGAAATAGAAAATTAATGAGACATGATCCTTACCTACAAGGAATTTCTAATTGTATGTTTGAGTCTAAGCTATAAATAACAGACTATAGTGTGACAGATATTGAGAAGGGAAATGTAAGGTTGGCGTATACAGCAGATCTGACTTGGGGTCAGACCTTTCACTGAAAAGGAAATATATGATGTTCGATTTGTTGACAAGTGAGTATAATTTTGAAAAGTACGAAAGCATTCCATTAAAGTTGATAAAGTAGTAAATATACCATAGTTTGAAAAATGCAAAATAATTGTACATAAACCTTGCCAAAAAGTCACTCCAAAACCCCAATAAAGCCTTGGTTTTCATATGCTTTCTGATGAATTTAGCACACTACTTCTTTTGACTCTCTGAATTGCTTCCTTTATTTTTTATGGGTCTTTGTTTTGTGTCTCTTGTCTGTAACATTGGCTAATGGTAGATGGAAAGAACAAAACTTTTGTCATTTCACTATATGACAAAATAGATTTCAAATCAAAACTAGTCATAAGAGATAAGGAAGGACACCACAGACTCATCAAGAAAAAAATCCATCAAGAGGATATTGCAATCCTAAAAATTCCCTGGAGTTGTTTTTAAATGACTTTGTTGTCACATGTGAGAGTGTTTTGGAGGAAGATCAATTTGAGGCATGGTAAGAAAGAAGATATGAAACTGAGAAACGCTCTCAGGATTCTTCAGGACAGTGATGATTAGGGTAAAGTCCACACAGCTGATGATTAGAAATAAAATGAAACAAATACAAAAGATACTATGGAGTTGGCTCATCAGGTGTGAAGAAGTGAAGGAACTAAAAAAAGCACCTGATAGTTAGTAGAAGGTTTTAGTCAAAGAAAGCATGGTGCTGTCTTTATCTTTTCACTAAGTAGACAGGAAATCCACAGAGAAAATAGAATATGGTGGGTAGAAGGAGAAGAAATTTGGCAACAAGAATTGCAGTCACCATTACTAGAGGAAGGCCAGCATGGTGTCATCCAGCTTCAAAGGACTTATATTCCCCACATGTGATGAACAGTACATTTGTGTTCTATTTTCTTTTACTGTGATTATACAGAGTATATATTTTATTTCACACATATATATTTCCTACATAAGATGAACTTAAAAATACATGAATAAGATAAATATGTTTACTTATTTTTTAAATTATTCTTTAAATAGCATAAGAAAGTGATAGGATTCTTATGGTTTTCTTTCTTGTTTTTTAATAACATACACTCATCAACAATTTTATGCATGTACTCACTGTATTCTAAATATGCAGCACCTATATTCTTTTATTTCTTCTAATACTCTCCATCTTCTCCTTCTTACAAGTCCACTTCCTTCATCATTGTGCTTTGGTCTTGTTACCCACTTAGGTGAATCAAAACTGTCTGTCACATGTGCATGTGTGTGGGTCTATGCACTGAATCATGGGTCTCACGCATGATTACACCCCTGAGGACAACGACGCTCCTCTACATATCCATCAACAGTCAATAGTTCTCCAGAGAGTACTATGGTCCAATAATTCCTTTCACAATCCATGACTAAATATTGAAAGGCAGAGAACCACAGGGACTGTGAGTTAATAATCACAGCAACTGTCATACCAAGAAGACAGGGCTTCACATCCTATCCTCCAATCATCTGGTTCTTATATTCTTTCTGTTTCCTCTTCTGTGATGTTCACTGATCCCGGGAAGGGTGATATTGGTGTTTCATTTAGAGCTGAATACTCAACAGTGACTTGTTCTCAGCTCACTGAGCAGCCAAGTGTAACAGGAGGCTGCTTCTTTGTTCCCAGAAGGTTTGACCCAAAATAATCACATAGAAACTATATTATTTAAATCACCAATTGGCTAATCAGCTCGTGTATAGTTTCGGATTACTCTTGTATCTTAAGTTAACTTATTTCTATTAATTTATAGTTTATTATTAGGCTTGTGGCTTACTGGCAAGGTTCCAGCAAGCACCCCATGTCTTTCTGCTCTGGCAGCTCCATGGCGCCTCACCAACTCTGCTTACTCTCTGTATATATCTTTTTTTACCCTGGCTATATTTTGTGAAGCCATTGACTAAAGGCAGGTTTTTTTTATTCATTAACTAATAAAAGCAACACATATACACAGAAGGGCTTCCCATACCAGTCAAAAGTCTTTGCATATACAGACACTGTTGTAAAATGGAACGTCTTTGATCAAGGATGAGAACAACACTTATCTAAGGGTGCAAATAGAAATATTTAGAGGGCAGTGTAACACATGTCCAATTTACAACAGTCGTAAGTTATCCCTAGAGTCTATGTCCTCCCAAGTCATGATTATTTGAATTCTCTCTGAAGGAACAGGTCTCAAATCCAGACAGGGAGTGGTTGGGTAAGCCAATAACAGCATGCCACTGTTGTTCCAATGGGGACAGCTTGCCTGGTAGGTCCATTCTGTAACACCCTAGATTTACTGATGAGTACTATTGTTCATGACTTTTCTCCCTCAGCTATCATGTAATGTTCCCAGCAGTTCAAGGGCCAGCTAGCAGATACGAAGCTTCCAGAACAGTTCCAGCTAGATTTCTCCTCACTTACGACAAAGTGTAGTCTTTGTGTGGTGCCTTCACCAGTAATGTCTTATCATCTAGTTCAGGTGAGCAACCAAGACCAGTGTCAATAGCCTATGCCATTTTGAGGTTTATAGGGCATACCTTACCACCATCTCATACAAAGGTAACTATACCTCACACTGGGATTTTCATCTGATCATCTGTGGCTTTGAAATTAAAATTATCCACCCAAGCAGGACACCTGCATTTAATTTAAAAATGATTTTTTAAACTATCTTTCTTTTGTCTCCGGGTTTTAGTTACCCCTCATACTCACTCCTGTCCTTTATTCTATCCCCTGACCTTCCCTGTTTAAACCCTACAATTTCTAACTTCCCTCAACTCTAGTTTCATTTTGAATTTGCTGTAATATTCCCTTTTTGTTTGGTTCCCATACCCACTTCTCTTACCTGTTTTTGCTCGGCAGCTCCTCCTACTTATGCACTCTTACCCCCAGTATTTCCCTTGACAGTCTCATTTCACATGTGTTCTATCACCGTCTACTCCCACCCTTATTCTTGTGGTGGGTAGTAGCAACTGTCACTCAACACGTACAAGGCACACCTGTGAGAAACTATCTAAGTGAAGATTAGCCTCTGAGAAAGTCTATGAGGATTGTATTGATACATTAATTCTGTGGGAAGACCCACCTTAAGTGTGAGCAGAAGGATTTCCTGGGTGAAGATCCTGGACTGCATGAAATGGAGAAGGCAAACTGAGTGCTAGCGTGCATACATTAATTCAGTTTGCTCTGCTCCTGAATGTGAATGAGATGTGATCAACTCCCCCAAACTTCTGCTTCTTGTTTTCCCCTGTTATGATGAAGGGTAACCCAGAACTGAGAGCCAAGGAACTTTTTTCTCCCATGGGTTGCTTTTGTTAGTATTTTTTAACAGCAACAGGAACTAAGACAAGTTTCTTTCTGATTTTGTGACCTATAAATACACTCACTCCCTCAAATGCATCTAATATAATATTTTCCAATTCCATTTATTTTTGCCAAGTATTTGTTCTTATAAGGCTGTATAAAACTCCACCACACCACATACCACATTTCCATTGTCCTTTCTTCTATTGGTTGCAGTTTCTTGCTACTACAAATAGAGAAAATTTTTTTAAAAAAAGTAAAATTATTTCTGATACGATGTAGGATCTATTGAGTATATGCCCAGGAGTAGCATATATAACTGGGAATATATAGTATATAGTAGTAATATAACTGGGTTATATTATTTTTTGAGAAATACCACCACTGATTCCTGTTGTGGCTGCATCAGTTTACACTCCCATCAGCAGTAAATAAGGGTTCCTCATTCTCTACTATCTCACTAGGGGCTGTTTTCTTGAATTTCTGTTTTCAGGAATTCTGACTGGGATGAAATAGACACTCAAAATATTTGCATTTTTCTCATGGCTAAGGATGTTGAATGCTTTTCAAAAAATTAGCACCAAGTCTATCTTCTATTAAGAGCTGTATATTCAGGTCATTGGCCCGTTTATTGATTGGCAGGGTTTGATGAGTTTAAATTTTCCAGTTCTTTATATATCTGCCCTCTTTTGGGAACATGAGATAAATATTTTCTCCCCATCTGTCTGCTGTGCTTTCACTCTGATGGTATTTTCCTCTGCTGTGCAGGAGATATTAAATTAAATTGGATCCTTTTTGTTAATTCTTGAGGAGATTCCTGTATTATCCCTATTCAGAAACTTTTGGTTTTTTGTTTTGTTTTTTACCTATTCCTATATCTTGAAGTGCTTCCCTAGCAAGTTTTCCTCTAGCTATTTCAAGTTTGAAATTAACATCTTTTATCTACTTTAAATTATTATTGTGCAGATTGAGAAAAACATCTACTTAAATTCTTTTGCAGGGGATTCTCTGACTTGAACAGTCCCATTTTTTAATAACCTATTTATTCTAGGGCATATTTTTTACGTGATTGGAAAATCAGTTGGTCACAACTGTCTTGGATTACCACTGGGTCCTCTATTGTATTCCACTGGTCTACGTATCTATTTATTCACTGAAATAAATGACTGTCTTTGTCACTATGAGTCACTGTATAGTTTGAGGTCAGCTACATATCTAGCAATGTTCTTTCCATTGATAATTCCTTTGCAGTATAAGTTCTTTTGTGTTTATACATGGATTTTATTTTTTTCTAGTTTTGTGAAGTCATGTGAATTTTGAATGAATCTTATTGAATCTGTAGATTACTTTTGAAGTAAAGCAATTTCCACACTATTAATTCTGTTAACCCAGTAGAAAGGAATGTCTTTCTACCATTTATTTTGCTTTCTTTTTTGCAGTGTCTCAAAGTGTCTTATTGTATAGGTCTTTAATGTCTTTGGTTAGGGTTATTTCTGAGTATTTTAAAAAAATACTACAGGGAGTAAATTTTTTTCCTAATTTTTTCCTCAACAAGTTTTGTTAATAATCCTTGTGTGGTGGTTACCAAAAGTGATTTTCAGATTTAAAAAAATAGCGGAATTTGTAGAATCTTTTAAAATATAAAATCATGTTATCTACTATTGGTGGAGGCCACTTATTCGTTCCCAGCTACCCAGGCCCAAAGTAATCACACAGAAATTGTATTATTTGCAGTATTGTTTGGCCAATAGCTTAAGTGTATTTTTAACTAACTCTAATATCTTAACCCATTTCTATTAATCTGTGTAGTGCCACGTGGCTGTGACTTACCAGCAAGGTTTTGGCATGTTTGTCTCCAGCCTAGCTCTATTCTGCCCTTTCACAGTTAAGGTAGCTTCATTAAACAATAAAAGCAACACATATACAGAAGGACTTCCCACACCAAATACAGGTAGCTTGATTTCTTACTTTCTTATTTTTATCTTTTTTGTATTTTATAATATTTTGTTATAGCTATCACTTTGAGCATTAGATTGAGTAAAAGTGAACAGAATAGAGTATTCTTGTCTCATACCAGATTTTAGAGAAGACGATTTTCTCTACATAGTATAATTTAGGCTATAGGTTTATAATAAATATTCTGCATTGTTACTCTATATTCCATTTCTTCTGGGATTCACCAGGACTTTTTACCATGAGAAACAATTGAATATTGTCCATATCTTTTTATTATCTATTGAGATAGTTACTTAATTCCTGACCTTAAGGCTATTGATATGTTGTACTTCATTTATTGGCTTTCACATGTTGAAATTACTGTGCCCCTTATATAAAAGTAACTTGATTACGACATATGATCTCCGTGTTGTACTTTTCTTTTTTTTCTTTTTCTTTTTCTTTCTTTTTTTTTGCATGTTGCACTTTTCAATATCATTTACAAGTGTATGATTAAGAATTTTTATCTTTGTTCATCACAGATATTGATCTGGCACATAACTTTGATTATAAACTGTTGAAAATTATCGGGCTCTCATAGGTTTTCTAGCTTTCTGAAACATAAGTTATCAGACTATTTCCTAATGATTTGGAATTCATTGGAGTCATTGAGATGAATTCACTTTCATCCCCTAATGTATTGCTTTGATGCCTCTCATTTCCTTGTTTTATTTAACAAGGGTTTTAATCTTTTTAACCTTTTCAGGGTATCAAGTCTTTGATTAAGCCTATATTTTGTTCTTTTAGTGTTTATTTATTTATCTTTGGTCATAATATTATTTATTATTTCTGTCATCTACCAGGTTTAAATTTGGCTTCTTCTGTTATTTTATTTATTTAGCATGTATATTGTGTTTGCATTCATGTGCAGGTACATGGGTGTCTAGTGCCTGTGTGGAAGTTAGAGGACAACTTGTGTGAGTCAGTTTAGTTTTCCACCTTCTACCACATGGAATCAAACTCAGGTAGTCATTCTTGGTGACAAACATCCTTACCTGCTGAGCCCTTTTTGGTTTTCTGGAGCCATGAGGTACATCATTAGGTTATTAAGATTCTTCTAAAAGCTTGTATCTATAAACTTCCCATTAATCCTGCTTTGGTTATATTCCAGAAGTTTTGGAATTTCCTCTTATCATTTTCGTTTGGCTCCAAAAAAATTTTTTTTGAAAAAAAATCTTTTCTGTGTTCTTCAATGACTCACTTTTCATGTAAAAGTATATTATTCAAGCTCCAAGTATTTTAAGCATCTGTTTAGCTTCTGAGATTAATTACTCTTGCTGATGATTTCCAGTTTTATCCCACAATGACTCAATAGATTTTTATACTTATTTCAGTTTGTTTTTAGTATTTTTGCTTTGTAGTTTATAATATACTCAGTTTTTAAAAGAATTCATGTGACACAGAGAGTATTTATTCTCTATCTGTGAAGTGGAAGATTTTGTACATACATATTAAATACAGTTGACCTATACTAGATATCAGCTTCTGGTATTCTTCATTGACTTTGATTTTATAAGGTGTAACTGGATATGACAGAGAAATTTGAATTCTACTATTGCATCAAGAACAGTGTGATTTATTATTCTTTTATAATTTATTTTATGAAACTGATTGAAATATTTGGTATATGAAGGTTTATAATAATTATACATTCTTTATGATTTTTTTCTTTTACCAATATGTAATGGTCGCATTGTGTCTTCTGATTAGTTTTTGGGTTGAAGTTACTTTATCTCAATAGGACATAAAGTTGTCAACTTGTTTGCCATTTCCAACCTTTGATTCCCAGTTTTGGGATACCTTTCCTACTTATATGCATTTCTTCAGACATTAGAGACTTGGAATTTTGGATGGTCTGTTTTTGTTTTAAATTTTTCATACAATTTGTTTTTGATCATCTTCTTTCCTTTCCACCAACTCATCCTAGATTCCTCCTCCATATTCATTCAACTCCATATTCTTCCTTTCTCAAAATAAAAACCAAGAACAAAAACACACCCCACAAAGAAAAAGCATACAAAAACGCATAAAACAAGAACAGAAATCATGGGATCAATTTTGTATTGGACAGCTATTTCTGTGCATGCTACCTTACCTGGAGTGAAATTGTTATACTACTTGCCACAATAAGAAAACTGATTTTCGCTTCCCAAGCAGTTATCAATTGCAAAGAGCTTCTTTGTTATGAATGGGACCGTTTATCTACTTCCCTTCTCCAGGCTAGGGTTTTGCCTGCTTTAAACTTATGTAGGTCTTGGGCATGCTACCAGAGTGTCTGTGATTCGTATGTTTATCAGCCCATACTTTTTGTTTGGAAAGCACTATTTCTTTGAAGTTACCTTTTCACCTCTGGCTTTTACAATCTGTCTGCCCCATTTTCTACATAAATCCCTGAATTTGAATGAAGGAGTATAATACAAATATCTCATTTATGATTGAGTGCTACAAATTTACATTGCCCAGTTTTGTGTTTCTATATTAATTATCAGCTACTGCAAGAAGAAACTTCTCTGATAAGTGTTTCAGAGATTCGCTGACCTATGGGCATAACAGTATTTCATTAGTAATGGTTTATTACCATGTTCAGTTTAGCACAAAAGTTCTCAACAAAAGGGTCATGATCCCTTTGGGGCTCAGATATCAGATATCCTGCAGATCAGATATTTACATTATGATTCATAACAGTAATAAAATTATAGTTATGAAGTAGCAACAATATAATCTTATGGTTGGGGTCACCACAAAATAAGGAACAGAACTGTATTAAAGGTTTGCAACATGAGGAAGGATTTAGCAGAATAATTGTAGGTAACCCACTAGGGCTCATTACAATCTAGTCTCAGATCTTGGCCTAATTAGCAGTGTAGTGAACAGGTTACACACAGCTCACAAGGGAGGACTTAAGCTACACCCCAACAAAAGCGGTTGGTTACTTCTATAACATTTGTGTCACTACTGCAGCAGTGGGTATATATTGCAGGCACTATGCTACTGTATCTCGTGGGATTAACAACTGGGTTAAAACTTTGCTTATTTTTATTTTATGATAGAGTATACAGCTCCCTGCAGCACTATAGGGATAAAGCTTCCAGTTGAACACCAGCTCAATCTCTCCATGTTTGATGATAGAAATAACTGGTGTCTTCAGAAACAAGGTCTTATACCAGAGTCACACTGTGGAGGGTAACCGATATGATTACCAATAATTTGTAATGTTTGGTGAAAATCTATGGGACTCCTTTGGTCAATGACTCAAAAAGATGTAACCCATTCCTGATACTGGGGATTTTATTTGGTAGCATATAATATCTAGTTAATGTACTGTCTCTTCCATTACATGGTAACTATAAATAATTTCCATTTATATGTGTATTTATTTTAGTATGCTTCTATAGTAAGAGTTTTCTGTAAGATTGTCCAAATGACCTTAATTTTAGTTGTCCCTTTCCATATCCTTTCCTCTTCCCTGCCCTACTATCTTCTCCCAAATTATAATCCTCCTATTCTAATTTACCCTTCATTCTTTTATAACAATATATTCTATTTCCCTTTCCTTGGAAGATCCTGCTCATCTCTAGTCACTTATTAGCTACCTAGCCTCTGTGGATGTTTTGAATGAAACACACCTCCATAAATGTTCAGAGCTAGCATTCACATTTAAGAGAAAACATTTTTTCCTCTTGAATTTGTCTTTCTGAGTCTATATTACTTAGGATGATTGCTCCATTCATTTATCTAAAAGTTTCATTTTTCTTAACAATTAAATAATGTTCTGTTGTGTAAATATACCATATTTTTAGTGTCCAGTCATGAAATGATGAACATCTAGGCTATTTCCAAGTTCTGACTCTTATAAATAGTATAGCAATGAACATGGATGAGCAGTAAGATGTAGAGTATGCGCCAAAGACTGGCATAGCTGTATTTTGTGGTAGATCAATTTTTCAGCTTTTTGAGGAATCTCCATATTGATTTCCACAGTGGCTGTACCAGTTTGCACTCTCACTAGCAATTAATAAGTGTCCCCTCCCCTAAAACCTCACCAGCATGAGCTGACCTTATTTGTTTTATTGATCTTGACCATTCTGACTTGGGTAAGAAAAAATTTCAACTTGCCTTTCCCTGATGGCTAAGGATGTTAGATTTTTAAAAATGTTTATCAACTATTTGTGCTTCATTCTTTAAGAACTCTTTATTTCTGTTCCTTATTTTTAATTTTGTTTAATTTGTTTTCTTGACATTAAGTGTTTTGAGTCCTTTGTATATTCTAGATATTTACTTTCAGTCAGATGTATAATTGGTGAAGACTTTTTCCCATTTTATAGGCTGCCCCTTTGCTCAAATGATGGTGTCCTTTGCTGTACAGAAGGGTTTTAGCTTCATGAGATCCCACATATTTATTGCTGGTCTTAATGCCTGAACTTTCAGGGACCTTTTCAGAAAGTCTTTTCCAGTGCCAGGAAGTTTAAGCCTATTCTCCACCTTTTTTTTTCTATCAGATTTAAGGTATGTGGTCTTATGTTGCGGTCCTTGATCCATTTGGAATTGAGTTTTCCATAAAGTGATAGATGCAGATGTATTTTCGTTCTTCTACATGTAGCCATCCATTTGACCAGAACTATTTGTTGAACTATGTTGCAATATTGAGAAGGAGTGAACTGAACCCGTATGTTGCTTTTGGTAAGGTGGTTATTTTCACAATATTAATACCACCAATTCATGAACATGGGCAGTCTTTCTGTGTTTCTTCAACTTCTCTCCTGATATGTATTAAAGCTTTCATTATACAAATCTTTCACTTGCTTGATTAGTGTTATCTCAATATGTTCAAGGCAATTGTGAAAAGTGTTATTGCTCTGATTTCTTTCTTGGTACACTTGTCATTTGTATAAAGAAAAACAACTTTTTTTTTTCGTTTTGAAAAAGAAATTTATTATTGAGAATTTCAAACATGCATACATAAGGTTATCTACCTTCCACTCCCCCAAAACTTTCCCATAATATTTCCAACACATATCTTCCTAACTCGGTGTCTTTTTTTTAAATTTACTTATTTATTTATTTATAAAAATTTCCACTTCCTCCCCTCCTCCGAATACCCTCCCATTCCCCCAATCCCTCTCCTCCTCCCTCTCCAGTCCTAAGAGCAGTCAGGGTTTCCTGCACTGTGGGAAGTTCAAGTTCCTCCCCCCTCCCTCCAGGTCTAGGAAGGTGAGCATCCAAACAGACTAGGATCCCAAAAAGCCAGTACAGGCAGACGAAACAAGACCCAGTGCCATTGTCAATGGCTTCTCAATCAGCCCCCATGTCAGCCACATTCAGAGAATAAGGTTTGATTACATGCTTGTTCAGTCCCAGTCCAGCTGGCCTTGGAGAGCTCTCATTAGATCAGTCCCCTTGCATCAGTGCACCCTTCGCGGTCCTGACTTCCTTTTTCATGTTTTCCCTCCTTCTGCTCCTCATTTGGACCTTGGGGGCTCAGTCCAGTGCTCCAATGTGGGTCTTCGTCTCTATCTCCATCCATCGTCGGATGAAGGTTCCCTCTGATCCTGCCTTCCTTGCTCACGTTCTCCCTCCTTCTGCTTCTCATTCGGACCTAGGGAGTTAAGTCCAGTGTTCCAATGTGTCTCTATCTCTGTCTCCATCCATCGCCAGATGAAGGTTCTATGGTGATATACAAAATACTCATCAGTATGGTTATGGGCCAAGGCCAGTTGAGGCACCCTCTCCTCTGCTGTCCAGGGAACAATCTGGGGACCTCTCCTTGAGCCTGGGAACCCCTCCAGAATCAAGTCTCTTGCAAATCGTAAAATGGCTCCCTTAGGGTGGAGATGCTGAGAATCTCTCCACGTCAGACTCTTTTACCACATTTCTGCCATTGTCTCCAGACAATCAGCTTACAGAGTGTTCTTATCAGGAAGCTTCCCCTCATTCCTCATTCTGCTGTGCTCTTTCTGGAGTTCCAATCTGGCCCTTTATGTTCCACTTTTCCCTCCTGGAACACTCCCTAAATTCAGCCTCTGATTGGCTTTTCAGCAATGCCAACTCCCTCTCCTGGGCTCACAGTGACTAGTGCTTGGAGTCCTTCACCACAATAACTTGATGCTCAGCATTAGCAGCTTGGTGTGGATGGGAGGTGCAGGCAGGTTTCATTATGGAGACATTCCTTACTAGTCTCATTCTGCTTTCTGTAGGTCACTCTTTTTTTTCTCAATAGTATTTTTTTTATTTTCACTTTATTCCATCCAAACTCTCTGTGCACAGATGATTCTTCTAAACAGCAATCTCCTCCTCCTTTTTATATTTACTTAAGAGTTGAAAAGAATCATCTTGAACCATGTACTTAACGACGTCCAGAAAACCAAAGTTAAATCCATACCAGCAATCTAATTTCAAGACCTGTACTTCAACTCTTGAATCAGAATTCCAAAGAAGGAGATTTAGAAATTTACATGTTGTCTAGGGTCTTAGACAATGAAAATTATTGCCATAGGAAATAGTAAATATGTACCTCCAAATAGATGGCATATACCTATAAGAAAGATACCTTCACATAAAATGAAAGTTGATTATGCCAGTAGTTACCAAGGGAGGAATTTGAAACCTTTTTTGAAAGTACTTAGGCTAGAAAGCAAGGGAATATATCAAAAGGACCAACAGGAAAAGATGGAGGAGATAAAAGAAACAGTATCAGAGCTCTAAAAGTTCTCTTAATATTAATTTTGAAGTAATACTCTAATATCACAACTCTCTTATGTTATAGACAATCAGCATGTTTCGTTATACAGCATTACACCAGAAAAGGTGTTTGAAGTCTGAGATGCTAAGTAAATTTTACTGCAAAATAAAATTAGTAATACAAAATCTCTTTCAATATTTTCTACACAAGTCAGCAAGATTAAAACAAAGGCACTTCAGTTTACTGTGCCCTTTGAACCATTAAACAAATTCTTTATGCATATGGTGCTTTTGCAAAGCAAATACATTTAATCAGTTAAGTCACAGAAAGAATTGAAGTGATGATGTGAACATTAAGAGGGTGTCGCCATCAAAGCATTATGAAAGCCAAGGTCTTAGTTGTTCTTAGTGGCTCTGATTGATTAAGTCATGAATTTCAGTAGTCATTTGTCATATATTGGGATTACAAGAAATTAGGAAAACATTAACATTTTTCAACAATATTATTAAAATGTGAAAACACTAGAAGAATAGCTTAAGATGAGAAATAAAACAAAAAACTTGTTAAAGGATCTGTCCATACAAAGATTTTAGACATGAAATTTCTACCCAAAAATCCTTAATGTTTGTATGTTGTAAAGGAAGGAACACGATCCTGGCAAGCTCTATCTAATCTAATCTTTTTCTTGAAATTTTCAGAATTCTCTAACATTACTCCTCTAAAAGATAGGTCTATGAGAAATATGGATACAAACCTAGAGTTATATCAATTATTGCTAAGTTAGAGAATTATTTTCTTTTAAACTAAATACATTCATTCAGATTTTAATATATGCATATGTGTATAGATATGTGTGTGTGTCTTTCTGTGTTTCTCATACACTTGAAAGAAATGTCAGTGCAATTAATAGCATTTTAAAACCTTTTATTTATTCTTTGTGTCTGTCACATCATGCATCTTGATCTCATTCATCTTCCTGTCCCTTTGTATCTGTCCTCTGTCTTTGTAACCTCTCCCTACACCTCCCAAAAGTAATAAAATTAAAGAGAAGAGAAAAATGAAAACTCTCATCATAGAAGCTGTAGTGGGACACAGTGAGTCGCACCATACACCTTTTAGTCCATGTAGCTTTACTTTCCAGTGTTCATTGGAAAGACTCATTAGTGTGGTTCAAGGTCTCTGGTTTCTGCTACACCGTTGATATTGGGGTGTTACGATTCCTCCAGGATATCTACTGGTGCCCTGAGTCATGGAGATCCTGCAGCTTTGGATCTGCAGGACCTGCCCCTTCACATGCTCCAGCAGATCATAGATGGGGTGGATGTTGGGAGACTCAACTCACAACCCTGGTTATAGGCCTAGATCATTGCAGGGTTGGTTAACCCCCCACGGCCCTCCCCCTGTCCTCACCACTTGTGTGGGCTCTCTTGCAGTGTCCCAGCTAGTTCACCCCATGCAGCAAGGAGCAAGGAGATGGGGGTTCTCCTGTTTTGATACCCTCAGGGCTGGCTCACCAACATCTACACCGCCAGGGCCAGCTCTATTGTGTTGCCCAGGTCAGGTGCAGGGCCTGCTGCCCCTAGCATAGCAGCTGGTGAGGGACAGGAACAGCTCTCTCACTCTTGTGATCTTAGAGCCTGCCCTCCCATCTGCAATAGGTGGCAAGGTCCCAGGAAGAGGAGGGAGAATGTCGGGGGTGGCGGTTTTTTTCCCCTATGGCAGCTGTAGAGCAGAACTGACCCTATCTCTCATGCTCAGTTCCTCCAGGGGGCTCGCCTGCATCCCTGTCAACAGTGTCAGCTCCACTGTACTGCCAAGACAAGGTTCAGGGCCCGTTTTCCTAAGTAAGGCAGCTAGTGAGGCATTGGGTCGGCTCCCCTGCTTGCGACAGGGGGTTAGGAGATAAGGAGGGAGGACATCTTTCCCTCACCCACACTACACATGACAGACAAGGAACACAGAACCCACTCTCCCATTCTCACACCTTCAGGGCCAGCTGACCCAAGTTCTCTCAAATAGGGTCAGCTCTATTGGGCTGCCAAGGCGAGAAGAGAGCACCTGCTCTCCCGAGTGCTGCAGTGAGTGAGAAGCAGAGTCAGCTCTCCCGAGTGTTGCAGCCAGGGAGGGACAGGGACAACTCTCTGTGTTGTCCTATGCTCTTGGCCTTTGCTGGTGGTATCAGGAGACATGGACAGCAACACAGACCACAACTTCAGTAGGGCCACAGTCCCAGACATGCGCCCTGGCAGCAGCCCAGACCCAGACATTACCATGACCCCTTGTAGTAAATGAGCCACCTGCCTCAGCCCACTCCTCACCACTTTCACCTCTTTAGATCTGCCTCTGTCCACAGGACGTGAACGATTCTGTCTCTCTCCCATACCACACCATACATTTGCTCACCATAATAGTGCCTGATTGTCTGGAACAGTAAAGGAGGGCCGTGCTTTCTCCTTGTTGCCTGGGCATGCATGTGGTTCTCCTTGTCCCTCTCAGTCATAATGATAGTATTTTCAAATGACATGTTTTACAGAGTGCTAAAGTTTGAAGCTCCTGTTTTACTTACACAATAATAATCATCATAATGATACTGATAATGATAACAAGCTTTAAGCTTTTCTTGGCTTTTCCTATGAAAGTTATGTTCAACACAAGTTTATGCTCCTAAGATCACAATCTATTACTTTGTGTTTAATTGTAGTACTAATAAATATTGACTGCTAAAACATTTAAATATCTTCAGCGCCAAATATTATTGGCTTTCTTTTCTGTAGACAATCTCTGAATGTCATTTATTCATCCACAGATCCAAACACAGTGCAAGAGTTGAACATACATTGTATTTCAAATGGCCATTTTCTTTAACAGTATGATAAGTAAAATCACATCGCTCATCATGAGTACAAAAGCAGATGATCTGTGTTCAGATCTGAGAACTGAAGAAAATTGCTAGAATCTTCTGTATAACACAAGCAAGGTCACAAGAACTGATTTATTTTGGAAACTTGAGGACAATCATTTTATCAATAAAAATATACTTCATCTCACAGCTTGCGTGCTGTTGTTCTGCTGAGATATAACTGGTGGTGTGTCTCTGTTAGTGTGTATAAAGTAAATCTCAATAATGTTGAAATAGTCAACCATCCTTCATTAAACCACTATGGAGAGGCTACTATTTAGAGTGTTCTTGGTATTAGAATCATCATCTATCAAAAATTTATCATCACTGACCTTGAGGAGTCAGCAGCATCATAAGGAGGGCAGAGATACAATAGTTAGAGTAAAACCCAGCAGGATGTCACATCTGAGATAGAGAGCTGAGACATATGAACACACACACACACACACACACACACACACACAAATTAAGTGGATGAGAATAAAATATTAATGCCAGAGATTGTGCCTGAAGAAAGTGAATGACAGGGGAAGCAAGAGAAAACTCAAAAGTTGCTATGGAAGTTTGGACACAAGCCGTAATTCTGCTACCTACAATTGTTTATATCATACAATAACAAGAAAATATGTTTTCCCCTCTCCACTCCTGGTATCAAACTGCACTGTTGTTTAAACTTAGCAAGCACCTTTCACCTATTTGTGCACCTTCATAATGTGTGGGACACTGCTAGGTTGCTTGCAAGTTCACCTATTTAAAACCACACAAGGGAAACCAGTTCATGCTGCTCTTGTACAACAGTTTCTGGAGAAAAACAAAGAATCGCTACTCACCCCAGACAGGAAACCCATGACAGGACAAAGTAAGGATACAATCAAAGACAAACTAGGCGAACAGACTTGCTTCATTGGGATTACTTACAGGACTGAGGGTGAGGGGTTACTTATGGGCTCAGACACAGCAGCTGCACCAACACCTTGTCCCTGCATAGGTAGCAGCTGATGAAAACTGGAAATCTGGAGTACAATGCACAACCTGTAGGCAATACAATGCTCTGGAGAATATCCTTTGAAATGGAATGAACAGTTGGTCTGAGCGTCTTCCAGGAATCTCAGTAGGTCTCTACTTCTGTCAGACTGCATTAGTTGAGCTGTTTCCTCCAGGCAGCCTAGCTGGTCTGAGAGTTTCTTTCAACAGTTTATACAGTTTGTATATGCTTGAGGAGAGGGAGACTTAGAGTATCTGCTCAGTTTCAGGGACTTCCTGGAGCCTTCCAAGTGTTTGTTTCCTGAACTTAATGGCCTTGCTTCCAGAATGAAATGATTTATTTACCTCTTTGGAGTACCCTATTGTTTCACCTCCTTTCTAACACCCTACGTCTTTTTTTTAAAATTTTTTTGTTTTTTTTTTATTTTTTCCATTCAAAAATTTACAGTTCCTCCCCTCCTCCCATTTCCCTCCTGCTCCCCCACTCATCCTCCTCCCTCCCCCTCCCTCCTTAAGAGAGGGCAAGGAACCCTGCCTTGTGGGAAGTCCAAGGTCCTCCCCCCTGCATCCAGAACTAGGAAATTTGCATACAAATAGATTAGGGTCCCAAAAAGACAGTAGAAATAAGTCCCAGTGCATTTATCAATAGCTTCTCAGTCAGCCCCCATTTTCAGCCACATTCAAAGAGTCTGATTTGATCACATGCTCATTCAGTTCTGGTCCAGCTGGATTTGCTGAACTCCCATTAGAACAGGCACACTGTCTCAGTGGGTGGACCAACTCCTCGCAGTCCATCCTATGCCTTAACAAGTGTCCATCAAAGATGAGAACAAAAGGGTTAGCCTTGGATAAATTTCTACGTAAATAGTTGCAAAGTAACCATTGACTTTAAAAGATGATGATGATTTTTCAGATTGGATATGACAAAAATACTTTGAGTTTGTTTACAAAAGTATTTTCATATTACAATACACTCTATTTGAATAATAGCGAGCATATATCCTGGAAATCTTGATTATTTAATAAAATTTGAAAATGTTCAACATACAATGGTTAATCTATGTCTCCATTTTTAAATTTCAAATTCATTCGTTGTTTCTGAGCCATGGCCAGCACAACTGTACACATCACAGGGTCATGGAAAGGAGGATATAGGTAGACAGAAACACAAGACTCTGATGTAGGTGGAAGTTTCTTTTCCACCTAGTCCCAAAGCCATTCAGTCCAAAGAAACACACAGTGGCTTATATCAATTATAAACTGTTTGTCCTATTACCTCAGGCTTATTATTAATTAGCTCTTACAACTTAAATTAACCCATAATTCTTATCTGTATTTAGCCATGTGTCTTGGTACCTTTTCTCAGTGCAGCATTTTCATCTTGCTTCCTCTGTGTCTGGGTAGCGACTTCAAACTGAGTCTTTCCTCTTACCAGAATTCTCTTCATCTGGTTGCCCCCATCTGTACTTTCTGCCTGGCTACTGGACAATCAGCATTTTATTAAACCAACATGAGTAACATATCTTTACAGTATACAAAAGAATTGTCCTACAACACTCTGTGTTCACTGAAAGAATGAATATTTTTATTTTTCCCACTCTGTTTATATAATGTTTCTCTAGCTACTAGAGATCTCACTACAAGCAGAACTTGAACTAGCAGTCATTTTGGCCCTCTTCTCTGAGTTCTTTCTTATATACTTCCCTGCCGTGTGGACTTGTTTTTCTCTGGACAACATTCTGCCTGGCCCTTACCTTATGCCTGCATTTTTTCACAGTCATGGCTTGTACTATAGAAAGGACCTGTGACCATCTTGATCCCAACAGGTCTAAAATGGTAACACATTTCTAACACACACACACACACACACACACACACATATATACACATGCACACATATATATACATATATATATATTTCTACTTCACTCTCAATAATATAATATTCAAACTATTTATTTTGAAGTTCAAGGCTTTAGTAAGTGCATTTAACAACATCAAGAGACAATAAATGAGATTTTCTGGAGGTTCCTTTCAGAGTTTTCTTCAGCACTGTGATGCTGTTTCAGCACTCATGTGTCTCTGTCACTTAGTAAGCCCAGAGTATGACAGCAAAACAATTAGATATTAATTATATCTCTTTATTATTAAGTCTGATGCTTTTTAAGCTCAACGGAGTAACCTTTTAGGGTTTTTAAAAGAACAGCTTTTAAATGAAAGGCAATCATACGGAAAGACAAAATGTGGTTGAAAAACATTCATGGAATGATTCATAAAGCATTCTTTACCTAAAAATATAGACCAACTCCCACTTTATCTTCAACATTTCAGATTTACCAGAAAAAAATTGCTATCCAAACCACTGTGATAACAGCAATAATGGAGTCATTTTCTTCTAGAATAAAGAATGGATAGAGAAAAGAAAGAATGAAGACTCAAGAACAAGATAGAACAGAATAGTGAGTGGAAATGAAATTAAAAAATCAATAAGAAATTGACTTACAAAAACAAAGCATTAAAATATAAAATACCTCAGGGAAGAAAAAAATCAATGAAAGATAATAAAATGAAAAGAAAATGACTTGACTTTTAAAGTGAATTTAGATAAAGGTATCATGAGGAATATAATGTGTCAAGTTTCCCTGAAGATAAAACTAAATGATACAGCTTAAATTAAAGACGGTAAGCAAAATAACATAAAGGATAAACAGGAACACAGACCCAAATGTCTCAAAAATGTTTAAAACATAAAGGATTTTACATGTCTAGCATGAGGATTCGATGGCTTCATCTTTCTATCAATAAAGTCCTCTCTTCTCACTTTCCCCTGCTAAACTAGATCTCATTTAGGAAACAGCTCCCTTTATACTGTGTGGAAGGATGATGGAGGTACAGAGACCTGGGGAAGACATACCGCATCATCCTCCTCCTCTCACTTCAAAAGATCAGAGAAAATCACAATGTTACATCCTCATAAATCTGTGATAAAGCCGTGCACATTCTTTCTTGTAAGATTTTTGCTAGACCTAAAGATAACTAAGACCTTTTTCTTTTCTACTTAAAAAAAAAAATCACCGTCAGTAGCATGGTGGGACCTCTGATGGATGTCTGAAGTCCTAGAAAATGTGTGTGTGTTTCCTGTATGTGTATACCTAAAAGTCAGTCATAGTACAAAGAAAAAAAGATTTATAAGGAAGACACAGTAGAAGAAAATGAAGGCGAAAGAGGAGGAAGAGAAGTAGAAATCCTACCAAAAATCTCAGCATCACACTCCTCTCCCGACCCCTCACTTTCATTATTAAATAAAGAATTTTCATCCTTTCATTTAATAAAGGATACTTTTAGCTTCTCTGTGGCTTATCCTAATTTCTACCACTTACACAGCTTCATTTGGAGATACTTAGTAAGTAAAATTAAGTGTTATATACAAAAACCCTGAAATTCATGACAATAACCCAATAATCATGTATATGTTGGACAAAGGGGAGATTTTTCCATCAGGGTGGAACAGATCAGGATGCTGTGAGGCTTTGTCATGCTGCAGAATGAAAGAATTGAAACATTATAAAGTGTGTGTCTCTAAAATTTTCTGTTCATTATTGGCAGAAGTTGGCTGCAGATAAGCAAAATCGTGAAAACTGAGACCATGACACCATGGAAATATGGTCATCACAGCAGATGCCCATGAAAACATTTTCTGGAGATTAGGGATAAAGCTCAAATGAATAAATTCATAGATTTTGTGAGGTTAAAGCTTTCTGTTTTCTCTGTTACATAAACCTTATTTAGTATATACTCATTAGATTTGGATGAATATACTTCAAAGTAGTAAGTCATATAGGAACAAAAGTGTGTTGTATTGGTAGGAACAAAGTAAGAAAGAGAAAGCAGAGGTAAGGGAACAAAGAAGAAAGGTAGCTAAGAAACCTTGACCTTTTCCCTCTAATAGTTTGTGCTCCTGAGAGACTGAAATAACTTTGTCTAATCTTCTTCCTGAGACTGAGAAAAATCCCACAAGTAGGCATTTAGGGCTTGATAGTGTTAATGTTTCATCTTTAAAAATACACTTTCATTTATAAAAGAATTATGTCATTTTCCCCTTCCCTTTCCTTTCTTCACCCCCACCAAATGCATCCCTCCAATGCTTCCCATGCCTCCACTCTCGAAATGACGGCCCCCTTTCCTTTGACTATTACTGTTCCGTGCATATGTATGCACGGATATTCCCAGGAGAGGTTAATTTCCCCTCTCCCAATGGTCATTAATGGGCTGTATTTCTTTGTCTACAAGTGGGATCTTATTAAATCTCTCTGCTTATAGCTTAGCACATCTATGGACTTTGTCATTGTTCTGGTCTTGCTTATAAAATCATTTCTAGGGGAGACTATGTGCTGTAGAGAAAAACTTCGCTAATGAGAGTTGATAGCTACTCTTTTCTGTGAGTCTAAAAATACAATTTAGAAATTTGTAAGGAATTATGATGGTCTAGCAAAGTGACAACCATACATTCTTTGCTAAGGTCCATGACCTCACTAACCGAGAAGTTGGCTAAGTTTCTAGTACCAGCACAGTTTCTGCCCAGTAGAGTGGGCATCGAGTCTATGTAGATAGCTGGTGGTTATCACCAATATGTAACTGCCGCTTGTATTTTTAAGGATATGCTGCCATGCTGGTCATTGTTGTGGGTTCATAGGTGTTGCATCCGGGTAAGACTGTTAATTGCCTGTCTTGGCAGCTTGCATAGAATTTTCTGGTACTATAGTAATTGAACAGCAGAGAGGAGGCTTTCAGGTTAGATCCAACTCAAAATATTTAGAGTTTCTTATGTTCGCTCCAAAATAATTACAGTTGTTTTATTTTGGTAAAAATATGACAAGTAGTTATAGTTTGAGGATGATTTCAAGATGAGAGGACTAGAGCTTTACTGTAATTGGAGACTTGACAAAGATACCAAGATACTATATTAAAATTCTAGTTTTTTCCTGTTTGAGTGAATTAAATGAAAAATTCATAAGGGAGGATTTAATGAGTCAGTGAAAAATCTAAATCCATCAGAATGTGACTCACTGCACACTACCAACAGCTCAATACCTGAATGAATACAGCAAAGAGTTGTTTCCTGCGCTCCAAATGTAGTGAAAGATAAGCCTGGGTCTTGCTGCCGTACAGGCCTAGCCACTGCTCCACTTTGCCTAGGGGAACATTGGTGCCTACTGGACCTGTCCATCCCATTGCAACAATTAAGGAAGATACACATGGTAGCAAATATAAAAACATTTTCGTTTACTTTTTTTGTTCTTTTAACATATAATTTTTCATTTTTATTTGTTTCAATATTCTAATGTGCCTATTTTTTTATGTTTTTTAAGTACTATTTAGTAATTTGAAATTGAATTCTGCTAATGTTTGTCTCTAAATGCATCAACTACTGTGTAAAGCCAGCCACCGGTCTTTCTTCCTTAAACCTGCTTATAGCAGGACTCCTTATATTTCCTTAAAATTTTCAACTGTAATTCCAGATTATTGCCACTTATAAAATATTTAATATAAGTTTGACTTCTTATCTATAATTGTAGTGTCAGTACATTTTATATAACATTATATGCTTTGTAAATAGTCTCTCTATATATTTTAAATGTGTGACATTATCCAGTTATTGAATTATTTGCAGTATTCAACTGCAGTTTATTCAATTTGTTTTTCATTGTCATTCTTGGTTTTGATATGTGCATTGATTTTCTGTTGCAAAATTCCTTTATTCCATCGGAGAATGCGATTCACAAACAAGTTAGCTTAAGGTTGATAGGACAGAAGATCCTTTATTCATAAAACTTTAAAATCTTATTTTGTATCTATTTGCCCTAAAGTCTTTCCATTTTGTCTCTATGAGGAAATTATTTTAGAAAAAGCTGTTACCTTTGCTCAATGAAAATAACAACTTTTTATTCCACGCCTTGCAATCATCCTTATCTCAAATTTTGTGACTCTGTTTTACTTGATGTGGGCATTACATTTAAAAATGTGTGTTTCAGACCTGGAGAGATAGCTCAGCGATTAAGAGCACTGGATACCCTTCCAGAGGACCCAGATTCAATTTCCAGCAGCCACGTGGCAGCTAACAACTGTCTTTAACCTCAGTTTCAGGGAGTCTGACACTCTCACACCAATGCATATAAAAGAAAAGTTAAATAAATTAATTTTTAAAGTGCAATTCTATTAATTTCTTGATGCAGAAATTTCTTCCATGGTACACATTTTTTTCAGGTAAGATCTCACTATGTAGCCCTGTTTATTTTAGACATGCTATCTAGAGCAGCTGGCTTCAAAGTCATAGAGATCCACCTGTCTCTGCCTCTTGAGTACTGGGATTAAAGGCATATGTTACCATGCCCAGTCTTAAACAGTATCTTTGTCTTTGTCTGTTCTTTTTCTACTAGCTTCTCTTGAAGAGTTACATCTCATTATATTCCAGAATTCTTATGCTTTTCTTTATTGTTTTGAGCCTAGATACAACCACCCCTTATTCATGTGTAGTTTAAATCATACTTCAATTCTTATGGCTTAGAGTTTCTATTGCTTGTCACAAAACACCATGGTCAAAGTATCTTGGGGGAGGAAACCCATACTCATATACATTAAGAAATAAGGATGTAGGGATTGACAGGAATTGGCATGGGCTCTGACCTCAAATTTGAGCATGAATTTTCAGTCCGGTGACAGAATGATCCTTAGGGGTTTAATTCAGTTTACAAGTGTCAAGTCATACTCCATCACTGATGGAAAAGTCAGGTCAGGAACTCAAGCAGAACCTGGGAGTGGGAACTGAAGCAGAGGCTGTGGAGAAAGGCTGCATAGGGACTTGCTTCTCAGGCCTTGCTTAGCCTGCTTTCTTAAGACCACCTACCCAGGGGTGACATTGACTGCTGTGAGCAGGGCCCACCCACAGGAATCATCAGTCAAGAAAATGCGTGACATATTTACCTGCTGACAAATTTTATGGATACATTGTCTGAATTGAGAATCCTCCTTCCCAAATGATGCTAGCTCGTGTCAAGCTGACATAAAACTAATCAATACAATTCATTGGACTATTTCATTTTAATCTATCTCCCTGTGGTGCTGTGACCATATCTCAGATGGTGTCTAGATTCCTCATTTTCTGGAATGGATCCCATAGCAATTCCATCTTTTAGACACTTCAGCAAAATGGTTCCCAATATTTTCATCTGTTTCTTAGAATATTTTCTAAATATGGTTCTTCTTTATTCTCCTGTTCGAGTTATTTTTACTTTGCTACTGCATCTTCCCCTTGTTCATTCAGTTTGAACTGGAAGACCAATCTCCAGATCTAGCATTTAACAACGAGTCCCAGTGGAGTGTTACACCACTTAAGTGCTGGCAGCCTTTCTCATCAGATTCAATTCAGAATAATGCCATTTATTAATGCAGGGTTTTCCAAATTATGAATTTATAAGGCATGTATTCTAAAATAGGACTAAAGTCATTTTTCTGTAAACTATATGGTTTTCTAATTTCATTCACCTTTAAAATATTAAATGCTATGTGAAAATGCTTGCAGCAAAGAAACAAAGAAAACATCAGAAAGGAGCATATTAGCCATTAGAAGGATTTCATGTCTGAGGAGGGCATATTGATAATTTTTCCCATAGTAAGATAGAGATCTATTATTTGAGCAGTATGGCAAACTCTTCTTACCTGATTCAGAGGATATATCTGTTGCTGAACTGAAAATCCATGTTCAAATTTGAGATCAGAACCCAAGTCAATTCTTGACAACCCCAAATACTTTTTCTCTTAATGTTTATGAGTATTTTGTTCATATTTCTTTATATTTAAGTGTACCATGCGAATGTAATGCTCTTGGAGGCCAGAAGAGGGCATTGGATTCCCTAGAACTGGACCTGTAGACAGTTGCAAGCTGCTACGAAGGTGATGGAAACTGAACCAGGGTCTTTCAGAAGAGCAATAAGGGCTCTTAACCAATAAGTCACTTTCCAGCCTCAACTCCTACTTTTCACAGGAGAGGTTTTTGTGTATTTTCAAAAAAATGTCTCTGAGAATTCAAATCCTCTTACAGGCACATATTGAACATGCTGGTATGGTCCTTGAGCCCCCCACACTGTTTCAATCATGCAAGTTGAGTGATGATGCTCTAATTCTCATGTGCCTTGTATAGATAGTTGTAAAGTGTGTGTGTTTGTGTGTGTGTGTGTGTGTGTGTGTGTGTGTGTGTGTACATGTGCATGCACACTTGCACTTACACATGCACACTTTGCTCTCACCCAGAGGACCTTCTCTCAATCTGTTGATTTTCTTACACTCATACTAGAATAACCCATTTCCTAATAGCATTTTTCAAACTACATGAACTTTGATATTTGTCTTAGAGTCTTACTCTAAAGGACACTAGGCTAAACAAAGGCAAAGAATAAGGCTATGAAAGTATTTTGTACATTTATATAGTAGGGGCAGCAGGCAGGGTGACAGCTGACCAGGTGCTAACAATAATAATTAAAAATGTGTCAAATCAAGGTTGAAGAATATAAGAGGAAAATATTAGCTCAATATATTCAGTATAAAATGACAAGTAGTTAAAACCACAATATATGTGAAGCTCAGCAAATAAAAGAAAAAAAACCAAATCACCATATATGTGAATCTCAGCAAATAAAAAAAACCAAATACCAAGATAAAAAATACTCCAATAAACATTGGAAAGAAGCAAAATCTAAGAGGAGATTGAGCAAGATTCATTGTGAAGAAGTCTAAGTAAGTCATTTAGCTAAAATATATCCAGAAAGGGAAATAAAATGTCACAAAAAGATAAAATGAGATGAACATTGCAGTTTTAGCATCTACTATGGTATTGTGCAAATGATCAACTACCTTAGGAAAAGCAGGATTTTGTGAGATGATGGTGTCCAATCTGGTTTTATGTCAACTTGACACAAGCTAGAGTCATTTGGAAGAGGGAAACTCAGTTGTCAAAAATGCTCCCACCTGATTAGCCTGTAAGAAAGCCTGTGTATATTTGTTAGTTTTGATGACTGATGTGAGAGTGTCCAGCTTATTGTGGTGGTCACATCCACAAAAAAAAATAAACCTCTGAAGAGCTAGCTTGTAAGCATTATTTCTCTATGGCTTGACTTCCCTCACGAAAGATTATGGTAAGGATTTATAACTTGAAATAGACTCTTTGCTCCCCAAGTTGCTTTTGGTCACAGTGTTTTGGGAGAGCAGTAGAAACCTAAATAAGACAGAAGATAGTACCAGTTCATGTGGTGTTGGTGTGACGGACATGACCTTGTGTTTGGGGAAGGATTGTGGAAGGACTTTGAAATTTTTGGCTACAAAAACCATTGACTGCTCAGAGCTTGGTGAGCGGTAGTGGGAACGTAGAAGATGACGCTGTGAGCAGTGCAAATGTTGGAGGCTGGGGAAGTGTGAGAGGAAAGCTCTGAGTCTTTAAAGACTCTGTTGGGACCACTGCTGTGGTACTTTGAATTAAGAACCATTACAGCAAAACCACTGCTTTTTTGGAACACTTATACTAGTCAGGGCTGAAGAATAAGCTATGATTAAGAAGAGACCAGCCTCAATGAGGTCGGATCTTCTGGGAAGTATTTCCTCTGCATCAGCACACAGAAGCTGTGGTGAGAAGGACCAAGGTTGTACTTTGTGCTGGTAGTTGAACTTGGTCATAGGTAAGAGCTTCTCAGGTGGTACTAGATTGGTGGGCAGCATGAAAGGGTCATGAAAGTAGCTGAGGCTTTGCACCATGAAAAAGCCGTGAGGGGCTACTGATGAAAGTGCACCCTCGTTTGAAATGGAAGCTTTGGGATTGAAAGGACAATGGATAGGAGTTGAAGGTCTGCCCCATGTGACAGGGTCAGACTAACAGAAGAGAGAGCAGGAGAGGCTATTGTTGAGGGGCAGCCCAGTTACAAGGATCAGAGCATTCTGGAGATGTAGTACAATGGGATGACCATTAGGGACAGCAGAAAATGGGAGTGAAGTTGACCTGAGACTGTTAGCAAAGCTGTCCGCATTATTAAATATAGAGGTGAAGAAACAAAGCCCTATGGAGCATAAAGGAGAGTGAGTGGGCTCAGCCATCATGAGCCTAACGTTTTGCTACCATTTCTTTGATTTACTTTGATTATTCCTGGTTGTTCTACCTTTAAGTAAGAAAGCATTCAACTTATTTCTTCATTTGAAACAGCCCACACTAGATCGATTTTTAAAAGAAACCTCAAAATTCCTTGAGAGACTTTGGAGTATTAAACTTGGAGTGTTTTAAGAGACTAAACTTCTAAAACTGCTCAATTTTAAAGAGTGTGGACTTTAAAAAGCTGACCTGTTTTACTGAGATACTGAAGATGAATGAGAAAGGAAGGTTGCTTTTTAACAGTGATATATTTGTGAGGTATTGGCCATGGATCAACTTGGCTGGCTAGTTTTATGTCAACATGACACATTCTAGAATCATTTTGTAAGAGGGACACAACTCAGAAAACACTTCTACCAGAATGCCCTTGGGCAAACGTATTGTGTGTTTTCTTGAATGATGATTGATTTGGAAGACCTAGCTCAATGTGGGCAATGCCACCCATGGACTGATTGTCCTGGGTGAACTAAGAAAGTGGGCTGAGAGAGCCATGAGGAACAAGCCAGTAAGCAGCACTCTCTGTATCTGCCTCTACCTCCAGGTTCCTCCCCTGTTTGAGTTCATGCCCTAATTTTTCTCAGGGAAGTTGTTGATTTGGAACAGTACAAAGAAGTAAACATTTCCTCAGCAAGTTACCTTTGGGTATGATAACCATAGAAACCTAAAATAGAGGGGGAGTGATAACTACAGTGGATTCAATAGCGATAAACCGGAACATGAAATGTTAATATAGATGTTCAGTTATTTCGATGCTGACAGGATTTGAAGGGCAGAAGAGACTAAAAGCTGTAGTTTTTAAAGGTGTACAGATTTATGTCTTTACAGTGGGATTGGATAAATAGTATTATTTTTTAGTTTTACCTATGATTTCATCATGACCTGATATATCACAACTCTATAGTTCGCTCAGCTAATTGGTAATGGAAAGAGCAAAGTTATACCTCAAAATTTTTTTAAAATATGCATGCAGGAGCTATACAAATTGCAAGTTAAAAGCTTTTTAAATTTTTAAATGACACATAAAATTGTATATATTTGCAGGCTCTTTATTTGAATTCATCAGATAGAAAACATTTACAAAGCAAGCTAGAGAAATGCTGATGGTAATTATAAAAATGTAAAATTGTAAGATGATTATAACTAGAAGCAGGGTCTTGCTTGAGATAGTACCTCATGATTTTCTGTATCTCCTTTGAAAGGAAAGTATGTAATCTATATTTAGCTATGTACTACTCAGAGTAAACATAAGAAAATGATAAAGAGTTTGATGTAAAGACTAGGCTTGATGGAAACTATGAGACTGGGAGTAAATAAATAGAGTTGAGGATATAACTCACTAGTAAAATTTGTCTGGAGTACACAAGACTCCAGGTTCAAGTCCCAGTACCATGGAAACAAAAGAAACAAAACACGCATGTTTTGGTAAGTATCTAGATTTTTTCTGGGGAAAAAAGAAGTTCAAGATGTATGATGGAACTATTATCTACTTATCAACACCCATGATGTCACTGATTCTTTTACAAAATACCCCATAAGGGAATGACAGTCATGTCCCTGTCTTAGTCTCTCCAGATAATAATTAATGAAGGAAAAAGTGTCCTACACAACATTTATTGGAAACCTGAGTGGCTTGTATATATTATTATAAATCACTATTTTTATTCTTACCTAATATATAAAAAGTCCTGGATTTAAAACACAGTACTACAAGAAAAGAAAGAGAAAATTATGATTAAATTAATTTTTTTTTTTTTTTTTTTTTTTTTTTTTTTTTTTTTTTTTTTTTTTTTTTTTTTTTTTTTTAGATACCAATGGAAGTACTTTATTGTATGGAAGAGTACATATAGTCAAAGGGTCATTTGGAACAGAAAGCACTGCCGTAATTATTAATCAAAAGAGATTAAAGAAAATATCACAATTCAACAAAATTACAGGAACTAATACACATGTTCAATAATACTTCTTAACAATAGTCTCAAAGAACAGTGAAAATACAAAGTTAGGCAATTAGAGACAAAACTAAGCAAAAACCAGCATCCATCAATTTTCTACCATCAAGAAACACATCTTACCATAGAGATAGTTTTAGATAGGGTAAAATGACTGAAAAGTGTATTCCAAAGAATCAATCATTTTTGAAAATGAATAAGTGTAATTATTCTAATATGTTATATATATTAAACTAAAAATAGTCAAAAGAATGAAACAAGGTCACTTCATACTCAGCAAATGAATAAAACACCAAAAAATATTATAAATCTAACATAGAATCACAAAACTCAGGTGCATCAAACTCCAGAAGAACTTGCAAACTTGTAATAGATGTAAAACAGCAGATTAACCACAAAATAGTAATACGGAGTGACTTAATTACAGCACTATTATCAATAGACTATACACCTAGACAAAAATTAAATAAATACTAGATATCAGATACTGTGTATCAAATGGACCTAACAGACATGTCTAGAACATTCCAGCCAAACACTAAAAGAGACAGACTCTTCTCAGTATTCTGTGACTCTTTCTCCAAAACTGATTATATACCAGGACACAAACCAATTCTCAACAAACAAGAGAAACTGAAATAGCATTCTGCATTTCATCTGATCACAATGGAATATTACCCACTGTTAAGCATAATTATTTAGAATACAATGAGAAATCTTGTTGGTTTAGGAAAATGGCAGTAGTAGATTGGGCAGGACTATTGGACTGTTTTACTGCCTTGACACTTCAACAATATCTCTCAATAGCGCAAGAGATAGTACAATCTGTGTATGTGTGTGTACCTGTTAGTGTGGGTGTTTGCATATATGTATACAAGTATGCCTGCATATGTACACATATATGTGTGAAGGCCAGAGGATGGAAATGAATATCTGTCCTGGATCACACTGAATGGATCTCTCAGTGAATCTGAAGCTCATCAGTTTACCTAGATTGCCTGTTTCCTCTGCATATGCTGGATTTTGGGGATCCAGTCTGTTTGGATGCTAGCCTTCCTGGACCTGGAGGGAGGGGGAGGGAGCTGGAGCTTCCCACAGGGCAGGAAACCCTGACTGCCCTGGGGGACGGAGGGGAAGGAGGGGGGGAGTGGGGGGAGTGGGAGGGTGTTGGGAGGGGGGGCGGAATTGGAAACTTTTATAATTTAATAAAATTTACTATAAAAAAAAAAAAAATATTTTTAGTAAATTGAAAGCATGTGTTTTTAAAACTGGATTAATTAACAAAATAGGCTACTAAAAGTATACATAGGGCTGCCATCTTGAATTCAGGCAAAAGAAGTAGTTTTAAAAGACTCCAGAAATATGGAATTGCAAGAGCAAGAATTTTGGTTAGAGGACGAGATTGAGATAATAATGGAAACTGATATAGATAAATGAATGGAAAATAATTGGCCAAGTAAATGGCTCAGTTAGTAAATTGCCAATCATAAACAGATGAGCATAATTGCATGGCCTGTAATTCTAGCACTGGGAGTGTTGTGGGGTGGAAACAGTTGGATACCTGAAATTTACGGACCAGGCAATCTAGGTAAACTGATTAAATTAATTTTAAAAAGTATTAATGTAATTTCATCTTAAAATAACATGTTAAACAGAAAACAGAGTAATAGTTGAATGATTAGTGGTATATATTTTGCAGCTAATAAGATAATTTTCTCAGTTTATTGTTTATCATACAATAAAATATTTACCTGCTTAGAATAAAAATTAAATTATATTTTTATCTTTAGAAGTAATTATCTGTGTGGCCATGCAAAATAAGTTTATCCTTCTCAATCTTTGTTTAATTTTTTATGAAATGGGAAGACTGAGGATAATTTTCAACTATTTTATAAGTCTAGGAATCCTTGTGTTTAGATATGGAAAATCATAGATTACTGAAGTTGAGCCCATTCGATCCACTTACCAGTAAGATTGTAAATATATTTGGAAGTCTACACAACTTTTATTGGGTATTGAATTAATATAACTTAAATTCTATTTTACACAAATGGTTTTTAATTTGTATAATAAAGACTATCATTAATAAAAAGCATTCATTATGTTTTAAGTAAAACATAATATTCAGAACTAAGTATTTTCTTTGCCAGGATCTCAGTTAAATGTGGAAATTCATAGGTTGGAGTTTTTTCTTTTTCAGGAATATAATAATTCTCTCTCTCTTTTCAATAGTTTTCTTACGGAGTCTCTATATATGGACTTGATTTGCTTCAAAGTAGACTTGCCATTTGAAATAAACAACTAATCAGGTTGTGAGCATATGAGTTAAAAGAGTCACATTGTTTTCATTGGGTTATAGTTGTTAAAGCCATAGGAAGAAAGCGGAAACTTACAACGGTAAAGAGCATCTAAGAATGGTTGCAAAATGTGGAGCTGGTGAAGCATCATAAAAGATTCTAAATGCCTCAAATGGATAAATAATTTACTGTACAGTTTCTGATGGTATTGCAGATTTCCCGTCTTGAGTGGAAGGTTGGATAAAGTAACCTACATAATTTTTAATCATAGTGATAATAACAAAACCCCTTTTATTCTGTCTCCTATGGGTATATAGTAACAAAGAAGTCATGCAGTAATTTATTGAAGAATGTCAAAATGCAATCTAAACCCACTTTAAAAAATTCTCCAATTACAGATAGTAGAAGAGTTGACGATTTTCATGATCCAAGAACAAAACTAGCATTTAAAATGAGGCCACCTTTACTTCTTTTAATAAATCTTCACTGGAAGTCACAGCACTTTGATGACGTCGTTGTATGATATGGCTTAAGATTTATATCTGGATAAGCTTGGAACAAATATGGATTGCGTTGCCAACTAGTGGGAGTACATTTGGTCTTTACACAAGAGCTACTTATTAATAACAACAGAAAAAGCAGAACTCTGAATTTTATATGTAATCCTCTAATGGAGACCGTATTACTCATAAATTTGTTCCTTTGATGTTTAGACCAAACCTTGCACTGTGTGCGGTTTTGCATGAACAGGAAATTGAATTAGGGTGTTATCAATGTCATCTATTGATTTCTGCTCTAGCTCATATGGGCGAAGTTCAGTGCTATACTTTGAGTTGCTGTTCCCTTTTTCTGATGTGATGAGTATCCAAGTCCTCCAGATTATATCTGTAATGGGCTGAATACATTAGCATTTCTGGGTATGGCAAGATGGGCCCAATGAGTTATGTTTTAATTAGCACCAAACTTAGGCAAACCACATAAATAAAAGAACCATGTATCTAAATGAAGTTTGTGTAACAGTATTATTTATTAGGGTTCACACTGAGCTAGCAGAGTACTTGAAATGAAGAGCTGCTTTAAATCGCACTCCTGTCTAATCATGTCTTTATATTAAGCCACAGATGAAATACTAAAAATATAAAATTTAAAATTACTAATTGTCTTACTGTTATTACAAGTATTTTTTCTAAGTAGGTGAACATATATTGTATTATCTGATGACAGCACAAATGATATACTAAACTACATTTTTAAACAGTACAGAAATTACCACATGAGGAAGGAATTAGGGATACTTTACAGCAATATTTAACAGAGTTTTACAAGGATTAAATCACTGATTCCAACAGACTCTAACAGACATGAACAGATCCACACAGCAAGTAGTACAAGAAGCATCATTTTTATTTACAAAGAAATATCTGTATGTTATACTCAATATTTATGGTGGTCATTTATAGGATTGTATTCCACATATATTTTCTGTTTTCACCAAATTCTTATTATAACATGCTTGCAAACACGTATGCATTACTTTTGAGTCAAGGCCTCGGGAGACTGAACAATTTAAGATTAGAGGTACGCATCAGCTTAGGTTGTTAAAGCTGGTTACATGGGAAATCCAAGGCAAGTGAGGTAGATAGCTTGTTAAGTTGCTCTCTTAAAGACAGGTTAATCGGACAGAATGAATACACAGTAGGGTAGCAGTTTGAGTACTATTAAGTTAATAATAGACATCACAAAAATTAGACTGTGAGGCCCAGCAAAATTTCCCATCTCAGAATGTAAGGTATTTTTATCACAAAGCATCACTACAGGATCGGAAAATAAGTCAAGAATAATAATTGAGAAAAAGAGCTGAACAAAAAGAAGAAAATCAAAACTTAGAGGTTGGAAACATTTTATGTAAGACTTAGAAAGAACTAAGGTTTTTTATAAGGAAAGGACAAAATATTAAACTTTACTTATAATATTGTAAGGTTTTGTCATGTTGAGCCTGGACATCAGTCTGATTCTTTGCTGTATCATTGGCTTGAGATGTAGAACATATTGTAAAGATTTCTGAAAATCAAAGCTCTTGAGCTATTGCAAAGTTAGGGGCACAGTATTCTTCATGAGCATACTGTCTCATAGGAAACACAATATCCTTAGTAATAGAGTTGGTGGACACAAAACAAAAAATTCCAATAACCTGTTATAGTGATTTATAGAAACCAAACTTGTAGGCTCTTGTCACACACTATCTATCCATGCATGTCTCTTTTAACTGTCTGTACTATGTAAAAACAGTTCTTAAAATCAGGAATTCACTTGTATTCTTAAACATTTTGGGATTTAACAATCTAATATTCTTATCGATTTTGTAGAATAACTCTTCCCTTAATGAGCTCCTTTTCAATGCATTTTTGAGAAAAGTAACTGATACATTAATGACAGAAGGTAGAGAGTGTAGAAAGGATTTGCAACGTCTCTACATAAATTACCAGCACCTTTATAGATAAGTTTAGAAATCAACTCTATATTGCTATCAATCACATATATACCTTGAGTTATTACATATATTGCTTCTATTACATTGTGTAGGTGAGGGTGATTTGTAGGGTGAACTAACAATGGAAAAAACTTCAACAAATAGCATTACAGTAATGCACTGCTCTGTGGTTGAACTAGTCCTGACCTATTTTCAATATTTAACTTATCATAACATCATACAGTGTATTTTTGCCATTTTAAATATTTCAATTTATTTTATATCTATTAGTGTGCATTTATTTACAGTAATTTTCATGTAAATCATTTTTATACCCATTAATTAGGAGAGGTAAATATTATCTAGTCAATTGGATAATTTAACAGATATAATAGTTACACAGTCATTCATTTGAATTCATCCCACAATTGCAAATTCATTTGCGACTGGAACAGAACTATGGGGCATGAGCTCTGACGCAGTGACGATTGTGTCATTGCTCCTGCTCCTCATGTCACCCTCAGGACTCTCCCTGGTCCCTTGAAGGGAGTGGAATTATTTTAAGGCAAACTATCTCTAACATGATGATTAAAAGGTTGACATCCTACCCCAGTCAATGAGAGCTCAAAAACTAGGGAGTGTCTATGGATATCTAAACTGAAAGTCAAGTTTTAAAACTGAATACAGAAAACTTCTTCAATTAAAGTTCTGAAATAATCAGTGATAAAGTGTTAGCTATCTCATGTCAGAGAGATTGCTTATAAAAAAAATCTCATTACATTTTATTGTAGGAAAAATACATTTTAGTGAGTATCTATCACACATTTATATACCAAAACTGTGAGAAATCCTTTCTTTATTGAAAAAGGTCTATATGATAGGTACACACATCTCACCCCTACACGTGTTAAAGCTGAAGCAGAAACAAGCAAATAAATTAAGAGCAGTAACTGTTTACTACAAGTCATGTCGTAGTTTTTGCAAAAGGTTCAAGCAAGTCATCTTTAGAGAAGATGCAAAGAGCTCCTAGTTATTTATTCAGCCACTGCACGTACGTTCAAGGGCAACAAGACAGCTGTTATTAACAATTAGTAAAAGTAATAAAGCCAAACGTGTAGTACTAAAGCAACAAATACATTTGTGTTCTTTGAAGACAAAGCAGTATAAAGCAGGAGCTAGTGTGGTTTATGGTTTCAAATAGGACTTAACCCTGTGACAGAAAGCTGTCTGATAAAGTGAAGATGTGTCCCATACTCTTCTTTAAAAGGTTAGTCTGTGGTTTTCAGCCTTTGGCTAAGATACTCTTTGACATCGTTTAATGGTTTATGTATGTAAAATGATCTAAGTTGCAAAATTAGAAAGGGTGGTGTTATGATTTACTTATATTAAAGTTATTTTCTTTTCTGAGTTGAACATTTGTGATACATACTCTAGTATAAAAAAGACAATGAGGCGCATGGATACCACACAGTGTCAACCACTCTGCAGTCACTTACTGACCATCAGTTAGAGTCTTAATTGAGTTTCTGACTAATGAAAATAGAACAATAAAAGATCATTTATTTAAGATGTCATATAAAAACTAAAGGAAAGTCAGACAATATTAAGGCTATAATGGACGATACTAGAAATATAAATGCTCACAAAATACTATTTAAAGGATATTTAGTTTTAAAATAGGTCTAAATATAAATAAAACAAATGACCTTTATGTTAACTTTAAAAGGAGCCACATCCTACACTAGTAAAGAAGTACCCAACAACTATTCACAAGACAGCTCTAAAATGAGGCCTACAGAATAGTCTCCTACTCCATTTGCAAATTGCCAATAAAGTCACAAAAATTAAAATCAATAGTAAGTAAAATGTACTAAATTTGCCAAAAAAACACTAGAGCCTAAAAAAACACACCCAACAGTACTAACTGTGGGTCAGAAGCACAGAAAACTGCATTTTGAGGTTTGCTTCCACATGCTACAGAGAGTAAAGACTGCAGCAAGCACTGCTCTAGGCAGCCATAATGTAGTGATGATAGTCTCGTTCATGTTTTACAAAAGCATTCTTTATTCATGGAGATAGCAGAAATCTACAGACATGTATGTAGAGAAGTATAACCAGAATGTAGATACAGCCTGTCTATATATCCTGAATTGGAATAATTTAAATTGTTTATCATAGTGGAATGGCGATAAGGTAGTAGTGTATATTGGTATATTATTCAACACTCCAAATAATGACTCCTAAGTCATTCAAAGAACATGAATGGCCCTGCAAAAATGGTAGAGTAAAAATCACAAGGTATACTATGATGCGTATTTTTAATTCCACTTAGGTAAAGATCGAAAAATTAATCTGTTGTTTTTCAAATCTGTATGAGAGTTTCTTTTTAGCTGAGAGTAGATGCTGTCAGAGAAGACACGAGAAGGTTATATCTGGGTGGTGATCATAGGTTATTTCTCAGCCTGAACAGTACTAAGAAAGTATTCCTTTCGTGACATTTCCCCCAGGACTACATGTATGCATAGGAGATCCCGCAATTCAAAGGCTTTAAAAATATCAACAGCAGTCATGCAGCAATGAAAGCCATCTCTAAGAAATAAGTCCACGAACTGACGTTTCCAGACAGATGCTTGGAGTGACTGCCCCTATCTTTTGATGTACTCCAGATACCACCTACTATCCGTTTTTCAGGCTTATTTCTCTGGCTATTACTTAATACACTTGGAATTGACTTTTCACACATATTTTATAACCTATTTGCTGATTTTTTTCAAGGACTGAAAATTAAGTGTTTGGGTTAATGAGCTTTACATAGCTGAAATAATCAGCTTGTGATGAAAAGTTTATTAAGACTACTCATTTACCTAGTGGCAGAAAGCACTAACATCCTAACATTGCATCCTAACAGCAACATGCAATGTATTACAATTGCTAATACAGTCACCCTCAGTATTTTCAGTTTTGTCCTGTATAGATTTTAGTTATGTGGTGCTGCCTTCTTGTGCAACTGCAGTTTTTTATGGGATAAGTGGAGTAACCTTTCACATGAAAAACATTATAGTAATTATTTGATGCTTCCGATTATGCTGGTTTTTTTTCCCATAGAAAATTTGTTGTTTCTGTTTTGTTTGGGTGGGGGAGTTAGTATTAAGACAGAATACTTCTGTCTAGTCAATGGATGAAAATCTTTTATATGGACTTTATCATTTAGAGCCCACGTCTGCTGCAATCATTCCTCTTAGAGTTCATGGTTGTAGCTCCAGCTAAAAAAGCCAAAGATGTTAGAGCTATTTGAACAACCTGGGATCCAGTAATTTTCCTCTTTTCATTTGAAATTCTCAATTTTCTGTTCACAGTCTCCCAAGAGCTCAGATCTCTGAGTTCTTCTAAATATTTAGCTTGTAATAACAGAGGAACTGAATGTTAGAGCCCTTCTTCTCCTACACTTCATCAAAAGACACCGTCCTTCTGGTTATTGCCTTGATGACCATCTTCCAGTAGCAGAGGGACAAGTTTAAAGATTCTGCTGGTACAGAGGAGACTGAGAATGGAAGGTGGCATGAACCTAGCTTCCATTGTCATAGCTTCCAGGTGTCTCATGTAGGGTGTTTGTTTTGCAGCAAACTTATCTGCCACTACCAGGAATATATTTTTTGCATGCTATGATGTTATAAACATGACTTCAGAGGTCAATTGGCATTTCTTGCCTATTTCCCAAGTTCTATCCTTGGCTGATCTTAGTCATTCAACTTCTTAATCACTGCCCCTATTATGGTGCATTATAAATATTTACCTCTAAATGAAGTATGTCTCCTGAAAGACAGAACTACAATGTCAGCTGTCAGCTGGATGTTGACAGTAGGGAAATTCACATGTGTTTTCAAACCACATGTAATGGTTGAATCTCATCTTGTATTCCTGCTCCTGAACACAGCCTCTTAATTGTTTCTCTGCTGCTCAGTAAGCATCTTGAACACCTCCCCAGCTGTCGGACACCACACATAGCGATTATCATCGGGTCATGTTCAACTAGTCATTTACTCACTGAAGCTTTCTAGTTCATCTACGTTGTTATCTTTGCATCATTAGGATTTTACTAGTGTGCGGTAATTAATCTGTTCAATTGAAACTTGAAAAGAATGTCAAATTGATCCTTCTGATTGCATTAAAGTCACGTATAATTTCCAAACACTCCTTCGAGTTACTTTTCTGACAACTATAAGGAGGATATTGCCATTCTCTTGTTCCAAATCCTTCAGTTATTTTCATAGTCTGCAGTATGATGTCCAAATTATAATATCAAAATCATAGAGAGAAGTGAGGCACAGAAAAGTACTCAAGTGCTACACTGAGAAATTTCAGTTGTAGCTGTTAGTGTACTAGAGTTGTGGGGACTAATAGCAATAACAAAGGGAAGAAGAAAAATAAGGGAATTCAAGATTACAAGTACCGTATACTGAAAGAATTTTTTCTGTAAAGTGATCAAAATATGAGTTCCTTCTGGCATTAAGTTGCACAGAAGCCAAACATCACTGGAAGGCTCAGTTGCTTCTGTGTGCCAACTTCTGAGTACAGAAAGGTCAGAAATGAAGACTGACCGTTTGCCTCTGAATAGCTCCGAAACAGGGCAGAAGTGCAGGTACAATTATGTAAGAGTGCATTTGAATAGAGACTTGAGGTGACTTACCTGTAAAAAAGGAAAAGACAGAAAGAAGCAACACAAACTCCACTGCAGTGATACTATTACTGTACTGCACACAGGCAACGATACTATTACTGTACTGCACACAGGCAGCGATACTATTACTGTACTGCACACAGGCAGCGATACTATTACTGTACTGCACACAGGCAGCGATACTATTACTATACTGCACACAGGCAGCGATACTATTACTATACTGCACACAGGCAGCGATACTATTACTATACTGCACACAGGCAGCATTCCAGCTGTGGGTACTCGGGCCCTGACCACCCAACCTCTGAGCCAACTCCTCAGTGGGGCCTTAGCTGCCTGGTCAGACTCATTAATAACTGCATGCTTTTTCTCTGGCAGCTTTTACCCCAAAGTTGTATATCCTATTCTGATTCAGTCTACCCATCCTGGAAAGAATCAGGGTGTCACTCTGAGGCAGTTGTTAAATCTGTTTAGCACCCCCTTTTCACTGTTTGTTTTTCTCTAAATAAGAATTTATCATTAGACTATCCTCTCCTCATACTTTCTTTCTCGATCTTCCCAGGAAATATTTCCTATAGTGTGGTAATAATTTCCCCACTGCCTCATAGTAGCAGCCCCATTCTTAGTCTTTAGGAGAAGACCCGACTACGTTCACATGATGATCAGGTGAACCTGAGATATTTGTTCAATTACAGACCTACATTTTCTTAAATACATAAACACTGAAAGTCATTTTAAACATCTGTCCATTTAGAGTAGTACCTTGTTCTTAAGTTTCTTGCTTGTTAATATTCATTAATCTTATTGAGTGACAGATTCAGCAGCATCTATGGCAGGATCCCAGCCACAAAACATGCACACCGAGAAACGCCATGTTTGGATGGCGTTTCTGAGGCAGAGAGATGTATAAACTTTGCCCAGGTGTGGAGGTGGAGACAGGTCAATGTGACAAGCATGCTGATATATACGGAAAAGGAGGTAAAACCTAAAGAAGATATAAGAACTAGTGCCACACTGGAGGATGGCATGAGGGGGACAATGGACCGTGCTTTAGTGCGGTTCAGACTTAGGGACGTATTGATGCCTGCTTCCTGGGTTCTTCGATCTACCTCATAATAATCCTGTGAATTATTCCATACAGGACCATAAACAAAGTTGACTGCAGTCTACTGAACCTACATTTTGTTGCCAGCTCTTTTCATTTTCTTTTTCTTTCACAGAGAAATGTAGACTTTCACCTGAATTAACTCATTTCCACTAAGTTGAAACTCTATTGGATGGTTCAGTCTTTCTTCAGCATTCTTTCTGATGCATGAAATTTTACTTAAAATGGCCATATTAACTTCTACAATATAATAAAATTACAATTGACTTAATGCTGACAATATGTCTGAAATGTTAAGGTAGATGGTTTTAAAAGCTTTCGCTGACACTCTGTGGTGCTGCGTGGAACTACACTAGTTTTGACGAGTTTCCTGAAATGGTTAGTATTTTATATGGGTGTAACTAGGAGCTTGACTTCTGGATGCATGTTCTATATAGTAATTCAAATTAGAGAACAATAAAGTCGGCACAAACATTTTATTATTATATCACATTGTAAGTAATGTATAAATACCTAAATTGCCAATCTAAGCTGCAATTTTAAATGTTTTAAATAATTCTTTGTTTCACAGAACACAGCAAAACTTTCTACAATATACTGTATGTTTACTGCTTTTGCTATTACATTAGTGTAATAGAACTATATTTTTTAATTTTTAAAATATGGATTTAATTAAAATAGAATTGCATAACTTCCCCTTCTCCCTTTCCTTCAGTCATTCCCGGGTACTCTCCCTTGAGCCCCTCCCAAATTCCCACCTTTCAAGGTGGTAGACAATTTTATTTGTTATTGTCACATACACATATATGTATCTCTACACATATATATGTATGTATGTACACATATATGTATGATGTACATATATATGTGTGTGGGTGTGTGTGGGTGTATCCTATTGATTTCATTCTTGTTGTTTGTTTACATATGGTTTCAAGGCTTACCACTCTGTGTGGACCACAAATAAGGGGATCCCTCCCTGGGAGAGACAAAGGGAGTTCATAAATGAAGCGAGATTTCAGGCACAGGTCTGACTAGGTGTGAGGATTTGTAGACATTAGTGGGTCTGGAAAAGAGAAAGAAAATCACCAAAGAAAGGTGAAAAGGAGGCTGTCACACAAAGACGATTAGCCTGCGCTGTGTGTAAGACTGGGTCTGTGGGTTTGCAGGGGCAGAGGGTTACGGCAAGGAGACAGATGGAAGAAGCAGCTTACCCAGGAAAGCTGGCTCTTGCACAGGGACTACACAATTCAGTTCCTAGGCGGTTTGAAATTTTCTACAGCTCCCACTGCTAATAAATATCCAAAGAAAATGAAAAGACAAGTCCAAGAGACAAGTGCTGCTGTATCCATTGCATCACCTTGTGCATTTGTCCAGAAGAAGAAACAGAGTATCCAACAACTGAAGATTGAATGAAGACTTACCCAAGCAAAACTAAATACTACAAATGTTCAAAAAATGAATTCCTGTCTCTTGCAACAATGTGAATGAAACTAGAAGTTATAATGTTAAGCGAAATAAGCCATGAACATAAAGACAAGTTTACATGATGTCATTCATATCAATAATCTGAAAAAAATTGCTGATCTCATAATCAATAGAATGGTGGTTCCAGGTGCTGGGAAGAATAGGGTAGGAATGGATGAGGAATTATTGATCCATGGTTACTAGTTATAGTTGGAGGAGAAGGAAATTCAGGTGTGCTAGTGCTCAGTGAGGCAAAACAGGGAGCAATGATTACCATACTTTAAAAAAAAACAACAAGGAAGGATTCAGAAAGTTTTACAATAAATAACAACTCTGCGAGTAGATAGGCATGCTCATTGTTTCAAGCACTTTACAATAATACATATTTTAAAAATATTACAGTATCCCATTATTACATATAATTGTTAATGTATACTTATCAATTTAAAATAAAATGACTTCTAGGAGAAAATTGCTATAAAATTTTTTCAGAAAAACACTATTAAGTTATAATAATTTTATGATTTTTTTTATCATGGGAGGCAATTCTATAAATTGTGATAAAATGTCTATAGCATAAAAATTACCAGCTTACACTTACAATGTAATTGCTGTTTTTGTTTTTAGACAAGAAATAGAAATGTAGCCCAGGCTGACCTGAAACTTACCTGTCCTCTTGCGTACTGGAAACTTGCTGAGTAATGGCCTATTCACAGAAGATGCTTAACCAGCAAGAGAGATGCCAAGCATTCTCTGGTGTTCTGGTTGTTTCACCAAGAGCACTGTTAGATACAGATGATTCTCACTAAAACCTAATGATAGGAAGATCAGTTGAGAACTCTGCCTTCTTTCTGTCTGCTTGAAGTCCCACCTACCATTCCATCAACCATCTGCATCCTGCTGTTTCCATCCGGAAGAGCCTGTAAGTTTGCAGACACACTTGTCCTTCTGTCTGCCTGCTAGTCACATCTCCTACCACCTTGCTTGACACCCCATATCCTGTGGAATCTGACAAGAACTGCCACCCAGTTTAGACTATTCTATAGAAACCCTACTGACAAACCAAAAGAAAGTGTTCCCAAGATTGAACACCAAATACCACTCAACTGTTCACAACCTGGTAGGTTAAGATAATACCAAACAAGGATCCAAATAATCACTTAACAACAGGAGAGAACAAATGTCAATACCAAGAAACACTTATAAATATCCACGTCTAGATGCTTAGTACCAACCCAGCCTTGCTAGAGTCACCTGACTTCATCCTTCCTGCCATATACCCAACCTCCACCCTTAGTCAACTGTACATCTTGCACTGGGTCTCAGCCTGGAGAGTTCACTTGATTTCACCATCACAAACCTTCCACAGTACTAGAATCTAGTCCAGATCCCGCATCTAGTGCTCAGACATACTGTGGTGAGGCATGCTCATGTGGCCCCCAGCTCCAGACTTGGACACACTTCAAGCCTTCGAAAACACCTGGCTTCATTCCTCCCATGCTCCATGCTCCCCTCAGACCCAATCTGTCACTAAATAACTTGCCCAGGGCCCAGCTTAGTGAGTCCACTTGATCCTACCATGAGTGTACCCTTCTAATCCTCTGATCCAACCCAGGTTCTAGATCCAGATACAGGAATAATCTAGTGAGCCACACACACACAGTCTTCATACCCCTCACTTGTGCAAGGATTCGTGGACTGAGTGTCAGCCCAGTCCCCTGTGTCTATCCAATTTCATTCCCCGAGCCCAGGCTTTATCCTACTTCCAGGTACACTGAAACTTACACATCCCGTGGTAAGGCCCAGTCTGCTATGTCCACATCAGATGCAGAGCCAACAAAACAAGTCTACAGGACTAGGTCTCATCACTAAATACAAATAATATGATCACTAGAGTAACCTCCCCAAGGTCATCAGTCCTCCAACAATGTTCTCTAGTGAGAGTTATCTTGATAAACCCCAGGACACGGAACTTACAAGAACAATCATAAAGCTCATCAAAATATCAAGGAGTTTTAAGTAGACACAAATAGCACAATAAACTGACAGAGAATATACTAAAGAGATAATGTCCAGGGGACACAACATGAAAATAAGCCTAAGACTGGTTTGTAAAACCAAATTCAATAAAGAAACACAAATATGGATATAACTCAAAAATATTCTATACTTAAATGGGGTGAGGAATCAGGCAGAAGTAGTTATCATAATATCCGACAAAAAGACTTCAAAATAAAATAAATCAGAAGAAATAAAAGACACATTGTTTCAATAAAGGACACGTTTAAAAAAGAAGGCATTACAATCCTAAATAGATATGCACTCAACTCTACAGCACCCAATAAGAAGGGTACTACTGAAATTAAAGACACATAACAACATCATCAAATTAACAATAGGTGACTTAAATACCCCACTTTATCCAATAGTCAGGTCACCTGAAAAAGAAAAAAACTAGCCTGAGAAACTTTAGAAATAAATGACATCGCACATCAAATGAACTTAACAGATATCTACAGAATATTCCAACAAATATTCTATATTTGATGATTGGATCGAAGAATGCACATTCTACTCAGTAGACCGTGGAAATTTCCCTAAAATAGATCACATCCTGGTGGTGGGGGGAACAAATCTAAGCAGATTCTGTATAATCCAAACAACTCTATGTGTTTTATCTGAACATAATGCCACGAAACTTAAAACAGAGAGCAATTAAGCTCTGGTTAATACACAAAATCATGGAGATTAAGCAACTCATTTATGAATGATGAATGGGTCAAAAAAAGAAAGATTTAAAATTAAGTAAAATTGAAAAAATAACACATCAAAATCTCTGGAGAACATCAAATATAGTCCTGTAAGGGGATGTATACCTCTAAATGTCTCTGTAAAAAGATGGCTCTGAGGTTGGGAGTACTGGATGCTCTTCCAGAGGATCTAGATTTGATGCCCAAAACTCACATGGTAATTCTCCAGCATGTGTAACTGCAAATCTAAGGTATCCAAATCCCTCTTCTGGCCTCCATGGGCACCAGGCACATATACATGAAACACAGAGTTACATGTTGGTCAAGCACACACACACACACACACCAAAAATTTCAAAACTCAAAAAGAATTAAATGACTTAATAATGCAACTCAAAATTTAAAAAAAAAACACTAACCAACCCAAATCCATTAAATGCCAAGTAATAATGAATGTCAGAGCAGAAATTAATTAAATAGAAATTAAGAGAACAAAACAAAGAATCAAGGAATCCAAGAGCTATTTCTTTGCTCCAAGTAACCAAAAGAAAGATATAACCAAATACACAGAATCTAAAATGAACAAGGAAATATTATAAGAGACACATAAATGTCCATAATATCATAAAATTCATAATATTATAAAAGTACTTTTTAAAATGTACTCCATAATGTTGGAAAATCTAAAAGAATGGACAAATTTATAAATTCATCCAAATCATGAATGTTAAACCAAACGGAAAAAATAAACTTAAACAGACCTGTAATAAATGAAGAGACATGGGACTGGAGAGATGACTCAGAGGGTAAGAGCACTGAGTGGTCTTTCAGTGGTCCTGAGTTCAACTCCCAGCAACCACATGGTGGCTCATAACCATCTATAACGAGATCTGGTGCCCTTTTCTTGCCTTCAGGCATACATTCAGACCAAACACTGTATACATAATGAATAAATCTTTTTAAAAACAGGAAGAAAAGTCTAAAAACTTAGAAAGTTCAAACCCACAGAGATTTATAGTCGAATTCTACTAGACTTTCAATGAAGATCTATAGTCATAGCTTCTTCAAATATTAAAAGAGAAAAATAAGCAGAAGTAACACTTCTAAATTTTTCTTTGAAGCCAGTATTGCTTTAATACTAAATCAGATAAAACCACCATCACTATCATCATCACCACTAACACCACCACCACCATTACTACCACCACCACAACACTACAGAACAATGAACATAGATTTTAAAATCCTCAATAAAATACTTATAAAAATTATCAACCATGATTAAGCAGGCTTTATAACAGAGATGCAGGTATTGGCCAATATACCTAAGTCAATAAATTTAATAATTTATACAAACTGACTTAAAAAGTTACATGATCATCTCAATCATTGCAAGAAAGCTATTTGACAAAATTCAACACTCTGTCATGATAAAAATCTCATAGAATGTAGGACTGAAGGGAGCAGACTTCAACATAGTAAAGTTTATGTGTGACAAACTCAACATACGATGACAACAAATGTCATTCTAAATGGAGAATTCCTCAAATCAATACCATTAAAATCAGCAAAACATCAGGGCTGTTCAGTGTCCCCACTCATTTTCAATATGGTACTTAAAGCATTAGCAGAAGAAACACAGCAAGAAAGGGAAATTAAAGAGATATTAATGAGAGAGGTCAAATAACCCCTATTTGCTCACAAAAGACCCCCAAATTTCTACCAGGCCTCCAGAAATGTTCAGCGCTTTCAGCAAAGTTGCAGAATAGAAGATCAACTTTCAAAAAGCATTAGGTTTTCTATATACTACCAACAAGCACTCTGAGAATAAAACTACAGACACACCCCCATCACAATAGCTTCAAAGAAAATAAAATATCTGCTAATAATCCTAACCGAGAAGATGGAAGACCTCTACAAAGAAAATGTTAAATCTCTGAAAAACGGAGTTGAGAAAGACATGGGAAAATAGAATGTCTTCCCATGTTTCTGGGTCAGTAGAGTTAATATTATGAAAATGACCATTCTCCAAAAACCATTTGATAGAGTAATGGAATCCAAATGAAAATGCCCACAACATTCTTCACACAAACAGGAGAAAAAAAGCTAAAATTCATGTGAAAACGGAAAAGTCTCTGGAGACCCCAAAACAATCCTAAACAAGGCAAAACAAATAAAAATTAACAAGCAAAGAAAATTAATTCTAGATGGGTTGCCACTCAAGAATTCCAGATATGTTACTGAGTTATAGTACTAAAAACAGTTTGATAATGGCACAAAAACAGACATATAGACCAATGCAACAAAACAGAAGACTCAAACATGAGAACACATAACTTCAGTGATCTAGTAGTTTTACAGAGGACAAAAACACACATTGAAGAAAAGATTACAGGCTCTGGAAATACTAGGAATGCTAGATGGCTAAATATAAAAGAATGAAATTGAAGTCATATCTATCACCTTGTACAAAGTTTAACACTAGGTGGATCAAAGACCTCAGTGTGAAATTTGAAACCCTTAAGGTGCTTGAAGAAAACCTAGGCTTACCCCACACGATATATGTGTAGAGAAGGACTTTTCTCGTAGCATCCTGTTGCCCAAGAACTAAGGCCAATAATGGCAGATGAGAACCAATAAAGGTAAACAGCTTCTGTACAACTAAGGGAACCCTCAGCTGAGCGAAGAGGAATTCCAGAAAGTGGCACTGAATCCCTGCCAACTATGCCAACTATGTCTGATGAGGATTAACATCCAGAATATATAAATAACTCAAGATCCAAGAGTTAGGGTGCAGGAGCACATTTAAATAATGGATTATAGATCTGAACAGACAGTGGTCAAGAGGAGAAGTAGAAGTGGCTATGAAATATCACAAAAGACATTCAGTCTAGCAATTAGGGAAATGAAAATTAAAACAACTTTGGATTTCATCTTACCCCTGTATGAATGTCTAAGATAAGCAAAACAACCAGCAACCAATGATAAAGAGAGTGTGGTAAAAGGGGAACTCTTGTTCACTGTGACTTGGATTGTAAACCGGTGCAGCCACTCTTGAAATTAATGTGGAGAATTTTTGAAAGGCTAAAAATAAATCTACCATGTGATCCAGCTGTACCACTCCTTGGTATACACCCAACGGACTCAATACCCTACTTCACAGATACTTGCTTAGCCATGTTTATTGCCACTCTGTTCATAATAGCTAGGAAATGGAAACAACCATTTTAGTATCCTTCAACTGATGAATCAGCAATGAAAATGTGGTTCATATACACAATGGAATACCCTTCAGCTGTGAAGAAATCTGCTGGTAAATAAATGATGGAGCTACAAAATATTATGCAGAGTGGAGCTACCCAGATCCAGAAAGACAAGTGCAACATTTTTGCCCTCTTTTTTTATCCTTAACACCAAATCTTCAGATGTGAGTATATGAGATGGAGTAACCATTGAACCCAAAAGGTCAAAAGGGACCTTGGGGTAAAGAGAGTGTGAAAGAGGGGAATAGAAGGATTCAGAAGCCATGAAGGGGAAAAGGGGAGAAATGTGGGTGAGACAGGAGGAAGGAAATATGTTGAAGGAGAGAGAGGGAAGAAGATAAGTGGCATTAAGAATACTTGAAAAATATTATTTATTTTTTTCTAAAATTACATAAAATATATATTAATATATATATATATATATATATATATATATATATTTCAGTGACATACTTGGAGTGATAATGCATCCCTCAAAAACCATAGACTATCAAAAATCCCGTTACCAAACACAGGAAAACTAGTTTTGAGTTGTTGGCCAGAGATATCTAAGAGACTCTCCAAACAATCTGGCTATGTCTGCTGCCCGTCTTATTGCCCTCCAGAAATAAGTTCCTATTTCTAAAGACACCATGCACTTCAAACACCAGACTCAAAGAAGTCAAGTTGGAAAATGCACGAAGTCTTCTCCCCAGGGACTTGTTTTCATAATACAAGCTGCCAGGGAAAGAAAAAAAACCAATAACATTACACAGTTGTAATGACTATAAATATGAATCACTACAGTGACCACTCTGATAAGATATTCCTAAAGACACAAGGGTGGCACTCTTATACTGGCAGTAGCCAACTTGTATCTAGTTGTATTTAAAGTCTACTTAACAGGAGGGAAATCATACCAGGTACTGAAAACCTAGTCAACTACCTGAGGCTAGTGAGGTCATGAATATTAGAGATCCTTCTACTGCCATCTTCATAAACTAGTATAATTTCTAAGTGCATTCTAAACACTTACCCTTATACTCACGGATATGCATAGCTCTGGTCCCTACCAAAGAATCTTATCTTTTTTAGCAGAAAAGATCATTAAGGAAAGCTACAAGTGGTCAAAATACAGAGAACAAGTGATCATAGAGTTCTCAGTACAAACTGATACCTTAATAACACAACCCTCATACCTAAGACTGAGGAATTCTTTGAGAGTGGTGTGAAGACTGTAAGAATCAGAGGACTTTGAAATCTACCATGCTGCTGTATCTCCTAAAAATTGTCAAGGAAGCTATACACATGATACTTTGTCAGTGTGACTGCCTAAACAAGACATGAAGAATGACAGCCCAAAAGATGTGCTAACATGGAAGGGGAAATATCACAGGATCTCATTCCTAGACAAAGAACTACAGGCAGGTAAAGAATTCTGAAAGACAGAATTAGTCTTCTACTGGGATGAGCTCCCAATTAATTATCCAATGTAAAGTGGTTGCCCCCTAATGATATATATCCAAGAAACAAACACACTCAGCACTGTGTGTGTGTGTGTGTGTGTGTGTGTGTGGGTGGGTGGGTGTGTGTGTCAATAAATAACCAAAGAAGAACAAAGCATAGATTTTGAGAAGGAGCAATGGAGTATGGGAGAGTTGGAGGGAAGAATGAGTGAGAAATTACATAATTGAATATTAATTTAACCAAAACGAAAGCCTGGATGAAGATCTCCTATGAAGATGGCTGCTGTGAAAGTTGGAGAGCTGGTGTAACTAGAGCATGTGATCAAAAAACATTGCTTATAATGGTCATAGCAGATGTCATGCCAGAAGCCACCAGGAGGGTCTGACGTTACTGGTGCTAATAGGCACAGGGACACTGGATATTTTCAACAGGAGTAGGAAAAACGTAACCGATGAGAAATATTTTGGATATTTCAAGCATTGATCACTGGGGAGAAATGAAGGGTCTTAAATTTCAGCGAAATAGAAAATCTGGGCAAAGACTGTGAACCTAGTTTTTGGTGCATTTGGTGTGCTGTGGAAGGAGGAAGAGGTTACTGTAGCTTTGATCTTGAATGGGTGAGTAAACAAATACAAAGACGCACAGATTTGTGGAACATGCCTGCAGGGGTATGTGTAGTTTACAGGCCATTTAGAAACAGATCCTGACAGTGTGAGATGTTTTCACAAGAGCAACCAGGGCAATGGGGATGTAACTACCTTACTACACGTAAGGAGAATGGTGAAAGTCCATGGAGAAGCAAAGCCTGTTGGGTAAGCAGAGTCATAACCTATGAATAAATGGACAGACATAATGCAAGTTCTAAACGTACTTTTAAGTGACAGAATAACACAACCACACATAAAGCTCTAGTATAAACTGTCCATTACTCTCCTGCTAATGTTCTTTATTTATTTTTTTTTTACTTTTGTTACCTCTACTGGGTAATAATGTGTGGTGATTAATTCTGATTTTTAGTTTTTCAGCATTTAGACTTATCAGAGACAAGCGGCTGAGAGTGTCTGTGAGGGATTTTTATGATTACATTAGCAAAATGAGAATGTCTCTTTTAGTGAGGTTGGCAATAGTCTATGGCTTGGGGTCCAATTTTATTCATAATTTTTTTCATACATTTTGATCATCCTTTTGCCTTCCCCAGCTTCTCCCCATTGCCCTACCCACTAATTTCTATGTTCTCTCTCTTCCTGTCTGTCTCTCTATGTCTCTATCTATCTCTAGGTCTCTATCTCTCTATCTCTCTATTTCTCTGTGTCTCTGTCTCTGTCTCTGTCTCTCTCTCTCTCTGTCTCTCTCTCTCTCTCTCTCTCTCTCTCTCTCTCTCTCTCACACACACACACACACACACACACCAAAAAGAAAAACAAAGCTATAGAGTTTATTTTGTGTTGCCCATCACTCCTGGCCATAAAGCCTACCCTTGAGTGTATTTGATACACCCAATGACACACCACCATTGAGGAAAGCTTTGCCTGCTGATATTAATTGCAAATGGCTTCTTTGTCAGCTGTGGGATTCAGTGTTCACCCACCCTCCCAGTTCTGAGACCCAGTCTGACTTTACTCTGTCTCTGTGTTGTCACAGTTTGAGTTGCTATGTGTACCAGTCCTGTTATGTCTGGTATATACTGTCATTCCCCTTCTCTGATTTTCCTGCCTCTACTTCCACATAGATCCTTGAGCCTTAAGGGGAGGAGTTTGTCGAAGCGTGTGCATTTATATATGGCTCATTGAGAGATGTTATTAATAATCTGGCGCATCTTCAGAATACAGGGACCAGAGAAGCAAGTGATACAGAATTTTAGGTGCTTGTGAGAGTCTTATGTATTTAGGTGGAAAAGAAAAGACTGGGAGAATGGGCATAATGGTGGTCTTTAAATACTTATTCATTATAGCTACATTTCAATTTTGTCCCTTACCTCCAGAAGATACAGTGACTTTCTTTGTATACATATGTTGTTTTTAATTTTTATTTTATATGTATGAGTGTTTTTCTTGTATGTATTTCCATGTATTGCTGTATGTCTAGTGCCTGAGGAGGCAGAAGGGGGTCACAGATTCCCTGGAACTGGAGTTACAAACAATTGTTAACTACTGCTAGGTGGGTGCTGGAAATCAACCCGAGTTCTCTTGATGAACAACTAGTGGTTTTAACTACTGTGACGTCTTTCCAGTCCCCAAAGGTGACTCTCTTTGAAAATGGGGTCATCGAAGAAGTAAAGGTTTTGCTGCACTAGGGTGGACCTGTAACCCCACATGAATGTGATTCTCGTAAGAAGATGACTACAGAAAGACATAGACCAAGGAGACTATCGTGTGACCACTAAGAGAGAAAAGAAACGGGTACAGTTTTCCAGACTCAGCCATGGTTGCTATCAGACCACAAGAAGTTAGGAGTAGGCAAGGAAGGCCACTCATCCAGGAAAAGAGATACAGCAGAGCTAACTGTGATTTTTAAAAAATTGTTATTGTATTTTATTATGTAAACCAAATTTTAAATTTAAATATGTTCATATTCTTCCTCCCCCCAAATCCTTCCAGATCCTTGTCCCACCCACCTAATGTTAAGTTCTTTAAAAAGAAAAAAAAACAATATGATAACATTAAATAATATCCAAAAAGAAACAAAACAAAAAACCCGAATTGTATCCAAATAAAAGCATGTGCATGCATGTGTGCACACACACACACCACACACACATGCTTGTGGAATCAACTGTTTACTGGCCAGCTACTCCTGGACATGGGACCTTCCCTGGAGTGTGGAGATACTCATTGTTATTCCATTGAAGAAAGCTGATTTTCTCTCTCCCAGGTAGAGGCTCAGTTGTCAACCTTTACCATAGTGGCTAGGTTTTCATTCATTCATTAAAGAAAAATAACAAAATTTAATAAGAAAAAACAAAAACGATCCCATTGAATTTAGACAGGATAAACCAGTGGAAGGAAAAGAGCCCAAGAGAAGGCACCAGAATCAGGGACCCACTTGTTCACATACTCAGGAATCCCATAAAAACACTTATTTGTTTGGAAGGGTAGACAGAAAACTGGATTGTTAAAAAATGAATATTCATGCACTGGAACAGAATCAAGTGTTATGAGTTGGGACCAGCAGCTGCCTCCATCAGGAGAGAAGATACCTCCTGGGTGGAGTTAGGCTATACCTGTTTGTTTTTAATTCCCATGCCTGGCTTGGAAACCAGGACCTTGAACAAGCTAGGCAAGCACTTGATCACTGATGACATCAGAAGCCTACTGTGTTTTTAAGTATGATCTTCTGTTCTAGGTCTAAGTTGTACAGCATAGCATACAATAAAAAGTACCAGAAATAGTAAATGATTTTCTATTTTCTTATTAAAAACCATAGTAATGTGTTTTTTTTTAGTGCTAGAATATGTGTGTTTCAAGTATTTATGTGAAATAGCTTATTTGGCAATATCACAAGTGACAATCTTGTAGTGTATCCTAATTAAGGCCACCTGATGTTTTAGCTATTACATTACTGAAACCAGAGAATCACTAGAAATACTCAAAATTAAATCTTCCAAAATATGAATATTTTATTAAATGGCATCAGTTGAGAGCTGGTACCCAATTTCAGCCTTAGGCACAAGTGGAAGTATTTTTTTTTCTAAGATACAAAACTCCTAATGCTAAATGATTGTCAAAAAGAAGTTCTTCCTTCTCTGGGTATTTAAATTTACAAACTGTTTTTATTTCTATGCTACTCCTTACGGTGTATGGAGCACCACTTGCACAACAGTTCTGACAGGCTGACGATGTCCTGGAAGCAATCGTTGTTTCATTCACTGAAATTCAGTAGCAGATGAGGCTAGAGCTGTATGTGTGCCTGGGTTCTGGAGCTACTGGTTTTGAAATGTGTGTGCCAGACAGGTGGAGGGCAGAAAACGTAGGAACTTGATGTTCTTTCAGGAAAACAGCAGCTGAATGTGCTAGCTCAGTTTTAAACAGGGAATTTCCCACAATGCAGTGGGAAGGCCAACCATGCTTGATTTGAGGGTGTTGTTGAGAGGCCATCAAGAGCAAAGGAAAACAAGAGCATTGTAGCCTAGAATTTAAATATATTCTGCTATAACCTCTTTATTTTCAAAACTGAAGGTAGCCTAGGTGGAGAAAGTACACATAGATCACTTGGAATTTAAGTCCATTAACTGCTTTTATTTTATGAGTTCTTAAACAGACCCAACAAATGCCCTTATTTTAATTATCTCACATGGGAAACATGGATTCTTGTAATATTTGTCCAAATAGAATAATATAAATATGTCAACTATTTGGCTAAGTGTTTGGCAAAATTAGGGGTTGGATAATTGCTGGATGTTAGGAGGTTGTTTTATTTTTTCATTTGTTTGTTTATTTTCTCCCATAGTTAGGAGTTTTTCTCTGTTGTTTGTCCATAAAGTAGATTTGTGGGAAGACATGGGTCAAGGTCATGAATGAGACAATCATGACAGTTCTTTGAAGATTACTAACTCTAATTCTCCTCATTTAATTCAACCTCAGCAACTATTTCTTTTACTTTCTTTTAAATTTTGGTAGGATTTCATTGTATAGGGTCTTACTCAGTAGCTAACTGACCTGGAACTCACTATGTAAACCAGGATAATCTCGAACTCATGGAGCTCTGCCTGCCTCTGCCTCCTTCTGGGGCTGAAGCTAAGACTAAAGTCATGTGCTGCTATACTCCGCCCAGCAACTATTCCCTGATATTTTTCTACATACTGAATATTAAAATAACAGGAAGATCAATCAGGGCTGTTCTTTGACTTGACATACAACTGAAAAATAGCACAGCCCTTAAATTAGGAAATACAGTGTAAGTTCAATGAACTCATCCTAACCTTAGATTCCAAATTCCCAGAGAGTAACGGATTGAAGGACCACAGTGCAGCCTTAACCTCTTTTCAGCACAGGTGTATGTGCTCTATAACAGTGCTCACTCTCCTGCCTTTCCTCGCTGCTACCCAGTCTCTTTGTTCATTCCCCATCTCTTTTTCTTTCTATCAGTCTGCGTGGCAGTGTGGAAGAACCACCACATGAGGACGGTCACCAACTACTTCATAGTCAACCTATCCCTGGCGGACGTGCTTGTGACCATCACCTGCCTTCCAGCCACCCTTGTTGTGGACATCACTGAGACCTGGTTCTTTGGACAATCCCTCTGCAAGGTCATTCCTTATTTACAGGTAATTCTTTCTTTGGCCTTTTAAGAAATTGTTTTAAATGTTTTCAGTTATAGTCATGACTGTCTGGTGAAATAGTTAATGAATTAAGAAATAAATATAGATATTCAGAAAGTAAGATTTTAAAGAAGCTAATACTTGAGAATTGCTGAATAAACAAATTCATGCTCAGTCAAAATAAAGGCAATGATGCTGTTAATTACTTCACAGTCTTAATCATTTAAATAAATCATTTAAGCAAAGCAATAATTAAGCATCTCCTAGATCAAGTAATCATGAGCATTTATTTTTCAATAGTCAAAAATATTAGGATTTTTCCCAGTTTTTTTTATCCTAAGGAACTAAAAGGTATTTGGTCAAAGAAGGGCATCAGTTCTGGGTTGGGAATATCTGTCTGCCATCTCTAGATGGTATACTATCCAGTGAAAGACATAGACTCTTGGCAACTCATTTACTGAAAATGGTAATTTTTAATAAGATCTACCTTATATAGCTGTTGCGACAGATTATTTAGAACATTTACATAAGTCTCTTGGCTCTGTGATAGCCTCATCATGAACTTATAGCAATGTACTCAGAGTAAGACTCAGTGACCAGAACCATCACCAGATGTCTCGGTGATAAGCAGTAAGCATAGATTTTCTATCTCTGTTTGACAAATTAAAAAAAGAGAGAGAGAAAAGAACAAATACTTTTAAAAGAATCATTTTCGGATTGTATTTATAAAAATAAAGTCTTTGATAAAATGATTCCAGATAGTGGCCCTGGCAACACAAGTCTGAGAGCTGTGTTCACTTTAGGAAACATAAAGAAAAACACAGATTGTGTTCCCCTTAGGAAGTATATAGTCAAAGAAAGTGGATGGCCCCTCTGTATCATGTGCCACAGTCCCCGTCTACCCCTGTCCTTAGTCCCTGAACCTTTCTGGGTGGAGATCACAATGTTTGCAAGAAGAGATAATGAAATTCAGAAGAGGTCACAAGTATCTACTATTAGAAATAATTTTAAATATTCTTTAGAACCAAAATGTTAGACTTTTCAATTCAGCAGCTCCTCAATAATCTCTTAGAAGTAATATTTTTAAACAGCAGACATCATCTATAGGATATGTGATGATGCCATAGAAATAGAAAAGTTACATACATGCATTAGGTTTAAATACAAGGTTGGTGTGCTGGCACGCTAAGAACTGCCAGTGAGTTACAAAATGAGCTGTAATAAAAATTATGGATAAATAGCTAAATGTACAACAGAGAAGAACGACTTTTTAGGAAACAATTCAGGAAGAATTTATAGTTGAATTTATATACCATCACAGTTGAATTTGCATACAGAAATTGGAAAAAAATCAAAAGCAGCAGAAAATTCTAATATTTGAGAATCCTCCTGCTATTTCCAGTAAACTGTGTTTCTCTCAGCTCTGCTAATCATCCAAGAGAAAATGTAAACTCCCCTTGGTTTAAGGGTAGTTTCAACTGCCCAGATCCTTGGTTGCCTGGCAACCTTCATGACATCTGTCTCGCGACCCAGATGTCCTGATAGAGAGGACGATGCAGTGAGAAAGTATCACCTTTACTAGGAATGTGCTTCCTGGCTCTGATACAACCATAGCTTGCTGTTCTGTGCACCTCCAAGTTTCCTGGAAGGATTAAACAAAAAACAGGAAGTAACATTAACAACAAGGATGCACACAGAGTTACTCTTAGTCACTGGCATCATTATTTTCCAGTGTAACACAACTTACAGGCACATTCTAAATGTCAAAGGACAGAGATTCTGGCTCTTATGTGAAGACAGTCCAGTTTACAGTTTTCACAAGAGTACACCAATCACAGACTGGAAACAATCTGTACCCGTCCCGTTACTCATTCAACACGACCTCTTGTTCATAGCATGGAAATGTGCCAAGAAATTTATGCACTGACAAAACCAGTGTCCCCAAATCACCTTTGCCTTGAATTTCAGGTGTGCAGTAACAATTCTTTCAAGTCAAGTAGTTTTTCTCCTATTGCGACAACAGAAAACTAATTGCTCTTATATAAATATTTTTTTATCTGTGTATATAATACACTTTCAATGTAGTCAAGCTATATAGGAGTATTTGATTGCTTTTGGCTTTTATTAACTTGATATAAATGTTTTCATTTTTTTTCCGAAGCAAAACAGCTTTGCTTTACAAGCAATATACAATAATAGTCTGGCAAATTCTTAAATTACTTAAGAATCATACAAATGTAATAAATTCAACTGAATAATTACAATACTTTTCTTAGATATTATAATTTGTAATTTTATAACCAATAATACCTATTAGATCTTTGATGAACAGTCTTCATATACTTTATTCCCTAATACTAACAGGAGTAATTGGCTCTTTTAAGAGTAAAGGCACCTAAACTTTTCAATGGTTATCAGCTATACTAAGATTAACTTACCCCTCCAAGAGTTTAGAAATACTACAGGTTGAGTTAGATTTTTCAATAGTCTTTCTTGAAAACTCCAGAAATCAAGACTCCAGAATGAAAGATCAAAATCATAGTATCATGATAAATGTTATCATTATAAGTCTAATAAATAATAGCAAACACACAGCACTTGTGTGGAAGCCTTGAATTGGGCATTTTGCATCACAATTAACTATATAATTCCATAGCTTCTAATCTTAGCCCTAACCCTAACCTATTAAAGGTAACTTCATACATTGATCATGTCAGATTCAACTGGGTTGAAATGATTATTTCTTTAAATTTCCAAGTTGAAGAATCACTTGTAATATTATTTGCATACAAGTCTTATGGAGAGGACCTACTTGTTTTTAAAAGCAAGTTACTAATTTTGTCAGTGAGCAAACTATAGTGCACATACTCATGTACAGAATTATCTTTTAATGTATTCTAGACTTTTGTTTGTATACAAAATACTGGAAATAAATAGGATCAAATTACCCTTTGTTATTTAAAAATGTGAAAAAAATTTTCCTTATGTTAATGAAATGTAACCAGTGAAAACCTACATAATAATTTAAAATACACATGCCATGTCATTCATTTTGATTGAAAGAGAATATACCCATGTATAATTTCTTTCCCTCTGAGAATACTGTTTACACTATCAGTATTCAAAAAAGATAGTAATTATTCACGTTATAAACTAAGCTTGCAATGTGAGAAAACTGCAAGGTTTCAAAGCACCTACTTCATGTCTGAAAGGAAATACAAAGTTTCTTGATGTATTTTTAGTTTTCTGTTCATCATCCATTTTCTTAGCAAGAAAGTCATTTACATGAATGAATACGTAGAATGGGTTACCTGGAAATCACTCTTTTCTGCTGTAGCTACTTTGCTAATAAGACAAGTGCTGTCTTGTTATCTTTATGACACCTAGCAGTTCTCCTGAACCATGCTCCTTTCTTTCCCCTCTAGACTGTGTCCGTATCTGTGTCTGTTCTTACGTTGAGCTGCATTGCCTTGGACAGATGGTATGCAATTTGTCACCCTTTGATGTTCAAGAGCACAGCCAAACGGGCCCGGAACAGTATCGTCATCATCTGGATTGTCTCCTGCATCATAATGATTCCTCAAGCCATTGTCATGGAGTGCAGCAGCATGCTCCCTGGCTTAGCCAATAAAACCACCCTCTTTACAGTATGTGATGAGCATTGGGGCGGTAAGTTTTTGCTCATGAGCTCACGTTGGCAGAGTATCTGCAAATCCTGGATTAGCATCACTGTTGCTAAATTGGGCTTGTATATTTTATTAGTATTTGTTAAAAGAGCTCAGCAAGAGGGTGGAAATAAAGTTGAAGCTCAACACAACTTCACAGATAACTCAGCATTCTTTGAAAGTGCTTTATACACAATTATAAATTTTCATGATTTTTGCAATTCATGAAACAAATAGGGAAGTTTATTCAATGACTCATTTTTAGTTATTTCTGAAAGTTTTTAAAACAAATGAATTAGTCAATGATATAAATCAAATTATAAATTAAAAATTTAGGAAAATTATATGAAAGTTTCTCAAAAAACAAAATGCAGAGGCTATCTTTGACCTAATTATCCCATTCCTGGGCAGAATCCTAAAGGACTCTGTATTTTACTTCAGAGAAAGCTGTGTATTTAGAGTTAATGCTACTCTTCATAATACTTAAGAGCAAGAATCAGCATAGATGCCTAAGAAAATGTGGCACATATTTTATCCAACCATAAATAAAATTATATAAAAAACAATGGAATTTTAATGATCATAAATAAAAATAAAATATTCAGGAAAAATGGATGGAGCTAGAAAATATTACATGAAGTGAACAAAGACCCCCAAAAGACAAATGTTACATGTGCTCTCTCATATGTGCATCTTAGCATCTAATTATTTAAAATGCAAATTTATGTGCCAGTGTAGGAAGGTTGATACCAGGAAATTAGAAAGGGGCCTATGAGAGGGGAGGAAAAAAGATACGTCAAGTGAGAGACACAGGAAGAGTAAAGGCATATATAGACTTTAAAAGTGGAATGGCTCATACTGGGAATGGAATGGAGTAGCCAGAAAGCGAGGCTGGGGGAGGGAGGGAGGGTAAGCAAGGGAGATGGTCAGCCAAGACTAGGTATGCATAAAAATGCCATAAGGAAATCTGCTACTTTGCACGCTCTTAGGAAAATTTTTTAATGTAGTTTCAGAAATTGGGTATGTTTGCTTAAAATGCTAAGGAAACACCAATAAATTCCTTTCTTGTTTAAAAAATGTATTTATAAGCTGGTTCAATGTCAGATTATCTGAAGTTCCCACTTTTCTAATTGTCTCGAATGCACCTAGGTTTGTGCTTGTTTGTTTGTTTGCTGCCAGTTTAAAACTATGCTCTCAGAGCATCACCTCATCACAGAGATACTCAATCACTGAGTGAGGAATTACGTCAGCTAGAAATCAGCTCAGTGTGGTATACATCTGTACACACCTACACCCATGGTAATAATATATAAACAAGCAGAGTTTTGGAGGCCGTGCGATTCTTTGCCTCAAAACTTTTAACAGAGAGAACTTGGCTATCCATGTATGGCAGAGACACAGATATGGACAGAGAAAAGAATAATAAAAATTCACCATACATTCCGATATGTCATGTACTAACTACACATGAAATTTGAAAGGAACTCTTTCTAACTACACATGAAATTTGAAAGGAACTACACATAAAATTTGAAATTTGAACTCTTCTAGATAATTGCACTACAATTGTTCATACTTACAGAATTTGCATATCAGGGAAAAATAATTGATAAATAGACACGCAGTCACACTTACTAGAGAGATGAATCAAGCCAGGTGACCTGGGAGGCTCGGGTAGATAGATCCTGAATACTAAACCAGCCTTTGTTGCACAGTGATGTTCAGTCTTAGAAAGAAAAGAATCAAAACAACCAAAACAAATCAAACAGAACTATACTAAGTAAAATTTTAGAATTCAAATTTCCTGTTACTCAAGATATTAAATATATTTTAGTGAGTTTTATTCTTTCCTAACATTGTAATGTTTTTGCTTTTTGTGTGTATCTTTTGTACTTTTTAATAAATATTCCCCTCAATAATATAGTCAAAAATAAACAAAACGGAAAGTTCCTAAATATTTTCCTCAATCCTATGTCCTATTTACTTAATGTTCAAACAAGCTCTAGAGCATATAGAGTGTGCTAGGCACTGTGCCTAAGAGAACACATTCTCTGACGAGGCTGAGAGACAGAGCACAGCGTGATCATTGGATTTATGTGTAGAGTACTAAGAACACAAAAGAGAGAACAGCTTCATTCCCAGCCAAATGTTTACATTTGGACAAATGTTTACAAAGGAAACGCTAATTTTTCAGCAAAGTATTAAAGACGAATATGAATTTTGCCAACTAGGAGCTGGGAAGGGATATTGCAGGGAAGAAAAGATTTGTTAAAGATGTAAGAAAACCTACTCACTGGGCCCACATCTTAAGAAAGAAGGAGAAAAGAGAGAAGGCATAGCTCCTTGAGTACAGCGAGCCTGAAGAAATGACTTCAACAGAGAGCTGAAGTTTTTTTACACAGTTTCTTTACAATAAATTATAGCTGGAAAGCATCCTGTATTCCATATTCCAACCCTTCTTAATTCATGGCTAAATGGAGACCTACAGTGATTACACTATCTCTTCAAGATTAGAAAGCCATGTTTACATGCCAGTTGCAAGAGTCCTAATGAAATGTGGGAGTCCTTTGAGATTCTGGAAAGAATCCTTAGAGAAAATACTAAGTGCAGTAAATTCCAGGGAATATTTTCTAAGGTATTTTGGAATGGAGTTTCATTTATATGTTGATGTAGTATAATATAAATGATTGCTCTTCACACACAATCAGGTATCATTAACCCCATTAATGAAAAAGATTACCAGACTACATAATCCTATAATCAATAAATGTAATTAAATACCATGTGTGGTTTTATAAATCTTTTATCAATAAATGTAAATACACAAAATGTACATCTATTTCTAGTATTTTATTATCTAGTTTTTACACAGATTATCAATGTCATTGGTAAAACTGTTGGAAAGTGATTTGATAATAGCCCACTGTTACTAAAAACATTTTTAAAGGATAAAATTAATTGATATTGAATTCAAACAAGCATTTATAAAATAATCAAACAATAAGAACTATTAATTTGTTTTTCAGATATTAAGTTATAAATTATCAATAATTTACTACTTTTAAGGAAAATTTAAAATAATTTAAAATAATTTCTGATCATTTAACTCATTACATATCTCATATATTAATATTAAGAATCTTATATAAAATGCCCCCTGTTCATGGAAATTATTTAAAATTCCGTGTCCAGATTGCAAGGTTATAAAAGTCAGCAGAGGCATTATAATTCTCTTAATTTTTCTCTCTATTGCTGTGGCAAGCACAATGACAAAGGCAGCTTAGAAGTAAGTTTATTGCATCTTCCAGTTTATGGTCTATTATAAAGGGTGGTTAGAGCAAAGACTTGAGGCAGGAACCTGAAAGCAGGAAGTGAAGCACAGCCGTGAATAAATGCTGCTTGTGGGCCTGCACCCCTTGACCTGGTCAGTCTGCTTTATTATACAACCCAGGGACATCTGCTCAGGAATGCAAAGACCACAGAGGGCTGGGCCTTCCCACATGAATCATTAATTCAGAAAATTCCCCACAGACTACCTACAGGCCAGTGTGGTTGAGGCATCTTCTCAATTGTGATTGCCTTTTCCCAGATTACTCTAGCGTAGGTTAAGTTGGGGGAAACAAAACAAAACAAAACAAAAAACAAAAAATAAACAGGACAAGAATCATAACCAAAACACCACACACCACAGAAAAAAAACATAGCTTAAAATGCTACTTCTCTATATGATAAATATCCTGAGTGCCATTTAACCCAATTTAAACACTGCCTATAGAATACAGTATCTTCTACTTGAAATACATTTATGATCTGGGATTTCTATTCTTTTCAATCTGTCCCCTAAATTAAATAAAAACAGAGTTATAAACAGCTATGCTTTAATTATCAAATGATATCACATAGGAAGAATTCTCTTTGGCCTCTATCAAATCCCTTGGGGAAGTTACTCAAATAAGTGCCCTTCACTCATGGTGCAAGATTACTGGGAAAGTTTTATTGACGAAGTTGCCATGATTATAATCATTGTATTTCTGATTGTTAAAAGCAAAAAGTCAGATAACACAAACAAAAAACGTGCAACATATGAATGTGTCTGAGATGTTCGCTTTACTATGCAATGTGGGTCTGTATTACCAACTTCATTGCTCCTGAACTTCACTATTGGTTATATTTATTGTCTGATTCAGTCACATTCCTCCATATTTATAAACTTGTGTAGTTTACAGAGTTATGTCCATGCTTTCTTGGTTAGTAAATGGACATTAGGTCCTCAAAATGAAGTTTATTTAAAGGAAAACTACACATTTTTCACACTCACTCTAAGAAGTAATCATCTTCATAGCATATCACTTCATGAAATGTCATGAGTATGAACTATCTACCAAATATTGTTCTAGACACTGGAATTTTATCTGAAAAAGGGTCTCACTCTACAATCCAAGACAATTTTGTGACTCATTTAGAAACCTGAGCTATCTTAGAACTTTTTTTGTAGCCCAGGTTGTCCTAGAACTCACCCTAAAATCTAGGCTATCCTCAACCCCATGATTCAACACATAAATGACTACTGCCTCCTGAAAGCTAAGATTACATGATCTACTGCAGCTAGCAATGATTAGATTGTAAATACAGCTCCTCTTGGATTTAACAAATTGCACTTTGGTGGTCTGACAAAACAACAACAACAACAACAACTAGAGTGAACCTTCTTTGTACTCAAACTAATTATGGTTTTTGTCTCATTATGAGGGTTAGAGAGTACTTAAATATGTATATATGTAATGGCGAATCAATCCCATACCAGTTATGTTTTAAAGGGGTATTCATTTTGGGGGGTAAACTTACATACACATAAACCGTCAGGAAAGGAGCCTAGTCGCTGGAGCAGGAGCTGGAACCAAGAGCCGGAACCAAGAGGCCAAGCTGAGGCTTGCTGCTCTTCTTTTAAAGAGAAATATACCATGCCCCAGTGGGCTGGTATTTCAGCGGCTATTGGCTGATGGAGCGGAAGATGCTCCCGCAGCACTGTGGGCTCGTGCTTCAGCGACTATTGGCTGAAGCAGCGGAAGGTGCTCCCGCAGCATATATGTGTATCAACAAACAGTTATAATATAGTCATTAAAGAGATGATAATAAAGCAATAAATATTCACGTAAATTTTAGCAACCAATAAGGTTTAAAATTGTCAAATTGTGTATTGACATATTGTATTTGACATACTTGTCCCTGATGAGTGCAGCGTATGGAGAATGTAAGTTTGGACAATTAGAAAAATAATGCACCTTAACTCTTCCAAAGACCAGTATTTTTTTATTCTCTGATTTCAAAGACATCATAAATACCCATAGTTGTTTATGATTTCTTGATTTGTGATAAATAGGGAGATAGATAGATAGATAGATAGATAGATAGATAGATAGATAGATAGATGATACATGAATCTACGGATCCACACTGAGAAGAATGTATTTAGATACTGCCTTCCATCAGTTAAACAAAGATACTGTTATTGTTGTTGTTGTTTTTGGCACCAGGTCTCAAGTTATCCCATTCTGGTGCTAAACTTGCCGTGCAATCAAGGATGATCTCAAACTTCTGATCTTCCTGTCTCTACCGTTGCTTTGAGATTACAAATAGGCATCACCACACATGGTTTTGTGCAGTGTTAGAGATCAAACTCAAGCCATGATAGGAAAACATTCTACTGACTGAGCTACATCTGATGTAGCCTGAGACACAGATGTATAGTTATCAATCTTCAAAATGCTGCATTCTAAGCGCTCATGTAAAATAAATTTTAAAGAACTATACTCTAGATTATTACCAAGAGAGAAATTCAACACATTTCCAACACATGCAACTTAAATTTTCAGTAGATTGAGCTTTCAATTAGTTCTAAATCTAAGAATGAAAAGCAGATTTTAGCTAGGTAGTGGTAGTACATGCCTTTAAGCCCAGCACTTGGGATACAGAGGCAGGAGGATTTCTATGAGTTCAAGCCCAGCCTGATCTACAAGAACTAGTTCCAGGACAGATTCCAAAGCTACAGAGAAACTCTGTCTGGAAAAAAAAAACAAAGAAAGAAAGAAAGAAAGAAAGAAAGAAAGAAAGAAAGGCAGGAAGGCAGGAAGGAAGGCAAGAAAAGAAGAAAAGCAAGAAAGCAGATTTTAAGATCATTACTATTATAACCTCTTCAGTAATACACCCTTACTAGCCTGTAGTATAATTTTTTTATTATCAATGTTTCTTCATAAGTTTTCATCATAACATACACTTACTAGCCAGTTATTAATTTTTCTACTTACTCAAAATTACCAGAATTTACCTTTCTTCCATCTATTCAAAACTCCAAATTGCTATGGCCGTAATGGTATCTGCTACTGCAGTGGGAAAAATGTTACCAATTAAATTCATTTTCCTCCATCTGTTCAGTTTAGTCTGATGGAGCCATTAGAGTTTCAGTGTGCATAAGCTTCAAAGATGTGTGCGTGCGTGCGTGCGTGTGTGTGTGTGTGCGTGCGTGTGTGTGTGTGTGTGTGTGTGTGTGTGTGAAGTACATGTGGCATGTGATACTTTCTTTAAAACAAATAAAAGTTCAAAGCCACTCAGGTCCCTGGGAAATGCTGAGGTCCCCTTCAAGTTGCTTTGAAATTGGCTCAGCAAATGATGTTCAAACTGCTGCACTTCGAATGTAAATGCTATCTGCTATTCTTCCAGAACTTGAATTCTATCACTCTTTATTTAACAGCCTGTTTTACAAGATAAACTTGAAAGTTAGAAATGAATGAGGCAGATGGGTGCCACCTGACCCAGGAAGAGTCTAAAACTGACATCTCAAATTGGTTTCTTATACCTCCCAACAGCCTATGTATCATGCTGTTCTTTCTACAGAATACAATAACAAAAAAGAGAAACAAGATAATTTCAGTGTGAAGAATACAAAAAATATTAGACTCAAATTCAATCAGTTCCAGATAAGAAGTTATGAGTTTAAGATAGCAGAGTCCATTAAAATAATGAATATGTTTGATATAACCATTAATATAACTAAATGCAAGATTGCTAAGTAAATGACCATTATTATGGTCATTAATACACTTATTATGATACATCCTAAATACAAGTTGCTCTTATGATCAATTTGATCAAATATCCAAGGTTTCATCCTTTATATTCCTTCTTAATTAAATGCAGAAGTGATAATTCCACAGCTAGCTTAGTCACTAATCTATTGCTGCAAAGAGACACCACAATCTAGGCAACTTTTATGAAAAAAATATTTATTTTACTGGGGACTTGCTTACAGATTCAGAAATTTAGTCTTTTACCATCATGGTGGGAAGCATAGCCACATGTAGGCAGGCGTGGTGCTGGACAAATAACTGAGAGGTATATCCTGATTCATAGCACAAAGAGAGTCTGGGTCCTGACATGGGCTTTTTAACTTCCAAGTTCACCCCCAGTGACACATTTCCTCCAGAAAGACCGTACCTTCTAAGCCTTTTAATCCTTTTAAATATTGCCAGTTACTTTCTAATGAGGATCATTAACTGTATTTACATTTAGCTCTTCTTTAAACAAGGTTTTTGTCAATATTTTTTTAATCAAAAAATATTTTAACCAGGTCCCTTTTAGTAAGTGAATATATATGACCATCCAAAATAGTACTTTTTAACTAGCTAATTGCAGGCATGCAAAATAAAGATGTATTTGATACATAAATTTTTTAATAGTGATTAGATTGTGATCATATCCAATTTAGAAATGAGTAATTATTATTTCTCTGAGACTATTAAGTGAAATATTGTAGATTATTTTCCCTTGTATGCATAAAACATAAAATGAAGTTATAAGAACATACATGTGTACTTTAGCAGGAAAAGCTTTTCTAAATTCATCATGTTCATGTCATATTTTACTGTTTGACTCTCATCTCAGGTGACATTTACCCAAAGATGTACCACATCTGCTTCTTTCTGGTGACGTACATGGCACCTCTGTGTCTTATGGTATTGGCTTATCTACAAATATTCCGTAAACTCTGGTGCCGACAGGTATGTAATATCAAATAATTTGTGTCTTCTTTGGAATGTATATTAAAAACCAATTTAAAAATTCTTTGGACTAATATAACATACAGTACAGGATTGTTTGTTCTAATGAGACTCTGGACGTGAACATATTCCTTGATTTTTTTACTGATATTAAGCAAATTAAATTCCACCTTAAGAAGTCTACACTTCTGATAAAACTCAACCTCAATAATTAGCTGAGTATTTTTCTTTGTTTAGGAGTAATATTTCTTTTGTTAAGGATTTATTTATGGTTATTTTTATGGTATTTTGCGTCATGTATATCAACACACTACATGTACGCAGTGCTCTCAGAGACCAGAAGAGGGTGCCAAATGCCCTAGAATGAGTTATAGTTGATTAAGAGCTGCCATTTGGATGTTGGGACCCAAACTTGGATTCTCTAGTAGAACAACTAGTGTTTTTAACTTTTGAGTCACCTCTCAAGTCCCTGGGAGCAAAATGATTAATTGTACTTTCTATTATAAATCACAAAAATTAACTCTAATTCCTGGAAGGTTTAAATATGAATGGCTTTATTTTAAGTAAAACTTCTGTAACACATTTAACATATGGGTTACATCTTCAACTTCAATGATCTCATTTACCATAAATTTAAGGAATAAGATAACACAGGGTTGTTTTCTTCTGCTCCCCCCATCACCCATCCTATAACATTTTCCATATCCAGTATAACTAAGATCTTTTTAAAGTTTTAATTCTGAATTAAGTTACTCTGATTTGCTAGAAAATGGTCCCACACATGAGATTTTATCCATTCTCTTAGTGTTCATTTGTCATGTGTTAGTATCATCTGCATACCAACTTTAAACTAAGCCACCAGTTTATGTAACCAGTGAATTCAGTCTTTAGAGGGGATATAATCAGGTACAAAGTGGAAATAGCCTTTTTAATACAAGCACAAGGTATCAGCATTTGGTAAAGTGGGCAGGCGCAGAGATTTCTAAGCTGAGGCTGGTAACATTTCAGTTGAATCTTGATGACTTGAAAGAAATCAGCAAACATGTGTGGAAAACTGTAAATGTAGAGTGTATATTACTCAACTTCTTGTGTTTAGTAAATTATATGGCATGATAAAAACATATTTTTTTCTTCTATATGACAATCACCAGTACACTGAGTTTATTAAACTTGTGGGCTAGCAGGTTCTTGATCTCTTTTCTTTAACATATTTTATTGAGAAAGAACTCACTGAGATCATCTTAATTCATTAAGAACAATTCCCTTTGTTTGGTTTTTAAACAATATTTTTATTATTTGTGGATATAATATATTTAGGCAATGTATTTTAATCTTGTTTACTCAACGATCCTCTTTCTAACTCCTCCCATGTCAGCACTCCTTGCAAGGTCATATCCTCTTTTTATTTTATTTTATTTATAGTGCACTGAGTCAAATTTGTGCTTCTCATTTACTCACGGACTTGAGGACATCCCCGAAGTGTGGTTGACCTACCTAAGGAGCCACATACTTAAAGAAAACGTATTTCTCCCAATCTCTACTCCTACTCATCACCCATCAACTTTCTAGCCTCTCAGATGGGAATAGGAGAGCCTGAGCCCCTGCTACGTGCATAACGATCAACTGGATTTTGTGCATGTCTTATATGGGCAACCATAGCGACTGTTAGTTCATGAGTATAGTAGTCTTCCTATTCCCATAAGAAACTATTTGGTCTTAGTTTTTTCGCAACCTCTGGCTCATACAAATCTCTCCCTCCCAGTTCCTCTTGCACAGGTCTCTGAATTGTGGGGGTAGAGGATGTGATAGGCATGCACCATTTGTGACTGCGTACCCCACAGACACTTGCCAATACTCTACCCAGCTGCAACTTTCTGAAATAATCCCCCCCCCCCATAACAACAAAGAAACTTCTCGGAAGAGGTGAAGACCTATGCCAATTTATGGGTGGAGAGACAGGAATATTTAATTTAAAGTCATATTCTGTAAGAGTTTCCTCTTATGAAAATACCTTACTAAAAATCCAGGACTGGAGAACTCATAAACTCCAGAGATGAATCAATTACTATTATTTTGCTAAATTTTTCCCCTAAAATCAGAAAGTGGTTGTTATCCACACAGCATTTCTGCCATTACTGCACCCTTAATGTCCACTGCCTGTCTGTATTGGAGCTCAAAGAGTCACAGCTCATTAAGGCTGCTACTGATTTTTCTCCCCTAGCATCTGCATAGCACCTTGGGATACTATGAAAATTTACTAAGAGGAAGGAAGATTCCCCGTTGGCACCACTTCTATGTCTCCATATCAAAGTATGTGGTGTTGTTAGCTGCAGCTGTAGGAAACGAGCAACACAGTGGCCTACATTGCTTTGGGTATTCTATGGGACCTCCTTGACCAATAATTCAACATTTGGCAAGAGACTTTCTACTTGGCAACATGCAGCATCTTGGAGGAGAAATATTCCCTGAGCAACTCCAATTAAACCATTAAATTCTTATATGGATATAGCTATATCTACATGCAGGTACCTGATGTTCTATTTCATGAGCTTTTATATGTAGAAGCTTGTAAAATACTTAATTTCCATTCAGCATTTTCAAATATCCTTAGCATTAGTTTTCCTGAATATCTACAATGTCCTATTTGGTCTTTGAGAATGAGTCTTCATTTGTGTTTTAATTTTTGGTATTGAAAACACCTTTTCAAGACCATTAATTCACTTATTGGAACCAAAGAGCTTTTACAATTTCTAGTCCTCTATGTTGTACAATTTCTAATTTTTTAGTTTTCTTTCATTTTTTACAGCAGAAGTTTTTAAAAAAAATTATTTTCATTGCTTACACACATATATTTTATTTTACATATATTAAATGTAATATGTATTTTACATATATTATGTTACACACTAATATATTTATTTATAATTAATTCTTTTTATTTATAACTTCTGAGACGTTTTTATATCTAGTATCAAAGTCAAGTTATGTTCTTCAAATCTTTTAATCAAAACAGAGCAAGAGAACAAGGTAAACTACTGTAAGACATGAGAAGTGGTTTGTTTAATTCCCAGCAATCATTTTCTCAGACTTAAAGCCAAGCGCATACTTTCTAGGATGCTTTGTTATGGTGATATCCCACTTCCTATTATGTTTTATTATATCACCTTTTCCTAGGCTACTCTACTATCAAAGATACACACTGTCCTCAGCAACAGCTCTATCTTACTCTCAGTTTTGTCAGTGCTGGGGCCATCTCTGTTCCATCAGTCTATGTGAGTGGTGTTTTCTGGAACATGGCATTCTGAATATTTCACAAAAGGCAGAAAGGTTGGGGAAATACCTACTACCTCTTGAAACTTCTGCTGTGATCATATATCTTGTAATCTTTCATTGGTCTCAAAGTCAAATATTTGTCCAAAAAGCGTATTCTCAGCAAAAGGCACAAGTCACAGGGCCTTCTTCTCAGAAGTTGAGGGCAGATGGTATGGAATATCACAGCACGAAAATGTAAAAAAAAAAAATGCAGTCTAGGGCAAAAACACATGAGTTTCACTTCCGCGCATGCTGCTTGGTAGTTACCCAAAGTTTGTCACTGACTCCTGTGACTTTCATCGTCTTTCATTTTTTAATTTTATTCAATCATATGTGTATGTCTAGGGATCATGTGTGCACAGTGCCTGTGGGGACCAAGGCGTTACTGGGATAGGGGTTACAGAGAATTGTCAGCTGTCTCCTGTGTGCTCTGGGAAAGAAACCAGAATTCTTAGCCTCTGTGTCACATCTCCAGGTTCACTTCCATCACGTTTAAGACAGGTTGCACAGTTCACCTACATCATTGAAATAAGTACCCAGGTCATTAAATAAAGTACTTCAACAGTCTGCATTGTTAGTGGGACTTTCAACTAAGTCTGATTACATTTCTAAATTAGCATGTGTCGAATTGTTGTTGTCTGTGATCTTTGTCATTGGTCCTCATTTTTCTTCCTGCTAGAGGATTAAACTCAGGTCCTGATCATGTTTTGAGTGACATCTTTACCACAGAATGACCTATTTTGTGACTGAGTAACATCCCCTAAAAGTAAACTTCCTTCATGGGGCTCTAGAACAGCCTTGCAATAATCTGTTTCCTGTAGACCATTAGTTGATGACAGCACATAGTAGCCCGAGTCTCTGGATCCCTCTAATCACCACATGCACACCCATTATATAGTAGAGAAAAACAGTGGGACTTTAAAGAAGGGAGGGCATATAGCAACCCATTGTCTATCCATTCAGAGGAATGCTTTTAGAAAAAATTAAATGTTTTTGAGAAATTGTCATATTTCAAAGGAAAAAAATATTAATGTACAATACAGCTATGCAGATGTTATAAGTATAGATTGAGATTGTGAGGAGCATATTAGATATCAAGATCATCTCCCATTATTCAGTTTTATATATGTTTGCAGATTCACTTACTTAAAAATTAATGTACCTTTACACTTCTTAAGAGTAATACGCAATTTGTTTTGTTATCATTCTCTGCCTTTCACAGAGAAGGAACTTGAAAAATGTGCTCTAATGTGTAAATGATTCTTAAACCATTAACAATGTGCTTATTTACCATTTAAGCTTATGTTTCTCAGTTTCCAAAACTTAAAACAAATTCAAATTGTATCACAGGCTTAGAACTGATCTACATTTTTTGACGAAATGTCCCACTTAGTACAATCCACATGATTTAAAAGATTTGCCGTAAAATGCCTGAACTGTGAAAGCGAAACATTTAAAAAGCAGATTGGAATGGAAATTGGCAAGTTGAGCTGAGCCCACTTTACAGCTGTAATAAAGTAAATTGACCCCAGATGGATAATTAAATAGAACTCTGCTTGAGCAAGGCTTGGCTTCTAACTGTTACAGCCTCTAAACAGAGTTGTCAGGCATTGCGTTTGCCATGGGACACATCTAGAGAGCCATAAAGTGAAGGGCCTATCCTATTTGTTTAAAGTTACAAAGATGCATGGATTCTGTTTTGTACTTTTGAATTGGCGAGTGTAAAATTGTTAGTGAGCAAATTGTATGCCCTCGTAAGCGCTTTAGTTATCACTCAAAGAAATAGCTATTGTGTTGTTTAAATCAGTAACTTCTGCTCCCTTTCCTGTGGCAATACGATGCAAAGAAATCACTGGCAATGAAACTACAGATCGGTCTCTCAAGATTGTCTTGTTCAGAAACTTCTTGAGCTGAACTCTCTTGGCTACTTGTTCAGGTTTCAACATTCGGTCCAGTTCTGAGCCTTGTGAGGATTAAGAACAGATTGTAGTTATTAAGTAAATTTCTATTAATGCATTTCACAGATATTATTAAGTGCTTGTATGTGTCATAGTATGTGAGAAGGTAGATGTGAACAAGTCAGGCGGGATTTTAACTTTCCAAAGCCAGAAAGACCTTCCATTTATGATTATGTCCATGAAACTGTCCACCTTTTATTCACCAACATTTTTAGAGAAGTTAGAATTTGGGCAATGATATTGAGAAATGATAATAAGTCTAGTGTGAGAAAATGAACAGAAGGTCATAGGAGATAAGGAGACCCAGGAAAGCAATGCTCAAACTCAACGAAGAAACAAAAGAACACAAGTAAACACAACTACGTAGGTCTATTAAAACATTACTAAAAAGATGATTTTGTTTGTAATTCTTTTCAGTTTATAAGCAGACTGAAGCACAATTGTGTAAAACAATGAAACTGAAAATTCAGCTTACAATACGTAAGTTTTTAACTTACAGAAAGAGGTGTGCAGTGATAATGGAAAGAATACACATTTACATGTCTTAAAATTTGATTGGTATTAATCATTGTTTAAATTGAGCTGTTTATTGTAACCACTAGGAACATATTTTTTTTTCAGAAAAGTACCTAATGAAAGACACAATGAAATTTAAATGTTGTAGTAGAAAACAATAAAATACTAATGAAGAAATAAAGGAATACAATAGATAAAATAAGCATATGCAAAACAAATACTGAAATTGCAAATGTTGATCAATGTGAATTAGAAAACCCGAACAGAATGAATAATCAAGATTCTACAAACATTAAAAGTGAAGAAACACGTGAGAAAGAACGTGTGATTTTTGTTTTTCCGAGACGAGACTGAGTTACCCGACTTAAGATAATACTTACAGTATCATCCATGTCCCCCGTAAACTTCATAGTGGGCTTTCCTTAACAGTCAAGTAAGTTTCGATTCTCTGAACATGTCACATTGTCACTATCCGTTTGTCATTGGTGATGATGGATGCCTAGCTTGGTTCCATTCCTTGTTCCTGTGAATAATGAAGCCACACGAACAGCCATGCCACTGTCCATCTCTGTGGGAGAATATGGAATCCTTTGCCCTTGCTGGGTCGCATGGCAGTTTGAAGTGGGCATTTGAAGGAACCTTGATGCGGACGTCTGTAGTGGTTACACTAGTTTACACTCTCACCAGCTGTGGCTAAGGGCACTGCTTTCCCCACAGTCTCACCATTTGCTGTCGTTTGTCTTCTTCACGGTAGCTGTCCTAGCTGCTTTTATGTCAACTTAACACAAGATAGGGTCATTTTGGAAGAAGGAAAAAAATTGAGGAAAATGCCCCCACCAGATTGTCCTCTCAATGTGGCCAAACCTGTGGTGCTTTGTCATGACTGATAACTGATGTTGAGAGGGCCCTACTTGAACATGGGTGGTGCCCATCGCTAGTGGTCCTGGGTGAGATGAGAAAGCAGGCTATAGGGTTGGGCTGACCTAGGATCCTGGTTCTGTGCCAGGGTAGTTGCAGGGGAGTGCGAAGGGGGTTTCCCTCAGGCTGCCCTCTCTCCCATGTCCTCACCACCAGGGTGAGCTCTCCTGTATGGAGTGATTTCACTCCTTGCAGAGATGAGCAAGGGGCGGGCCCATTCTCTGACCTCGATGTCCTCAGGGTCTGATCTCCCATTCTGACACCTTCAGGGTCAGCTCTACTGTGCAGGTGTGGCACAGGGACAACTCTCTCTAGTGCTGCAGCTGATTGATTTTCCCCCCCCTTTTTATTTTTATTTTTTTTTTGCTTTCTCTCTCTTTTCTTTTTCTCTTAAATTGTATTTTATTTTATTTGAGGTGGGGAGGTTGCAAGGCCAGAGGGTAGATACAAAGGGACAGGAAGATGAATGGGATAGAGATGCATGATATGAAAGACACAAAGAAGAAGTAGAAAGGAGAAAAACAAGAAAAAAGAAACAGGCTGAGCAAGTCAGATGGAGCAAAGCACTCAGCACCTGCCCCTCAGAGCCTCTAATTCAGTTGTTGCCTCATATGCCTGCCTTGAGTTTTTGCCCTAACTTCCCGTCATGATGGACTGTGATCCCCATGGCTGCTTTCCTCCCCAAGTTCTTTTTGGTCCTGGCATTTCATCACAGCAATAGAAAGCTTAAGATTGTAGTTGTTTGAGATAAATTCTCAAAGAGAGTTTATTTACATTTCCCTGATAACTGAGAATGTTAAACAGTTTTTGAAAACATCTATGGGCCATTTGTGTTTCTTCCTTTGAGACTAGCTGCTCATTTCATTATCCTATTTACCGACTGGCAGTTCTGAGGTTTGGGTATTTAAATTTTATAGTGCTTTATTTATTCTATATATCAAGCTCCCAGAGAGAGGTATATCTGGCAAAGACTTTCTTCCTAATCTGTGGAATATCTGTTTGTTCTGCTGATAATTTTCGTTGCTGTGTAGAAACTATTAAATTTCATAAAGTCTACTTCTTGATTCTTGGGACTATGCCCTGTGTCATTAGAGTTCTCTTCGGCAGGTTCTTACCTATACCATTGACAATACCCAAAACAAGTGAATTCCCTATGTTTTGTTCTAGAAGCCTCTTTCAGTTTAGGGTTTTGTCTATCTATGATCATTTGTGTTTGCATGTGTTTATGGTATTTTTGGTTTATTTTCTAGTTTTCTGAAGAATGCCATTGGAATTTTGATAGGGATCATGGTGAATTTGCAAATGACTTTTATCCATATGGACATTTTCATAAAATTAACTCTGCCAATCCAGAAACATGAGAGGTTTCTCTTCTATCTAGCAGCTTTATTTTGTGGAAGGAGCAGCGGGTTGCTTTTCGTCCGACCCGGCATCTGGCCACCTGGCTAGCTTTACCCAAAGTAATTACACAGAAACTGTATTAATTTAAACACCGCCTGGCCCATTATCTGTAGCCTCTTCTTGGTTAACTTTCATATCTTGATTCAACCAATTTTTAATAACCTGTATGTCACCACAAGGTCGTGGCTTACCGGGAAAGATTCAGCGTGTCTGACCTGGCAGCTTCATGGAGGGCAGCTCTCTGACTCTGCATTCTTCCTCCCAGAATTCAGTTCTGTCTTCCCTGCCTACCTATGTTCTGATCAATCAGGCCAAGCAGCTTCTTTATTAATTAACCAATGAAAGCAACAGAAATACAGAAGACCCTCCTACATCATTTCCCTTTTTTCTGTTTAAACAAAAAAGGAAAGCTTTCATTTTAACATAGTAAAATTACATATAGCAAACAGTTATAAAGCAAGAATTATAGTTACAATATCTATATCTATTTTAACTTTCATCATAATTAAGGAAAACTATAACTATAACTAACCATTCTTCAACTCCATCAAAGACTCCAGAAGGATATAATATTACCTAAGTAAAAAAGAAGTAAGCAACTTCCAAAACTCTAGAAATGACAGAGACATCTCGCTGCCTGTACAGTCACCCAAAGTTCTTTTGTACCATTGGGGCATCCATCTTTGGCCTACAGGCCCATAGTATCCAGCAGACATTTACATGAAGCAGGAAATTTCAAAGGCAGTTCAGTCACTATCTGCTGTGTCCTGCAGAATGTCTAGCAGACTCTTTCATGAGTCAGGAAACCTGAAGGATCATCTCACCTTTAGGCAAGTACACCAGTCCTCTCTCTATGGGTTCTCTGTGTCCAGTTTATGCATCAGTCCAGGCAAGAGCAGTTTCTTGCCCAGATGTCTATCAAACTCCATAAGTAGCCTCTTCGATGCCCATCTTCCTCTTGAAGTAGATTGGTGCTCCCAGGAGCAGACGTGTCTCATTGTCATGAAAAGCCCTAAGTTATTAAAACATTTAAAATGCCATATTCTGTAGTCTTTGAAAGATATGAAGAATGCCTATATAACTGAAATATATCTCTATATATCTAGAAAAATCTAATTAACATGACTACAAGCTTGACTATTATCGATGATTATACATTAACAATTTATATTTCCTAATTATACATTACATTTTTAAATGAACTACACAATCACAATACCTTAATCAAGATCAGAAATACATATACATATAACAAAATTGACCTTAAACTTGTATCAATAAGTCAAGATTTATACCAATGCAAATTATTCATACCTATATCATATCCCCCTTTAAATGTAAAAGAACATTTATAAGCAATATTTGGGAATATGGGCACAATTATTTCTCTCCAAACTGCTTTGTGCTGAATGGGGGTGCTGTTATTCAGGGCTTTCATGGTATAACCTGTGTGCTAGATTCATCTCAGTCAACAGTTGAGCAAAGTAATTTCTTGAGGGTGTTTACAGCAACCTTTCAGGAGGACGGGGTCTATCATACCATATTGGGATAGAAGCAATCCACAGGGTCTCATCCTCTGTGAAAACAAAAGAAGACCCTCCTTTCCAAAGCATCATATTCTTAGACCCAAATCCTAAAGTCAAGATACCTTTAGAACATATATGTTGGTTTAGTTTTGCAGTTCATACAATGAAATGTTTTTCTGTACTTAGCTCCTTCACCGTCAAAAGTTTTAAAGAAAACACAATGTACATAATCCAGACTCTCTGTGAATTTTCCATTTTTACGTGGCTTATTTTTCTTTATTTCTTTTAATCTATAACTATCTGTACTTTGTCTCTTTAAAGACTTTACCCCTTTTTTTAAGGCATTAACTTTATTCTCTATATTCTTTTTCTTCTCTCTCCCAAGCCTACGTATGTCTAAAACTATGATCCATTTAAATGTCTTTTATGTCTGAATCTGTCCTATTATGAATCTGTAATTCTTTATTATCCAGGAGCATTTCTTAAAATGTTAAGCACTTCCTAAAAACTTTAGTTGCACCATGTAGAGATAATATGGTACTGCCTGTTTACTGCCAGTCTAAACCTTAATTGCACTGTTATTAGGATAATTATGATAGTTCGTGCCTGAGACCAGCACAGTTCAGCAGGGCTGAGCTGAACCACTCCTGCCTCAGAGCCTTTTGGAGCCCCTGAGCCACGCACAGTTCCAGGCACACAGCAGTCCACATTGTCATCAAGCAAGCCTTAGCACTTTACTTCAAATGCTCCATTCAAAAGCTCAGACAGAGATTGCGATGGCGGCACAGCCCAGGAAGTGGTTTTTCAAAACCGCCACTTTCTAGTAGACCTGGTCCCGCTGCCTACTCAGGCAGGAAGAGCCGAGCCATGGGCATGGTCTCAGCTACTTTATTCCCGACCCGGAGTGGGCACACAAACGTCCGGGCCCAGAAATGCTCCATAGCCGGAGTTTGCACCAGTGGCTGGGCCCAGGAAATCGCATTTTAAAATGGTGCTTTTTTTCTGCCGATAATGCTGAAACAGGAAATCTCTCTATAGAACGCCCTAGCAAACAGCAAAATCTGTGTTAAACTCTCTTTCCCTTATTTTTAAGCCCTCTCAGGTTTTATGTGGAGTTCATTACCATGCTGGGCGCAACTCTGTAGAAGGAGCAGTGGGCTGATTTTCGTCCCGCCCTGGCTCCTGGTCGCCTGGCTAGCTTTACCCAAAATAATTACACAGAAACTGTATTAATTTAAACACCACTTGACCCATTATCTGTAGCCTCTTCTTGGCTAACTCTTATATCTTGATTCAGCCCATTTCTAATAATCTGTATGTCACCACGAGGTCGTGGCTTACTGGGAAAGATTCAGCATGTCTGACCTGGCAGTTTCATGGCAGGAAGCTCTCTGACTCTGCCTTCTTTCTCCCAGAATTCAGTTCTGTCTTTCCTGCCTACCTATGTTCTGATCAATCAGGCCAAGCAGCTTCTTTATTAATTAACCAATGAAAGCAACAGAAATGCAGAAGACCCTCCTACATCATTATTTCATTTCTTTCTTTCATCATTACATGCTGTTTTGAGCTAATAATTATTGCTCACATTTCCTTTAGAATATATTTTTATATTCAAGATGGTTTACACTGTTTATATGCAGTGTAATGAGCATGTCATACTTGTGGTCTACTTTCTAAAGTTAAATATTATGGAACCCTCAGTGACAGATTGGTGAAAGACCTTTCATAGGGATAATCTTGTGGAATTTGTCTTTTCTGGTCTATTTTTATCATTATTACTACTTTAGTGTATTAAGACATGTATTCAAAATTCTGAGGCCTGGAGTGATAACTCAGTCTGCAGATTGCTTGCCTTCCAAGCATTATAACAAGACTTTAATACCCCAAAAATCGTGCAAAAATATCTGGATGTCATAGAGTATACTTGTAATGCCTGTGTAGGAGATGAGGAACCACAAAATCCCCTAAGGCTAACTATAATGGGGTTCAATTAAAGATGCGACAAATAGCTAAAGGGGAGCTAAAATCTGAGGTTAAAGATGTTTACTTACAATGGGATTCTCTGTCCATTTTTTTATTCTACTCTATATTCTCATTTTTTGCTTGTCTCACTTGTTATATATACTTCTATCCATTACAAAGATTCCAAGTCATATATACCCTTAAAACCAGCAATTCCTCAGCCCTGGCAGGTTCCAGGGCTGGAATTCTTTTGCCCAATAACAAACCAGATAAGTGTTTTTACACACACAGAGACAGATCCATGGGAGTGGCTAGTACACATTGAATGAGCTCCTCAATGAAGAAAGGTTATTAAATCATCAACGAATTGAAGAAAAGAAGGTTAATGTGGTACACTACATTTTTAGGTGATAGATAAAAGGTTTATTTCAGGAAAATTTTGAATATCACATAGATTGTTTAAATCTGCATGCCGTATCTTTTCTCCCAGTAAACATAGAAGCTATCAGGTAACCAGGCAAACTACATAAACAGTTAGGAAGTGTAAACAGAGACTACCCTTCAGTTTCCCAGCTGCCCAGACTGGAATAATCAGACAGAAACTATATTAATTACAACATTGTTTGGCCGATGGTCCAGGAATATTTCTAGCTAGCTCTTATATCTTATATTAACCCATTTCTATTCATCTGTATATATCACTACAAGGCTGTGGCCTACTGCTAAGGTTCTGGCATCTTTCTCCTTCAGCAGCTACCTGATGTCTCCTTGACTCCTCCTACTTTCCTCTCTCTGTCTCTGTTCAGATTTCCCACCTAACTTTGCTAAGCCATGGGCCAAAGCAGCTTTACTCATTAACCAATAAAGGCAACATATATACAGAAGGATATCCCACATCAAGATAGAAATCTTGGCTTTTAATCAGATAACACATACATGAGACCTGCAGGTTTTACTGGCCTTGGTCTGGAGATAGACTTACTGCTCTTAGCAAAGAAGAGACCCAGACCTCCTAATTATCAGTTCTGGTCTAGGCTGTTATCAGTTGTTCTGGTCATGGGGTAAAACCAGAACAACAGCGTGGGCAGGTAGTAATTCTATGTCCTTGGTTATCAGTGACTATCTTAGATGAAATGCTCTATGCCTGGACCCTAAGCACTGGCCAAATGCCTGCTGATAAAGATAATTGCAAAAAGGTAGATCTCTCCGCTTACTTAGGTGAGAGGAATGAAGACAGTTTAGTGAAAACAGTTCCGAACTGTGGGAATTAATTCCCAAATATATAAAAGAAAAGATATCAGCTAGAGCAAAAAACCTACAGCAAATTTCAGCCACTTACAAAGCAATAATGTCAAAGACCCTCCATAGTAAAGAGCACTAGCCTTTTGTTTTAGCCTTTATCAGTTCCCTTAGTTCTGATAAGCTGATCGTGAAAAGGTGGCTGAGCAATTACTATATAATGTTGTGGCTTGTAGCATAACTAGCCAGACAGCCTGGCCTACTTGACAAATTCCAGGCCAATGAGAAACCCTGTCTAAAGAATAAAATGAATATCAACTAAAGAATTTCATTCTAGGTTGTCTTCTGACCTCTAGTCCATGTGCACACACATGCACATAAACAAAGCCGAGCACATACATACACCTGAACAACGCACAAAACTGTTTACTCTCTTTACAATTATAAAAGGATGTGTTTTGAAGTTCATACAAACTAAAGGTATGATCTGAAGTAGTCTACTGCACTTAAGGACACACTGAGCAAGACTTAAGGTCGTGTGCAATTCTTGAGGGTCAGTTGTTGTAATGACTCCAAATGAGTTTTCTGCTGTCCCCCTTGGGCTGCTCAGGTTCTCTGCACAGTTGATAAGTGGAGAATGAGTGGAAGGATTAAGCATCTTCTGTCTCAGATCCTTATCTCGAAGTGGCATTGCCATATTTCTTTCTTCTCATTGCAAAGGCCTCAACTCTGCCCCCCTGTGGCACTTTTTCTTCAAGGGAATGTTTTGATGCTTGAAGAAGTCATCGGGAAGAAAATTGGCTCTCTCCTTCACAGGAACACTCAAAAATAGAATAATCTTTCTGGTTTTATTTAGAAACCACTTCAAGACCACTTAAGCAGGTACTTAACAGGCTTTGTGATAGAATTCTTCTGGGACTTTTTAAGATCCATTGCTATTTTTACAAAAACGGTTCCTAAAACTACATTTTATTTTTTAAATTTATTTATTTATTTTTTATTTTTTTCCATTCAAAAATTTACACTTCCTCCTCTCCTCTCATTTCCCTCCTACTCCCGCACTTCCCCTCCTCCCTCCCCTTCCCTCCTTAAGAGAGGTCAGGGAACCCTGCCCTGTGGGAAGTCCAAGGCCCTTTCCCCTACATTCAGGACTAGGAAGCTTTGCTAAAACTACATTTTATAAGGAGAACCATAGCACTGGAGAGATTCTCAGTAGTTAAAAGCACTAGCTGTTCTTGCAGAGGACCTAGGTTCATTCCAAGCACACACTCGGCAGCTCACCACTATCCAATTCTAGTTCTAGGGAATCCAATACCTTTTCCTGACCTATGCAGGCACTGGGAATACATGTGGTGCACAGGTAGACAAGAGAGAAAACACTCATATGCATAAAATAAAAGTTTAATCACTTTTTAAAAAGTTTTAAAAAGAGAATCACAGAAGAGGGAGAACTTTTAGCTCTTTGTCCCCCAGCGATTTGGTGAAGTGGCCCTGCCCAGATGTGAAGTGTCTCTGTGGCAGCGTGGGTTTTCCTTTGCATCACTGATCTCCTTAACTGAGAATATGGTCAAGTGGGGTCTCATGTAATGAGACTCATCTGTTTGGACCTCAAAGCAAAGCTCCATTCTCAAATAAGCGATTCTCTAACAGACTTTGATCTTGTAGTGTAAACAGCCACGAGTTCCATGTAACCTTCATCCTGAGAGGCCACGGGAACACACTGCTCTGCACAGTGTGCAGCGCAACGATCAAAGTAACAGCTGAATAATTATAGCAGAATCAAGCTGTCTCGGTGGTGTACTTATTGGCACATCTTATCAAAAAAGAAGGCACATTCTGAATTCTGATGTTTTGCGAAGGTCTATCAATTTTCAAGAGATTGTAATTAAGAAAATATTATACTTGGCAGAACTTTCTGCTATTATCAACTAACTGAAAATCAAAGGAAAAGCATGTTGTGTAATGTAATTGCTACAAATTGTGGCTATTTGGAATATTAGTGTAAGACCTGGAAGGATTTTCATTGTATTTGTGTGCTTTATGGAAGGACAAATTGCAAAATTAGTTTCAGGCAATTTTGTAAATGTGAACAGTAAATCACAGAGAATAGTTTGTTTTGTTCCCTCTACACATAGATTTGTTTTGTCTGAAGGAGACACAGGTGCTATGCCTCCGTATGACAGCAGATGGCAGTAACGATGCATCAAAAATTCATTCAAGCTTTTGTTTTGTTTTGGTGTGTGTGTGTGTGTGTCTCTGTCCTTCTATCTGAGTAGTGTTTAAACGTATGTGACACCCAAATCTAGAATTTATAATGAACATTTATAGTTAAAAATTTTCTTAGTATTCTTTTCTCCTTATTTTATTTCTCTTTTTAATAAGGGCCTGTATTCTCTATTGTTATCCTTATACTTTGAAAAAGTCGTCATGCTTTAACAGAACAACAGAAACTTATTTTTAACTTTTTCCCACGCAGACGCTATTTGACATTTGACCAGAAGAATGCTAAGGACATACAGCCAGGACAGTGCTCTGGAGAAGTGGGAATTCTAAATTCCAAACTTCTGTTTCTTAATCTTCACTTCCATGTGGAAATTTGCTAAGTACCAATGAGGGATCCCCTCTCCTTTCAGATCCCAGGAACTTCTTCTGTGGTTCAGAGAAAATGGAAGCAGCAGCAACATGTTTCTCAGCCCCGAGGGTCCGGACAGCAGAGCAAGGCCCGGATTAGCGCTGTGGCAGCTGAGATAAAGCAGATCCGAGCGCGGAGGAAAACAGCCCGGATGCTCATGGTCGTTCTTCTGGTCTTTGCAATTTGCTATCTCCCAATCAGCATTCTCAATGTGCTAAAGAGGTAAAGCCCATGTATTTATTTGAAAATCAGGCAGCTTGGCATTTAATTAAGAACTCCTTTCTTTCTAAACAGACAAAACCCTCTCCTAGGTACTTTATCGGGCCAGTCAACTCAGTTGTTAGAACACTTAAGGCAACATCAGCCTACTAGCAAGCTCGGTCAGTGGAGATTTTCAGTTGAATGGTAGATAAAATAGCTGTTTTCCTAACCTCTCGGGGTTGATTGCTAAGCCTTAGATGGAGGAAACATTCTAATAAAAATCGTGTTTCAATAACTAATTTCATAAATAAAATTACACATTTGAGTTCTTTTTCATGAGAATAAATGGGTTTCCAACATTATTCTCAAATATATAAATGACCACACTACAGTCCTTTCTGTCAAAAAAAATATTTTCAGAATAAAAAGAGATAAGAACAATTTATTTGGGGCACTAAACACAGCAGCCATGAAGTAGATATTTTGTGTTCAACATTAAACCTAGAGAAAGATGTTCATTTCTTGAAATTATTGAAATAATTTCAGTATCGATATTAATATAACATATGTATGTGTTATGTTTATATAATGTAGTATAACATTATATTATACATTCTACATATTATAGAATAATATGGTACCATGTTATATTCATGACAATATAATATATTACCATGTTGTATTGTATCAAACCTGTTGCACACAGACTGGACCCAAGGCAACCTTAATTCTGTTTCTAAAAGTCTTCAAACTTAATCTGTTCCTTTTCCCAAAGTCAGAGTCAGTATCATATTCCTCACAGCTGGGGACCTTAGGGACAGATAGGCTTGGCTAGACTCAGATAAAAGGTGGTATAACCAGCTGAAAAGATTGGCTCTTTATGTTCGTTTAAAGACACTTTTAATGAAGAAGTAGAAAATGAGCTTTTGTTCAGAAACATCATAGCCTTGTATATTACAAGGTTTTGAGAAACCCTGATCTTGAGATCTGTGTCCACTCACAGTACATCATTTCCCCTTTACTTCTGCTAAGTCTCTCCTCTCATGTTATTTCTCACAGAAATCAAATGCAAAAAATATTGTCTTGCTAGTTTCTGTTTCTAATATTGAGTGTAATAGAATTGAATGACACTGAATAAATAGATTCTTCCTTTCTCTTCCCCTCCTCCTCTCTCCCCTCCTGCTTTTTCCTTCTTCCCCTCCTTTATTTACTAGTCTAAATGAACTAGTTTAAGAATGGATTTAGCACTCTGTGAGGTGCACATTTGAATTTCTTCTATCTCTGCTCTTGACCTCTGCCTCTAATCATTTCCAAATGCCATCTTGTCAATAATACTCAGCTTATTATTCTGAATTGAGTACCTTCCTTTCCTGGGGAGAAAAATTTTTATGTTTAATGTTAAAATGTTTCAAGTTTTGAGCAATAAACCTGTTTGTATACACAAACATTTTAAAACAATTTTGAAAATTGTGTTTACTCATGCCATTTTTTAAAAATATGTATATTTAAATTTAGCCTTGCTTTGCATATCAATTTTGCTTTCATTTATTTTTCACACACTGTAAAGTCCTGTCTTCTTTTTCTTGAAATGTAGTCTTTTGCCTGTTTGATTAAAGCTAACTTCCTCCAAGTGATCTAGTATTTCAAAGACTTTGAACTCGCACTTGTATCTTATTGCAGACTGAATTTGTCCACATTCTTTCATTCTATGTGTGGTTTTACAAACTTTTACGGCTCTGTAGAGCATCACTGTGTCCAAGAAATTCATCACTATCATGCACCTTTCTCTTTGGAAAGCAGTCTAAGCTACAAGTCACATGGTCATTGATAAGGCCTCCAGGAGGGAACACATCTCTTCATCCTGGGACAGAGTAGCTGCAAGTGTGTGGCTGGGTTAGTGGACATCACTGTTAAATTCTACCAGAGAAGGGAGAGGGAGATTTCTAAGAATAGAATGTGGTGGGCTTGACTTTTCTTTTTAGTGGTGTGTGTGTGTGTGTGTGTGTGTGTGTGTGTGTTGCTGCACACATATCATAACACAGGTATGAAGGTTAGAGGACAAGAGAAAAATTGTCGGGAGTCAGTTCTTGCTTTCTGCTCTTCATTTCTGCAGCTGTGCTGTGTATTCCGAGGTAGCCGGGCTAGGGGCTTCCAGGAGATTCTCCTGTCTCCACCTGCAAGCTCACAATATGATTGTTAAGATTACAGATGTGCTCTAATATGTCAGGATTTTTATGGGCGTTCTGGGAATCTGAACTCAGGTTAATAAGTCTTTACAGGAATTACTTTTACCCCCTACCTAATCACCCCACACCAGTGAAAGACAACGTTGAAATTGCTCAAAAATGGCCTTTGAGTGTACTGTAATACATTTTCAGTTTAACATAATATATGAAAACTTGAAACTCATGTACCTAAAGACTATCAGAATCTTACTCATTGAAAACCTGTCACTTACTCTATACAAAGATACCTCATGAAAATTTCAATGAGACTGGGAACATTAGAGATTAGGAAATATACATTCATCAGTGCACAAGTGAACGTGGGAAGAATTTAGCAGTCCAATTTTGAACTGCTAATTAAAATATGTGCAATGGGTCTGGGAGATGGCTTAGTGGATAAGAACAGTGGCTGGTCTTCCAGAGGACCAGGGTTCAACTCCCAGCACCTACATGGCTGCTGACCACCATCTATAACTCCAGTTAAAGGAGACCCAGCACCCTTCCATGACTGTTGTGAGTACCAGGCATGCACACAAGTGATGCACAGACTGGTACGCATGATACCATCCATGCATATAGAATAAATTTTTAAAGGTGTACAGAATGGAATAGCAACAAGGTTAGTCAATCCATCTAGAAACAAGAGAACAGGATGGAAAGTCAGCTTCTATCTTGTTGACAAGAGATTTGCGTTTCCTGATTCCAGCCTTTTCCTCTGAGCCGACTTGTATTTTTTTATGTACCCTGCGTACCCTAGAGGTTCTGATGGGTACCCAAAATCATTCTGAAGATACGGGGCTGTCAGTGCAGAGTTCAGGGCCAGTTTATTGCTGTGAAGTTTGTTCACCTTTGAAATTTCAATTATTTAAAGATCCCTCTTGATTTTGTTTCTGTTTCTCTTCCTACAGAGTGTTTGGGATGTTCACACACACCGAAGACAGAGAAACTGTCTATGCTTGGTTCACGTTTTCCCACTGGCTTGTGTATGCTAACAGTGCTGCTAACCCAATCATTTACAACTTTCTCAGTGGTGAGTGTCCAGTGTTTCGTCAGTAGCTTCTCCTCAATGGTGGAGCATCCAGAGCAGATGCTCCGGGACAGTTCTGAAGAGAGATACAGAAGTTAGTGTCTGTTGTGGGAGCTATTGCAGCTCCTGACTGGATTGGTTTTGGATTTCTTCTTTTTGAAAGTGAATACATGGCACGAAGCATTTCAGAGGACGCTGTGCAATATTTTCTCAGAAAACTTAGAATAAGTAGTAAATGGACCAGTGAAAATTTTGAGTATCATACATTTCTTTTATCAAACCTGTGATTAAAAAGTATGAAATACCTTTATCTGTTTTGCATTTATATGTTATTTTTTTGTCAAAATGCATGGCATAATTGAAACTGGATTGAAACCAACCCACTTTCAGATATTTGTATACTTAAGTTCCTTGAAGAATTCTCACTCGCCAAAAAAAACCCAGGATTTCTCACAAATAAAAAATACACATATAAAGCTGATTAAGCACACCTATGCAATATATTTTGCATATATTATTATATATTATGTATATGTATATGCAATGAAATAGGATATCATCTAGCCCCACTTCTTCCCTTCAAATCCTTGTCATGATCTCCCAAACATACATATACCAAGTTCATGTTTGGTTTTGATTGTTTTAATAGTTCACTAAATTCATATAGAACTGCCCATAAGTGTGTAAGTGTGTGCCATCCCCTGGAGCTTCGGAAGCCTACAGGTGGCCTCATCAGAACTATGCTGCAATTATCTACATTTTTGTACTGTTTTGTTCCCAATTACTTGGCTATGTATTTGTTTCCCTTTCTAACTATATAGTCATTTTTATGTTCAAGAAAACTATTTATTGTACATTTAATAAAGAGCATGTGCCTTCCAATTTCATATTGACTTTTTGGTTTGCATGATTTGTCTAAGTACTTAGAACATTTAGATAGAGAAAGACTTGATGGGGAGATAATTACAAATAGAAGATCTATTATAGATCTCAAAAGTTAAAAAATAAAAAAAGGATTTTGTGGTTTTGCTATCAATACATAACAAATGTTTGCATCAGTTTAATTACATTTAAGCTTTGATAACTGCATACATTTACTGAAATGTTACATGACAATCTAGAAATATAATTTTTTATAATTTCACGAATTAAAAAAGTTTAGTTGGTAAAATAAAAGGACAACCAATTTTATTTCAGAAAAGTAAGTTTGTCACTTTTTAAATAATTGCGGCCCACACCTTGGCTGGTGCTCTGACCTGGCACTGGGTAGCTGAAACCTGTACAGAAGTTGGGAGGCAAGTGTTTGAAGCGGAAGGCACAGACCAAAGCAGAGCCCTGGTATGAGGCTAAGTTGGGCCACAGACTATGATCTGGTGTGTGCCTGCCATTGTCCTAGGCCTGGGAATGGTCACCACACTTAGTCCCTCAGAAGCATAGGCCCAGAGAAAAGAAAGAACAGTTTCCACGAACAATCTTCACTCTAATAAAGGTAATCATTTCATCATCTTAAATGCCTAAATCTCACTAAGAGGTCAAAGATAAGTACTTGCTAAGATTCTTCCAGTTCCTTGCTTTTCCTATTTTGTCACACATGGGATATGGAAGCAGGATTTTCATAAAAACTACAATTTATTTTTCCTGTTTTGTGACCTCCCATGGTTTCAGCATCTTTATATTATAGCACATCTCTGTTTATTTACTTATGCACAACGTAGATAGATTTAATTGCTTTTAAAGCAATCAAGTGCCTTACAGAGTTAAAAACTAATGAGAAACACAAGGGTTTTGACTTTAAAGAAAGAAAAAAAACGCCAAGTATTACATAGGAAAATACTTCATCGTTTAATTTCCTTTCTCTATTTCCTTTATTGATACAAAATGCTCCACCTCACTGTTAGTGTGGCTCAAAGGAACCACCTGTGCACTCGGCATTGAGAGCTGTTGATACATAACTCACTCTCTTTTCATTCTCTCTGATCTGCCAGGAAAATTTCGAGAGGAATTTAAAGCTGCCTTTTCTTGCTGTCTTGGGGTTCATCATCGCCAAGGAGATCGGCTCGCAAGGGGACGCACAAGCACAGAGAGCAGGAAGTCCCTAACCACACAGATCAGCAACTTTGATAACGTATCAAAACTCTCAGAGCACGTGGTGCTTACCAGCATAAGCACACTCCCAGCAGCCAACGGGGCAGGACCGCTTCAAAACTGGTAGAATATTTATTGCTATGATGAGGACACCCGACTCAAACTATTCTTTTATACAAACTCTATGAATGGAAGTTTTAGTATCCAGTTGATCTAAACCTAAAATTATTTGTCAATCCATTTTTTTTGAATCGATCACTCTTTGGAAATAACCAAATTTGAAATACTTCCTGAACCATTTACTCGAACATGTTTTACCTTTAAACTGCAGTTGGATATATTTTAGGCTATTTCTTCTTAGTTTTTAGAACTGAAGTTTGTGGCAATTAAGGGTTTGAACATTTCTAATTCTTTTTATAACTCCTTGTTATTTTAATTCCACAACTCAAAATGGTTGCTAAAAATCGCAGAAAATCAATCATTTCTTTGACTGATAAAATAGGTAACAATTATTAACTCAGTTAACAACAGACATATGTTAATTGACTTAATATTTTTTTAAAAAATTCACAAAATCTATCATTACAATGTGCTAACTGGGAGACTATGTCTGAACAGAATAGTATACTATTTGTATATATTCAAAATTTATCGTTGAAAATCATATGAAATATATACTCTTAAGCTTAATTTGCCACTAATTTTATCTTTCATTTACTAAATGTTCTCAGGTTTATAACTTTACAAAAGCTAAGATCTTTGTGTGTGTGTGTGTGTGCAATACAGAATCAAAATGACTGTATTAAATTAAAATTTTTTCAGCAGCAACTACTAATACCTAATTATTTTCATCTCTGGGAAGGATTTAACATTTAAATTAAGAGCTAAAAATCAGATTATTGTATTCTTCGAATTAGGGAGAATGAGTTAGTCAGCCTGGCAGGAGAAAGAATGTGAAGCCATGGTGGTGAACATAGGAAGTGAGGGAAGGGCTGTAGACTCCAGGTCTGGGACAGGGCTTCAAAGCTGAGTCTCAAGCGGCTTGCACTAGGCTAGAGTTTGGTCCCCATCACTGAAAACAAACAACAGCAAATAAATGATACAAGGCTTGTTGTCGTCTATGAGGGAAAAATGCTGAGGATTCTCAGGCCTGGCGGATTAGTCACACAACCAAAGACAGTGGTCCCCACCACACACTGGCAGTACTGTTACAACCCCCAGTCCATCCCCATTAGGTTATACTATACTCTCTGTGTTAGTAATTTTAGCATGCCTGAGGCTAAGAGATGGGAAGTTAGGAAAATAGAAGGCTTGCTACTAACTTATTCACAAATAAAAAGTATAGAGTATACTTTGTATAAATGTAAGTCAGGGAATTGAAATGATAGATTTTTTTCAAATTTATTCTCTGTAAAATTATTCTGATGAAAGTATTCACTTCTAAATTAAAAGTTTGTAAGTATACTTATAACGTTGTTCTCCATCTCATACTGAACAGTAGACACTCTGATTATATCGAAACAGGATGTATTTAATATTTAAGAGAGATTTTATTTGAAAATAATTACATTGTCACATTGCCTTTGCCCAACTCTTCATTCTCAGAGAAAATACAACAAAATTATCCATACTTTCTTTTCAAAAGTTGAGGATTTTGTTACCATGTGCCTTTTAGTACTCTAAGCCAGGACTACCCTCTTACATGAGGTTTATCAAAACTATATGGCTGAGTATTGTGATGTTCTCTATCTATGAAAATGATTACTTTCAGTGTCTCCTTTCTCCCCTTTGAGAACTTTGTCTACCACGTACTACATGAAAGGAGAGCTGTAGTTTTCTGATTGTGGTGGCATTTAGCACTTTAAGATTTGAAAATAAGTTCAAATCCTCTGGATAATAAGCCTTAATGGCCTTGAAACTCAATAAAGATGATATATTGATTTTATCCGATATACTTGGGCTTCATTAAGTCTAAGCTGTTAGACAGTATTAGATCCTAAGATGCCAGTTCTTGTTATATAAACAAGTGGAGAGGTCTTGAGTGGGGATGGGGTGGAGAAGGATGGAAAAATAGAGAAGGAATGGGAAAAAGGGAGGGAGGGAGGGAGAAAGGGAGGAAGAGAGAGAGACAGAGAGAGAGAGAGAGAGAGAGAGAGAGAGAGAGAGAGAGAGAGAGAGATGGAGTAAGGAAAAGAAGTGGGATTGGTATGGTCAATCAAAAGTCAGAATTTTTTTGTTCTAAATTAATGATCCTTAATGTGTCCCTGAACCACCAACACCTGCAGTTCCCAGGAACTAAGATTAAACATGTATCCCAAACTTACTGAACCTGAATGAATGCCTTGGGCTTTATATCCAGAAGTGTATGAGCTTACAAATTCTACAGGTGATTATGACGCACTTTAGCCTTGAGAACTACTGCTCTAAATGGTGTCTCCATTAGCCCAACTTATTAGCCCATGTGAAATAAAGTCTTTTACTGCACAGGTATCTACAGCAGGGAGTACCATCTTCACTACTGTCGGCCTGGCTGGAGGTCTGAGAGAAGAGGCTGAATGTCCATGTGGAGTCTCACCCATGTCATCTCAAAGAGATAATGGTTTACAAAAACAGCTGCCACTGTGTTCTTAGTGTGATGTTAAAGAAGATGGATTTTAAGGCACTTGTGCGCTTTATAAGGGACCTGGATGACTGGAGATTTCATTAAAAGTTCTCAGTTACCGATTTTATTTACTAAAGTTTCTGTTTTATGGAAGCAGCTCATTTTCAAGAATAACTATTGCCTGGAAGAAAACTGTTGAATAAAACTGATACATGAATGAAACTCTGGGAATGGAATCATGAAGTATGTACATATTTCTCAACATTAGGGCCCATGAATTCTGAGTGATTTGAATTCATATGGTGACCTTTGTAGGAGAAATGGTTAAAAAATAAAAGGCGGCCCCAAAACATAGCAGTGTTATTGGGGTGTTTAACTACTTACCTCATTGTGTGCTACTGGCACAGATGAGGGACTTTATTGGAACAGTTTATTTTGGAGCTCAGTTATGCTGAACATTGGACATTGATCTGCCTTTATTTCTATTGTATTTCAAACCTTCAATGTGAGATGTTAATGTCATTAATTTTGTCACTAATAAGGATGGTGTAATAGTTTTATCAAATATATTTGAGATTAATGATTTATGAATTTTTATTGTATCATAAACCTTGACATTTTGAGTTTATTCATTGGGGCTAAATATCATCCCAAGTTTGTGAGAGAAAAAATGTGATTCCTAAATTTTCCACAATGTGGAATTAAGTAGCTGTAAATTATTGGTAAGTTTAGTGCAAAAGTGTTAGGCACAGTAATACTCAATCTTACCCCAGTGCACATTGATTCAGGAAGAATAGCAACTATGTTCATCAGTGACAATATGAATGTGTCTAGAGATGTTATTAACCATAACTGAAATGAGGGCTATTAGCACTTTGATACAATGTAACAATATCAGGTTCGCATTAGCGATGAATCAAACAAGCATCAACGCCATCTCAAAATACATAGATAGTCCTTACAATTAGAGACATTTCAATGAAACTCAATTTTCAACAGGTAACTCTTCTCTTTCATGTCACAACCAAAAGCATAAATTCCATCAGATTATTTTCAAACAGTTTTCACATTGCTTGATGCAAAATAATGAGATTTGGGGGCATCATTATATAAGTATGAAAGTTTTAATTTACAATCCATTCTATTACTTTATGCACAGCAGAAAGCAACAGGAACGTGAAAAGCACTGTTAGTCCTCCAAGTTCAAAGGGAATGTTTTTCCTACAGTTTTCTGCTATTGAAAAGGGGAACAAAAGACTCCCCAACTTGCCACGTATTTCTATTCTTTTAAATTTTCTTTATAGACTTTGGAGTTAGGAAATCTACATTTTTCATGAAACGTGTTTCTATTATTGTATCCATGTATGTATCAGCATGTCAGTTGTTCAACAAGTATACATTTAAAGTCCTTTATGCCTGATTGTACTGTGTTTTCATAACTATCTTTCTTATTCAAACAATGTGGCTATATGTCTCCCATTGTGAAGGTCGAATTATGTAGTTTTTAAGTAAAATATTGCTGAGAAGTCCATAATCACATCTACATTGTCCTGCTGTACTGTGTGAAAAATTATGTTGTTGTTCAATACATAAATTGGATATTTGCTCATAATTATTGTCAAGTCTTTGCAGGTAAGGATTGAATTAACCCTGATGCTGTACTTGATGACCAAAATATTTTCCAATAAGTTTATATAACCAGGGATAATTATGATATAAAGGGTTTTTAATATTGTTTCTAAGAAGGAGGTACTATAATAAAGGCTAATGTTAAATACACAAATATTTCATAAAAGCTATATAAAGCAACAAACTTATAGAACTAAAAATTGAAGCTTTTATCTGAGTCAGAATTTTCCTGTGTTTGTGACTTAGAATATTGATCCCCTTAATTTTCAGATTACTATCATAGCCTGCAAATGCATGAGTTAATTTTCACTAGGTAATTAAACTTTTAAACTAGACCTCTAGTTGACTCTTCTTTTACCCAGTTGATTCTCACAACTTCAGAATCTAGTGCAAATGGTTTAAATTTATAAAATTTATTCTTATTCAAGACATTTTATACTAACCTTTGTGAAAACTTAAAATGATCAAGGTAATCATTTGACTCATACGGAAGGAAGTATGATCGAAATGGCATGTGGCTTCCCTGGAGGAAGAGAGCTATTTTGAAATGAGGTTCCAAGAGGAGTGAGTGGGAATGCTGTGGGCTAATCCACAGTCACACACTAGACACCAGCCCTGAAGAGAGGGAAGAGCATCTGGCCTTCCATTCAAGCCAATGGCCATGTGCCAGGAGTGACAGAGAAATTGTAGAGGGGTACTCCGGTCTTGTCCTCTTCACCTGATTCTGGTTGGTCACCTGTCCTGCTTCTTTCCAAATCCACCCTTGTCCTGCACTCCAAAGCCCCAGATCTGCTCACCACCCTAAAATCCAACTTCATCAGGCTCTCCTTGTCTCCTGAAGTGAACAATGAACAAATTTCAGAAAAATATGAATCAAAGCCCCTAGGAAATGAACATGGAAGTGCTAGTGTCTCTGCAGTAGGCTGCACAGGTCTCTGTGCATCTACCCAGGGAAAGCATAAGAATGTCCTCTGTCAGTTCTATTTTTAGCAATTTGAGGAATCTTCCTACCAATTTCTCCACTGGTGGCATCAGTTTACATTCCCATCAGGAGAGAGAGTTACTGTTTCCCTACATTCTTGCTAACATTTGATGTTTGTTTTCTTGATGGAAACTCTGATGGGGTGATATAGTAAATCAAAGTAGTTTTCATCTGCATTTCCCTCTTGACTAATGATATTGAACACTTTTTCAAATATCTGTTGGTCATTTGTGTTTCTTCTTTTGAGAACTGGAGGATGTTAATGTTCACTTAGTGTTCAAATTTTGCACGTACACACACATAAATGTATATGTGTGTGTGCATTTATACATTTATATACAGATGATGAATATATATATACATACATACATACATACATATCTATGTCTATTCCCTGTCTAATGTATAATTGAGAGAGATTTTCTCCCATTCTGTTATTATGGTGACTGGTAGCTTTGCTGTACAGATTTTAATCGCATATAGTTCTATTTGTTGGTTTTTGACGCTATTTTTTATTCTACTGGAGTTATTTTCAGGAAGCCCTTGTTTGTGCTCATATCACAAAATAAAATGTTTTCCCTCTAGAAATTTTAGACTTTAGGATCTTGATCTAAGTATTTTATTCATTAAGAAACTTTGTACAAGTTGAGATCTAATTTCCACATAAATATTAATTTTTTGCAGCAGCATTTGCTGAGAAGGCTCTTTTTTCAGTGTATTTTGACACCTTTGCCAAAAATCAGGTGGCTATAGCTGTATTGATTCACATCTAAGTCTCCAGCTCCTCTCCAGTGATCTGAAGTCTGTTTTGTGCCAACACCTTGCGTTCACCATGGCTGCAGGATAATTTGAGGTCAGGATTTATGATAGCCCCAGCATTACTTTCTTGTAGGATTGCTTTGTCTATTTGAAGTGTTTTGTCTATCAGTTTGAGGATTTCTCTACAATTCTGTGAAGAATGTCACTGGAGATTATATTAAATATGTAGATTACTTTCTGTGCTATAACAATTTTTGCAATACTCTGCCTATCCATGGGCGTGGAAGGTATTTTGGAAATCTAGTGTCCTGTTCAATTTCTTTTTCTCAGTTCCTTAAAGATCTCATTTTGCTCACCTCCCATTGCTAGATTTATTTATAGGTGTCTTGCCCTTTATATTTATTTCCTATTTATTCATATTATTTTCTTTGTTTATTTACTTTTTAGGTTCTAGGAACCAAATGCATGCTGCTGTCCTTTTTAAGCAAACACTTTACAGTGAGATAAAGTCTTAATTCTTCAATTTTTTTGTTTCGCTTTCTGTTTTGGGTGTTATTATTAATTTTAATGAGGTATTCATCCTAATTCCTTTGTTGAAAAGATGCATTACTGGTTTGTAGAAAAGATATTGATTATCGTATGATTTTGTACCCTACTTAGCTGAAAGTGGCTATCGGGTGTTAGAGATCTGTGATGGCATCTTCAGCTCCTTTTAATGAAATGACCATGTCATGACAAGGGTAGTTTAAACTTTCCTTTCGTCTTTATATTTCTTTTTATGTATGTCTTGTGTTATCTAGTGACTTGGGTCACCTTATTAAAAGTGGAGAGTGTGGGCACATGTCTTCTCCCATGTCTCAGAGCCATCCTCATGCTGGCTGTGGTTTTGTTGTAAAGAACACATAGCCTTTACAGTAAGTACTTCAGTGTATCTCTACAACACATAGTTCCTTTAGAACTTTTATCATAAAGGTATGTTGAATTTCATCAAATATCTTCCTGCATCTATAGAGATGGTTATGTAATCTGTGTGCTGTACTACACTGACCAGACCAGTTGTATATTGAACTGACCCTGTATCTCTGGGGTGAACCCAATGTGTTGGTGAAGTACAGTTATAATGTGTTCTTGAGTTCAGTTTCCAGATATTTTATTCTGAAGTTCTTCATCTGTGTTCATCAGAGAAACTGGATTGTAAGTTTTGTTATTTTGTTGTGCCCTTCTCCAGTTTTGGTTTGAGCAATACTGGCTTTGAAGAATTTGTTTAAGAGTGTTCCTTCCCTCTTTTTGGAAGGGTTCTTTTTTAAAATTGTACTCATTTCTTAATTTTAATTTATTTTTATTTAATTTTTATGAATTTCATGTTGATGGGGTTTCTGTCCTGCCAAGTTACTGCAATCAAGTTCCAAAGAAATCACACAGAAGTCTATATTAATTATAAAATGATTGGCCCATTAGCTCAGGCTTCTTATTAACTCTTATAACTTATATTAGACCATTATTCTAGTATATGTTAGCCACATGGCTCAGTACCTTTTTCAGTGGGGCAGGTCACTTCTTCCTTCTTCTGTGTCTGGGTAGGACAGCAGAGGAAGCTTCCCACTTCCCAGAATTACCCTGCTCTCATTGACCCACCTCTATATCCTGTCTGGTTGTCCTGCCTATACATCCTGCCTGGCTACTGGCCAGTCAGTGTTTATTTAAAAGATAATTGACAGAATATAGACAATTGTCCTGCACCACTTCCCCCTCTTTTTTAAAACAAAAAACAAGATCATCCATGTTGCCTGCACTTTTCTGTGAATACCCAGACCTCGGAACAGGCATGCACTTTCCCAAACCAAGCCCACGAGAATGGATGAATATCCTAAGGGTTGAAACACACAGATACAAAAAGACCTTGCTCATTCACCAAAGAGTAAATGGCAACTTTATTAAACTCAAGTCGGGTATATATACTAGGGGGCTAGAGGGCAAAAGAGCAAAGCCCCCTCCCATCAGGAGCAGTGGAAGAGGATGACAGGTGCCCAGTGCCCAAGGCCAGAAGCAGCTGTGGTGGCAGACACCTGAGGCCTGTGGCTGAAACCTTGTTTACAGGTGGAATTACCATAACAAAAGAGGGCCAAATTCTTTCTTAAGCTAAACCCTCAGGCCAGTGCAAGAGCAGAATAGCCACGGAGCCAGAGGTAAAACGGCCCTGCAAATCACCAAGAACGAAAGGGGGGAAGACCTGTGTACCTACACATCCATACTCCATTTTTTGAGAATGTGGGCATGGTTCTCCAGGCTACTTCCTACTGGTTGGGGGTGCTGATAATCTTATGCGGACCTAAAGATAATTTATAATTATGATCAAGTCCTGAATGGAATATCCTGTGAGTCTTGATCATCTCAGGCAACATCTTGAATCTCTTCTGAATGTAAAACTCTGACATCTAGGCCATCTCTTCCTACCAGAGATTTCTCAGGTGGTCTTCCTTGATCAAACCTGATTTTTCTTAACTCAGAATGAATCCATAGCCTCTCATTTTCTGTGGAAACAAAAGCAAAACCTCTTCTCCAAAGTAACATACCCTTTGATTTCAATTTTGAAATCAAGGTATTTTCAAAATACCTATCTTGGATTAATTTAGCAGCATTGATAAACAAATATATTTTAGAAGCTGTTCTCCTTCCTCAGCATTCAAACAACTCAAAGAGAACATAATAACATACAGTATCCAGACATCTGTGCATTTTTCATCTGTATGTGGCTTTATTTTAACCTCTATTCCTTTTATTTTTAATTTTTGGTTTTTTGAGACAGGTTTTCTGTGTATCTTTGTCCTGAAACTCACTCTGTAGACCAGACTGTCCTTGAACTCACAGAGATCCACCTGTCTCTGCCTCCCAAGTGCTGGGATTAAAGATGTGTGCCAACACACCTTGAACTCACAGAGGTCTGTCTGCCTCTGTCTCCTAAGTGTTGGGATTAAAAGGTGTGCACCACTACATCCAACTACTTTCTTTTTTATTTTAAGGACTTTAGCCTTTTTATTTACTCTCTCAAGCTTACAAATGTTTTTTAACATACTGTAACCATTTAGAGATTTTCTTCTTCTTTTAATCTCTCTTTACTGTGTCTCTCTTTCTCTTGACCAAGTGAGTCTATAATTTACTAAATAATATGGAGAGGATTAAAACCGTGGCTTTGACGGCTAGATCCATCCCATCCTTAGCTATCTGGAACCATGTTTATTGCCACAACTCTATGCTGTTTCAAGGTTCTTGCCAGCAAGCAAGCTGCAACAGTGTGTCCACAAGCAACACTCAGGTGCTATCTCTGTAGCCAGACCTCCTGCCTCAAAGAGTCAGAGTTTGCACTGGTAGGTTGGACCAGAAAGCTGGCATCTTAAAATGGTGCTGCTTTTTTCCTGCTATTGCTGAAAACCAAAAGGCATGCAGTCAGCTTTTATCAACACCATTGAAGTGTTTCATGACAGGACCTCTTAAAGAGCTACAGTATTTTGCAACTAAAGCTGAGTCAGGAAGCCTCTCTTAAATGAGAGTGCTTACCTCTAGCAAGCAGAGCATATCCAAGAAATTGCTGCTACCAAGAAGCCATGCTTTACTCTATTCTTTTCTGTCTAGAATTACTTCCCAAGCTCAATTATAAACTGATTGTCCCATTAGCTCAGGCTTCTGATTAACTCTTATAACTTATATTAGACCATTAATTTAGTGTGTGAATCTATATTTCCATCACTCCCTTTCCAATGTTTAAATTTATGACCTCTTATTCTTTTCTTATTATTGTTACATATATATGTTGCTGAGTTCATTTAGTATTGCTCATATGCATATTGTGGATCTGATCTGATCACCTGGGATTATATCAGGAAGAAAATAATAGAGACTAATTCTTGCCAGCTCTGAAAAGTGTTGACCATGGCGCTTTTTAAAAAGTTTCCTGAGGGTAAGAAGCAGTGAATCCATCTGGTATTGTCATTTCCTTTATGCTGTGACATCTAATTATCTGTCCCATTGCTTGTTGAGGACCTATTTGAGCTGTTTATGTCTTCTTGATTTAATTTCAGGAGATCAAATGTGCTTAGGAATTTATCCATCTCTTTCTGATTTTCTCTTTTAAAGGGGGGTGTAAGTTTACAGCCTATTTCTTCTTTAATGAATCTTTGCATTTTTTTAGCCTTTAAAGGATGCTTTTATTTATTTATTTAGTATGTGTATTACAAGAAACAAAACAGAAGAAGCCAAGAACAAAGTCACCCAGTTTCAAGCTCAACTTGATGTGTCCTAGATCCTACAAGAGTACATACATTTGGGTGACTGAGATTGCAGTGCATGTGTCCTGCTTTCCCCACTTTGTGAATATTCACCAGCTAAAATCCCATGCTGCATGAGAATGTTGATAACCAGGAATACACCAGGCCATCTCAGTCTGTCAGGCAGAATTGCAATCCTTTCTTCCTTGGAAACAAAAATTTTTCTGTATTCAATATCTTTTTTATCAAATACTGTAAGAGCTATACCGGCTTGTTCCTCATTTCCATTAGCTCTGTAGATATTTTCCCATCCTTTCTCTCTCACTTTGCCCGTATGTTTGCCTCAAGGGAGCCAACAATTTCCTCATTTATTTTAGAACATATTCCATTCTATCTCAAGGAGAATATCTATGGAGCTCCCTTCCCATGTCTAAGTGGAGTTGAAAGGGTTTCTTTCTAGTCCTTTCCTTGTTTGGTTTCATAATGGCCAGGAAATACTCTCACTTCTGCATTACCTAAATAATACAGCTCTGCCCTTCTTTAGTCATGTGGCCACATTCTAGTCTCATATTCATATTCACAGCTGTTCTTTCCACTATAAATTTTCGACTTAATATAGTTTATTTTAAAATTATAAGTCAAAAGGAAACTTTCAACCAAGATCAAATGGTGTCACATGGGGCTAAGTTTGCAATGGATTTCCAGCTAGTCTTTCAGAAGTTTACTGTAGATACAAAAAACTTAAAGAACTTATTTCTGTCCTTTGTCATCTCAAGACCTAGCACAGAAAATGGCATCGTTAGAGGATTTTCTTTGGGGTAAGCAGCTCTTTTATGACTCTTCAGGTATTTTAGAATTCATCCTACTATTAACCACAGGACAAACTGTCTTCTATTACAGAAGAAGTGTGTGTGTGTGTGTGTGTGTGTATGTGTGTGTGTGTGTGTGGGTGTGTGTGTGTGTGTGTGTGTGTGTTTATTTTGTATGTATTTTGACACCATAACAACATTCTAAGGAAACATTCTTAGGGCTGGAATAAAACAGGAGATCTGTAGGCTACTTAATCCCACATTTGTAAATATATAAAATGTATATGGTATGTATAATAATTTTCATTCAGCTCTTCACTTTCTCATAATAGCTTTCTTTGCTATCTTCTTCCATTTCATGCTATTTTATTTTTAGATTGCATTTGATACTAAAATTATATTTTAATAAATAAATGAAGTCATGTAGAAACCCAAGAATTAAAATGTACTGAAAATTTAAAGAGATGAATGTTAAACTGTGAAACTGAGAGGTAAATTCACTGTATTTACATACATGTAGTTTCAGAAAATAATTTCTTTTTAAAGTTACTAAGCCTGTATTATAGACATAAGACTTTATCTTTTAAGATATGGGTAAATACAAATGGAGATTTAGGGTCTCAGTCTCAAAGAGTATGACCTGTGCAGATAAGATTGGTCAGATCCAATTCCAAGGATAGGATAGGTTATTTTTGTCCAGGCCTCGTTGGAAGTGTGAATTGCTTTGGTTTATGTATCTCAGGACTCCCAGATGTGATCAGGTAACTCTATACACCATGATAGAGCAGAAGGATAATTTTTACTTGGAAATATTTCCCATAAACCATTTTTGAAATTTCAGATCTATTTTTTTATTTCTTAAGTGTTTTTTCCCCAAATTTTGATGTACATCTCAGTTATTATAATGGTTAGTGTTAACTGTCAAATTGAATAATCTGAAAGTTGGGTCTCTGGGAAACTGCCTTAATTTTGTTAACTGATTTGAGAAGATCTATCCATTCTGGATGACAGCATGGAATGATACAGAACTGTATTTCCAGAGAAAGGGGACTGAGAAACAGCACACACTCATTGTTCTCTGTTCTTGTGGATGGAGCCCGCTGCTTCAAGTTCCTGGTGCTTTCACTTCTTCCACCATAATACACTGTAATCTTAAACTTCATGCCAAAAAAGCCCCTTCTCCCATAAGTTATGTCCATCAGGAAGGTATATCAGGAAAAGAAAGCAACAAGACAAGAATCTAAAACAGGATTTTCTTAAGATTAACAAGTAAGCATTTTGAAAAATGTAAAATCATCTTTTAATGTTACAACATCATTGATCTCTTTGGTGTCCTGTGTCCTTTAAGCACATCATAGCACCAATTTTCTCCCCAAGTCAGTGTAGAACTGGGCCGTTTTTCCCTCTTTTTATTTCTTTCTTTCTTTCTTTATTAAAAATTTCCACCTCCTCTCATCCTCCTGTTTCTCTCCCCTTTCCCCTCTCCCTCCCCCTCGCTCTCCAGTGCTAAGAGAAGTCAGGGTGCCCTGCCCTGTGGAAAGTCCAAGGCCCCTCCTCCATCCATGACTAGGAAGGTGTGCATCCAAACAGACTAGGCCCCCAAAAAGCCAATATATGAAGTAGAATCAAAATCAAGTACATGAAGTGTCATTATCATTGGCTTCTCAGTCAGCCCTCATTGTCAGCCACATTCAGAGAGTTCGATTTGATCACATGTTTTTCTTTCCTACTGAGGTATAGTTACCTGCAGAGAGGTGCCACATTCTATTCGAATGATTCTTGTGCCAACCAGTGCCTAGCACAGGGCCTCTCAGGAAATCTAAAAATCCCTTTCCTGATTAACTAAGGAAGTGACAAGATCTCTGCACTGCATTTCACTTTATTGAATTTTGCAATTCTTAGGGACAAGGGGAGATGAGGTCAATGTCCTACTAGCATTATTTTAAAGATTTCTTTCTATTTCTACATATGTGTCTGTGTCTACATGTGTATGGACCTGTGTTTGGGTTCCAACAGAGGTCAGAAGAGAGCATCAGATCCCCTAGAGTTGGAGTTATTGGTGGTTGTAAGACACCTAATATGGGTGCTGGAAACCAAACTTGGGTCTTTTGGAAAAGCATCAAGTCTTAACCACTGAACAATTACTCTAGCCACCCTTGGTAGTGTTCACTACGGTTAACTTCAATTACTTAAAAAAAATGTATCCTGATTGAGTAAATGTCTTTATCAGGTTGGTCTGTGGACATGCCTGCGATGGATTGTTTGGATTGGCTTCATTTTACAGAGTCCTAGACTACCATGGGAAGTATAATCCCTAGGCAGATCATCCTGGATCGTATAAGAATGTTGAAGAGCATGAGCCAGCAAGCAAGCCAGAGTGAGCCAGCAAACAGTATCCTCAATGACTTAGGCTTCAAATTCCAGCCTTGAGCTCTTGCTCTGCTTAAGCTAAGAATTCCCCTTTCTCTCCAAGTTGCTTTGGTTAGAGCGTTTTATCAGGGCATCAAAATAAAATTAGGTAGTTAACAACAAAAAGTAGTGTTTCCTATTTAGCTAGATATTATATGAAAAGATGTATGATCAAGAGGGTTCAAGTCTCACCCATATCCACCCAATGCAAAAGAATATTTGAAGCTAAATCAAGTTTTTCTTGTCAGAGATTAAAGAGGGGAAACTTTCCTATTCTGCGTAGAAATGCTTCCTTTGAGCTTACCAGCAGATGTAAGGTAGGCTGGTCTGGGCAGAAGCAACACATTGACATCGTGAAGAAGAACTGATCCTATTGCCAGGAGTTGCACATAACTTAAAGAGAAACCAGGCTCTAGCCGGAAATAGCGTTGGGTATGTAAAAACTAATGGGCAGCAAAAGCAAATTTGAAAGTCATGCAATGAAATAAGTGATAAACAACCAAAGGATTGTTAAGGTAGAATTGCATTCTAGAGAGCTTAATAAAAGCCATGTCACCCATGAGTTCGAGACCTGACGTTGCTTTATTGATTAGGTATCAGATAGGTTTCCATGAAATGGCTTATTCTTCTCTCTCTCTCTCTCTCTCTCTCTCTCTCTCTCTCTCTCTCTCTCTCTCCATATGTGTGTGTGTGTGTGTGTGTGTATTTGTGTATTTTTTTTCTTTTTTCATGAGTGTTTTGCCTGAATGTATGTCTGTGCACCACATGTGAGACCAGAAGAGGACATCGTAATCCCTAGAACTAGTGTAGCTGATCCCTATAAATTGCCATAATACCTGGTCCTCTGTGTGAGCCATCAGTGCTCTTAACCATTGAGCAATCTCTGTAGCCTCCTTAACAAATACAATTTGCATCTAAAACAAGTCAGTGGCAACAAGGTTGAAAAATACAAATTTCGTCTAGGTAATTTAATTTGGGGTATACGAGCAGTCATATTGTGTTTGCAATGAGTCCTGGCTATGATCCACTTTAGCAAAAGTGCTCCTACAAGAGCTGAGAGCGCCAAGAACTTCAAACGCATTCACACATTTGTCATTCTTGTTAACAGCTTGCTTTCTTCCTGTGTGGACAGTGAGGCTGAGTTATGAGCTCAGGTAGAAGTTCACTCCATCAAACTTCCTTTCTCATCTTTTCTCCAATTGTAATACAACCTAACCTTTTTCTATCGTGTGCTGACACAATCACCAGAAACTAGCCAGTTTGCAAATCTTATAGCCGAAATATGCTAGCACCTGATCCACAGCTGCCTGCTCTGCAAGTTGCTCTCAGTAATAGTGGTGTTTCTACAGCAGTGTAGTGGATGAGACTCTCTTATTATCTCTCTCTCTCTTTCTCTCTCTCTCTCTCTCTCTGTTTCTCGGTATGTGTCTTTTTCTCTGTGTCTGTGTCTCTGCATCATCTCCCTCTCTGTCTCTCTCTGGGTCTCTTGGTCTCTCTCCTCCCCTTTTCTATCTCCTAGGAGTGTTTTGGTATATTACTATCAGCAAGAGGAAGACAGACACATTTCCGTGAGTTCTCATTGAGGAGCCTCTTACATCAAAATCTGTCCCCAGGTTAAGTCTCTGAAGCTCTTTAGCAGGGCAACTTGTAACAGTGCACCTTCCGGTCTGCTGACATGTTTACATCACACTGTATATCCTACCTTATAATCCTAAACCCTTCTTAGATTTTGTGTATAAGTGGAAAAAGAAACTGTGGGCAACGGATCCAGAAAGGTTGACAATTTGAGACAGTCAATCAATCTAAAAGAATGCTTTTCAGGAATATTGTTAAAAGTACTACTAAATACTGCTCTAACAAGTTCTAAAAACAGTAGAAAACAAAGACAATGAGTAAGCAGCAGCAAATCTTGATATCCAGATTCACAACTTCAAACTGAAATTCATTATTTACTGGATAGGATTCACTTTAAATGCAGAATACAAAGTAGAGTGAATGTCTTAAGGAAGCTGGAGTCTATTCACCTTTCACACAGGGTCCAGAAAAGGGGCTGTGTCTTCACAGTCTGCAGGTGATTCGGGCCTTCCGTTGCAGTCACAAGATTAGAGAAAGTTCTCAGGTTTGAGACTACCCAAAGTGTTATTGAAGCTATATCTGCTAAGTAGAAGTAGGAGAAGAAAAATGAGGAGGAGGAATAGGAGGAGGAGGAGGAGGAGGAGGAGACCAGAACATCTATGTTTGCACTTTTCAGTACCTTTGTGGAGATAGGGACCACTTGCTTCAACTGTCAGTGAGGCCACAGTACAAAGTGTTTAACTGATACCTCAAGTGAGATTTGGGGAGAAAAGTCTCCTAGATATCCACGGGAAAATCAACACTTCTGCAGGATTAAAGTGGGTGTTAAAATACTTGATAGATTGAAAGTTCAGGAAAGTTGTCAGAAAAGTAGATATCTGAGTGACAGAAGTAACTCAAGGACTGGAGAAATGATTCAGCTTTTAAGAACCCTTTGAGAGGACCCAAATTCTGTTACCAGCACCCACCCATATGTCAACTCATAATGCCTGTAATTCCAGCTCCAGGGAGTGTAATGCTAGTGGTCTTCCTTAAGACATGCATTCTCGTGCATATACCTACACAGGATAACTAAACAAATAAAAATAAATAATAAAAAGCAATAATTTGAAGAAAACTATCATGTATAAGAAAATGGCAACAAAAGCATCAAAACAAATATATATTATAATAAGACCAAGTAGTTGACCAACCATACTAAAATTCTAGTTACCAATAGTTTATAACAAGTATATTTAAGTTAGTAAGAAAAATTCTAAATTAAAATTATAAGCAAAGATACTCTGACCATGTACAAACAAAAGTATAGCTAGTGTTAGTTAGGCAAAGTAAAAATGAGGTAAAAACGTGAGAAGGGAGCATTAGGCCAGGATTAAATGTGCAACCCAAAGTCATAAACTTCTACAAATTTGAGAATATATTAACAAAATATAGACACTGTAAATATAAAACAACTGTGTAAAATTCAAATGTTATATAGGAAACTTAAGTAATTACATGTGTATAAATCTATTCATATTTATATATGACTCATCTGTGTAGAATATATTTTGTTCTTAAGATGTTGAAATATTTACAAAAGTTGTTAATTTATTTGGTCATCCAGTAATCCTTGATGAATGCAGACAGAGATGTGATCAGCCATTTTAATGCTAAATGACTAATGTTAGCTCATAAATAGAAGCAATGTTCTACAATGATTGTGATCAACTATAGATTAATCTCATTGTGACCTTGGAAAGTTGCTTATGTTCCATATCTGTTCAATTCCATATCATTTTCCTAATCTTAGGAAAATAATAATTTCTTTGCGTGTTTGAGTATGTGTGTGTGTGTGTACAGTGTGCTACTTATGTTGGTGAAGGTTAGACATGTGTGTGCAGCTGTACATGACATGCTTGAGTGTATGGATGGAAGAGGTCAGAGATCCACCTCAAGTATCTTCTTCAGGTGAAAAAAGGCCTATCACTTAGCCTGGCATTCAACAAGCCCATCTGACTGGCTGGCCAGTTAGCTCCAGGTAACTGCTGTTTCCACTGCACCTGAGGTTACAAGTGGGCTCCACTGTTACCGACATTTACTTGGGCACTGGGGATCCAAACTAAGATCCATATACTTGCACGTTAGGCAAGCATCCTGTTCCCCAATCACAAAAATAAAAGTTTCCACATCATAAAGCACTTTGGAAAAGTAAATGTTGCAGCATAAACCAAATGTCTCAGACCACTATAGTTAATAGTATACACAAATAATAATAGTATGAATATTTTAGCTCAAAACTTAAAAACTTTTTTTTGTTTGTTTGCTAAGAGTTGCTTTTATCACTTGACTTTTAAAACCAAAGGTCAATTGACAAGCTCTGTTCAGAGATACCCAACCTGTGTGCATCTTTTCTATCTAGTAGCATAAAGAGATGCGTTCACTCAGATTCTAATACATTTTCTCACTTATGATTACTATTTTGGAGGGTTATCTGAGAATGTGTTTTTTCCTTTAATTAAAATAGATTCTTTTTCCCATAATATGTTTTGATTACAGGTTATCCTTCCTCTACCCCTCCTAGATCCTCCCCACCTTCTCTTCCAACCATATCCACTCCATTTCTGTCTCTCTTTAGAAAAGAATGGACTTCAAATAGATAATAATAAAATATAACAAAATAAAATATAATGAGATAAAACAAAAACTATCACATTAAAGTTGGATAAGACAAATCAACAGAAGGAAAAGAGCCCAAGAAAAGACACAAGAATCAGATACCCACTCATTCACACTCTTAAGAATCATATAAACACACTGAACTGAAAGTCATAATCTATATTCAGAGGACCTGGTGCAGACCCATGCAGGCCCTGAATATACTGCTTCAGCCTCTGAATTCATGTGAGCTTTGATCGTGTTTATTTTAAGGGCCTTGTTCTCTTGCTGTTCTCCATACGCTCTGGCTATTACACTCTTTCAATCTCCTCTTCTGTAGGGATCCCTAAACTCTGACAGTAGGGAAAATGCATGCTTTTAAAAGATATTTGATTTAAAACAAAATAAAAAACTAAGTGGCATTAATTCAAAATAACTTATATTGCATTATTATTATTATTATTATTATTATTATTGCTGCTTTGTATGAGTGCACATGTGTAGAGGTGAGGACACAACTTGTTTGATTCAGTTTTCATCTCCTACCACGTGGGTCCCTGGGATTGACCTTGGTCATCAGGATTGGCTTTAAGTGCCTTAAACCTCTGAGCCATCTCACTTGTCCACAGCTCAAAATAATGTAAGGAGTGGAAGCTGGAGGCATAGTTCAATAATTTCCCTTAGGTGCAATCCCTGGGGGTGTATACATGTATGTACATGGAATGGGAAGGAAGAAGATGGGACGAGAGTGGGAGATATTGTGAATAGAGGGTGGCATAAAAGGCAGACAGAACACAGCAATAGGGAAAGAGAGAGAGATGATGATGAGTGAGGGAGACAGTGAGGGATGCTGGAAGAATCAGAGAAACAGCACGCTAAAATCAGAATACGGAAAACAGCTATACATACAAACAAGAAAAACACGTAGAATTATGTTCTTATTTCTGTGATCAAAGATCTGAATATTTATTTTAGAAATTAAAGACTTGGGGGCGTGGTGAGAAAACTTAAAATTTTCTGTAGCAAGAAGCCAGGTGTTTGTCATTTGGCGAGAGCTACACAGAACAGATTCCAATTTCATGTGAATGTTGTGGGTGCCATCCAGGAGAGTAGAGTGGAGAAAGTACTACTGATGATGTCTAAAGCCCTGGTAGAGGGCAGACATTAAAATAATGTGATTACAAATAAAGCCAGTGTGGTTGCTATTTGTTCTTATCAATTTGAGTTCACCTGTAATTAACAAAAATCCCAAACTAGAAGGATATACCTACAAGGAATTTTTGCTTAGTTTGATATGGGAAGATCCACTTCTAATACAGATTTTTGAAGTGAGAAAATACACCTTTAATTCAGATCTTTTGAAGTGGAAGACTCACGTCTAATCTGGTCCACACTATTTGCTGGAAGCCTATATAAGGACATGAAAGAAGGAAGCTTATTATATTTTCCTGCTTGCTCTTACTCTTCCTGGCATGCCCATTCTTCACTGGCCTTACAGCCTACTTCTTTAGGATCCCAGTGTATACTCAAGACCAGCTGAGACATCTATCCTAAAAGACTAAGCATCTATGTGATATGTAAAAGTCCAAGAGACCTTCCATGACAGTCATTGTTGGGTTAACTGGACCACAACCTGTAAAGCATTCTAATAAATCCTCTTCCTATACATATATAGAGAGATTCTGTAAGTTTAGTTATTCTAGGGAATCCTGCTTAAGACAGTCAGTCAATTAAGTAATGCTATTTTCTCCAGCGTGGTAACACAAAAATAATTAAACTTAAAGGTCGTTTGTTTTTTTGTTTGTTTTTTAAATGTATTTGAGGATCATAAGAAATGGGTACCAGAATGTAAAATGTGAACAATTGTCTAACATGTGATCAAGATGAGAGGAAGGTACTGAAACCAGCAGGAAAGTGATGAAAATTATATTAGAATTTATATTAAAGTATAATAACATAACAGAATGAGACAACATGAGTCAATAAGAAATCTATATGCTAAGTTTGACCTTTCAGCTATTACCTCACCAAGATATATCCCATTTCATATGCTGTGTTCACGATGGTGTGTTGGTACTTTTCCATCAGGAGGTGGGGTCTAGGTCTATTCCCCGTTGGAACTCAGCAAAATTTTGCAGTTGCCTCCTCCAGAACACTGCAGTGAATTATGTATCCTGATTCTGGAGGCTACACATGAGAGTCACTGCTATATTTTGTGTATCCTTGAGATTTGTCCCCTCTGATTTAATTCATGCACTCAAAAAGAGAGGAGATTAATTTTTATGGAACTATATTTCTCCTATCAAATAAATCACTGGGTGTAATATTGCCATTAGCAGACTTCTGTTTTACAAAACCTACATACAAACATAATATGATTTATAACCATGATGTAATCAATCCATTTTCAGAGAAGTAATGTCTGATATTAAGTCGTTTACTTAAATCTACAGAGATAATTTATAGTGTTTTAATTTCAGTTCATTGGGTTTTAGTAAACTGTATGCATTCTGAAAATAGAATCTGATTTCTCCATAATGTAAAATGAACATTAACAGAATGTAATAAAAAAGAGTAAATTACGAGGCAGTGGGAACACTGATGCCCCTCTTTCATTTGCCCCTCTCTTTTTGTTAATTTCTCGCCAAAGGTAATACTTTAAGTTTACTAAACATAGATATTAAAAGAGATCAGGGTAATACGCGTCACTCAATTTCAAGGAAGTTGTAGATTAAAGTGAGGAATAACTGACGATGTGGTGAATAGTTAGCTTCCTGTGGAGGATTTATGCTTCTCTGAAAGGACTCTTTTTCCACACTGTGGCTGGGTTTTGAAGAAATGGGGACATGCCACAGAAGTGACATAGTTTTTAGTCGTCTTGGGGTTTGAAACATTTGCAAACATGAGACATATCTGTCTCACATTTGAATGCATCTTGGATTTACAATATTTTCATGGGTTGTTTACGCCATTTCTCATTTTCTATGTCCTGAAATTATAAGAAATTGACTTAATGAGACATATTCACGAGTAGGGGCTACCCATGATCAAATGTCTTGGAAGACTGTTATATCCAGGAAGCACAGCTTAGAATTCTAGTCCTTGTGCAGAGAATGCATCATTTCCCCTGTTAATCGGTTTGCAAGCTTTTGTGGAAGCTTAATATCCTGGGTTCACACACTGAGGAGAACAATTGAATTCTAATATAATTAGGAAAGTTCACAGCTCAGAACAAATTGGTGAGGAAATGGTGACATCAGAAGCTGACTCTGACTGGTGGTGCTCTTAGGAAGCAAGAGCAGAAACAGAAACCTTATTTCGGAAATTTCAGTTGGAAAGTTGGTTGGAGTCAGCACTTCTGCCCTTCTCCCAGGTGAACAGCAAAGTTGTCCAACATGATAGTGTTCATCTTCCTGGGTAAGTGAGCTGGGCGCCTAGGCCTGAATTTATTGCAATATCAACTCTTGGTAAACTGAACGCTGTCCGATCTAGGTTAAGCTTATGAAAACAGCCATAAGAAATGCCAATTATATTACCAACGTATGCTTTGATGTTATTTACTGCTTTTGAGAAATGTTCATTTACCTGCAGTCATTTGTTTCCAACTCTATGGAAAATACAAAACAGGAGCATTTCATTGCTCCAGGACATTGCTCCTTCTTGTAAGTAAAATGGCCTAGATGATTTTGAACCACTTATTAAGATCTATTTTCTATATGTGCAAGAACCTTTGAAAAATACACCTATCCAGTATATACTCATAAGTTAAAGATGACAAAGTTTTATTTTTCTATTTAGCTTTAAAAGCAGATTCAAAGGAGAGAGAGAGAGAGAGAGAGAGAGAGAGAGAGAGAGAGAGAGAGAGAAACAGAGACAGAGAAACAGAGAGAGAGAGCAACATAAATTTTCCCTCTAATTTTCAACCTTAATAACCAGGATCAGCTGAGGTGAGCAAAGCTGCTGAACTCTGTATTAAATGCTCTGTCTTTTGAGTAACATTTATGGCCTATAGGTAAAATGTGGGCTCAAGTTTCTTGCATTGGGGCATTGTAAGAGGTTGGTCCAAATAATTTTCCCTTAATATAGAGCCCACAAAAATCTACTTGGTAGATACGTGATTGATGAAGATTAATATTTTCTTCAGGATATGTTAGCATTTATGTATTAATTTCAGAATGAGGGAATAATTATGATTATACTGGATATTAATAAATAAACTGGAATATTTTCTTTGCTATAACTATAGTTGTTGATGAATGGGTCTAAATAAGAGCCAGAAAATAATGTAAGCTATACCAAATTACATTAAAAAGAAAGGGAGAGCAAAATAAATCAATTTCAAGAAAATTAGCCGGGAAGTAAAGGATCATTTGTACATTTTCAATCTCTCCATGGAAATTCTTGTGTTGAGAGGCTTTGCTTCTTCTTCTTCCTATAATGTTTCCTTATTTCTTTATTAGTTTCTAGTATTTATAGCTTCGTTATATAGAAAACTCTAGTAGCTTCAAATTTGTAGCAAAGTATCAGATCACACAAACCATGTCCCTTCTTCCTCAAGGCTTCGGCTGAAAAGGCTATTGTCATTTGCTGTCATCTTTTATTTATTTATTTATTTATTTATTTATTTATTTATTTTGCTGTCATCTTTTACTTCCAAATTAACACAGAAACTAGGTTGTGTGAGAAAAGGAAATTGCTGTTTATGACTGAATATTTCTCTATACATCCCAGCTCTTGTTCTGTATTATATAATTACGTGTTATGATAAAACAAAGTCCTGTTGCCCAAAACTATAGGAGAAATGATGAATTTGTTAATGAACTGTATACATCCTTAAGAGGGTAATAATATACTTTACAACATTCTTTGTCTTACTACTTTTAACATGACTTTTTTTTATTTTAACATCGTAGAATTTTTAACAAATCCCATTTCAAATATCAAGCTGTAAATCATAGCCAGGAATAGGCAGAATATGGGAAGAGAAAGCTGGGCTTTGAATTCTTCTGGGTCAAATTATTGAGATGATTTCTTTAGTCCATTAGGTACATCATTTAAGGATAGAAAATGGTGCAAAATTCAAGTGGAATACTCAAAAAGTAGTTAAAAAGGAGAAAGACATAAAACACATTTGGGGACGAGATCACATAGGATCACTACAAAGAGGACCTGGGGAGGGTGACATGCAGGCAAATATGAGTTTCCTAACTGAGTTGGTCATATGTGCCAACATGACTGCAATATCAGCTTTGGGGACTCTGAGCTAAACACATGAGCCTACCCTCTTAGTGTAGAAACTCAGGAAGAATTATATGGGGCCCAATTAGTTTTCTTGGATTCTTAGAAAACGAGGGTTGCAAAGAGGTAACACAAAAGAAATTTACTTTATACGTTATAACACTATATTGCCACAGAGAATCACAATTAATCCCCTCTTGTGAAATAGGTAGACGCCTTGACTCAAGCAAAGCTTGTAGTTCACATATCTGACTCTACTCAAATTCTTATATTTTTGCATTTATTGAAAAGGCAAGTATCTGTTTTACATGTTTGATAAAAGAAATTGATTTAATTGTAAAATACCTAAATTAGGATTGCTATTTTCTTGATTGCTTTCCGAAAACTTTCCTGAAAATAACTTGTAAATACCTGAATGATTTTTTAGTTATTTATATATACCTCATCTGTTAAGAGCTAAACTGATGTAAATCAATATATACTAATTGAATGCCTGTAAAATGCATCTGTATGTTGAGAATACAACCCTGAATGGTTGTATAATAGACCCTATTACCTGTCTAGTAAACCTAGAGAACATAGTGTTGTAGAGAGGCCCATGAACACACAGTGCAGGGCAAGAAATTCTACACTTTTGGGATTTCTAAGCTTCCAGGGAGACAAAATAGGGGTGCGTGCTCATTTTGGTGATAGAAAAAAAAGTAGAAACTTCAGAGTTTTCCATAACATGGATAATGATCACAATCAGTTTTAAAGGACAACATGTTATCCCAGAGGACAAGAATTAGATTGCTCACTAGAGGTCAGAGGGTAAACTGCAAAGAGGAAAGGCAGCTTGGACCACTGCAGAAGGTTTTATGATGTCTGGGTTGCGTGTGATAAAGAATATGAAAATCATGTCATGAGGAACCACCCAAAGAGACTAAACAAAGAAATGGCAGTGCTAAAAGTGTATTCCATACATAAGGTAACATAAAGGACTGTTCTGAGTCAAACAAATCCAGAGAGCAGGCAATTAGCCAGGGAAAGATGTTCAAAGTGCAGAGGCACAAACTTTGCAGGGAGAGGGATATGGGGCATGAAGTTGGGGATACATTAAGGCATCTTTCATGAATTGTTTGGATGCCTATCCTATCAGTGCCACTGTTGATGAAGTGCAGGAATTCACCATAGAGGATTGATGGAAAGGATAAGGTTAAAGAAATCTGAGTCGGGAGTCTTGTCTACAGCCTGCCTATACAGGAAATACTCTTTATCTAGGCTTCGTATTGAAACTATTAGCATTAAATCATATATTTGAGAATCTTTAGTCTAGATTTTTATATCAAGCCATGAGAGAAAGAGGATTCTCCCTGAAGAGTATGAATAAAACCAAGAAAGTTCTGGAAGCAGAACATAACATGAAAATATATTTTAACTGAGCACTAAGGGGATGACAGGTCTCAGCGGATGGTATAAGGTGGTGAATCATCAAGAGATCTAGAAGAGACCATTTCTAGAGGAAGTGGGAGACTCTAGGCAAACAAATCACCCAAGTGACCAGACACTGACAGATGAGACAAAGTCTTAAAGTGTCATGTGTGATGTTAAGGGAGTGATAAAAGAAATTTGTTAAAAGTGGTTTAGGGACTGGAAAGATGGCTCAGAAGTTAAGAATGCTTGTTGCTCTTCCCAGGTATACAAGTTGGGTTCCCTATGCCCATGTTTGGCAGATTGCAATCACTTTAAAAATCAGCTCCAGGAGATCTGATTCCCTCTTCTGGCCTCCATGGGCACCCCCCCCACACGTACAATGCAATTTAAGTGCACGTACACATAAATTGACATAAATCTGTTTTTAGAAGTGTTTTTGATGAAACAAAATGAATAAAAAAAATCAGAAGTCAAAAAGCAAATAGAAAGTAAGAATGCAGAGCTGGGAAATCATAGACCTTGTCTAATAATCTTACCACAGCGCAGCAACAAGTAAGGACGTGTAAGTATATCTGTGCTCTGTGGGATTAGAATTCTTTGGGTAGAGGCCCAAGAATGCTAGCGCTCCATCTATCTTCAGGATTTTGAGAATTTTCCACACCAATTTCCACACTCCTGCCAAGAGTGTGTAAGGATCTTTCTTCACGTTCTCACCACCATTTGTTGTTTGTTTTCTTGACAAAAGCCATCCTGCCTGATGTGAGATGCAGCACCAATGAATTATGCATTTGTACTTCCTTGATGACTTAAGGGGACTGAACATGTTATCAAACAGAGGGACCATGTGGCGGGAGGAGGAGGATAAGGGAGAAGCCATACAGAGTCAAATAAGACTAAGATACAAGCATACGTATGTATGAAAATGTCACAATGAAATCCATTACACTGTATGATAATTAAAGCAATTAATGAAAATTACCTATTTACAGTAGAGAAATACAGAACTATGGGGAGTGGGGAAGAAAATTTATTTCAGCCTCCTAATAGTTCTGCCATATAGTATTGCCCATAATTTTGTCTTTTGCTGTCAATAGCTTAGATTTGAGGGAATTCAAATTTGGACACCAAACTGTAACCCTGCGAACATGTTGTTGTTTTCTTCTTGTGCTGCTGCTGTTGTTAAAGTTGCGAGGCTAAGCTCAGAAAATGAATCCTCTTCCCAGACAAATGACTGTGCACATTTAAGGCAGCAATGCTTGATTGATACGAACGGCTGTGAGCAGTCATGGAGATCAATGGAAGACACCTGCATTGTTCCAGGTAAAGCCTAGTGTATGAAGTCCAGTTCTAACCATGCTAGTGTCTCCGTCAGAAGAGCTCGAAGGGTTCCACAGGATATTGTAGATGACTTCTCTTCCCTGCCTGGGAGAGAGAACAGAAATAGTGACACCCATAGGAAAGTGACAACTATCTAACCCAGTGCTCACACATTTGCTCAGAATAAAATATTTTAAGATGAGTTCAGAAGATGACAAAAAAAAACCCTTACTTGTTTTGATGATGAAATGCCTACTTGACTAGAAAACATTAAATGTTGTATTAAAATATTATACTTAATATGCCATAAATCAAAAGTTATTTAATATGTTAACAAATAAATGAGTTATTTGCAATACATTATGATAATATTTGAATAATTATTTTATATGTGAAGTGGGGAGAAAAGTACCCAAGTATACAAATAAATAATTCAATTATGTTTTAATGAAAAAACATTTTTGGTTAGAGGCAAATTAATTTTTAACCAGAAGAGATACTGATAATTATAAATGGCTTATTTATTATTCATAAAATGCTAAGTGTTAGGAGAACTTTAACTTTTCATAAAAAAGTTTAGAACCACTTGCATATATTTTAATATAGTTTTAGTAAGAAATACAATAAAATAGGTTACAACAAAAGAGCAAACAAAATAGTTAAACTGACAGGATAACTGAGACTAAACTGCACACCAGTCACCCCATATAAAATCAGTATGAAAATTATTGAACAGCAAGCGTGTGGAGAGCATCATTTAAAACACAGAAAGCTTTAAAGTAGTTTGGGAAGCATTCTATGGGTGAACACACATACACACACACACACACACACACACACACAAATATTTTGTTTAAAAAGTTGCTTCTAATCTTTTCCACAATAGACTTCCTGGTATTCTGACTCTTGCAATCTTTCTGCTCTCCTCCCACATGAAGCTCCCTGAGCCACAGATGCAGGAACTGTGATATAGATGTATCTGCTGGAACTATCTGGGATCTACTGGGGCTGACTGCAGTCTACTGGGGCAGACTGGGATCCGCATGATTTATTGATCTCTGAACTGTATCCAGTTGTGATTTTGTGTGATAGTATCTATTAACTGTGAAGAGGAGCTCCTTGGGACTGGAGAGATGGGTCAGCAGTTAAGAGCACTGGCTACTTTCCAGAAGACCTAGGGTAGATTTTAAACACCCATATGGCATTTCATATTTGTCTATACCTCCAGTTCCAGGGGATCTGATAACTTCTGTTCTCCATTGACACGGGGCATGCATGTTGTACACAGACATACATAGAGTCAAAACACTCAACACACCACACAAACACACACACACACACACACACACACACACACACTTAGAGAGAGGGGAGGAGGAAAACTTCTTTGATGAAGAGTTAATAGCTACATTTATCTGTGGGTAGAAGGATAAGATTTAGTATGTAGTAGGTCTAGCAAATTCAGTAGTGGATATTCTTCTAAGATCCATGATCTCATTAGTCAGGGGAAGTTAGCTAGGTTTCTAGTAACAGGCACGACTGCTTTCCTGTTGAACAGGTCTTCCCTCCAATTAGAAAGCTACTGGGTACACGTGAGTGACACTCACTACATCTTTATGAATATCTTTCCAAAGTCTGTTGGCAAAACAATCTGCCACAGAAATGGCTGTATAAACAGGATTTGAACAGTGGCAAGACTAATAGACACGCTAGTGAGGAAGGGAAAAATCTCAGGAGAATCACTCCTCTAGAAGGAACTACAGGTACCTTATGACTGCTGAGAAGGGAGAGTTGGTCTCTTCAAGAGTTGAGGGGCATAATTGATTGTTCAATACAAAGTATCAGCCTTGAAACATATTCACACAAGCAATAAAAACACACTCAGTAGATTGTTTTTATAAATCTGTGCAAACACATACACACACACACACACACACACACACACACACACACACAGATAACATCGTCCTCTCTGTCTATGTAACAAAACAGAGAATAAAAGACTATCAATTTGAGAGTGGGGTAATTGAAAGAGCAGGAAAGAGAGGATTTGAGAGCAGCTTGAGGAAGGGAAGGGAAGGGAAGGGAAGGGAAGGGAAGGGGGAAACAATGCAATTATATTTTAATAAAAATGAACCTGGAGTCCATGTGTAGCTCAATGGTAGTACATTAACCTGATACATAAGCAGGCAAATTATACTCCTCTTAGGAGGGACGAGGGAGGCAAAATAGAATGAGTAAGGTGTCCCTAGGCGTTGTGGTCAAGTTTCTCTCTTTTCTGTTTGGTATTTGTAATTTCTATGCATTGGAGGACTTCTTAGTAATTACACTAGTAACTCTACCCTTGATCCAGATGCTTTTATATCAAAACCCCTCAATGGTGGATTGCTTAAAAACAGAGTCCAGAATTTATGAGTATTTAACACATCCTGATTCATTCTGATTCATTCAGTGTTTGGGGGACAAACAATATGACTTCTTTGGCAGTTTCTAGGTAACTTAAATACCAAGGGGCCTGGTACTCTGAATACTGTACCCATATCAAATTTAATATTCATAAATTAAAAGGTATCCAATAGCTAATAATATTTCTGTTGACTGTTAAAAATCTTGAGGATAAAGTCACTTTGATGATCCTTTAGCAAACCAAGATAATCTTTCTAAAGTCATTAATTTCTTGGGTTGATGCATTAAAAGCACTTTGGGAAGAAGAACTAAAATTTATATTCAGATTAATATCTTCAGTATTATATGTGATTATGAAACCCAGGTGACTCCTGCAAAATAAATAATTCATCACATTGTAACCTGAGTATCCAGTCTTTGGTGGAAAAAGATTTCCGATTTAAAGAGTGTCTTTGTATCAATGACCTCCACTGTTCAGTGAACAGACTTGTTGGGAAAAAATGCATCAATAAGACAGGTAATATTCGTTCAATCAGTTCTTTATCTCAAACCTAAATCCTCCCCAGTCATTGTGCATTCATTTTTTGTAGCACATTTACTTTATTTCAGTTGCTAATATTCTATTGATATGTATGAATTCAAGCAGGATATTGATATATTTTCTTATGTTATTAATTTTGTTATATGTCTAATGCTGGCTGTTAAAACTAAGTTGAAAAATGCTCTCTTTTCTACACTCTAGAACCGAGAAAGACCTGAAGCTCTTGCTTTCTTCAGTTACTGGTTTGCGTAGTACAATAGCTGCACAATTCATTACGTGATACATAAAAAAGTAAATTTGTATGATTAATTATTATATAATTGACCTAGTTTTTAATGTCACAAGTGAACTTTTGTAGCTTATCATCCATTTTATGTACTTATATTATAGTTTTTTTCCCATGTGACTATGACTTATATTTCTGTAGATCTCTGTAATATGCTGTTCTTAATAGTGTCTGGTTGTCGATTTCATATGTGTAGAAGTTGTACTGTTTTTGTTCATGTGTTGATCTCTCTGTCTCTCTGTCTCTGTCTCTCTTTCTCTCTCTTTCTCTTCCTGTGTGTGTGTTTCTCATATTTTGTGGGGTTGTTCATTTGATTATAGGTTGGCCTTCATTTTCAGCTTTCATTTCTTTAACGCAAAATGATGACAAACACTCACCTGTGTATGAATCAACTGTAAAACTCTCACATTGTTGTTAGATCTTGTATTCTTTGGCTCTTTTGGCCTTTGGTGGCCCACAACCCAGCTCTCAAATAAATCACATGGAGTCTTATTCTTTCTTATAAATGCCCAGTCTTAGCTTGGTTTGTTTCTAGTCAGCTTTACTTAAATTATCCCTTTACCTTTTGCCTCTGGGCTTTTACCTTTCTCTATTTCTGTATATCTTTTCTTTCCTTCTTAATCTGTGTCTGGCTGTATTGCTGTGTGGCTGTCCCTTTCTTTTCTTGCTTATCTATCTTCTCTTCCCAGATTTCTCCTCCTATTTATTCTCTTTGCTGCCAGCCCCATCTATCCTTTCTTCTGCATTGCTATTCGCCACTCAACTCTTTATTAAACCAATCAGTTGTTTTACACAGGCAAAGTAACACAGCTTCACAGAGTTAAACAAATGCAACATAAAAGAATGTAACACATCTTTGCATCATTAAACAAATGTTCCACAGCATAAATAAATGTAATAAATTTTCAAATAACATTCTGCAACACTCCCAAATCAAGGCTCAGGGAACATTGAGGAACAGAGAGTAGAATGACTAAGTGCAGGAGGTGGAGAGGAGGTGTGAAATGCTGCTCTCTGGACATGAGATAGCTAATGCCCATGTCAACTTACACCAGCCATGGTTGCCTGCATAAGACCCACATAAAATAAGGCCTTTTGAAATTCCAGAATAGGTGGAGAAGAAGCTCCCAAGACCTGATCCTTAGCAGAGAAACTATTGGCATTTGATGGCTAATAAGGAAGGGCAATGACCTTAGTTTGGAGATACTGGTGCTAGTAGTTTGTCCATGTTCCCGTGGATATTTCCATGTCCATTTCTCAAATAGAATTAATTTGACTGAGTGATCTACTACTACTACTACAACTACAACAACAACTACTACTACTACTATTACTACAACTACTACTACTACAAAAATGATATAAGAAAAAGAATAGTAATAAAGAATAAAGAAGGTGAAATAGAGTCTGGAGTGAGACAATGAGACAACTTGGTAGGCCTTATGAAAAGTCAGAGAAACCTGTAGGGTGTGGATATGATCAAAATACATTGTAAACATGTATCAGAATTTCAAAAAATAAATAATTATAATAATAAAACTTAGTAATACAAAATAAGAAAAATTTACTTTGCACTCAGTTTTAGCTCATTTTATAAGGAGTCTAGCTAGCAACACTTTTTTTCATTGAATCAATTTGTTCCTTGACAACTTACATACTTCTTTTTCTAAGAGGGAAAAAACAAAACACAATCACAATTAGATCAAAGTAAAATCAAACTCCAACAGTATAATTAATTGTCTCAGTGTCTAAGTGTCTGGGATTCATTCAGAGTCTTCTGACCTCCAAATTGCCTGGGAAATCCACATTTTTGATTCTGCCCTAAACAGGACACACAGCCTCTCTTAGGCTTATTCCATACATACTGCTGTCTTCGGTGGACACCCTATAGTTCTAGCATCACTAATATGCTGGAGCCCCTACTGTAACTCCATAAATAGTCTTCTTCTGGTCCCTCTCTAGGTATTTTGACCTTAGTACCTGATGACAAACATCAGTTTCTCTCCATGATCTCTTCAATCCTTGGATCTCTATTTCCATTTAAGCTGAACCTTTACAAATGACCTCCTGGCTTCTCTGAAAGAATTCCATCATTACCACAGGGTGACAAGCCTCAGCTTCTCTCCATGACTGTTTTGTGCCTTCAAAACCAATACCATGTGATAGCCTCTCACACATTACCAAGCTCAGTTGTCCTCATGAGATATAACCTTTGCTCCCTGAACTACAGCATCTTCTCAGAAGAGTTCACCTGAATGTCCTTTCAAATTATTGTCTCCTCTGCTTCATCACTCCTTTAATGTATAGTTCATTTAAAGGTTGTTAATTGTCAGACACCAGAGCTGTACCTTTCTTGCTGATCTTTAGTTTAATTCTGAAGTCAAGAAACCTATTTCAGACTATCTCAATTCTAATGAAATTAAAAATTTCCAGGCATCACTTTTACAGTGTGCTGTGTGCTATGTGATAGCTATGCACCCACCCACAATGAACATGCACATAGAGTATTTTACAACACAGCAGAGGAAATAATTACAACTTCAAACACTTCATAGAACTGGTAGAAATTCAGTGACATGGGATCCTTAGGGAGGAAAAAAGAAATAAGTGTTGTAACCAAAGGCAATAAAAGGAAATAATAACCATTTGAGGAACAGAAAATTCTTTGCTGTGCTGTATTGTAAGATGGAACAGTATCTCAAGATGATTCGAGAAAGAAACCAGAAGGTATAAATCAGAAAAAGTTGGACTTTCTTGCTTTTCTGACATGATTAGATTTAATGTTTTGCTGCTAGGAGCTGTTGCACATTTTAAACAGAGAAATGCAAAATTGACCTTTTTTTTAAATGTCTCTTTGAGGAATTGGAAGAGAATGAAAAAAAAAGTGAGAGATCACCCTTGTCCAAACTAATGAGAGGTGACACATTTTCAAACTAACACAGAAGTCCTGAGAGTTATAAGATATACTTCAGTGAAAATTGTGAATTATAATCATGAGTACTTGGTGACCAGTTGGAAACGTGTGCAAAAGCATCTAAAAAGTCATGAAGAATAGTAACATTTGTTGGTGAAATTTCACAATCTAATTAAAGAACCCAGAAGTTGACAAGTTGATGAGAAACGCTGTGGCTACTGTAATGCCCTCCATCTCTAATTAATCCCCTTCCTTCCCATCTCCCTACAAATTCTTCTCTACCATCCATATCATTTTCTATTCCTTCTTTCCTTTAGCAATAGGGAGAAAAACTACAAACTATTAAATTTCAAAAGCCAGAATAAAAAGAAGACAGAGAGATTCGTCAACCATTCTAGATGGAAGAAATTTGTACCAAAGGGTGTGGAAATGACATTATTTTGGTAATTAGTGTGTCTTTCTTAGTTTTAGGTTGAAAGTAGACGGAGTTGCAATCATTTGAAATGTTTGTTCAAACAGTGACTCATTTTTTTCCAAGACAGTAAACTCTTCACTTAATGGCTATCCTCATGTCCTTTTCACAAAACATCATCAGTTAGCAAGTGCAGACAAGTTCAGAGAGGTTGAGCTCATTTCACATGAAAAAAAAAAAGTGTTTTTCACAGAAAAGAAATTCGTTTAAGACTGCAGTGTGAAATATGGACAATCCAGGCAAGAGAACCCTTCTATCCAGTGACCTGGAGGTGGAAACTTAAATGATTCCTCAGGTGCATTTTGTTAGGGACCTTTGTAGCGGGCTGCGGCTACAATGAGCACCTAAGAGACTGCTTACGGCTCAGCTTCCAGAGCAAAGGGACACGATAGCTCCATCTCACCATTCATTCTGTTCCGGGCTCACGCTTCCTGCAAACCCTTTGATCACACTGCAGGAAGAAGCATCTTTCTCTTTCCTAAAGCACTCCCCAGCATTTACAAACCTACATGATTAAGTCTGTATATTTTTGATTATGTCAAAGTTTCCAGAATAGTACCTGAACTTATTATACTATCATCAAATTTGTTGTGTAAATACTTAATTTCTCAAAGTTTGAGCATATGTTGATTCATAAAATAGTTAGATTTAGATAATATAGATAGGCGTATCATAATCCCTGGTTCAATGGACATAAATCTTAGTAAAGCCATTTAGTAGCTAACATCATAGAGTTAAACAGACATTCAGTAGAAGTATGTGATTTAACTTGATTTATTTCATGTATAGTTATAGAATTATAGCAAATATATTTAAATAGATGCAAAGCTTATTAGAAAACATTCAATGACCAATATAAGAGGAGCTAATTGCATGAGGCCAGACTTCATTCACATATATTTCACAATGAGTATTTAGGCTTGCACGCTAACATGGTCTCTGTTCTTATTAAAGACTTTGACTTACAGCAATTTACTGTGCGCTCTTGTTTGGAAAATGTTTGAATTCTACAATAGTGTGTGTTTCAAGACATATTCCAGAATTATAATCAAGGACAAGTTTTTATAATGATGCCATAAATAGATTGTAAGTAAACATTTACATAGAATGAAATTAGGAATATTGTGTTTATTTCATATACCTACAAAGCATTTGAAAAAATGAAGCTGTGACGAACACTTGTGTAATAAAACCAATAAAAACAACTTAAAAATAAATAAGGGCAGTATAATTCACTAGAAAAAAGACCACTGAAGGAATACCAATATCCATGATGCTCACTGTGGAAGTCATCTGAGGTACCTTGGAGGAAGATAAACATTTTAAAAACAGACCCCAAAGCCTATACTAAGTGTACTCAACTTTATAATGAAGTTGGATTTCTCATCTTCTTCCTATGGAATGAAAGTGTTATAGGTTACTGGCTCTATGAATAGACTCACAGGAAGGAAAATTACTACTTGAGTATGGCAAAAATATTTTACTTTACTATGTGTAAATATATAATTTTTATATATATTATTTTATAAAATAATAACATATTTTATTACATATAAATTGTAAATATGTATATATTTTTGTTTATCTTGTCTTATTTCATGTGTGTGGATGGGAGTGGATAAATATGTATGGAATTAAATTGTATGAGGAGCTAAGGAAATTAGGGGAAAATACCTAAAAGGAGAGAAATAAGAAAAACATCTGAGAAATCTTTCAACAAAGGCACATTTAAAGAAGGAAATGAAAAGTCTTAAAAATGTATGGGGAAATAATGTATTAAATTTACATATTTAAGGTAATTAAAATTTGTGTCAATTATCAAAATGTAATGAAGACAAAAGCAAATGAAGAGAAAGTATCTCCAAGAGAAACTCAGTACTCTGTTATGGATGTCTGCAATTGAAAACTTGCTGTGTCAATCTTCCTAAATTTCAGATCATTTGAAGGAGATCTTTCAAAATATTTTTCCAATATTTTTGAAAGATATTGAAATATCTATAGAATGTATCTATATTCTTAAAAATACATTAAAGAGTAATGACCACATAAAGAGTAAATTGACCTATTCTTAAACCATTCTTTTACTTTATTCATAGAGCTGGCACTGCCCTCGAATTTGGTGCCACAGTCAAATGTCACAGGAGGGCTCCAGAGGAAAGATGATCCATCCTTAAAGGTTGAAAGAAAGGGTGACTGTGTCACAGCAGTGGCGGCCTGCCAGGAATCCCAGCACTGCACTCTGCTCCATGAGAGCTTTAAGAAAGCCTGTGGCAAAGGAGCAGCACAATGCCACACCCTTAGTGGCCGACTGTTGTGTGTAGCCCTAAGACAGAGCCTGAAGGAGACAGTTTTGTGGGGCTGTGAGTGCACGTTCCCTTTCGAAGGAGACTGCATCCAGATTTGGAAAAGTTTATTTGAAGACGTTTGCATACAGGATACTCAAATCGATCAAAATCCTACCTTCAGTCGAGACAATGAAGATGGACTCAAGGAGGCCTTTGCTTCAGGTTGGTCTTCAGGAGTAATTTAGAAACATTGAACTAAATCACTGACCAAATGCTTAGGAAACATTTGCAATGTGTTAGGTCTATGTAGTGAGAGAAGAAAATCTGTCTTTCATTGAAGAAAATCACTATATTTTAAAATTAAAGAAAGAGGCTGGTGCAGTGGCACATGCCTTTAATTCCAGAACCCAGAAGGCAGAGGTAGGTGAATCTCTGTGAGTTCGAGGATATTCTGATCTACAGAGTGAATTCCAGAAGAACCAGAGTCACATAGTGAGATGTTTTCAGAAAGAGAGAAAGTGAGAGAGAGAGAGAGAGAGAGAGAGAGAGAGAGAGAGAGAGAGAGAAAACAATACATAAAACATAGCAAGAAATAGACCTTAGTGTTTCTACCTTCCCACGGTAAGTTCTAAACCCCTGAGACAAAGGAGCAAATAAACAAAACCACTGCTCTCTAGAAAGGAGTTTTCATGACACCTTTTTGAGAGACAGGCTGTGAAACCCATTTCCATGAATAGGACTAAGATGAATACTTAGCCAAAAAGAAAAAAACATGAAAGGAACATACAGGAAATGATAAGAGAAGCTGAAATACAATGTGGTTGCTACAAGAACTTAGCTGCTTGCACACAACACTGGACTTGCAGAATTTTCTCCTGTTAAGGCAAGGGACTGATCCTTTGTCCTCCTCTTGTGGATCTCTAGTGGATATGACTATTGTCCCAGGTAAATCAGTAACCTGCCGGTTAAACACAATATCTGGAAAAGCACCAGTTAAAATGAGCCCTCACTCAACTATACTCACAACTGTTATATGAGACTTTAATGTTTGTGCAGCGAATGTATGTTGGATGATAGACCAACATAAAAAATGTTAGATTCTAAATAGATTATATTCATGAATCACATGAGATGCATGAACAGTAGTTGAAGTTGGTCCTAAAGTTTTTTGTTCATTTGGCTAGTTGATTTTTTTTTGAGTCATTAACTCAAAAGATACCACTGTCATTCCTTTCATTAATATGGAAAGATTTTGGAAGAAAAGGCTTTAGTGGGGGACAGAGGAAATATCCAGATCCAGATGTGTGCATTTTTGAGTTTCAGTGTTTTCTAGATAGCCAAATGATGACCTCAAGTTCTGAGTATGAAATTTATGTTTGTTTCCATATATGGCATAGGGATATGAAATTTGCATAGAGGGTGAGAACTGAGAGGAAGGGATCATTCATTTATAAATTAAGAGCCTATTGGACTAGTCAAGATTAATACAAGAGGTTTATGGTGTCTTAGATCAGAATGATAGCACGGTGAGATGATGCCAAATTGTCAAGCTGTTGGTACAAGTGGGTCAATGAGAGGAGAATACAGAAGTTGATAAAATCAACAAACATATTCTAACCTGATTCCACACGAAAAGTAAAGAATCATCCATAGCAAAGCAGGGAAGCAGGATGGAGAATACCGAGGCTTCAGTACAGGAAAACCCTCTGTTCCCTGGCTGATTCTTGAAACTGCCTTTGAGGACTTTGTTTACATTAAGTATTAGTAGAGATACAGTCTTCTGTTTTTCTTAATTTGATTTATCATCCATCATATAGAAATACATCTATCAGTTTACTATAAGCATATTATATGAGATTATAATATTTAAATCTAATATTTGAAAGCAGTTAGTTCTAGACAGTGTCATGTTAAGAAACAGAAGACAAATGGGAGCCATTCTGACACTGATTTAGGAAATGCTGTGTAGTTGTTTATGCATTTGTATATGATTGTATAACTCAAGTGAGGTCTGATTGGTGCATAATTGTTTAGCCCCAGGACATACTGACTTTTAGCTGTTATTCAATAATGAACCTACTGTTTAAAATATGCAGGCATAGATATGTATACAAATTTACACACTGCTGAAACGACGTGAGGTTGGCATTTAATATACAGGCATTTTATTGTACTGCTTATGTAAATAGCATACTATCAGAAATGAAGTCCACTTGTTTTATACTAAATGTAAATATTTTGCTGTTAGGGTAATAACTACTCACACAATGAGTTGGTTGTTCTATGCAGGCTGGGAACAAAGCCCCATAGATTAAATGACCTTGAGGGAAGAAGCTTTATTCATCACAGATTGGAAGCAGAAAGCCCAGATAGCCAAGGGTCTTCTCTTGAAGAAGTCTCTCTTCTTCCTTGGCCTCTTGCTATGTCTTTAAGTGACCCTTTCTTGATGTGTGCTAAAGAATGGGTATGGGAAGGGATGGAAGAAGTGTATGGTACATCTTCTTTTAATAACAGTAGCCTACCCAATCAGACCTGTTTCTCATTAGCATGGCCTTATTTGTCCCTTAAAACACCATACACACACATACACACACACATACACACACACACACACACACACACTTGGTATTAGAGCTTTAATATTCGTGCTTGAAAGCAGAGTATAAACATTCAGTCAATAACAATAAAGTGAGTTTGAGTTGTTGGGTAAAAGGTAGTTTCCTGAATAAGCTTTAGTCTATATCATAGACTTGCCAGTTTGTCCAAGTAGTGGTGCTTACTGTATTAATATGTCCATGTCTTAGAAAATCTGTACGACTCACCAAAATCTGGTCTTTGTTCATTTGTTCGCTCTTTGGAGTTTTATTCGATATGGGTTTGTCCCACAGAAATAGAAGTCAGCTCTTCCTCAGAAAGACAGGAGGTTGGATCTTGAAGAAATGATGATTCTTGACCTAATCAATAGAAAAATAAAATTATACAGTTCAGTTAGGGCAGTGCAGCGTCTAAGGAGGTTAGAGCTCGCAGCACTAAGAACTTGCCTATTGTTGTACAATAGTTTGCTTGCAGTGGGCTGATGTGCAAGGACCATAGACGTTCAACAAGGACAAGTTCAGTCTTGCAAGAATGCTTACATCAGAAAAAAGGTTGATTCTTAGTAACAATTGCAAAATAAGTACACTAAATAAATGTTTTAAGATGAAATTCTGATCACATTGTTTTCCTTAACACTCTTTCCACAGGCTTGTTGTTGCTTCTTGTGTTTTATTCTGGCTTTAGTTGTGTTTATTTCCTAGGAAGCCATGAGGTATCAGTCACAAGGACTGCATGTTGCTATTCCCAATATGCCACCTGGTACCCAGTCAAAACCCAGCTAATTCTTGTGGAATCAATGATTCTGTCAATAAAATTTTCTAATTCTACCTGTATGAGTCCCAAGAATTCTTAGAGACTAAGATAATCAGAGGTGGCAATGATTGTAAAACTCCATTTCTACCTGATTTATGGTACTGTTTTTATGAAAATTTCTTTTCCTTTACTTTCTTTTTCTTTCTCTCCTCTCTTTTTTTCAAAGAAAACTCCTTTTTTCTTCAGATATTATTTTCTTTTTGCTTCACTGTACATGGCCTAGAGATGAGTATTAATTTATATTTTCAAGTAACTGAATCCACAAAGCAAGACTTTTTCAATTTTCTGCATGATCTCTCATTATTTTTAAATATCAAGGGTTAAACAAGTGTCATACACATATGTACATATTTGGTTGACTATGCATGCATAGCTTATAGGAAATTTTGAAAACTATTCAATAGTAAAATGGTTTGTTTTCTTTCCAGATAACATGAAAAAGGATAATAAATACAAATGGGATCTAGCGACTCCTTTATACCATGGTAAAGCGTATAAACTATCTTTATATCTACATCATAAACCAGATGATACCATTTAAATGTTATTATCAGAATGTTTAATGATATACAGATATAAAATAATTTGTGTAGTTTAAAGATTGTATGAAACATGCTGCAAAATCATGATATTCTTTCCAGTGAGTATTATGAAAACAATGGTTTTGCCCTTCTATCCTCTATTTATGAAAGTTTTGAGAAATATTCTTCTATTAAAACAAAAGTTTGGGTCAAGTTTAAGTATATTTTGATTATACAAGCCAACTAACTGTTTTTGTGTATGCCTGTAGTGACAGCAGAGGCAGCAGTTATATATGTGATATATATATAATCACATGATATATATATGTATATATATATATATAAAATTAGAATGTGAACATCTTCACAGGCAGAACTATGTAGAACCTTTGCTTAGAATTTCCTACCCATCCCCAATTAACTGTGACCAAACAATGACTTTGACTCCTGACTGTGAGCTCACGATAACTTACATAGTTCAAAACCTATTCCTGAAGAGCTGTTACTTGTTTTTGAGAAACTTAGAGTTAGAGATTTTTTTTCCATTAAAGCTCCATTTTGGTCCTATCCATTTCCCACCAATCTGGGCCACAATAAGCATATAGTATTGATGAAAGATGATTGAAACCACCCTCAAGCCTCAGTAAATTTATACTTTTAAAGAACTCATAGAACCCTGCTACACCTTTGTACTCAGCTTAGAGAATTCTTATAGTTTTGTTTACAGGTTCTATATGTACAACCTTATGCTCATTTTTCTATGACCTAGGCATTTTATTGCTTTCAGGATTCAAACAGATGCAGTCTTGTTTGGAAGTGACAGAGGCATGCATAGGGGATGTGGTTTGTAATGCACAATTGGCCCTTTACCTTAAAGCATGCTCAGCAAATGGAAATCTGTGCGATGTGAAACACTGCCAAGCAGCCATACGGTTCTTCTATCAAAATATGCCTTTTAACACTGCCCAGATGTTGGCTTTTTGTGACTGCGCTCAATCTGATATACCCTGTCAGCAGTCCAAAGAAACTCTTCACAGCAAGCCATGTGCTCTGAACATCGTTCCACCCCCCACTTGCCTCAGTGTAATTCACACTTGCCGAAATGATGAATTATGCAGGTGAGTAAAAACACACATACCTTGCTTTCTTATTTCGGCACTTTATTTATTATAGTCCAGTCCTAACATTTGATCTCCTTCCATTGCTGGAGTTCCCACCATTGTCCAAAACAGTGTAAATAAAGCCAGACAATTCTCATTGTGAATCTGTGGTACATGTGTGGCATCCTTTTTTGAAATTCAAATTTAAAATGCAGAGTAGGATTTTACAATAAAAAAAACCCACTGTGTTGAATTGTGATGGCCTGCATATTTTTAAAGACCGTAGTGTGTGTGTGTGTGTGTGTGTGTGTGTGTGTGTGTGTACGTGCAGACAATAATTTTCATAAATTGGTTATCTTCTTCCACCAGTGGGTTCTACAATTTTAGCTCAGTTTTTCAAGCTTTTTGAAATTGTCTTCCATTCATCTATCTCACTGATCCACAGTCAGCTCTTTAATTAGTCTTTTTTCTTAATGATTTGATTACAGAATCTCTGTTGTTGTTTGGGGTTTTTTTTTAAATCTGTTTTAGATAAGGTCTTCCTATGTATACAAGGTAAACCTTTAGTTGACAATTCCTCTGCCTCAGCCGCCTGAGTACTGTGTTACCAGACTACCAACACGCATGGCCTGTTGTGTTGAAAAAAGCTGTTAATTTTGACAAGGTGACTCTCCAAAATTCAGAATAAATGCTTTTTTCCTCAGCCTGTGAATTGAGAAGAACAAAGTACCTCTGACTATGGCATGAGTATTCCCAGCAAACCTGTGTACTCAATGTCAGAAATGTATTTCTTTCCTGCTTTCTCTAGCTCATACTGTCTGTTATGAAGGAAAGTAAAGCTAGCTGTTTATTTGTCCATTCAAAACATATATGAATTAGGCATCTCTCTAGGCATCAGTTAGAAATGTCTGCCCAGCCGTTTGCTGCAGTCCAAGGAGACAGTTCGTTAGAAAATGTGTAACATATAGAGTTTTGAGTGATGTTCAGATTAAAAGGGTTCTGAGGGAGAAATGTGATACAGTTTAGATATTTGGATCGAGTTTGTTTTCTCAGCCAGATCAAGAATTAAAAGACAGGGAAAAAAAAAAACAGGTAGCAGCAGAGAAAACGCAGGCACTGCAGACAGAATCAGCATTAAGGAAAAGTGTTTACCGGGAATGAGGAAGCACACACATGCAGCAGACACACAGATAAGAGCCTCCACTAAGCAGATGAGAAGCTCGGGAAGCCAAAAAACTTCCAATCTCTTCTTGGGGGCTGGGTTTTTTTTAAGTCTCTGAAGAGTTTTCCTTTCATAACTTAGGGACTGGTCAGTTTAAAGAAGCCAGTCATCTTGGAAATTTACTATGGCACCCTCTGCCTAACTGCCTGCCTACCAAGGAGTCTAACTCCTTGTCTCTCAAAATGAAAGGGAAAAACTGTTGTAAAAATAGGGTCACCTGCATCATGAATGATAACAGAAATGTCATAATTAAGTTGTAACCTCAAAAACAAACAAACAAAAGAATCCAAGAAGGACAGTCAAAAAGTTGCAACTTAAAGAACGCCCCCAAAGGGAGTATTGGCGCTAAATGAAAAAAACGACCGAGTAGTCCTCTTAAATTACTGTCTGAGAGGGCACAAAGCAGTCCAACAGGCAAGACATTGCAATGGCATTGAAAGTGCATGCTTTACTCTACAATACTCTGCAATACTTTGCAATACTCTGATGGAGGATTGGAAGCAGAAAGCGACAGAAAAGGAAGCCAGAATTTAAACAGGGTGAGGCACCAGGGCTTGGGGGCTACTGCCCTGGAGAGGCTCTTGAAGATTTGGAGTGACAATATGAGTAATCTGCACCCTCTTCTAAGACTCCCATTCTAGTGCAAGCTGACATCCAACTGTCCTGTGCAGGTACTCATGCTTAGGAACCACGAATGAATTCAATATGTCTGACTCTTGTCTTCTCATTGAGGTTCTCATTAGCACATGTGATTTTGTGTCCAAGGTGAATTTATCTTTCCAATGATTAGAAACACATGGTTATGTAGACAGTTTGGGATATGAGTAAGAAATGCAGGGGAAAAATGAGAATCAGGAATAAACTGAGAGGGTGTTTTTTACAGGTAGTCCCCAGTGATCTCACACTAGCCTAGGTCTTTCTGCTCCGGCTTCCTAAATCATGGGATTACAGGTTTGTCATGTGTACGCTATGTCTAATTTTTTTGTAATCAAACTTGGTGGTGGTGGTGGGGGTTGGTCACAGTCTATGGCCAAGCGGGGTTCAACCACTTGACCTTAATAAGTCAATTAAAGGAGTCAAATTATTACTGGAAAATAAACAAAAAGGAGACTCAGTCAATGTTACTTCACTGGGAAGAGGAAAGAAAAGCTTCAGTGAAACTCCCCACCTCCAAGTCCACCTTGGGGGAGGCTGAAGCGATATTAACATTTAAATAGAAAACCAAGGTTTTTCATTTATAAGCAGCTCTGATCAAGCTATTGTCCTGCCCATCACTGTCTGACTTCATTCTCATCTGGTAAGGTGACTGGACAGGTCATTAGCATTTGTGAAATCTCTTTTGGGGAGACATGTTCCCCAGCCTTATTTAAATGTCTCAAAATAATTTTGTAAATTCTATTTGGTATAATTAGGAACATGGAAAAAGAATAAAGTACGGTTGAAGGGGAGAACAGAGGGAGGGAGGGAAGCAGAGAAAAATGTAGAGCTCAATAAAAATCAATAAAATAAACTAAAAAGAATAATGTGCATACCATTGTGTAGGAAAACTGGATTGGAAATGCCTTCTTTAAATTTTCCTGGTGGGGGACAGTGTCTAAATTATATGATTAGCTCCAAAATCATATAACCTTTAAAGCTTTTTAATAAATCTCTCAGGTAGTTGACACTGCAAATCATCACCCATTGTGATAAATATATAGTAGTAAAGGACGTCTGCATGAAAGGACAGTACTTTGCAGTTTCACTGCTTTTTTTTCTCCACATTCTGTATAGCAGCACTTGAAAGCACAAAGTTAGCTTTGAACTGGAACCTAGACCTCATTTTGACCCATGTGAGTGTTTCACTAGGTGAGAGAGCATGACATACTAATGGGAAATCTCTCTATTCATAGGCTAATTCCAGTTTCTCACTCTTTTCCTAGGACACACTATCGAACATTCCAGTCAGAATGCTGGCCCCGTGTGACAGGGAAGTGTCATGAAGATGAGACCTGCATGGGCACATTAGGCAAGCAAGATCTTACTTGTTCTGGGAGTGACAGCTGCAAGACCGCCTACCTGGGAACCTTGGGCACAATCCTTCAAGTGCCCTGTGCTTGCAGGAGCATTACGCAGAATGAAGAACCTTTATGCATGACTTTCCAGCACATGCTTCATAGCAGGTCATGTTTCAGTAAGTTATCCAATTGAAAGATTGTTGGGGAGGCTGCTCATCTGTTTCTGGCTGCTCAGTCCCAAAATAATCACACAGAAAACTGCTTGGCCAATAGCTTAAGCATATTTCTAGCTAGCTTTTATACCCTAAACTAACCCGTCTCTATTAATCTGTGCATCATCACGAGATCGTGGCCTATGGCCGAATTTTTGTACCCACAGAGGCGTCTGTCTCTGGCAGCAGCTACATGGCTTCTCCCTGACTCCCCCTACTTTCTCTACATATCTCTTTCAGCCTGGCTTTATTCTGTTAAGCCATTGGCTAAAAGCAGCTTCTTTATTAACCAATGACAATAAAACATATTCACAGCATACAGCACCTTCCATATCAAAAGATTGTCTGTTTAATCTACTTACCTATACACACATCTATCTTGTTTTCTACAATACCATAAAAATGGTAACCAGTCAACCTCCACCAAAACTGTTTATGAAGACAATTGCATTTACTATTTTGGTTATGTTCTGGTTTTGCTTTCTTTCTCATTTATCAGAAAGTGATACACTTTTTAACTTGATAAGCTACTACTGATTATTATTTATTGATTTTAATATGAAAAACATATGACGCTTCATTTAAATGCTAAAAATGTTCATTAGTCACAGTTACATAACAACATTTTTTTAAATTTCCATGCATTTTTTAACTTTTATTATTATTATTATTAAAAATTTCCACTTCCTCCCCTCCTCCCATTTCCCTCCCCCTCCCCCACTCCTCCTCTCTCTCCCTGTTCAGTCCAAAGAGCAGTCAGGGTTCCCTGCCCTGTGGGAAGTCCAAGGTCCTCCCCGCTCCATCCAGGTCTAGGAAGGCGAGCATCCAAACAGACTAGGTTCTCACAAAGCCAGTACATGTAGTAGAATCAAAACCCAATGCCATTGTCCTTGGCTTCTCGGTCAGTCCTCCTAGTCATCCACATTCAGGGAGTCTGGTTTGATCACATGCTCCATCAGTCCCACTCCAGCTGGCCTTGGTGAGTTCCCATTAGATCAGCCCCACCATCACAGTGGGTGGGTGCACCCCTCGCGATTCTGACTTCCTTGCTCATGTTCTCTCTCCTTCTGCTCCTCATAAGGACCTTGGGAGCTCAGTCCAGTGCTCCAGTGTGGGTCCCTGTCTCTATCTCCATCGCCGCCAGATGAGAGTTCAATGATGATATGCAAGATATTCATCAGTGTGGCTATACGATAGGGCCAGTTCAGGCACCCTTTCCTCAGCTGCTCAAGGAACAAGCTGGAGACATCTTCTTGGACACCTGGAAACCCCTCTAGAATTCAGTCTCTTGCCAACCCTAAAATGGCTCCCTTAGCTAAGATCTACAGTTTCTTGCTCCCATATCCACTCTTCCTCCATCCCAACTGTCCCATTCCCCCAAGCTCTCCCCATCCTCACTTAGCTGAACAGATTTAATCACTGGCCTTCGGTGCATTGTGGGGACACTTTTGTCTAGATTTGAGCATGTAGTGACACTCAGACCTCAGGACTCTACTGATCTGGATTGTTCAAGATGGTTTTTAGCAAGCATTGTTGGCTGGTATAGCCTAGCTCTCCTCTGGTGTTTCCTTCAGCAGTACAACTGGTGACGGTTGCATGGTGCAGCAGAATTCCTGGTGACTGAGACCAAATATGCAGGCATTTATTAAGTATCTAACTTTCATACTGTAAATATGCCAGTGAACAACGCAAGCTACATGTCAACCTCAGAATGACTGTGGAAACAAACTACAAAAGCATGTGGTTGTCAAGATGGACTCAACAGGGTTTGTTGATTTTAGATAGGATTTAAACTGTTCTGTGCCTGAAATATATCTTTCCTTTGATTTATTTTTCTCTCCCTTTGGACTTAACAAATCTGTTGATTAACCTCTAATGATAAGATGAAAATTAAATTTCTTTTAAAGTTAATCTTTAAGGTAAGGAAAAGAAAACTGAAATTTAAGGCCTGGGCTTAGTTAGGGTTGGGTATTCTGTCAACATTCTCTTAAAATGCTTGAACTGTTTTATGAAAACAGCTCATGGGACATCCCGGTGAAGCTTGGACTTCAGCTCATGTGTGTTCTGTCTGCTGTCATTCCCTTTTCACCATTGACAGTCAGTTTCCAGAGAGTGACCCGTCTCCCCTTGGTGCCCGAGCCTTACACCCATCTAGTCCAGAGAAGTTGCCTGTGCTCACTGCTTCCTTTCCCTCTTGCACGCTGAACTGTGCACTAGATCTGATGAGGCTTTTGCAACCGGAAGTACTGTGGCACTGCTCAGTCTTATCTCTTACTCATGGCCTATAGCCAGTTCTACTCAGTATTCGAGCTCACATTTTAATCCTCTCATCTCTTTTAGAAAAACTATTGAGTTTCTATCTCAAGTAACCATTCTTATTAGAAAACTTTACATAGAGCCAATGTGGAATAGTCAATTTATAATGTCATTCGCGCTGTTTAGTAAATTGTCCCATCTGAACTAGAGTAGTTTGGATGTTGACTCTCCCTTTCTTGTTGGACAGAATTATTGGTCTCTGTAGAAAATGAAGGCTTTGTGTCTTCCCAGACTCCAGTAGGCATTTCCCACCTACCTGACTGCTGCGTATTCCTGCATAGTTGATGCTTATACTGTGGCAGTATCCCACCTCAATCTGCACATTTTTTATACAGATATCTATATGACTAGTTTCTTCGACTCATAACACCAAATATCAGTAGATTAAGATGGATTTAATTTCTCTCTAACATAAAATAATTATGAAGAGAACAGTTGGAATGAGAATTGAAGTTTATTGAAATTCAGATGTCACCAAGCTATTTAGTGTTCTCCTACTAGATGACTGAATTCTCCTCTGAGTTCATAGAATCCATCCAACACATCCACCCTGCTAATGAAGAAGAATACAGAAACTGCCCTGAATACTATGGTGGGTCAATCCTAAGGGCCTTGTACATCACTTTCACTTTGACGAATCTGCAATGGAAGCTGGGTAACACAATTTACTTCTGTGTCTGGTAGGAAGGAAAATGAATTTGATATATATTTAACCTATCTCTGCCACTGTAGCTCCAACAAAATATATAAAGCTATGACTACCTAATACTGATCCAATTCATTTATCATTATACTGGGAAGTACAAATTCATGTTTGAACATGTCTATCACATATGTCAGAATACAAAGCATAGAGCAAAGGATTATGGGTAGTAGTCTATTTGAAACCATTTTTGAAGAACAGGAGGAGTCAATATTTTGCACAGACATAATAGTATTCTTCTAATTCATTAAACTAAAGTTTGCTCCTTTTGGATCATTCTACAATGATTTGTAAATATACTATGAGACTATGTCATCTTGTCCACTAGAGCAGAATATTTCTTTGCATGGATATAGGGATGGTGAAAATAGACCCTCAGACTTACATCACCTAACCAATTAACTTTACCTTGTTATGGAGTGCCCACTTTCCATCACTAGTATGTATTCTTCCACACACCACTCCCCATCACTTCAATGTTTACAAATTTCCGTATTTGTACTTTTAAATCATAGACCTAGAAATGAACCTAGAAGTAAGACTTACTTCTCGACACTTCTCTTTCCAGACAAAGCAAAATTGATTACCATGCACTTACTGCCTGCAGAAAGGGTTTTTCTTCCACACTGTTCTCTAGAGTCGCCTCTGTTTTTGCAATGTGTGGAAGATGTCCATGAACAGTAATCAGTGACACACGGCTACACTCAACTTTTCCTTGCGTCAGGTTCTAGCTGATCTAATAGTATCCAATAGGAGATGTATTTCAAATGACAAGCAGACCCTCTGTGTGCCATGACCTTGTTCCACAACACAAGAGATGTGTCCTGTAGTTACCCTAGGGGAGCTTATCAGAGACTGTACACTGCACTGAGAAAGAAATTCAGTGTAGCAAGTGACAATTATCATTATCCAAACACACTACTTTAAAACTATTGTTTGGGTTTTAAATTTAAAACCAATCTAGTAATTGGGCTTCCAGGGTTTTGTTTCTGAATTTTTCTCATACCTTACAAAGACTATACACATCTTCAAGATTTTCTGTTAATTGTCAACAAAAGTTCCCCTAATTTTATTTGAAATAATTATTTTGTTATAATGAAGACTCTGATAGCCACAAATACAGCTCCAAGCTGACGGGAATTAATTGACATTGAATTTTTGGTTCTCCAACTTGAAACATCCTCAGAAATATCAACAGAATTTCTTATATAAAACCCATCTCACCCAGATAACTCTTATTGTCTCCAAGTTTGGGAGCCACTGCTCTTACCTTCATGTGGAAAAGTTCAGTCTGCGCTGTTCAGTCTCAGAACCTCTTTAATACTCACTTACAACTCTGAGAATAAGACAGATCAGTGTGTGAAAAGACAAGACTGCTAACAACAAACCCATGCAGTTCCTCAGGAGGCACATTTTGCCCAGTCCTCCCAGATAGCTATGGATACACAATACCCCCTCTAAACAAAACATGAAAGGGTGAATCAATATACCCATAGAAGAAGGAGCATAGAAGTATATATTGTTCCTAGGCAGCAGCCCTGTCCTTGAAGGCAATCAGTGTTCTTTCCTTGTTAGAATTCTTCTAATAATGTTTCCAATTAAAAGCCTCAATCTCTTTTTTTAGAAAACTATGTTTTTTATTTATATTTTAAGAAATCAGATAATATTAACCAGCGTTTTGTAGATTCAGCAAAGATGTAAGCATCTATAGTATTCAGATTATGAGCAACATACACCTTCATTTACATTTTGGAGAATTTTCAACATCACTACCTACCTCAATGACAGTTGAAGTAGTGACATTTAATGAAGGACATGTCAGACAGTACTTAACTCATAACATCTACCAGGCACAGATACTTTATTAGCAGATCTTATCCTATGAATAAAAACTGATTTTTCCTCATGGTTATAAAAACGGCTCTTCATGTGTACTTATAGATAGAGTTAACTGGGTCCTTCTAGCAAATGAAAGTAAGTTCCTTTGAATAAATGAAGCATAAATGGGAAAGGCTACTTAAGTATAGTGATCTCTGTCTCTGGGCATCATGTTTATTGATTGTCCTACATTTAGGTCAGGAAGGAAGGTCTTACCTTACAGATTGTAGAGACTCTAGAACTTACCTCAGTCTTTAATGTTTCATCTTAAGACTGAATTTTTCAGTTCAGATCGTTTTTTTAAAATATTTATTTATTTATTTATTTATTTATTTATTTATTATGTACACAGTATTCAGCCTCCATGCCTGCAGGCCAGAAGAGGGCACCAGATCTCATTACAGATGGTTGTGAGCCACCATGTGGTTGCTGGGAATTGAACTCAGGACCTCCAGAAGAGCAGTCAGTGCTCTTAACCTCTGAGTCATCTCTTCAGCCCTCAGTTCAGATCTTAAGCAGAAGAACCAGGAGCTAACAAATGCTGCTGCCGCCGCACATTGGAATGCAAACACTGGCTGTCTTTGCTTCCTAACACTGCTCTTGCACGCTGGTCTACTTTCCTAAGTTCTAAATAGTAAGTGTCTATTTCAAGTTAATACTTGGAATCATGTCAGTACTGAAAATAGGCCACTATGCTAAAGCAGTTATGTTCTTAAAAGTGTACATCACCTAAGCTGCCTATGTTTTGACTGTATCTACCTGAAAAGATAGAAATGGAAGAAGATTATTTTCAATATTTCTACATTAAGCTTACTTTTATAAAATATTGGGTGCTTATGTATTAATTGGATACACAGTCTTAAGAAAAGACCATTCTGGCCATTCCATACTCTAGCATTTAGTTTCATTTTATAACCTCATTTCTTCATAGCTATAGACATCATAAACACGATAAATAAATGGTTTTTATTTATCATGTTTATCTGCATTCAATAGATAGAAGATTTATTCTTACCTGACAGCATTTGTCTGCTTCTTTCTCAGTGAAGATCTAGCTCCAGAAAACCATTTCATCAGTCTCTGTATCCAGAGTCAGTCTTTTAAACCCACCCATGTATGTGGGATGGTGTGTAGCTCATCATTGTACATTTTTCCGTACTCATAAAAATTTGCTCTCTTTAAGAACAACAAAGTCTGTGAAGATGAATTAATGCAGGGTCAAACTTATCTTTTAAAATATTTGTCTTAATCTTTAGTGTCATGAAATCACTGTCTCGCTGAAAAGGAGGATTATACACTAGAAATAAAATGAGGAGCAAAGTGAACTGCGGAAAACATTCCCATTCGATTTTATCTGTCTTTCTTCTCTCCTCACACACACATGCATACACAAAACACACATACATGCACGCACACACACTCACGCACACAGCTATTTCTTATAGCCAAATCATAAGGCAATGTTCCAGGAACTTTATGTTAAGTTCTGTCTTTAAATAAACCTCTTGAACAAGCCAAAACCACTGACTTTTTCTTGGTGTCTACACAAAACTCTAATTCAAGTTTAGTTTCCTTCAAATTCAGTCCAGGTGCTAAAACAGTCTTCTGGTTTTCAAGGAACTGTCTACAGACCTTCTCTAGTCTATATTAATATTTACTATGCAGTTGCTAAGCATTCAAATATGTTGTATTTTCTGGATTAAAGTGGCTCCATGCTTAATTTGTAGGTCATCAAATTCATAGACACTCGCTTATAAATTTGTTTTTTTCCTTTAGAACTCTGTGATTATTCCTCTAGGATCTTGTTTTCATTATTCGAAAAGGCCTTTGTGTTTTTGAGAGATCAAGCATGTGTATTTTAAGTTAGCAATAAAAAAATAATAAAAACAAACAAACCATTTCTTTAAAATGAATTCAGTTACAAATCAATGTAGAAATGTATAGCCATGGTAAATTCTGTAAGTTTTTCCTTTAATGTATTTTAATTTAAGACTTAGAATTCTAATTGTTTCTTAGGGCTTGGATCTCAGGAGAAAACTGGTGTTTCTATATTTTATTTGCTTTCAAATATAAAATATAAACAGAGAACCTTCTTCTACTTGCTTTCTTTTCAGGCCAACTCTTAAATGTGGATTAGAAACCATGATCAACACAAACAGCACTAATGGTTTATTGTCAGGTTTGAAAATTAATAGAGTTTAGTGCAGAGCATGGCTTTGGAGAGGTAACCCAATACAAGCATGTATCTATTGGGCATGATCGTCATCATCTTTAAGCCAGAATGCTGTCACAAAAATTGTAGAGACAATTCATGGGAAGTATCTGAAACTCAGTGAACAGTGACTTGGTGTAAACTTGAGAAATATGGAAAATCACAGAAATCCGCAGTCTTGGCATTTTCACAGTGATATTGTAGGCTGGTGATAATTTCTACAAACTCTAAGAAGTGGCTTCTGAAATACGGTGTTACAGTTGAGCAACTGTATGGCACGTGTTCTACTGGGACTAAACAGAAATACGTTTATTGTGTATGAAATTATATTTTATATTTATATTTCTGAGGTAAACAGTGAACACTGAATCACTGTTCACTGAGTTCCAGAAACTTTCCTACTAAATCTTCTTGAGAAAAGTTGAGACTGGCCTCATACTCTAAGAAATCCTTCTGCCTCAGTCTTTTTTATTATTATTATTATTTTTTTGTAATTTTATTAAATTATAAAAAGTTTCCATTTACGCCCCTCCTCAAAATGACGAAGGACTGCGAGGGATACTATCACCCACTGATACAAGGGGTCGGATCTAATGAGAGTTTTCCAAGTCTTTTTTATTATTATTATTAAAAATTTCCACCTCCTCCCCTCTTCCCATTTTCCTCCCCCTTCCCCCACCCCCTTCTTCATCCCTCTCCAGTTCTAAGAGAAGTCAGGTGTCCTGCTCTGTGAGAAGACCAAGGCCCTCCCCGCTCCATCCAGGTCTAGGAAGGTGAGCTTTTAGACAGACTAGGCTCCCAAAATGCCTTCATAATATTGGCCTGTGATTAAGTCTGCAGAATACTGTCTTGATTACTGATTGAAGTGGCAGGGTCTAGCTTCCTGTTGGCAGTACCATTTCTGATAGGTGGTCCTCTGTGTTATAAGAAAGAAAGTAGAGTAAGCCATAGGAATCAAACCAATAAGCAATATTCCTTCATGATTTCTGCTTCAGTTCCTGCTTTGAATTCCTGCCCTGACTGACTGTGATGTGGAAGGTCACAGACAACCATAAGACACTATCATACCATCTGCAAATAAATATCATTTGATTTCTTTGCTTCCTCTTTGTGCCCTTTAATTTTCTTATTTTGTCTTATGGCTCTAGCTAGGGTTTCAAGTGCTGTATTGAGAAGGAGTGGGAATAGTGGACAACCCTGTCTCATTTCTTATTCTAATGGAGTTTCTTCCAGTTTTTCACTATTTAGGGTAATGTTGGCTGTGAGTTTTTCTTTTATATATAGTATTAACTTTATATTTATTAATTCGTTTAAGTTAAACCATTCCTTCATCTCAGAATAAAGTCAACATGATTGGGGTAGGTGACTGTGCTTATTAGTTGGTCAACTTAACACAAACTAGAGTCGTTTGGAAAAGCAGGGCCTTAATTCAGATGTTGCCTCTATCCGATTGGTCTATAAGTAAGTCTGTGGGCATTTTCTTGATTATTAATTGATTCAAAAGCGTCCAGCCCAATGTAGGCAGAGTGTTGGCTTGTATGAAAACAAAGCTGAGTGATCCACTGGAAACAAGCCTGTAAGCAGACTTCCTCCATGGCCTCTGCTTCAGGTCTTGTCTCTAGGTTCTTTCATTAAGTTCCTGCCCTGACTTCCCCTCATAATAGACTGTCAGTCATAAAACAAACTAAAGCTTTTTCTCCTCAGATTACATTTAGTCATGGTGTTCATCGCAGCAATATGAAAGCAAACCAAAACAATGACCTTTTTGTTTTACTCTTTTTTTAATTGATTTTTTTATTAAGCTCCACATTTTTATCTGTTCCCCTCCCTGCCTCTCTCCTCTCCTTCTACCCTCTCCCAAGGTCCCCATGCTCTCAACTTACTCGGAAGATCTTGTCTTTTTCTACCTGCCATGTAGAAGAGATCTATGTATGTCTCTCTTAGGGGTTTTATTGTTGTCTGAGTTCTCTCAGATTGTGATTTGTGGGATGGTTTTCTTTGCTTTATGTTTAAAAATCACTTATGAAAGTTTCTCTTAGTATCCTCATTGTTGTCTAAGTTTTCTGGGATTGTGATTTGTAGGCTGGTATTCTTTGCTTTATGTTTAAAAACCACCTATGAGTTAGTACATATGACAGTTGTCTTTCTGTATCTGGGCTACCTTACTCAAAATAATGTTCTATCTCCATCCACTTACCTGCAAAATTCAAGATGTCGGGATTTTTGTTTTGTTTTGTTTTGTTTTTTTCTTCTGTGATCTAATCTATATGAAAAAAGACAAGATCCCCTGAGTAAATTGGAAGCATGGGGACCTTGGGGGAGGGTTGAATGGGGAGGGGAGAAGCAAAAAGGGGAGCAGAAAAAAATGTAGAGTGCAATAAAAATCAATTAAAAATGAAGTTAACTAGAATAAAATGGTCTGGGATAAAAAATAAAAAATAAATAAAAGAAAAAACACTTATGAGTGAGTACATGTAATTGTCTTTCTGAGTCTGGGTAACCTCACTCAGTATGATGTTTTCTAGCTCCATCCATTTTCCTGCAAAATTCAAGATGTCATTATTTTTTCTGTTGTGTAGTATTCCATTGTGTAAATGTACCACATTTTCCTTATCCATTCTTTGGTCGAGGGCCATTTAGGTTGTGTCCAGGTTCTGGTTATGACAAACAATGCTGCTATGAACATAGTTGAGCACATGTCCTTGTGGCACAATTGAGCATCCTTTGGATGTATACCCAAAAGTGGTATTACTGGGTCATGAGGAAGGTCATTTCCTGATTTTCTGAGAAATTGCCACACTAAAATCCAAAGGGGCTGTACCAGTTTGCATTCTTACCAGGAAAGCAGAAGTGTTCTCTTTTCCCCACAACCTCTCTAGCATAAGTTGTCATCAGTGTTTTTGATCTTGACCATTCTTACAGGTGTAAGATGGAATCTCAGAGTTGTTTTGATTTGCATTTCTCTGATGACTAAGGATGTTTTATTCTTATATTCAGTAATAGGCTTTTGATTCTTGGGCCACCAACCAGCTCCCCAGTAATGACACAGAGACTTGTTATTAGTTATGACTGCTCAGACTTATCGTACGCCTTTTGCACTAGCTCTTATAACTTAATCTGTTTCTTTTTATCTACTTTCTGCCTTAGAACTTTTTAGCCTTTCTTTCTGTATATTTTACTTTCACTGCTTCTCATGTCTGGCTGGCTTGCGGCTGCCTGGCTTCTGACTCCAGGCATGTCCCTCTCTTTCTCGCTTGTTCTCTACTCCTTCTTCTCTCAAGAAAAGATTTCTTCCACCACTTAATTTCTCTTCCCACCAGCCCCTCCTATTCTTCTCCTGTGTAGCTATTGGCCATTCAGCTTTTTATTAGACCAATCAGATGTCTTAGGCAGGCAAGGTGAAACAAATGCAAAACATCTTTACATAATTAAACAAATGCAGAATAAACAAACATAACACATCTTTACATTATTAACAAAGGAAGCATAAGCACATATACACAGCTTTACACAGTTAAAGTAATATTCAGAAACATAAACAAATGAAACACATCTTTACAAAGTTAATATTCTATAACATATTTGGTACATTTTTTAAAAAACTGTTTCAAAAATATTCATTAGAGATATTGGTTTGTTCTATTTCTTTTTTTATCTTCACCTGGCTTTGGAATTAGAGTAAGAGCAGCTATATAGAAATTTAGAAGTGCTTCTTTCACTTCTAATTGTCTAATAATTTGAGAAGAATTGGTTTTAGTTCTTTAAAAGTTTGGAAGAATTCTATGAAGCCATTTGGACTTGGACTTTTCTGTAGTCTGAAAGCTTTTTATTACTGTTTCTATCTTCTTATTTGTTATGGTCTGTTTAAGATGTTAATATGCTCTTGGATTAATTTTGATGATTTATAAGTATCAAGAATCCCCATGATTTATTTTAGGCTTTTTAACTTAAGTATATGTTTTCAAATCCTAAGTATTCTATTCTCTTTCAATTTTCATTGGTGCTTGTTAGAGTGTTCCCTTACCAATCTATAATTTTATCAATATGGATCTTTTCTTTCTTTGTTTTGATTAATTTGGCTAAAGGCCTATCAATCTCATTTATTTTTTCATAGAACTAGCTCTAAATTTCATTGATTGCTTGAATTGTTTTTACTTTTGTTTCTACTTCATTGATTTTTTTTGCCTTGGTTTTATTTCTTCCTATCTCTGGTTTGGGATTGGGTTTATTGTTGGTTTTCTAAGCTCCTGAGGTATATCTTTGAGGTATTTATATGTGCTACATTTGATCTTTTAATACAGGTACTTAGTATAGTAAAGTTCCCTGGTGGAACCACTTTCAGTGTGTCCTGGTGTGAAGGCATAAGTCACAAACAATCCCACACCAGCTTGGAATTATGATTAATAGAATGGTTATTTATTTAAAGGGGAAAAACTTACAGATCTTTGTCCCAGACAACAGCCCTCTGCACCATCAGGAAAGGAGTCTAGGAGCCAGAAGCGGAGCCGGAAGCCAGAGAGGGAATGGAGGATAGCCACTGCTTTTTTAAAGAAAGAGAGAGACCATGCATAGTATCTCAGTGGCTATTGGCTGAAGGAGAGGAAGGAGTCCTGCAGCACCTGTGTAGGAGGTCCTTCTGACTATGTGTTGCTTTCATTGGTTGAATAAAGAAACTGCCTTGGCCTTTTGATAGGGCAGAACTTAGATAGGCGGGGAAGATGGAATTGGATTCTTGGAAGAAGAAGGCAGTTTGGCAGATACCATGGTTCTTTTGCCCCAGATGGATGCTGGTTAGAATCTTTCCCTGTAAGCCACAACCTCATGGTGATACACAGATTGGTAGAAATGGGTTAGATCAGGATGTGAGAGTTGGCCAAGAAGGGGCTAGATATAATGGGCCAGGAAGTAATTTAATTAATATAATTTTTGTGTGGTTATTTTGGGGGTTAAGATAGCTGACGGTGGGCCGTGGCCTGCTCCCCCTACTACAGTGTCCCACGGGTTTTGGTCTCTTGTATTTTATTTTCATTTATTCCAGGAATTTTTTTCCTTTTTGATTTTTTCATTCATCTTTCTTTAGTGTGTTATTTAATCTCCATGAGTTTGTGTTATTTCTTATATTTTTGGTTGTGAGCCTAGCCTTTAATGGCTGAGCCATCTCTCCAGCCTAGAGTTTGTGTAATTTCTAAATATTTTTTGCTATTGATTTTGAGCTAAATGAGTCATGGTTGGGGAAGATACACTTGGAATTACCTCAATTACCTCTATTTTCTGAGATTGTTTTATATTCCAGTATGAGAGCTATTTTATAAAAATTTCTATGGGTTCCTGAGAGGAATGTTCAATGTGTGACATTTAGGCAAAATGTTCTTTAGATATCTGTCAATTTCATCTGATCTATGATATCTTTTAACTCTATATTAAATGCATACACGTTTAGGCTTATAAAGTCTTCTTAGTTGATCATTCCCATAATCAAAATGAAGTCTCTTTCAGTGTTAGCTAAAGATAGAATCTAAATTGAGAAAGCACCTTCATAGAATTAGTCGTAGGCAAACTTTTAAGGCATTTTATTGATTGATAATTGATGTGGCATAATCCAGATCACTGTGGTTGGTGCCACCCCTGGGAAGGTGGTTCTGGGAAGGATAAGGAAGTCTGAGTAAGCCTTGAGTTATCAAGTACTCCTTATTCAGTATTCCTCCATGGCCTCTGCATCGGTTTCTGTATCCAGGTTCCTGCCTTAAGCTAAGTTCCGGCCCTGATACCCTCTGATGATGGACTGTCATATAGAATGTGATTAAAAGTGTTAGGGAAATAAACTGTTCATGATATAACCTTCCCATTGTAAAATTGGGCTTGGATAAGAAGTGCTCCTATATTCTAGCTAATATTACATGTTTGCACATCCAAAATACAACCTGAGAGATTTGAGTATGCCTTAATTGCTATGGTAACTCTTTCAGCTTGATAAGATCCTATGGTGCTGAAGGCTATCATCTCTATTGGAGCTCCACAATAAACAAACAGCCAAGAGCATTTCCTTCTAAAGGCTAAATCAAATTTTAAGAAAATTACATCATTTCTTTCTTTGACTGTGTAAAAATACTCATTCTTCCAGGTAACTGAATTGAAATTTGGAGTAAAATGAATGTTCTCTACTGTAGATTATCTTTGTTTTTAAAATTATGAAAATCGTTGTAAGTATTTTGCTCTATCTCCTAATAGCACATGCTAGTTTGTTTTTATTATATGTTTAAATCTATATTACATACTTCTTAATAAGAACCAGTAAACTGGACAGTGGTGATACAGACCTCTCATCCTAGTACTCGGGAGGCAGAAGCAGGTGAATCTTTGTGAGTTTATGGTCAGTCTGGCCTACAGAACTAATTCTAGGAAAACCAAGGCTTCTCAAAGAACCTCTGTCTTTGGGGACAAGAAGGAAAAGAAGGAAGGAAGGATGGAAGGAAGGAAGGAAGGAAGGAAGGAAGGAAGGAAGGAAGAAAGGAAGGAAGGAAGGAAGGAAAAAAAGACAGTTATTTCCATCTAAACTTACTTAGAAAATGGAGTAAAGTTTTGCCATCAGCAAACTCAGTAACTTTACGATTATGTTCCATTATTGCCATATTTTGCTGTCTATGTTTGTGGATTTAAGTCAATGTGAACATGCCTCTTGGTTTTTTATTTTGAAAATATGTGCATAGAAGGCACGTTTTGAGAAACTAGAATCCAGGTTGCATAAAGACCCTGCATCTCCTTACCTCCGAAATTTGACTATGAGTGACAACATGCTAGCTTGGTTTTTAGTTTCATTGGAAAACACTCCAAACAGACACTCTAAGGAATTATCTGGCACATTTTATTTGAGGTTCTTTCAAAATTCAAAGTTCTTTCCAGATAAGATAGATGGAAGGGACAGCCCAAAGACACGTCGATTCCAGTTTGGAAAAATGCTGGCTTTATTTTTGCCACTAACTTTTCTTGCACACAAACTTTTCCAATCAGATCCAGCTGGTTCACATTTTGTCTGCAGACCTGAAACCCAGTGAATTTGGCTTGGCTTCTTATTTTGCAGAAAATGTTTCACACGACTCAAATCTGGAAATACTGAAATATACAAACCCTCAACAGGAACAAGAGGAGAACATCTGTCTCTAACCTTCACTTTTTCCCAACTCTGCTCTTAAAGGCTTAGGTGTTTTTAGGGGAGAAGGAAAAGTCTGCCACCAAGCATGAAATGATGCATGAATCATCCATGACTACCTTGGCTGTGTGGTTATGCCAAAAAATAAAGATTAAAGAGTTGCCACTGATGAGTGAGACAGCTCACATTTTGGCATCACTATAGAGGACAGAAACATTTAAGATCATGGAGGGAAATAAGGGAAAAAAACAAAACAATATTGTTACAATTTGAACAATTACAGTCTTTGTTATGTGAAGGCATTATGTTATCTTTTCCATTTTCCAGCCTATGCTTTCACTGGCTTCATCCAGTCCCCTTATTGCCTATAATTGTGGATGGAATTCAGGCCAAGCCTGCATAAAACAAGCAATCTTTTCTCTATACTTTCTCTGCATCAAGGTTGTGTATGTGAAGTCATAAAAGTCATTTATTATGAGCGTGTGTATTCCTGGCTTAAAAGCCAAGTATTCATGTGACAGCAACATAGTAGTATCAGACTCTTCCCATAAAACACCACATGTGGGCATTTAATAGTTACTGCTCTGGCACCTACACTTGGGGATAGTATCTTAAACGGGGGATTCCTATAGAAAAGGATATCTGGTACTTAAACAAATTCAACTTCTTTGATGAGGCCAGTAAGCAACAAGTAAAGTTTTGCTAGGAATTCACTGGTAATGTCAAAAAGTTTATCGCCTGTTAGTATTAGGTTTCCCAAATTTTCTGTTGGAGTACTTTTCATGAGCCCATCAAAATCCCTACAACATTAAAAGCATTGCAAGAATATTCAAAAATTCCTTCACTGCCCTGTAAACTGTGAGAGCGCTCAAAGAGCTTTTATTCTCTTCATTCATTACCTTCAACAAATCAGCTTTCAAGCAAGATAAAATAGCGTGGGACGGTCTAAGCTTGCCTGATGACCTGCAGGAGTTCGTAGGGATGTCTAAACAATACGCCTCTGTAACACAGACCACAGACACTTTCTCTTCCTCGTTTTCCTCTCTGCAGGTTGTGGGGCTTCTTTGTTTGGTTGGTTGTTTTGTTTTGGGTTACCACCAAGGCTGCCGAAACTTTCCCCACCATCAATATTCTTTGAGTCTACAAAAGTTGGGCTTATAGTCTGTTGTTGCAGCAGCACCTGGGCTTGGTGGCTATAAACTCCCCAGAGTCTTGTGTTGAGGACTTTCAGAAATAACTGTTACTTAAGACCCTAGAGTTCACTAGTTTCTGGTTGTGTCGACTTTGGTTAGAACGCCAGGCACTCTGACAAGTGAAAGGCCACATAAATCAGTTGACAGGGCTTGTCTTCAAGCGGCAATTGGCCATACTGAGCCACTGTGATGTGTTTTGGGGTTCTGCACAAGAAGACTTTGCTGGTGGTATTGTAAGTGTCCAGGCCGCCATGATTCACCCCCCTGATCCTCAGGCTCCCTTCTCCTAGTGCAACAGACTGTCTAAACCTTACAACGGTATTCTGTTTATGCTACATGTGGTAGCTATTACCTTGAAAACATACACGAAGCATGTGTCTACAGCCTTAATAGCTACTTCCAACACTTCTCCACGCCTGCTCTGAGCCAGTCAGTTTCTCTCACTGTTGCATTCTAGCACTTGTACCCTATAATGGATATATTGTTGCTTTTAATTGTTTTTATTCTTTAAATACTGCCAGGTACCTGGCTCAAAAGAACCTTCAACAGGGCGCCATCTTCTACTGATTAGGTACTGGCTTAGTACCCAATAGGATTTTACTATCCCTATGTCTGATTACATGTCTCTACAAATTACGTGGTTTTTGACTCCTATTTTAAAAAACTTAAACCCAGACTTTTTCCTCTCCCTGTCCTTTCTCTACCCCCTCTCTTATTAAGTATTTTAATTTCACTAGCTTATCATACTGAGAGGTTTATATGGCTTATGACAATTTCTCTTTTTTAATATTTTATTTTTTGTGACATTCACATTTGAATACTGTATGTTTGTCATTGTCCCTGTCTTTTTCCTCCCTCCAACTCTCCCCATGCCCCCGACTCCTCAAATTCATTGCTTCTTACCCATAGTTATTATTATTGCTGTGTATGCATACATATATATGCCTATAAATACAAATTATTGCGTTTATTTAGTGCCACTCATATTATATTTTTATAGGGCTGATCAGTTAGGATTGGATCACCCTGACACAGACCAATTCTTCAGTCTTTAATGTCTGTAGTTCTTCATGTCGGAGTGGGACCTTGTAAGAGTTCTCCCACTCACCTTGGCTGATTTGCTTTCTTTCACTCCTGAGCCGTGTGTTTTCAGCCACATCTATTCTGACTGTCCTGAGAATATCAGAAGAGATTTTCAAAATTGCAAATGCCTAGTATCCAACTCACTTTTGAACTACTAAGTCAAAACCTATAATGGCAGGACTTATGAATCTTTGTGTTTAAATACCCCATAATCAACACTAAAGTGTAACTACTATTAAAACATACTTGTCTAAAGAAGAAAAAATAACATGGCTTCTACTTTATGCCAATATCTATATGCTGCCTTACTTAATCTTCATTATTAGCTAGAAAGTATTATCTTAATTTACTTAGTAGATACACTGGATAAAGAAGACTTAAAAACAAAATTAAAATTAGTCCAAGCCAAACATTTAGCAAATTATCAGAAGATTTTAAGGCTAATATAAGATACCAATGGCTGTGTCACCCCTTGCCTCACTAACTCTTATCTATAGTGCTACAACTTATTTTTCTTCCCAATTAACATTAAATATTTGTAGGCTTATGTAAAGTAACATAGTAGTTAGAAAATGCATATTTACAAAGATATCAAATACCTTGAGATACAACCTAAAGAATTTGTGAACAACCACAATGTGATTCTTTTTTTATTGATTTTTATTGAACTATACAGTTTTCTCTGTTCCCCACCCTACCACTCTGCTCCCCTTCAACCCTCTACCAAGGTCTCCATGCTCCCAATTTACTCAGGAAATCTTGTCTTTTTCTTCTTCCCATGTAGATTAGATCTATGTATGTCTCTCTTAGTGTTCTCATTGTTGTTTAGGTTCTCTGGGATTGTGATTTGTGGGCTGATTTTCTTTGCTTTATGTTTAAAAATCACTTGTGAATGAGTACATGTGATAATTATCTTTCTGGGTCTGGGTTACCTCATTCAAAATGATGTTTTCTAGCTCTATCCATTGTGATTCTTAACGATTGGGTTTTTCTCTAAAATTTAAAGCTTATATCTGTATAAAATGCCCTGTATGAGCATAATCAAATATATTCTAGACAAGAACCTGTGTAAAGTTCTCTAAAAACTAACAGCCCACATTTCTGCTTCTCTAAACTCAATGCATTCATTTTCTCCCACTGAAAAGTTAATAATACACGTGTACTAAAGTTTTTCCAGTTCCTTATTAACACTGTCAACAGACAAAGGACCATACCTGTGAGTGTTCCTGAGACACGGAAGTGACTTAGGCTGGAGACTTTAAATTATCCAAGTCCAGTATTTTAAAATAAAGTGAGTTACCCAAAGGGATCATGGGCCTCTCAGGATAACCCCTGCTTTGAGATATGACTGGTCTTCTTTTTCAAGTTCTCAACCACTCAGTCTTTAAGGGCCAGTTTTGTGGCTCAGCACAAGAAAGCACTTGCTGCATAGCCTGATGACCCAAGTTTGATCTTTATAACCCACATAAAGTTGGAAGAAAAGTATGGGCTCTGCAATGCTGTGCTCTTATTTTCACATCTGTGCTGTGACATATAATCAAGAGCGTGCACATGGGCATGCGAGTGCGCGCACGTGCACACACACACACACACACACACACACACACACACACACACACACACAGATTATATGGTTTCCTAAACAGAGAATGTCAAGTCAGAGCTGAACTGGGGTCCTCATGATTTCACAGGGAACGCTTTGCTGACTGAGCTCTGACTTCAGTGTTTAAGTTAACCCTGGCTTTTGGGTTTGTATTGTCACACTTAATCATTCTTCTTATTGATTCCCCAAATTCAAAGTAATAACAAATCCTAAATTTCCTACACAAATCTAGAAGATAGTTTGGATAACAACAAATCTGTCAAAATATTATTTAAGACTATCTTTTCTTTATCCCCTAGTTTGGTATAAAGCAGGAGTAGCAATGTGCATTTATATGATTGATTTGCTTGGCATCAGAGACAGAGAATAGAGTCCTGTACAACAGTGGCTAAAAGAAAGAAAAATCATGAGGCAGGTGTTTGTGTTTACATGTGTCCAGTAAACAAGATTTAAAATTAGTATTTATATTCATGGAAACAGAACATTAAACATGGTATCGTCCTTCTTTCCATTGACCGGTTAAAAAATAAGATTCCTCAATGATTATTCTGTCTTCACCCTAACACACAAATGCCATCCTACCAGTTACATATACCCATGGTTTTCACAATTTTGTTCTTGGATTCCATGATATGCCACCTCGAGAAATTTAATTTTAATTGATGTGTTTCAGTTTACGACATGTACACACACACGTGCGCGCACACATACACGCACACACATTGAGAAACACTTGTATCATAGAAATATGCATGGTTTGTTGTCTTAAAGCAGATTGTTTTCTATCAATCTTATGGTTATGGTGCCCTATATCTCCCAAGTGTGTAAAGATATACAGACCTAGTGTTATGGAAAATAGTTTAATAGTACTGTCTCCTAAAAATCTTTTAAAATATCCTGCCTTTTGAAGTCAGGCTTCTAAAATAGATGACAATGAATCCACTTCAGTAAAATGGTTAGGGAAGATCTCTCCAAGAAGCTGTTCTTTGAGTAGGCACTTGAAAGGGAAGTCTGCTCTAGAGAGAGGCCAAATCAAATGTCAAATGATCTAGCAATAAATGCCATGTTTTTAAAAAGTAAGGAGAAGAAAGGAAAGGGAGGGACAGAAGGGAGTGCTAGAATAGAATAGGCAAGGGTAAGTTGTACTGAAATATCCATAGTACCTGTTGATTAGAGGAAAGAAAGATAAGATATAGGAAGATAATTTGACCATGCTAGGAATGTTTATCAGTGTGGTTCAGATGAAATACAATGATGGTTTTATTTAGTAGATAAAAATTGAGAGTAGAATTCAGATATGTATTTTGGTATGATCAGCACGAGTAATTAGTTAATGTGTCATGTGCTTGAGAGAGAGAGAGGAAGAGTGAGGGTTCTTTCCAGATTTTCTGAGTGATATTGGGTTGTTGCATCATTTACTGAGATAAAAAAAAAATACAATGAAATCAATTAGCTCAGTGTATGGAAATTTGAATTTAGTGTGGTATTAATGGTAGTTGTATGACAAGTAAATGAATATGAAAGAAGACAGCTGGACATGTCTGCAGTTCACTTAAAACCATCTTTTTAGTACTGAATTTCACAGCACTCTGGCATTTAAACCTGAGTGGTAGTAAGAAAAGCCAATAGTGGAAAATAAAGGAAAAATGGCAGTCTTGACAAAAAAATTTCACTTTAACAGCTTACATGAAACCTTTGATACTTGAATTGAGTAGCATGGAATTTTCTGAAGATGATTGCATGAAATTGCATGGAATTTTACAAAGATATCTGAAAATGTATCACTAAGAGTGAGAATAGAGGGATGAGGGCATTTCCTGAGACACAATCACCTAGGGATGGCAGCAGGCTTAGGCATGTTGTACACAGTGTTGAAAAGGTACATAGGATCAAGAACACACCTCCAGTGTCTGTGAGAATTCTGAAAAACAAAATATATAAATTTCCATATTTCTGCATAGAATGTTATTTAAATTTGTTTCTTAGTATAATGTTAAAGTAAATCTAGATTTACCACCAAATATACAAAAATTTTATAATGTAATTAAAAACGTTTGCTTTCTCTAAAATGTAGATTGTGATGAATAAGACAGATGATAAGGGGCTGAGGTAACTATCAATCTCCCAACTTCAGTTTTGTTGTAATAAACCCCCACAATTTATAAACATTAAGGAAGACTGTCAACTTGGCTTCAGTAGCCAAGAAACCTTTGATAACACTAACCTACCTTTCTCATCGACACTCAGTGTCCTGCCAGGGAGCAATATTTAAGTAACATAGTGACTGGGAGATACATTTGCCCTGGGATCCTATCTAATATATATGTCACTGACCTTTTAGATTTTGCTCATGAGTACCATGGGAATGAAATTTAGTGAACGAAATATTTTCTTCTATTTTTTCTAGCCATTAGTAATTATCTTAGTTCTATACATAAAAGACTGCAAGGTTTGTCAGAACAGATTTTTCGTGTACAACGAGTTAAATTGTGATATCAAACCAAAGCAAGGATCCCCAGGAATAGAATTTCCAAAAGGAAATTCATATTATTTGAACAATTAATCAGCCAATGTATATGTATGTATATATACAGAGTCCATGACCATGCCTAAAACTACCAAAATGCCATAGAAGTAACAAGAATCATTTGTTGTTCATGTCATTATATATTAGATATAATTGCATTATCATTTATTTTATTGAAAGCCGATCAAAATTAATTCTTTTTTGTTTGTTTGTTTGTTTGTGTTTTTGTTTTTTATTGTTTTATAAATGATACCATTCAAAATTGCCACTTCCTCCCCTATTTCCCCTCCCTCTCCCCCTCCAGTCCTAAGAGAGAGCAGGGTACCCAGCCCTGTGGGAAGTCCAAGACCCCCCACTCCATCCAAGCCTAGGAGGGTGTGCATTCAACTAGACTAGGATCCCAAAAAGCCAGTACATGCAGTAGAGACAAATCCCAGTGCCATTATTATTGGCTTCTCAGTCAGCCCCCATTGTCAGCCACATTCAGAGAGTCCGGTTTGATCACATGTTCATTCAGTCCCAGTTCAGCTGGCTTTGGTGAGCTCCCATTAGATCAGTCACACTGTCTCAGTGGGTGGACCAAGCCCTTGCGGTCCTGACTTCCTTGCTCATCTACTCCCTCCTTCTGATCTTCAGCTGGACCTTGGGAGCTCAGTCCAGTGTTCCAATGTGGGTCTCTGTCTCTATCTTCATCCATCACCAGACGAAGGTTTTATGGTGATATTCAAGATATTCATCAGTATGACTTTGGGACAAGATCAGTTCAGGCACCCTCTCCTCTGCTGCCCACAGACCTAGCTGGGGACCTCTCCTTGGACCTGGGAAACCCTCTAGAGCCAAGTCTCTTGCCAACCCTAAAATGGCTCCCTTAACTAAGATATTTTCTTCTATGCTCCCATATCTGCCTTTCCTCCATCTCAACCATCCCACTCCCCCAAGCTCTCCCCAATTCTCTCCCCTTCCCCCCCAACCTCATGCTCCCAACTTGCCTGGCAATCTTATCTGCTTCCAATTTCCAGGAGAAGAGACACACACGTGTGTGTGTGTGTGTGTGTGTATGTGTGTGTGTGTGTGTGTGCGTGTGTGTGTATGTGTGTGTGTGTGTGTGTGTGTGTGTTTATTTGAATTCACCTTACTATTTAGCTTCTCTAGGATCATGAACTATAGGCTTAATGCCCTTTGTTTATGGCTAGAATCCCCTAATGAGTGAGTACATACCATATTCGTATTTTGGGGTCTGAGTTATCTCACTCAGGATAGTGTTTTCTGTTTCCATCCATTTGCATGCAAAATTCAAGATGTCATTGTTTTTTACCGCTGAGTAGTACTCTAACGTGTATATGTGCCACACCTTCTTTATCCATTTTTCCATTGAGGGGCATCTAGGTTGTTTCCAGGTTCTGGCTATTACAAATAATGCTGCTATGAACATAGTTGAACAAATGCTTTTGTAGTATGATTGGGCATTTCTTGGGTATATTCCCAGGAGTGGTATTATTGGATCTTGAGGTAGGTTGACTCCCAATTTTCTGAGAAACCGCCACACTGATTTCCAAAGTGGTTGCACAGTTTTGCATTCCCACCAGCAATGGATGAGTTCTTGCCCTCAAGGACCATTAGTATAAATGGTTCAGTGTATAACACAAATAACAAAATTTGCTTCATACACACAGAAAATGGAAAATACCTAAATTGTACATCTGCTAACTTTGTATTCTGACAGGGTGTATTTTCAATTTCTAAGACCTGGAGATGAAAAAATGATATGAACTAAAAATGTTTTCAATGAATTAGAACCTAGAAATCCTGAAAATAAGTTTCTAATGTCAAATCATTGCTTGCATATATTTGTCTTCTTTGGGCTTTTTCTTGTTCCACCCAGAAATTTCTGTTACTGAATTTTCCAGTGAACTGATGGTTATTAAGGGAGAGCTTACAGGCCTGGCAAGAGGCTACGTGGAGTGCAGATTGGCTGCAAGTCTTCGTATTACATCTTCTCATCTACCTTTCTTTATAGGGACTTAACCTTAAATGTCATTGGGTACAAACTTCCTGAGTTTTCTGAACTATACTACTTTTTAAAAAAGAAAACTATCTATTCATAGTTATATTTTTAGGTCCCAAAATGCCTGATACAATCTATAGTAGAGGACAGCCAAGCCTTCCCGTGTGGAGGCTTTCCTTTATCCCCTATTTCTTAAATGTTTGAGTCATCAGACAAATTTGCTTGTGTATTATTCATTTTGCATTCTTATTTCTGTTGATGCTATGTGTGATGAATCAGCTGTAATAGATTCATTAATATTTTATTTTATTTTTTTAAAAAGAAAACTATCTTTTTTATTTTACATACTCATCCCATTTCCTCCACCCACTATCCCCACCCCACCCCCCAACCACTCCTCAGAAAGGGTAAGGCACACTGCTTTGGGAAAGGTCCAAGGTCTTCCCTATTATATCTAGACTGAGCAAGGTAATAAATCCATTAATTAATCATCAGGATTTTATCTTCTTCATGGGTAAAAGTTATTGAAAGCATCTCTTTACCCCACAACCTCTCCATTAGGAAACAACCTTCCTCAAGACCCAGTAATACAACTTTTGGGTATATATCTGAAGGATGCTCAATCGTGCGACAAGAATATGTACTCAACTATATTCATAGCAGCATTGTTTGTCGTAGCCAGAACTTGGAAACAACCTAAATGCCCCTCAACAGAAGAATGGATAAGGAAAATGTAGTACATTAACACAATAGAAAAAATAAAGACATCTTGAATTTTGCAGGAAAATGGATGGAGCTAGAAAACATCATTTTGAGAGAGGTAACCCAGATACAGAAAGATAATTATCACATGTACTCACTCATAGGTGGTTTTTAAACATAAAGCAAAGAAAACCAGCCCACACATCATTATCTCAGAGAACTTAGACAACAATGAGGACCTAAGAGATTAGATCTATGTGATCTCCTGAGTACACTGGAAGCATGGGGACCTTGATAGAGGGTTGAAGGGGAGGGGAGAGGCAGGGAGAGGAGCAGAGAAAAATGTTAAGCTCAATAAAATCAATAAAATGTTAGTAAAAGCAATATATGTCACAGAAAATATATGGTTTTTGACCTGGCCACAAAGAAACATGTCTTTTAGAGTAGTGAGGCCAGCAGCATCTAAAAGGACTGAATTTCTCAGAGATGCCCTTGAAGATTATTAACTCCACGGAGAAGTCAGCAGTAGCCCTGCAGGCAGATAAAAGCCAGTCTCAAGGGCAGAAGCTGGGAGTCTTCAGATTGGGGAGGGTGCAGAGGAGACATGCCAGGGGAATGAAAGCAGCCTGGTTTCAGGTCTGAGCAAAGGGGCTCCACGTGTTGGGAGGCTTTCCTTTGTAGGAAGCCGTTACCAGTGGTTCTTTGGAAAACATGATATCTTTAAAGTACATTGAAATAACACTCGTGTAAAGAAAAACCTTCTCCAAGGGCCAAACAGGAAGTCTAAATATACGGTCCTCTCCATGTGCAAGGCCTATGAGTCTTCCTATAACATGGAACCTCTTTTTCTAATTATGGCCTGTAGAGAAAAGATTTCTTTAGTGATATTGGCTGATTAAATATGACAGGGACACATTATTAAAATTTTAGCATTTCCATATTCATATAAATCTTTGGATTTATGAAATAGTGTTATAGAAGTAGATTACTTTCATTTACTATAGTATGAAAAAATTATCATAATTTGATAAATCTAAAAGATGAATCTTAAATATTCAGTATCAATTTTTATTATTTTCTTTCAGATTACCCAAGTCCTAATGTCAAAGACATTTCCGCATATAAAAGAAAGCATTCAAAGGAAATTACTCTGAGTGGGTTCAAGTCTCCCTTCAATGGTCAGTTAAAGAATCTCTACGAAAATAATGCTTATTGTCTCTAAAAATCCAAAGAATTAAAAAATATTTCTTTTTATTGTTTTGAGATCATAATATAATTACATTATTTCTCCCTTTCCTTTCCTTTCTGCAAACCTTTGCATACACCCCTCCTTGCTCTCTTTCAAATTCATGACCTGACCTCTTTATTTTATTTATTGTTGCTACATACATATAAGTGTATGTACATATATTACTAATATAACTATCTCAGTCTGTATGTTACTGTATTATGTTTTCAGGATTGGTCATTTAGTATTGGAGAGCCGACTGACGTGCTCTTCCTTTGGGAAGACCATTTTTCCAGCTCTCAGAACTCATTAATTGTCTGTGATTCTATAGATAGGTTTGAGACCTTCTGCTCCCCTCATACACATCAGCATACTGAGTGATTTGCTGATCTTTTCTTCCCAGGAGAACTAGTCTATGTTGTTCTGTGCATGATAACTACCTGTGGAATTCTTTTCCTGGTGATGCTCAAATTGAGGTAAGTAAATGTAACTCAGAAAGGGGGTGGGCAGACAACACCCGAGCCTGAAAATGAATGTATTACATATAACTTTATGTGGGACAGGTCTATGGGAACATTATTTAGACTTCAAATGTAAAGAAAATGACCACGGGGGTTTGGTTTAATGATACAATTACAGGTATATATGGATTATGCCCTTCCAGTTAAAATGTTTATCAGTCTTTCACCTGGGCTTTCAAAAAAACCTGAACTATGTTGTTTATAGTTCATGTTATTTAGAAAAATGATCAACTCAGATAAGGTACATATTGTATGATTCAGTTACATTTATCTGAAGACGTATTTTTCACTGTAGCTTCCTATGTATTGACAAGTATTGCTCAAGTTTTAATATATATTCATTGAAAGACATATTCAATGAGACCTCATGTCATACCAATAAAAAGAATGCACCTGATAGCCACCATCTGATATTAATGTACTCTTTGGAAATCCTTTTCCTTAGCTGCTTTCATTGCCAGAATGTGTTGATTTTTATAATTCTCTGGATTTTAAAATATCTTCACTTGTTTAGTATTCCTAAGTAAATAACTGGCTTACTTTTAATTTAAAAGAACAACTGGGAGAGAATGCAGTTGGTATGTTTTATATGAGAGAATAAATAAAAAAAAGTAAAGTGTCATGCTCATTTGCTCATTCATTATACATGAATGCATGAGTATGCTGAATTTGAATATCAATAATCTTTATATGTGCTTCTCTTTGACATTTGGTAACTATAAATAAAAGTTTGCTCAATCAACTTCACAGTACATGTACACATATTGATTTCCCAGAAGCAAACAAAGAAACCTAATTACTGGACTTGACAACCATGCAGGAATAATAAAAACTGAAGTGAGGAGATGAACAGCTATAGCAAGGGGCCGTGTACATGATGACTGAATGCTTTGCCAAAGGACACTAAAATTCATTTATTTTTAAATGCAGCAAAGTTTAAAAATGTAACTACTTCTCAGTTTCAACCCTTCTAATCATTTAACATTTTCTAAACATGTAATTTAACATCTACCAAAACCAATACCACCACAGGCTGCTCCAAGACATTGAATATTGTCTATGAAGATACTGGTTCTGATATATTTTTGGAGGCCAAATAATTAAAAAATAATTTTCTAAGGGCTGAAAAGTTCAGTTAATCAACTTTCCTTTATATAGCTTTAAATATTTGAGAGCATCACTCAATTATTCTGCTTGCCTCGATATTCCACGACAATCACACTGTTTTGAAGGAACGTAGTTGGCTAGCCCAGTGAAACCCATAGAGTTATGGTTCTTGATATTACTTTTTAACCACATACAAAGTTGACATTGGCTAAATGGGCTCATGAGGCCTCAGATACCATATACCACAGATAGACATGCCTTTGGTGTTCCCATGAGTTACCTATAATTACACCTCTATTTGTTAGAAAAAAATACACATTTCTTTTTTAGAGGACAGAGTGTTGTTATTAATATACATAAAATCTTAAATTTACTCTAATATTCATTTTGCTGGTTTGGTTTTGGTTTTTCTGTGGTACTAAAGATTGAACTTAAGTAGACGACTAAGGCAAGGGTTCTACCATTGAGTCACAGGCTTTGTTTTAATGGATATATTTAAGGAAATTATTCATACTACTAAGTAAAAAGTATTGCCCATGTAATTTAAAATTTACACTATACTGTAATCAGACCTAGAGTTAAGAACATGGTAAAAAATCAAAGATAATATTAACAGAACACACACCATCAACCACTAAGCCTCCCCTGGTACTCCTTATAAAGAATCAGACAATGTTTCTAAAAGATTTCAGTCACATGTTTCTGACTGCCTGTCTAACCACTCTTGATACTTACCCTAAGTCACTATGAAGAGTTTCATGTGTGTTTTATATAGTCATACTAAATTAAAATACTCTGTCTTAAGATAAGCTTTCAAGAAACTTACAGTTTTAAACTATAGAGCTCAATATAAATCAATAAAGAATAAATAAAAAGTAAACTTACATACTTGAAAATGGGCCATTAATTAAGATTATTTGAAAACCACAGTAAAATATATGATAGTCCTCAGAGAGGCCTTAGGATATTCAACTCTTGAAACTTTACCTTCAGGAACTTCATTATCCCCATCCTTCAACAAAGACTCCACCCACAAAGATAAGCAACCACATTTGTAATGAACTGACACTGGAATATTAACTTTTTCGCTTATTTTTCTATAGGATAGCAAGCAAAAAAAGAGACCCCTCACCTATTGAAATAGCCGGAGGTGTCATCACTCAGTGAGTCACAGAGCACCATGAACTGCAAGTCTTTGTACAAAAACCAAAGCAAAATTACATTTGCCAACAGTATGATTTAAGATGGATTTGATGATATTAGGTCATTATATACAACAATGCCTGGTACAATAATATAGCATAATGGTCACAGAACCTGTTTTTTTAATATTATTTGAGTAATTTGATGTCATAACTAGTTAATAACATTTCTTTTGAAGGCAAAAAGTGTCATCTAAAAAGTTAGCATTTTTGCTTGAACAGTATCACTGAACATATCAACATCTCTTATATGATTCAACATAATTAGAGCTTGCATTTTTTCCAAACACTCTTATAGTTTCCCATTAACTTGATAAAATGAAAATGCTAGTGAGAATGTTGAATATATTTGATATGTGCTTATTCTAACTCAGTGTCTGATCATTAAACAAATCATTAACATCAAACATATTTGGTTGTATGATTGGTTGCAAAAATAATAACTGATATCCTATGAATTTTATAATTTAAATAGTATTGAATTTTACTTTTAGTCTGGTGTCTAAATATCCATAAATACATAAAGCAATTACAGTGGCTGAAAACAGTCAATGTTCCCTTCAATAATAAATACATAAAACAATTACAGTGGCTGAAAAAAGTCAATGTTCCCTTCAATAATGATGCATTCTGTGCATTTATTTTTCTTTGTTGATTAATCATCATGAAACTCTGTAATAATAAAGCCATACTTAGGTTGCCATTTTCTATATTTTTTATATTGCTACTTTTGTCTGGCTTGCCATTAATGTAATTGTATTTGAAAATATACTTATAAGATAATGAATAAATGCTTTAGAAATGCATACAATTGTATCAGCATTCTTTGTTCAATATCTTAAGGTTGACTTGTCTATAATCATACAAAAATATAAATATTTAATAACCCAAGAACATCATGCTAGTAATTGAAGACACATTTGGAACTGAAGGCAAAATATTTTCCTCTTATTTGGTTTCATTTTTTATTAACTTGAACCTAACATTTAGCTCTGTATATTCAGGGCAACTGAAAAGTCATACTTTACATTTGAAAACAAGACTTGGTAAATCACAAATAACCACAAAGGACTGCCAAATAGGCTACTGCTGCAGTTCTCAACCTGTGGGTCACAACCCCTTTGGGTTTTTAGAAAACAAACAGCAAACAAACAATCCCCTATAAAAACAGGAAACACACATGCAGACTCATATACACTAAGAATTAAAAGCTATAAAAACAGAATTGAAAACCATAATATACAAACACAAGACCATGGAGGTAAATAAATGCTTGAACAAAGCAATATGAGACAAAGAAAAAAATCTACAAAAATATCATTCCTTTCATTTTGTTGAAAATCTACTGCTGAGCCTAGAGTCTGCCCTAAAGTGTGGTTTGTGAACCCAACGAGAGATGCTACGAGAGGAAACTCATTCTTCTATTTCTAAGCCATTGTCATTAAGACACAGCTTCTTGGTAAGGCATGGGAGATTTTACCTTATTGCACCTTTCAGCACTGGTGCCCATCTAGCTTGGAACTGTTCAGGTACCGTGCATACAGTCACAGTTCCTACAAGTTCCTATGTACATCAGTCCTATTGAATCTGGAAGACGTGGTTCACTAGGTGTCCTGCATACTCTTTAGCTATTAAAATCTTTCCACCTTCTCTTCTACCTATTTCCCTAAACCCTGAGGGGATGGGTTCAATGAAGACAAACCATTTGGGACTGAGTATTCCAAGACCTCTACACTTTGCACATTGTCTACTTGTAGGTCTCTGTATTACTATCCACCTACTGCAGGAGAATGCTTCTCTGATGGTAGCTGAGCAAAACAATAATTGATAGACATAAAAGAATATTATTAGAAGTCATTGTGTTGTTACTAAGGCAAAATCTTATCTCCTGGATGAGAAGGGCAATAAAACAGGACAACAGCAGAAGGACACAACATCCAACACTTTAGAAAATTTAAAGTCACCTGTCTCTAGAATATGGTACCTAGCTATTGAGACAGTAGATGTCTGAAACACAAAAAGCCCGTAAAGACTGAAGAATCATCATAAATGTCACTTGAGGGCTCTCCCATATCATAGCTTTCTTTTTAACCCTATCAATTCTTCTGTCCTTGGCAATGCCTTAAGAAACATGCCTATTCTTCTCTGGACCAAGGACCCTTGCTCAGTGTCTCTCTAACACTTAGTTCTCTTTCCCCTTAGACCACTACACCTCACTGTAGCTGCTTCTTCATTGTTTTTCTCAATAAATTGCAAGTACCAGTTATTGCATCTGTGATTTCTATTCCTTAACATCTAGTATACATTCAGTAAACAGTTGTCCAAAGAAGAGATAGCTTCATTTGGAAGGCTCTGGAATGCTATAAATATGTGTTTTGGAACTCTATTCACAGCCTGCCATGACATGACCATTGTCTACTTAAAAAGTCAGCCAACATTTCTCAAAACCTTGCATAAAGCTAGGCCCATTACTTTCAGTCATGGGGCTGTGACTTACAAAGCCATTCCCTTTGGAGGGACTTATAGACAGTTAACAGTACTAGAGAACAGAAATTATAAAGTCCATTGCTCCTGAAGGGTGTGTAGATGCTTGACCATTGCTGGGACAGGGAGTTCTTCCAGCAGTGGTGTAGCTGCCTATAAGCCTCCAGCATGTGTGTCATACTTTCACACACACTCTTTGAAGTAATTCTAGCTAAACTCATTCATTCACCAAACCCTTTCTTTGGTCTGTTGTTGTACCCTATCTGGGATGAATGGATATTTTCATGTCTCCCCAGAAAAGACTGACACAATATGAAGTTTAAAAATAAACAAATTAACTGACAAGATTTCTGAATGAATAAACGTGAACTAGGAAAAAATGTAAACAAAGGGTTGGAAAATTCCAAGACTTACCTCTAGAAGGGATTATAATATTAATCTCATAAGAAACATCTGCAGTTTAGATTCATCATTGGGATGAGTTTGCTCTGACTCGCGGCAGAAGCCTGACAAGGAGGAGCTCAGACATCCCTTGTCCCCCTTGACTCCCTTGCCACTCTGCAGGGGCTAAGCCCTCTCGCCTCCTAGCCCATCCCACCTTTCATCCAGGAACCCCTTCCTTTATTCCTCCCTTCCTTCTCGGGGCCATAAAATCACCCAGCTCAGCTGGCTTGCAGGCTGGGACTGGGCTGGAAATGCAACCAGGCAGGTAGGAGTGCCTGTGTTTCAATAGCCTACCTGCCGGTGGTGGAAAGGTAGGCCCTGCATCAGCTCAACAAGAATCCTGGCCATCAAGGGGCACTGATCCTCTTGCAGAAGATTCATTAGAGGGGGGAACCTGACCCAGTACCAGAAGATCCATTAGAGAACATTTGAAGGAAGAGATGGGCAGATGCCAAGGCAAGAATTCCTCCAACAATCTGAAAAACAACATGAAAACACCAGATCCCAGCGATTTTACCACAGAAGGACTTGAACACCCTGTTCTGGAAGAAGTGGAAAACAGGGTCATTATGAAAGCAATAGAGTCCCTTAAATAAGGTATGAATAACTCACTTAAAGAAGTGGAAGAGAAGTATAACAAAAAGATTGAAGAAATGAGTAAGGAAATGGAAGAGAAATATAACAAAAGGTTTGAAGAAATGAGTAAATCCGTAAATGATACCCTGGGAAACCAAGAAAAAACAATCAAACAGGTAATGGAAACAGTTCAAGGACTGAAAGCTGAAATGGAGGCAATGAAGAAAACACAAATCAAGGACCGGCTGGTTATGGATAATCGAGGTAAACAGAGACTTCAGAAACAAGCATAACCAATAGAATACAAGAGATAGAAGAACGAATCTCAGATTATAAAGACACCATAGAGAAAATAAACGCTCTGACCAAAGAAAACAGCAAATCCAACAAATTCTCATCACAAAACATTCAGGAAATCTGGAACATAATAAAAAAAAACAAATCTAAGAATAATAGGGGTAGAAGAAGGAGAAGAATTGCAGATCAAAGGTACAGAAAATATATTCAACAAAATTATAGAAGAAAACTTTCCCAACCTAAAGAATGATACTCCTATGAAGGTTCAAGAAGCACACAGAACACCGAGTAGACTGGATCAAAAAAAAATCCCCTCGGCATATAATAATCAAAACACAAAGCATTCAGATTAAAGAAAGAGTATTAAGAGCTGGAAAGGAAAAAGGTCAAGTAACTTATAAAGGCAAACCTATCAGACTTATACCAGACTTCTCTATGGAAACCATGAAAGCCAGAAGGTGCTGGATAGAGGTACTGCAGAAACTAAGAGGCCATGGATGCAAGCCCAGGCTACTATACCCAGCCAAGCTATCGTTCACTATCAATGGAGAAAACAAAATATTCCATGATAAAAACAAATTTAAACAGTACGTAGCTACAAATCCAGCCTTACAGAAAGTATTAGAAGGAAAATCACAACCCAAGAAATCCAATATTCCCAACACTGCCTACAATAACTCAGACAGCTAGCAACCCTTCACAAGCACAACTCAAAGAAGGGAAACACATACACTCTACTACCCACCCCCCAAAAATAACCAGAGTCAACAACCACGGGTCATTACTATCACTTAATATCAATGGACTCAATTCACCTATAAAAAGGCACAGACTTAGAGACTGGATACAAAAATATGATCTAACATTCTGCTATTTACAAAAAACACACCTCAACCACAAAGACAGACACCTACTCAGGGTAAAGTGTTGGGAAAAGGTTTTCCCAGCAAATGGACCTAAGAAACAAGCAGGTGTGGCCATTCTAATATCTAACAAAATCAACTTCAAACTAAAATCAAACAGAAGAGACGGAGATGGACATTTCATACTCATAACAGGAACAATCCATCAAGAAGAAGTCTCAATCCTGAATATCAATGCCCCAAATATAAAGCCACCCACTTATGTAAGAGAAACACTTCTAGAACTCAAGACAGTCATCAAACCACACACACAAATAGTAGGAGACTTCAACACACCTCTCTCACCAATGGACAGGTCAATCAGACAGAAACCTAACAGAGAAATAAGAGAATTATTGGAGGTATTGAATCAAATGGACTTAACAGACATTTATAGAACATTCCCCCCAAAGAGGAAAGAATATACTTTCTTCTCTGCAGCTCATGAAACCTTCTCGAAAATAGACCACATACTCGGTAACAAAGCAAACTTCCACAGATACAAAAAAATATTAGTAACCACCTGTGTCTTGTTAGACCACCATGGATTAAAGTTAGAATTCAACAACAACGCTACCCCCAGGAAGCCAACAAAAAAGTTGGAAGTTGAACAGTCAACTACTAAATCACCCCTGGGTTAAAAAAGAAATAAAGAAAGAAATTAAAGTCTTCCTTGAATTTAATGAAAATAAAGACACAACATACTCAAACCTATGGGACACAATGAAAGCAGTGCTAAGAGGAAAGTTCATAGCACTAAGTGACCAATTAAAGAAAACGGAGAAAGCACACATTGGAGACTTAACAGCACACTTGAAAGCTCCAGAAAAAAAAAAGAAGCTTATTCACACAGGAGGAGTAGAAGACTGGAAATAATCAAACTGAGGGCTGAAATCAACAAAATAGAAACACAGAAAACAATCCAAAGAATCAATGAAACAAAAAGCTGGTTCTTGGAGAAAATCAACAAGATTGACAAACCCCTCTCCAAACTAATCAAACGGCAGAGAGAGAACATGCAAATTAATAAGATCAGAAATGAAAAGGGGGACATAACCACAGACACAGAGGAAATTCAGAGAATCTTTAGATCTTACTACAAAAGCCTGTATCCTACAAAATTGGAAAATGTAAAACAAATGGACATTTTTTTAGATAAGTACCATATACCAAAGTTGAACCAAGACCAGGTGAACAATCTAAATAGGCCTGTCAGTCGTGAAGAATTAGAAGCTGTTATCAAAAATCTCCCTACCAAAAAAAAAAGCCCAGGACCAGATGGTTTCAATGCAGAATTCTACCAGAACTTCCAGGAAGAGCTAATACCTACACTCCTTAATGTATTTCACAATATAGAAACAGAGAGTCATTGCCAAACTCTTTTTATGAAACTACAGTTACCTTGATACCAAAACCACACAAAGACACAACCAAGAAAGAGAATTACAGGCCAATCTCACTCATGAACATCAACGCAAAACTTCTCAATAAAATACTGGCAAATCCAATCCAAGAACACATTAGAAAAATTGTCCATTATGATCAAGTGGGTTTCATCCCAGAGATGCAGGGTTGGTTCAACATATGCAAATCTATCAGTGTAATCCATCATATAAATAAACTGAAAGAAAAAACCATATGATCATTTCATAGGATGCTGAAAAGGCATTTGACAAAATTCAACACCCCTTTAAGATAAAGGTGTTGGAGAGATTGGGGATACGAAGATCAGACCTAAATATAATAAAAGCAATATATAGCAAGCCGACAGCTAACATCAAATTGAATGGAGAGAAACTCAAAGCCATTCCACTAAAATCAGGAACACGACAAGGCTGTCCACTCTCTCCATACCTCTTCAATATAGTGCTTGAAGTTCTAGCAATAGCAATAAGACAACATAAGGGGATCAAGGGGATTCGAATTGGAAGGGATGAAGTTAAACTTTCGTTAATTGCAGACGATATGATAGTGTACATAAGCGACCCCAAAAACTCTACCAAAGAACTCCTCCAGCTGATAAACACCTTTAGTAATGTGGCAGGATACAAGATCAACTCCAAAAAATCGGTTGTCCTCCTATACACAAAGGATAAAGAAGCAGAGAGGGAAATCAGAGAAACTTCACCTTTCACGATAGCCACAAATAGCATAAAATATCTTGGGGTAACTCTAACCAAGGAAGTGAAAGACCTATTTGACAAGAACTTTAAGTCTTTGAAGAAAGAAATTGAGGAGGATACCAGAAAATGGAAAGACCTCCCCTGCTCTTAGATTGGGAGAATCAACATAGTAAAAATGGCAATTCTACCAAAAGCAATCTATAGATTCAATGCAATCCCCATCAAAATCCCATCAAACTTCTTCACAGACCTTGAGAGAACAATAATAAAGTTTATACGGCAAAACAAAAAACCCAGGATAGCCAAAACAATCTTACACAATAAAGGAACTTCTGGAGGCATTACCATCCCTGACTTCAAACTCTATTACAGTATTGAAAACAGTTTGGTATTGGCATAACAACAGAGAAGTCGACCTATGGAATCAAATAGAAGACCTGGATATTAACCCACAAACCTATGAACACCTGATTTTTGACAAGGGAGCTAAAGGTATACAATGGAAGAAGGAAAGCATCTTTAACAAATAGTGCTGGCATAACTGGATGTCAACCTGTAGAAGAATGAAAATAGATCCATATCTATCACCATGCACAAAACTCAAGTCCAAATGGATTAAAGACATCAACATTAATCTGACCACTTTGAACATGATAGAAGAGAAAGTGGGAAGTAGTCTACAAGACATAGGCACAGGAGACCACTTCCTAAGTAGAACCCCAGCAGCACAGACAATAAGAAAATCAATGAATAAATGGGAGCTACTTAAACTGAGAAGCTTCTGTAAAGCAAAGGACACTGTCAGTAGGACAAAAAGGCTACCTTCTGACTGGGAGAAGATCTTCACTAACCCCTCATCAGACAAAGGTCTGCTCTACAAAATATACAAAGAACTCAAGAAACTAGACACTAAAACTCTAATTAACCCAATTAAAAAAATGGGGTAGTGAACTGAACAGAGAATTCACAACAGGTGAATTTCGAATGGCCAAAAGGCATTTAAGGTCATGCTCAACCTCCTTAGCAATCAGGGAAATGCAAATCAAAACAACTTTGAGATACCATCTTACACCAGTCAGAATAGCCAAACTCAAAAACACCAATGATAACCTATGCTGGAGAGGATGTGGAGTGAGGGGAATACTCATCCATTGTTGGTGGGAATGCAAACTTGTGCAGCCACTGTGGAAATCAGTGTGGCAGTTTCTCAGGAAACTGGGAGTCAACCTCCCTCAGGACCCAGCAATTCCACTCTTGGGGATATACCCAAAAGATGCCCTATCATACTACAAAAACATTTGTTCAACTATGTTCATAGCACAACTATTTGTAATAGCCAGAACCTGGAAACAACCTAGGTGCTCCTCAATAGAAGAATGGTTAAAGAAGGTTTCGTACATATAAACATTAGGGTTTTACTCAGCGGTAAAAAACAATGACATCTTGAATTTTGCATGCAAATGGATGGAAATAGAAAACTCTTTACTGAGTGAGGTAACCCAGACCCAAAAAGAGGAATATGGTATGTACTCACTCATAAGTGGTTTCTAGCCATAGTTAAAGGTCTTTGAGCCTATAATTCGTGATCCTAGAGAAGCTAAATAAGAAGGTGAACCTGAAGAAAATCATATAGTTATCCTCCTGGATATTTGAAGTAGACAAGATTGCCAGGCAAACTTGGGTGCGTGGGGGGTGGGGGGTGGAAGTAAGGGGAGATGTTAGAGAGAAGGGAGAGGGGGAGGATTGGGGATGGCTTGGGGGAATGGGATGGGGGGGAGGGAGGAAGGATGTATATGGGAGCAGGGAAGTATACATCTCAACTAAGGGAGCCATTTTAGGGTTTGAAAGAGACTTGATTCTGGAGGGGTTCCCAGGCCCAAGGAGAGGTCCCCAGATTGTTCCCTGGGCAGCAGAGGAGAGGGTGCCTCAACTGGCCTTGGCCCATAACCTTACTGATGAATATTTTGCATATCACCATAGAACCTTCACCTGGCAATGGATGGAGATAGAGACAGAGACCCACATTGGAACACTGGACTTAACTCCCTAGGTCCAAATGAGAAGCAGAAGGAGGGAGAATGTGAAGAAGAAAGGCAGAATCAGAGGGAACCTTCATCTGACGATAGATGGAGATAGAGATGGAGACTCACATTGGAGTACTGGACTGAGCCCCCATGGTCCAAATGAGGAGCAGAAGGAGGGAGAACATGAAAAAGGACATCAGCACTGCGAGGGGTGCATTCACCCACTGATACAAGGGGACTGATCGAATGAGAGCTCACCAAGGCCAGCTGGACTGGGACTGAACGAGCATGTGATCTAACCGGAGTTTCTGAATGTGGCTGACATGGGGGCTGACTGTGAAGCCATTGACAATGGCACTGGGTCTTGTTTTGTCTGCATGGACTGGCTTTTTGGGATCCTAGTCTGTTTGGATGCTCACCTTCCTAGACCTGGAGGGAGAGGGGAGGAACTTGAACTTCCCATAGGGCAGGAAACCCTGCCTGCTTTTAGGACTGGAGAGGGAGGAGGAGTGGGAGTGGGGTCGGGAGAGGGAGTGGGGGGAATGGGAGCATATGGGGAGGAGGGGAGGAAGTGGAAATTTTTATAAACAAATTAATAAATAAATTTTTAAAAAAATTCATTCAGTTCATCTTTCTCACTTGAGATTTCAGAAGCATGTGTGATGTTTGGAAGCTGTGGCTGCTTCAACATGTTGCCTAAGGGTCCTGTTTGCTTTACTTTTTTAAGTAATGAAACTTATTTGTTGTTTAATGGAGTGACTCTTTGTGCTTTTTTTGTGCTTTCTTAGAAGAATCTTCCTTGTTTTTAACTTCACGGGGCATTCTAATAAAATGTGTTTTCTGTTGTTTATGAAAAAAAAAGAAACATCTGCAGTGATGAATTTGCTCAACACTCATTTACTGAGCAAATGTGAAATGTCAATCAGTATCCTAAGAATTGGAGGTACAGTTCTGAACACATCAGATCTAAACAAACCCCTCAAACATTTAAAAAATAAAGATACACAAAAGGGTTGTATATGTGCAGTTTAGTCGGAGGCTGCTCGTTTGTTCTTGGCCACCCAGACAGACCCAAAATAGCCACACAGAAACTGCATTAATTAAAACACTGCTTGGCCAATAAGTTAATCGTATTTCTAGCTAGTTCTTGCATCTTAAATTAACCCATTTTTACTATCCTACACATTACCACATGGTTGTGACCTACCTTTAAGGTTCTGTCCAGCATCTGTCTCCTGCAGTGGCTACATGGCATCTTTATGACTCTACCTTTTCCCTCCTCTATCTGCTTGGAATTTCTGCCTTGCCCTATTCTTTACTGTTATAGGCCCAAAGAAGCTTCTTTATCAACCAATGGTTCACAGCATGCAGAGGGGAATCCCACATCAGTGTAGTTCTGTAGTACGTGTATCACGAAAGCTGAAGGAAAGCTGTCCAGAAGAAGAGGAAATTAACTGAGAGGACAGAGAGGGAGAAATAGGCAGGAAGAATGTGCTAAATGTGTAGTATAGACATATATAATTTTAAATAAACAATTTAAAAAATAAAAAATATATAAACTAATTTCTGAGAAGTGACAAATGTGACAAAGAAATGAATAGGTTGGAATGATAGTAAGATACTAACAAGAAAATATTAGATGTGGTATAAGAAAATTGATGGTTTTGTAAACAATTAATACATGAAATGGAAAGGAATTGGGGATTATGCATTTGTAGGAAGTTGAAGTTATAATGATTGTTTTAAGAACATTAAAACAGGCTTTTGATGCCAATGGTTCCACCATGGAATCATTTGGAAAACTACTCCACACATGGGAAAATGAGACTGGGATTGAAAGTCCACCATGTCACTTCATCTTCATAATAACCCTCACCATCACACAGCATGGGTTTCTTGACCTTGGGTTTCAGTTGAGCTTATCCAACGGAGAAAAATGGCATATTAAAAAGATATTTCCCAAATCCCTCAGGCTATTATCCTAGGCTCTCCTCTTGCCATTCACATTCCTTCAGTGTGGAGATTTCTACATGAGTCTGTCATTCTGGATTCCAAAAACCTCTTACTTCATCTCTTTTTCCTTTCTGGTTTGTAATACTAGCATCTAACTTGTTATTAATCCTGGGTCTCAAAGTTACTGTACTGCTCATTGTGATTTTCCTACAACTACTCAAACAGGAGTGAAGACTCCTCAAATCAAGGACACTCAAAGGTCATTAAATAACTTGGAATATAATCCATCTATTTCTTATTAATTCTCTTCTTGATGATAATTCCAGATAAGAACTTGCTGATTCTTTTTATTTATTCAACTTTAAAAAAAATACCAATCCAAATTCCCACTTCCTCCCCTCTTCCCATTCCCTCCACACACCCTTCTTCCATCCCACCCCTCTCTAATACTAAGAGAGGGTAAGGCACTTTGCTTTATGGAAGATCCAAGGCCCTTCCCTCTACATCTAGGCTGAACAAGGTATACATTCAAAGAGAATAGGATACCAAAAAGCTAGTACATGCAGTAGAGATAAATCCCAGTGCCACTGCCAATTGCCCCTCAGTCTTCCCCAGTCATACAACTGTCCACAACTTTCAGAAGGACTAGTTTGGTCCTATGCTTGTTCCTTCCCAGTCCAGATGGAGTTGGTGAGCTCCCCTTAGCTCAGGTAAACTGTTTTAGTGAATGAATCCTCCATGGTCTAGACCTCTCTGCTCATATTCTCATTCCTTCTACTGGACCTTGGAAGCTCAGTCCAGTGCTCTGATGTGAGCCTCTGCCTCTGTTTCCATCTGTTGTTGGACGAAGGTTGTATGGTGACATTTAATCATCAGTCTGACCACAGGACAAGGTCACTTTGGACAACCTCTCCTCTGTTGCTTAGGATCTTAGCTGGGGTCAATGACATCTTGAATTTTGCATGTAAATATATGGAATTAGAAAACACTACCCTGAGTGAGGTAACCCAGAAACAAACAAACAAAAAAATGAATATGGTATGTACTCATTCATAAGTAGATACTAGCTATAAACAAAGGACATTGAGTCTATAGTTCATGATTCTAGAGAAGCTAAGTAATAAGGTGAACCCAAAGAAAACATATATAAACCCTCCTGGAAATTGGAAACAGACAAGATCTCCTGACAAAATTGGGAGCATGGGGGGCAGGGAGTAGAAGGAAGGGGAGAAGGGGAAGAGTAGGGAAGAAGGAGAAGGTTGAGGAGAACTTAAGGGAATGAGATATTTGATGGAGGAAGGACAGATATGAGAACAAGGAAAGAGATATCTTGATTGAGGGGGCCATTGTGAGGTTAGAAAGAAACCTGGCTCTAGAAAAATTTCCAGGAACTTTCTGATTTTTAAGCCTGCAGGATATCGATGTGGGGTTACATAGAAGTCAAGTAGAAAATATGCTGAATTAGATCTGAGCTGGATCTGGTAAAATTTGAGTTTTCTACTCTCTTCCCCACATCCCTTTGCTACCGCTGAGAAGGCCGCTTCACACGGCATTCTCACTGTGGTAACATGTGGGGAAGGTTGAGAGATCTTTTCTCAAAAGACCGTGACAAAGTTCTCTCAAGAACAGTCTTAGTTACTTTTCTATCTCTGTGAAGAGACAACATGACCAAAGTATCTTATAGAAGAAAAGGTTTATTGGGGTTCACAGTTCCAGACGGTCATTTCAGGGGACATGGCTGCAGACAGGCAGGCATGGTGCTGGAGCCAGAGCTGAGCGTTTACATCTTGATCCAGACACAGCAGGCAGAGAAAGAGCAATTTAACTGGGAACACCATGCACTTTTGAAACCTCAAAGTCAACCCCCAGTGACAAGCTTCCTCTAATAAGGCCACACTTCCTAATTCTTCCTGAACAGTTCCACCAACTGGGACCAAGCTTTGAATCATGCTTTATGAGCCTGTGGGTTCATTCAAACCATCCAGGAGCTGCCCGATTACTCCAGTGATAGGATTTTTCCTTCTGCCTGCTTCTGCCTATTCTCCCCTGGTCTGTTTTCCTCCACATCCGCTGGATCTCCTGAGACATTAGCAGCTACCAGCGAGGACTCAGCACGGTCTCCTGGACAGGAGTTCAGGCAGAAGAGAATCACTGCAAAGCTACAGCTCATCTGTGTTTCCTTGTTTTGTTTTGTTTTCTAAATCTGTATCCCATTGTCACTCATGTCAAAATTATTACAAATAAATGGTGAATAGAATACACCTTTTTAAAAAATTTCTAAACTAGTCACAATTGTAAGCCTAGCAAATGTAAGAATAAAATCTAAACAACGGTGCCTACATTTCGTCTTGTACCCGTATCAGCCTGGCTTGCTGTTTCAAATTTCCACTCTCCTTAGAGCTTAAGGTGGTAACTGTCTGAACTGAATAAGGCACGGTACTTGAGTTTCCCAAGTTCTTCCCAAAATACTTCTCTGAGGCATCAGTGTTTGCTCAAATCACACTGACTGCACTCCGACAATAAGCCAGTAAAATGACTGCCGCCAAAGCCTCCTTTGTAGATAAATCTACTGTCATAAATACAGTGAACCAGACATCCACAATGCTCAGTTTTCTGTAACTTTCTGTAAAAAACCACCACAGGCCTTAACCACAGGGACTTGAAGTTTAAGTTAATAAAGATTGGCAGACTTAAATATAAACATACAATTTCATTATGTTGTGGACTTTTTCTGTCTAGTTTATGCAATTATGTTATCTATGAAGTGTAATGAATGATTTTATGTTGAGTGTAATGGATATCTGATATTTTTTGTTATAACAAAGATATAACCAGATAAAATATTTTCTAAATCTTGTATATCTAAGAGCAACTATAGAAACTCTCTGAAGTAAAATATCCATTCTTAAACCTCAAGTTTGCTTTGGATACATGTTCTCAGTGTAAATTAAGCATAGCCTTTGAATCACAAGTAAATATTTTAAAATAAAATTGGCACATGTTGTGGGTAGATATTCTTAAAAGGATTAAGAAAGACACAATATATCCTTTGTTATGTTCTATAACATGGTATTAATAGAAACTCTGTGTGCCTTTGGGGCAGAAGGATGCAAATAGACTCAACATTAAAATATTGTAAGGTATTGCTTGGCAGTTGTGGTGCACACCTTTAATCTCAGCACTTGTTAGGCAGTCAGATCTCTGAGTTCAAGGCCAGCCTAGTCTACAGAGTAAGTTCCAGGACAGTCAGGGCTACACAGAGAAACCTTGTCTTGAAAATTTTTTAAAATATATGTTGAATTTTCTACATAGATATATGTTTCTACATATGTGATTCTATATCTATGTAGAATATACATAGAATATTTTAATCCTAAAAAATTGTATAATTTTTCTATGTTTTATTTTTAGGACTGAGAATTAAGCCCAAGCTCCTGCATATGCTATCAGGCATTCTACTACTGAGCCACTTACACAGCTCTAATTATAGAATTAAAAAAAAATGGTAGTTACTAAGCACAGGAAAAAAATTTCAAAGAATCACAGTATTAGATACAAAGAATTACTAATTGAACAAATATCAATCATATTTCATAATATTCCCATACTCAAAAACCACCAACAGTTTCCTCAGTGATAAGTATTAAAGTTCTGTATTTGCTAAACAAACAGGAATACCCAATTTAAGGCTCCTATTGTTCTTTTGACTTTTTTATATTAAATTCTGTATATTAAGCTCTTGTCAACGATTTTGTTCACATTCCAAGGGTTGCCTCTGCAATCATCAAAGTGTTTCCTTTTTAACTTGGTAATTTTATGGAGTTATATTTACCTATTTTTGCTTTGTTTTTCTATGCTTTGGGGTTTTGGTCAACTCTTTTAATCACAATATACCCAATGAAGTATACAATCTGTGGGAGGAATCTGCCTAAAACAGGTGAGGTTATGATATCAGTCTACATCAGTCTACAGATACACATAGGTCATACTTGGCCCTGTTCTGTGGTTCTGAAGCTTCAATCTTTCTAAAATCACAAGGACAGACTCTTAAACAGATTCCTGGGCTCTACTTCCAAAATTTCTGATTTGGAAATTTGCATTTCCAATAGATCCCACAATATACTAACACTCCTCCTCTGGAGGCCAATGCAAGTAGATCTCAATTCTTTCTGTTCATTTTAATATTCTAACAAACTTTAGACTTTCTGATATCCTCACCCTTTATCAGAGATTATGACTAAATAGGTACATCATGGTCCAGAGTATTGGCATACTTTTTTATTTCCTGGTCTTTTGATAGATCTCTAAGGAGTGAATCAGTCACTGTGCATTCCGTGGGGAGTAAAATTATCAGTCATTTCCTGTGTATACTGAAATATTACTCAGTCCTGAGTAAAAGCCAAGTTCAACTTCATTCTTCAGTTTTGGCTTCCTGTCTATCAGTGTTCCGGTACCATGTTAATTTGACACACAATTTGCACACATCTTGTGGCTGAGAAACAAGGAAAAAGGAAGTCATAGTTGGGAAGTTTCCTACACTTTCTTAGATGCCAATGCTACTTCTAATTTCTTCTTTGGACTCAAGTCCATGCTAGGATCAACCATGAGCAGGTGCTGATGACTGAAAGGGAGGAATCAGTTGTTCAGAAGGGGTGGGGTCATGATGTCCAAGAGGGACTTCTTACCTATCTTTCTTATGCCCCACTCTCTCCGTCAAAACACCTATGATATTTTTGACTTTTTGGCATCACACCTCCTACAGTTTTTGTATTATAAATTTCAATACAGAATGACAATTCAAGTCTGCAAAAGTTGCATCATTATAGGTACAAGTTTTGAAAATTTGGAAATGGCTCTCTTTCTCTAAACAATGCCTGGCTTTCATGTGTATTTGAAAAGGCTAGTGTTGAACTCAAACTGAACAATGGTTGCTTTATTCTGAGACTGGAGTCAACCTGACTCTCCAGTGATAAGTGCTGTTCCCTAAGTCTTTTCAAAGTTGGAGAATATCATGATTTAAGGAAACCAAAATTATACATATATGGTTTAAACTCTTCCATTACTTTTCTCTTACATGCCCACAGTGGTTCAATTGAAAATGGTTAAAGTAAAAGCTACTTTAATCTAAAGTTAATAAAAAATAAATAAGGACATAAGGAAAAGGGAAGTGGGAAGAACTAGGAGTTGAAATCAGGAAGAAGAAAGGATAAAAGAAATAGAATTTTAGAGTTTCAGGATTTGCATCCTCTCCTCACTTTCTATCTTCTGAGATGTCTCTATTGCATAAAAAAGTGATGTGGGGTTCCCCTCTGTATGCTGTGAATACCATTGGTTAATAAAGAAACTGTCTTGGGCCTGCACAGAAAATAGAGGTAGGCAGAGAAAACTAAACTGAATGTTAGGAGAAAGAAGGCGGAATAAGAGAGAAACCATGTAGCTCCAACAGCGCCAGACAGAATTTTACCTAGTAAGCCACAGCCACAAAACGATACACAGATTGCTAGAAATGGATTAAATTAAGATCTAAGTGTTAGCCAATAAGAAGTCAAGCAGTGTTTTAAATAATATAGTTTCTGTATGACTGTTTTGGGGCTGAGCGGCCAGGAACCAAACAGCAGCCTCCATCAATACAAAAGACAAGAAAGTCTTATGTTATGGACAGCACAACAAATTTTAAAAAATAATTTTGTTTCTGTGTTATTGTGGTTACCTCGTTATCATCTGCAAGTCATTTTTGTATGACAACCACAGCTCAGATAGAAGACAACTCGAGGTCAAATAATTTTCCCACATTGGATTTCACTTCTGACCAGAATAACCAATTTATTAAATCCATGTGGCACAGCTCTCTGTTTAATCCAAACATTAAATGCTTTGATTTCTTTAATAAGTGACTTTTTGCCTATGTGATGGATCTACCCTGCACAAAAGGTTCCCTTTACCGTCATCACAAGTCTGGAACTCCTACTTGCAACAGAACTCACTTTGTCTAGATTTACATTTTAATTTCCCCTCATCTGCACTCATTTGCCTTAGTTTTCTCCCTGATTTGCAACAACGATTCTGATAATCAATGCATAAATTGCGTAGTGTGGATTATTGTATGGTAATAAGCAATCATGAGCTCCTAATGATTTTTAATAATAACAAAGTTGGAACTTTGCCCCTTTTGTTTGCTATCATCTTGGTACAGTTTCGCTATTGGTCAGCAGTGGTGACTTCCTGTTGCCTGACCTGGAAGGCTCGGGCTGACAAAATAACTGTCCTCTGGAAACCGAAGCTTGTGATAGTGAACATGTTTACCTTTAAAATTCCCATCTGGAAGAAACATGTGTCTTTCTGTTCAAGTTCCATTGCTCAATACAATTCATGTGTTTGTTTAAATCAGTGAGGATGGGAAGTGAGCTCGAGAGAAGCCAGGGGGATATTGGGGGAATCACAGGGCAGTTTAACAAAATAGGTTACATTTATTTAAGTAATTACTCTACCTGGCACTATTCCAAGATCCATATATTTAATAGACATCAGAGTTTTGTTTGGCATGTACTAAGCTTTTCTTTATTTTACAGATAAATAAGTGAGCTTAGAGAGTCTAAAACATGTTTCAAAGTGATACAGTTAATAAGGGACAGAGCTGGGGCCGAAACTTGATTTTCTTCTCAGTCCAGGCTCTACTGTTTATTACGCTGTATGTGCTCCAGAGCCTCTCCTGGGATGGGAAAGAGACCACACTTTTAAACATGAGAAACTGATAAATAAATGAATGGCTCCCATTAGCACTTCAAGATTAACCTAGTTTGGATGGCTCCTAGCTTCTTCTAACCCTACTTAAGAAATCAATTGCTCCTGGCCCAGAGTTGCTTCTAATAAGCGAGCAATGCCCTCTCGCTGGAAACAAATTAACTACAGCTTGTGTAAACGTATCGGTAAGGGATTCAGAAAAACAGTAAAATGTGGGATCCACTGGGAGGGGTCAAAGAGTTCAGTGACTTTTGAAAAATAAAAATTAGGTACACAGAGTCATTAAAGTACAAAAGAGGATGAAAGGAAGAAGAGAGGCCAAGCTTTCTGTCTTTCTTCCCGCCTTCCTTGTGTTAAGTCAGAAACATTCTAATTTGGCTTGGCGTTCACTCCACTGTTATTGAACAGGTGGCCTCACAGTTGCTGGATCTCATTTCTTTTGCATAAACAATGCTCTTACTTCCCCAGTGCTACTCACCAGTGTGATTTTTTTCTTTCATTTTTTGAGATTTATTTATTTAATTTTTTGTATATGAATATTTTGTCTGTTTATATGTATGTGCGTGACATGCACACCTGTGTCCAAGGAAGTCAGAAAAGGGCATTTGCTCTTCTGGTACTGGAGTTATAGATAGTTTTGAGCCATCATGTGGATGAAGAATTGAACTCCAGTCCTCTGCAAGACCACCAACTACTCCTAACCATTGGACCATTCATCTCTTCAGCCCCTGAGTAATGACTTCTTATGGTGTCACTGAGGGTGGTTAATCAAACAAATTTTGAGATACTGTTATTATTCTTGTGCAACACTTGAGTATGGCAAAGGCCTTGCTTCACAGTGATGAATGTTAAAAAGGATGACTTAGTCAGGCAGTGGTAGCACAAGCCTTTAATCCCAGCATTTAGGAGATAAAGGGAAGTGGTTGTCTGTGAGTTCAAGGCCAGCAATGATGACTTAATTACATAGATACCTTTACACTAATCACGGCAGCATTAAAACATTTTAACAGTATATTCAATTTAACTTTTCATTATTTTTTTTTGACCTGAATTGTACAGAAAAGCAATATCCAAATTTAGTCATTTTTAACTGGAACATTATGGTTAATTTATACTCTGTATTAAAAGGGAAGTATTGGTTAGTCTTGTCAATAGATGATCATTCATAGACAATAACACAGTAGGGGTTTAGAATAATTTTTAAATCGGCATAAAAACTTATGTTTGAAGCTTTTTTGCATGCTTAAATTTTTTTCCAAATCCTTAATAAAGTACATGGTAATTTTCAAAAACTGTACCTATGAAACAAATAAATACTGCTATCCATGCATTGCTATAACAAAAAACTTAAAATTTCCTGGTTTTCAATATATAACCATGTACTAAACATACCTTCAAATGTATTAAAATCTACTACACAGCCTACCATAAAACTAACAGGCCTTCAAACAGGTGGATAACATAATTTTCTTTTTCCTAATGTGTACCAGAAACTAAATTGCATCTTGCCTTCAATAGAAACCCAACCATTCGGTTATGGTAAACTGGCTTGACAGGAAGTTTATCTTAAGACTTATGTAATCCTTGCCTCTTGTGTATCTTGATATTTGGGGAATATATTTTCTGGGGAGAACATATGGTGGAGCAATCTTTCAGGTTACCTGTTCTGACCCCGAGTTTGCATCACGGGAAGAAAATATGCTTCCAATTAAAATTGTCCAGTGGGAATCCTATTCTTTATGAATTCGGGGTGAAGAATAGCTGAGGAGTCTGGGCTGTGTCTGATGCCTGGTGCAAAGCACCTCGAATCAATAAAACTCTTATTAATTCTATCCTAAGTATTTGCTATTGGCTCATATGGACATGATTCTAAGAAAAAGAAACCGTAGATCTGGGAGCTTCTAAGGCAGGTTATTGTAGGGAAGAATGTTGAATATTTCTAAAATGACCTCTGTACTGACAGAAATAATGCCAACTAAATAAAGAGTTGCAGGCCAGAAATTTGTGTATAAGAATCATAAAGAAATTTAAAGACATAATTTATTTCTCTACGTCGTTTTTCTACAAAATAAGACATCAAACTTTGAATTAAGGTTATGTAGCCCATGGCAGAGATGAGGTCCCAACTATTTGAACTCACTTTCAGATCTCATTCAGCCGCCTACACACTACTCCTCCTAACTGAGTCCTGCAGAGTTCTGAGTCTACGGACTATTCTGCAGCATCAGATAAAAGCTGCTTAAGGGAGACTTATCTAGTTTTTGTTTTCTCTTCTCAAAGAATAGTATTTAAGATTCTTCTGGATTTTTTTGTCACCCAGTGCAAAATAACATGACACAAAATCTTGTTAATTATTCACTAGTTTTCTACTGTGTGTCTCTATACTCTGTTTTTTCTGAATAATATTTTACAACCTTTTTGTTTATTATAGTGACTGGCTCTCACTAGAAAATCAGCATTGTGACTAATAATTGAGAAGGGTTGACCTTTATTCTTTTGCTGTAAGATTCTCACCTGCTGGGTGGTGGTGGCACACACGTTTAATCCCAGCATTCAGGAGGCAGAGGCTGGTGGATCTGTGAGTTTGAGGCCAGCCTGGTCTACAAAAGCTAGTTCCAGGACAGGCACCAAAGCTACAGAGAAACCCTGTCTCGAAAAAGAAAAACAAAGCAAAAAGATTCTCACTAATTGCTATGATGTGCATAAGGCTCACATGCCTTCCAGGATTCCATATATTAAAATTCAACCCCGACTGTGGGATAGCACTAAGAGAGAAAGTAAAACTGTTACCCAACTCTGGGTTTAGAAGTGTGGCTTTCAGAAGGCGGCCAGGATTAGAAAATACCTTTAAGGGCACCACTGTGATTGAATGTGGTGTTTTTTTAAAGAGAGGACAACAGAGGAAACACCTATGCACTCATAGGCCCTAGCATTGAATATTTGATGATCTAAGTTACAGCCAGAAGACCATCACCAGAGGTGACCATTCACCCTGAAACCTCCAAAACTTAATGCTTACCTATGTTTCTGTGTATTGGTCCTTTCCTTGTTGTCCCTGTGGCATTAGTTGCAATAAAACCTGGCTCCTGCAGAGATTAGAGCAGATAGTTCTCACTAGCAGCTAGTCTGTAGAAAGATGTAGCCACTGTCTTCTTTATATTAGGTATGTTCCAAGGAACTAGTATACTCAGAAATGTTTGTTAAAATAATGGTGTCTTATCAAATGGTAAAGCAAGCTTCTGTTAGCAATTCTTTAAAACTTACACCATTTTACTTAAGGAATGCACAGGTAAGGGGGGTGACTGCATGGTTTCACTCATTGATCACAATATATAAGAGATTTGAAGCTCTAAATGCAACTTCAATATCTGCCCAAATGAGTTCCTTGAACACTGTATAATTTAGAAGCTCCCTATATACTTGAGTTTACTTGTCCGTCCTTCACCCTTTTCTTCTGTCCTTCTGCCACAAACACCTTCTGTGAATTTCCCAAAATGCATTGTGTGTCTGTCTTCCAGGATTCTTTATATATGTGTTCTCTTCTTACAGAATAGTCTTTGCCTCCTCTTTTCCAATTTTACCACCTTATTCCTCATTCAGCTCTCATCTGAATCATTTAGTATGTCTCCAGGATAGGCATGCACAGTGCTGGGTTTGCACGATTTACTCTGAACTCCTTCACATCACATCATATGTGTAATTTTATTTGAGGAAAATTTCTATAATTGCCTGGTTGTCATTTTACAGGAAACTATTAGTTATTTTACTAATTGCTCTGGCTCCAACACATGATAGAAATTGGCCCCTATTTATCACACTTGACACCGTTGTTTTCCAATGATCCAGTTTCACCCACTCCACACAGGGATCTCTAATTTTGTGAGAAGTGACAATTTTCTCAAGACAAAATGCCTGCGTGTGTAGACTCAACAGTGTGATGTGATCCGGTTGTGCTCGGTTACATTCAGGGTTCCTTGGAGAGCTACAGAAAGATAGATGCAGCAAGATCGCTGCTGCCATCACCTCTCTCCTCGAATGTGAATGGAAATTTTAAGCTATAGTAGCTACCTTGGGATCATGAGGAAAACATGGAATGATGAGAGTTGACTTGCTTCCAAAATATCAAAGACAATTAAGCCAAGATGGCATTACAGAATGATGTCATCACTCACAGGAGCAGGAGGGGACAGAACTGCTTACTTACTAATGCTGTCTGGGAAGAACAAAGCACATAGCCATCCAGAACCTGAAGTGGCTTAGGTGATAAAAATAAGATGATACTGCATGTCTTTGTGATGGGAGCATCTCTGTAAAATCCTGCTAAGAATGTCTCACTGACTTCTAATGAATAAAATCAACTATTCTGAAACAGCTATCTGACTAATAACTATGGTTTCTATATGAACTTTTTCAGGGGCAGGAGTGATGGCTTAAGTAATTAAGAGCACTTACTGCTATTTCAAAAGACCCAGGCTCAGTTCTCAGGACCCATGTGGTAGTCACAGCCACCTGTCACTCCAGGTCCAGGGACCTAACAGCTCTACACACAGCCACATGGTGCACTACATGCACCAGAAAACAATCATACACATAATTTTTTGAATTTTTTTGGTTGGTTTATGGAAAATCAACAAGTCTTTTGCAGATTTTTGACTCACATGTAAAACATATTACAAAAATCAGATATATCTAGAATATTAGTTAATTTTCTGCTGGGCTTCCCATCTTCAGAGAGCTAAACAGGTTTGCAGAAGTAATATGGACTTAGGCCATTGAGATGAGGCTCTTATTCTGCTTATTCTGCCTTATACATCTCAATATTTATTGAGGATTTTATTAAATAAACTTATCATAACATTTCCAAATAAATAAGATGAAAATTATGTTGATTTATTTCTTCATCAATAAATGCTATAGTAAAAGTGTTATAAGAAATCTTCAAAAGATCAATATGGATAGATTGATATATATGGTATAATCTCTGTATTTAAAAGCCTTAGTAAAATGTTTTAAAAGTTGACACAGCACATTATCACATTGGAAAAGAACAAAATATGAATACTGCCATGAGAAGATGTTAAATAAGACTCAGTTTCTTGAGTGAGAAAGTCAGCAAGATCAAGAAAAGAGCATAGTAAGGAAGGCTGGAATCGAAGATAATAAGACTCTAAAAGCTAAAGGGCTGTCCCCAGTAATCCATTCCCTAAAGGTTTCACATCCTTCCCAAAGAGCATCACCTGCTGGAAACCAAGTATTTAAACACATGAGCCCAGGGGGGTCATTTCATATTCAAACCACACCGCCAATGGAGAAAAGAATGACATCATTATATGAATCATGTGTTATATAGCAATGTTTTCTAAGTTGAAGCAGTCCCTTCCGGAAGGAGGGATGTTCATGAGACTCAGGAAACAAGTAAACTTTATATGCATACAAAAACCAACACTTCAAGACTGATGGGGAACCCTCCCCAAAGTTATAGTCACACTATGCAAGTGATGAGGAGGGAGGGTCTTACCAGCCCAGATACACAAAGCAGAGTCCTGAACTTGTTAGCTGCTTACAGGCCATGCAGAAAGTCCCAGGGCTTCAGCTTTCCTAACTTGTTACTTGTATTGGGGTGGGCCTTATGGAAATGCAGCTGGATTTGCATCATTCCTACTCCTGCAAGGACTTCAACATCTACTTACTCCCTTGTTCATCTGCCAAAAGTATAAGACAGTTTACCAGTCTTTTGACATTTACTGACTTTGGGGGATATGGAATATAAAGACTGTCCTGATTAGTTGTGGGGTTTCTGTTGTTCTTGTTGTTTCTTTCTTTCTTTGTTTTGTCAGTATGACTCAAGCCAGGGTGATGTTTAAATAAAAAACAAGGATATAGATACATTGAAGAATGGCCCTATATACTCAAGCCTATGGGGCATTTTCTTTAGTGATGTTTGATGTGGAAGGGCCCAGCCCTCTGTTCCATCCCTGGGCAGGTGGTTTGGGATTCTTCAAGAAAAAAAAAGGGGGGGGAAGTCCGGAAGAGCAAGTCAACACACAGTATTCCTCCATGATTTCAGTTCCTGCCTTGAGTTCCTGCCTTGGCTTCCCCTAATTATGGACTTTAATATGTAAACCACAATAAGCCCATAGTGTGATTTGTCTTAGTCTGTTTGCTATTGCTATGATAAAAATCTTGATGTGATCTTTATCACAGCAATAGCAAACATACTAAGACAAATATTGAGCCTTGTGCTTGATACATGTTTAATCAATAAAATTCTTATAAAATCCCAAGGCAACTCACATTAAACACATTTAGGAGAGGCTGCCTCAGGATGCAGAACTCAGTGGATGCAGCATCCCAATTGAAAAGTACACAATTCTGTGTTTGGGATAAATTGTCTTTTGGATAATATGGCAGTCCTTTTAAAAACAACACAGCCTTCACATAAAACAGAGAGGAGGATGATCTTTTATGAGCACGTCTCTTGGGGTTAACTCATAGTAGAATAAGACTGGGCCATGAGAAAGGATAATAAAATTGATGATACTTAACATTTACTGATCACCGAGTAAGTGCCAGGCACTTTGCCAAACACATAGTATTTTTTTTCATGAAATATTTCTCTTAGCTATACAAAGACTTTTTGTGGGGTATTTGTGTGTGTGTGTGTGTGTGTGTGTGTGTGTGTTTTGCAGGTGAAGGCAGTGCCGTTTAAAGGTATTAGTTGAATTTTACAAGGCTGCATAGCATTGAGTAAAAACCAAGACTAAGAGCGAGCTGCTTGCCTCCAGAGCCTAAAATCAGGTGATTCCATAGAAGCCCCAGGAACAACAGAAACACACTGACCACTAAGTCACTTCTCTAACTATAATGACACTGTTTGCTGCCCATCCTCCTTTCTGCCAGCTGACACCTTCTTTCTCATCTACTTTCTGTCTATTCCCCCAGTGACTTTGTTTTTACTTTTATATTTATTTATTTTTTTAACAGCAGACTCCCTAGCACTCTAGATTTTACAATCTTTCTGCCCCCTCTTCTGTGGTGTTTCCTGAGCCTTGAGTGCAGGAGCTTTGTTGTAGACTTACTCACTGGCACTGGGAACCCCATAATCCGTTATTCTCTGCATTTTGACCAGCTACGGTTTTCTGTAATGGTCTCTGTCGGCTGCAAAGAGACACTTCCTTGATGAGAGATGAGAGCTACACTCCACTATGAGCATAAGGATGAACATTTAGAGTGCAGTTAGGAATTGTTCTGGGTTAGCAAAGTGACAGTAGAAAGTTCTCCTCTAAGGTCTTTAGCCCCACTAGCCCTGGCCAGTCGGCTAGGTTTCCTGTACCAGACATGATGATCTCCTATCAAATGGGCCTTAAGTCCAACTAGACAGCTGTTAGTTACTAAAACTATATGAGACACATTACCACACCTTTAGAGCTACCTTGCCTTGCTCGTTATTGTTTGAGCCATGGGTGTAACAGTTCAGTAGGAACTTGGTTGTCCCTCCGGTGTCATCTTCTATAGCATCTTCGGGTACTGTCAAAGCTAGTTCTCAGGAAGGAGCTTTCCAGGTCAGATCCAGCTTGAATCCTCCATGCCCTGTGCCTGAAATCCATGATGTCTTCAGCAATAGGGAATTTCCTTCAACTCAGGAAAGGCAACCAAGGGCAACAATAATTGACTGTATTGTTTCGGGAGTCTCTTGGATTCCTCTGATCAAGAGACAGCTAAATTGTATTCCATTCCACATTATCATATATCATCCACTGCTTGAAAGATATTTGGGTTGTTTCCATTTTCTAGCTATTTTGAGGGCAGTGATGAACACGGCTGAGCAAATATCTGCAGAGTATAATGTTGTATTCTTTGGACATATGTCAAGGAATGGTATATAGATCATATGGTAGATTTATTTTTAGCTTTCTGAAAAATTCTACACACTGATTACCAGAGTGGCTGGAATTCTGCTAGCAGTGAATAAAGGTTTGCCTTTCCCCGCATCCTTGCCAGCATTTCATATCATTTGTTTTGTTTATTTTTTATCATTCTATCTGGGATAAGAGGAAATATCAAACTTGTTTTGATTTTTTTTTTGCATTTCCCTAACAGCTAGGGATGATAAACCGTGTTCTGGGGTATTTCTTAGCCACACTGATTTCTTCTCTTCAGAACTGTAGCCTATTTTTTGAATGGGTCGGTTTTGTTGTTGTTGTTGCTCTTCTTGACTGTTTTTTGTTTGTTTGTTTGTTTGTCAATGCATTCAGCATCTTAAAAATCCTCAGCTGGCAAAGATTCTCTCCAATTTTACAGGTTATCTCTTCACTCAATTGTCTCTGTCCTTAGTGGTAAAAGTTTTTTTAGCTTCATGAGGTACCACTTGTCTAACCTAAATTCCTGAGCAAATAGAGTCTTAGTCAGAAAATTCTTGCCCACACCTGCATCTTGTAGGATACTGCCTTAGTTTTCTTCTAGCAGTTCCTGCATTTTCAAGTTTTACATTGGGTCCTTAATCCATTTGGAGATAATTCTTTTTTGCAAAGTGATATATAAGGATCTAATATTATGCTTCTACTTAAGAACATATATTCTGACTGGAAAAAAATCAACTCAGCAAGAAAGCAAATAAGTTAAAAATCTACAATAAAAGTTTGGTAAGTTGTTGAAATATTCTGGGTGGGCAGGTCTTCTGTGGGGCCTGCCTTCTTCAGGTTAGGAGCTCCAAAGTGCTTAATCCCAGGCTCACGAATGAGATTCAGGCATTCCGCAATTAGCGCCCTGCTACTTGAACTAAGCCAAGTGAGAATGAAACCAGGTAGTGGGTTACCTGTTACCTTCTGTACATCTGCTCGGTTCTGTTTAGGACTGTTTCTCTGACTGCCCATACCAAGCTTAGCATTCAACAATGATTCAGTAACTTGTAACTGAATGAATGGATGATTAGTATGTACATGCCCACCATGTTTGTGAACAGAAGCTTAAATATCGCGAGACTTCTCTGGCTAGTCCCACTTTGGTCAGTGAGTCTCAAGGGTTACTTTAGATTACACTGCAAAGTTGATGCTGAGCTCTTAATTACAAGGAGTCAGTCATTCAAAGCAGAGTTTCTCTGTGTAGCTTTGGTGTCTGTCCTAGTAGATCGGGCTTGCCACAAACTCACAGAGATTCTCCTGTCTCTGCCTCCTGAGTGCTGGAATTAAAGCTGTGCACCACCACCGCCTGGCTCCAGGTTCTTTTATCTCTTTACAATGAACAGTGGGTTTAGAGACACATCCATATATACAAGAAAGGAATGAGTTCATTACAGGAGAAAGACAGAGGAGCTTGGAAGTGTGCCAGACATCACTGTGTCCTCGTTCTAAGACAACAGAAGGAAGAGACAGGGTGGTGAGGTTCAATAACTTCTTATGGGTAACTTGCCTAGTATCTGCCTCTCCAAGCTCATACAATATTGTCTTTTTTTTTTCCCTGACCATGCTCCCTTCATTGGATGAAGCCCACACAGACTAAAAGCTTCTGGTCTTCCTTGTTGCTGCCTTTCCTATCTCCTCCTCCACTTGCCCCCCCCTTTTTTTTCATTAGATGGAACTCAGCCACCTTGTTTGAGGAGCAGGTCAAAGACACAGGTTAGAGTACGGATCTTGATAAGAAAAAATGCTATAAAATATTTCAACACACAACTTCTGATGTGTATCAGACACCAAGGTGATCCAAAACAAGCAGAACAGCCGAGTATTTACCAACTTAACTGCACAGGTCTTGTTAAAATGCAGGTCGTGGTGCAGTGAGTATTCCTTTCTTAAAAGAGAACCTGGTGACCATGAGCCTTTCAGGACTGAACCCATGGTAAGCAGGACAGATGAAGGTATTTGTGTGTTTTGAGTCTGAAGTTAAAGATATAGGACCAGAAGAGGAAGCCCCAAAGCAGTGGAAGTAAGGAAGGCTGAGTCAGGAAGGATGTAGGATATGGAGGGAATGTTATGTAGTAAAAGCAGAAAATACTTAAAGCAAGTGGGAATGTATCACTGGCTGTGTGGTAAAAATGGAGTGAGAACAGTTATGTGAGTTTCAATTTAGTGTGAATTAGGTGTAGGAGACCATCAGGAGAACAAGTTAAGCTCTGATATGGGGCGGATGCTGTTACTCATTCACCACACAGCAACCTTAGAGTGCTACCATTCTTCATGATCCTTCACTGTATAGCCTCCACCAACGCCTGGTGAGCTTTTGCTACTGCCTCTAAGAGCCCCTATCAATGGACTGGTCCAATGAATTCAAGGCCAGATCAGGATGTTTTGAAATCAAACTTGTGGACCAATAATATCAGCTTCCTGTCTTTGTTCAAACTGATCAACCCTAAATTGGGACAGAAAGACCACCACGAAGACCCATAAAAGCCCCATCCCTCAAGGAAAGACCTGCCTTTGGCTTCCCAAGTCTCCTTGGGCTTTGCAGAGTCGTTTTTCTGTTACTTGGTCTGTGTGTGTTTCCTCGCCTCCCAGTAAAAGTCCTTTTCTCTGAATGATTCTGTCTGCTGCTATGTGCTGTGTTTGAGAATTTCCCCCACTGTTCCTTGATGACATTTTCCCCTACTTTTTAATTTTTTAACTGGTAAAACAAATGAATTTGATCAAGACCTCCTAGATGACAATGCTTTCATATTAAAATCTACACCATTGAAATAAAAAATTATTTCATTTCCTGCCTGTCCCAGAGTAGTTGGAGGCAAGTTTTTCCCTTGGGCTTACAGGCTCACCTCTCTTTTGAATAACATAGCATATATTTCCACCAGAATTTATATTCTGGCCGCTCCCAGACGCGTATTTAGTCTGTCCTCCTGGTCTGGTCCTAGGAGAACAAATGTCTTTGGAAAGGGTCTGTCATGATACTCAACTCAATAAAACATGAGAGGAAGCTTGGGAAGGTGTAAGTGTATACTGCGCTTTGAAGATAACAAATCACAGGAAAAGCAGAAGGCTCTGCACACTGAGAGCTGTGTGGAATGCAAGGCTGGAGGCGCTGCAATGAGCTTGCACTCTTAGGAGCTAGGATCTGCAGGGGAACTACACCGCGGTGTGGAAAAGCCACTTGTAGCATTAATGAGTCACTGCGTTAAACACCAGTGGAAAACCAAATTCTGAATATTTGCCAGGTAAGTGAATTTTAAAAATTATTGTTTCAGGTTTTTCTGCTTACCTACCGTTTTTTGTTTTTTGTTCTTCTCTCATACATTACATCCCAACTTTACCGACAGTTTAAAATATTCTAACGAATGTGACCCATTTATAATATTTTCATACTGTTTATAATATTTATATTTTTATCATTTTACACCAACTTATAATATTTAATACTGTTACAAGAGTGCAATGTTTATGTCTATAAGGCATTCATTGCCAAAACTTAGATTGTTTTATCTTTCTCTCTTTTCTCTTCTCTCATCCTGTCCCCTCTCCTGACTGTTTACTGTGACCCTGTCTTCACACATCAATCCTCTCTCTCTCTCTCTCTCTCTCTCTCTCTCTCTCTCTCTCTCTCTCTTTCTCTCTCTCTCTCTTTCTCTCTCTCTCTCTCCACTTTTGAGCCTACATCACTCATGCACAAAACCCATATCTTCAAGTCCATGAGAGCAAAATGATCATAGATATTTACTGGACTCTTCCTTTTCTATTGTTTTAATTCATATTTGTTTCTGGTTCTGAGTCTTTAGTTTTACTTATTTACAAATATAAAAGGGACAATATATATGAATTATTTACTCAAAGCTGAATCCTTTAACTCATATTGAGAATTATGCATTTCGATGACAGAGTATTCAAAATTATCATAATTAAGAGCATATATGTAGAAATTAAGAGCCATATACGTACACCTAAGAAAGTCTTTATTAAATTTTATATTAAATAGAACGCTAGATGTAACATTGGATTTACTAGAAAATTAGCATCAGATTAAATGCTTGCTTTGAGTTCATAAATGTAAGATTTACAAAACTTTATTTTCAGAGTGCATAATCCTTTCTGCTTGTTGGTTTGTTGAGTGGGGAGAACAAATGCAGTTCCTTACACATCCTAAAAGTGATCTACTACTTAGCAACAGTGCCAGCCCAGAAGCTACAGAGGCCCTGTCTATCACTGAAGAGCAACAAGTCTTTACATTTCAAGTCTAAACATACTTCAAGTTCTAAGATACATAATATATATTTTCCTTAACTTAAGAATAGATGTGAAGAAAGATTACTGTCATTCACATTCCACTGAAAGTTCTATTTGCTTTGTCATTCTTAAGCCTTTCTAGGTAGACTCAAAGCAAAAATTGGTATCAAAGTAAGTGTGGGTGAGCTTTTTGTTTATTTTTTTCCAGGGCTCCTGCAATAATTGAAAATTCTCTTGGTTAGCTGAAATGCATTGGGAGAATTCTTCCTAAGAACTTCAGGCAGGATAGAGAGAGAGAGGGATGACAAAAATAAACTAGTTTGTGTCAATGCAATCAGACAATATCAAGGTATTTAGGAAAGTCAGCTGGTACACTGAGGCAGGGCACGTGTAACTATCTGACACTGTATCTGAGGTTTATATTTACTTCATCCTTCTAAGAACTCAGAGCTTCATTTCAAAACAACAACACTGGTCACTGCTAGTTTGCACAAGTAGTTTGCAGAAGTAGATGTTTTCCCAAATATCTCAAAACTGAGCACTCCATGACTGTGAGTGAGAAAAATCAACTTCCCAAGATAATGGAGGGATAAGCACATTTGATACAGCTGTCTTAGTCAGGGTTTCGATTGCTGTGAAGAGATGCTATGACCACGGCAACTCTTATGAAAGGAAACATTTAATAGAGGGGCTTACAGTGTCAGACATTTAATCCATCATGGTGAGACATGGTGGTGCAGGAGACATGGTGCTGGAGAAGGAGCTAAGGGTCCTACATATTGACCCACAAGCAACAGGAAGTGCTCGGAGACACTGGGCATGGCTTAAGCCTATGAAAGACCTCAAAGCCTGCTTCCACCATGACACATTTCCTCCAGTAAGGCCATACCTACTCCAACAAAGCCATGTCTCATAAGAGTACCACCCCCAGTAAGCTCAAGGGAGCAATTACAAATCTAACGATGCCACCCTGTGTGCAAGAGAGACCTGCAGGAAGATGGTACTGAAGCATATTCATAACTGACTGCATCTTTGCTGCCTCTGCTTCACCCATGTTCCAACCTGAACCCCCAAGCACAGAACTGCTTTCAGTACTCTGGAAGAAAAGCACGCTGTCACCGAGCCTACTGAAGAACCACGTTACAAACTGACAAGCTGGAGCCTTCCGTGGAAATTTATGTTTCTTTGTCAACCCATAGGTTTCTACTCTAAAGGTACTATGTGCTTTTAATGGTATTTTGATTCTAATCAATATCCTTCTTATTTTCTGGAATATTTTCATTTCAATACCTCTACTGCTTTCTAGGATGTCTATGATATTTTATGTTAATGGATGTTTTACCTGCATTTATGCCATGTACAACTTCCCTGTCTAGTACATGCAGAAGCCAGAAGAAGCCATCAGATACCCTGAGCTGGTGTTAAAAATGGTATTTAATCACCATGTGGGTGCTGGGAATTGAATCCAGGTCCTCTGGAAGGACAGTCAGTGCTTTTAACTACTGGGCCATCTCCGGGCCTTGATCTTTGATGTATTAATTTTGTTATCCCTGGCAATTGCTTATTTTGGCACAATAGATAGCATTTCTACCACTTCAACATTAAAATAAGCATCCTAAAGCCAAACCAAAATAAATAGATCTAGGGTACAGCAAGTTAATGGAAACAGAATTTTTATCAGTTAAAAATCATATTAACATTCTTTAAATCACAACAGAATTTCCTTTGCAATTCTGAAGTAAACTAGATATATGGAAATAGACTGGCGTCTGTATCAGCCTCCTGTCATCCTTGTCCCTTAGACACCAAGACAAAAACTAGACCTTAGAGTTTCTCTATGTTTCAATAACACTGAATCTTTTCTACAATTGATATAATTGTAAAACACAGCAAACTGGATGCATGGAGCAAACATGGGAGGTATGATGTATTTTCAGGATATGGCATCTTGCCATTGACCACAGCATCTTGGAGCACAGTAAAGTCATTGAAATAGTTAACAGATGTTAGCCATACTTGAAGTATAAAAGTTCTATTGCTAAAAATTATGTAGGGTCAGATGAAAATTTGGCTCTCAGTCCATAACTTAACAAACTTGGCAAATGGAAAGTCGGGATCCATAGGCAGAAAACACAGCATCAGGGCCACACACTCTGTGTTGTGCCGACGCCCGTAAACTACTAACAATATGTACCCTGTGGTAAGCTGGCTTGACGAAGGATTAACGCAGTACTGGATACTTAGAGAAATCTGAAGTCAGTTTTCACGTCGACTAAGGTAAAAATTAAATGAATTCTGTAAGCACAAATGAGCAGGCTTTGTCCACATCCAGAAGGCTGCCCACCAGGGTTAAGTCTCAGCTTGCAATTCACCCGACGGCTGGTACTGCCTTCCATCTATGTCGTGGTCTACCCAGTGATCATCTTTTCACAGCATCTCTTCTTTCCCAGATCTTTCTTTTATTTTTTTTTTAAAATTAACCTCCACTTCAGAATGAGTTGGCATTAATGATTCTGCGACGAATTGGGACTGAAATGAATCTTTGAACTCTCAAATCCTAAATTCATTCAAGTCGAGCTTTGAAGGTGGCTTGGGCGACTTTGGAGTTTGTGGTTTTATTCACCGCCTTGCAGATAAAGTCGCCAGCTTCCATCACCTTGTAGAGATTCACACCCTGGCAAGGAAAAGGGAAGACACTGAATGGGATGGGAAATTAGAGTAACAGAGAAGAGAGATGGAGCAAATCCTTTTCCTCACTAGTAGTTGCTTACCTGATTAAAATTATGAAACATTGTTTTGGTCATTATCGATTCAGGGTAAGCATTTATTTCCATAAATTATGTAGGCAGTGTTTTATTTCTCCACTTTATTAAGACATCATATGGAGGAGACTCCTCTGAATAATGGTCTAATTCACAAACACCTCTGATGTTTAAGAAGGATACTTATAGAATTTGAAAACAGCCCATAAAGTATTAGGAACGAGAAGCTAAAATAATAATGGATTGGAGAAGTTTATAGTGAGAGACTGAATTGGGAAAAATAATGTTTTTATTACATACAAAGAAACAAACTGGATTAATTTTTATGTATTCCAGGAAAGTTTTCTTCCCCCTTTTCTTTTTTTTCTTTTTTTATTTACCATATGCAGAATCAGAATTGTGACACGTATGAAATGGGGAACTGTAAGTCAGAGAAAATAAACAATATTTAGAATACAATTTTATTTATAATGGCACCTTCTGTGCCTAACACTTTATCTGTGTTAATGATAAATAAAAGCAACTGAGGTTTAGGAAAATCCATGAATGACAGATCAGAGTTGGTGTGAAGGCCAACTTCAAAGCACAATCCCCATCTATGGGCCTTGGAGTAATAACAGTGTTCTGCCCAGTACTTTTTTGTGTCTGGGGTCACATATATGGGTGTGTCCACCATATATTTGCCTACATGCAGCATCTCAAATGCCTTTACATCCTTCTTCAACTAGAAACAGTGAGACAACAAGGAAAATTAATCTTTGCTGGAAAACTGTTAGTAGCTATTTTTAATATGTATGGAAACTGAGTTTCTCCTAAAATTGACAAGAATAAAAATTCACAATGCTTCATAACATGGTCATTTTAATGTTTCTTTCTAGAGATGTTTCAGAACACTCTTTTTATTACTCTTTTAAATAATGGCCAAGAAAATGTTTTGTAAAATGATTCTTTAAAATTACTTTTATCTTTTTTAACATTATGAATATATTTTCAGGGTAGCAGCCTTCTTTTTGATTCGAGAAATTGTTTTTGTCATGGAGCATCCGAGTCTACTTTTTAATTTAAATTCCTAATCCAATGATAGCTAAATAGTTTCATATGTCTTACATTTATGAATTAGATCCAGCAAGGGTTTCATGGAATATTTCAGTCATTAATGTTACTCTAAACTTTGTAAGAATTCCATTTCTAACAAATATGCATAGAATATGCTAATACTATCTCAAGGAAAATTTTTGTTTTGGTATTTCTCTATAATTTCATTTAATTAAGGGATGTGATTATAAAAATACTGTATTTAATCTTAAGTCATTTATCAGATGTCTAGAAAGTAATACTATATTTCGTGTGATTTCACATAGATTATACCTTATTTTGTATTCATGAAGCTTATGTGTACATGGGCAATCACAGATTCATAATTATAAATTTCTGCACTATACTTAAGTCTACGAAGAGAGTATGCCCATATTATTAAAAAGACCAAGTAAGTCATGAGGAAAGAGTAGAAAGAATGTGCCATGGAAATGGCTGTGGAGGTACCGTTCATGTTTTATGTCGTAGGAATAAGAAGCCTCAATAGTCACTGCAAGCAAAGAAGATCAACATCAAAGACCTAAAAACTGGCACAGTATATATGGAGCATGGAAAGAGCCACAGTGCATATGGGTAGCAATGGGCAAACCTGTCACAAATGTTGTTTGTAATGGAGAGGGTACCAAAGGGCCAGAGTGTGGTATGCAGCAAATCTTCTTTTGGAGGAAATACAAGCTCACTGGTAGTTGCTTAAGCAGAATCATAGTATGTGCCTCCTTGCAGTGCAGATAAAGTCTTAAGGTAGTGATGAACTCAAATGCAAGTCTGGAACCACAATTATTACAGGAGATGAACACTTGGCAAAGAGCTAAGATTCTATAATTACTTGCTCTTATAAGTAACTGGGACTGTGGTTCATAGTGACTATAATGTTCCTTAGTATTTAAATCCTCCTCAACTCAACCAGGGTGACATTTGGCTTTCTGGAATTTGGCACTGAAACCTAAACTTACAGGATATGTTTAATGCTATTGTTAATTAGATTTAGTTCATTTCATTTAAGTTCTAAGAAAGGATCCATTTCTCTTCATTTTCAGTCTCTGCCTTCTAAAACAATGATTAGGCCACTGTGTAAATAAGCCAATACTTTTCTACAGAGAAGATAAGCAATAGATTTTGTTGTTTATAGACAACAGCTGTTAGTGTTTGGTGCCAGGTAAAATCTCAATGAATATTTATTGAGCATCTGTATGTTACAGACACTGAGCAAGAATAAGCTATAATGACTGCATTTTGACTGTCCAGAAAACTAGAAGAATAAACATTATCATGATACAACTCTAGGAGGCATGAAGAAATAAAAATACAGAATTCCAAGGACGCACCAAGATCCTTACATCATTACCTGATGATAGTCAGAGTGATGCTAGGAATGGACCAGTTGTTGGTACCTCACTTTCTAGATAAAGTAAGGCATGATGTAAACGACCAGTCAGAACTACATGAAAGCATAAATGAGAGAAGCAGTGAGGAACAGAATGTAATGGCAGATGAGTTGGATGCCGTGGGATATTTGGAGTAATTACAGTGAGACTGGAGAGAAAGCAGGAGAGGGGGGATTTATGTTGTAGCTAACTGATGTTTTTATGGTTTGGATATACAATAATCTCAGAATAGTTTTCTTACATTTCCCAAAAGGTAGAATCTCTCCTATGCTAATATATTTTGTTATAAAGAAATCTTAGTGTTGGTTTCAGCCGGTGTTAGCATAGAAGACCTAACCATTGAATGTACTAGAAAGAGGCTGTTCCTGCCACCTAGTGTCTTACATCTCAAGCTTAATTAACCTTTGCTTTTCCACTGACCATTTGCAAAGTGTCAGAAGTCCGAGACCAACATAATAATCACAGCCTGCCTGGAGATCTCATCTTCTCTGAGGATCCATACAAAACAAACAAACAAACAAACAAACAAAAACAAAACTACAAAGCATTGTAATCACACAACACAAGCTCTCACACAGGAAGTATGCAAAGTCAAAGCGAATAATATTTGGAAAATTATTTCGGAGTTCATAAAACTTTATAGCATGGAATGAGAACACGATTGGTGATTGAACTATAGCAACGAGCACTAACTAAGTCCCTGACATGCTTTCATTGTATTTTCCTTCTGTGCCTTACAGCAAATAGCAAACATGTAGTAAAACTTTGACCTCTGCTGCTTTAAGTTTGAGAAAGTATGCCTATTTGAACCTGAAAAGAAAGCACGGATATTTAAAAGTATGTTAAAAGAACTTACTGTATTGAGTCCTATGCCATTAAGCATATATATCAAGTCCTCAGTGGCTACATTCCCAGAAGCACCTTCTGCATAAGGACAACCACCTAGCCCAGATACAGCAGAGTCCACCACATTAACTCCCATCTGAAAAACAAACCACAACACCTAAGGCATGCACATGTGGAATATGAATCACTCATTTCTATTCAACCAGTCGTGAAGAAATAGCAAGCAAATTTTAAACCTTCTATCTTAACATAGTCACTATTCACTTGATGCTAGAATAGTCCCTGGGCAGCCAGTCCCTTTTCTGAGTTTGTTTGACCAACAAACACTCTGCTAAAGATCTTTGCATCTGTGTCAGTTTTGTACCAAGATATAAAAGTTGGGGTTTTGACTCTGTGTTCCCTATAGCAGCACAGTTGGTGGGGCTACAGCTTGAAGTAAGGTTAATTCATTTATGGTTTTGCATATTATCTGATATCTCTGAAGCATTGCATGAATAACACAAAATATTGCCAACACCACAGCTCGAAATCAAAGTCTCAGAAGACTGGAAACTGTGTGTGGTAGTTAGGGCTGAGGCTAATATCTGCAATAGGCTTGGTAGACCCGATTTTCCTATCCAATTTACCAACGTTATTTTGCACACAAGACTCTTCCTCTGAAAGTAAGAGGTGTTTAAGAGGCAAGGTGTTCATCTCCAACTACAGCAGTTCACACTCATTGCTATCTATCAGTTCTAAGGGTTTAGGTTCATAACTCATAACTCTCACCAAAACCCACAAGAGATTCTCTCATAGCGTCCCCACATCACAGGGAGGAACCACAGGGAGAGTGGGCTCAGGGAATCTGTGTAAGTGCATGGTCTTGTGCAGAATTCTCGGTCGCCAGAGGACCACTCTGCCTCTATCCACAGCCTCTGGAAGCCACACATTTGTGAGGATGGAGTGTTTGGACTTGGGGATGCAGACGACAAAGAGCTTATTAACTGAGACTGTGGAAGATAAAAGCGCAATGATGTCAAGCAAAGTCCCAGGTATCGGCTGTTGATAATAAAAAACAAAAGCTGGATGTGCCATTCCTCTGGGAAAACTGACAAGTCGGCTAATCTATTTAGGGGAATTTAACCCAGCATCCGATGAGACAGACGTTTCAACGGTACCCACTAGAATTATCTATGGTTCCTTAAAAGTGTTAGTGGCAAGTCCTTCCCCGCAAATTAGTTAAACCAGTTTTCTAATATGAATGCCTCCTGCTGTGTCTTTGAGCTGCTCCTGGTGACTTTCTGAAGCCAGAGTCCTTATTCACCCCGCTCCTTTCGATCTTGGGCATGTGCCTGTTTTAATTGTAGGAACGTTCTGCACTCTGCAATACCAAGATGCTAACCATGTGGTGAGGACCAAATGCTGGTCCAAGAAAGGCAGAGGGACGTGGGAGGATTTGAGGTTGAAGAGACTCAAGGTTGTGAGGAGTCAAGGGCAGATAAGGTGCTATTTACCAGCACACACTGTTAGGCATGCAGCAGCCTGCATGTACCTAGGCACATGCCGACACATATGGGCTGCACACAGGCAGACACAGGAACACACAAAGGCCAATGCACTGGCTTCTTGAAAATAGACACATAGGCCTACAGACAAGACACACACATGCACTCAAGCTTCTGAAAGTAGAAGTGAAGGTTTCTGACATCAAGGTCATATTGGTACAACACACACAAAGTGGCATTCTGCCAGGAATAGCTATATAACAGATTACATCACTGCTAACTTCGGGGGTCAATCTGGTATAAGTAACATTGTGATGATTCATAGCCCCTCAGGTGGCTACTATTATGTATCTTATCTAATACCATATAACCACACCAAGGCCATGCTGTTCAAACACAAACTGAACCTTACAACCTTCTGTTCCAAACACTGTTGTAGTGAAAGGAGCGGCGGGCTGCATTCCCGCCTGGCTCCCGCATGGCTAGCTTTACACCCAGAAAAAACAACACATAAACTGTATTAATTTAAACACTGCCTGGCCCATTAGTTTTAGCCTCTTATTGGCTAATTTTTACATCTTGCTTTAACTCATATTTAGTAATCTGTGTAGCACCATGAAGTGGTGACTTACCGGGAAAGATCCTAACCTGCATCTGTCTTGGAGAGGAGAGTCATGGCAACTGCCTGCCTCTGCTTTCTTTCTCCCACAATTCTGTTCTGTCTACTCCGCCTACTTAATTTTCTGTCCTATCAAAGGGCTAAGGCAGTTTCTTTATTAACCAATGAAGGTAACACATAGACAGATGATGACCCTCCTCCATCATACTGTGGTCCTTCAATATTTCAAGTTAAGTGGTTTTAGAAAGAAGAACTATGTACAGGGTAAGATAGAAAAAAGACAAAGCTTCTAGCACGATGGGTGTGAGGTGACACCAGCCTACCTCTTGAATGATTCATTCTTGATGCGTAAAAACCTTGAACCCCACTCATTTTCTAGCTAAAAAGGATCTGGACTTTGTAAGGACAGGTGTCCCAGAAGAAAACACAGCCTATCAAAAACAAAAGCAGTTTTTAATCTTGATTGCTCTGTAGAAGACAATGAAAAGACAAAGTACATTCTTTTTTACATTTCCTTTTTAAAAACTATGCATAGGTGTTTAGCCTGTATCTCTGTATGCACACTGTGTGCATGTACTGTCCAAAAATGAAGACTAGAAAAGCATAGTGGATCCCCTGAGACTGGAGTTACAGGCAGTTGTGAGCTGCCAAGTGGATGCTGGGAATTGAACTGACACACAACTAAACATAAAATAAATGAATAACTTAATGTATAATTTTAAAAGGAAGACTGTAAGAACTGAAAATCAACAAAATTCTAGTTACTGGAAATTTAAATTGAAATTTTATGGTGAACAATTATTATCAATATCCAGGGTTCCAGAAATTCGTTACCAAAGACATCCTGTCCTGGAATGTTTAACATATCATAATGTATAAACAATGAGCTGATTAAAATCAAGTAAAAAGAAGCAATCATCTATGGAAAATTCATCACATTTCTAGAAGGAAAATTATAAAACAATTGAAATGTCACATTAGGAGCAACTTAAAGTGTGTCTATAAAACCGAGTGACAATGCTGCATAAACATAATTAAGGGAGAGAAATGGGCGCTAAAACGAAGCACACTACACAGTCATGATCCCACTTTCTTAAGAATTCGTATGACACACACACACACCAACATGTTAGCAGCATTGGCAATCATACACAGGGTGGTTATTCATTTCTTTCGCCGTTTCCTGTCACCAGGCTGGTTTGGAACTCCACTTGCAGTGGGACATGACCTTGAACTTCAGAACCTACTACCTCAACCACCTGAATACTGAGATGACAAATGTGCGCCACCCGTCCTGGTTTCGTGTGATGCTGGAGACCAAACTTGGAAATTCCCACATGTTAGTCGGGCTTTCTACCAACTCCATCTGCAGCCTACATGGAATCTCTTTTCACTTTAATCCATTGGTTTTATTTTTGTTGTTGTTTTGTTTTGTTTTGTTTTTGTCAGTGACTCACACTGTTCAGTGCATACAAGTAAATAGAAAACAGATCAGTTTTTGCACAAGCTGGTTAGTCAGTATAGGATAATAAAATGGAAATGATTTTCATTAAAAATACCCTGAATTCTCCAGTTAGCATAATTTTGCACAGACTTTTATCTCAGAGTCTAAGACTGCAAGGAGAACCCCCAGCATGCTCCAGTAAAGACAGACGTAACTGGGTTAAAGGCAAACTGGAGAATGCTCTTTGCCTTTTTGCTAGTGATCAAATTAGCTCTGGACACAAATCTCAGGAAGCTATAAACTACAGAGTATATACCAAGTTTAAGTAAGCAGTTTAAACAGAGTTCATTCTTTATATTACTGTTTAAGAGAAATCATCAATATTATATCCCACACTGGGCATAGTGGCACACACCTCTAATTCTAGTCCTCTGAAGGCAGGTGGAACTCTGAGGTGTAGACCAGCCTGGTCTACATAGCAAGTTTCAGGGTAGCAGAACTACATAATGAGACTCTGTCTCAAAAATCAAGTCAAGACAAAACAACCCTCCCTCAAGCACTGAGATGGCTTATCTGGAAAAGGCACTGACCACCAATCTGATTTTGAACCCTGGTAGCCACATAGTGGATGGATTAAAAAAAATCCCAAATTTGTTCTCCGACCCTCACATGTGTGCCACAATGCATGCACCACTCCCCATAAATAAATGTAATTTGAGGCTGGAGAGATGACTCAGTGGTTAAAAGCACTTCTTGTTCTTCCAAAAGACCCATATTGTGTGCCAGGAACCCACACTGAGCAGCTCACAACTGCCTGTAACCCCAGCTACAGGGGAGCTGAAGCCTGCTGCTGGCTTCTTCAGACACCTGCATCTCCATAGCATACAGACACACTTGCAGGCACACAAATAAAAATAAAAAATTAAGAATTGGAGAGCAGGAGAGATGGCTCAGTGGTTAAGAGTGTTGACTCCTCTTTCAGATTAACTAGACTTTGTTGCTAACATCCAAACCGTGTGATTTGTAGATTGTAATGCCAAGATGCCCTCTGCCCTCTGTGAGCACCTGAGCAGACATGGTATACACAAACTCACATAGACACACATAAATAAACAAGTAAATCTGTGATAAACTTAAGTCCCTCTAGAAAATCTTTTTCTTTAAGAAGTGTAACATGACTTTGAAAACTACTTTGTGTCATTCAATAGTCCCTAAATTCTCTCTCAATTATATGTAGTCTTCTAAATAAAAGGCTTTCCAGTGTGAAGTTGGGATGATTAATCTCCATTGCCCACTTGATGGGAGATGCTTGGGAAAGATTATAAGTTTACTGAAGTGAGGAAACCTACGGTGGGCAGCAACACTCTTTAGGCTGGGGTCCTGAACTGAAGAAGGAGGAAGAAGTGAGTCGAGCTTACATCCCTTTCCTCCCTGACTTTGAACACAACGTGATCAGCTATCTTGGCTTCCTGTGTCCTTGACTTTCTTACCATAATGTGTGTAAAGATAAACTTTCTTCTCTTCACTTTTTTTTCCTCAGGCACTTTTGATACAACAGCGAGACAACTGATACAGTAATTTTATCCAGATACTAAATTATACTCAGTTACAGCAATTTAAAATGTAGTACATATGCATAATGAAATACACCCCCAAAAGAATGACATTGTGTCATCTGCAACAACACAAATATAATTGCAGATCTTTTCAAGAAATGAAGCAAACCAAGCATGGGAAACAAATACCACAAGATCTCCTTATGCATGTGCAGGTGACACAAAAAAAGAATTTCCTAGAACAAGGTAGTAGACTGGGAAAGGTGGGGATGAGCAGGGCTTTGATCAATGGCACCAGACTTCAATTAAATGAGAGTAAGAAATATTGTGCAGGATGTGATTACAAATAAGTGATAGGTGTTTAAAAGACAGGAGAATGAATTTTTGAATGTTTTAAACCATGAATGGTGAATGTTGGAGAGACAGATATATTTAATGTGATTTGAACATTGCACAATGTTAGGCCATGTGTGGAGGCGCCTGTCTCGATGTTCAGCACTCAGGAGGCAACTGGTGAATCGGGGAGCCGAGAGCTCTCTAACCGACATAGATAGAATGACTTGTGTCAAAAAGTAAAATGAAACAAACAGAATCGCAATTTGAATACATATTCAAACATTACATGCTACTGCATAAGTATCAATTTTATACACATGTTAAAGTAGAAACAATAAATAGATTACATGCTTTTACTTCTAAAAAAGCTATTGAAGAAATTTCTAGTCAAATTTTGGAAGTGGTGATACCAAACATGTAGACAAATAACAGACAAAGAAACATTTTTTATTTGATTTGATTGTTTTTAATAAATTGAGGGAATATGCTTAGAGTTCATAACTAAAATCCTGTCATCATGCATATTTGAAAATAACGTACAAACCCCTCTTATCTTTATTTCAGAGAGATTATCAGCTTTAGAGGATATCCTGTCTCTCATTAAACACAAAGCTTGATTTAGGACAGGTTCTTGATGAGTGTACAAGGTTATGTGAGTGTGTGTGTGTGTGTGTGTGTGTGTGTGTATAGGGATTGTATTTGTGACATGCATACAACAAGCTTTCGTTACACTGCAATAAAAGCAAAGTATTTTTATTTTCTTATCTCATAAGCAATGTCCATCTTGAGATAAGCAGCCACATGGTGGCAGTATAACATCAGAATCCCCAAGTTCACATGCTGTATCCACAACCCACTGGGTTCCAGTCAGAGAGGATAGCTAATATGTAAAACAATCCATCAAGTAAACAACTGTTTTACATTTAAAACAAATATAAGAGCAATAAGGCTGCAGAATGCATAAGGACGCAGTTAAAATATTCTTTCTGTGTTTGTTCACTTCTTCCTCTGACTTGGAATATTTATTAACTGAAACCAGGATTCCAGTAACTAAACATAAACTCCCGGCAGTTGTGGAACTTAGCATTAGAAACAAAAATGATGAAATCCTATGTCCTATGTGCCAAGAGGTAACTTATGAGAGTCAAAGGAGACCCCAGACCTCAAACACAAAATAAAGCAAAGCAAATAATAGCAAAAACACTCAATTGAAATGTCCTTACGGCCCCCATTTACTCCTTCTCTGACTAATCAATAAACCAACCCTATGACTTAAGCTGTGTTTCCCACCTGCTTGAGTTCTGCAGATCTGTGTGAAATCGATATTAACTGCCATCTCTGGGAAGCAATAAATTGGGCATGGATATATTGTAAGCAGATTGTGCCTTTTCTACAACAGTGGTTGAATTCTGAGGCATGTGGAGTTCACACAACACTCAGACACTTCTTCAGACATGCTAATTAAAGAGGGGTTTATTCTGATGTGGTGCTTATAAGCGATCCTCAATCAACACATATGTGTGTCTGCATAATGGAAATAAAACAAACCATTTTGAGAAATTGAAAATGCATCCTATACTGTTTTCAATAAATCCCATGTGCTCTAAGCTTTTAGGTATTAAAGTCTCAAGGAACACAACATTTTGGCAATGTCTACTTTTTTGAAAAACCATCTACTATTTTGCTCTTTAAAAACTAACTTTCTTTGAAAATTAGCAAAGATATCAGATTTAAAATAATATTTCTAATATTGAAAATTATTCATTTTTGGTAAAGATTACTCAGGGTTAAATGTCCGTACAGTATAAAATAGCACAACTGTATCCATTGGGCCAGGAGAGACAGCTCGGTGGTGAGGTTCCTATTCCAGAGTGCACGACTTTGGATCTCAGCACCCATTCTGGATGGCTAACAACCACCTGTAACTCCTGCCCTAGGGAATCTGACACCTGGTAATTTGACTCCTTGCCATGTTCATCATTACCAGTGTTCTCTCTAGGAAGGACTGCAGTCACCAGTATTATTATTTTCACTAAACCAGACATCACTAGTGGATCACAGCATCCTTTTCAGAAAGACCAGATCTTGCCAAGAAATAATTCTCAGGGCTGGAGAGATGGATCAGTGGTTGTGGTTAAGATCACTGACTGCTCTCCAGAAGACCTGGGTTCAGTTCCTAGCACCCACATGCCTGCTCACAACTGTCTATAACTCTAGTCCCTCGGGATCTGAAATCCTTTAAAAGGGAAAAAAATGCTTCTCAACCGAAAACTTAAATTGCTACTCCATGTTGAACTATGGTACCCCAGGTGACTCCCACTTATTATGTGACTAAATTGTGAAGATGATATAATGCTATGGGAATCACAGATGGCAAACAGTTGACACCATGAATAGTGCTCAATGTCTGAAACAACTGATGCATGTATCAAAACTAGTGTATCAGCCATTCTATGTATATGCATGCAAGTATGCCTCTACATTGAAGAATGGATATGGTCATTGCTAAAGCTTTCATACAACAGACCTCATCTTTGAGATAGAATTTCTTAAAGTTCTACCTCTTTTGTTATAGAAATGAGTTAGGTTATATCAAGCCTTCACAGTTGGCATAGTCATATTGAAATAGAAATTAAATAGGTGTGACTCGGCGGAAAAAATGTGAAACAAGGAAATTCTCATTTTGATAAGACTGAGAATATAGCAAAAGTATTAACAAATATAGAGGCTTATTTTTCAAAGGGATTGTCAACTTCACAATAGCAAAAGCTCCACAACACCAATGTGAAGTGGCTAATAATACATGCCCACTGGATGGATGAAAAGATTTGAGACTCACAGAAGGCAGGTGATGCCTATCACTTTACACATTTAGTAGAAGATAGCCTAAGGAAGGGCCAGTCATACACCGGGGCTGATAGTACTAGTTCATACTAGATCCTCACAGACACTTTACACCCATCCTTTAGAGCGGAAGCATAGGTCTGAGCCCTGGTGTGGGCTGAGAGGTCAGAAAGTCTCCCCTTTCTTGTGAGACTTCCTTCTTCGCAATGTCATCAAGACATTCCAGGGAAAAAAACGCTTGCCCTACTGATTGCATGTCTAGGAGGACAGCCCAAGAAAATCTCAGAGAAGGTTTACATAGAGTTATGTTCAAAGTTGAACATTCTTTGTACTATTTTTTGTAAGTGCGAAATCAGTTCTTGTGTTAAATGTACAAAAAGGAGAAAATAGTTAATAATTTATGTAATAGAAACTATCATGGCATGGTTAATACTTTCAAAGAATACTTAAAGTTTAAATTAATTTTTGAGGAGATAAAAGATAAAATAACAAAAACTCTGCTATAAATTTGCATTTCCAGACTGTACCCAGTTTTCTATAATTGCACGTCCCAGGTACTCAGGGCAAATGGACTTTACTGGTGACTTTACTCTATTCACAATTCTCTTCTTCTGGCAGTACAATAATCACAGGAATATTCTGACCTAGCTAGGATATAGTGAGGAATATCCACTCACGAAATTCAGTTCTGCATGTGATTGTTTTCAGTCTCGCCCATTTTCTCCTTTTAAATTTGTGTTTATCGATTGCACACTACAGTGAGCATCACGTCAGTGTACATGTAAAATACTTGTATACAGTGAATTTTAGTCATACTAAACCCTGTTGTATGCTTGCTCCCCTTACTGTACAGAGTTATCTACTTTGCTTCTTCTTGAGCAAATATTATTAGTTCTATCTCTTTGTTTCCTTATCAGTCACCCATGGTTTCTAGCTAACAAAGTTAATATAAAATATCTATACCAATATCCCTTCAATATGAAGGAATTTAATGAGTGTTTGGTTTCTGTCAATAGATAAATATAAGGCAGTACCTAAACTTCCACACCTTTAACTCTTAAATGATGACTAAGGTTCACGTTACTTCAGTAGCAAGAGACAGAACCGACATAAAAACATCATACATGTCAACACTGAGATGCTAACAAATGCTACTTCCTGACTAGCATGTTATTTCTTGAAATAAGAATATTTAAGTGTCAAAATAGTCTGAGGTTCTAGTTTAATTGAGGATTTCTGTGTTCTATGCCAAAAAATTCAGCATTTCCTCTTATGAACACTAAAAATAAGCATTATTTCAAATCCCAAAATGAAAGTTAATGCATAAACAAGTTTGGATACCCATAATCTTTTGATCCCACAGTGTAAGAATTACAGGTCATTGTCGCTCTTCACCGAAACTCTGTTTCCTCTTCATCCAGGATCCGGCTGCACACTGGCAAACTGCTGCTGTGGCTCAATGCATGAGATTGTGCTTGAGCAGTAGCGTGTGAGCGACTCCATACACGCCATTTCTCATAGCATGTGAGCAACTCCATACACGCCATTTCTCAAACAAGTTTTTTTTTTCCTCAGAAACTATGCGGCTTTTTCCTTTCAAATAATCAAATGCAAATGACATTGAGGCCCTCAGAAATGGTGAACCATAAGCAAGAAAACATCTGGGGTCCTAGATGAGCACAGACCATGCACAAGGAACGAAGAATAGGAGAAGCAAACACTGAGCTGTTATTCGTTTTGACCTAGAGTATGATTTCAGAATATCCAGCTAGAACACAGTTACTAAGCTCTCGGCTACCATCTGCTGCTTGGCTCATTTCTTTTTATTTCCTACATTCTTTGTTTCCTTCTTTTGGATAACTGCTCTTTTGTTAATTGCTATTTTTATGTGTATATTTTGTCTATGATGGTAACAATATTTTTACTTCTAAGTTACTTTGTGAATGACTCTATATGTGTGTGAAATTGTAAAAAATTAACAAGGCAAATAAATTAATAATAAAACAAAAATAATAATATCCTATAACACCTGTAATACCCTTCTTTAATTATAATTACCTTCTAATGATGTAACAATAGATGGACCTCGGAACAATTTGCTTTTAATTTCTTCTTTGTACTTTCATTTATCTTCTTTTTGTTTACATTCCCCATTTTTCACTTCTGCATAGATTATCCCATAATATTTATTCTCTCTCTCTCTCTCTCTCTCTCTCTCTCTCTCTCTCTCTCTCTGTGTGTGTGTGTGTGTGTGTGTGTGTGAATATGAGTGTTATTGCTCACAGATACTAGGAGAGAGCATTAGGTCCTCTGGTGCTGGAGTTACAAGTGATTGTGAGATGCCATGTGGGTTCGGGGAACCTAATTCTGAGTTAATGCCCTTAACTACTGATCTGTCTCTTAGGCCACTGTTAGATCAATTAAATCTCTAAATTTATTTACTATTACATTTCTGAGCTCTCTAAAGAACTTGTATAGGATAAGAAAGGTAGAGACAAGGCTTTGTCTTGGTGAAAACTCATTTGTGTGTGCGTGGGGAGCCGACCAAAAAGAAAGTTAGTTAGGAAAAAAAGTGAGTTAGGGAAAGAGAGCATTAGAACCCCGGAAAGAAAATATTCCCTAAACATTTACAATTCAATAATTAATATTACAGAAAATTAAGAAAGTGGCATTAAGTGGTGGCATCCACTGGTTTTCCATCATTGACAGGCTCTGAAATAGATAACGTCATCATGATGACAGAATACAGCAGAGCTATCAGTAGATTTAAAGACAGATGAAAAGCACACAGCCTAGTGTTTTATCAAGTAGTTTAAGAAGACCAAAACTTTGCAGTGGGTAGCAGTTAATACAGAGACTCATAACTAGTCATGGTGCTGAAAAACACAACTATAATGCTCAGCCCTGAAAATAACATCCATTAAAAAAAATCTCCCTCTGCAAGGATCAGAGTACATCACAGAAATGACGGATGCTCATGCAGGAAGGTGAAAGTGGGGGGAGGACTAGATGTGAAAAAGGAGATCACAGAAGTGGGGGGGAAAGGGTGATGGGGGGAATATACCCATAATGCCTTGTGTACATGTGTGAAATTGTCAAAAATTAAAAGGGTAAATAAATAAGTGATAAAGTAAAAAGACAAACTTCTGTTTGGTAACCTCTGTCACTTGTTGACCACGTCATTTTAATATTGGTGCTTTACCTCCTGGTTTCCCTGGTTGTAAAATGAAGAAGACTGCAGTGGTTTACAGAGCTGAGGGACGTGCTGACACACAGTTCAGCATCTAGCACTCAGCTATGTAGAAGAGGGGTCAGAAAGATCCTAATAACCAGAAGTAGTGGAGGATTTTAAGGAAACAGACACAACAGGAAAGACGCACATAGGAGCTCAAAGAGACTGTGGCTAAGGCACAAAACCTGCACAAGCTCAAGACAAGCAGGGTCCTGACAAGGAGGAGAAGGCAAGGGTGGCAGAAAGTCCCACCCCTAACCTAGAGGCTATTCACAATTGATAGCTGCCGAGAGAGGGAAAGTCGATTCTCTTCAATAGAGTGATGCTGGGCTTATCATAAGCAGGCTCAAAGTCTAGGTGAACCTGAAGTTGGTTGGCCAGGGACTAGGAACAGGGGATGGTTTGGACAATGGGAAAGAATATGATTTTAAAAATTATTGTATGAAATTCTCACAGAATAAATAAAAACATTTGAAAATTAAATAGAAATATGTATGGCATGCCTCCTGGGAAAGAATTATGCTATGCCCAAAAACAAGAGTCATGGATGGAGCTGGCATCTCCGAATGGGAGGAAGGAAGATTATGGACAGCATTTAAATTAGACACCATAGAACAGTTCAAATTCAAAGTATAGAATGGTACCTTACACAGGAAAAAAAATAACAGAGTTCTTATGACGAGTGGCCATAGGACAAACAGGAAGATGAAGAAGTAAATTAATAAGGGAAACTATTATTTGAGATCCTGTGGGGCAGGCAGATAAAAGTTCAGAGCTGTGATAAAGAAACAAGGGTCCTGGATCTTTTGAGAAAAATTGGTGATCAACCTAGTCAAAAATACAGTACTTGAGTCGACACAGTCAGAGTACAGAAAAGATTTGACCATTGCATTCTGGCTCTCTGACGCAAGCTCTCAGCCTAGCTTTCCACTTACAGTATTCCGCTGAGTTTGTGCGAAGCTGGGGGAGGGGTGAGTGACATAATGAAGTGCAAGGAAAGAGGACAGATCTGCATAGCTGTGCAAACTCCCCCCAGTGGTGTAGACCACTGCATGCTTTTATAATAATCTAAAAAAAAAAAAAATCACAGGGCTTTACAGTCAGGTAATCGGCAAACCTCCTGTGCAACTGATCAGTTAACTAATGTTAAGTGAGTCGAGCTGCTCTAGGAAGTTACAGGGTCACAAGGATTTCAGCTACGGGCTGATTCAGAACAGGCCTTATTTCTGGACTGTTTCTGGTAAAGAGGTAAATAGCTTCCAATTTTGAAACAGATGCTGATGTGAGGCCCCTAACAGTTACAGCTGAATGCCAATAAACATAAGCAAAGAGTGGAGCAACAAAGATGGGAACTGATTAAAGGAGAAAAGAACTGGAAGTGCAGTGTTTTTGGATAGAGGGTAAATAGTGCTACCCGTATTGACAAACCAGAGAGGGCCGTGAGGCTATGCAGAGCAGCTGTCTGGAAGAAGTCAAAGCAGCAAGGAATATATTGGCTTGAACATCACTCTTCTGATCCTACACTATATGGCATGATACCTAGACTAAAACAAGCCCTTGTGAAAAGTACTTAAAGTATAACTGGTGAAGTAATTATAGAAATACAAGATATACAAACTCCCAAAAGCAAGCGAGTCTGTGAATGGAGCAACTGGGGTTGATCCAACTCACGAGACAGCGCTGCATATTTGAGGGTAGGAAAAAATAAACATTTATGTTATTTATTCATTACCTGTGTTTACACCCTGTGTGTTTGTGTGTGTGTGTGTGTGTGTGTGTGTGTGTGTGTGTGTGTTGTGTAATGTGGACTGAGGTTGATCACTCCTCACCTGGGGCCATCATATGTTCCACCACAGATTTGGAACAGAGAACAGAGGCAAAGAAATAATCCATTTTTGAGATCTCTTGCGTAAGAACTACTGTTCTTCTAGTGTAAGAAGCACTGTTTCTGTGAACACTGGCAACCCTATACCTTCAGTTCTCTTAGAAAATAAAAGTAGATATATCTACAATTAATTATACATGAAATAGTAAAGTGAGTTGTAAACAAAACAGCATATTCAGAAAACATGTAATTAATGTATGAGCTAATTGTGCATATTTTCTTAGAAAAGACAGATGTAGATGAAGAGTTTTAGTCACATAATTTAAGATGTTTATGTGGTCAAGAAAAAATTCTGTATAATAAGAATACAGAGGAAAATGTAGATTTTAGTTGATTGTGAAATATAACTCTGACCACCTCGTTCTTCTCAAATGTTAGCAACTCAAAATAATTATCTCTCCATTTCTGAAATACTAGGACAATCTAAACTTTATAGAAAGAATTACTTCCATAATGATTGAGGTCATCAACTTTGAAGGCAGACTTTCTACTACTACTAACTACTGACTTTAGTTTGCTCAATATATTATTACTTCTCTATTGCTATGATAAATAGATAGATAGATAGATAGATAGATAGATAGATAGATAGATAGATAGATATAGATATATATATCTAAGAAGCTCAGATCTTATGGCTTTTACAATCTTTCCATTGCACTGATCTTATGTTACCTGAGCCTTAGGTGTATGGGAATTGTTATGGATGCACTAATTGGAACTGGATACTTCATAGTCACTTATTCTTATTCTCTGCATTTTGATTGGTTGTGAATCTGTGCAGTAGCCTCAGTCAGGTGTAAAATGAGGCTTCTTTGATGAAGGAAGAAAATCATATTTATACATGGATATAAAGATAAGTGTTGAAAATATAGTCATACACACACACACACACACACAAACTCATACAGTTTAGGAAGACAGTAATAGTAGTTGTTTCAACTTTAGGTTCTATGACATCTACAGTCATTGGGTAGCTGACAAAGTTTTAAAACCAACTACGATTTCTCCCTTGTTGAGAAAGCCTTAAGCCCTATTAGACAACCCTTAGTAATACTCTAAGTACCACTATACTTAGTGATCTAAGTACCACTATAGCATCATTGGGAGATCTTGTCAGTGCTGGTCATTGTGTTTCACAGGTTTATAGCCGGTAGGACTATGGGTTATTTTTCTCCTGGAAGCTCACATAGTACTGGATGTGAGAGCAAGTCCTCAGGAAAGAGGATGCCAAGTGAGCAAAAGGTTGAGTCCCTAGTCCTGCGTCAGAAGTGTGTGGTATCTTCAGTAATTGGGTCTGATCTTCAAGCTCTGGTTGTTAGCCAGAGGCAATGACAACAGTCTATATTGTTTGGGGGATGACTCTTGGACCAACTTCAACAATTTGAAGGGTTGTTATCCTTGCACGGCACTGAAGTATTTGTTATAAAATCTACAACACCTATGGGAAGCACTATCACTCTGTATGCTGAAACTCCACTAAAACAGTAAATACACACACACACACACACACAGATATATGTATTTTAAACAAACTTAAAAAAATAATATTTCCCTATAGTTTTTTTTCAAAATTTCAAAATTTGTTACTGTTAGTTTTCTCTCCTTCCTCATTCTCCTGAATTTTGTTTTGTTTTGTTTTGTTTGTTTGTTTCTTTGTTGTTGTTGTTTGGTTGGCTGGTTTAGGTTTTTTTTGTTGTTGTTTGTTTGTTTGTTTGTTTGTTTTTTCGAGACAGGGTTTCTCTGTAGCTTTGGAGCCTATCCTGGAACTACCTCTTGTAGACCTCAAACTCACAGAGTTCTGACTGCCTCTGCCTCCCAAGTGCTGGGATTAAAGGCACGTGGCACCACCGCCCAGCCTCATTCTCCTTTTGCGTTGCACCCCCGTCTCTAGTCAAGCCATCCCATTCCCCCCTTTATATTCCGTGTCCTATGATCTCTTTTTCTTAAACACAGTCTTGTCTTCCCTCATAGTCCCTTTCATTTTTTGACTCCTATGATAACTTCAGGTTCTGTACTCAAATATAAAGATTTGAGCTAGGATACCCAAATAGGAGAGCGCACATTTATGTTTGTCTTTTTGGGTCTGAGTTACCTCAAGCAATGGACCATTTTCTAGTTCTGTCCTTTAATTGCAAGTTTCATTATCTCGTACTTTTGCAACTAAATAAGATTCTATTATATATGTAGACAAATACAGTTATACCTATATAGCTCACATTTTCTTATTTTTTGTTTTTTATTTATTCTTTTCTCATACAACACATCCTAACTGCAGTCTCCCATCCCTCCATACTTCCCAGCACCTACCTCTGACCTCCCATCCACCCCAGACACACAGATCCTCAGTTTCCCTTCAGAAAAAGATAGGCCTCCCAGGATATCAATCAAACATTACATAACAAAATGCACTAAAACTATGCACATATCCTCATAATAAGGCAGGATGAGGCAACCTAGTAAGAGGAAAAGGGTCTCAAGAGCAAGCAAAAGAGTCAAAGATACCCCCAATCCCACTGTTAAGAGTCATTCGAAAATCCCTAGCTAAACAGCCACAGCATATATGCAGAGGACCTAGCTCAGACCTGTACAGGCTCCCTGATTGTCACTTCAGTCTCTGTGAGCCCCTATGAGCCCTTTTAAGTTAATTACATGGGCTGTGTTCTCCTGGTGGCCTTGACCCCTCTGGGTCCTTTAATCCTTCCTTCCTGTCTTCTGTGGGGTTTCCTGTGCTCTCCCTAATATTTGGCTGTGGGTCAATATCCATTCAGCTGAGGGATATTTATGGTTTTTTTTTTTCCCATTTTCTAATTACTGTGAATAGAGTGGCAGAGAACATGCCTGATCAAGTGTCTGCGGAGTAGAAGGTTGAGTCTTCTGGGCATGTGCCAAAGAGTGGTATAGCTGGGTCATATCCACTTTTACCTCTGTGACTTCACACCTATTTCCAGAGCGGCTGCGAAAGTTTGCCATCCCACCAACAATGAGCGATGGTTCTTCTTTCCCCACATCATCGCAGGATTCGTTGTCAGCAGTTTCTGTGATCTCAGCCATTCTGACTGGAGTGAGATAAAATCTCAGAGCAGTATTAATATGTATTTCACTGGTTGCTCAGGCTGTAGAACCAAGCACTTCTTAATATATTTCATAGTCAGTTTTTACTTTTCTTTTGAGAACTCTCTGCTCAGATCTGTTACCCATTATGTAAAAAAATGCTGATAATATCTTATTTATTTAGTTTTATTTATTCATTTAATTTTTGGCACTTATAACTTTTAATAAAGATTGTTCTTTCCTCTTGAGGATCAATCAGTGTTTCCCATTGATATGTTTTGTTGGCTGTCTCAAACTCAGAGACATCTGCCTGCCTCTCTGTCTCCCTACTACTAGGATTAAAAGCATGTGTTATTATGCCCAGCTGATTCCCAGTTGATTTTAACTTTAGTTTTTTGTTAGAAAAATATATATATTATAAATTCCATCAGCTTGGATATTCATTATGTAGATAACAGATGATTGGCATTGCAATCATCAAAAAAGTGAAAATTTTGTCAGGAACTGACATCACTGTATTGTTTTTGTTGCTGTTATTGTTTGTTTTCCAGACAGTAACGACACTGGGTGTCTGTTCCAGATTTCTCTGCATACAAACAGTTTTGCATTGCACGTTACTGAGTTGTTAAGACCAGCGCAGGGATCAGTACCACCACTTTCACTGTTGAGGACAGAGGCTTTTGAAAGTGGTCCTTATACGGTTATTAATAGTTTTCAGCGTATAAAACCAAGTGAACTTTAGTAAACACCCAACAAAAAAGCACACACATTTCCTTTGACAAGTATTTCCCATGGCCATTGTTCAAGAATTCTTTTACACAAAAGTCTTGTTTGGGTTCCGTATTTTGTTCCACTTTATAAATTTTGGCAGAAATGTTGCTCCATGGAATCACAAAAGCCCCTGGGTACCCAAACAATCCCAAGCAAAAAGAACAGCACTGGAAAGATTACCATTCCAGATTTCAAGATATATTACAGACTCATTTTTAATTGGGTTGTTTGTTTCCTTGATGCTTTGGGTTTTTTGTTTGGTTGGGGCTTTTGTTGTTTTGTTTTTGTTTTCTTTTAGTTCTTTTTATATTCTAGACACTAATTCTCCATCAAATGCATGGCTGGCAAAGATTCTCTCCCACTCTGTGTGCTTCCTCTTCACTCAACTCCTGTTTCCTTTGCTGGACCGAAATGGTTTAGTTTTATGACAATTATAGTTTTATTTGTCAATTGTTGGCCTTAATTCCTGAGTAAATGGAGTTCTTTTCATAAAGTCCTTTTTAAAATCTATATCCTGCAGAGCACTGCTTATGTTTTCTTTCTCCAGTTTCAGAGCTTCGGGTTTCATTTTGAGACCTCTGATCCACTTGGAGTTTATTTTTGGGCACAGTGATATATAGAGATATGAATCTAATTCTATTCCCCTACATGTGCACATCCAATTTTCCTGGCACCATTTGTTGAAGATTCTGCCTTTTCTCTACCATGTGATTTGAGACTTTATCCCATGTATTTAATTACATGCATTCATACATGGGTGTTTTGTTTTGTTCTATTGGTTTATGTCTGGTTTTGCATCAGGATTTTCTTTGTTACACACTATCTTTGTTATCACAGGTCTATATGTAGCTTGAAATCTGATACGGCTATCCATCCCTTCAGCATTATTCTGTTCATTCAGGTTTGCTTCCATATGAATTTTAAGACATTCTCCTATTTCTGTGAAGACTATCATGGGAACCTTGAGTAGGATTGCCCTGAATCTATAAATTGTTTACAGTAGAATGGTCATTTTTACAATATTAATTCCACCAATCTATGAACACGGGAGGGCTTTCCATCTTAGTTTTCTTCAGTTTCTTCAGAAATTCAAAGTTTTCATTGCAGATGTCTTCCATTCCTTGTTCAGGTTTATTCCTAGATACCTTCTTTTCTAATATTATGAGGGGAAGTTTTTCTACAATATCTCTCTCAGCATATCTGTCTTTAGGATACAGAAAGACTACTGACTTTTAATGTTACTTTTGTATCCTACCACGTTGCTGAAAGTGTTGATTATGTCTAGTTTTCTGGTGGAATCATTTGGCTTCCTTACATACACTGTCATACCTTCTACAAACAGGGATTGTTTCACGTCTTCCCTTTTGTGTATGCCTTTAGTTTCCAATTTATTCTTATTGCTCTATCCAGGCCTTAAAGAACAATATTGAAAATGAGTAGAATAGTGACTAGCCTCTCTCCTTTTAATTTTGATGTCACTGTTTTGAGTTTTTAATCCATTTAGGATAATGCTTTCTTTATTTTTCAGTATCATCCCTCTGGTTCTAGTCTCTCTAGAATTTTTATCATGAAGAAATTTTGGAATTTTGTCTTCTTCTATTGAAAGGATTATCACATTTTAATCCTTAAGTTCATTTATATGACTCATTAAATTTATTGATTGTGTATGCTGGTCCATCTTTGAATCTCTGGGATAAAGTCAACCTGATCATGGTGGGTGATCATCTTTTCTATATTCCTACATTCTGTTTGCAAGTATTTTATTGAGAACTTTTGCATACCTCACAATACAAAGGTAAGTTATGCAAATGTCTATAAGCTAGACATATTTAGATTTTACATGATGGTCACTTTTAATTTGTCAAAAGAATCTTGCACAATATTAGGTTTCATTATGACAGTTTTCACATAAACTTTGTTTTTGTTGTTTCCCTACTCCCTGATTCTCCTCCCCTGTCCCGTCCTCCCTTACATCCTTCTGTAGTCTTGTCCACCATAGACAGGACGTATACATTAATTGATTGAAGTAACATATTTGCGCTTCTGGTAGATTATTTTCCAAATAAAAATTGTGACTGTTTCGAATGCACTTCAAGACAAGGGCACTGCTTGTCATGCTGAAGGTCTCCATACTTCTCAAGAAAACAAAATTCTAAAACAAAGTTCATGTTTGTAAAGCATGGGATCTTTTAAGACCTTGTAGAAAACATTATACACTCTAGGTAGGGAAAAAAACACACACAGAGACACACTTAAAATTATTTACATTGATCTGATCTATGACAGAACACTTGCCTAAACAAGGCATATTGAATTCATTTCATGTTACCATTATCCAAAGTGGCAGGGGCAACATTGACTATTGCTTGTGAGTTCGGTAATTCATGTTTCTTAACATCCTTCAGTGTTGGGGCTCTTTAAACCAACATTTTCTATTGTTTACTGTGATATTGAGTTTTAATGCCAACATTATTTATCATCATAACATTAATATCATTTAGACATTTATCTATGCAAAGTTAGAACATTTCTGTGAGACATAAAATATATACTATAACTTAATTTCATGAAAGAACACTTCACTATGCTTTATTAGATTTTTCCTTGCATGGTGCTTCTACAGAATTTCGAACCAAAAGATCACTTGACTCTTATACCCTATGTGAAAAGAAATACACAATATAATTTGTAGTCAAGCAGTGTAGACATCCTAAAGAATAATAAAAGTAAGTTATTTTTTGTCATCTACATGTTCTTGTCATCTACATGTTCTTTTTAAGCAGTAAAGGGTTTTTTGTTTTTTTTAAATTAAAACAAAAAAGAATGTGGGATGAATTTGTCAGCTTTTTGAAATCTCCAACAGTGAGTGGCAAATGCACTATGCTTTGAAAGTTTGAAAAAAAATGAAACAAGAAAGGGAGCTCACATTGCAGTTCTCCAAATGAAATAACACATTGCGTGCAACAGACTTGACCAATCAGCACTGGGACTGGATGGAGTTGGAGTGTCATACTGCTGGGGTGTGGGCAGAGGGGGAGCAGCTACAATCAAGTACTGTATCTGAAGGTATTGCTAACTCTGAAATGCACAAAAGTTAATTTTGGCATATGGTCAAAACACAATTGTAAGTAATTTTCCTTTCTCCATGTTCCTTTTTCTATATACTTATAGAAATTTAGATTGTTTTGGTATTCTACATAAAATTAAAATCTCTCTTTAAAGATCATAAATTAATAAGCATATTAGTACTTAAAAACTAGCCTAACTTAAACATTTCTATTATAAGATTAGAAAAATATCTACAAAGAAATCATTATATTTTAAATATAGAAACATTTCTTTTAACTATTTAGATTTAAGTAAAAGTGAAGAAATTCTTATTCATATATATGTACATGTATATGTATAACACACATACACAAATAATGTTAAAATGAAGCTACCCTATAACAGTGCAAAAATGTCCCTACTAAACACCAGAGACCAACAAATAAAAAGTCAAGTGAGTTACTTCTTTTGTGGTTATTGGACAAGAGCGCCCATAGACCCACAGACACTATAAGTTATTGTCATTGCTCTTGATTATACTCCAGCCCTTGAAAGAAAGACCCTATCTTTGAACACACTACATACTTAAGTTGTAGAATATGATTAAATCAAACTGGTGTGAACCTGGAGCTAAATCCCTACTGAAGAGCTTTCCTAGTGCTGGAAGGCCTGTGCAAGCTGCCCGTGAAGAAAAGTAATCATCAGTTATACCCAGCTATAAACCCTGAAAGCTACAGTAATGACTAACATGGCCAGGTATGTTTCTTGTACAATAATGGCATGATGTCTTTGAGAGTCAACCAGTAGAAAAGAAGCTCCCAAGTCAGTACTGAATTGATTTCTCCATGCTCTGTGACTCAAGTGTGTTGTGTCTTCAGCAGTAAGACTTACTATTATGTTCTGCAAGATATCCAGGGACAATGACAAAAGCCTGTAATTTGGGGAAGGCTATGGAATTCCACAGGTCAACAACTCAAAAAGAAAGAATCCTGGCCCCAGGATACTTTTTGTTTCTATTTTTGCTAGTACATGGTATCTAGTTAGCATATTGTGCCCCTATTTTAGGGAAACACAATATAAACAATTTTTATATATGTATATGTAGCTTGGGAAGATCCTACAGTAAAAGGTTTTCTTATGACTGTTTCAAAAGGCCTGTAATGTTAGTTATAGGCCTCATTTCCTCTTCAACTGTGTGTTCCCATCATCTACTCACTTAATCCTTCCTCTAACTATTCCTTTCCCCTTTTAATGCCACTGTACTCTATCTCACCTCCCTTGAAAGCTATGACTATCAGTATGAAGGTTTCTCAAAAAGGCAGAAATAGATGTACCATACGATCTAGCTATACCACTTTTGGACTCCACAGTTTACCACAGAGGCACCTGCTCTTCCATAGTCATTATAACAACCAGGAAATATAAATAATCTAGATTTCCATCAACTGATAAATGGACAGTGAAATTTTTGTCGATTGATACAATGATATATCATTTAACTCTTAGGAAAAATGAAATTATGAGTTTCGAGGGCAAGCAAATGGAATTGTAAATGATCATGCTAAGTAAGATGGCTCAGACCCAGATAGACAAGTACCACATATTTTTTTTCATATGAGGATGCCAGCTTTGAACCTTTAGATATATGTGTGTCTACTAGAACAGCCATAGACCCTAGGAAACTAGTAAGGAGCAATGGGAGGGGAAACCAAACACTGACTTTTATGGAAAAGATATATTTTGAAGCCATTTCTAAATATTTGTTTATACCCATAGTGTAGTGCTGCCCTCAGATCTGGTCAGAGAAGCTTCCTTTTATGCAGATTGACAATGAATTCAAAGACTCATAAGTGATGAAGGTGATAAACATACATTGCTACTGAGTGCTTAGTCCTAAACACGACATTGACAATGCCTCCTCCAGAGCTAGGAAGTGTCACAGAAAGAAGTTATGGAAGTGTAAGATTCAGAAGATGAGAAGAAATGTGATGAGACCATTTTCTAGACATGACTGCTGTGCTTACAAACCCACAACATTTGTGAATGCTTTCCCAAGACCTGCCCAAGACTGGACATGTGAATACTCCCTTGTGGATGAAGAAGAACTCACAAGGCCCTACCCCTTTATGTGAAGCTGTACTTTCTATGAAGTCAAGTCCCGCTCTGGTATGGCCACTGATAAGTTGCTCTGACTTAAGTAAATAATCCTTCATTCATGCCACAAGAGTAATCCCTATCAGTGTGTCCCAAGGAGGAAAAGTGTGATTGGAGGGGTAGCTGTTGGGAAGAACAGGTCCAGTGGGACCAGAAAGAAGATAGGAAGATAAAGGGAAATGAACATGATCGAAGTGATTTTATATCTATACAATTGTGGAAGAATAAATATATTAGTAGATCCTATTTGTAATGGTTTGTCTTCTTAAACTATTCCACATCTTCTTTTGCACACAAAGTCCCCCCCCCCCTTTCCATTCATTCACACATAGCGTCATTTGATGCAAGGATTCTCTGGCTTCAAAACCATTGCAATCACCCTTTGTTGCATGCACCACCACTCCCCAGGGAAGAGACCATGTGACTCGGGTATTTTTGAGACTTGGCTTCTCTGAGGCCAAGTAGTGAGGTCCTGCATCCTACTCAATAAGTATCTATGATGAGCGAGATAGATATTTGACTGTGTTGTGTCTCACGTGTTTTGTTATTTTGACTATTATAGAACATTATTACCAGATGTACGTGGAGGAAATTAGTTCTATGAGAAGTTTGATGAGAGGAAAAAAAACAAAGTCTCAGTTGAGGGCGGTAAATGAGGCAACAATGCCACTGGACTCAGGTGACCAGATACTATTCTCTGAGCTGAGCTGACGATTTGCTACAAAGACTTTGTTTGGCCTGTTAAGTTTCTACTCTCTCCGGCATAGTAGTGAACTCTGTTTCTGCTGTAATTGTTTATGACTGGATACATGTGACAACCCTGGATCATTGTCCATTGACTGTTCATGCTGAAGTCATGGGTCTCAGCTCTATTTCTCTCCTCTTTCTGGCATTCATATTTAATCACTCATTATTACCACTTTAAAGCACTGTTCCTGTATGATTGCACTATGTGTGCCCTTTGCATAAGGCCTTCAACATCCTTTTGCAGATTTGCTAAAATCTTCAATTTCATTTGTTTTGTTCTACGCCATGTTAATATAACTTGTAAAGACATGATAGATGCAGGATTTTTCACAATATGAGTCTAAGATGCAAATATCTGCCTCCCACCTAAAACTTTTTTTGGTTTTTAGTCAGATCACCTGAAAGATAAAGTGCAAGATCATCATCCGTTATCAATGAAGCCTTTTAGAATTTGGATGGACCAGAATATACAGTCTTGCCTCTCTGTGTCTCATGTTATGTACGTTTATTCAGAAACTTGCCATTTTCCTGAACTTCATGTTTCAGTAACACAAAATTCCTTGAGCTTCTTCTGCAGTGCGCCTAACTTTCTTGCTTGGAATCCCTGCCGGTGTCTCAATGAGTTTCTTCCTCAATGTAAAGCATTGGCTTCTTTCAAAACATAGTGTTTGGAGTGAACCTTTGGGTTCAGCTAGTAGAGGTCTCATTTTTAAAAGCTATTGCATGTGCATAAGACAAATTCATCCTATGGACTCCCTACACCTATAGTTCAGCTATACATTTAGCTACACAATGTAAGAGACACATCCTGTATGCAAATATTTTCAGCTTTGTTTTCTCTTTTTTTTTCTTTGTTTTTTTTTTTCATGAATGTGTCAGCCAAGTGTGAGGTGTCAGGGAAGACTTGTGTAAAAAGAGTTAGGACTCAGTGGCTATGCCACCCGACAGACTGCATTCTTTCTTTACCTTAAACTGAATGCCAGCTAGAACCACATTTCAAATGAAAACAAGAGGTCAAGTGAAGAAATTCATGAGACCTAGAAGCTGAGGGCTTTCAGTTTTAAACAACTTTGCAAAGACTTCCAGGGTTTGACTTTAGTGGCGAGTGCGCTACTCTCCACACAAGGAAATCAAGTGGGTTTCAAAAACCCCTAGAAGTGATATAAGAAATGAGAGCCTCAATTGCAACTGTTTATCTTGACAGTGTATCCCATTCCTTGCACATAGGTAATTAAGCTTAAGCATATATGCTAGATTCTGAGATTGAGACTAATACTATAATGCACGCTCTTCCTCACTAATCAGTGCTGTAGTTCAAGAAAGGAATAGAGAAACTGTGGGAGCAATGAGCCAGATGACAATAGGTGAGGGTGCCTGTAGTCCCAGAAACAACTGCTCAAGAACTCTTTCTTTTTTTTAATTTAAAATTTTTATTCATTTTACATACCAATCACAGTTCCCCCTCCCTCACCTCCTCCCACAACTCCCTACTTCCACCTATCCCATCCGCATCCACTCCTCAGAAAAGGTAAGGCCTCCCATGAGGAGACAACCAGGCCTGGCACATTAAGTTGAGGCAGGACCAAGACCCTCCCCTCTGCATCAAGGCTGAGCAAGGCATCCCCCACCATAGGGAATGGGCTCCAAAAAGCCAGCTCATGCACCAGGGAGCCCTTCAAACAGACCAAGCTACACAACTGTCGCCCACATGGAGAGAGCCTAGCATGCAAGGAATCTTTCTAAGTTGCAACTTAAAGAATGAATAGGAGTTGTTGAAGTAGAGTGGGGTGAAGGTTGCCATGGAGAGGTACCTTTGCCAATACCTCTAGTACAAAGAGTTTGGTAGTTAAAAAGGACCATGAAACACAAAGCAGCAATGGAAGTTAGCTGAGGTCTATCAAAAACTTAGAATGTTTCAAGAATATGACATTAAGGATGTAATGGAATAGCAAAAAGTATCCATGCACAATCTGAGATGAATCTGACAATACACACTGTAAGTTTATGTTGGATGAAAGTTTGGGGAATTGTTTGAGAATGAATTGTCCAGCATTATCTCCTACTCATATCTCTGAAAAGTTAAAAAACAGTTGAATCTAGAACCTAACACAGTACAGTGCCTTGATGTGATGCTCAGTAACTGTCAGGAGACCTCTTGTGAGGAATACAGCAAGAATCTTTCACGCACAATGTTGCCTGATCCAGAATGACTAATGTTGGGAAAATAATTGACAGCAATTGCTGGCGAGGATGTGGAAGAAAGGGAGCCCTCATTCACTGCTGCTGAGATTGCAAACATAGTGCAGCTACTGTAGAAATCAGTATGATGAATTATCAAAAAACTAAAAAGAGACCTACCAAAAGGTCTTGACATCCTATTTCACAGATACTTGTTTAGCCATGTTCAAAGCCACATGTTCATAATACACAGGGAATGGAAGCAAACTGAGCATCTTTCAGCTGGTGAATAGATAATGAAAATGTGGTGTACATACACAATGGGATGCTATTCAGCTGCAAACAAATGAAATCATGAAATATGCCAATAAATGGATGGAACTAGAAAATATTGTACAGAGTAAGGCAGCCCAGACCCATGTTTTCTTATTCATAGATCCTAACTCTGAAATTTTACTTATGAGTACACAACCTGGAGTAACTTCAGATAACAGGAAAGTACAAAATACCAGAAAAAACTGGGAATGGTGGTGCAAAGCAATAGAATAGAGGTAGAAGGGTGTGGCAGGATAAGAATAAGAAGGTCTAAATCTACATCACTCTCCAGGTCTGATGAGGCCATGGGCTCTAAAGAACCCACTACTATCACTTCTCTAACCCAGCATAATTTCTAACTTATTCTAAATATTTATCTTTATACCCACACATATCAAAAGAATTTCCTTTTTCCTCAGAGAACTTTACAGAAATCCACACAAGTCAAAGTGCAGAGAACAGGTGCCCATTCCCAACTGTCACGTCTACAATACAACCCCTACATTTATGGCTCAAAACCAACAGAGAAAAGGGTTTGGAAAGATGGAGGACCAGATGTCTTCTCCGAGGTGGTGTCTTTTATATACAACCAGGAGGCTGCATCCATGGAATCTCAACAACATGAAATATACAACGCAAGCTGGCATGCCAATGTGGAAGGGAAAAATGCCACTAGTCTTGCCTCTAGAAGAAGAGTCAATGGAATCCAGTGGTTGCTGAGAGAAGTAGAGTCAGTATTCTCCAGGGATGAACCCTCTGATAGGTTGTACAACACCAGATGATAAGCCCTACACACATGTACACAAAGTAGCACTACATTAAGTTATATTTATAAATTCCTGTGTGTATTATATGTAACAATAATAATTAAGCAATACAAGCCCATGATTTTGAGGAGTGGTGGAAACATGGGAGCAGTTACATGGAAGAGAGGACGGGACAAACAACATAAATATAGGACTCATACACTAAAATCTCATAAAATTAAAATATAAACTCATCCTTTAGATTCAGTACAGACTTCAGAAGCCAGCCTTCTATTGGAAAGATAAATGATATTCTTGAGTGATTTTATTGGTTTCAGCTATGGAGGCAAAAAATTGAGAGCTGAAGAATGGAGTCAATGGGAAAAGGCAAGAAAAACCAACACTCCCAGAAGCTATTAAAATTTCAGCTTTACGTATGAGAATACACAGGGAACAGGCAACTTTGGTAGTTTGTCCAAGATAACAGAGTAACATTTAGATCTTAGATGTACATGTTTAAAAGCCCTGCATTTAACCATCATGTGGCATTTTGCTTTTCAAAGGTTAAAACTCAATAGACAGTAACAAAAGGAAAAAAAATTTAGTTTGTCAGAAATGATTGCTATGCATTATTCTCTTTAACTTATATATTTATAAGTGAATTTCTTTATTAATATATTTTTATCTAGACATCATGATTCTTGGGATTAGAAAAGAAAGACTCTTGAGTAGTTTATGTCTGATGGGTAATTATATAGACCTACATTTATATTCAATATTTCTTTCATATTTTTCTTTTCTGAGCTTAAATCCATGGTATTTGTGGTTAGTATATAAAAATTTCAACACATATATTCATTCTGAAAAGAAAGACCTTGTGACAGAAGCACTGGGAAAAGAGATAAACCTGCTAGAAGTGAAAGCCACAAAGCATCGGGAACACAAGATGGGAACAGCAGAGGGACTGACACAAAGTAGGAGAGCTGTTGACTGGCTTCCTTATATCACTCAAAAGTGGCCCCACCCACAGTGGTCTGAGCACTTCCACATCAGCAATTAATCAAGAAAAGGCTCCTGAAAACTCGCCTATGGGTCAATTGATGGAGTCACTACCTTAACTGGTGTTTCTCTTCACAAATGACTTAGAGTTGAGAAAAACAAACCACACAAACAAGGAGTTGGCACCAAGCCCTGTTCTGGGATAGCTTTGTGCCTCTTGTAGGGGCTACAAAATTTAAATCTTTTCTAGAATGTGTTGCTTTTAAAGACAGATGTTTATCTGTTTAGAGACAGAGAGACACATACAATTTCTTACATGTTAGCCTATTCACATCCTAATATATCTATGTAATAACCCTAAAGGTCATTTATCGACATTATAAAATATTTAACTGCTCTGTTATTTGGTTTCTTGGTTATTTGAAATATATAATACAATGAAGGAGAGAAAGGGAGGCTCCTGATCCAGCATGGAGAGCAACAGAGGGAAGAAGAAGAGGGGGTGAAGAGACAGGGGATGAGAGAGCAGCAGTCATGTGCCACTGTTTGCTAATTTTCATTGATCAAATGAAACCAAAGTAAAGGTTGACAAACTATAAAACGCAGGTATAAACAAAGAGTGTCAAGACCACTTCGGTCCCTTCGTCAATGCAGGTGCATATTCATATTTTGGTACCATTGGGAAATAAAGTGCTATTCTGTATTCAAATGCCATTAGGTTATTTACAACTAGATCTGGAAGTTTCATATTTATCATCATGAAGCTTAAAGCCAAATGTCCCTTGTTCAGGAGCACCAAAGATTAACAGATTAGAATGTTTTCCACATGTCCATTTTTACTGTCAAGAGAATTTTAAAGACGTTTTCCAGCTTCCGCAGCTGAACCAGATGTCAGTGGATCCCACAGAGAGATGAAATTGGCAGAGTAGCCTTCTCATAACCTCAGGGTTGTTTTATCAGGGATAAATGCTTAATGTCTAGGAGCCATTTGTTGCTGCAGGCTATAAAGTTTTGGGGTCCCATCTGCCACAATTAAAATATCTGCTGACTTGCGAAACCAGGAGTCTTTCTTACAACTGTTCCCACACAGCACTATAACTGGTGCTGATGTTGGCGTAAGAACTGTAAAAGGTCTCGTTTTCGCCGTGTGTTTCCGGTCTCCGGTTTCAGAAACATCAGCACAGAATATTTCACTAGCCACAGACTGTGTTGTACAAACACATCCGGGGGGCTTTATTTACTCAAGTGGTCTCTTCATTGCATTCTCAAATGTCTGAAGGATCCGATGGGCACTGGCTAGAATAACTTTTAGGGGTAAAGATCAAGTTTTATTAAATTTTCATTGATAGCTTTGTTCAGAAAGTCACGGCCAGAAGCTCAACTGTGACTATAAAGGAATATTTTATCCTCCTCTTTTTGTTCTGTAATTTTAAATTTCTGCCGCTTTAAGTGTGGAAACATATTTTTAAATTAAATAATTCAATGAACATACTTCTACTCCCTACGCAGTTTGGGTAAGTGGAACATTACTAATATGTTGAGTTTTCCTGTAAGCTCTGCCTGGTCATTTACCCCTTTCTTTCAGAAAATTCCAAAAATAATTCCATGTATTTACATAAAGTCCTTTTGTCGAAGGATGGAGATAGAGACAGAGACACATATTGGAACACTGGACTTAACTCCCTAGGTCCAAATGAGAAGCAGAGGGAGGGAGATCGTGAGCAACGAAAGCAGAACCAGAGGGAACCTTCATCCAACGATGGATGGAGATAGAGACGGAGACCCCCCATTGGAGCACTGGACTGAACCCCCAAGGTCCAAATGAAGAGCAGAAGGAAGAAGAACATGAAAAAGGAAGTCAGGACAGCGAAGGGTGTGTTCACTCACTGATACAAGGGGACTGATCGAATGAGAGCGCACCAAGGCCAGCTGGACTGGGACTGAAGGAGCATGTGATCAAACCGGATTCTCTGAATGTGACTGAAATGGGGGCTGACTGAGAAGCCATTGACAATGGCACTGGGTCTTGTTTCGTCTACATGTACTGGCTTTTTGGGATCCTAGTCTGTTTGGATGCTCACCTTCCTAGACTTGGAGGGAGGGGGGAGGAACTTGAACTTCCCACAGGTCAGGAAACCCTGACTGCTCTTGGGAATGGGGAGGGAGGAGGAGAGGGAGTGAGGGGAGTGGGAGAGGGAGGGTATTGGGAGGAGAGGAGGAAGTGGAAATTCTTTAAATAAATAAATAAGAAAAAAAAAGAAAATTCCAAAAATAATTCCATGCATGTATTTACATAAAGTGTTGCAATTTAAAATATTTGAGTGGGGATTTTTTGTCTTATTTGTTCCTTGCAGATTGGAAATACTGCTTTATATGTCCCTTTGAAGTTTCTCATGACATCTTTCAGGTTTTTACTCTTTCCTTTATCATGCCAGCTTGCCAAAAAGCCTGTCTAAAACACCTTCATTTCTGTTAGCATGGGATTATTTGTATTATTTTCTCTAAACTATGTCTTAGTTTCTGTTTTCATAATCCTATTATTGTACACACTGTCTATGTCTAATCATACAATGTATGAGTCATCTAAGTCTGACTTGGTAACTCTTACATTTCCATGGCTATATTAGGGCATTTGTCATATAGGACATCCTATAACAATCATAGGATCTGCTTATAAATATCTACACAGAGAATTGACATAGAATTTATAATTTTTGCATGAATAAATAGATCAACTTAAAGCTGTCATTTGTTCAAATGTTAAGTCTTCCATGCCAGAAATTTAATCTTTCCATGTACCTAAATATTAGTTTTCTCCATAGTATTATTTTACTTATGAAAAATCGAATTTATTGCTAGGTAAGTATCTTATTATTTGATATTTTAATGATTACATAGTGACAAATTTAGTACTTCATCTTGCAATGAGTTTTTGCAGCTAAGCATACCCACACACATAATGATTTTTATGTATTGTGCTTGTGTACTGTGACCTTGTTGTATTTATTGATTTTAATAATTTTCCTAAAATCTCTTTGTAGATTTTGAGTATAGAAATAGGATATCTGGAATGAAAACTTTTATTACAGATTTTTCCTTCTATGTCTTATACTTCTGTTCTGGTTAGAATCTCCTACTTTGTTAAGAATGTCAATGATTTTCTTTGCTTTCATACACTATATTTTGATCATATCACCTTCCCAAGTACTGCCATCTTCATGGCAATAACCAACTTCCTGTTTTCTATCTCTCCCTCTCTTAAAAACAAAATTAAAAGTGAAAATCATTAAAAAAAACAGTAAAACAAACAAAATAAGCAGAACAAAAATTCTCCCTCCCTCTCTCACATGGAGTCCATTTTTTGTTTGACTTCTGGAGATGATTGTGTGAGCGATAACCCAGTGACACTCCTTTGAAGAAAATCGATTTTCCTTTCGGGTATAAATTGCACATAGATCTTAGATAAGGGTGGGAAGAATGTCAATGATTTTCTAAATCATTAGAGATTATCATAAATCTTTTTCTTTCATTTTATTGATAAATTAGTTTTACAACCACTGTTTCTGACTATTTCTACTGATCTATCTAAAAACATTTTATGATTTTAAGAGTCAGAATATCAGAATGTCTTCTGAAACAGTCTTTTGTAGAAATGGTTGCATAAACAAGACCCAAACAATGGCAATTTCAATGGACATGCTAATGTGGAGGGAAAGAAAACCTCATGGATCTTTCCTCTAAACAAAGAACTACAGTCAACAAAAGACTGTTGAGAGAGGAAGAATTAGTCTCTCCAAGGATGAGTGCCTTAATTGGCTATCTAATACAAAATGGCCAGACCTGAAATCATATACCTATCAGCAATACTTTAAATTGATTCTAAAGGCAGATAGAAATGTAGAGCTCAATAAAAATCAATAAAAATGGTTGTATTTATATATGTATGCAGATGTATGCATAACAACAATAATTAAAGAAGAAGAAGCTGTCAATCTGGAGGTTTTGAGGAGTCCAAGGGAGAGGTTGAGAGAGGAAATGTAACAGGAAAATGATAAAATTTTATTTTGTTTCTCAAAAAGATAAAAATTAAAAATGAATAAATTTGGAATGTAGAGAGAAGAAGAATACCTCATGACTGCATTAACATTACATTGGGGTTCTCTGCATCAATAACTGCTTCTAAAGCAGCTTACAAACTTTTTCCCCTTGGCCTAGGGACATGGGTCAATCAATAGAGTGGACCAGGACTTGAGTTTAGATTCCTAGCACCACATAAATGCTAGACACAGCAGCATGCTTCTGGGACCACAGGACTGCAGATCCTGTGAGATACCCTGTATCCAAAAATATGTGGAGAGCAAACAAGAAAGACAAGCATCAGTGACCTCAGTCTTCCACAGGCATGCTCAGATACATGTATGTACAGTTGTGCACATGTGCAGGTACATAACATACAAGGGGAGGGGGATTGTCTAGGAAATAGTTTACATATGGTTTATCTTTCAATGATATGACAACTTCCAAATAATTTGTGGGGAAAAAATTTAGCTCAATGTCATTGACTCATCTTATGTGAAAATCTTGTTCACTAGACCAAGCTTTATTTAGACAAGCTTTCGATGGCATGTTACTGGCTGATAGGGGATTTCAGGTCAGATTCTTTTCATGCTAAATGGATATACTCAATATATTTAGGGGAAGTATACCTTTAGAAAATCATTCCTCCCTAGTATCCTCATATCAAATTTAATGCCAGTGTCCTTGTTTCTCTAACTGAACTCTTTTTCTTGCCTATGACAATGACTTGTGCTGTACAGACCTTGAAGCAAGTGCCTTGATCTCAAGTCTACTTAAGCTAATATGGACCTCAGACACCATCACCAAATTGACCTCTACATTATCTAACCAAAAAACAAAGGATAGAAGGGCCTTGTTCATCTGGCTTGCTCTCCACAGGTAGATCATATATGATGCAACAGTCATTAGTTGCTTTTCTCAATTTGTGATGGAATATCCCAGAGAAGAGAACTAGAAATGTTGCAAAATAAAATGAGTAATAACTGCCACAGCCTGAATACTACGCTGTCTTGGAATTTCCGCTGCCAAACAAAACAGTTCACTTCTTAAAGCAGCCCAAATGAAGCTTTCAGCGCACAGGAAGAACATATTCCATTTCTTTGCCAGAATATAACATAAAGGACCTTTAGTGTACTTCATGATGGAGTCCTCATTCTCCTCTGAAACCCAATAGCCTGGGTCATCATGACTAGCCTTTCTATTGGCATTTTTTTCTTTTGCTTTTCTTCTGGAACTGCACATTAACTCTGCCTGTAGCACTCTGCAGATGCTATAGTCTGCGGTTGCAATATGTTCCACATTTCTCCAGCAAACTAGTTCCAAATGCTCGATAAACAGACAGGTTTCTTATATCCCATTTCTCAATATCAATTGTTTTGTTTTGTGGTTTTGTTGCTGTTGTTTTTCTGTGTAAGGTTTTTTCAGATAGGGCTCATCTGTGTAACCTTGGCTGTCCTGGAACTCACTATGTAGACCAGGCTGGCCTCAAACTCAAGAGATCAGCCTGCCTTTGTCTCCAGACTGCTGGGATTAAAGGCATCTTCCACTATATCCAGTACCAATGATTTTTTATTAGTGACTTGTCATTGTGACTGATTACTTAACAAAAACAACTGAAGAGATTCAAGACTTTCTCAGGATCTTACTCAGGATCTTGTACATTGTGTCAGGCAAGGTGTGGTGATGGGAAAAGGCCCCAGCTGTGGTGACAGAGTGTTAGCTTGAGGGCGGGACAATTTGGACTAAAAGTCAAAACCCAGAAACAATCCTCCAAGCTCACTCATATGAGCTTATATCTTCCAGCTAAGTACCCTGTCCAAATAGTTTCACAATCTCCCCCAAACAGCACCATCATTACGAAGAAGAGTACGAATGTGTGGGCCTGCAGGGAGCATTTCACCTCAAACCTGACGAGCAGGGACAACCATTTGTAGCCTTTCTACATTCTTTACGATGGCCTTTACTATTCAGTCGGCATGTGATCTGCTGAGAGGCTCATTGTAAGCTCATAGCCCGTGTATTGCTGAGGTTTTTGTTAGCTTGACACTGACTACTACCATGTGAGAGGAGAGAAATTCAATTGAGAAAACGCTGCCGTGAGACTGACCTTAAGATAAATCTGTGGGGGCATTTTCTCAAGTAAGAATTAACGTAAGAGGCTGAGCCCACTGTGGGTGCTGGGATCCGGCAGGTAGATTTAGTATGGAGAGCAAACCTGTGGGCAGCATTCTTCTTTGGAAGTGCCCGCCCTGACTCCTTTCACGACAGACTATAAATTGTATGATGAAACAAACCCTCTTGTCACTAATTTGATTTTGGTCCTGGTGTTTATCATGGCAACAGAAGCAAAGCAGGACAACTTGCATTCCTTCCTAAGAGCATGCCTCTATATCGACGCTGCCTCTATGCTTCCATTATAACACTTCCCGCTTACGTTTGAACCCACTTGGTATGGCTCCCTAAATACAGAGTATCAATAAAAATCTGGACAAATTTAATAAATTCCCAAACTATTTTCATGGAACTACATATTCTTTTCCACTACTTTTTCTTAGACATCTTTTTCTGCCTTAAAAATCTTTGTGTCTGTATGACAGCTGTGTAGTGAGGTATGTGTGCCATGGCATGCATGTGGAGGCCAAAGGTCAGCCTTGGGTGTTGCTCCTCATCTTACATCTTGTTTGAGTTGGAATCTCTTGTTATTTGCCACTGTGCAGACCAAGCTGGGGGCTGACAAGCTTGGCATTCTGCTACCTCTGTGACAACGTTGACATAGGTGTGCTGGGATTACAGATACACACTATTATGCCTAGCATTATATAGGTTATAAGTTCTGGGGTTCAAACTCAGATACTTCATGGATGTATGACAATCTTTGTCCTGGTTGAACCATATTCCTAACTTCCTCTCATTTGTGTATTAGTACAGAATTTCATTAGAAAACACAATGTTATCTATATTTATTTGCTTAAATTGAATATTGAACCCTGGAAATTGATCATGCCAAGCAAGGCTCAACAACAAATCATTCCTTAAGTCCCAAGTTATTTATTTTTAAGAAAGTCCTTCTACTTCAACCATGGAAGTCTGAATTTTAAGAGGGCAGGAATAAAAATAATTATAATTATCCATATGTAAGTTAATTGTGCCTAATTCCTTGATTCAATTGAGCTCATTTTAATCTATAACTTTTGCTAAATTAATCAATGACGTACACCTTCATTAAAATCCACTGTGCACTGTGTGATATCTTCAGCAACAGGGATTTGCCTTTAATTCTTGGAGGTGAGTAGGCAATCAAGAGTAGTAGCAACAGCAATAACTAGTTTATATTATTTTGGGTGTCTCTAGTTTCCCCTGCCCCACAGTTCAAAAGGAGGTTTCTCATGCCTGGTACTTGAGGTTTTGGTTTTTGATTTTTGTTATTGCTTTTGTTTTTTAGACAGCCTATGGCTCTTCGGGAGATTATTATCACCTCAACTGGTGTCACTTCATTTTAGGATATAGGTATTCACACACACACACACACACACACACACACACACACACATATACAATTTTAAGAAAATATAAGATAATGATTCCCTATATATTTTTCACATTACCCTCTCTCTTTCTATCTATCTATCCATCTCTATCTATCTATCTATCTATCTATCTATCTATCTATCTATCTATCTATCTATCTATCTCTCCCTCCCCCATCCCTCCCCATTACCCCATTCTCCCCTCTATATCCCCTATATCCTTCTATTTCTGTATGTGGGGCTCTTTCCAACACAGTCCATTTTTACCCTCCTGGTTCTCTGGTTCTGTAGTTACCTCAGGTACAATACTCCCACCTGACGAAAGGGAGTTAGGAACCACAGATGAGAGGGATGCTGTTTATCTTCCTGGTTTGGGTTATTTCACTCAACATATTTTCTAATTCCATCAATTTATCTAGATAGTATCTTGGTGGTAACCAATAGCTGTCTAATTGGAACCAAAGTCTCTTAACAGGGGGGCAATCATGTCTGGCACTATAAATGTAGCCAGCTATATGTAGCTGATAAGGCCATGATCCCACAGGAGAACCTACTACTGCCTCTTTGCTAACCCAGTCTAATTCCCAACTACATAGTAACTATGTATCCTTACACCCACAGATAAACCTAGATCTCGTCCCTTAACAAAGAAGTTTCTTTTTGTAGCAGAAGGAGAGCATTACAGCTATAATTGCAAAACAACTCCAACACCTAAGATTCAGAGGACATACTGGAAGAGAAAACAGAAATGTGAAAAGAACCAGAGGACCAGGAAGTCTGCTCAGAGACTATATCAGGCTGCCTAAACAAGTCCTAAACAATTTCAACACTGGTTAGCATCCCAGCTGCAGATGGTGGCCCCATCTAGATGAAGGTTACAAGCAATTAACGACTGTGAGAATAAGAATTACTACACCCCAGGGAAGAGACCCTGATTGGTTATCCTATGCCAAGTGATCAGTCCTAGAAACATACATGCCAGCACCATTGAATGGACTCAGGCTTGTATTTTTATCTTTATTGGACTGATGTCTTAGTAATAAAAATGACATATTTTGTGGAAATGTAAAATTCATGCTTTATTGGCTTAATCTGTTATCTTTCTAAAATTATGTTGTCTTTCTTACAGCGGAAGTGCATACTAATATACTCTATGGTTACTGGATGTAAACTCTCACATTATTTTCAAGGAGAAGTGCTCCAATATGTCTGTGTAGCAAAAGAAAAAGAGTGCCGGAGAGATGGCTCAGTGGTTAAGAACACTGGCTGCTCTTTCAGAGGACCAGGGTTCTATTCCCAGGACACACACAAGGCAGCTCACAACTGTGTGTCAGTACAGTCCCAGGGGATCACATGCCCTTTTCTGACCTCAAGAGGCTCCAGGCAGAATCCTCACACACACACACACACACACACACACACACACACACACACACATATATATATATATAATTTTTAAAAGATAAAGCAAAAACATGTTGGTCTTTACAGAAAATCTATTCGTATAGGCTCAGACTTTCAGTTGCAAACAGTAAGTTTGAGCTATCTAAACAAATGTCTCCAAGAACGCTTACTGAAACAAAATCACATCAAGAGCCATGAACGTTATTTAGTTTTCTGTAGTTGCCCTGAGAGCAAAGTAAAACGGAAGTAGTCCTCAGACACACTATTTAAAGCACATTCTTCTTTTTTTTAACCCCACGAAATTAGTCTTAAAAATAGTTTCCACATCCTACAGGGAAAAGTTTTCCCCGAGAAATTTCTCAAGGTATCCACATGTTTAAAATAAGTACATTTTAATATTTTATACATGAATAAGCACAGATATCTTAGCTTTATTATTTGGATAATATTCTCATAGATGGCCAGACTGTTTCCAGTCCTGATTTGACGAGGTGGAAACAGTTTACAGTGTTAGATTAAAAAGGTTCAGTATTTGAAAGCAGCCTCACAATGCACAATGCCAGTATTTATTCATTTCACAGTATCAAAGAAGGTTAAATTCGAGTTGGAAAGGCAGTAACAGAGTTCAGTAATTGCAAATCACACACTCTGGAATCCTTCCCTGGAAGCAGCCAACGTTTCCAGTTCTTTATAAATCTCTTCACCATGCAATGGATTCTTCAGTACCAATTACTTGGGTCAAATGTGCTGAGTTATTTCAGGTTGCTCATGGAATCAAAGTATTTACTGATTGACTTCCATATGGTAATTTGTATTCTAATAGGTACAGAGATAAGAAAAGCATTTTTATAGAAGTAAAAATCATTTTACTTTTCAAAATATTAATTTTTATTTTTATTATGTGTATATATGTGATGTGTGGGTGTATGGTGTATGTGTGCAGATGCTGGTGGGTCCCCAGGACCTGGAGTTACAGATGCTTGTAAGGTATCTCACACGGGCTTTGGAAACAGATCTCAGGTCCTCTGCAAGAGCGGCAAGCGTTCTTCAGCACCAAGCCATCTCTCCAGACACATCATTTTCTTCATCATTTAATGAGCTTATGTAAAAATCAAGTTTTACCGCAGCTTATAAATTTAAGTTGTACTGAATTAATTTTTAAATATGTTCAAACAGAATAACTGCCTACTAATAACTTTTCATATTAAATAAATTATTTTTCAGTGGTTTTGTCTTATGCTATCACAAGTACACGTAATTGCTCAGGAAACGTGAAGATTAGAGAAGCCTGTGAAATCAAGGTCCTAGACATAATTTTGCTTTGTTTTGTTTTTACCAATTAAGCAGCGTGGAAGCCTCACATGGTACTATATCCCTGTAATCCCGGCACACAGGTGGAGGCCTTTGCATATTTAAGAAGTTTGAGACTAGCCCCCAATACTCAGGTACGAGGTCCTGCCTGGTAGCAAGTCTTGTAACCTCAGCCCTGGAGAAGTGGGACAGGTGAATTCCTGGGGTTCAATAACAAAGCAGGCTCATGGTGAGCTGCAGTTCTTTCTGAAAGATTCCTTCTCTCAATAAACAAGGTATGAGGAGGGGAGAGAGGAGGAACTGTGGATGGTATGTAAAATGAATAAATTTTTTAAAATAAAATAAATAAACAAGGTTTAAAATTAAGAACGTAGGAAGCAGCTTGTTACTGCCTGTTGAGGAGAATAGCAATATTATATGGGGCTGTCCTTTCCCACCTAGTTTCTTCAAGACTCTTACCATAAAGAGATACAATATATTGTGTCTGTTGAGTCCTCTTTGCAACTTTGGATTAAAACCCATTTAATAATGACATAAAATCATTTAATTGTTCTACTGAATCAAATTTCCAAGTATTTCATTGAAAAATTTTGTATCTATACCCATTAAAATAATTGGTCCAGGATTTTTCCTTTTTTTTTTTTTTGTCTTCATCATTTCTTTTCGTTGTTGTTTTTGAGAGCTTTTCTGGAAAAATCATATTGGAGTCAGTTCTCTGGAGGGTTGGTTGAATTTGGCAGTGAATCTATCTGTTCCAGGAATATTCTTGTTGTGAAATTTTTCATTACTGCTTTAGCCTCATCACTTGTCAGACTATGCTTGGTTGCTTGGTCATCTGCACTCTCTTGGTTCATTTTAATAGGTCACATGTGTTTAGAAATTTATCTGTTCTGTGTTTTTCAACTTGTTGAAATAGTTCAAAATTTTCTCTAATTATTCTCTGACAAAATCTGTGAAATACCCTATGATTTGTCTCCACTTTTATTAAATTGGACTTTCTTTTGACTAGTGAGACCATTTGTTGATTTTGTTATTTTCAAAGAACGAATTCTCTATTGATCCTTTGTATTGTTCTTTAAGCACATTTCTGCACTGATAATCAGTTCTCTACATCTATTAAGTCCATGTTTGGCTAGTTTTCTTTTTCTATGACCAAGAATACATGACTAGATTGTTTATTTGAGATCTTTTTTAAGATGCACTAGCACAAAGACAAAGATTTCCTACTTTTGACCACCATCATTGTGTCTCACAGGTTTTCCTTATTCATGTTTCATTTTAATTTGTTGCTAGGATTTTACAAAAATCATTTCTCCCCTGTTTTCTTTAGTAGCCAACCAATCATTCAAAAATATATTGTTCACTCGCCATAGTTTCTTTTTGTCTCTCTGTTCTTTTAACAATATTTATTCTTGCCTATGGAAGGATACCTTGCTCAGCCTACATACAAGGGGGACGACCTTGGTCCTGCTTCAAGTGATGTGACAAACTTTGTTGACTCCCCATGGGAGGCTTCACCCTCTGTGAGGAATAAATGGGGGTGGGTTGGGGAGAATATTGGGGTAGTATGGAAGAACTGGAAGCAGAAGAAATTGGAATTGGTATGTAAAATATGATTGTTTGAAAAATAAAATAAAATAAAAAAGATTTAGCCTTACCAGGCTTTCACAGTAGTGAAAGCTTTTGTTTATCATGGAATGTCTTTGCTTCTCCTTCAGTTTTTTAAAACAATATTCTGGGTAAAACAATAGTTTGGCAGCCTTGATATATATTTGTCTCTTCTTTCTTTGCCTGAAATTTTCTGCTGAAGTTTTGGTGTTACTCTGATAGGTTTCTCACGATAGCACTCATGTCTCACAGCTTTCTGCTGCACACTTAGATTTTTAATAATTAGATGCTATGGAGGAGGCTCTTTTGGTCTTCTATAGTGAAGAATTTGTCCTTTAGTCCTTCACTTAAATAACCTCCTCAGGACATTTCCCACTTTTTGTTGGTGACTTTTTACCCCTCTGGGATCTGTAACTCTTTTGTCACTTCTTCTTAATTTTCTCTCTCTCTCTCTCTCTCTCTCTCTCTCTCTCTCCCTCTCTCTCTCTCTCCTTGTGATATTGGCTCTCCTCTGTGACCTTACCACTTCTTATTCATGGAGTGGCAGAAGAAGCTTCCCATCTCACCTAAGAAGTCCCCTGCATCCTTTCCCTTGTTGTATATCTGTTTGCTTAGCTGTTTAAAATGCATCAAATGAATGAGCAATATAGAATGTATATATTTATAAATATATTTGCTACCCAATGCTCTGCACTATGTCTTTGCTTCTAAATAAGATACACGCTAAAAAAGAAAAGTGCTGGCTAAGGCAGTAATCGCAATTAAGTGTCACGAGTCTGCCAACCAAGTGTACCAGTATCAAGAAATTCTTCTGGAAATTCTGTGACTTGTCTCAATTTTGCACAATTACATCCTTTGTAACAAGTAGGAAGTGAAAAAAGAGAAAGACTTGGCTTGGTAGTAGAGGAAATCGCTTTAAATCCTCTTTGAGAACCACATAAACCAATTACAATAAGAAAAACTTGTAGTTTGGTGGCATTTTAACATGGTTTAGTAAGAGTCTACATAAAACCATGAATGCTTTTGATGTAAAATTAGGTTAATAATTTAGTCTTTCTAAAAGAGAATAATAAACATATGGAAAGCATTATAAGGAAAGGCACACTAGCTAGAGGTCTATTAAATTTAAGAAAAAGCATGTAGTATTTCTTCATGAGAAATATTGGTCTTTCTGCTTTGTCTCTATGCTAGCAATTAACATGTGACTGTTATTTGTAGCACTGGATGTTATTCGTTTTACCCTACTTTACCCAATTATGAAGGCTCAAAACATTTTAACAGAGAAAAATGAGCAATTGTTTTATATTAAGTAGTTTAACCAATTTGTTAAACTGGTGTTTTATTTAGGGACTTGGGGAATATGAAACAGAGGAAAACTCAGTTTTTACATAAAATTGAAGACACATATATAGGTCCATGTATGTTTCTTCCATTACTAAATTATTGTACATTTTATCACCTTGTTTTCTTGCTCTATTGCTTTTGAGTAGTTATAAATATCCCACACTTATATCTATAATCAGAATAATTTCTCTACATTAAAAATATCTGATAATTATGAATTATTAATGTCCATATACCCATGTGGTCCTATGAATTACATGTTTAAGCAATAAAAAAAAAAACACAATAAAACCTGAGAATCCAGGAAAGGCTCCTCTACTAGTTGACTCACTCTGCTTTCCAGACTGAGGGGGACATTCTTTTTATCACGCCCCTTTGTTTCCTATCACAATAGCCAAGTTTCTGTTTAGTACATGACTCTTCGCCTAATAGTAACTTCTAGTTTGGAACACTGTAAACGGTTTCTCCACCCCTGAATTAAAGCAAATGATATCCACTCCAGCTCCATCACAAATTTTACTAAAAACCACTTCAAAGATTCCATTAAAATGAAGTATGGCCACTGCCTCCTGAAGCCAAGGTTAGCTGTGTCCCTAATGAAGCTGGGCCCTCTCATTTCCCCTACACTGAAACATTAAGATTTTTTTCCAAGATTTTTGGTTCTTGTTATCTAAATTTAAACCTGCTTGTTTTATGGTTGTTGCTGCCATTTCTATTAAAAGTTGGGGCTAAAAATAGTCTCTGATAGATTTTTCTTCATGTAGGACTGTTAAAGACCAGCACCCACATTTGTCTACAGAGACATCCCAACTACACCCATCTGTTTTCAATGAATTTAAAATTATAAAAGACTGAAAGATTGTCTGAATTTTGCACAGCCCCAGAAAGTGGGAGTGTATGTCTTCCTTTAGTTGTCAGTATCTCATCAAACTGTATGCAACCAAAAGTAAAAGTGATACACAGAAAAGAAAAATAAATAAATGATTTTGAAACATTAGCTTCCTTTGCCCACCTCCACTTTTGACCATTTTCTCGATAGTTCACTTAAGCACAATATATTTCTTAATATACAAATTGCTGTGACACTTTTTAATCTGCATGTTTACACTGAAACTCTAAATGAAGTTCTTGGATTTTATGGAGTTGGAAGAATACGACTCCTTTCCCAGGCCCTCTTGCCTCCCTCTCTCTTCTGCCTTCCCTATATACATAGAGCTTATCTATATTAGGATGGGTACGACAGAATATATAATCACAGGTTCCTAGAGCTTTTACAGATTACAAAATCCATTTCTTCTCTGATAAACACACACACACACACATACACACACACACACACACGCACACACACACACACACGCACACAAATTGCCAAGAACTTAGCTTAAACAGAAATAGATTAGACTCCTTTCAGAATGTGACTAGAAATGAAGGCTATGAAATTTATGATGCACAAAGAGAGGACTTCTATCTATCTTCCCTTTATAGTCAATGCCATGAAACATAAGCATGCTTATATTCCTTGCATGGGGAGAATCATGCCATTGTTACTCATCCTTTGATTAAGAGTGTGTTCTTTTGAGGAGTCCTGGACACATAAGAATTTTTTTCATGTTCCCTATGTGCTTGGATATAATGTATAATGTTCCCCTATATGACCAGCATGGGATTCCAATGTACCCCAACGTATGCAAGGAATGCAGAGTATGCCACCCAACTAATCAAGTTCTCTAAACCTCAATCTAATCATCTTTCACCCCATCTTCCCAAGATATTTGCCTCAGTGATTATTTTTTGTGTTCTTGAAACACACACATCCCTGGGAATTATTTCTTCTTATTCTGTAGGTTAATCTTAACAAGTACAAACATATATAATGGCATTCTGAGAAATGCATTGTGACTAGGTTCCATCGCTGTGCGTCATATAATGTATTTACACAAACCACAGAATGGATCACTCTGCATGGCCTCTTGATTTTGTAAAATGAAATATATGAGGTTGTACAAGCATAATATTGCACTGATTCTCAGTGGGTTTTTTAATAAACAGAAGTAAAAGTAAAGCAGCAGTAGGGCTGAGCTTACTACTCAACATTAGAACACCGGCCTAGCATATATGAGGAATCCCCAAGTTTGATGGCCAGCATAAAACACACACAGGGAAAAGAAAGGAAGAAAGAGTATAAAAATGCATAAATCAAAAATATTTGCATATTTTAGTTCTCAACACTAGTTGTAAACACAATATTTTTACAATCATATATCCAAGTATACAATATATTTATACGCACTAGACATGACTTCTGTGGTGTATTGTTATATATTAGCAACATACATGTTTAATAACAGCAGCATCAAAGCACATTAAGGCATCACAATGACCACCAGATCCCTTGGAGACAATAGCTGCTTTTCAGCACTAGTATCATTACATGAGAACATTACTATATGTGCAATTTGTGGTTTACTTAAACGTTCTAAATATTTAATATAAATATAAAATAATAGCAATATATAATATTACTATAATTCTGCAGGTGTGCTTTTCTTAACAATTAAAATCACAATATATATATAAATATTTAGTACCTAAACAAGCAGTATTAATAGGTAGACAATAAAGAATTTTTGTCTATATTCTGAGACTCTACACTAAAAACCTTTATCCCCAATAACCAAACTACCATCCATAGACTAATAAGTATATTATATAAATAAGTTACTACTCATAATGTGAAAATATAGAAATAATGAGTAAATATCAGACTTGTGGAAAAAGCTTAGGGATGTGCTTAGGAGCACATACCCTGAAAAATCATGAGATAATTGTTTTATCTTCTCACATATATAGCACAAGTCAAATAAGCTCCTCCCATTATCTTTAAACATCTGTCAATTACTGTACATGTTGAAATTGTAACAGAAAAATTTACAAACTGACTTTCAGTCTTACCAAAACAAAACTGTAATGGTATTATCTCTGTCAAAATTTTAGCTGTACAAATATCAAATGAGTCTATTTTTATACAATTAAGAAAATTTTAAAATAAAATCATTTAAACTTATTCTTTAGATAATCACACTTAGAATAGCATATAATTTAGTGGTTCTTAGTACTCTAACTTTTTATATATTTTTCCTTAAGCCATATAAAGGGATCTATTTGATTAAAATAAACAAGAGTTCTATTAAAAGCAAGGTTGTGGATTCAGTGGTGGAGTGCTTGCCTATCACACATAAGGCTTTACGTTCAATTCCTAAGTGTGTGTGTGTGTGCATGCAATGTGAGATTGCTAACTTTAGAAAAATGCTTTAATAAAATAGTCTCTGCTCCCACTCCACATATATTCATCATAGAGCAACCCAATTAACAAGAAACCACTTGTTTCATGATCACAACAGTCCATGCTACTGTTTTGTGTCTTTACTACTCAACATGTCATAATATTCAACTACATTAAATTTTATAGTTGAGGTGCATAAACATGGAAATTAGAAGTCATAGATCTAATAGAATTCATACTCTAAAAAATTAAAGACCAGCAACTTGGCCAAATCACAGTAATAAATAGTAGTGAGACCTCCATTTTCCTAAAAAATTATATAGCATTTACAAATATTTCATGTGTGTAGCTTTGTTGAAACATCATACTCACAGAATCTTAATATAAACTATACAATACATATTGTGTAAGCATTACATTTGCATTTAATAAATTTATTTCACTAAAACTCTCAACATATCACATCATATCATAAATAACTCTACATGCCTAAAGCATAGCACACCATAGCACGAGACTACCAATACCTGGAGAGCTGTTAGGATATTTGCGAGGGCTTGTCCATAGGTGTCGTGGCAATGAACAGCAAGAGCCCCTGGAGGGATTTCTTTCATGACACTTCCCAGCATCGTCTTCATGCTGCCTGGAGTGCCCACTCCAATAGTGTCTCCCAAAGAGATCTCATAGCAGCCCATACCATACAACCTTTTTGAGACCTGTGCAAAGGCAAACTTCTGGTAAAAAAATGGAAAGAAGCTGACTCCAACTCTGGGAGCTGTGAGTAAGCATCACCTAAAGATAAAAATTACAGCGATGATGAGTTTGCTCGTGGAAGGTATTTGCTTCAGTTTACCAGTCCTCTTTTATGGTTATTTCAGTGTTAAACCCTAGATCAATATTCTGGATGAAATTGTTGTTATATTGTCTATTCAAGTTTGTTTTCATATATGCCCACCCATCTATCTATTCATATTTAAACTGTAATTTCACATAAATTTCTCAACTGCAATTGACAAGAGGCATTGAAGGTCTACATAGGAAGTATGTGTTTCTTTGGGTATTACATCAGAGGTCATGAAACATCAACAGTAATTTCAACCCTGATGTTAAGTAGCTTAGCAATAACAATCACTTATTATTCCTAGCTTAAATGTTCTATCTCATGGGTGAAGGTGCTCATGTCAGATACATTTCAAGTTATCTTCCAGCCTAACAACCAAGGCTGCAACGAGGAGGCAGTGAGGACTGTGAAAAGACAGCATGGTATTTGGGCAGAGGTTATATAATCAGGCAAGTGCTGATTTGATTATTAGCTCCCACCCAGATCATCCCTTTAGTACTGGGTTGATCATGAGAATAATCTACTTACTGGTGCTTCAATTACTAATTTACCGAATAAAGATAACAAAATGTCCTCATCTAGAATGCTTTCCCAAGCCTTGAGAGTATGTTCTCCATACTTACAATAATCAAGTCATGCTTGGCTTCAAAATAAAATAAGGAAAAGGCTTTCTGTTTATTCAACTTGTGCTTGTCCAGAATCACCTTATTCCAGGGTTGTAATAATAATAATAATAATAATAATAATAATAATAATAATAATAATAATAATAATAAGGTAGCTGATAAGAAAGCAGAGAGGACCAGGACCAGTTGTTTGTTTGTTTGTTTGTTTGCTTGGGCTTTCTTGTCAATATCATGAATATATGCAGAAATCAAACTAAAATAAAACTCTGGACAAAGAAACAAGAATCTGTATCATAGCCTAAAGGACACTGGCCACTGGCCTAGAGCCGTCAAGTTGGGGGAGGAGGGTTTGAGAGCCTTGAGATAAAGTAAGCTTGTAAAGGGTGAGAGGGGAGAGTCTAAAACATGTTTGGAAAAGTACACACACACACAAAGGTTAGTGGGTTCCAAACCACTGACGTGTGAAAGGAAGAGAGCATTCCAAAGCAGGGAAAAAGTCAAATGTTCAAGAGAGTGCCATGAGCAAGCAAAGAACAGGAGCATTAAGTGTGAAGAAGGCTGAGCGTCTGCAAAAGTAATCACATCTCAAATAGTCATTTCAGAAAGAAAAGAATAAATTCACAAAATGTATTAGGCTAGCACAAAGACCTCTGCAGTGTGGCTGCTGATCGTGATTTTTTAATACTTCTAATCTGTCTGCAAGGCTTCAGCAGCACCCCAGTTGTTATGATATAAAAAAATGAGTATGTAGCTCTTTTTTCATAGGGGGACAAACAGTCTGGTGTCTCCAAGAAGTGGACATAAGTCTTAAGGCCCAAAATTAAGTCTTTTGGAAATATTCCTTTAAAAAGACAATATATAATGGTCTGTGCAGATGCATAACACAGTCTTGGATGCAAGTAAAGTGATATAAAATCTAAGCTTCATCATCTCCTAATATATTTGCCTCTGTAATCAAGGACCTTTAATAAAAGACATAATGAGCTAGTCTTCATTTGAAAAATCTTCAGTAATCTTCATAGTTCCAATGAGTGAGCAAGGAAGGAATTACTTCATGTGGACTAAAAATTCAATCTACATAACTTGGGGTTTACTAATGATGTAACATTTACTGTTTCAGTGTTATATTACAAAATTTAAGAAAGTTTACAATCTTAGCAAAAGCTTACATTAATATACTTCATCTATATTTTTATAATTTCCAAACTCATTTCCAAAGTAGAGTATTTGACATTCATTTATATGAATTATTGGTAAAGAAAGAGTTAGAATACAATAAGTAGATTTAATGATCAAATATGCAGATTCTTAATGACTACAGTCTATTTCCATAAATTTTTGTCATAAGAACATAGTCTGTATAGTAATGAAGATCACAAAGCCTAAAACACATGCTATATGTAAGGATGAAGGAGAAAGAGCTGCACACATGTGTGTGCACAACTGTCTGACACTGTGATGGGAAGTGGGAAAGTAGTTCTTTGGCTAAGGTCATGCACAAGCAAGACAGAATTCTTTACTCTTTAAAGTATCTGAATTATGACTCAATTATCACCCACCTTTAACGGTTATAGCTGAGAGGTCTATGTTCAAATGAAATGACTAGCTAAGTAACAAAACACATCTTCAGTGAAAATCTTTTAGCCATACTTCTCTTTGGTCTCTGATACTGAAATTCAATAAACAATAAACTGTCTAAGTTTACCAATACTCATCATTCTACTGGAGATATTTCTTACTTCTGCGACTTTCCGGGGTGTAATGCTTCCTTCATACGGACAGCCCAGGGCACAAGAGACATACCTATATTGAAAATACAGAACAATATGATCTTTCATTTCCAAATTTCCAAATGAATAACAAAAATACATCAAGCTATAGCAGTGGTTCTTGACCCGTGGGTCTTGACCACTTTGATGGATGGAAACCCTCTCCCAGGTCTCCTAAGACCATGCAGTATATCAGATGTTTACATTATGCTTCAAATAATCGCAGTATGGAGTAGCAACAGGAATAATTTTGTCATTGGGGGTCACCACAACATAAGGAACTGTATTAAAGGGTCACAACATTAGGGAGGTTGAGAAACACTGTACTATAGCATCACATAAATATTCAAAGCAAGAAACACTAGTTAAATGTATTTGTTCAGAATGTTGTAAATTACATATTTAAATAGCCAAGTCTCTAGAATTATATAGAGCTAACATACAAAAATGAAGTTTCTCTCCATACATCTGTCTGGATATTCTGACAAAAAATAAGATACAGCCATTATTCGTTTCCAACCTCAGGAAGCAGTCACCACCCCAGAATCCACCTTATTTCTCTCATGAGCTTATCTAAATTGTTTCAAATAGAATAATGTCTAACGGGTTTAAAGGTTCTAGATAAGACATTCTGTGAGCTTCCTCAGGAATTCATTTCCACTTAAAGACGGTGATCCCTTTCCATATTATTATCAAGCTCGATGACAAGACTATTGTAACTATTTTTAGCTTATCTCCAACTCCACTTTATCAAAACATCCTCAGACACTCTTACAATGGAGTGTTAAAATAATGCATCATATGTCTGGTTTTCAGGGTGAAGAAAGACACCTGGGGAGAGGGGGATGATGGAAGTAGGGTTGGATCTACAGCTCTTGGTCTAGGATAAGAAAGCTTCTAGATAGCACATGCTATGTTTACAAAGGAGGCTAGACTTTGAGACTATTCAAAACTATTCTGAGGCACGCAGAATATTCAGAAAAGATCCTGAAAATGAAATTTGATTTATAGAAATCAAGTTTTCATAAAGTGGCCATCAGAGGGAAGGTAGGAGCAAAAAGAGAACATGCTACCATGTTCATTGATCTAAGCTGTGATTCATTAGAAAACTCAAAATGAAATTTCAAACAGAATTTAGATACACACTGAGTGGGCTAGTACACACTGGTTGTCAGATGTAGCTTCATTTGGAGGTATTAATATACATAAAATTTAGGTTTAAGGAATAGAATAGACAAGATGTTTAACAAGCCCATCACACAGTTCGAAGGACAAGGAAGAAGAATTCAAATTTGTTGAAACGTAGCTTGTGCTTCCAGTTCTTATATAAACTTTATCAACATTTTAGATAATTCTTAAAGTATAACCAAGATACATGATAAAAATGGCATAGCACTAGAGAAAGTTGTATAAAAGAGGAGAAATTCCAAACCAAATGGTTATTACAGTATTGTGCAAAAACTGATTGATTACATTTGTTCTAAGTTCCAAACAGTAATATGTGACTAAATATAAGACCTAATAAGATCTAAGGTACCAGTTATATATTTTATATTTTATTTTATTTTATTTTATTTTATTTATTTATTTCTTTTTGACAAGGTTTATCTGTCTAGCTTTGGCTATCCTGGAACTCATTCTGCTGATCAGGCTGGCTTTGAATTCACAGAGATCTGCCTGTCTCTACCTTACAAGTGCTGGGATTAAGGGCATGTGCTACCACAGCCTGCTTCATATTTTCCTTTTAACTAAGTTAAATAAGAAAAATAGTGTCAATAAACAACAGTAAATTCAAATTGTTCAAAACACGCATCCCATGCTTATTCAGCTTGTTGCTAGCTGTGAGTCTGTCCTGCTGGCTCCTAAGGCCTAAATCGCTATATGGGTATTTTCATTCATTTCTCACCAGTGGGCTTCCAAGGTATAACGTTTTCTGGTTTCCCCTCCACTGAACTTTATTTTCATAGGACCTTTCTCAATTTTGTGTGTGCCTTCTTTGACTTATTTATGCAAGGAGTTATTTACTACAAAACACATGCAATATTCCACAAACTATGTCTTTATCTGACTTTAAGATACTTAAATTGTACAATGGGAGAAAAAGCATCTTCAACAGATGGTGCTGGCATAACTGGATGTGGACATGTGGAAGAATGAAAATAGATCCACATCTATTACCATGCACAAAACTCAAGACCATGTGTATCAAAGACCTCAGCATAAATTCAGTTACACTGATTCTAACACAAGAAAAAATGGGAAGTAGACTTGAACACATAGGCACAGTAGACTACTTCCTAAATATAATACCAGTAGCATAGTTACTGAGAGCAATAATTACTAAATAGGAACTCCTGAAACCGAGAAGCTTCTGTAAGGCAAAGGATATGGTAAATAAAATAAAACGGCAGCCTACAGAATGGGAAAAGATCTTCACCAATCCCACATCCGACAAAGGGCTGATCTCCAAAATATATAAATAACTGAATGAAATAGGCATAAAATACCAAATAATCCAATTAAAAATGGGTACAGATCTAAACAGATAGTTCTCAATGGAAGAAACTCAAATGCCAAAAGATATTTAAGGAATTGCTCAACATCCTTAGCCATCTATGAAATGCAAATCACAAAATGACTCTGAGATATCATTTTATACCTGTCAGAATAACTAAGATCAAAAACACTGATGACAGTTTATGCTGGATTAGATGTGGATTAAGGGGTATTGGTGGGAGTGCAAACTTGTACAGTCACTTTGGAAATCAGTATGGCAGTTTCTGAGAAATTTGGAAATCAATCTACCTCAAGACCCAGTGATACCACTCTTGGGCATGTACCCAAGTGATGCACATTCATACCACAAGGACACTTGCTCAACAGTATTCATAGAGGCATTATTCATTAATAACCAGAACCTGGAAACAATGTAGATGCCTCTCACCCAAAAACAATGGATAAACAAAATGTGGCACATTTATACAATGGAGTATTTATTACTCATCAGAAAAAAAATGCCAACTTGGGATTTGCAAGCAAATGGATGGAACTAGAAAAAAAATCCCAGACTCATAAAGATAAACATGGTATATACTCACTCATGAGTGGATAATAGACATAAAGAAAAGGATAGCCAGACTACAATCTACAACTCTGAGAAGCTAGGTAACAAGGAGGACCCTAAGAGAGACATACATGGATGCCCCTTGGTAGGGGAAATAGATAAGATTTTCTGAGTAAATTGGGAGTACAGGGGTTAGGGGAACTGAGGAAAGGAAGGGACAGGTGAAGGGGAGGAAGGAGAAGAACCTAGGGGAATGGATGGTTGAGTTGGGGAGGGACAGAGAGGAAGAGCAAGGAAAGAGATATCCTAATAGAGAGAGCCATTATGGGGTTAGGGAGAAATTTTGTGCTAGGGAAACTCCCAGGAATCCACAAGGATGATACAGCTAAGACTACAAGTAATAGTGGAGAGGCTGCCTGAACTAGCCTTCCCCTATAATCGGATTGATGACCACCCTAATTGTCATTATAGAACCTTCATCCAGCAACTGATGAAAGTTCCAAAGCTAAGCACTGGGCCAACCTCCAGAAGTCCAGGCTAAAAGAGGGAGGAGGAATTATATAAGCAAATGGGTAAGAAACATGATTAGGAAACCCACAGAGACAGCTGACCTGAGCTAGTGGGAGCTCACTGTCCCTAAACTGAGAGTTGGGGAACCTGTATAGGACCAATCTAAGCCCTCTAAATGTGGGTGACAGTTCTGTGGCTTAGGCAGCCTGTGGGACCACTGGCAGTGGGATCAGTATTTTACCCTAGTGCATGAACTGACATTTTGGAACCCATTTCCTATAGTGGGATACCTTGCTTGCTTGATGTGGAGACAGGTTTGGTCCTGCCTCAACTTGATATGCTAGATTTTGTTAACTCCTTATAGGAGGACTTAGCTTTCTGAGGAGTGGATACACAAAGAGTTGGGTGGGGAGAAGGTGGGGGAGTGGAAGGAGGGAATGAAGGGGAAACTGTTTTGGCATGTAAAATGAAGAAAAAAACCTTTTAGATAAAATATTTGAAAGAAAAAAGACAATTACTTTCAGTTAAAAAGAGAGAGAGAGAGAGATACTTAAAGCAAAGTTAGCACACAAAGGCCCATACTCCCAAGTATGTTAATCTCTTTTCTCAGATGTTCTATTGAAGACCTCAACATAAAACCAGATACACTAAACCCAATAGAAGAAAAAATAGAGGAGAGTCTTGATCTCATTAGCACAGATAAAAACCTTTGGAACAGAACACTGTTATCACAGGCACTAAGACCAACAACTAATAAATGGAATCTTGAAACTGGAAACCTTCTGCACCATCATTCAGACAAAGTGGAAGCCTATACAATGGCAAAAGGTTTTTCCAACTACAAATTCATAGAGGGCCAATATTCAAAACTATACTTTTAGAAAGTAGATATTAAGGAAACAACCTAATTTTAAAATGGAGTACAGATCTAAACAGAGAATTCTCAAATGGCTGGGAAACACCTAAAGAAATGTTAAACATCCTTAGTCATCTGGGAAACACAAATCAAAACTACTTTAAAATTTCACTTTTTTGTTGGAAATAGATTCTTCTCTCACACAATATATCCCAGTGACAGATTGCCTCCTCTCCACTCCTTCCAGATCCCCCAACACCTCCCTTGTCTCCCAGATCTACTTGCCCTCCATTTCTTCTTCAGAAAAGAGCAGGCTTGAAGAAATTATAGCCAAACACAACAAAATAAGATACAATAAGACAAGGCAAGAACCCTCATATTGAAGCTAGATGAGGCAACCCAACAGGAAGAAAACAGTCCCAAAAGCAGGTATAAGAGTCAGTGACATCCTCTCTTCCACTGTCAGTCCCACAAAAATACTAAGCTAACAGACATAATATATACACAGGGGACACAGTAAAGACCCATGCTGGCTCTTGCTCCCTGCTCCAGTCTCTGTGAGCCCCTATGAGCCCTGCTTAGTTTATTAGGTAGGCCATGTTCTCCTGGCATCCTCAATCCCCTCTGACTCCTTCGGTATTTCCTCAACCTTTTCTATGGGCTTCCCTGATCTAAACTACTCAGAAAGGCTAAGATCAATAAAACAAATGGTAGCTCATACTGGTAGGGATGTGGAGTAAGGGAACACTCACCCATTGCTGGTGAGAGTGCCACTATGGAAATTAGTGTGGCAATTCCTCAGGATGATAGGCACCGATTTACCTCAAGATTCAACTATACCACTCTGGGGCATATACCCAAACGATGCTTTATACTATGACAGAGACACTTGCTCAACAATGTACATTGATGTTCTATTCATGATAGCAGAAATAGAAAATAACCTAAATATCCCTCAACAGATGAATGGATAAAGAAAATGTGATACATTTACACAATGGAACATTACTCAGCCATTAAAAAATGAAATATGCAGGTAAAAGTTGGAACTAGAAAAAAAATTATCCTAAGTGAGGTAACTCAGACCCAGAAGAAAAATTGTGCTATGTACTCACGTATATGTGGATATTAGTCAATGATAACCAACATACAGTCTGCAGAGCCACAGAGGTTAGGTATAGGGTAAGAAACTAGGGTTAAACAAATAGATCTCCCTAGGAAAAGGAAATAGAATAGATGGTTATGGATGGATGAGGGAGAAGGTTGGAACAAAAAGGATAAAGTGAAGAGAAGAGAGAAGACGGAGACAAGAGGGGGAATATGGGAAGAGATGGCTAAAACTAAGGGTCATTTCATAGGTAGTATGGTAACCTAATATAGTAGAAACTTTATATATATATATATATATATATATATATATATTATTTGGTGATTTCATTTCTATGTATATCAGGTAAATGAAATCACCAAATAGTAGAAACATAGAGAAGTTGAGTTTGTACCTGTAAAGAGCCTTAACCCCTATGTGTTACCATCTTTGGCACAGGAAGGTAGTCTGTGCTTTGGTAAAAGGAGAAAACTAAACACCAACCCAACTACAAAGCCTTTGATCTGCAATGGTGACCTGCCTGCATGATAGTCTAGTGCAATGATGACATGAAGCTTATGGAAGTAACAAAACAATACCTGATTTGACTTAAGGTCCAATACACAAGTGTTGACAAAGGTTTCTGTCCCACCTGGTCTTGCAGCCATTTAGTCCCAAAGAAACACACAGAGGCTTAAATTAATTATTAACTGGTTGGACTATTAGCTCAGGCTTCTTATTAACTCTTATATCTACATTAACTCATAATTCTTGTCTGTGCTAGTCATGTGGCTTGGTACCTTTTATCAGTTAGGCATTCTCATCTTGCTTACTCTGTGTCTGGGTGACAACTTCAGACTGAGCCTTTTCTCTTCCCAGAATTCTCTTATTCAGGTCACCCTGCCTATACTTCTTGTCTGATCACCCTAGCCTATACTTCCTGCCTGGCTACTGGCCAATTAGCATTTTATTAAACCAATACAAGTGACAAATCTTTAGAGGGTATAAGAACATTGTTCTTTGGGGTCCTGCCAGCAAGCTCTCAAGTAAATACACATGGAGTCCTATTCTTACTTGTGAATGCCCAGCTTTAGCTTGGCTTGTGTGTCCCACAGCACACAAGATGGAACCCATTCCTGACTCTGTTTAGGTGACCAAGAACCTGAGACTAGACAGCCCAGTAACCTAGTATAAAACATGTACTAGTGTGTTACTGAAAGAATGTAGTAATAAAGTGACTTCTAATGACATCCTGCTATATTCATAGGTCAGCACCTTGTTCAGCCATTATCAGAGAAGCTTTTTCCTGCAGCAGATGGGAATAAAAACAGAGATCTGGCAGCCAGACAATAGGCAGAGATTGAGAGACCTTGAAATACTCAGCTCTAAAAAGGAAAAGAGGAAAAATAGATCAAGGGGCGAGAAAAGAAGGAGCCAGCTACCCAGCCACACAGCCAGACATGGAATAAGAAGAAAAGGAATAATATTAAGAAACAGTGAAAAGTAAAAGCCCAGCGGCAAAAGGTAGATGGAATAACTTAACTAAAGCTTGGGTACAAACAAGCCAAGCTAAAGCTGGGTATTTATGAGTAAGAATAAGACACTGCGCACTTACTTGGGAGCTTGGTGGCAGGCCCCCAAAGAACAAAGAGTCAAAGAGTTAAGAAAAAAAATGAATGTCTCCATCAAATCCCCCACTCCTTCTGGTCTCTGTGTCTATATCTGATATGGTATATGAAAAAAATATTTTCAATAAAAGGAGAAAGAAAGAAGAAAAACAAAGCATGGTGGTACATTCCTATAATTCTGGGTGGGTGGGAATTAGAGGAGTTACACAATTTTGAGGTCAATCTTGGCAATTTAGAACAGACAATAACATAACAAGACCTTGTATCCAAAACACAAATCAGAAAGAAAGAGAGAGAGAGAGAGAGAGAGAGAGAGAGAGAGAGAGGAAGAAAGAAGGAAAGAAAGAAAGAAAGAAAGAGAGAGAGAGAGAGAGGGAGGAGGGAGGGAGGGGAATGGAGAGAGGGCTGGAAGGAGGAATGAAGAAAGAGAGAGGAGAGAGAGAGAGAGAGAGAGAGAAACTGACCATCATCCATCCAATCTGAGTCCCCTATTTTACTCTGATGTTAGGTTACATTCATTTACATGAAATATTGGTGTGGGACGTTCTTCTGTCTATGTGTTGTTTTTGTTTTTACTAGTTAATGAATAAAGAACTGGCTCATTCTATAGCATGGGAGGACGAAGGCAGGTTCAGAGAGAAGCCAAGGAGCTATTGAGATAGACGCTGGGAACTTTAGTTGGTAAGCCACAGCCACATGGTGCTATACAAATTAATAGAAATGTGTTAAATTAATATAAGCGTTAGCCAATAAGAAGCTAGAGCTAAGGGGCCAAGTGGTGTTTAATTAATATGGTTTCTGTGTGGTTATTTTGGTTCTGGGCAATGAGGATGAACAAGTGATCCCTCTTCCAGCAAAATATAAACCTTTAACCTTTAAGTAAATACTCTACATATGAAAAAAATACGTCAAAGCAGATGTCTAAGTTTTAGTTTTATGTACCATATTTCAGTAACCAATTATTTCATGTTCTTTTGCGGGCCAAAATCTAGGTCTGTTTAATGGTGGAAGGTAAAAGGTAGCTTTATAAGCATCTTCTGCTACTAGGAGATGGTGATATATACACAAGCAAGTTCCTAGGAGGGAGACTGTACAGTGGAAGCCATTGTACAGATAGTCATTCAGAAGCTGCCCACTGCACACCTAAAAACAGAGCTCTGAATAAAGAGACTCATTATCCCTCAAAGTAAGGTTGCCCTCGCCTTCAAGGTCAGAATCATAATCCATGTGGCATCCAGCCTCAGGCAGAAACAAGGGCAAGACACACAAACTGTGCAACACGATTTAGATAGATGGCTTGGCTAATTCAGGTTGAAAACTGGATGTTTTGAATAAATGTGTTGGGCTATAAATCATTCCTTGAAGTGAAGTTGGGGGAAACTACCTTTTGTTTTTGGCAGTTGGGGAAGTTGCTGTTCTAAAAGTTGAATGTTCAACAGAACTGATCAGCCAATTGGAAAACATTGCATAGTGGAGGAACACCTTTACCTTTACAGTGAGTGTCTTCCACTAAGAAATAGATCACTAATATCTCTGATGCAATATATTTTGGAAACAAAGCACACTTGGTTTAGGTTGCTTTTGATTGACAGGTAAAAAGGTAAATAAGGACTGCACTGATTGTGATTGGAAGAAAATCTTATGTCTCACCTCTGTTTAAGTAGTAATAAATATTATTTACATTATCAGAACAAGTTATTAAAATAAAACATTAGATTACACAATTATCTTTGCTTTCTGAACTTAAATAAAATCTATAAGTTTTTAAATATTGTTTAATTAATAATTTGCCTTATTCTTTAGTCTAATAATTTCATTTTAAATTTTTTTTTGGAAAGTTGAGAATAAATGCCACAAATGCTGTTCACAGATATTTATTCTTGCATTTTGTAATGTTTTGAAAATAGATAAATGAATTAGGCTCCTAGTAAAAAAGGGAGTGATACGCTTAAACCTCACATAGCTCAGATGTCAGAGGAAAATGACAGCCCATATCAGTCTAGCCAGACACATATCTTTCATGTTTTATGCTTTGAACTAGACTTTTTATTTATAATATACATTTACAAGGACATGAAGTTGGGAGAGGCATGCAAAAGTGAAGAAGAGAAAACGGGATTTGGAAATAATGGGTGATTAACATGATCAAAGTGTGTGTGTGTGTGTGTGTGTGTGTGTGTGTGTGTGTGTGTGTGTAAGAACTAATAAAACACAAAAATAAAACAGAAAAAGAGAATCTTATTTAAATTCAATGCAAAGTTAGGGAAGAAAATAAAGTACTCAAACAATTAAGGATCACACTGCTATAGTTATATTTCTACAAATGGATACTCCTGTGAAAATTTCAGAAATAAACTTCAAATTGAGATGAAAAAAAAAGCAGTGTGTTGGGAAGTCCACATTTTTCTACATTACAACTCTGCAATTAAATATCCACAGTAGTCCACTGATATAGTTTCATGCTGAGTTTTATTAACTTTTCAGTGAGAAACACTTTTCTCCAAATATTGTTCACATTATGAAGTAGACAAAGGTATTTGTATGCCCTTTGTAAGGGTAAGAAATGCAAAACAACTCAGTGGATTTGAATTTGAAGGTTTATAGACTTTTCATTGTGGTTTTATAATTTGATCTTAAAATAAATACATTATTATGACGATTGGTGTGTATTATCTCGGATTTAAATTTTCTACAAGCTCTTCACATGAAAATTATCTATTAAACTACAAAGATAATTAGATACTTTTTTAAAAAGCTTCCTGGTAGAGAGTTGAGAAGATAAATTTCAATAGAAAGCATAGTGTGGTATACTCTAAGTCTGTTTGTTCTCCAAATGACCTAGGCTTAACTCCAGTCATCACAACTTCCTTCCTCAAAATGTCTTTAACATTCCACTGGTTGGTTTTGTGTGTCAGTTGGACACAGCTAGAATCATCAAAGAGGAAGGAGCTTCAGTTAAGGAAATGGCTCCATGAGATCCAGCTAGAAGACATTGTTTTCAATTAGTGATCAGTGGGGGAGGGCCAAGCCCACTGTGGCTGGTGCCATCCTTGGGCTAGTGGCTCTAGGTTCTGTAAGAGAGCAGGCTGAGCAAGTCATGGGAAGCAAACAATAAACAACTTTCCTCCATGGCCTCTGCATCAACTCCTGCCTCCAGGTTCTAGCCCTGTTTGAGGATCTGTTCTGAATTCTTCCAATAGATCTAGAAGTGTAAGCCAAATAAACTCTTTCCTTTCAACTGGCTTTTCGATCATGGTGTTTCACTGCAGCAATAGAAAACCTAACTAGGACATGCTTTATTATTATTTTTAAATTTTTCAGTGCTGGTGATCATTGAGCCAAACATCTTCTCTTATTAATTATTGAATTTTTATGCCACTATGGATTTTGCTCACCTCAACTAAAAGAATTACAAGGTACAGTTAAATCCATTTCCCAGAATTAATTGTATTATCATCATATCTGAATATTTATATGATTATTAGAAAGTAAACTACTGTCTTTCTTCAATAACAAACAATTTATTGCATTTTTTGCCACGTATAGGAACAACTCCAAATCTATGCTGCATCTGCTCACCTTGGAAGCAGGCAAAAACAAGTGCCGATTTTCCCCTTCCTTTGATTCCACCATGCTAATGGCCTCCTTATCTTCCTGTCTCTGTTCTCTACTACCCTGTTTTCTAATGGTTTGCACACGGCTCTATTGTAAGAGTCCCAGGACAGTGAATTCAGGAATGACATTACATGATAATGTCATTCAGAGAAGCCATGTAAACTCCTAAAAGAGAAAACTGGCTTTTTGATCTATGACAATTTTTCTTCCTCTGTTGCCCTTAATGGGATTTCTTATAATGAAAGCCAGCAATGTAGATCCAAAGCAATACAGTTCCTACATGAAAAGCCAAAGGGTAAGGATCTCAAATACACCTGCGTTTACAGAAACAGCTCTAATTTACTGACATATGTGACTCTGATACGACACATAACTACATCTGGATAGCTGAACCTTAATGTCAGATTCACATCCCAGCTCCCCTGGTATCAATCCAATTTCATATTCCATAGGCTAGAAACATGGTAATTATTACTAATGGGATATAATTACACAGTGATTACTATAAATAAATACGGTTCATAGTGTGTGTGTGTGTATATATATATATATTCATAAATGGTGGTTTGTAAGTGTACTCTAAAAACAGATACTAATGAAATGAGTTGGGTTTCGTGAGTACCCTCGTACTGGGATAGCCATGTGCCTTGCTGAGCTGATAACCTCCTCGAACCTTCCCATACTTTCTTCAATGGAGCAGTTAATATTCTTCTTGCTGAAAGATTCAGAAGCAGCACCAAAAACTGCTATCTCAGTGGCCCCAGCGGCAACCTGAAAGACACAGTGTACAACCCAATTCTAATATGTTCTATGAATGGTAGCAGGAGAGAGACTACCCTAATGGCAATTCTGTGTTCTCATGTTGCCTTAAGATTTAAAGCCAGATTCCTCTCTTTTTGCCACTTACACTGTTTTGAAATGGAAAATATTTTGTAGTAACAAGAATATTCCACAAACTAAATATTCTTAAGATTATGAGACACATAGAACACAGTGATGATGATGAACCAGCTAATTCTGTCTTTCATCACGTTATCCTCAAAGCACTTTAACCATAATTATGGAGGAAAAACATGTACCCCACTAACGCCTGCATTTTTAGGAGATTATTTTAAAACCAATTGTTGAAAGAGAGCAATATAAACTACTTGTTTTTCTTTTCTTTCTATAATCCAGCAGAGAATGTCTTGCCAACAGAAAATATTTTCTCAATTCATCACTTAGATTTTGCTGTCTATTTCCTTTGCCCCTTTGTTGTATTTATACCACCATACTACTACACACGACCACTGTGATAGTAATTTCAAAAGTCAAGCTCCCAAGATTTATAAGATTCATTGACAAAACATCATTTTAATGTTTCACTCACAGGCCCTCATCTCTGATCGCCTGTTAATACATTAAGAAGAAAAAGAATTTGTTTTTCTTCCAACATTTAGTTTTTGTTCCACTATTCAAATGTGAATTTTGAACAAATTAAATAAAAATTCTATTTCATTAATAGAATTAATTAATATTCTTTGCCAGTAATGTTAGAACAGAACATTGCCTGCATTTTTTGTAATCTAAAAACCTCCTGTAACTATTATTGGGCTCATTTTACAAATGTGGCACAAAGTTGTTTGTCATCCAATTTCAGGTATTAGTAACTTTCTACACCACGCTTTGATTATAAACCCACAACTCCCATGACAATATTTATTCTGTTGTTAAACTATAGTTAGGATGTATCCTGAGTATTTTGTCTAAGATAGAGATCTTCTCTTCTTTTTGCAAGATTTGATGATAGCGATACTCTTTAATTTTATAATGCCATGAAATTATATCAAATCAAATGAAGGATAAACAGTTCTAACAGGATATACACCAACAGTAGTGGACTAAATAGACTCATATAACTTCAACTTCAGGCACCATAGAATCAGATGGAGAGTTTCAAATACTAACTGACACAAGGAATATATATCAGAACATCTTAGCAACAAACATATGGAAAGGTTTTTGCAAAAAGTAATGTGACTCTTTGCTTATGTGTGCTCATTAAAATTCTTATTTAAATCATATAAATCTCTAAAGCACACAGAATCATAATAAATAAACAGAATAGGGATAAGTAAGTCACTAGAAGCAGATGCAATGACAGTGACTGGTTTTAAGCCAAGAGGAGAATCCATAGAAACAAAAGACTAGCCCCGAGATATTGACAAAACATTTATTTCAGGAATATTAGCAATTATAATGCTTCATCAATAAATGTTTAAGATATACTCTATATTATACTCTTAGGGATGCACAAAACAAACTTTCAAACTTTCATCCAAAATAGAGAATTATATTTTTATTGTCAAATTCTTGAATAGTTACACTTAGCAAGCAATAAGGGGAGCATTTTATGTCCTAACAATGTCATGGGGAATCTTGAGCTCTATGTTTTTAGCTTTTTAAGCTCTTCAGAACAATAAAGGCAATTTTAGAGAAACAATAGCAGACTTACAGCATGGTGAAAACCCTGAAGATTTGGTACAAGGACAGGATAGCGAACTCCTGGGCACTGATGAATGCCTCTCATCACTTCAGTGTGATCAGCCATCTTAAATATATAATAGTTATATCTAAGTATGGAACTGAGCAAGGTATCAAACACATTATTAGCCTTCTGCATGAGTTACAGTTACATAGAAAACGTGTTCTACAAATTAATGTCTGAAATGAGGTATTCATGTGTAGTTACGGAAAAGTATTTCTCACTAACATTTGTCACAACACATAAACAGTGCTTTGCCTTTCAAATTCTCCATACTATCATGAGTGTCTGATTCTTGGATTATCAAATTACTGAAAAAAAATTGGTTAAAGAGAATGGCAGAAATCCTGGTTTTCTGTAATCACCCCTTTAATCAGATACTGCTATGTGAATTAGGAAGGTCATGCCTCATTATAGTGCATTTATGACAGTGGACTAAGAACTAAGAGCTTGAACATTTTGTATTACAGTTGTGTGCTATTTTAAATCAGCCATGATGCTATGTCTGGTTTCTTATACTTTTCCAAGTTCTCTTCCCTGTTGATGAGGACATAGATTATATTTATCCATCTGTTTGAAGGTGAGTATACTATGATTGTTCTAAAAAAATACTTAGAACAATTATAAGTGTTCTTATAGTGAGGACAATATTATGTGATTTCTAAAAATAGGTTATAAAAAGGAGACACAAAATACACCTGATATTTCAGGAGAAAGCCCCAAATCACCTATGCAATGACCTTAAGATGAGGCAGGCCTCCATGGAAAATATACATGAAGATGAACAGAGTCACCAAGCCAACAACCAGGGTGAGTCCCATATCTGTATTAAAGCAACTTCAGATGACTCTAGCCCCAAAGAACTCAGTTTATGGCTGTGATCCTAGAAACTAAATACAACATGTATTTATTTCTACCACCTAGATCTCAAATAACTCATTACATAGTAGAAAAGCTAGAACATTGAAAAATGGATATGGTTGGTAGAAGGGATACATGTGGCAGCAGTGTAAACACATAATTTGTCATGAGGCTATGGACATAAAGGAAGGTGATGACCATACTCAGTGGCATGTCTTTGAACTGGGTTTATATTAGTCAGAATTGATTTGTCTTGAAGGCAACATAAAGGCAGAGAATGAGTATTGAAATAGTGAAATGACTGAAACAAATTCAGAATCAGAAATGAATCTTAGGGAGGTATAAAAGTCAGCCCATTGTAATGGTCTGTCCTTTCCTTTAAAGAGACAGGCCCTGCTCACTCCCTCTCCTGTCCACTAAGGCAGGCAGCTCTTCCTTCCTGATTGCAGCCAAAGTCTCTTCCTTTTCGTCTCTCTCCCAAAGATATAGCTGCTGCTGTGGCTCTTCTCCTACTCCTCTCCTTTTCCCCCATCTCCCCTTCTCCCCTTTCCCTTCCATAACCCACTAAATAAATGTCCAACCTCACTTTGCATGGCACACTTGTCTGTCTAGGTCTCTCACCCACCACGCAGCTCCCTGCCTGGGTCTCATGGCCCACTGCCCACTGCCACCACTCAGAAAACAGTGCTGTTTTATTTTTACCATTACACCCATAAAGATGGGAGACAACTCATGGGCAAATCTGAGAATCAAGTGAGTGGTTAGATCTGCTGTAAAGAAACAACACATGACCAAGAACTCATAAGGAAAAATTATTAAGACTAATAAGAGGTGCATTTTACTCAAAAACTTAAGCCATACCATTTCACAGCCTTTAAACACACACACACACACACACACACACACACACACACACACACACACACATTAACAGTAAAGATGTCTGAAAAGGCCCTTGAGGTATCTTATTATTATCTACATACCTAAAATTACATATAATACTCATAAGTCAGCTTGTACATTACAGTTTAGGTAAAAATTTCACATGTGAGCTGACAATGCTCTTTCCAAAAGCCAAAGACAATACAATAAAGACCTGAAAGCATCCTCCCTGAGGTCTAGTTTTCATAGTGCCAGAAAGCTCCAAGGAAAATTTCAATGGAGGAAAGCAATCAGTAGTCCTACCCAGCTATGGTAATTATGAACTAAAATAACAATGAGAAAGGCATGATATCCTTAAAGGTACAATAGTGGTGCACTTAACTTAGTGGCAATGAATAGCCCTCAGACTGGACTTAAGGCCAGTTCAACAGGAGGGAACTAATGCCTGGGACTGGAAACCAAGTCACATATTTGAGGCTAGTGAGACCATGGCTCTTGGAAGAGAACCTCCAACCCCACTAAATGAGTGTAATTGCTAACTATAATCTAAATATTTATCCTTATACCCACAGATAAGTGTCGGTCTGACCCTTTATCAAAGAAATATCTCTTTCTATCAGAGAGCAACCATAGTAGAAAACTACACCCAGAGTAAAGGGAACAACTGACCATACAGTTACAATAAACCAAATGTAAATTTATTTTTAAATTATTTTATAAATATATAATTGATTACTTATTAAAAATGTAAGTATATTTGCATAATAATGGGATAGGTATGTTAAATTATTTACACATAAAAAGTAATGATTTACTGAATATTTGCTGCTGCCAGTTATAGATAAAAAATTTTTAATGCTTTTAGAGTTGACTAATATTTTAAATTCAAAATAATTAATGTTGAAAATATTGTTTTTCATGAATTCATAGCCCAAAATTTCAGAAATAAGTTAATTATCTTTTCAGAAATTATTATAGATTCTGTATATATCCTATGCCAAAATAGAAGTATTTTATAAAAATCTAGTAAGCTACTCAAAGAGCAATTATTTTTTTATTGATTCTAGGTATTAAACTCAGGACATTGCAGATATTGAACAAAAGTTCTACCACATCAAATGTGTGTGTGTGTGTGTGTGTGTGTGTGTGTGAGAGAGAGAGAGAGAGAGAGAGAGAGAGAGAGAGAGAGAAATGCATGTTTGCTGAGAATATATAGCTGTCTTTTACTGTCTGCCCCACTGAGCATGGAGCTAACTGACTGGGCAAGGCCAGTTGGCCAGTAGGCTCCAGCGATGCTCCTGATTCTACCTTTCTGATGCTAGGATTACAGATACATGCCACCCATCCAAATTTTTATATGGGTGTTGAGGCTACAAACTCAAGTCTTCATGCTTGCACTGTAGGCATTTTACTTTTTGCTGTATATACCAAACCTCCTTCAAACAAGTTTTAATGTCAAACACTTGGTGTAGGAGGTTCTGCTGTCTTATGTGTTGCTTTCATTGGTTGAATAAAGAAACTGCCTTGGCCTTTTGATAGGGCAGCACTTGGGTAGGCAGAATAGGCAGAACTGAATGCTGGAAAGAAGGACAGTGTGGCAGATGCCATGGTTCTCCTGCCCAAGACGGATGCTGGTTAGACTCATGCTGGTAAGCCACAGTTAAGTGGTGATACGCATTAATGGGGATGGGTTAAACTAATATGTGAGAGTTAGCCGATAAGACGCTAGAAATAATGGGCCAGGCAGTGATTTAATTAATACAATTTCTGTGTGATTATTTTGGGTATAAACTAGCCAGGCAGTCGGGACAAACAAAGGGCCCCCTCTCTCAACAAACACTCAAATGCAGTACACCCCAAATGTATAGTTATTTGATACATGCTGAAGAACAATGGTAGGAAGCTGTTTGAATGACCTGTTGTCAAAATTTAACTCTCAGGTTTCTGTAAGAGCAAAGACCTTTGTGTGCACAATAAAAGGCAGCACACATTAAGCATACAGTAAGCGTGAATCTGAGTGAAGGTGATCCAAGTGGTATTCATTGGTATTTAATGGTAGGATGGCACACGTGGCAAGTGGGCATCTCAGTGTTCACATCCAAGACTGTGGCGAAATTGTGCAATACCACACAGAGAAGAGCATCCAGAGACATTTTAGCTTCATGTGTGTTTGAATTTGTGTTCCTTTGGTTTCTGTGTCCTTAGAAAATTTTGCTGTCCCTATTTGTTTTATGTTTTGTCTGACTATTGCCACATTCAGTCATACAGACCCAGGTAGGCTTATAAAACACAGTTAAAGAATTTGTGATCTAAATAAATGCAAACTGTTAGAGCCACAAGTGTTATTCAGCAAATGTGTTGTGGGAGTAACTTCCGCTGCCTCAACCAATAATCACTGAAGCAGGAGCCCACAGTGCAGCGGGGAGCGACTTCCACTCCGTCAGCCAATAGCTGCTGAAATACCAGCCCACTGGGGCGTGGTATATTTCTCTTTTAAAAAGAGAAGCAGTTCCGGATAAGGGCTCTCTTGGTTCCGGCTCTTGGTTCCGGTGCTCGGTCTCGGCTGCTGCTCCTGGCTCCTGCTCCAGCGACTAGGCTCCCTTCCTGACGGTTTATGGTGTATGTAAGTTTTACCCCCCGCCAAATAAATAGCCCCTTAAAACATAACTGGTGTGGGATTGATTCGTTAATAGCCTAGCCCATTATATCTAGCCTCTTATTGGCTAATTCTTACATCTTGTTTTAACCCATTTCTGTTAATCTGTGTGTTACCACGAGGTCGTGGCTTACTGGGAAAGATTCAGCATGTCTGACTCTGGTGACTCCATGGTGGCTCTCTGTCTGCCTTCCTCCTCCCAGCATTTTGTTCTGTCTTTCCCACCTAAGTTTCTGTCCTATCAAAAGGCCAAGAAAGCTTCTTTATTCTACCAATGAAATCAATACAAATACAGAAGGACCTCCAGCACCACCCATTCCCCTCACCCCAATCTCTATTGTGATAACCACCAGCTTTGGGGAGGCTCAGACATGTTTGTCAGTAAGGGCAGGCATGCTGCCTTCCTATCTTTGTGAAATTCCTGTGTAGTCTATTTGCAAAGTTAGTTGTGGGGGATTGGTTTTATGTGGATTTGATTATTAGAACAAAGAGTGAATGATATCTCTCTAAGGCCCCATGGAAGGTCATTCTGTTGCCTGTACTGCAAGACGTTACACTGCTAAGGTATTTGGGGGAATGAATCCCATTTTGAAGGGGTGAAGAGTCATGGCTTCAGAAGGTTTCTACAGAATTGACAGTGACTGTCCAAAAGACAGGTGAGTATCCAAAGTTCTGCAAGTCATGTCCCCTGCAAGTTCTATATTTGTGGATCTGTCTAAGAAACAGTCAGCTGTACATTTGTATTGCAATTATTAACGAATCAATCCCACACCAGTTATGTTTTAAGGGGCTATTTATTTGGCAGGGGGTAAAACTTACATACACCATAAACCGTCAGGAAGGGAGCCTAGTCGCTGGAGCAGGAGCCGGGAGCAGCAGCCGAGACCGAGCACCGGAACCAAGAGCCGGAACCAAGAGAGCCCTTATCCGGAACTGCTTCTCTTTTTAAAAGAGAAATATACCACGCCCCAGTGGGCTGGTATTTCAGCAGCTATTGGCTGACGGAGCGGAAGTCGCTCCCCGCTGCACTGTGGGCTCCTGCTTCAGTGATTATTGGTTGAGGCAGCGGAAGTTACTCCCACAACACTAGGCAGTAATCTAATTAATAGAAATTCCATGTGGTTATTTTGGGGGTTAAGCTAGCCAGGCAGCAGGACACAGCCCACGGTTCTCATACTACAAATGGGTGAGCCCAGAGTTCAGGGACTTCAAGACTAGTGATCGTATTTAATGGTTTAGAATGCGAGGTGTTTCCCCTTGGATGCTAGTCCTTCCCAGGTGGTGTCACCTTTTCCTGGTACACAGCTTTATCGGGTTCTATCTTTTTTTTTATGATTCTGAAACGCATGTTGATACCATTAGTAATGTCTGTGTGAATTATAAAGACTGGGAACCTCATGGGAGAGGGAACAACGGCAAGGGCAAAACAGGAAAAGCAAAGAACGAAGAACAGCATGATCATTAGAAAGGGCATAGAAAGAATAAACAGAACGTGATGAAAGGATTTATGTGAGTTAATTTATTTCATTTATTCTCAGACCTAATTAGTCAGGTTTCACCTGCTGTAGTGAATCTTTTTGAATCCTGAAAAGTTTAGTGGGGCCTAGCCCCAACATAAACCTGGATAACAAACCTTTGAAATTTTCATTATACTTGGTTGGTAACATATTTCTCTCATTTTTACCAGCACTTTGGACAGTAGGAATATACTCCAAAGGTGTGAAAGTTTCATACAAAGATGCAGTCCAAAATTAGTGATGGTATAGACAACCAGAACTAGGGAAATGGTCACAGAGAAGTCATGGAGAGAAGATATAGATCTGATTTCCTCATGTCAGACATGAAACTCATGATCAGTCCATATGTGAGTTGATTTATCTGGCCTCTGTTTCATGTGGATTCTGGGAAAATTTTCATCCTGAGGAAAAATGGTTGATTAACAAAGGCTTCAGCTGGAAGGCAGGGTAAGGAGTGATGTCTACCCAACAAACTAAGGTACTACAAGCTTGCTTACCTGAAACAAAGATGGCACCCTGAGAACTTATTCTTAAATTAAATAGTGAGTATACTACAGTGCTTCCCTGATAATACCCTAATGAAATTATGATGATAATTTAAGCAAAATTCAAAGAAAAACAAGAATATAGATAGATGAGAGAGAGACATGCAGATATGCTATCTTATATCATATTCACATAATATAAATGAAGGTTAGAATGTCTGTGTTCCTATGTGTGAATACAAGCCCAAACTTTGCAGCTTGGTGGAACTCACAGTTTCCACACTCTTCAAGAATGCTAGCATAAATATTCTCCTCTTTTTAGAAATATGAACATAGAACAGAATATAAAATTTAACATTTACCTTACCTTACATTACAGTGGGGAATTGAACCAAGTCTGAATGTTTCTGATGAGCATAATCTTTGGCACCAGAAATACATAATAATTAAAGAGAAAAAATATTCAGTGTGTGGAACCTGCTGACATATGAAAGTTTGTCTGAATATTATACATGGAAAGGTTTGAGCAAATCGGTTTTTTACAATGTTTGTCAATATCACATGTGTACACAATGCACTGTAGTTACAGTTACCTTCCAGGAACCTCTTCCATCCCTTTCTCATTAAGTCCTTCTTCTCAGTGACCCCTCCTCCTCTCTTGTCTCCTGTACTCCCTCTCTTCCCTTCCTATTCTCATGTGTCTCCTCTTCCACTCTCTTTCCTTCTTTCTTCTTTAGACCCTGTGCAAGCAGCCAAAGCTGTTGTCTACTCCTGCCTGCAATGGTGATGCTGCATCCAGAAGACAGCACTTCACTGCACTCTCCTTATCCTTTGGTTCCTACGGTTCTTTTACCAGCTCTTCTGCAATATGCCCCCAGCCCCAGAGGGCTGGCAACAGTCTTCTTCGGGCCAAGCACTTAGCAGTCCCTTACTCTTACCCTCAGCATTTCATCCAGTTAAGGGTTCCTACTTGGACAGGTGCCCATTGCTGAAAGAAGCTTCCAAGGCCAAGGCTGAAAGGTGCACTAGTCCATGGGTATAAAAGTAAATATTTAGAGGGTGACTTTCCTGCATGTGCATTTGGCAAGACATTGGGAGCAAATTACCAAATAGGTCCTGTGACCAACCATCTGTTTTTAACTATGCCTTGAATGCCAGAGGCATAAATATCTCCCTAATAAGCAGACCTCATAACCAACCAGGAGCAGTTGATTATCCCCAAAACATTCGTGTCACTATTGTACCAATTAGTACAAAGCTGTGATAGGCAGAGCTGTATTGCAACATGCAAGGTCTAAGGAGTGGGACTCATACCCCAAAACAATTATATCATTGTGGCAAAATACCAGTACCCTCATCTATCCAGACAGTACAATATTGTAGTATGCACCATCTATAGCTAGGTTTGATGTTAATTCTTCTCCAAAAATCGGCATATCACCTTCTTTCACTAAGAAAGTATTAAAAAGCATTGTCACACAAAAAGGCAATTAATGCACAAACACTGAAGGAAATATTTTACAGAATGATCTCTCACATTCATCTCAGTTTTTAAAATTATTATCATACTTAATTTACAGATATGTGTCATATTTATAAAGTTTACATTTCTGTAATATGAGTTAACTTTTATCATTAGAAACTAACATTTTGTTGCCATACCTAAATAAAATCTGGTATCATAATTATTTTTATGAAAGAGGGTCCTCCAGTATCATATCCTCAGGAAGGAAGCTCCTTACCAGTGGGTGTTATTTATTCCTGGTATGTTCATAGCATTTCTATGTATATCTAGTTATTAATTCTTTTAACATACTATCTTAATTTTTTCCAGAAACAGACCTATACATAAGGACATATAGCTGTCCTTTCTCCCTGCTGACCAGTATCTTGAAGTATTTGCTTTTGTCTACCATCAGGACAGATCAGTATTCAGATCTTATTGAAATAAAATAGTAACGCTGGAAATTTTCGTTTAGCGTCTCCTCTGGCCAAGGCTGCCAGGGCTACTTTCTGTATGCAGGGATATAGTAAGTGGGGAAAAGGGGCAGATAAGAGAATACGCAGTTTCTTCAACACATGCCATCGATTAGTGGAAAAACATAAATGATGGGGTTTCAGACCCTATAACTCAAAACTCAATATGAATAGTAATTCTTCTTAAAGGTAACATTTGGAAACTTGGTAATGAGAAAAAAATGAGACTCGAGTGCTTCCTGACAATCCTGGGTGAAAGTGCTGAGGCAGCTATGAATAGCACTGTAGCCTGGATCCTATAACCACGTCCCATTCATAGACGCCTAGCACAAACCTCATCTATCTTAGCCTCAGTAGCACAGGGGAAACCTTGGTCTGCTTGAAGAAGTAAGACACTCTTAATAAATCATAGCCTTACAATAACAAACACAGGAAATCTCTGGAAAATTGAACATCCTTTTTTTTTTCTACCCAATACCCTGCTTGACTGCCAAAGCTAAAACGATCTGACACCAATCTCACAAAACTCAAGTCCAGAAGCCTTAAAACTAATTTGGTCTGGTGTATAATTTCCTGTCCTTCCTTGTTCAACTTAGCTTTTGTATGCAAAGGACCTTTGTAGTGCCGTCTATTGAGTGGAATGTTGATGTGTCTCAGAAGCTTCCAAGACAACCACCCCTCCTCTTCCCTTGTGAAAACGAAGAGATTCTAATCATAATCCACTGACATCTACAAATATTCATTTTTATATTACAAGACAAACACCACCTACAGGAATGGATTTGTGGGCTAAAAGCTGTAACATTAATGTCTAAGAGGGAAGAAATGAAAGTCATTTTTTATTCAATAACATTTCCCAGTTCAGGAAGATAAACATAGCAATTATACATTAGTTATTCTTTATTAGGGTCAATGCCTTTGGACCACCTGCCTGCTCTTCCCATATTAAAAATAACATGTTCCCAACATCATTCTGAAGTAGGAGCAAGAAGTTCCAAACTTCCCAGTATAGTTTTCTTTCTGTGCTTGTACAATTGTGTTGCCTGTCATTATTATGTACTATGTACTATGCCTTTTATATGTTAATAACATTGTAGCCATTGTTATTTCCCTTGCATGGAAGCATGAGGTATTTTTAAAGTGGGGGGGGGGTAAATTGCTATCAGTGTGTTTTGTTAGTAGAGTTTTGCATTCTTAACACTTTAAACCTACAAACTGGAGAGCTGCAGCAGAGAGGATAAGCCTGGGTTACCGACTCACTGCTGATCAGACATTATCAAAAGAAAAGGTTACGACAAAAGTAAGGTCTCATAACCATAGAAAGCATTGCTGTCACTTGTAAGACTGAGGCTTGGTTATGATATGGATGCTGGAGGTTTCTGCTTTAGTAAACAGTGAAAGCGGATCATCTGAAGGTGCCAGGTTGCTGAATGGCAACCTGCTCAGCATATGCTAGCTAGGCAGTTCTACCAGATTATAACTCATTCATGCTCACCTGCCTTTAAAATCCCTTTGTGTGTTTTCATTTTCCCAGCAACTGTATCCCCCATCCACTTTAACATTATAATTGCAGTGTTATGCCTACACTGTTATTCACTTCTGAGTCTAACAAAGAGCTCTATATAGTTTTTTATACAGAAAAAAAGTGAAAGCACTAAATGGGAGAATGAATAAGTGGAAAGGATCCAACACATAGAGAAATGAAAATGCCTTGCCACAGCATACCAGATATGAGTAAAAATCAGGTCTCAGATTCTCTACTTCATCAGAAAGCACAAGTTAAACAACAGACATAATGGTATCGCCAAAGTGCAGGAAGCCTGGAGGATATGGGGAAGGGGTGTGTGTGTGTGTGTGTGTGTGTGTGTGTGTGTGTTCAGATTCCTGGTTAACACCATTCTTTCTTTTTTATTGTTTTTATTGAGCTATATATTTTTCTCTGCTCTCCTCCCTTCCTCCCCACTTACCTTTTATCCTCTCCCATGATTCCCATACTCCCAATTTACTCAGGAGATATTGTCTTTTTCTATTTCCCATGTAGATTAGATCCAGGATTTTCTCTCTTAGGATCCTCTTTGTTGTCTACGTTCTTTGGGATTGCGAATTGTAGGCTGGTTTTTCTTTGTTTTATGTCTAAAAGTCACTTATGAGAGAGTACAAATATTTGTCTTTCTGGGTCTGGGTTACCTCACTCAATATAATGTTTTATAGATCCATCTATTTGCCCACAAATTTCAAGATGTCATTATTTTTTCCACTGTATAGTACTCTACTGTGTAAATGTACCACATTTTCCTTATCCAGTCTTCACTTGAGGGGTATTTAGGCTGTTTCCAGGTTCTGGCTATGACAAACAATGCGGCTATGAACTAAGTTGAGCACATGTCCTTGTGGTATGATTGGGTATATACCCAAAAGTGATATTGCTGGATCTTGAGATAAGCTGTTTCCTAATTTTCTGAGAAATTGCCATACTGATGTTCAAAGAGTCTGTACCAGCTCGCACTCATTCCAGAAATAGTTGCATCAATCTAAGATTAGTAGTGTCAATGCTGGAGCATAATTGACATGAATTTGCTTCAACATATTTGTATTTCAAAGAATATATACATATAATCTATAGTCTTTTTCATGTCAAATTTGAACAACAAAAGAGCTCAAATCCATTATTCTGTTATTCTAAAAGGTTTTCAACACAATTATCTCAATTATTATTAAATTACTATGGTACACCAGAAGTCCCCAAGTTATTTCTTCTGGGTCTTGTGTCTCCTACAGCCCTCTGCATGTAGGAGGCTCAGTCTGTAGACTCTCCAAAGGAGATAAATCAACAAAGCTGCCAGAGTAATTCCAAATAGGCAATGTAAAAATTCAAAATCAAATATTTCTGAGAGAAAATAACATTCATTGAATACATTTATGAAACTGTGAAAGAATTTAAACGAATTTGAAATGTATCCAATTAGATACAGAAGTGTCTTTAAGGAAACTAAAATGTTTTTGAAATTTTATCTCTATGTTTCATGGGGAAACAAAAATTTTGATAAAGACAACAAGCTCAAAAAACTAAATATAAGATGAGGTGCCATGTTTTATTATAGCATTTCATCTTGATTACTTTTATACATTCAAAGACAAAGGAAATCTAATTTGTTAATGGAAAGGTAACTAATCAAGTTAATTAATTATATTATTGAAAATCAGAATACATAAATTTCTGGGTAGAATAAATTTTAGAGTACAGGAAGAAAAAAACTAAAATAAAATTGGATTATACCTATGCTTAAACATTTAAAGAGCTCAACAATAACATTGCTGGAATCATGTCTGCTTTGCTTTTCCTTTGACACAATAATTAAGGTACATCTTAGAGAAGAAATTACTATTTAATCTATGTGTTGGGAAATGTCGAATTCTTGCCCAATGGATGTGGTTAAGAAGGCCATGCCTATGATGTGCCTTCATCAGCTTCTCCCCTGTGTCTGCCTTAACCTAAGCAGGTAAAAATGAACAAGAGATGGGCTGTGGAGGCAGGTTTCCTCCTCATTTGGCAACCTGTCATCGTGCCAACAGATTTTATTCACATATACATTCAGTTGTTTTTAAGACAAACAATTTAATAAAGGAAATGTGCTAGAGTGAGGAGAGTATGAACAGCCCAGGACTTATCATGCTAGGGCTAACATCCACTTTCTTTTAAATTTAGGGGTTTTAGATTGCAGGCTTTGTTCCTCTGTTGATTGCATTTACCTTTTAATCACTACCATGAAAAAGAAAATAGTTAATTATTTCTAGATCAGTTTTGAAAATAAATCTGTGACACTTGAAAAGTGAGAAATCCAATGACAATCCCTTTGTCACCTATCTTCCAGAAAGCCATACTTCAATTAAAATAAATAGTGGTGTCTTTCTTCCTTTTTTGAAACTTGTTGGGCTTCGTAATTGTCTCTACTGGCAGGTTATGCCAGAGCAATGCTATATAGATTACAAGCTTAGCTATACAATGCATATTACTTGTGAAGTGTTAAGCATCATCTTAGATGTCTAAAAGCACCACTGTGGATGACCTCGTAGAGAATTCTGAAAACTCTTAGAAAATCAGTAACACCCAGCCAGTCCCAACTCCCTAAGCCCCTTGTGCCCTCAAGTTTCGCTCTAATCACCATCTATTCTACCACACTACTAGTCCCTAAAAAGTCTCTGGAAGGCTTAGTGCAATTTTAGCTGAATGGTTTATGATTAAAAGACATAAGCAAAACTTATTGTTATTTTAAGTCACTGAATTTGTGGAAAATGTCTCATGTACACTGTGAAAACCTGTCTGATTCAGCTATCGGGGAGAGGTGATAATTACAAGTGTTTGAGTACAAGCATGCAGACACATTTGCACACACAAAATACATGCCACAGCGTACACATTCAGTGAAAGAAAACATATTGTATCCATTAAAGCAATCTACAGGATCTGTAACTTGTCCATTAAATACTAGAAACACGAGTGAGAGGGCAAAAACCATCTACTGTTTTCAATTTTCTTGAAGAGCCTGCATTGCGCCTTTGCAGGTAAAGGTTTTCTAGAACACCAGGAAATGGGTGCTAACATCACCAGAATTCTCCTAGCACAATTTCTCACATTTAGTCTCAAGAGTCATGTAATATCATTTGCATCATATCAATTAGCATCTTTACTCCTACCCACAGGTAAACATTGACTACACCTATGTATTTGACAAGTTTAAAAAAAACCCAATACGCTCATGTAAGCTGAGAAATAAAACAATATAGTCATTTAGTCTATGCCTCTAAAGAACATGTACAATTGGATCTTTTTGTAGCAATTATTTGAGGAAATATGATTAATGTTGATACCTGGGATGCCAGTTAAGAGGGGAAAATAAAATATGACTATCTCAGTGAATATTCTTGAAGATTGAGATGCCTGCTTGCTAAAGCTGGCTGAAGCCATTAAATGGATCTATCTCTATTACAGAAACTTGTATAATACGTACAGAGTATGATAATATTGGAGGGTTATATGTCACCATGTGGCTTTGACTTCCACGTCAGTCTCTAACAGCACAATGCTAAGCATAGAAGTTTGTAATCCATGTAGTTGTCCTTTTTGGAAACATAAAACTAAACATTTCTACCCTGTAGGTTGTCAGACTATGCTTTGAGGTAACACCAGGGACTTCTGGGTATAACCATGGATTCCTGGAAAAAAGGATAAAGAGGGTAACACCAGGAACTAGGAAGCATGGTCTTGGTTAATTTGGCCAGGATTCCCTTTGTGGAAATGACAGGGCCCAGTATATAATAGACCATAAGTAGAGTGAACATTCTCTCACGGGAATCATCCAAAGATGTTTCTGTTGCCTGGAAACATGACTATGTCTCAGAAACCAGCAATGTGGAGGCATTCTGCCCCCTTCCCCTCCCCTCCTCTTCCACCCTCTCTCTTATCTCTACAAAATTATTTTCTTTCTACCATCTACACTCCATAAGAAGAACAAAACCACAAAGGCCAAGGCAGAACAGATACAGAAGATGTGGTCTCCTATATTTCATAAATGCACATTTAAACCTGGTATGCCAATCCAGTAAATATACCTGCATTTCAATAAAGACTGAATTGTCCTCCACAATAGAATGAACATATGGAAAAAGGCTACAGAGATCTGGTTAATGTGTACCTTGATCCGACTTTTAAATGTTAGAGTGACTTGCAAAAAAATGCTACATTTTTCTACGCATAATATTTTCTAATCTTATTAAGAGTTAATTGGGAGCATGGGGACCATGGTAGAGGGTTGAATGGGAAGGGGAGAGGAATGAAGGGGAGCAGAGAAAATGTATAGCTCAAGAAAATCAATAAAAAAAACAAAAAAAGAAAACATAAGAAAAACACACTTCTTTTCCTTCTGGGAAAACTTTTTCCCATTTATTCCAATAGGTTGAAGCTTCATCAGGAACAAATAATATTTTTAACCAATCTATTTAATAATATATATATATATATATACAGTGTTGCACACCTAATTTATTCTTATTTTCAAAATAACATTCATTTTAATTATGTAGATAAAAGTATTTACAAATCAAAGGAAAAACTTAATGACTAACACAAAAATTTAGATCACTTTCAAAATTATGATAGTCACAATAATTTAAATAGCTTACTGTTAAGAGACACATGCAGGAAATCTGTTTTTAATGTGTTTTCTTTCTCATGCTAGTGTGTGTTCCATCTAACTGAGGGGCTACCTGGACTAATTTCAAAACTTCTTATATTGCATGTCACTCTAAGGAAATCTTTTTCCAGATAAGCTATAAAGAACATGAATTTCTTAATGGCAGGCTTTTTATCATCTGTGATCATTTAAATTATAGGTGCAGGATCCTGTTTTATATGGCACCCTGCTACCGTGGAACTTTTCTTTAAGCTATTTGAGTTAGCAGCTTCTGCCAAACAAAACAGTAGGAGGGAAACTGAAAAAAAAAAACTTTAAAATGCTAAAAAAAGAAGTAAGTGAAGAAGCAGCAATCTAAACATAAACTGGAGAACTTATTCCCATGACCTACATCTGAGACAGAACTGACTCCAGGGAAGCATAGAACTCACAGAATACCAAAAGGAGCCACAGACATTGTCTTTGGAACCAGAAATCACTCCAGACAACATATAACAAGTTGCTATACCAAAATTTACTGTATGCCAATCTCAGGCATTCTTTTGACAGTTTCTACTATATGATGTTCTTTTAAAAGATAATTTAAAAAGAAAAGTTTTTGAATGAAATGTCAGGGAAATCTAAAATAGCCACGCAAAGATGGTCAAACTACAAAAACATGGGTTACCCAAAAGACTGGCTTTAGAGACACATTTGCTGTGTTGTGTGTAATGTAAGGCAAGGCTAGGTGACTTTGAAAGACGAAATTTGTGATATTTGTCTTTGATTCGGGCACACTGCTCTTTTGTGGCTATATGATTTATATAAATCACTTTCTTCTTTAGATGCATGTAACCAGATGAGGCTAAAAGTGAACACATATTGATCGAGTCACTATAGAACATACTATTGAACATTAGTCTGGAGGTAGGCCCTGCCATCATGCATACACAAGCACCATTGATGTGACTGACCTTCTGTGGTTACCCACAACCATCCTGTGCTGCAAGCATCTGTGCTAGAATTTCCAAGGTTCAGAGAGGTTAAATCACTTACTCAAATGCATGGCACACTCTGGATAAATGGCACAAATCTAGAACCATCTGTTCTCAACACAGATGTTCTCGGGAGCTATGTGAGACAGTTCAGCCACTTGTTTAATATTACTTTGAGCTGAAATGGACTCATTAATTTTCACAAATTCAACTCAGGACCAAATGCAGGATAAAATCCATCAATTTATATTTTCATCATGTATATTTATTTAAGCAAGGCCAGGAGCACAATCCTGTTCCTACTTATAAAAAGACTGTATTTCTTTTTCTTTTGTCTATATTTTCTTGTCATTAACTATAAGAGAATAAGTAAAACCTTTTAGGAATTGTTCTATCTTTATTCTTTCAGATGTCTCCATGACCATCATAGGTGGGTCTAAAGGATAGTCTATTAAATAATTTCTATTATCATATAATAGTAGTAGCATGAAGCCATCAACATTATCATATGAGAAAATATTTTGGAGGCACCTTTTTAAATCACTGGAAAATTAAAGAATCTTGAAAAGAGCAAAACTTAGTATCCGAAGTGAAATTTTGGTTAAAATTTATTATTAATATTAACAAGATTTAGAGCTAATTTTATAACTATGCCAGTGTGTCCTATCTCTCTCCAGCTATAATCAAATATGTGAAAGAGCACAGAATGGGCTGCAAACAGAGCAACTTTAATCTTAAAGATGATGAAACTTTCTTGCACCCCTTAAAATGAATGACAACTAGTGAAGCACAATTGTTTCACAAAATAACCAAGGAAATGTGTTTCTATCAAGTGATGCTTTCTAAGGAAGACAGCTGTATATTTAATTATATAATAGCAGACATATAGATAAAAGGCTGGGTCAGTTGCCTACGCAGATAATTGAAATTATACGTTATAGTTCTTTCAAGCAGACCTGTTCATTATTCATTTCACAGTAACTTGCTGTGTATCTACTAACTATGGCCCAAGCACCGAGGATGGTGAACAGAAAAGACACGGACATTATCTTCAAGACACAGTATGAATAGCAAATAATCAGAAATTTATAAGTATATAAAGAGTTTATGATTATAAACAGCAATATTGAGATGAATAAAAATCATTATCTGATAGGGAATGAGAGCAACTCAGTAAAGAGTGAGTTATTGCTGATTACACGGTGTTTTCTTTCCCATCAAATACGTTGCAACTGACGGGATTCATTGTTTTCGTTATCTCACATCGTCCTGTTAGCGCTGGAAGAAAATACAGACACTGAGGGATAGCTAAGCAAATGTCTGTGTAAAGTGCCATGCAGAAAAGGACCTGTGTCTGGAAGCCAGGAAAATAAGAACGAGGATCGGTTCAGATTAGCAGGGGTTTCAGCAAAGCAAGCTGCATCAATGGAGCTTATGATGGACAGGAAAACTGGGGTCCCAGATACAAAGACTTGAACGTGAATTTTCCAGCTTCTTTCAGTGAGAGTGGAATTTTTAGGAGTTAGAATGTGTTTGTTAGAGCTGATATTCCTAGAAGCCTATTTTGGTCACTTTAAGTAAGATGTGTAAGAAAGGAAGAAACAACACTCATGTATTCCATGTAAAGGAATGTACAATCTGTGGTTTTGTGGGTTGCTAATATGTCTGTGGAAATGAAATGGAAAATAAATATAGAATATAGTAGATATTAGTGTATTGCATAGTTATTTGTATGTGGGTTTGTTGTGTGTGTGTGTGTGCACATGTGTATACACATGTGTAGGTGTGGGTATGTTATAAAGTGCAAGAATTAGTTCTGTTCTTTAACTATGTGGGTTCTGGGGGTTGAACTGAGGTTGTCAGACTTGATGCAAAGTTCCATTACCCACTTAGTCATCTTGCCAACCCCAGAAACATTTTATGGGCTTTTGTTTTGGTTTTATTTTTGTTTTACTGTGGACTGAATGCTTGCACCACCTCCCTCCAAATTTCCTTGTATTAGTACCGACAAGATCGTGTTTGGAATGGAGTACTCTGAACAGTCCCTACATCATCAAGACAGAGCCCCAACAATGGGACAATGCTCTTGTAAGAGGAGACAGGAAATGGTTTCCTTCCTTCCTCTTCCGTCTACCAGATGAAGATGCAATGTAAAGATGGAGATGTGAAAACTGGAAAGCAAGACTTCAAAGACAATGTAAGTGTTAATATCTTGAACTCAGGTTTCCCGGACTCTAGACTAGATGTCTATGAACCACATTGGTACTCCATTACTCTAGCCGTCATTAAACAGGACAGTAATTGATTTCATATACAAAGCAACCCTTGGAGAATCAAGCAGAAGATTCTGAGGGGAACCCAGAATCTTGTTATATACAAAGCAGTGTGTGATAATGGCGAGCCTGCATTTGAATACAATGAGTCTGAGATGACAATTTCATATTCAACTGAAGCTTATCAGACAGATAAACCTTCCTCAATGAAACAATTGCTGGTAAAAAGAAGCACAGTGAGGGGAGAGAGTTTAGGCATGGAAGAACATGAAAAGCAGAGTGTCAAGGGAACCAAACTTTAGCAGGCAAGACAAGGTGTTCACAGATAAGGAAAATAGGATGATATGAAATCGGCTGAATAAAAAGAATAGAGAATAATGGAGACTATGGAGTGGGATCAAAAGTACCAATGATATGAAGTACAGGGGTTGAAGTGTAACATGAATATGAAGTATTCAATGATATGAAGTATGTTAGGGGTTGGAGTGTCGTAATGATACCACTGGGTTATGAAGGATGAAACTATACTGGTCACTGATTACTAGTTATGCTTCAAAAACTCTAATCAAGCAGAATGTAAATGGCGTCTCTCTTCTTGTGTGCATCTCCCACTTTACACATCAGCAAATATGAGTGATAAAAGAAACAAGAGAAGAATCTCCTCTCGTCCTCCATCTGCTAGTGTGAGTTCTACCACACCTGAAGATGCTCAGGTTACTCGAAATGTCAGTCATAAATAGTAAGTCCAAGGCAGGCCCCAAACCTGCTGTTTAAGAACTTTGACCTGTATTTATTCTTTTGGATCATGTTTACATAGTATTAGCATATGATTGGAGGTTATTTTTAAAACTAGATTAATACTGTATTAATTCTTAGAGAGTGTTAAGATTCAATTCATATATCAAGGCTTTTCAAATGCTATCAGAAATAAACTAATAATTTATAATACATGGAAATTATGTCAGATACATCTGATTTTATACATATATATGTATGTATATATATGTATATATATATCACAGTGCTCACTAAACTTAAACATGTTAAATTATGCAACTATGAATTAGAATACCTGTGGTACCCATTTGGAGGACACAAAACTGGTAACTTCTATTACAGACAAGCCAGTTTGGGAAAGTTGATTGATGAATTCAATTTTTATATCCGTAGGAACTATAACCTAAAAAAAGCCATAAAACATATTGTATAAGTAAATTGTATAAGACCTATTGAAGCATAAAGTATTACTTCCTAATTGAAATAAAATACAATATGCCTTAAACATTCAAATTGTAACTACACACAAATATTGTTTAAAATATAAAATCTGCATATGATTAAAACTTTAAGGAATACACTATGTAAAACTAATACAAACCTACCTTTTCATTCTGCAATCCATCCCTGGGTCCAACTTCCACTATTTTCACATATTCGGGGAGTCCAGATAACTGGGATACTTCCTGAAACGCAAGGCATGAGTGCCAGAAAAAGAGATTACTTGGATTGCCACTCTATTTATAGAGGCTGGACTAAGAATATCCCTCATAGACTTGGTCATGGAAACACTTGGTCCCCAGCTGGTTGTGCTACTTTGGGAGGTTTGGAGATGTAACCTTGCCGGAGGAAGCTTCTACCAAAGGCTGGCTTTAGGGATTCATTGTCTTGCTCTAAATTCAATTTTCTCTCTTTGTCTCAGGTCCTGACCCCATTCCTGCTGCTTGCTGTTGTGCATCCTGGTGGAATATTAACCATCTAAACTCTGCAATATACCTTGGTGATGGTGTTTTGTTGCAGCAATGGAAAAGGTAACTAATGTAGTAGTTGGTACCAGAGAGTGGGCTGTTGCTGTGAAGAACCTGCCCTTTGGTTTTGTTGTGGTGTTGGAGGAATTTTGGGAGTTGGGACTAGACAAGTGGGTAAATGCTGAATGTAGAGATTAAAGCACTAATCTAGTAGGAGCCTAGAAGACGGTGCTGCACATGAAGCAAATTGTAGAGGCCTGGCTCATGAGGCTTCAGAGGGAAGCAAAGCCTTTTAACGGCAACTGGGCTAGAGGCCATTTGTGTGATATTTTGGCAAAGAATCTGGCTGCCTTTTGCCTGTGCACTAAGAGTTTAACTGAGGTAAATTAAAAAGTAATGGGCTAAGTTTTTGTCAGAGGAAATTTTAAGATGCTATAACATTGAGCCCAAATCATGACTGATACTGGTAATGTTTATGCAGGTCTACAATGAAATAAGAACAAGTGGGGCAGAAAGAAATACAAAACATACAGTTTGGAGAGGAAAAGCACAAGGAAGCTAAAGATTACAGCCAAGGCATGTGCTGGAAGAGAGGCTGTAGCTGTGAAGGCGTTTAGCCTGCAGAGAGAGTCCCACTCTGCACCATAGTAAAGGGAAAGACCTCACCCAGCTAAGCTTCCAACTGGTGTCAGAAAGCCCGGGGCCTTTTCTGAGAGCAACTGAACAGAAAGCGTTGCTGCTAATGTGATTCAAGGGGCCAGGGCCCAACCCGAGCTGGCAGCCTAACTTGGCAGTGTTGTGCACATGGTTTGGGCTTTGGAGACACAAAGGATGAAAGAACTAAAGAGGTCTTGGATTCTACCTCTGTGGTCTCAGAGAGCCACTGAGGCCAGATGGCACCTGGCAGGGGAGTCCCTTCATGGAGGTCTTCAGAGTGGCGTATGCTTTGAGAGGCCACCGCATGAAGTTGTGGAAGGAAAACCTGAGTTGCAATGAAGACCCCACAATGTTGGAGATTTCAGAACCATGGCCTGTCTCCCAAGAACAACTGCAAACAGGAGAGGACCTATCCCAGGAGACATGTATATTGCAGACAGCCAAGCCTGAGGAGCAGACCGTCCAAGCTATTAGACACCAGACATGGAGCTACAAGACTTGCTAGGTTTTGGTCTTGCTTTGATCCAGTATTTTGTAACCATGACCCCATTCTTCCTTTCTGTGTCATCTTATGTTTGAAGAGTTTAATGTGTTCTTTATTTTAATTGGGGATTATAATGAAGACATTGCCTTGAGTCTCAGAAGAAACTTTGGATTCTTTAACAGTGTTATATTTCAAAAGTGGGGACTTTAGGCATGGACTAAATGCACTTGAATTATGATACAGCCATGACCGTGGTGGTCAGGGAGTGAAAAGTCATAATTTAAGTGGGAATGTTCCCCACTGGCTCGGGTATTTGAAAATTTGTTCCCAGTTGGTGGTGACATTTAAGAAAGTTTAGATGTGACCTTTGCTGGAGAAAGCATGTCACTGAGGACAGGTTCTGTGAATGTATGTTCAGTTTGGTCTGTTTCCGGCTTGTCATTGAGGATACGAGCCCTCAGTTTCCTGTTCTTGACTCCATGCCTGCTTCTTGCTGCTAGGCTTCCAATCATGATGGACTCTTCCTCCACTGGAACCGTGAGCCTGAAAATTCTTCCTTTCAGTGGTTTCCTTGACCATCATGTTTCATCATAGCAGCAGAAGAGTAACTGATAAACTAGTTTATTATTAGGGTTAAATAATTATACTCTGCTAAATAAATTCTTGCTCCACAAGGTTAAAACAGGAAGAAATCAATAGGATATAATCATGATATGTCATGTATACTATTTGCAACATTGAAATAATTCATTTATTATAACTTCTTGATATGTATTGATTGAAATTCCAAAAGTCAATTTTTGAAACACTCAATTTAATTGTTATAGATCATCAAAAATCACTGCAAACTAGTCATAGACATTAATATCTACACTAAAGAATTCAAAGTAAACCAGAGTGTCTGGAGGAAAGAGTGTAAAAAACACCAAAAGAGCAAATAAATTAGTCAATATATGGCAAAAGAACTTAACACTTCTCAAAGTCAGAAGCACAAATGCTCAATAAATATAAGAAAAAACTGCCCAACAATCTTAACAACTTTAACCACAAGGAAAACTCTAATTAAAACTGCACCGCAGTTCCATCTTACCCAAGTCCGAATGGCTGTCAAGGTAAAAACAATTTTGGGCATGGATGCAGGAAAATAAGAAACATTTACCAACTATTTGGTGGTAAGTTAGTCCAGACACTATGGAAACAGTACAGTGGTTTACTAAAAGGCTAAACATATAACTACCATATGGTCTGATTCTAAACCACTCCTGAATACATACTCAAATGAATCAATGCCAACTCACATTATAAATACCCACATGGTCAGGCATACTGTTGCTGGCAGTACTTAGAACAGCCAGTCAGGAAACCATTCTAGGTGCCCATCTACCAATATGTGGAAAAAGAAAATATAATCTCTATATTTTATCCATCCATAAAGAAAAATAATGCTATTTTCAGGGAAATAGATGGAAATGCCTGCCATTGTGCTATGCCAAATAAGTCAGTTTCACAAAGACAAACATCATTTTTCCTCCTGACTTTACTTGGGGGGGTGGTAAAATGATACTATGAGAAATATGGAAGTAGAGAAAGGGGAATAAAAAAGGATAAAGAATATATGAAGAGACTCCAATTCAAATATATTATATCTATGTATAGAAACATTATAACAAAGCCAGAACATTGTACAGTTACCTAGTGTATTGCTTTAAACATAGATTTTTGTATTAAACGATTTCAATCACAAAGGGTCAAGCTAGAAGCGACTACTATTCCCTGAATTCGAATGGGGATTGGTCTTTTGTGCATAGACAACTAGGGGAGGAAGGAGAGGGTGCCCCTTGCTCCTTTTCCTCACACATCATAGATGTCAACAAATGCAGCTTAATGACATTCGCTCTCCAAATAGGACCCAAAAAGCCTTGCCTGCCCTACTATCCCTCCGCAGCTGAGACACAGAATGATTTGGATTCTCTAGTTTCTGGGTCTATGGACTTAGTATAGAAGGTGTATTAGATTGTTAATTATCATATTTGATAACTAGATAATAATTAATAAGAATATGTATTGATAAACATATTAGAAGAACAAATTATGCTTAATTATAAGGTTCACATTAAATAAGAAAAAAGAATTAGGCTTTACAAAGTTTGTATAAAGTTTAAATGAGATAGAAGCTACATCTTTCAAACAATACAAGCATCATAATTTGGTATTTCTGAACTGGGTGTGGATAACTCATCCTGTTTTCAAATGAGTAGATGAACTCAACTTAGACACTTAGGACCTGCACTAAGTTTTGAGGGTTTTTTGTGGTTTGTTTTGCTTTTTGTAAAATACAATGCACTCAAATTGACCAATTTATATGGTTTATTCTGTCCTTGGGATATCATATATATTCAAGGAAGAGATGACTTTTTAAAAATTATTTGAGAATTTCATATATGAGTAAACTGCAATTAGATCATTTTTACCCCTTCTTCTCCTCTGTTAAACTCCTTCTACTCCCCACTTCCTCTTGAATCATGACCTCTTCTGTTGTAATTATGTTTATTATACATACATAGCTACAAATGTGCATATATACACACAGCCCAATTAGTGTTGCCCACCTGTACAAGTGTCTACAGCTGACTGTTCTGAATAAGGGGCTCTTCTGTGAGGAAAACTGATTCTCCCTCAGCATCCACTGATTGCCTATAGCCTTGTGAAATTTTGTTCCACCCATGTTGACATGTTGACTGGTGTAGTTATTGCAGGTCTTGTATAGATGATCATAATGTTGAGATTTCAAGGATGCAATATCCTTGTCATGTCCAGAACACAGTAGAGCATAGTATTCATCTAATATTGAGTCTTTAACAATTTTAATGCTCCTTCTTAAATGTCATTTGAGCTTTAAAGGTAGGGGTTGTGTTAGAGATATCCCATTTGGGGGTTGGGCACGAAGGTCACTTGCTTTCTGCCTTTTGATTAGACATGGATCTATGTATTGGTCTCTGCATTCTGCAAAAGTAAGCATCTTTTCTGAGGGCTGTACTGCCTATCTACATCTTATATGTGGGATGTACTACCTGTGGCTATGAGTATAAGAACTGAGAATGTAGTTAGAGTTTAGAGTGTTTTGGGAAAGTGACCAGAGCAGGTTCTCCTTTAGGGTCCATGACCTCTTCAGTCAGTAGTTCTTGGTTAGGTTTACAGTAGCATGAATAAGTTTCCTCCTATTGAGCAGGCCTTAGATTTAATTAAACATCTTTGGTTAGCCCAGGATATAAATGCCACTTTACACCATTGGGACTATCCAAGCAGTTAAAGTGACTCTTTTTGATGCAGGTCCCAGTGTGTGTGTATGTGTGTGTGTGTGTGTGTGTGTGTGTGTGTGTGTGTGTGTGTGTTAGAGAGAGAGAGAGAGAAGGAAAGAACTTCACTGTCTTTTTTGCATACAAAGTTGTGACTGGCTTGGTTAGTGTTCTGTGTTAATTTCCTGTAAGAATCCAGATAATCCCTGACACAATTCTACCAGATCATTTTTGACAAGTTTTGGGAAACTACAATTCATTAACAAAAAAAAATCAAGGGGGGGAGAGAATTTTCATTTCTGCATCTTGTTCTCTGGTTGTGAGGCACGGGATTATCTTGGGAAGGTGTGGGGGCTGAGAGGGTAGCAGGGGATCCTCCAGTTCAGTTGTTCTGGATGACAACACTGAAATCATGCCTAATGATGGACTGGTTATAATTTGATGAAGAAGTAAGAGGGATGGCATGAACGGATGGAGTAAGAGGAGACACTCCCTTCTTTTTATGAACTCTCTTCCTCAAATGGAAGAAATGAGACCAGAACAAAATCAAAACCAGGCAACTGTAAATGTGATCTCATTATCATTGTTTCCACTGCCTTTTCTCCATGGATTATCTCCAGCATACATGGACAAAGAGTGCTGCTTTATTAAAGGGACTGTTTACTCAACGAAGGAACATGGTGTTTTGAAGGTGACAATTATCTGCATGTACAATTAAAAAGCTGGGTGTTATTCTTTGCATCGGTGTGATTTGGGTGTCATTATTCACCAGCCGATGAAGAAAAGCAAAAATAATGACCATTTCAATCAAATCAGAGAACCTTCTTACTGGACATGCTTTTACTTTCCTCTTGAATCTAATTTCACTATTTCTAGTCAACTCTAATTAAGCCAATGACAGAAGCAATTCCCTAATGTCATCAACATATCCTCATTGCACACAGACCTTGTATTAAACAATAAGAAGTTATAAATGAACAGGTCTAGTAGAAGCAGTAAGATAAAAGGCAAAATATAACGCGTGATGGGTCATCTAAAGTTCAGTAAGCTCTTGAGGGGAGACAATGAATGACATTAATTTAAGCCCTTGAATTCTAAATACTTGTAAATTTATGTCAATTATGTTATGAGGCTTTGTCTGCATATTTATAAAGCTTCCTAGAAATTCAATATATAGGGAGGTTGCTTGGGAGAGACTAAAGATCGCCAAAAGAGGGCTTTTATACATTTTAAAGCTGAAAGATGAATAAGACACTGGAGAGCACAAGTGTATGTCTGCACAGGAAGTAGGCTTCCTTCCTGGAAACTCACTTGAAGAGCCTCAAAATTCCATGCTATGTAGTGAGAATTATCTATATTTTTCCAATACCATCTGTTAGACCAACATTATTGAAAAGATCAGCCTAAGAGAGACCTTACTTCCTAAACATGTTAGCATGCAAGACACCCATGAAAATTCCTTTCCCAGTGTTTACTAATACCAACAATAAGTTAACTTCTCCAACTCTATCCTTCAGCAACCGATATTCTGTTTAACATCTACTTGGGAACTCTTCAGATAGAAGTATAGTAATTTCATTATTATATTAATCTATAACCTAATAACACTTTATAAATCTCTATTTTAAAATATATCTGCTAGTCCTTCTTTGCTTACCTGTCCAGAATCGACATATTAACAATTAATTTGTTTATTTTTAAAAAAAAAATATGAAGGTGTTGGTCATTTAAGTCATTCCTAAAATTTAGAAAAGTAAAATCATCCTTTCATTTAGCCAACACATTAACCAACATTTTTATAGTTTTTCTGTAGATGTAAAGAACCATACAAACAAAGCTCTCTGCCCATAACTTACTACAGCACATGGCAAAGGCTCTGCGTGCTGCGCTGGGGCAAGGGCTGTGGTGTATTCCTCTCATACATGGAACATGTGAGAGTCAAAAAATGATTAATAAGTAACAATAAACGAAGATTTTAAAACGTTACTTTTTAGAAGTGAGCAACAATGTCCTTAAAAGAATCTACGGTATATCCACTTAGTGTGCAGAACAGTGTCTGACAGTACTGAAACACGAAAGATGTGCTAGCCAGCATGGGCGGGTCAAGAGACTGCCCATGCCCGTATTTGGCAGCAGAACCTTTGGCAGCAAATGTTCTTTCATAAAGAAACAAAAAAGAAACATTAGGCGAAATTTGCATGTTGATTTCGTTTTCCAAGGAGGTTTCCTATCTACTTTTCACATATGAAGCTACACTATTAGTTAAATAGAACTGGAAAAGTTTAGATGACTTGGGTTTAATTTCCTAATATGCCTGACTCTCACCCTAGTCTTTTTTTTAAAATGAAATTAAACATATCATCAGCTATTGAGCTTTGGTTGAAAAATAAAATGAATCACTTTCATGTAGAACATACATGAATTACGTGACCCACATTTTCACTTACACATAAAATTAAATGGAAGTCTTATACTGGTGATATTTCTCTGCAATGCTTAGTGTAAGGATGAGCATGTGAATAGCATATGTGTTTTCTATTAGCAATAATTGGCAGCTTTTTGTAGTCAATTCCCTTCATGGTAATATATAAGATTCTTGAGTATCTGCCATTTAAGTATTCATATTTTCTCTACAAAACACCATCCATCTTAGGCAGATGTGTGTATGTTCCACTCATTTCATTTCTTCTTTATTGTTGTTATTTATTTTCTTATTTTTGCATCCTGATCTGTTTCTGCTTCCTCCCATCTTCCAAGTTCTTCCTCTACACCCTCCACTGCCCCCCTTCTGCATCCACTCCTCCTCCGCCGTTTCTCTTCAGACACAGGCTGCCCATGTATCTGGATGGACATCAGCCAGCCATGGTGTATCCAGTTGCAGTGAGTCTAGGCACCTCTTGTCCTATTAGGGCTGGATGTAGACAGAAGTTTCTGTCCCTTTTGGTCCCACAGTTATTCAGTCCCAAAGAAACACACAGAGGCTTATATTAATTACAACCTGCTTGGCCTATATATCAGGTTTATTACTAACTAGCTTTTACAACATAAATTCACCCATAATTCTTGTATATGTTTAGCCAAGTGGCTTGGTACCTTTTATCAGTGAGGCATTCTCAACTTGCTTCCTCTGCATCTGATTGGTGACCACATTTCTGCCTTTCCTCTTCCCAGAATTCTCCTAGTCTGCTTGCCCCACCTATACTTCCTTTCTGGCTACTGGCCAATCAGTATGGGTGGTAAATCTTTAAAATGTACAAGAGCATTCTCCCACAGCACTAGATGAGACAATCTTAAAAATAATATGTTATTAATTCTTTAAAAATGTCAGTCAATGTATTTGGTCATATTAACATGCCTCTAGTTATCCCATAATAACCCCCACCTTGCTACCTACCTGTCTCTGAATTTATCTCCCTCCTCCCAATGGAGTCCAATTTGAGTAATCTTTGTATATGTAAAGTCTTCCCAGATCATTGAATATCCATTTTCATAACATGCATCCTTATAGAGAACAACTATAATAGGCAAATCAAATGTCATCACTATATATATGTAAAAAATCTGGACCTAAAAATCGATTTTCTTTTGGAATTAAATTGGGCTTCTTAAGAGGACATTAGAGATCAACTTTCAAAAAAAATCTGTTATTTTTATCTCATCTGAATTATGTGCATGGTGCATTTTATGGTAATGTTAAACTCTCCACATTCTTTTTTATTATCAAATATTAATTTCCCTTTTCACCCAAAATAATCAGAAATATGTAAACCATTATCATTGGCAATAATGTAGCTATCTATATGAGCCTGCATTCCCCTAGAATGATCCAAAGACAATTCTATTTCTCAGGCACCTTCAAAGAAGGAAAGGTTGATTTAACAAAGCTGAGATTTGAAAAGTCTTTCTTCAGAAAATCCACGTACCCAGGTTAGTTTGAAGCCAATCTTTGGCAACCTAATAAAAATGACTCTGTAACCAAAAAAATAACATCCTGTAAAGGCACCTAACTCTCAATGGGCAATATTTCCATAATTTATTACCTCAGAATATTAGCAAGGGTCTCCACTTATGTCTATGCATTTGTAGACAACCAGTGGAAAAAAGCAGCCTGTAGCTATAGTTTAAATGGAGATTTGAAAACAGGTTTAAAAGTGTGATTTCTTCTCTATTTGTTTAGTTATAGAAAAGCATAAGAGTACTAAGCAATTATAACTTCTCACATATAGAAGATTATAAACCACAAATGAATAATTTAAAATCATATGAAATTATTTATTAATTTAACAAGACAAACCTCAAGGCCACTATATGGCTCTTTGGGTAAAAGAGCTTGCTGCCAAGTCTGAGGACTGAAGTTGATAGCCTGAAATTCACACAGAGATAAAAGCACAAACTTGTACTCTGACCTCCATATGTAAGCTGTAGTATGCATGTGTGCAAACATATACACACATATGAAGACACACAATAATATTTTTTAAATGTGATTTAAACAATAAACATGTGGATGTATTTCTATTCATCATTTTGCGATTTCTTCAATATGAAAATACAACTGTAGCATGTACAAGTCAAGTCATTAGAGGTAAAAGGAGAAGGTCCATAAACGTGTGTGAATATATACAACATATATGAACATATGCAACATATATAAAATCATATAAAAACTTCTAAAAACAAAGACATTGAAAAATAACAGGAATAAAAATGAATGGAACTATATATAGGAAAAAATGTAAGGGGTTAGAAACAGTAATTTAATGCAAAAATTAAACATCCCACAAAAGCTTGAAAAATTAAAAAAGGAAGAATGTTATTGTATTTATAGAACCAAGGTTGTATGCATAACTCTGCTTCTTTAAATGTCAGCTTTTACTTAGTTTCAAGAGAAAACAATTCTTTCAGTCATGGTAACTTAAAAACAAAACTATAAGAAACCAGGAAATGTGATCTCTAGACTTTTTATCACTATTATCAAGGTATTATGGACCAAGATAGAAATGAAATGCTAATCAAAACCCAAAAGAAATTTTTGACTGGCAGTAATGTATGTGTGAAATTTTTGTCTCTTTGGTATTATTCCTAATAAAACCTCTCTGGCTCACATTCTGTCACCTTTCTGATGTCACTCCCAATTTTATTTTGGAACCCATTAAAACTGCTTTTGTAATTTCAAACACAAGATATTAATTGATTGAATTATCCAATTCATTATTTTAAAATGGTGTTATTTTGACAAAAATACATTTCTTCATCAAGCTGCAGTTACTATATCTTTTGTATAACAATGACGATTTGGGAAATCAAACTGAAGATGTATTGTGACCTTCTAACTTCATAATACTCTTTCTGATGTATAATTGAACTAGTCAGCCATCTACAGGATCTGTTTAAACTTGGGGAAAACTGTCTCAGATTTTAATGAAACCCATCAAAACACTGGCATGTAATGTTTAAGTCTGATAGCTAATATCGGTTAAGATATATGCTCATTTTCAGAACTACAGATATGCATAAATATACTTAGAAAATAACAAATCAGGGCGTGGTAGTCTAGGCTACACGATACGTAAATGGTTGGGAGTTTGTTACAGAGGACTGCTGGGTGTGAAACAAAGTGTTGATAGACATACTACCACTTTCAGTGAGACCAACAAAAAATAAATATGTTGAGAAAGATATTACGGAAACACATGATTCACAACAGCCTCAGAAAATTACAGTGTCTGAGAATAGGCTTAATGACAGATGTGAAAGACATCTACAATGAAAGGTTTAAATCTCTGAATAAAAAGAGACAGAGGAAAATGAACAGACCTCCCATGCCATGAACTAGTAGAGCTGATATTATAAAAATGAGCATTCAATCAAAAGCCATTTAATGTGATCTCTATCAAAATTCCCATGATATTCTTCAGAGAAATTTTTTAAAAAAGAACATCCTGAGATTCATATGAAAGTCCCTTAAAATCCTAGATAGACAAAACAAACCAGAGCAAAAAGAAAAACAATGGAACCATTACCACACCACAAATCTGGTCTCTTAATACTGATTAGACATCTAGTGAATACAAAACCTGAAGCCACAACTTGGCCAAAGAAAATTTCTTTGGATACAGAGGTAATATTAAAGGAATAACCACCATGTTTAAACATGTCTGAAGTAGACCATTAGCCATAAGAGCATCTGATTCTAATAATACTATTGAAGCAAACCCTAGAGATGTCTTGAAAATAGTTTTATAGTTAGCTATGCAGTGCAGTAATTACAAGGTACAGATAAACACCTGTCGCATCATAAGCTATTGTACAAATGCTAACAACACATCATTTAATTGTTCTTTCTCTCCCATCTTGGCTTAAAATAGGATAACAGAATTCAGGAGAATGGAGCAGGACAATTTTAAGTTTCAAGACCAATGGGGGCAAATTAACAAAATTCTGTTTCAAAACTAAAGAAGAAAAAGAAACAAAAGGAAGAAAAATTTAAAAAGGTTATGAGTGTTACCTCAGTATTGAAATCCTAAGCTTACCATGAACAGGACCCTGTGTTCAATCTCCGGGGGCTGTACCATAGGAAAAAAAATCAAAGGAGGTGATATTGGTAATTGGTCCAAAATTCACTGCCAAGATTTATTGAGGTCATGGCTCTAAAGTGTGCAGCCTGGTGCTTAGTAAAGAGTTAACATATGATGTAGGTTATTTCTTGTCTTTAATAAAAATAACTTTAAGATGGGATGTTTTAAAATTTTAATATCTTTACAGAAAAGTTAACATAATGATTTCATTGTTCACTGTAAAATATACTTATTGATTTAAACATTTCTAACAAGATGAATTGCTGATAGTAAAGGTAGACTACCTTAAATAGAGTTCTTAACCACAGTCAAAATAAGTTATGGAAATTATTCAAGATCTTTCGGTAAATAGCTCAAAACCTTCAGAGATATTATCCCATCTGCAACTTGCCAACACTTTAATTAACCTTCAGTACTGACCCCATTCAACTCCACCCATCCTGTTCCACTAGGCCATGCCAACCTCAATCTGAGCCTCTGAGCAGCAACAGAGGGGTACTCACTTCAGCAGGAGAAAAAAATGAGAGCTTGGGTTCAAAGTCTGGCTGAATAATGTCACATATGAACACAAGGCCAGTTACTGACTAGCTGGAAATGTTTTATGGAAAAATGCTAATTTAAAAGGCAAATTAAACATATTAACAATCATGACTGGCACCAAATGCTCAGAGGCAAGAGTTCCTCAAGGAGCTCTACAAATAATAATGTTGGTTGTAGTTTCTCTTTAACTCCATAGATCTTTTAGCTTGAAAGCATAGTTTTAAATACAGATGTAAAAGATTGGTTGTTGTTGCTGCTGTTTTGTGTACCTATTGTGGTCTTTTTCTTTCTTTCTTTTTTAATTAATTAAACTTTTCATTTATTTTCCATCCCGACTGCAGTTTCCCCTCCTTTCTCTCCTCCCGCTCTGTCCCCTGCCTCTCCTCTGCACTCTTCCTCTGTCAACAAAGCATAGCATATCAGATTGAAGTAGGACTAAGGTCCTCCCTCTGTAGGTGCCACAACATGCCCTGGAGGTCAGAGGACAACCTCGGACGTCTGTCATCACCTTCCACACTGTGTGAGACAGGCCCTTTTCATTGGCTGCTACAGTGCACACCAGGCTAGCTGGCCTACGAGCTTCCAGGGATTCCCGTGTCTCCACCTGCCATCTTGACACAAGGATTGCAGCCATGCACTATAACTCCCGCGTCTGTGCTGTCTTAGGGGAGTGGAAGTCAGGTCCTCATACCTGTACAGCACGTCCTTTGCCCACTGGTCTGGCTCTCCAATCAAAAATCTCACTTTTTAAGATGCACAGTCTCTTACGCAAAGGAGGTTTTAGGTGAATAGACATTCAAATGACTACAAAAGTTTTAACCTGACCCCCAGGTTGGGCACAAGGAACTTCATCAAACCTTCATGCAACCCAGTGAGTCATTCTGTCTTCATTGTTGGGGTGAGGCACCCAGTCTAATTGCACTATGAGAAATGTAACCAAAAAAGTGTGTTGACCTCAAAATCGATTAGAACCTTCAGAAATCACATCATATGGGATTCTCCTATTTTAAGAGCCACAAGATACACTGCGAAGAGTCGAGCAGTGACAAAGACTCAGCGATTTTGAGGAAGTGACACCAATACATATGGCCCCATTAGGCACAACGTTCATCAGTCATTCCATTTGCTCAGGCCTAAGGACTTCTACCTGATCCCCTAAAGCTTACCCCATCCTTGCAACCACATTTTTAAACTGTCCGAGTCTGCATGTGGCCTCATCACTGGCTGGTTCTTTCAGTGGCATTCCACATAAGGGTTATTTGTAAATCGTGCTTTTGTTTTCTTGGAAATGATTTCTTAACTGTATTATTTCAAGAAGACAACGAGTAGGCTCTTAGCTTCCACTCTTGCCAGCTCTTCTCCGAGGTATCCAGCAGCCTTACTACCATTTCAAAACAGAAACTCACTCACATCTCATCCCTCGTCAACACCTTCTATCACTTCCCTTGTAAAAAAAAAAAAAAAAAAAAGTCTCTTTTCCATAGCTATGAATGTGCCGCATGACCTTGTATCTTTTGACGGCCTGGTAGCCTCTCCCACTTGCTCTTCACCTCAGTTCCATGACACTGAGTTCCCTGCTGTCTCCTGAACACTTGTACTTGACCCTAATGAACCACTCTTCCCCTATATCTCTGTGGTTCACTTCCTCATTTCTAACATCTTTTCATGAAATAATAAGGAAATAAGTAAAATACAACAAAGAAACTCTTGTATCCCCTGTCACCCTTAATCTTTATCATTGTTGTGTAACTTCCCTACAGCGACACAAACAGGTTTCTAGGTGCCGTAAACACAGTGCTTAGACAAACGCAATGACTCCAAGAAAAAACTAGCTTAGTGAACTTCTGGGTTTCTTTAGATAACTTACAGCGGAACAAAGAGTACCCTGAACTCAGATTTAACTCCGGGCATCTGCATCACTGAAAAGGCCGCCCCAGTGAGGGCAAGGACTCACAAAAGCTGCATCCCTGGAGTCCCCCTGTCCAACTTGCAGAGCAGCCCTGGCTGTTGGAGAATGTCCCCTCCTGGACATAGTTACCATTTATGGAAGTAACAGGAAAAGTCCTTGTCAATCTTGAAAATTTTCAGGAGCTTTTCTGGGCCTTTTAAAAAAGCAGCTGAAAAGAAAGACAGGTCTAATTTGGCAGCAAAGCCATGGTGGAAGGACTTGAGGTAGCATCCACAGCGGGGAAACAGCAGGAGGTGAAGGTCAATGGTCAGCTCAGCTTCTCCTTGTTATCCAGTCTGGCAGTGCAGCTCCCATCTCTATTAACCTAATCCAGAAAACCCACTACAGGCATGCACAGAGGCTTTCGCCTCCAAGGTGATGCTACATTTCCACACAGTGACAATTAATATAAACCACCACACCTTGTCAGCCCCAGTCCTGTCTTAGGAGCCTCCTTCCTATCTCCAGGAGAAAAGGTTTCAAGGTGGAGAAGATGCTTCCAACACTCACCCCCCACTTACCGAGTTACATATGCATAACTTGTTTAAGTTCTGTTTCCTTTCCTAGAGTGGAGCCCATGTAGATACACACACTTGTTTCAGTGCACAGCCACCTCTTAGAAGAGCACCTGGCAAGAAGTGTATCCTCAAGAAACATTATGAAACAAACGGATGTGTCTCACCCAGAATTCACAGACCTACGATTATTTAATGCCCAGTTATATAACAGAGGATGTCATGTTGGATTTCAAAATAAAAATCCATTACGCACTGGAAAAGACAAACACTGCACACTGCAAGGTGAGTCTTAAAAAAAAAGACTGGATGAGAGCTGCACGTGGCGTGGTAGCCTCAAAACAAGAGCAGGCTGGACACCTTTATTTTCTAAAGGACAGGATGCCCTTTATCTAAATATACTTGTTTCTGTAGTGAAGCTTCTACTAAGCATGGTGGGTTAACTAAGCCTTGATGTTATAGAACTGGTGATTACATACCAAGATCCTCCATATTAAAGCTCTAAAATCTTACCACTCCGTAGGGTCACTTGAAATTAGAGAAGGTAAGCAAGCATACCGGATCTTTGGACATTGCAATATAATGCTGTCATAGCCAAATACGTCAGGCCACAGTCATGGGCTCCTGGGACAGATGTTCCTACGGCTACAGGTTGGGTATCCCTTGGCGGGTCAGCAGAATCAACTGAGTGTCCTGTGGCATTCATGCACTTGACTCCTTTATTCACTTAGTGCACCTTGACACATAGCAGCTGCAGCCATAGGGGGGGCTCTTTGCTTGCATAACTCCTAGATGACACTGAAATTGCAATAACTGTAATATATGGCAGTAAAGACATCAAATAAGAGAGAGGGGGGCTGGAGGGACAGCAGCCGCCATACAGTTCTACAGAAGAAGGTAGGCTTTGACTTAGAACAAAATGAGGTGGGTGAAAGGGAAGACTGCCAAGCTACACGATATTGGAGAACAGTGGCGCAGTGTTCTTGAGTTGGCGGGGGAGAAATGGGCCCAGGTGCTAACGGTTCCAAGAAGAGCCAGAAGGCAAGGATTAAATTGAGAAGTAGTAGAAAGGATAACTTAAAATATCAGGATTGGAGATTTCAAGAGGACCCAGGGGAAAATTCTTGTTTCTGGGCAAATGCAAAGCTATGGCGGGCGGAGAAAGGGGACAATGACTCTGACTAGAGGAATGACGGAGCCTGAGGTGCATTTGGTTGCATTATCTCGAGCTGGTGAGAACAGACAAAAGGGGAGCTGAGAGGAAATGGTGAGACTACCAAGTCGGAAACCGAGAATTCCAGATGAGAGACAATAGTAGCTGTGACTGGGGAGTGCTGCAGGGGCGAGGCTGGACCCTGACAGCCATAGCGGAGGCTTTAATTCTAGCAAAGTCAGTCTCCTGATTCCCAGGCTGTTCAGAGCAGATGTGTATCTTAGATACTGATTTCCTTTAGAAGTTTAACAACGTAAAACACACACAAAAGCCAGGATATTTACGAGAGGGAAATAGTCCCAAATGTAAGAAAAAGTAAGTTGTTAAATTTATTTAAAACTTACATGTCCATTAAAGTCTTTCCTACCTTCCCCAGGACAGTACTAAATATTTTCCTACAGGAAGCCGCCCCACACTTTATAAAGTTAGATTCAGTCGCCCTAATGATGCCAACATTTTGCTCTCTCCATTTGATTTACAAGGTCTCAAAATTGAAAACTCACTTACAGACACTAATTTATACTAAATATTCTTATAAAAGTGCTCCCCCACCCCACAGCTACTTTAAATTGTATTACTGTTTAACCCATCTCCCACTGATGAGTATGTGAACCTGAGCACTTTGGTCTCACTGCCTGTAACATCCAGCCCTGGCCAACATAGGAAAACAGCCATGCCCCAGGTTGCCTGGCAACACCTCTGTGTCTCCTGGCAGAACCTCGTTTTCATCTTCAGTGGCTTCTCGGCTGCTTCGCACTGCCTTATTCCTCACCTGGCTTGGATTTCTAACAGTGACCTTTCCAGGCCCTCATTCTAATTAAAATGTGTGTTGTGTTTCCATAGCACTCTGTGCGCTGCTGATGAGGCTGCTACTGGCTTTATTATCCATTGCTTTCCAGGTGGCCTATTTCATTTCAGAGACACCGTATCTTGAACCCCAGAGGTGTCTCTAATGTTGGGAATGTAAACAGGCTGATGAGGGGTGGTCCGGGGCCACTGCATTTAAATCGTTCTTAAATCATAGCATGTGTAGTTTTCATTCCGTGTAAACCTGAATCCAGTCCTGCTTAAATGCTCTCTGCATCCTGGGAAGTAGGGGGCTACTCTGTCAACTATGTCGGCTGTACGGAGGACAGCTGGTGCCCATTGTAAAGACTGTGCCTAATTGGTTCCACAACCTTCTGTCCTAAGCAAGTTAACAAGAGTACACAGCGACTGACGTTTTGCAGGCTGCGGTCAGTCTAATGGACTCCCACCTCAGTGAGGATTGGAGAGGAACCTAGGAAAGCCGAGACATGGTACAGACTCCTTAAAAAGGAGGTCTGTGAGGTTTGAACAATGACTAAAGCAGCCAGCATAGGAATCAAGAGCACGGCCGGCCACTAGGCGGTGGGGGAGATATCCGATCTTGCACAGAGACAAAGGGCAAGTGTTTATATTACTCAGACGTGTGTTGGGTTACCTCCTAAGGTTCCCTTTTCTATCAGAATTTATTTAACATAGGATTAAAATTAAGCTGCCAGGTGAAAAGGCGCTGTCTGAGAGAGGTGGCGGCACCTCCTGTCATGTGACTATGATCCCCCCATCTATACCTAGATGTCCAAGGCAATTTACCCCCCTTGACCCTCCAAGTATCAATTTTTTAGACTATCCATCACATTAAATTTAATAAGGCTATGATCTGAAGGAAGACAGGCTTAATCATATTATAGAGCAATTCTAGCCCTCCAAGAGCACAGAGCCTTCACAGAGCCACAAGGCCAAGGTATCAACCTACCATCCATCCGTATGATTATGGCCAAGAGTGAGCAGTCACAAGTAACTAAAACCTTCCATACAGCAATCTTTCATATGAACACCCCGGAGACAGAGCCCCTGCCAGCCACTGCATATGTATATGTCTACATTTCCAGAAAAAAAAATGTTATACATAGGATAAACTTCAGGCAAACATGAAACAAGAGACTTGTTTCCAGCTCTGCATTCCCCAAGATTTGATCCTTTTGTCTTTTTAAAATTAGCTTTTTTTTCCATTCAGCTATGATCTATCACCACCAGAGGCATCAAAGCTGCTACTCTATCTAAATCCCACCGATGCTTGTTACAATCCTATTATAATCGGAAAGAGGCACGCAAGATCTTGGCTACGAAGATGAGATTTTTACCACAGGCTATCTTAGAACAAATGTGGGGCCTGCAAAGTTCCAGACTTCTTACTATCGACGTACCTAACTTCACTCACATTTTAACAGTCTGGAACCTCTGAAATTTTGACTGTTCAGACCCATTAATCAAATAATTACCCCAAGGGAGAGGGAATGCAAGTATAAAGCGCAGGAAAATGTTGAAGTAGAGTTAACTAAGATTTTTTTTGTTTGGTTTTGTTTGTTTTTTGAGACAGGGTTTCTCTGTGTAGCTTTGGAGCCTGTCCTCGAACTAGCTCTTGTAGACCAGGTTGGCCTCCAACTCGCAGAGATCTGCCTGCCTCTGCCTCCTGAGTGCCAGGATTAAGGGTGTGTGCCATCACCACCTGCCTTAACTAAGACTATTTTTAAAGCACCATACAAAGTTTTGTTCTTCTAAAACTCATGCAACATACAAGCTCCATATATAACCATCTTAACGATCTCAGTCCTTCTGTCCTTGCCCATGAAAATTCCTTTTATATTTGCTTACTATAAAGAAAAAGAGCTGTGCTCTCTGCATCTGCCCCCATCAGCTGCCAGAGTAAGCTTCTCTAACGGTGATTGGGCTAGGCACCAATATTTGAGCACAATAGAATATCATGAATCATTTTTTTGCCAGTCATGTTTGTCTACCCTAGGTCTCTTGGGCCATCCAGCCTCCAGTTCTGTTGCAGGATATTTGAGCACTGTGTGAAGATGGGTTGCTGTGATTGGTGTAACAAAAAGCTGAATGGCCAATAGTTAGGCAGGAGGTATAAGAGGGACTTCCAGGCAGAGAGAGAGAGGAAGTCAGAGGGTGAAAACCCAAGAGACGCCAGGAAGACACTGAAGAGGCCAGATATAACGTATAGAGTAGAGCTAACTGAGCCATGTGACAGAACATAGATTAATAAAAGGAGGTTAATTTTAGTTAAAAGAGCTAGTGGGATAAGCCTAAGCTAATGGCCAAACTTTTATAATTAATAAGAAGTCTACATGCTGTTACTTGTAAGCTAGTGGCCTACAAAAAGGTTTACTACACAGTTCCTGGCCATTCAGGCAGTGTCAGACATGGGCTCCCTCCCTTAATGTGGGTCTCAAGTTAAACCAGTCATTGCTTGGTCACTCCCACAGAACATCATGTTAGTTCTTGAGTGCCATGGTAGGAGGTAGATTTGTCTTTTCCTTGGTCATCACTCAGCAAGTTAGAGAGGACCCAGTGAAGAGTAGGAACACAGGAAGAGCCTGGGTCTCAACATCTTCCACATTAGACTTGAACAAGAAATTGTCCATGGTTATTCAGATGCAGGCTTGGGTGTTATAGACGTTAGATGTATTGGCTAATCAAACATGAGAAACAGAAACGTGGCGACTAAGCATTATATTTTCAAAATCCTAAAGTTTAAAGGCCCTCTAAGCGACTGCTAGGAACAATGCCTACAGCCAAAGACCCTGATTTCTATTCTGCTGATACCTATTTGAAACGTCTCATTTTTCTAAGATGCTCCAATGTCTGGCACAAAAAATAAAATCATAATCAAGGGCAAATTTGATTTTGCTTTTAAGGACAAAGGCGATCTTGGGGGAGAGTTATTACCTCTTTTTCTAAAGAGAAACATATCTTATTCCTTTATTCATTAATTAACTCGTTTGTCCATTTACAAATGAGACTGGACAGGAAGGCCTGGTTGATGTTGACAACAGAAAAGTCTACTCAAAGTATTTCAGAGCAACAGCACTGTCTGCTGCATCATGAACCAGTTAGTACCATGCTACTGCTTAAACAAAACTACTCAGTTGATCAAAGCTTTGCTCGGACTTTAAAGCAGGGCCAATATAATTGGAGAAGACTATAAAGCCGAAATAGGAGGATGTCTTTCCAGATCTAAATATGGTCTCCAGGGGCCCTGAATAACTAGACATCATCATTGTGCTTTACGGTTCCAAAATACTGCTTCCCAGTGTGCTCTGTGTTCTGTGAGTCTACGCTCTGTTTCAGGCGTACCTATAAGCTGTTCTGAAAAACATCCAACTCTCACCTTGCCAATTCAACTGTGATCTCCAGCTCCTTCTGTCTTTTCCACAATCGCCCCACTTCATGTTATATCCACACCTTCGGTGCTTCCTTCCCGCCTTCACGTTCTAACACCTCCGTTTAATCACCTCTTAATCATTTGCCTGAGAACTAAACGCGCAGTCACTTATTGTTTCCTTCCAGATGCTGCTGCGGAATGACTCCCGGCGGGCCTCACCTAGCCTTCCAGCCCTGCTCATTTGGCTGTGCAGGCCCTGATCCCAGTGCTCCGAAGCTTTTAAGCGCTTTCTTTCCAAGAAACCTCATAGCTAGCGCCATCATTTCCTCACAAAACAGGGAACATCTGCAGACTGGAGCATCAAAACAGCAACAAGATTTTTGCACAATTCTTCGAAACTTGGATGAAGACTTTATCAGCCGTCTTGGGCTATAAATCAACATTCTCTTCAGTTTCCAGTAAATAAACCATAGTGGCAAATTTCAACTTCCTCTCGAAGGAATAATTAACAAACATGTACTTGCAATTACTAATTAGTTTCCATGTCTCCCAGCTAAGTGAGCTAAACCTTTTGGAAAACCAATGTCTTACACAACCATCAGGTTGCTCTAAAGTTCAAGTTTATTCTTTGTATATACAGTTGATTTAATTGAAGAAATAAACTAAAATGCTCCACTGTGCTGCTTATTTTATGTGTGTACTTTGTAAAGTTTACCAAAATTATTTATTCCTAGAAGACATTAGTATAAATAACAATAAAAGTAAGTAAACTATGTTATCTTGCAAAAGATTAAATACAACTTTGGACCTATCCGACAGTTTCAGTAAATGAAGACTCCTTTGACAGAATAAGAAAGTAAGGCCTTTACAGAGCAGACTGAATCAAGCCTGTACCTCTAAGTTCCCAGATGTTTCCTGCATAGACTGTGATGGTTTGTAGTCGTGGGCTTTCTCAATCAGGGTTCTTAAATTTTTAACATGTGTTTCAGCCTCCTGTAGAGCTGGCTAACTCAGCTTCCCCAGGTCAGTTACAGACAAGATGATCCATTAGGTCAAGCTGTGTGCATGGATTTATTTTTTAATTAGTCCTCAGGAGTTGATGCCACTGTAGATCAGAGTACCACAAGTTGAGAAATGGAGTTATAGTTTAAGCCAACTTTGTAAAAAAAAAAAAAGTATGATTATGCTTAAGCAATATCCATCACTACCAACTGGAACATGAGTTAAATTCTACTATCAATATAACACAGCAGAAATTAAAAATTAAGGTCCAATGCTTGCAAAAATAATGCATTCTGTAACATAGTTTGACTAATACTTTCTCAGTTCTTCCACTAAAGGTCCAAAGCTACGCAAGAGAATTATCAGGTAATTTTAAAGGACCATTTGACAATTTACTGAAATTATAATTTTAAATACGGCAAAAATAGATTCTGTAATCAACTACAGGTAGATGACACAGACTAGAGGAGGCACTATGGTAGCCGGTGTCCTCCATTGCTGTCCCTACACACCTGCTTTTGAGCAGTCTATCTCAATAAATTGCATACACAAATGTTGTCGATTGTTTGAAGACCTAAATTCTAGGTGATAAACTCATTAATTCCCTCTGAATACTCAGTACTCTTCCCCAATAAATTGTGTGTGTATGTGTACGTGTATTTATATATGCTACTATTGACTAAACATTAGAAAGCCTATCCTTATACATATACATAAGTTAGTATATTTTATACACAATGTTCTAATAAATAAGTTCATAATTATGAATAAATGAAATGATAAACAATATTTTTATGCCAGAATGGATAATTTATTCTATCAACTATCTATTAGCTACATTCTTGGTATGTCTGAATCATATCTAGACCCAGAAACACTTTTATTCTAATTACATACAAATATACTTACTAACCTGAATATATTAAGAACACTTTCAAATATCAAGCAGGTATTTAATATAAAATACTCCTAATTAAGTATCCCTGAAAAAGAATTTTGAAAACGTATTCATAATGAAATATCATATAATTGCAAAAATGCATGATAGCCATGCCCACCTTATCTTTTGTCATTTAACAAGGGCCTTTAGATCTCAATCTGCACTCTTCTCAACACTTTATCTTTATTTAATTAATTCATTTACTTTACATTCCAACAATAAATGTTTAACCATGTCAAAAAATACACCAACTAAAGTATATAGACCCTTGACTAATAGTCATGACTTTAGTGATAACTAATAATTTGTAAATTAATTATCTCTCATAGTTTTGATGTATGCTGTTAAAGCAGAAATTGAGAAGAGGAAAGATAGACTTCATAGACCCAATAACAACATCCTCTGCCGCAGCTGTAACACAGACCTGTGTCAGACACTCTTGTTTTCTGACTTTCAATTTCTTTAACTTGAGCAGCACACAGAAACTGTGCATTTTACATACTATGCAAACTAATTTTATAATTATCTTTAATAAAGTGTAATTATTTTAGCATATCTCAGTTTATTTTATTCATAACATTTGAATGTAGTAACTGTTCTTCACACTCATTCCATGCTCTCCCTGACAGAACATGCCTGCAACTGCACGCAGAGAATCTTCATACGGGAAAAACTCGCCGCTCGACTCGGAGCAACTAGAGATCCTGACAGTGAGTTTTATTTGTGGCTTTATGAAAGCCAGTCAAATAGGAGCTCACACAAAGTCAGTTATTAAGATTATAGGTTATTCTCTATTCCCAATTGATTGAGGAGTTTCTGGGCTGATGTTCTTTCTTTTAGACCAGCAGTTCTCAACTTGGGGGTCATGACCCCTTCAAACGACCTTTTCACAGGTGTCATATATCAGATGCCTGTGTTTCAGATATTTATGTAGCAGTTCATAACAGTAATAAAATTACAGTTATGAAGTAGCAACAGAAACAATTCATGTTTGGGGGTCACCACAGCATGAGGAACTGTATTAAAGGGATGCAACATTAGGAAGGTTGGGAACCACTGTTTTAGACAGAGAAGACCGCATGGTACCAGCCATCGTAAGCTGTAGTTTGCTCAGAGCCCCGGGTGCAGCTTCACCTGACACTCCTTTTGGGAAGGCGAGGGAGGAACTACTGTAAAATGGGAAGACCCCAATATGCCAATAAGCATCAATTCAGCAGTCGTCAGAGAAACACTGGGTCCAAAGAAAAGACAGAAAACCTTATGCAAGTGTATTTTGTGATCCATTGATTCAAGTATTTGCCAGTATGTGCCTGGCTTGGGTTTCTGTTTTTTCTTGGCTGCAATGGGCACACACAGAAGTTATCACATGACAGGGAGATTTTTGGGCTTTAGTACCACTGAGCTGTTACCACCCTTTCATTCACACATACCATCTTCTATATCATCTATCATGTAAATTTGTTTCATTGTGTTGCTTTGTGTAACTATACTTTAAAATATCTTAGTAATACCTACCTCAGCCCTACCTACCTGTAGGTAAATGAAGTTTGCCTTATTTGATCAGTTGCTTAACAGTGATTTTACTCTAAATGCTCTGATTTGAGTGACCTCTTAGAACAGTGGTTCTCAACTGTCCTAATGCTGTGACCCTCTAATACAGTTCCTCACGTTGTGGTGACCCCCAACCAAAAACTATTTTATTTCTTCTTTATAACTATAATTTTGCTGTTTATTTATGAATCAGAAATATAATATAAATATCTGTTTACAGGATATCTGATGTGCAGCCCTTGAGAAAGACTTATTCGACCCAAAGGACTCACAACCCACAGGTTGGGAATCATAGTGGAAGAACAAAGATTCAATGGTTAAAGAAAGTAAATTTTCATAGGAATTTTTACAGGAACTTTAAATTATGTGTGTGTGAAGTCTGTTCTCAATATTAGGAATGAGTATAAGAATATACTTCATATAAACCCCAACTTTATACTGATTTGAGTCAACTAGATGTAGCCTCAATTTTAGCTATCTGCCTGTAAGTCTCTTTGCTCTTAAAGACCTAGAATGAGCCATTTCTAGGGGCAGCGTATTGAATTTATCCATGTTTCTACCAAGTCAGGTTTGAAATATTGGATCCCAAAGAGAATTAATAATGAAAGACAAATGGCAGTGTAGGCATTTGTAATCAATGGAAGTTTCTTTCCTCAAAGTGGCAACATAATCTGGAACCTGGTTATTGTTCTTTCTATATAAAACAAACATCAAATGATAGATAACTAAGAACTTTTATTCCTATTCTGCAAGAGCCCAGAAACTTCTACACAGGTGACTGACAAGGTTACTACTTTTTCAATGCTAGTCCTACTGGGCAGGTCACTGCCGGGATATGACAGAAATAAAAGATGGTTTGCTTTTGACCTAAGCTTAAGTCCTGTGCCTCCAGGTTAATAGCCTGGGGGGAGATTTATTAACTCTCAAGTTCTCTGCTGATTCATCTTAAAAGTGAGAATAATAATGATTTTGCAGAAATCGTATGCTATATTTAAAAAGGCCACTGAAATTATTTAAATTCTCTGATAGATCCATCATCATTATTATATAATTACATAAAATCTCGTTACTAATTTTAATATTTAATATATCTGCCATTTTTATCACGTACACTCTTTGATCTGTCCTATGTAACAAATCAGTTCCGAATCCACAGCAAGCATACTAAGATAATACTACTTTTATATGTAATGCATTTTGATTAAGACGATCGACATTCGGTTTAATAAATCATCACTGTATCTTTCCCATTAAAAAGGTCAGCAGCTGTATAGCTATTTCAAAGAGCAAGGACTCTGGAGAGATCTGGTTCTCTACGGAGAAGCTCAGCAAGCTTTATGTTCCATCGTCTTTAGCTTAAGTCTTTCTTTCCATATTTCCTAGAGCATGCATTCAGCAGAATTAAATTAAATTAAATATTAAAATCATGTCATAAGGGAATGAGGGCTAAGTGATAGCAGACATTCACGAGCAAAGTCCTGAATCAGTACATCTGTTTCTCCACGGGCCTTGGAAATGTCTTTTAAACATACCCCTAAACCTGGGCAAATGGAGCGCCAAATTGCCCTGGACTGTAACGTCTGAGCAAGTCCACGGCTTTCTGTGCAGTGTAAGGTTAGAACCGTTCCGTATCACTTTAAAAGTCAGAGAAATCTTGGCCCCTAAATCAAAACTCTCAAAAAGTAGAAATTGTGTCTAAGGAAAATAAGATTCCTATTTTGACTTCAGCATTAACCTATGATCAGTTTCCATTTCCCGGTGAAATGAATACATATTGAGGGAAGAATTTTAAAAGTGAATGCCAGACTCTGTACACCCAGTGGGTTACAGATGGAGAAACGCGGTGGCAGAGAGCCACTCTACTTCCTTTAAAATCCAAAAAACATTTGGAAGGAAACCCCAGAAGGAAAGACGTCTGACAGACAAATTCTCCGGGGTTTTCAGCTGCCTCGTTTGCCAAGCTTCCTAGACCCCGTTGCTTGTTAATAAAGTTCAACAAAGAGACTTTATGAACACTGATGTCTCGGAGTGAAACGTGCATTAAAGGAGTTTGTAATGTAGTTGAAGTTTCCTGCCATCTGTATTTTCCTACTCCACAGATCCTACGACGCGTGATTTAGGAAACCGTAACCATGAGGTGCTGTTTGCTGAGAGTACATCGACCGAATGCTGAGCCCGACTGCTGACTCCGGATCTGTAGGCCACAGGTTAAGCTCAGCATCGGAACAGCGACTAGGCTCACAGGATTCCACTACAGGGACTTAAGTGTTTCTCTTCTGGTGCGAGGGAGGGGAACAGGGAGATAAAACGCTGCACACTGTATCAAGTAACTCAATATAAACACCGCAGTGGAGAAGAAACAAAACGTTACATCCTAATTTGTCTGGTCCTTACAACAATAAGCCACAAGAGGAAAAAAGGAAACAGACTTCTTAACTTAGGTTTCACTAAGACTTAAAAATAAGTAGTATATGAAAAATAGTAAGAAAAACCACAAATTCTAGCTTAAAATAATATACTTAATAAATTTCAGAGCTACAATAATAGCAATATGTTTCATAAAAATAGATATACGTTTTCCAATAGAAAAGAAGAAGTGCTATGCATGTCTGTCATTCCAGCAGGAAGCAGAGGCAGGCAGATCTCTGAGTTCAAGGGCAACCTGGTCTACAGAGGGAGTTTCAGAGAAACCCTGTTTTGAAAAAAGAAAAAGAAGTAAGAAACAATTATCATTTATATCATGGAAGTGCTATGCCCATCAGACACAAACCATTTGCTTCTATAAACACTTAATGAAGCTTTGAATGTTTAAGTCCACTAAATAATAGAAAGAAAAGTAAGACAAAGCAGACACTATTGAAGAGTTCAACCCAGTGATACACAAATCATATATTTAACACGGAGATATTTTGATCTGTTAAACCATACTCAGTAGGGATTTCACTTTCATTACAGGATACAGGGATGGTACCAGCAAACATGCCTCCTCCAAATTGGGCTTATTTTTATAGATGTGTGTATGTGTGTGCCTGAGTGTACACATGTAAATCATGTGTGCAGGAGCCCAGAGGTGTCAGACAAGGGCATCAGAGCCCCTAAAATTGAGGTTACAGATAGTTGTGAGCCAGCATGTAGGTGCCAGAAATTAAACTGGCTCTTTCGCAGGAGCAGCAAGCACTGAGTCATCTCTCTAGCCCTACACACTCTGGATATTTTTAAGAAACAAATATTTTGGCAGTGCCATTTCTAGAGCTGATAAAAGGAAAACACAACCTTTCACTATTGGTTGAACTGTAAAGTTGAGCAGTTACTAGAGAAATCAGTGTGGCTGACTGCCTCTCTAAAACTTAAAAGAGAACACATGGCCCGGTTATACCAGTCCTCAAACAGAAACCTGGAAGGAGAGCTGATGCAGAGGCTGTGGAGGGGTACTGCTTATGGGCTTACCCTCCATTACTTTCTCGTCCTGCTTTCTTATACAACCCAAGACAATGGACTGGGCCCTCCCACATCAATCATTAAATAAGAAAATGTCCTACAGACTTGCCAACATCTCAATCTTATGGAGGTACTTTTTAAACTGAGGTTCCCTCCTCTCATATGGCCTTAGTTTGTTTCAAATTGACATAAAACAATCCAGCATAATATACCCTCTAAAATGGACACATAGGGTGACAATCCTAAATGCTCTCACAAGAACAATAGATTATCTAACAAAAACCCAGTACCAGAAATGAGAAAGCTCCATTCAAGTTGTTGATTAGGGTAACCCAAGTGACTTCCAAAACATTGTACTGCCCTTGCCCTTGGTTATCTCTCAGAAGTTGAAGGTAAGCCCCTATTGCTAAAGGCATCTCATAGTTAGGACACAGGTTTGATTTGGGCTGGATCTAACCTGAAAGCCTACTTCCTATTGTCTTGCTTTGGTACGAGAAAGCACTATGCAATCTGCCAAGGGAGGAAAGCGATCAATAGTCCTATCCAGTTGTGACATCGATGACTCACAACAATGACCAGCATGGCAAGATATCTGTCAGGGTACAATAGTGGCACTCACATGTTGGCAGGAACCACAGCTCTCTAAGTGGACATCCCACTGCACAGGAGGGAAATCACGCCTGGTACTGGAAACATAGCCAACTATACAAGGCAAGTGGGGTCATGGATCTTAGAAAAGAACCTACTACTACCACTTTACTAGACCAGTATAAGTCCTAACTATTCTAAAATGTATCCTTATACCACACATAGTGTAGCTCTCACCCCTCATTAAAGAAACTTCTCTTTCAGAAAACCCCAATTAGATATAATATGCAGATCAATAGATCATAGAGAACTCCATCCCAAAGAACACACCTTCAACACAACTCCTACATCTAAGAATCAGGAAATGTATCAGAAAGATTGTAAAAGATATAAGGCCAGGAAGTCTACTGCAAGGCTCCTAGAAATGACTACCTATACAAGTCTGCAACGATGATGATATCAATACACATGCTAAGGAAGAAGTGGGGGGGTCTCATAGGGTTTCTCTCCTACGAGATCTATAACTATAGACAAATAACTATAGGCAAAACATGCAACTAATGGCTGCTGAGAGGAGAACTAGCCCCTTCCAAGAAAGACCCCCTAAGAAATTAACCAACGCAAAGTGGTCAAACCTGAAATTATATACACATAAACAACAATGAAGCCAGCAGATTACACTTATATATTTCTACATCTTTACACAAACAAACAAACAAACAAACAAACACACATTAACAAAAAATGAGTTCAATTGGAAAGAGTGATGGAGTAACATGGTGGGGGTTAGACATGAAAAGGAAGGGGGAAATGATGCAGCTATAGCAATTATATTTTAAGCAAAATATATTTTAAAAAAGAAAGAATTCTCCATATTTCTTTTCACTAATTCTGCAGCTTATTCTGACCAGATATGCATTCTTCCCTACTCAAATTTTACATCACTCTCAAATCTACCACTTCCATAAGAACTGCTATTCCCATGTACTGGATTAAAACAAATTTACAGACTATCATTTTTAATGCAATTACAGGGGCTGGCTAAGTAGCTTAGGAATTTAGAGCATTTGCTTCTCTACAGAAGACCTGAGTTTGGCTCCCAGCATTCACAATGGGGCAGCTCACAACCATTTGTAACAAGATATCAGAGACCCTTGCTAGACTCTGCTGGTACTTGCGTTCATATGCATATACCACCACACAGACACAGACACAAATAATTACAATTAAATAAGTGTTAAAAATGTTTAATTGCAAGAAAGAATTGGAAAACAATGATATAAATAAAAAGCAGAAGAGAGGGGCTATATTTTAAAGGAACACCATGTTGCAGAATAAAAATGTAACCTTGGAGAGCTAGAGAAATCCATTAAATGGACTGGATGCTCTTCCAAAGGATCCAGGTTCAGTTCTCAGAATACTCACAACAGTTTGTAATTACAGTTTAAGGGAATTTCACACCTTCTTCTGGCTTCTGGGGGCGCCAAGCTTTTACTGTGACAGAAAACATAGGTTCAAAACAGACAAAGGCTGAGAACTAAGAAGGGGAAGTGGACACAAAGTTCCACCCATAACTAAGAAGCTATTCGCAATTTATGTCTGCTTTGAAAAAGAATATTAGTTTTCTCCAATGAAGTGTCACTGTGTGTATCAACCACACTCCAGGGTGGACCCCTGCCCAGGAGTAGGGTCTTCTTGGTTGATTTGGTGTGTGTGTGTGTGTGTGTGTGTGTGTGTGTGTGTGTGTGTGTGTATGTGTGTGTGTATGTGTGTGTGTGTGTGTATGAAAGAGAGAGAGAGGGAGGGAGGGAGAGAGAAAGACTGTAAAATTTGGTGGATAGGGAATTAGAGAGGATCTTGGAGGTATTTGGGAAGGGAAAAGAATATAAAATATAGTTATAAAAGAAAAAATAGTTCACAGCTTTGATCCCTCTATGACTATGGAGAAATGATAGAATAGCTTTTAAATTCCTTTTTTAATGCAGGGAATTAAAATTGGAGCTTTTCCATACTAGGCAAGGGGTCTCTACCACTGAGCTACACACAAGCCTTTTAAGTTTATCTATTGAATGTGTCTAATTACTTGATACTAACATACATTGTGAAATGGCAGATAAATTAAAATATAAACCACATAGATCTGAATAATTTTAAGAGTCTTGGTGTAGAACTATTTTCATGTAAAGTCTTATTTTGGAATACATGTTCTGAGAATAAGATTCACTAATCAATATTTCTATAAGAAAATATAAAATGAGTTATAAAAAGTTTCAATTTAACAAAGGAAATTTAAAAATTTGAAAACTAGAAACATTTTGAACAAATTCATCATACTATTCCCACACCATTGTTCACCAAACTCTCACTGTCCACCACCAAAGATCCCCAAAACAAACCTTTCTGAAAACAAGGGGTAATTTGGTGCCTAAGACAGTTAGAAGGCAAATGTGTATAAAGGTATTCTTTTTTACCTACATGTTTAAGTGTAGGACAATCAAATGTTTCCAGGGATTAAATTTTCTCAGCAAGGCAGCAACTTATCTCTCCTACCTAGACCGCTAATTGCCAGCCTGCTAGTAGGAAACCAGAATTCTAAAAGCTGCTTTTGCTCTTAGAACTTTAACCAGGCTTGACAAAAACTTCCAAATCCAGAATCCATTTAAAATGATCCAAGCATGTGTTCTGATTTTGTCTCTCCAACACCACATGTCACCTGCAAGTGACCCAAGACGTTTCTGGGTCCATGATGTCTGGCCTCCTGGTTGACTAGGAAAAATGAAAAAGAAACAAAACTAAAAGCTAAGTGAGTAACAGGGTGGAAAACGGAGAAGAAAGGGTCAGGGAAAGTTACAGCACAGAGTGAATAACCAGAAGAAAATCCAGGAGACTTGGAGGAACTTGAAGTTGGTGGGGGGAAAAACAAGATCACACAGCTCACAGCATAGGGGGAAGGAAGGATGTGAAAGCCAGCTGGAATCAGACAAAGCAAGGAATCCAGGAGCCAACAGAAATCCAAGGACGGACAGAAAGTATTGAAGATTGAAGGGAACTGGAAATTTATTGGAAACCGAGTTGTTTTTCCTTTTGTATCCAATGCAGTTCTATTCCAGACTGAATTCTACTCTCAACCTCCGAGAGGGCAGAAGGGAAGTCAAAATTCATAGCAGTCCTCTCCAACCTGCACCCCATGAGCAAGAGTCAAGAGCCAAGAAAAGACACTGAGAAGGAAGGATGATACTAGCCCAGGCTGACTACAGTTGGTAGACAGTGGTAGCCCCATCTAGCAAAGTGCTGACCAAGGCAGCGTGAAGGGAACACAAAGACAGCTGGCAGTCAACTGCATGCTCGAGCTTCCAGTATATTCAATAAACTCCACAAGTGATTCCTCTCATGACTACAACGGAAACAGTAGTAGAAACTCAATGTTCTGGAAGTGGAACTTCCTGAGTTCCCAACCTAACTCTGCTCTTTGCTAGCTGCTGGCTATGAGTAAGTTATTTAACCATTGTGTGCCTTACTGATGAATCTAATAAATTACTACTGTAACAATTTAATAAGCAATCAGGTGACACCTGGAATGTACTTAGCATCCAACAGCGGTAGCTATACAACCATAAAAAATGTGCTTGACACAGAAAGTCCATACAAAATAATATAGTTTGATTAAAGAAAATGAAGATATGTTGTAGAATATTATTTTAAGATGTGTTACATTTTTTATGCTGTGGAACATTTGTTTACTGATGCAAAGATATACTGCATTCTTTTATGTTGCATTTGTATAGCTCTATGAAGCTGTGATTCTTTGCCTGTCTAAAACACCTGCTTGGTCTAATAAAGAGCTGAATGGCCAACAGCAAGGCAGGGGATTAAGAAAATGTAGTACATTTACACTGTACTAAATTAAACTGTGTTAAAAATGTGGCAGTAGTAAAGCCCCCTCTAGGATCCATGACCTCACCAGTAACTGATAGTTGTCTAGGTTTACAGAAGAAGCACGAATTCCTTCCTATTGGGCAGGCTTGGAGTCTGATTAGATCCAAAATAATCACACAGAAACTGTATTAATTAAATCACTGCTTGACCCATTAGCTCTAGCTTCTTATTTGCTAATCTCTTACATATTAATTTAACCCATTTCTAATAATCTGTGCATCGCCACATGACAGTGGCTTACCGGCTGAAGTCCCCAGAGTCTGTCTCCAGCAGCTCTATGGCTTCTCTCTCTGACTCCGCCCTTCTTCCTCCCAGCATTCAGTTCAGTTTTTCCTACCTACCTAAGTTCTGCCCTATCAACAGGCTAAGGCAGTTTCTTTATTCATTAACCAACAAAAGCAACACATAGACAGAAGGACCTTCCACATCATTTACACAATGGAGTATTACTCATTGTTTTAAAAAAAATGACAATGACATCTTGAAATTTGCAGAAGTCACTGTGGCAGGAGCTTGCATCGCATCCACACTCAAGGACAGAGATAAACAAATGCATTCTCATAATTTGCTTGCTTGTGCTCAGTTCCATTTCCCCACTTATATAGCCCAGAATCCCCTTTCTAAGAAATGGTGCTGCCCACAGCAGGCTGGATCTTCCATAGCAATTAATTATATGAGACATACACACAGATTAACCCAATGTAGGAGATCCTTCATTAAGACTCTCTTCCCAGGCAATTCTAAGTTGTGTTAATGGGATAATTAAAACTAACCATCATACTGTCCAAGCATAAGGACAGAGTTCAGGTTCCTAGCACCGACATAAATGCCAGGCTGTGGGTATGAGGCTCTGTAATCCTATAATTCAGGAGGCAGAGACAGAGGACATCCAGATCCAGCTAACTAGCAAAAACAGCAGTAACAGTAAGTTTTAAGTTGAAGTGAAAGACCTGCCTCCATGTATAAGGTAGAGAGAGACAAAGAATGACACATCAACCTCTGGCCTCCAAATAAATGCACACACGCGCACATGTACCTGCATATACGTGGGCATACACACACCATAAATACATTGCACATACATACACACATAAAACTGTGAAAGCGAAAGTTATAAAATCCAATAATTAGACTGACACTAAAACAAAGTCTAAGAAGGAACTGGTGCAGAGGAATATAAGAAGACAGTGTACCTACTGAACATGGAAAGGAGAGAATAAAAAATACAGAAAGAAATGTGAAATATACACAAGTATCTAGTCACCAGAATCACTGCACACCACTAACTAGAAAAATGAAAATAGTTTCAATATATGTGATTGGAAATCAAAAAGAGAATGAAAGGTACATTATTATCAGACAAGAAATAAGACAAACAGCTGATATTACTTGTTAATCTTTTCATTGTAACTGCTAAGATATCTGCATTTTGTATGGCTTCTAGGTATTTAAATTATTTATTAATTTGAATTCTTTGTGTCTTAAGTGTTTATACTAAGAGTCACTTGTTTCTATTGTATTATATACACACATATGTTGAAAGAAGTAATCATTGCCTGCTTTTACACAAAATAAATAAATACATTGTTTGTGTGATACTGAGGACTGAACTCAGAGACCCATGCATGCTAGATTATCGCTCATTCTTTCCTGTTCTTAACCACTCTAACACTTTTTTTGTGAGAGCATTTCACTGAATTTCCCATCGTCTCACTTAGTTTCCTCCTTCCTCAGCCTCTCCAGTACTTGAGCAACCAAACTGCTGTTTTTCTTTTTAAGTTTTTTTTAAAAAAATTACATTTATTTATATGTTCATTTATTTATTTAATGTCTGTGGGCTGTGTGTGAGAGTATATATTTGAGTGAGTGTGTGTGTCTGTGTGGAAGTCAGAGGACAACTTGTAGGACTTGGCTCTTTTCTTATACCAGGTGGATCCCAGAATTAAACTAAGGTCATCAGGTTTGTTTGCAACTGCCTTTGCCCACTAAGCCATATCACAATCCTGCACACCCATGGGTTTTCAAAAAAGAGGAGACTGAAATGAATACTCCTGTTTAATGAAAATAATTCCAATGCAGGACTGGAAATGAATAAGAAGAAGAGAAAGGAAAATGCATGCAAAAATAAAAAATTAACAGTGACTGAGTAAACATATTTTCTAAATATCTCATGTGGAGAATAAACACATACAACAAGAAGTATCAAAAGCCATTTGACAGCAGTGGGTTAAGTGTTACAGCTTCAGTTTGCATGTTACAATACCAACCATATTATAGTTTAGTAAGTCAAGGTTAGATGCTGACATATTATGGTTAACATCTATGAACATATTTTTTAAAAACACATAACTGACATGTTAATTCCATGGAAAAATTTAAAATACATTATTCCAAAATAAAGCAAAAATGAAGAAATGAAAGGGAATAGTTAAGAAAGAACACAAAAGAAATAGAAATCAGTGAGGTTGTTTCTTCTTCTAAAAATTCATCTCCAGTCCTCTCAAGTTGTTTGGTAAGGATGCTAAAGCTACAGGGTTGCAAAAAATATGTATAGAGTTTAAATTACTCTTTCACCAAATTTAAGCAGAAATATCACATATAATTTAAAATAGAGATAGGTATTAAACTTTACTAGACTGATAGATTGATTTTTAAGAGGTTATCTCTAAATCATCAGGATGTTTTATATTTAATGTGTATAGAGAAATTTTATAGTGGAGGCAGGCTACTTTATGCACAAAGTCAAATAGTAAGATGCACAGCACACTGTGATACTTGGGGAAGGGAGAAATGGAGAAAGGCGGGAAACAACTTGGTTTCTAGCCTGTTGGTAGCTAGCATGGCATTCTTTCACATGTAGACGTTTCTATCAATCCCAATTGCAAGCAAGTAATGCATCCCCCAGCTCTGTTTATCATATCATCTAACAAATTCAACAGCAAATGCGTGGCAAAGTTCCTTATGGTTCATTTACAGTATTCAAATTTCATTTTCAACCTTTCTTCACTATCAAATCCTGACTGAGGTCTTTGTAATAAAAAGACAAGTCCCAAACATTAACAACAACCCCCCTCATACTGGTACTAAGATTCAAATGATAACATGTGCTTGGTATCACTAATTTTGAAATAATTTAACAGTTGTGTATTACAAACCAATGTGCGCATCATTGTTTTAGAAAGATTTTCCCAAGTAGGAGATGCATGACTTGTCCTCTGTACAGATGAGCAGGCCTTTATTTGCTTAACAAGTGCATACTGATCGTAAGAACTAACCAGACATTTTGTTAGGTATGGTAAGTCCAATTATGGGTTTTTTTTCTGGTTTTATTTGGTCTTAATATTAATGGCATAGAGTTATATTCCAAATAATCACCAAATCAATAGATAACCCATTTTATATACAATAGGTATATAATACAGTAAAATCAGTGGGAGGTGGTGGCACACACCTTTAATCCCAGCACTCGGGAGGCAGAGGCAGGCAGATCTTTGTGAGTTCGAGGCCAACCTGGTCTACAAGACAGTCTCCAACGCTACAGAGAAACTCTATCTCAAAAAAACAAATACAGTAAAATCATAGCCAAGACTAACAGGAAGAGTTCATGAGAATGTGACATTCACATTGAATGCTGAAGAGTGAATAACAGCCTATTGAGAAATATCTTCTAGTAGAGGGATGAAACAAGGAAATGGACCATGGTTTATAGACAGCAGAAAGAAGGATACTGTGGCAAAACAAATGGACAAGAACAAAGTGGATAGTTTAACATGAGGTGAATGAAGGACTGATGGAGGCTTCAGAGACCCAAGTCAATGTTTCGTTCATCAATTTCTGAAAATAATGGAATTCACAGATGGTTACAGAACAGGGCAATAGCATGATTTTACTTGAAATACAGAACTTCTTGACTATCTACACAGTGGGTAGGCGAGGAAACATGGAAAGTAACAAGGGGAAGGCAACAGTTTAGTCACTTGGAGGTCACAGAAAGCTATTTTAAAATTGAAGTGCTGATGAAGCTGGAAAATAGATACATTTGAAAGGATTTCAAGAATGAGGTTCCAGAACTCTGTAATGCTTTAAAAGTGATGGAAATGGAGGGCAAGGAACCTTCTACTTGGACCTTGTAGAACGAAACAAAGCAGATTCTTTGCAACAGGAAATCATGGGGGAAAAAAATCCATGTTTGGAAAGTGTTTTAGTAAGGGTTTTGGTGGTTATGATAAAACACCATGACCAAAATCAACTTGAGAATTTATTTTAGCTTACAGTCCATATCACAGTCCGTTACTGAAGGAAGTCAAGGCAGAAACCAAGAGAGGAACCAGAAGTCAGGAATTAATGCAGAGACAATGGACAATCACTGCTTTCTGACTTGATTTTCTTGGCTTGCTCAGACTACTTTCTTATAGCACCCAAGACCACCTGCTCAGGGGTGGCATTGCCTACAATGCTGAGCCATTCCACACCATTCATAAATCAAAAAGTAATGCACTACAGGCTTTTCCACAGGCCAACGGGGTGGGGGCATTTTCTTAAGTCAGGGTCCCTCTTCCCAGATGACCCCCAGAGTGTATGGAAATCCATCCAATGGCTTTGAAGGACTTGTGCATAGAACAAGGGTGATTTTCCAGAGAACTTGCCAGCACAGGAAGAGAGGACAAAAATGCAAGTTGGAGATGTTGAGGATCAATTTCTGTTGAGATAGCTAAGTGCAGACTGACACTTGGAAGAGAGAAGAAAATATAAAACCAAGAACTGGGATACAAATGATAACCAGGACTAGGAGAGGAGATACGCTATGAGACAGACCAGCATGATGGCCCAGGGAGGCAGAAGCTACTGAGCCTCGCCAGGACACAAGGATGAAAGAGCTGAACCAAAGAAGTGGTTTGCAAGGTGTAATTAAGGAACAAATGGGAGGGTCACAGGCGGAAGAGTTGGAAGGTGCTAAAATGTCTTAGAGAGTTTTCCAGAAAAGTACACGAGTCTGAAAGCCATGTCCTTTTAGTGCCTCATCAGTCACCCGAGCAATCTTCCTTTTCCCTGTTTCCTCATCTTAACAGATAAAGTAGAAACCATCACCCATTGTCCTGATGTTAGTCACCATCCACAGAGCCCACAGAATGTACATACGCACATCTATAAGGATCACCTAAGCAATAAAATCGTGCGATTTCATCCAAAAAAAAAAAAATGTTAGGGATTCTTGATTGTGTAAAGCAAACTGACTGTTAGAGAATGTTGGTAGCAACTAGGACGTTCACGCGAGACTACGTGGGAATTATTCGTGAGGACACGGGAGGAGATAGAGCATGACTTTCCACTTCGCCTCTGTCACCCCTGGGTTTCCATCGGGGGACCCTTATCAATTCTTTTTGCCTTTTGATTAATACATATTACTTGTAGAGAATAATGGATTTCGTCATGACACTTCCATGTGTGCGTCTTCTATACTGCAATCATACTTACTGCCTCGTTACCCTCATTAACCCTCCTGATCCTCTTCATTTCTCCCGATCTCTGCTTTCATTGTTTCTTTGTTTCATTGTTTCTCTTTCTCCCCCGCCCCTGGGGACAGGAAACATGCAGGGCTAATCTTTTCAGGCTCTGGCTCATTTGACGTGACATGGTGACTTTCTGTTGCAGGCACCTACCTGCAAATGACTTGATTTGGTTCTTTGTTCTGAATAATAGCCTGTTGTATACATACGCCATATCTTCTGCATTGTACCCATCCATCAGTTGATAGATACTGAACCGATTCTAGGACTCTTGTGCATAGCCCTGGCCGTATTCTAGTTGGTAAGACAGAAACTATCTATTAAGAAGCCCACAAATTCTTAGTCCTACTTGTGGATTCAAGGTTTCAATTTCACCTGTTGGAACCCTGGACTGAGACTGCGCAAAACAAAAACAAAAACAAAAAAAAACCCCTACTGTTAGAATAGTTGGTGCAGCATCTCATAACAAAACTAGACTAGCAAACTAAAATAACAGGAACTTCTTTGTTCACAAGGTGAACAGGCACCTATAATTAAAGAAGCTAATAGCTAAAACCTTGTGGAGTCCATGACTCATAATAGGCTTCAACAGTTAAAATGATTACAACTTTCAGGAAAATACAGGAAAAATTTTATTCTATAATGGTTTTATTCAAATTTGCAAGTTTGTTTGATTTTGTTAAAACACAAAGACATTAGAGATAGTCACCGCTCTGACCTGACAGGTGATTTTAATCATAGTGTGCCTTCCTAGTGAGTATTCGCTTCATTCCTTTTTCTAACCCACAAGATGACATGCTTATAGTCCGTTACACACTACAAGGTGGCACTGTCCTTGAAAGAACGCCTCTGGATTTAAATTACATTAGATAATGCATCCCCTCCAAGGGAAAACACACAGACGTGATCTCTGCCATAGGCCACCTGCAAATAGTCCGGAATAGGGAAATTGCTAGGCCTTAGGACTGGTCTACTGGTTCACGGCAGGAAGAATGAAACGCCTTTTCAGTTACAGAGCAGCACACTGACAACAGAGCTGCTGAAGGCAGGGTCCTGACATACAGAGGTGACACAAAGGGGATTAGGGTGAGGTTGATAGGGAAGAGGCTGTGTCAGGGGGTGGGGGCGCCCTAGGCCGCGAGGTGGTACCTGCGCGGGGTCCAGCGCCCCTGTCACTGACTCTCCGCTCCACAGATGCTCGCGGAGAAGCTGGTGGTAGCTGAGGCAGTGCTTCGCAGCAGATGGTAGATTCCCCATGGCGCAGCCTGGGTGCCGCCGGCGATGCTGGATCCCAAGGCCTGAGCCACAAACGCTTAGGAGCCGGGAGAGAGTCCCGCGGGTGCTCGCACGCACGGGGTCCGAGCTGCACTGCGGCGGCGCGGTTCCCGGGCAACGCCCAGGCAGGGGTGCAGCTGGCACCTGAGTCTCGGCCTGGAGACCCAGAACCCGGATGGGAACAGCAAAGTGAGACAGGGTGGCACATATCCATCCTCCCTCCCCGAACGTGGGGCTCTTGGGGTTGATTGTCTGCAGGTGCCCACCCACCTACTCATGCCTGAGTCAGAGCTGTGGGGGAAGACAGAGGCCTCTGAGAGGAAGGAGCACAGACATTCTTTCATTTCCAGCCACAAACCTGTAGGGTTGTCCCTCCGAATTCGTTTGATTTTGTTTTGTGTCAAAACTCTATTAAAAATTGCTGAGGCGCTTTGCATAAATCCTATAAAAGAGGATTCTAAATTAGGGGAGATGCTGTAGGTAGACAGCCCAAGAAGTTGTCAGTAAAGCCGATGGTGCAAGATAAATGTTAAAATGCTGAGTTCTTTTTGTTGGTTTACTTTCATTGACTTTAATGGTTCTCTGCTTCCACATCATGAGAGAGTCAGGAAGAGACCTCAGAGTGGTGGTCTGGCCACAAGTTCCTTACCAGCTCCCTGGGCCTGAAGAATTTAAAAAGAACTTTAAAAGAAATGGCACAGTAACCAAGGCCCTAAAAAGATAGATCCATTCAAACAAACAAACAAACAAAAAAACAGTTCTTAGGAGATTAGGGCTGAGGAGTTATATGGTAGCCTTAGGACCAGACAAGCCCCGCTTCATTCTGCTGACTTCACAAACGCCCTTGGACTGCAACACTGTGATATTCTTCAGTGTGGAGACTGGAGCCTGCAGTTAATAAGACACAGCGGGCGGGGAGTAGTCTTGGGCGGCGGAGTAGGGAGGTGTCTCTGCAGTCTCCCAGAGACTCAGCTAAGTGTCTTCGGCCAAGATGCTAGCTGACCATACTGTCTCCCCAGGTAGTAAGATCAGCGTGGACTGATGCACATGCTTGCACACATGATGGAGTGCACAAAGATCAACTTCTGGAGCATAATAGGAAGAGACTTCAAAGGGATTCACGATCCAGATCTGTTGGAGAATACTTTTATTAACTCTCTGAGAATTCCAAGAAGGCATTTGAACAGACTCACTCCATCTCCCCCTCAGCCACCCTTTCCACCAAGTTTAAGGTATCTCTTACCATTTTCCTTCCTCCATCAAGTCCGGTTTGTGTTGCGCAGCCATTCTTGTGAATGGGACCTGCCCTAGTGTGTGTTCGACTGAGTCTCCCTCTTCAGGGAGTTTCACATGCCAATAGCTCCTCAGCTACTGGTGGGATTTCATGCTCTCCTGTCCCTACACCAGGAATCTGTCCTTCTGGAGCCTGTGCTGGTCCGATGTATGCTCTTAGAGCTGTTATGAGTTCGTTTGTGCAATTGCCCTGTGGTACCCGAAAAACAGTATCCTTGATGTTATTCACTACTCCGGGATCTTACTATACACTGTCTCTTCTCTGAGCCCTGGGGCTCAGAGTGGGATATGGATGACCCATTTAGGACTGAGCACTCAATACCTTATTTTCTGCATGCAAGCCTTAAAAGGTCTAGAGAGCACAGAGCTTTGAGGCACACTTGTGTAGTTCGCTCTCCTCATTTGGCAGGTTAACTAGGAGTCCCGGCTCAGGAGAGAATGCTCCTTGGTTAAGGGTTTGTGCAGTTCTCACAGAGGACCAGAGCTCAGCATCCATGGAGGATGACTCACAACCACCTATGACCTCTAACCCCAGTGGATCTGACTCCTCTAGCATCAAGGGAACCCCTACGCATGTGCATATACACATGGGATTTTGTTGCTGTTGCTGTTGTTGTTGTTTTGCTTTGCTTTTCAATGAAAGGAAACAGAAAATACATTTATTTGAGTTAAAACTTATAAAAATAAGCTTGGATTCTAAGCCTAGTGTCGTACTGCTTAGGAAGGTAAGCTAGAAAGATGGCCATTAGTCTAAGACCAGCCTGGGTTACGTAACTAGCTCTAGACCATCTAGGTCCACAGAGAAAGACCCTTATCACACCACCAAAGAAACTTGGGCTTCCCAGGCTGATAGAAACACCGCTCAGCACTCACATAGATGTCTAAAGCCGTATCTTGAACTCTATTCTCTTGAGACCGCATATGACTAAACTTTTGCTTCAGTGTTTCAAATAATCTAAAAATAAAAAGGTATAAACACCCATTGGAAATTGAAATGAATTAAGCTTCCTGTTTTCTTCAGTGATTTTATTGATTTTAAGTAATGTCTCAAAGTACCTGTCTTTTCTTGAATCCTACCTATCTTTTGTGAATTTTTCTTGGCTCCTTTCTCTCTTTAAGGCTACTCTAACCACCACCCAAACCAATGTGCCTACAAATATTTCAGACATCTTCACACAATACTGGCCGTTTTCCTGCCCATGCATATTTGGAAGACAACGCCACAATTCAGTGGGAAAGGTTTTAGATCACCTCCGACTGGGGACCCTTCAAAGGACTGAGTGACCTGGGGCAAATGTTTTAGATTCTGATTTATTGTCTGTAAGGGGTGATCATGAAAATTCCTAGTGATTACAAATTTCAAATAAACTGCAATATGTAAAGTGTTCAGTAGACAGTCTCCAGCCCATGCAAAGTTTTCAGTAGACAGTCTCTAGCACATATAAAGTGTTCAATAGAAAGTCTCTAGCACATCCAAGGTATTCAGTAGACAGTCTTTAGCATATACAAAGTATTCAGTAGATAGACTCCAGCACACACAAAGCACATACTGTTGATTACATCTGCAACAATAGAAAAACATAATTCATATTTTTCATCCCCAGTTATATTTAAAATTTTGAGTTTTACAGTTCTTTATTGCAAGGACTATCCTGTGCATGATAAGATATTAACTTTTTTATCTTATCTTCATGGGTGTTTTGCTTGTATGACCATGTCTGCACCACAAGTGCGCAGAGCCAGTAGAAGTGAAAAGAGGGTATCGGTTCTTTTGGAACTGGTGTAAGAGTCAATTGTTAGCCACCGTGTGAGTGTGAGGAACAGAACTTGGGTCCTCTGCACAAGCAGCCAGGGCTCTTAATCATTGGGCCATCTCTCTAGCCCCACATGAAAAGAATTGACCCTACCCACTAACTATTAGCTGATATGTAAGACCACCATTCCTAATAGACAGCTGCTGGTTGGCTGCTGCTGCTGCTGATGCTGATAACAACAACGATGATGATGATGGTGATGATGATGGTGATAATCGTGATGATGACAACAATGATGATGGTGGTGATGACATTTGCTGAGCATTTATCACAGGTCACATACAATTCTAAGCACTTTCAAGGGGTGTTACCAATTGCACAAAGAAGACCCTATAATTCCCATTTTACTGATTAAACTGTCTTTAAGCCACTTGCAGCACAAACTGCTTAGTGAGAAAGTCGGAATTCAATGTCATTAGTTTAGCTTCAGTCCACGTCTTTTATCGGACGCTGATGCTGTCTTGCTGAAATCACACACCACCAAATATACAATATTTGAGGCATAACTTCTGTTCCATTATTTCAGGCATTTAAGCATTAGATGAGACTTATTAGAAATTTAAAACCTCTCAACATAAAGTAGCTGACTCCCCTCTCCACAAGTTGTTAAAATCGCAAAAGAAACCAGAACACTCAGGTAAAGGTCGAAGTATTAGGTGGGGTTAGAATCTTGGGCCCTCACTTCAACCATAAATATCAAAGACTGCTGTGCATCCTATTACATTACACCCATTATTAGAATATCAACAGGTCTTATCATTTTATCACCAATAGTTCAGAAGTAATCTTTACACTGTTAAATCCAGGATTCGTTCAATATATCACAGCACTTGTATCTTTTACTTAAATCTGTTCACGAATAGCATCAGAGGATCGAGGTATAGACCAGGGATAGCGGTATCTTAGCAGATGCGAGATCCTGGATGCAGTGCCCAGTACTACAGCCATCATTATCATCCAGCAAAAACTCAGCTTCTTTCCCCCTCTCTATATTAGCCACATAAGGAATCTTCATATTTCTATGCAAAATATCCAAATGTCCCCATTAGAATTGCTATACATTAGAAAAATGTGATTTTTCCCCTTTCATTCTAAAACTTTGTTTTAAATAGTTCCAGATTGACCACAGACAATTAAAAAGAATACTATCAAGTTATAGAATTTTAAAAATCTAATCAAAACCAAAATAGATGGAAAATAGCAATTATGGTAATCTATACTTAAATTATACTTATTAATTGATTTCCACATACAAATTTTCATGTGCTAACCCATGTAATCTTAGTGACAGCCACCTCACATAGGCTTCTCTAATACAGCCATTTTAGACATGGAAAATGGGAGTTACACCAACATCGACCAAAAGTGACCAAAGTGACCCATCTCTCCAGTGACTCAACTATCTATAGACTCAGTCTTGAGCAAAGTGATTTAACAGGTCAATGATTCAGCTGCCATATAGATCCACCCATGGCAGACGTCATCTATCCATCCATTGACTCGGCTGTCTATAGTCTCATTTATGACCAAAGCAATAGATCTATCCAGTGATTCAGATGTCTATAAGTCCAGTTATTTGGCACCAATGCTTTGCTGGTTTCAACTTACATTGACTGCCTTTCTAACAGGCTGGAGGAATTACTACCAGATACCATATCCCTCATCATTTGATAGATAGACTAATTAGAACATGTGCCTCATTCACAGCAGAAAAAATTCATTTATCTATTTAAACTATACCATCTATAAAATTCTTGACAGCATAGGTAGATTCTTTATTAATAAATTAATTAATGGTTAAAGATAATCTTAAAGTCAATAATTCTAAAATATCACTCGCACACTTAACTTCCGTTCCTCCTGTTGCCCTCATTCTTGATGGAGGAGGGTTATCTGTCTATTGTGTTATTTTCATTGGTCAATAAAGAGACTGCCTTGGCCCCTTGATAGGACAGAAAATTAGGTAGGCGGAGCTAACAGAACAAAATGCTGGGAAGAGGGCTATGAGCCAGAAGCCATGGAGCCAGCCACCAGGTCAGACATGCTGAATCTTTTCCGGTAAGCCACCACCTCGTGGTGCTACAGATTATTAGAAATGGGTTAATATCAAGATATGAGAGTTAGTCAGTACTAACTCTCTAGAGATAATGGGCCAGGCAGTGTTTAAAAGAATACAATTTGTGTGTTGTTATTTTCGGGGCTAAGCTAGCCGTGCGGGAGCCGGGTGAGGCGAAAAGCAGGCCTGCCCGAAGCTCCTCACTACACATTCTTTTACTTTTTAAAAGAGTTATCTATTTTTATTTCATGTATATGAGAGTTTTGCCTGTATAGACGTAAGTGCATTATGTATGTGTCTGGTACTTACGGAGCACAAACAAAGAAGTGGGATCCCCTAGAACAGGCCATGTGAGTGCAGAAAACAAAATTCTGCTCCTCTGTGAGATCAACAAGTATATTTTTAAGCACAAAACTACCTCTCCAGACCTCTCCCCACCTCTATATTGCCTTGAACCACAATGGGAAGATGGGCAGTTGAAGGGACATGGGAAAGAAAGGATCTGTGGAAAGGATGCTTAAAAGAAGTCCCACACTAGCTCAGAATTGAGAAACAGATGGTTATTTATTTAGGGGTAAACTCACAAATCAGAATCCTCTGCTTGAACGGAGAACAGAAACTGAATCCAGCAACTGGAACAGAAAGGCCGGACGCAAGCTCTGCATCAGCATATATAAGATGCCACGCCCCAGTGGGCGAGTAACCACTTGATGTAAGACTTCCTACAGCAAGGATCCATCCAAGTCTGATGGAAACCTCTTTCCAGCTGCGAAGATCAATTATAATCCCAGAAGAGCTAACATTTGCTTGAGGCCCTTCTCCTTTCTCATGTCCAGACCTGTAATTGACTGAGAATCTTTCTATCAGATTTTCCTATTAGAACTGCCCGGTATAGGAAAAGGTCCAGTCCAAAGGCCTTATGACTTCAGTGACTCTGAGTTTTACTCAGATTATAACCTCATCCAAGGCTTCTCCGGAGTCATCCCATAATTTCATCAACCAAACAAACAGAGAAGTGGACAAATTGAAATGTTTCTTAGCAACCCTTTGAGAAATCATTGATACCATTTGAAAGGCACAATGGTATGTAGGGTTATGCTAAGGCACATAAATGTGGCTCTGCCTTGGGAAGCCCACACCAACACTTGAGCGCGTCATTTTCTTTCTCTGAGCATCTCTCTTTCTTTTAATCTCTGTACTTAAACTCTATATTAAAAATAAAGATGAGGAGATGACTCAGTAGACAAAGGATTCACAGTACAAGACTGAGAACCAGAGTTCAGATACCCAAAATTTACTTAAAAGCCAGACATCCATGGCAGCTGCCTTTGACTCCAGCACTCTGGAGGCAGAGAAAAAAAATCCTCAGAGCAAGCTGCTTGGCTAGACTAGCCAAATTTGGGCTAGCTCCAAATTCAGTGAGAGACCCTTCCTCAATAAATAAAGTGGAGGACAGAGGAAGGCATCCAACACAGGCATGGACACACAAATGTTTACAAACACACTTATACACACACACACACACAGAGAGACAGAGAGAGAGAGAGAAGAATGCACTTATAAATACCCATACCATATACACATTCACATACCAAATAAAAGGAATAAAACTATAGCAAATAGAAAGAATAAAAATGTATCTTAATAAACTTTGACTAATCTCTGAAAGGCACATACCCACTCTCTTGGGTGTGTTTTATTCTTTCTCTGAACACCTTTATATTTTAATAAACTCAAACTAACTTCACAATGACTCCCACTAATATTCTCTTCCACATTCAAACCAAAGATCCTATTTCATCTGAATTGAGGTCCTTAAAAGATTAGAGAACTTCTCAGGCTGCTGAGGGTGACAGTATGGAGCTGTGCCTCTGTCCCCGGCTGCTGAAAGCCTGTCATTGAAACGGTATATCCCAATTCACCTGGTTCAGTCCTGGTTAGTACCATTCCTGTCCTGCTTAGAATTAGCTTAACTGATCATTTGTAGCAAAGAGATTTATCTAATAATTGAATAATAAAACGAAGAGGGGGGAATTTATGCTCACAGTGTAGCTCTAACTTCTGTCCAGCCTCTTCCTGCAGCGTGTGAGGCATTTGCTCTGAGAATGGAGTTCTCAGTTTAGCACATGATTACATCTGCAAGATGACCCGGCAAGCCTCGCCGTAGCTTGATCTCTTCCAGATGCAGCACATCCACTATCTCCCTTTCAAAGTCAGCATGCAGAATGCCCGCTGATAAAATGAAATGTGTTCTGAGAGAAGCAGCGAGGGAGTCCTAACTCTCTCTGATCTTGGGTGCTGATGGTGGGAGGACAAACCAGCCCTGTTACTCTGACAGGTCTTTGTTCTACTAGATAATTTGGCTCCTGATTGTCCTGGGACTTCTCTGAAGCTGAGTCAAGGAAATATTTGAAATTATGTAAGCATAAACATTGTGAGATAGCAGGCTGGGCAGTCCTGCCACATATGGCAGAGAGGAGCCAACACTTGAGATATACTGTTTTTATGCTACCCTACAAATACAGAGTTTCTCTTAACTTTCTTTCCGTCACTGTTAATACTTCTTATTTTGCAACAAAATCAGAAGACACCAAGTTCTTACTAAAAGTATCAGCCATTAGGAAGACAATCCTTGAACCGATTGGCAGTACCTTGAACAGTAGGTACAGAACATGGAATATGTACTGCTCCCCAACTGTTAGTCCTGAGCCAGTTTTTCAACTATTTTAAATCAATCCTACCTACTCATATTCTAAGAGGTTTATTGCTGTTGCTGTCATTTGCATAAAAGATAAGGTTAATTAGTCTGTCTGTGAGCAACAATTCCTCAATGAGAACTTCAGTTTATTACATGGTTCTCAAAGGTTTCCCGAATCACAGCTCACTCAATTATAATGAAAGTTATTTTCACTGGGATTCTAGCTTTTCTTGTGCCAGGGGAAAATATCCAATTTTATTGGTAATGTTACTAATAATTTGTTTTAAAATTCAACATTAGAGATAAAATTATTTAACTTTTGCTGTGTTGATAATAAACAAAACTTTGGGTAAAGCACAGAAGTAGAGGACAAAGTTCTTAAGAAGAAAAAGTGTAATCGGAACTGGATGGGAAGCACAAATAATCCAATCATGTGAACAAGTGCAGGGAAACAGTCTACTAACTCCCACTGAAAAGTTAATAAGGAATATTGGGGTGTCTGGGAACTATAGAGTTCTTCCCAGTGAGCCAGGATTCTGGAGACTCCATGGCTCCTGAAGCCACCTCCAGTTAGTGGCTTTCAGGTTCCCTTCTTCCGGAGTTGAAAGATGAATTTCAAGGGACTTAGAGGCTGAGATTTGAAGAGCAGCACATCCTAGATTTATAGACGGAAGCTTGGGAGGGAAAGAGAAAGCGCTGTTAAATTATGCATGGAGACAAGACACATGTGGCTGACAGGCAGCTGGTGACAAAACGGGGAAGCTCAGAGTGCCAGAAAAAGAGTAATTAGGCTCTGACCTAATTAAGAAACAGACAGAAGAGAAGAAAGAGGGAAAATGAATGCTTCTCTGAACTCAGAAATGTGGGTAGACCCCCCAAAAAACTCATGACAGCTCCTAGAGATGACAATGAAGGCAAAGATTTGGGGAAGGAAAGGTATTTTTCTCCTTACAGGGGTTATTATTCCTCCTGTCTCTTAAGCATGAACCCTAATCCCTGAGAGTAGTTCCTTGGTGGAGTGACTGACTGGCTCAAGGGAGGAGACAAAGGCTTGTCTTCACCCAGTGGGAGATTATCCTCATTACTGTAATAATGTAGCTGTCAACCAAACTACGCATACTAGGAAACAGATTATTTATGTGCAATTGCTTTTACAAAAATTGAATTGATGTCAGAAACAAAAATCAAAATTTCAACATAATGATATTGTGTTCACTCCTCGTGACCTTTGGTCTGATGTCAGAAACTTGATGGAGCAATGTCAGACTTCGGCATGATATTAGATTTCTCTGCTAAAGGTTCCTCTGTAATGTGATAATGTTTTCTCAAAAAGAAATGAGAAATATAGAAAATATTAATGCTTTTCTTTACTACTTCAACTAAATAAATTTAAAATGATGTAAAAGATTTAAATCTGAAATTACACAATTGGGATTTTGAGTGTTTGGAATTTTCGAAAGATCTTTTAATAAAGTTGGATTCTTTTCCTTGCTTATCTTATAAATGAGAGTGGAACTAAATTTAATGACAAAGCTTATCCCTATACAACCTTTAATTTGAAAATGTCAACAAAGTATATCCTGAATAGACTATTAGCCTTCATGCATAAAAATACATTAATTGTTTACAACTGCTGATATACACAGCATGCTTAATGAGTTCTGTCTTGAAATTTGTTGTAGGCAGCGCTGAAGCCCTGAGATGCAGCCAGCCGTGGGTGAGATGTTCCCAAAGGGTGCACAGCCCTATGTGGCCCTGGACAAGGCTGGAGAAAGTACCAGGCTCTTGATGGACTTGGCAGCCAATGAAAATGTAGTTTATGCAGACTTTTAAAATGATTTTGAACTCTTTGATGACGATGATGATGATGATGATGACGATGATGTCCAGTGAGGCTCTCTAGTTCTATATGCTCCCCTTTTGTGATGTGTCTCGAATTTCTCAGGACAGGATCGATCAGATGGTTGTAGAGACCTTGCAAAGATCACTAGAAGTCAAGGCCTGGTCAACCACAGGAGGGAGACTGTCTGAACCAACTGGGTGCTACAGTCTCTGAGAATGCTAACCCCTTCTTCTTATTTAAATTAAAAACAGCGCCAAAACAAGGAGGGTAATTTAAAAAAGAAATTTGTTGGAAAAGGAAAACTACTGTGAAGGCAATTAAAAATGCCACACTTTAAATTTATTTATAATGCTATTCTCAATCTGGTGACTGAGGTAGGAAGATGACAAGTTTAGTGCCAGCCTAGGCAGGCTATACAGGGAGCTTCAGGTCAGTCTGGGACAGAGTTCGGATGTACAGTAACAGAAAGCTGATAGGATCCCACCACAAGTGTATCTGGGTTTTGGCCTGAATTTGAAATGCATCCCCCACCCCAAAAAGCACCCAAAGTACCTTAGTGTGTGGGCTCCTTTGGGATGACTTCTTTCTTCGCTAAACACGTGAGAATTCTGGCTTCTGGATGCTAATACAACACTTTACATCATGCAATGCAATCATTAAGAAGATCACTATAAGCTGCAGGCGGGGAGCAATTTGTAGATGCTGCTACATCCCCAGAGAGGGCCATGGTTAATCCATGTGCAAAGATGTAAATTCTAGGAAGTGAGACTTTCTGAGTATTGGCCTGGTATCTGTATACAACAAAGGTGATATCAAACGTTTCTCATTTTGTTAAAAAATAAAAGATGGGCTAAAAGACGGACAGCTAAAGAGATGGCCTAGTGGTTAAGAGTGTGGACTGCTCTTGAAGAAGATCCAAGTTTTCAGTTCCTGGCATTGGGGTGTATACAATACCTGTAATTTCTGTTCCAGGGGGAATCAGATACTTCCGATCTTCATGGGCACCTACGAGCACACACACACGCACATGCACACATAGAGAATAATTAAAATAAAATAAATTTTAAACAATATAGAAAAATTGTAATGTGTTGGCATAATCACATGATATTTGGATGGTTTTAAATACTGAAATGCATGTACAAGCAAAGAGATAGCGTGGTTGATAAAGTGCTTATTGTATAAGCACACAGACCTGAATTCAATGCCCACCACTTATGGAAAAACCTAGGAATGGTGCCACATACTTGTAATCCCCATCAAGAAGACAGGAACAGGCAGGTCTCCGGTACTTTCAGGCAAGCCAGTCTTACCAACCTGGTAAACTCCAGCCTGCTAGAAACCCTGGCATTTCCAAAAGATGAATGATACCTGAAGAACAAACCAAAAGGCTGAACTACGGTCTACACATTCATGTGCACCTCCACACATATGTGAACATGCACATATAAACATGTGCACTCATATAATAAAGTTTGACCATTTTGATTTTCCTACCACACGTGGTGTCTCTTCCTGTGTCCCACATCTTTAACTCAGGACTAATCTTTGTTGTTTTTTGTTTGTTTGTTTGTTTTGGGTTTTTTTTGTTTTTTTGTTTTTTTTTTTTTTTGGTTTATCGAAACAGGATTCTCTATGTAGCTTTGGAGCCTGCCCTGGCACTAGCTCTGTAGACCAGACTGGCCTTGAACTCACAGAGATCCACGGCTTCTGCCTCCCCAGTGCTGAGATTAAAGGCGTGCACCACTGCCGCCCAGCGACCCGGGGCTAATCTTAATTGGTTCATTTCTATATACAGAGTCCTGTGAACTGGTGCATAGTGACTTCCAACACTGGGTTAGAAAGAATCGCCATTCTTTTACTGAATCACGTTAATCATTCACTCTCACAGGCCTCTCTTGTGACATGTCCTTTGAGAATCCACTTGACATACTTGAAGGAATCTGCACCATCTGAAGAAGCCATGTGTGAACACTCAAGTCAATAGACTCAGTCTAAAAGTCCAGCTGCAGGTAGACTTTATCTTTAAAGTTGTCTCTCCAGCCCCCACACTTTTTAAAACGTAGTCATCCTTTGGTCTTCCCAGCAGGGGTACCAGACATTGTGGAACAAGAAATATTTGTCCTCTTTAAGCCCTTTCTTAAATAGCAATCCACAAAATCTATCAACATAATGAACGGTCATGTTGGTGGACTGGATCTGAAATGTTCCCTCAAATGCAGGCTTAAAGGCTTGACCGACACTCTAGTAGCATGTAGAGGCGGGGCCTTTAGAGGTGACTGGGTCATGAGAACTGTACAGTGGATTAATTCATTGGTGAATTCGTGTGAATGGGCTAACAGTAGGCTAAGATCCAGTCTAAGAAAAGAGGTCATAGAGGGTCACAGGCTTCTGTAGGGAATATCCTGTCACGTGAGTGTTTTCTTCCTTCTCTCCTTCCCTCACCACCTCTGCTCCCCTTTTCCACAGACACCACTGAGGTGAGTAACCTCCTCTATCACAAGACCCTGCAGCCAAGATGTTCTGTCTGCTCTCAGGCCTAAAGTAACGAAGGCAGCCGGCCTTGGACAAAAATGTCCAAAACTGTAAGCCAAAATAAACATTATCTTTTTGGGTTCTTTGAATATATTTTTCCGGAGTGTTTGTTACAATAACACTGTATATGGCTCTATGTTCAATACCTCTTCCAGTTTGTTTTAATTTTTACAGAACACTAGTATTAAAACCTGAGGACTTCAAATTTTAGGTTAAAATCATTAAGTCTGTAAAACTCTCATCTAACTCAAATGCTTCTGACAAATCAATAAAAAACAGAAAAACTTTGGAAACTTCATGAGTTACCACTTTACAGTATTTTCAGGCCATGTCTTTATGCATTTCAACTACACACACACACACACACACACACACACACACACACTTGAAAGCATATTTTCTTTCAAGGGAGATAGCAGAAGTTACTTTCAAATTAGTTTATGCAACTGATGTCTTTGAAGATTCAATTCTTTGTTAAACTGTTACTTGCCTACTTAAATATTTTTATTTAAAGCAGCTGTGACAAGTCTACTTACTATGTAGACTTTGAAAAATCAATGAAGAATACTAAAATATATATAAAACCTATAATTAAAGCCAGTTGCTAGCTTATCAACATACAAAAAATTTAAATCAAATATTACCATTTAAATGAAAAATATATTAAAATGGCATGTTGTACATAAAAAATAAGATGTATACAAAACTCAAATGTTCTTGTGCTCAGCAAGCAAATATGGACATTATTTGCTCCTTCACATTTTGTTTGGATTTCATTTCAAGGTTGAATTGCAGTATTTAAATGTTATGAATAATGTAAAATATTCCTTGGAATCTATGATATGGAAGTAAAAATATTGTGATTTGGGGTTTCTATTGCAAATACCATGTCAACAAACTTAGTAAGATTTTAATAAAAAAAAAACTGGAAAACTTTTGAGATCCTATAAATTTTTGTAATGTACTAAAGTCATGTTATAATAAAGTATTTAGATATGATTCACAACTACTTTCTATCTATGAAGACATAACTTCTTCCAAGCAAGACCGTTCAGTGTAAAAATTAATCCCAGATTTTCAGAGATGTGATTGAAAAGGATACAGAGGTTGACAGGAAGGAATTGAAAAATAAATATATGAATAAGTTGTTAAAGGAAAAGGTTGAAAAGGCTCAGAGCTCATGGCCCAGAAAATTACATGTCTAGGTTCTATGTGAAATAAAAAACTAAAACAAAACCCAAAACCTTCTTTTTCCTTTACTGGTGAAAATTGATGGAAAGGAAATACTAATTAAAATGGTTGAAATGAAGTCATTATTTAAAACCTAAGGGAGTACAATATTCATCTAAGGAAGGATGTTAGTTGAAATTATAAATGGGAGAATTTATAAGAACAGAAAATAGAAAGAATCTTCAGTGACCAGCACAATTTCACACACACACACACACACACACACACACACACACGCATGCATATACATACACACACACACACATGCACGCACGCACACACGCACACACAAATGTTTCACTCTATGCCAAACTCACTTTCTGGATTGACTAATCAGGAAAGATAAGAATAAAGAATCAAGAACCTGAACCCTCCCCCTTCACAAGATAATACTTGCAAAATAAAATCCTAGCTAACAGTAAATGTCTGCGGAGATTCCATTACTTCACCTGTGTGGCTACAAAGATTAGAGTTTGGATTGATGATAGAATCCTACATTTATAGCAATAAAGTGTAGCTTTCAGCGTTGAGTTCATGGTGAGCTAATTCGTACACCTAATCTGCACAGCTTCAGAAGACAGGTTGTCATCACTAGATATGGTCAAATATCGGGTCAAAGCAAACAAAACTCCTGCTCTAGAGTGTTCTGTCAGTTATCTACAGCCGCTAGGGTTGCCAAGTGTTGGGTACATTCAGACATGGCCAGATCTGATGATTTTGTGCTGTGTCCTGCTCTACCTCAGACAGCATGTCCCAAATGTCTAGTATTTTTCTTTGGCATTCGGTGGATGCCAAAGAAATTACAAAAATGTCAAAGAGCTATTTATCTGTCACAATAATGGGTGCTTAAATTACTTAAGTGGCAACACCAGTCGAAAGACATAATCCATACATTAGGAGCTGGACAGACTCTTACAGAGTTTCCTGCTGTCCTGGCTAAAAGACCAACCAAGGGGACTGAGACTTAAAAGGACTTGCTTTTCATAGCCAAGGAGAGAAACAAAGAAGGCTGTTTTTGGCTGGAGGCCCAAGTCATGACAAATAGCCACCATTAATTGGTGAAAGAAAGCCAAATCCGTTCACATGCTCTGAAACTCACAAGTCAACAAGAGCCTCACTTCTTCAATTTCCACATGAATGACAGCTTTACGCTTCTGAAAGGAAGTTTTTGGTTCCTAGAAGGAGAAAAATGCATACAGGAAGACTTGTAGTCACATTTGAAGGCACCATCTTTTAAGACTCACTGCTGACATTTCAGAAGTTTGTTTTCCTGACTTTGCCTTTCTTTCCACATGAAAAAAAAAATCAGTTCATGGTTAAGAAGGCATTGAAAAGACACACCCAAAAGTCTGCAGCTTGTTGGTACCCAGCAACATCGCTAATAAATAAACACAAAACCAATAGAATCAAGTCACATGTCTAGGTGACACTAAACATATGTAATTTCTGGTGTAGGTAATAATGATTAGATACAAACCCACAAGTATTATTTTGCATAAAATTTGCATGAATTATATTTTAGTAAGCACTCGCAGCATTTTGATGGTTTTCTGTTTCTCATTCTTTGAAATAACAAAGCAAAAAATCAAAATAACTGTGCCAATGTCTAAAGTATATGTTATTCAAAACTCAAGATCCTGAAAGATTTGAGCTGTTGACATTATCACACATGAAACTAAGTCAACAGCTCAACTCTCTTTTATGATATTCATCTGTATTTAAGACTTTGTTACATTGATGAGTACAATTATTCAAAACTCAAACATACAAGTGATAGAATCTGAGTATAATTTTAGTGGAAGTATGTGAGTCTTTTCAAACACAAAGGTTATCAGTCCTCAGTATGTCTCAGAATCACATAGGGGGCTGCTAAAATATGAATTAATGAGCCTTAGACAAGGACTTTGATTTAGCTGTTCTGATATAAGATCCCAGAGTGTGGAGTTTTTTTCACAAGTACCATATGTTTATGCTGCTGGTCCCAGGAAGAAACTTGGAGAACTGTTGATTTAAGGACCTGAGAAGCAGCATGAAAATGCTATCCTTTGTTATTCTAGAATCTCCTGTCTACAATTTATTTTAATAAATGATTCTATTTTCTATAATCAACTTAATTCATAATACAGTTGGTTTTCTGCTTGTACAAGGCAGAAAAGATTGCTACAGCTAAAGAATACATGACTTTAAGAAATTGCAAGTATCCATATAAAGAATTAACACTTCTTCATAATTCAGATATTAGGAACATGGAGTTGTTATTTAAACTTCATTTAGGTTATGATTTATCTTCAATTCTATCTCTAGCAAATTTTGTTTCTAAATAAAGAATAGAAGGATATTTTGGGGGGCTTTCTATATCTGATAATTCAGGGTAGTTTTCCAGAAAAGTGTTATGTTCTATCATACTTTGTGACTTCCTCGTGGAAGCGTACAGGCTATGAATACTGGACTCTTTTCAGTGGGCTTGGAATGTGATTATTTTCCTTTGTTTCTAGGGGACAGAACACGGCTTTACCGACTGGGTGTTGTGTCACCACAAAGCTTCATGTGAGAAAAGAGCTCTGTTTCCTGCCATTCATATTGACTTTAGCCTGTTACTACATCTCCACAACGAACTAGTCTAAAACTTACTAAGATACCCTTCAAAACCAAGTAAACGTCATAGAACGCAAACTTTTAACATCATCGTGTGTTGCAGATAAGCCAACTAATGACGAAACTATATCGTTTTGGAAACTCAAGAGTATAGGTCTTGAGATCTGAGTGTGATTTTAAAATACTATACATCTTTACAAGTTAGATGAGGGCAATTAATATGACTCATCAGGTGAGGGTGTCTCCAAGTCTGACCTGAGTTCAGTCCCTGGCACCCACATGGTATAAGGAGAGAAACAATGAATTTTGCAAGTTTTCCTCTGCCCTTCACAGTATGTTCCTTGACACACACTGTGTACACACGTGCACATGCACACACATACACACACATATGCACGCACACACCACTGAATAATATAAATTTTATAAAATCATATTTTAAAAAAAATCAATTAACTTTTTTTCTGCAGATTACAATTTGCCCAGCAAGATATATTGTTTTCTTCTGGAGAGAAACTGACGGGGTCAAGTGTATACAGTCTCTAAGTTCTCTCATGTACTTAGCTTACCTGTCTTTCCATCAGTGAAAAAAATAATGAGCTTGTTCCACAATAACACACAAGCCTTCTATTGATTCAACAGCTAAGAGGATAGAAGAGTGTGGTGGAGAGAAAGTTCATTCACTAAAGTGTCTCATCCAAAATTTCCCTCCCCCTCCCCTCTTTCTTTTAAAGGAAACCTTTTAGAGCAAAGTAAAGTACTGGACGGGCGTTGGTCCAGTCGCTGCTGCACCACTGATGGCTTTATCTGCAGAGCTCTTGCCAAGTTTCCTACTGACAGAGAAGCCCTGAAATATGAACCTAGGAGTCAATTCATCAGAAAACAAATATTACATATAAATTAGCTGGAGGAGATGAAAACTGTACACATTCTCCAACTTCCATAATTATTTTGAAACAAAACAATTCCCTCCTACTTCTGCCAAAGTATTTGGCAAGCATACAAAAGTGGCTACAAATTAGCATAAAAAACTTAATACTGCATTTATCTTTCTAGATTAGTTTAAATAACTTCCAATTCCTCAAGTTTTGTAGGTTCAAATTTGGAAACAGTGAAGGTATTTTTTAAAGACTACACACATAATTTCCAGAACCTTTAGGTGAAAACAAAAGGGAATTTTAGCTGCTAAAATATTTACATTAAGTAAACTTATTAAAAATACAATAAAAAATTCAGAGGATATTGGCAGATCAATATGTAGTTTTAAAGGTTTATTTTACTTTTGAAATTAACCATGAATGAAATGTTTTCTTGAAATTTTTTCACTTAGCAATATATCTAAATCTAGAGAAGAGATTATCATTAGAATGGTGATAATTATATAGATTTTTCACCTTTCTGGATGCAGGAGATTATACTGACATTTTATACTCACATTTGAACAGTGGCCACTACATTATAGAGAATAGTCTAAATTTACTAACATATCAATTTCAATAATTCTTTTTTTTTTTTTGGTTTTTCAAGACAGAGTTTCTCTGTAACTTTGGAGTCTGTCCTGGAACTTGCTCTTGTAGACCAGGCTTCACAGAGATCCACCTGCCTCTGCCTTCCGAGTGCTGGGATTAAAGGCGTGCGCCACCACCGCCCAGCCCCGTTTCAATAAGTCTTACTGAAAGAAAACTACAGCACAAAAAAGTTAGTGAACAGTTGACCAGGTATGTATATTCATATGTGACATTATTTTATTTAACAACATTTAAATCTATAATTCTCTGTGATGAAAATGGAGCACTGTCATACCCAGAAAAGTCTTTGGCCACAGATTCCACGAGAACTGTTTCAGGTAGGCGTCAGCTCGCAGCACTACCATCTGCTTTAGGATAGAGAGACCCGTGTCCTCCCTAGCGAGTCCTCCGTTCAATGGTTGATGAGGGCAAAGAGAAAATATTATGGCGATTCCAGCTGAAGTTGGGCCAACTCTGGCTGCCCATAGCAGCTCCGGAGGCTATCTTCAGCCTTACATTGAAACTTGACTCACCTCTCAACTCAATCCTATTTCTTCCTCCTCCCTTCCACAGACTGGGATTCCAAGAACACTTCATAATATATGTCTCACCTACTAATCTCCATCTTAACATCTGCTTCCCAGAAAACCTGGCCTACAATGATTTTCCACACACTTCTTAAATGCGTTTGTGTTACTGCGTACTTCAGTTGATATATTCTTCTGATTATAAAACTTTTCAGTGAATATCATTGTATGTATATTTAGACATTGATAAATAATCTATACTCAAATGGTTATGATATGTTTTATTTAGTGGCTTGTATTTCTTAATTTTAGAATTCCATTGCCCTTCCTAAAGATTTTTCTAACATAGTAAGATATATATCCGTAATAACACTACAACTTAAAGTCTCACTACAAGCTATAGATAGATTTCCATTTTCAACCGTGCCGGTTTCTGTAGTAACAGAGAGTGGTAAATACATGTTACTACCACGTTAATGCTCTAACTCCTAAAAAATATACTATGAATACCATTATTTTTTAAACCCATATTTGTTATATAGACCCTGTATTGATGGTATATTGTAATTCTCCTCTGACAAAATAGCAATATAAAGTCCTATTTTTTTTCTTTTTTGAAAGAGATGAAGTAGTATTCATTTCGTAATTTTATAATAAAATTTTATAATGAAAATGTATTCATTTTGTAATTTCCTTATTGAATAGGCTAGTGTACTGGATAGTTTCTGTCAATTTGACGCGAGTTAGAATCATGCTGGAAGGAGGAACCTCCATTGAGAACCGTCACCACTGGAAAATACCTGCAATGCATTCTCTCCCCGCCTCTCCATCATCAGTTCCCACCTCTAGCGTCCCACCTTGAATTCCTGCCCTGACTTCCTTTGTTGATGAAAGGGTTAGCTGAAAGGAACATTTTCCCCTAAGATTCTTTTGTTCACAGTGTTTATGTTATATTCATGCTCGTTCACAGCAATAGAAATCCTACCTAAGACAGTCGTTTACAGGTCCTGCAGTATTGCTGTGACAAAGCTAACTGTGTTTAGGGTGGGCCTTGTGTTGATATTGAAACTTGAAGCTGAAGAACCAGTTGAGACCTCAAAGATGAGTACGGAGAATCCTGTCCTCAAAAGAAAGGAAAGACTATGGTTTAGCAGTGGTTCATTTGTGTTTTGAGTTGTCAAGAGGTCAGTTATGATGGCTGGAGTTATATCAACCTGACACAGTTAGAGTAATTTTGGAAAAGGAAACATCAACTGAAAAAAAAAAATATCTGCATCAGATAGACCTGTGACCAAGCTTGGGCACACTTTCTTGAATGATGATTGATGTGGGAAGACTCAGCTCACTGTGGTGCCACCCCTGGGCTGGTGGTGGTCCTAGATGCTGTTAAGAAAGCAGGTTGAGCAAGCTATAAGGGGTAAGTCAGTAAGCAGCATTTCTCCAGGGTATAACAGTTTCATTCCAGACTGAAACACTACATTCTACATGGAAGCTCTCTAAACAGGAAGGGAAACAACTCAAAATAGTGAAGAGTCTCTCCTCTCATACCAAGAGAAGCTGAGCTGCAAAAAAAAAGAACTGAACCAGACCCACTGCCTGAAAGAAGTGAAAGCCTGAAGAGCAGCCTGGAAGGTTCAGACCAGCTGAGCCACCTGGGAAGCACACTGCCCACCCTGTTAAGCTACCTACAGGCTGTGCACTGTGCTCCAGGTTCCCAGGTTTACAAGCTGTCGCTCCTGCTGGGGTGGGCTTTGCTGATACAACTATCTTGGAGTCATTTCTACCACTATAAGTGATATCAATAAAACCTATTGGTTCACCAAATTGAATGTTGTTTGTATCCATACTTTGGTGTGTCAAGAGTTCCCTGTCTGGTGTGAGTAGGCATGTGTTGTATCTTTCCAGGTGAAGTTTTGTTACACAACACCTCTGCATCAGTTTCTGCTTATAGACTCCTGCTTTGCATTCTTGTTCTGGTTTCCTTCAGCAATGGAAGTCCTAATACAGTTTATTTAAGATCTAAGTTTCATAATTATTTATTGACAGAATGAAGATCTCAAGTCAAGTATTTTGGTACCTGTCCCTCTATACTCTATCCTCCTAGTCACAGTGATTCTTTTAATCTGCCATACTCAACAGTTAAGTAAATACTTGTAAGGACTTCTTGGCAAGCATCCCAAAAAGGAGTCTTCTGCATTTACACATCAGAGATGTTATCCAAAAGTATGTCTTATTAAAATAAGGTTTGCTCCGTGCAGAAAAGAGAATAATGTGCCAACTCTCAGAGTATCCTTGTGCTAATCCCCATGTCCTCTTACATGACAAAGGTTCACATGTTGCCATTACGAGTCTGAGTGAGATGGCTATCCTAGATTAACTTTTGGGAATGAATTTATAAGGCAGAAACAGAAGAGTTGAAAATCAAAGGAATTCTGGCAATAGAAGGATAAGGATGAGGAGACAGAGGTGGGTAGGGAAGGATGGAGGGAGGGGGAAGGGGGAAGGCAAAAGAGATAAACAAAGATAAAAATGCTACGTTACTTCCTTCATTTTAACCAACTGTGCTTTGCTTTGATTCTTGAAGCAGAAATGATAGCATAATGCTTCAATGCTTATAGAAATTAAGCTTGTAATATTTAGTTATAAAGCACCAGAAAGCATGTTCCATGCTTGCAATTCTGCAGACTCCTTCATGTGTCAAAGATGAAGTGAGCTAGAACGGCTAATTTTTGTTCTTACACTTAGAGTAGAGATAAATATATTTTTATGAGCCCACAAAATATAGTGCTAATATTACCAGTTAATAAAGTGATATACAAAGTTGAACTTTAAATTCATAACAAAATACTACCCTGTAATTTTTACAGGAGAATACTATTTACCTCCTATACTCAACTGCATTCCCTACAATAACTTGGAAAATAAATCATCACTATGAAGAGGGGTGGCTCAAGCAGCTAAAGATCACAAAAGGGGTTTGAAGGAGAAGGTAATGTGGCAGGCACGGGGTCATGTTCTCAGATGTTCTCAGATCGTTCACCAGAGACAGGATTGATACACTAAGTTCCAGGATGTTGACAGCAGATTAACTTCAGCTTACAGTTCATTTAGTGTCAGCCTTAGCTACAGAGAACTCAGCTACACCCCATCATGCCTACACACTTTTCAGGGTAGCCTACATGAAATATCAGTGCATGCCAGAAAACAAAGGCCTGGAATTTTATCTCTGTTAGGGATACTGTCGGTAGCTATTACAGTACCTGGTGGTCTCTGTGGAGCAGTTGCGGCTGTTCCTAGTACTAATTTCTCCTCCAATCGCCCTGAGTTCATTTTCCCTTTCAGGTGTTGGTCTCAAGTGCCTGCTTTGGTTAACATCCTGATAGTAAACTGCACCCTAAGAATCTGCTTCTTCTAGAATCTACTTTATAAGAAATAGAATTCATGGAAACCTACTTCCATTTTTACTGTTGAATATTAGTGAGCTGAAGAATAGAATGGCTTTCTTTTCCCTTCAGTTAATTACTCTGTATGAGAAAAAAAGTCTAATACACACACACATAAGTGGAGGCTGCTCTTTTGTTTCCTGGCCATTCAGTTCTGAACATAGAAACTATATTAATTACAACATTGCTTGGCCTATTAGATTATGCTTATTTTTAATTAACTCTTACATATTAAATTAACCCATTTCTATTAATCTGTGTATCACCAAGAGGCTATAGCCTACCGGTAAAGGTTCTGGGGCATCTGTCTCCTTCAGCAACTACATGGTGTCTCTTTGACTCTGCCTACTCTCTCTTTCTCTCTATATATATTTGTTCAGATTTCCTGCCTGAAAAACTTTATTCTGCTAAGCCACTGACCAAAACAGATTCTGTATTAACCAATGCTAATAAAACATATCCATAGCATACAGAGGGGAATCCCAATCACATGCACACATGCACACACGCACGCCCACACACACACAGAGAGAGAGAGAGAGAGAGAGAGAGAGAGAGAGAGAGAGAAAAGGAAAGGATCTCATGAACTCTGGCTAGTCTCAGTCTGGTGAGGCTCCTGACTCAGCTTTCTCTGTGCTAAGCATGTATAACCCTTCTTGTTTCACTTCTGGCTTACTTCTGATCATTTAATGATGTAGGAGGGTCTTCTATCTGTCTGTTGCTTTCATTGGTTAGTTAATAAAAAAAACTGGTTGGCCTGATAGGTCAGAACATAGGTAGGCAGGGAAGGCAGAACAGAATTGTGGGAGAAAGAAAGCAGAGGCAGGCAGGCAGACGCCATGCTTCTCCTGCCCAAGATGGATGTGGGTTAGAATCCTCCCGGTAAGCCACGACCTCATGGTGACATACAGATTATTAGAAATGGGTTAGTCAAAATGTGAGAGTTAGCCAATAAGAGGCTGGAGATAATGGGCCAGGCAGTGTTTAAAAGAATACAGTTTCCTTGTAATTACTTTGGGTAAAGCTAGCCGGGTGGACAGCCAGAAGCAGCCCACCATTCCTTTTACAATTTAATGCAGTTAATCTGTATCCTTTCTTCATATTCACCAAGACCATTGCTTTTCATAGTAACACATTAAAATTATTCTTCATAATATTAGTAAATATTTATGATAAATCATGAGTTCTTCCTCAGTCTTCTTAACTATTTTGCAGCATTTTTCCCACTCAAACTTGTTCTTGGTCCACTAGAACCTGCTGCTCCCACTTAGCTTCTTACCTTCCCTCAAGGGTAACATGCTTTTCATATCACCTCTGTGTAACAACATTACATACACACTTTCATGCATCTTTGAAGAAGTCAGCACTCTACTGACTTCTTCTTTATATGTCTCGGCTATATAAAAAGTTTGTTAAACAGATAAGGCAATGGTTCCAGAGAGGTTTGTGGGTGCTTCAATTTTCATTTTTCCCTGCTCTATCTACACATAAAGGAAGACATTGTCAAAGTTTGTGAGTCTTTGCTAGTAAATCACATATTTTTTAGCTGAAAGTTTTCAGAACAAAATTAAGAGCAGGCACTAAGTTAATCATATTCAAGGATAGAAATGATATTTTTTTTTCTGAAGATGGAATGACCTCCCATGCTCTGGGATTTGTACAATATTAGTATTGCAAAAGTGACTTATCAGATCAAAAAAATGTAGATTTAGTGAAATCCCATCAAAATTCTAACTCAGTTCTTCATAGAAGTTGAAAAACTCTAAAATTTTATTTGGAACACGTGTGCACACACATACACATACAAAAAACCTAAAACAAGATAGCAAAAACAATTCTGAATAATAAAAAAGATCTACTGGAGGTATCACCATCCTTGATTTTAAATTATATTACAAAACTAGAGAAATAAAAAACTTGATACTGGTATAAAAACAGGCACATTGGTCAGTGAACTAGAATTAAAGACTATATAGTGTCCAGCACTAAATCAAATAATTATATCATATCCCTCCACCAAAAGGCTCACAGATCTTGGAAGAAGAAAGGCTATACAGATGGTAAGAAACGGAAGGAGTTAATAACATCAAGGAAACAGTGTTTTCAGACACTTGGGGGGTAATTGCACAAATGAACTCACTGAGAGTGTCCAAGATCTGTACAAGTTCTAAAACCCTATCATAGAGGGGAAAGTGGCATAAAATACCATCACTGATGAGGGGATACTGGTATTTGATAGATGATTGTGTAGGGTCAGTTTTCTTTAATAAAGTAACATCTGGTATGTTGACCATACATCAGGGCAGGCCTACTGCCAAGCACAGCTGGGCAAGAATGAGGAAAAAAAAGAGAAGCTGTCTCAAAGTGGTGTGGGAACGGACAGGAGGGGTCAGAGTGTGATAAAGGCAGGTGTTGGGGGAGAAGAGAGAATGCAATCAACATTTTAAAACAAAATATATGTTTTTATTTAAAAAACTGATATGCCTATTATTTTGCCATTAATTCATATTGCTTAAAGAAAGTTTAGAGTATTAGTGTTTTAGAGTATTAGTTTCAAATTCTACAATTTGTTAGAATTTTCTTTTAAGATTATCATTATAAAATGTTGCTAATACTTACACTAAGAAATCATGTAACATAAGCAACAGTAAGTAATATCCCTATGAAAGTCAATTTCTCTATTAAATGGAAAAGGTCATTCTGTAATCTATTATGTATATATATAAAATAATGAATATGAATTGAATTTATTAAGCACATGGGTCTTCTGGCTGGTCTTGTTGTTTCCAAGATAGTTTTCCAACACCAGGAGATATATGAACAAATTGCTATTGAAACATTAATTTAAACAAGAAAAAAATAAAAATAATAATAGCCTACCAACCTATCTATACCATCTATTTTAGCTAAAATTTATTATTAGAGCCAAAACAGCAGAAGAGATGATTATAGGACAAGCTGCAAAGTGAACACAGGACTGTTAGCTGCGACAGACCTCAGAGAGGCAAACCCAAAGCTAGCCATTAGGGAAGCATTAAAGGGAGTTTAAAGGCATCCAATGCACTTTGAAAACTGCCAGTAGTATGGTTTGATGGTGCACAACTTTAATCTCAGCACTCAAGAAGCAGAGGCAACCAGATCTCTGTGAATTCAAGACCATTCTTGCCTGCATAGGGAGTTCTAGGCTTGTCAGAACTATACTGAGACCCTATATATTAGCCACCTTTCTGTTCCTGGGATAAAGTACCATCAATAAGGTGACATCCCCAAGGCTACTTATAGAAATAAGGCTTTATTTAAAGCTTGAGCTTCTAGAGAGCCAAGAGTCCATCACCATCGCTGTGAAGAAGCCAGGTGTCAGGCAGGCATGGGGGTAGAAACAGTTGAGAGCTCACATTCTGAACTGCAAGCAGCAACCAAAAGTGAACTGGCTGGTCCAGTCTGAGACCCATGCCATGAGAGTGAGTCTATTCCTGACACTGCCTGGAGAGCAGGAACCCAGAGGCTGGATGGACCAGAAACCTACGATAAACTCAAACACAACTACAGGAAAAAAAATTGTCAATGTAATGATGCCTAATGACATATTTATAGGTATGATACCCAACCCAATTGTCATCAGAGAGGTTTCATCCAGCAACTGGTAGAAAAGGATCCAGAGACCCACAGTCAAACATTAAGCCAAGCTCAGGGAATCCTGCTGAAAGAGTGTAGAAGCCAGAGGGGTAAAGGACACCCCGAGAAAATCCACAGAATCAACTAACCTAGGCTCACAAGGGCTCACAGAGACTGAACCAACAACCAGGGAACCTGTATGAAACTGACCTAGGCCCTTTGCATATATGTGATGTTGTGTAGCTTGGTCTTGTGGGACTCCTAACAGTGGGAGCAGGGACTGTCTCTGACTCCTTTATTGGCTTTTGGAACCCTATTCCTCATGTTGGGTTGCCTTGCCCAGTCTTAATACATCGGGAGGTGCGTGAAATTACTACGACTTGATATGTCATCTTTTGTCAATATGCAGGGAAGGCCTGACCTTTTCTGAATAGAAATGGAGTCGTAGATGGGGAAGGGGCAGGCAGAGGGGAGGCCAGGGTAGGGGAAGGACTGGGAGGAGAGCAGGAAGGAAAAACTGCAATTGGGAAGAAAAAAAAGCAAGAGTGAACTGGAAATGTGAAGTGGCTCAAAGCCCACTAGCATTGACACACCTCCTCCAGCAAGGTCACAACTCCTCCACCTCCCCAAACAGGGCAGCCCCCAAATATTCAAATGCCTGAGATTATGGGCAATGTTTTATTCACACCACCACATCCTGTCCCAAAAGGAAAGACTAAACACAGGGAAAGTGAAAACGAAAGAGGTTGCTGGCAACCTCCAGAAGAGCTTCCAACCCCATCATAGGGTAGCTTCCGGGAAGGTACTTGTGAAATACTTTGAACTTACTGAGTATTAAAAGTGTTTGAGGCAGGAAAACTCACAGCATTTGAAATTTGCACAGAAATAGTAAGACCTATAACAGAGTGTTTCTGAATAACAGCATTGGGCAAATCTTACTTAAAAACTCACTTTAAAAGAAAAGATCTATTTTGCTTCTGATTATGTATGTAAGATTGTGCCTGTGTGGGAGTCTATGCACGTGAGCGCAGGTGTTCCATGGCAGCACCAGGGCACTGGAGCCCATAGAGCTGGGGATTTAGGTGCTCGGGATATGCCCGATGTGGGGACTCAGAACTGATCTTGGGTCCTCTGCAAGAGCAATACATGCTCTTGTCAACTAGGTCATCTCTTCAGTCCTAACACATTGCATTATTAACTGTGATTCTGACATCTTTTTTATTTATTTTTCCATTTCAAGACTCTGTCTAGACAAATCTGTCCTCTATGCCTCACTAGGAGAAAGATCAGATGCGTACTACCTGGGGACATTACGTCAGAGGACCTACTGCTTAAATGTCAACAGAAAAAAAGTGAATGAGGGTGCAGATGAGAGGTACAGGGAGTTCCCACGAAATTCAGTATTGGTGACTGGAATTAACTGGCGCGAGTGAGAAGGAAGCACGAAGCATGCAACAAACCCACTTAGGAGTTTATTAGAGGGGACGTGGACAGGCCCAGTGACGTCGGTGTGCAGAAAGAGAAGGCTGAAGATGGCATGTCCAGCTTTTAAACGCTGTCTAGCAAATGTGCACAAGGGGTGAACGAGGCTACGTCATATGCAGATGACAGAGCTCACGCATGCGTATAAGGACTTACATAGCTGCGTCATTCTTAGATGAAGCAACCATGCCTCATAGATCACGCAGGGCCTTTTAAGGTCCCCAGAGCAGCTAGGTATTTTGCCTGAGGGCTTGTCTGTACATTCATGGCCCTGGAACTCGCAAGTGGCAGCCATGCTGTGTGGCTGGAATCTTCACAGTGACTGGTGGTGTTTTTCCAGCTCTCTCTTCCAACTGGAACTTACATAGCCAGACTCAAACCCCCTTGAAAATTTCACTCTTGGTAAAATGTTCCTAAAGTATTTATGGAATATGATATTTGAAAATACTCAACAGAACAGCTGGGAGCCATTCCATTGCAGATGATAAACATAACCACAGGGTCTGCTCATGCATCTTGCTGAGCATTACAGATACTCCCACTAAGAGATGAGAGCAGTTTCTCCACCCTGTGTATCTGGGCTTGGTATGTAGCTTGCTTTGGCCAAAAGAACATTTACAAGCACAATACAAAACAGATGCTTGTGAGCCACTTGTGCATTAGGTCTTGCTCTCTACTGCCCCTGGGATACTAAGAATATCATGTAAATGAGACCAATCTAGCCTGCAAGAACAGGAAAAGGGAAAAAAAAAGTCTTAAACAACAAGCTGCCAACTGCAGCCTCTGAGGCCCTAGACCATCCACCTGCCAGCCAGTGTAGCTGATGGTTTTAGAAGCATGAACAAGACAAAATAAATCAGCCAAGTCAGTCAAGAACCAAATCCTATAGAGCAAGCGAGTAATTTTGTGTTCAAGAATGGTTCTCATTGGAATCGCCATGGTTATTACAATAGAATGACCACCTACTATATCCCGTAGGTTCTGTTATGTAGAAATCTAATCCAAGATGAATAACTTAAAGCAATAACCATTCATCTATTTCATAAATTGTTATTGATTAAAGCTGTTTATTTTTAATTTCTTTATATAGCTATTCTATTGTAGCTCTTAACTAGAAAAACAATCACATGCAATCAGCTCATGTTAGGAGTCACCAGAAGACTAAGAAAAAACAAGTTTTTTAAATAAAGAATTCGTAGAAAACAAAATAAAGAGAAAAGATTAAACTTTGAGAAACTTCAACTTCCTCAGAAAATGTGATCTTTTTAACTGTATAATAAGAATATAAGTTTATTTAAAAATGGAAACAGAGCAAACACACACAAAAAGTTCTTGCTCATTTTAAAATGCAATTGTAGAAATGAAAATGTGGCAGACGATGTCAGAAGAATCGATTGTGGAAATGGGTAAGGAAAACAGAATGAAAAGATTAGAAACATTTTATTTGTGAGTTGGTTTAAGAATTTGAATATGAAGAAAAATCCTTTGAGAGAGAACAGAGAAAGAGATGAAATCGTCAGAAACATAATTCTCCTTACGAAACAGAGAATGTTAATTTCTATGCTAGTTTCAAAGACCTACACTAGATAGATGATTTTGAAACATCATAGCTTTGATTAGAGACATTAGAAACAAAGAGGAAATTAGAGACAAAGAGGAAAAGAAAGAAAAAATATTATGTCAAGCACTTAAACTAAGTCAGTTGTGGGCCTGAGAATGGGTAGACTCCTAGTTGAAAAATTTTAGACAAGTTTCTGTGTGCTGGGAGTGCAAAGATTAATAGCTAAAACCTAAAATGCAGTTAAAGCTAAACACCTTAACTATTTGAAAAGCAATAATTCCCAACTGGAAAATCAAGGTATCAAATACGAGAGTGACTAATGAGATTCTCAGCAATGCAGGTTTTAAAGATTTTACTGTCCATGCATCTTTTCTCAGGGATGACCACAGGAGATACTTCCTAAAAAGAGAAGATAAAACAAAAAGATGTGGAGGCAGGAGAGATGTATATTTCAGGGAATAAAGGATACATACAGAATGATGGAGAGAAGCCTTCTGCAAGCCTCACAGCCAATAGGCCAAGGATATGGGGGAGGGAGAACTTAAGGACATAGAAAAACAAAACTAATAGAATGCCAGGATCATATAGAAGGGAAAGAAAAGAACATTCATGCTTGGTGTGCGCACTCATGCGTTTATAATGTTAAAACCATATGGTCCTTGTGGTGAAAAGTACTTAGGCTTAGAAAGTCATTCTGTGGGCCAGTAAGATAATCAGCAGATAAAGGTACTTGCTGTGTAAACCCAAAGACTTGAGTTCAATTCCTGGAACCCATGTAAATGTGGTCAGAGACAACTGACTCCACAGGATAGTTTCTACCTGCTTCTTCAACAAACCAACAAGCAAGTGAACATTTCATACTCAATCATTTTACCCCATTACAGGCAGGAACAAAAATTCTAGAAAATCAGTAAGGTGTGGTTGTCTCCCAAAAGCTTGAGTACCCAGACACCCTTTCAGATATAGCTCTGTCCCAAGAATAGACAGTATGCTTCTCTGGGCCTCACACCTCCCTCATGATACAAGAGGTCTCCTGATCCAAGAAGAGAGTTCTGTTCAAGGACAATCGTCTCGCCACTCTAAGAACATGATCATGTATTTTGGTCTTCTGTGCAACTACCCTGTATACTTTGTACTTCACTCTACATCTGATGTATGTTCTAAGTAAAACATGATATATAAAAGGAAATTCTGTATAATCAAGTTTAATGGTTCAATAATACCTTTTCTCCCCCATCTTCTACTGTCAACTATAATAAAATGAGGTTGGGAACCAAGCAGAGCAGGAAAGAAAAGGTGGTCTATTATGAATTAAAGTGAATTTTTAAATTTTTGTTTATTTCTTTTCTTTCTTTTTTTCTTTCTTTCGTTCTTTTATCTTCTCTGTTTCTAGTGTTTAAAGCAAAGTCTTCCTTAGATCTTAGGCATTGCAGGCCAGCCTGAAACCCCTTGTTTAACTGAGATAGCTGTCAGGTGACCACCCGTACCTACACCGACTGATTACAGACTAAGTTTACAGTTCCATGCCACAACACCTGGACTTTCTTTCAGTATTGAAGAATTTGATGTAGAGTATGGCTGAGAAGCATCAGTTCGTCCTTCAAGGGTACAGCCTAGAGCATGAGGCAAAGCCAATATAAGCATCACACATAACAGTTCAGAATAAGAAGGTGAGAGGATTAGAGAAAACATACAATATACAATCGCTTTGATAATTCTGGAAGCAAACGTTTACTGTCTTACCTCAGCATTCTGATGACTAACGAAAGTGAAAATAATGTATTGTTAATCATTATTAACCAAAATAATCTAGACACAGCCATGGCATCCAATTGAATCAGTATAGTTTACTATATTTATTTTTTAAAACTCCATCATTAACTAATGTTAGTGAGTACAAATATTTTAAACACAATTATGCATAGTCAATAATTTTCATTAATTCAAAATTGTTTACTCTTCTCAATAAAATCTCAAAATAGAAAATGTGTACCGACATTTCACTTGTATTTTAATACATAAAGTTTGCCTGAGGATCAGAAAATTAAACAGCCACACTGGCCAGCCTTATAGATCAGGCAGCAATGACACACACCTTTAATCCCAGTAGACATATTAGCTTGCCAGAGAAACCAGGTGGTAGTGGTGCATGCTCCTAATCCCAGAACGAGAGAGGATTATAAAACGGGAGGAGACAGCTCTCAATCTCAGACTCATTCTGAGATTCCTCAAGGCAGGATTGCCATTTTGGACCGAAGTAAAGTCCAAAACAGTGACTGGCTGTTTTGCTTTTCTGATCTTCAGGTTGAAACACAATTTCTTTCTGTGAGTTTTTATTAATTGTACATCAAAAAGGCTTTTCAATTTTATTCCACACTACTAAAGCAAGTCTTTAACTAGTTTATTCTTACATAATAAATATCTGTGTTAGGTTAAGATTGTAGACATACTCAATTTTATCTATAGATCTTTTCAACTCAGAAACAACTGTATTTTGTAGATAAGCATATCACATATCATAATGGACAGTGAGCTCCTCAACTTGGATAAGCTATTCACAGTATTAAGCACCATACTTGAAAAGTAAATTATGCGCTTGCTTTAGTAAGATAATAATAATATTTTTTTAAGATTTCTTTTTCTAGAATTAGGAAATAGTTTTCATCTTGATCCACAGTCATGCTTTTTATGAACTAATGGGGAGAAGAGACAGTGATACATAAAGCAGCAAGAAAGCCATATAAAGTTGCATTACATTCCTGACATGTCTAAAAGAATCACTGAGAGTCCTGTGTGTACACCTACATAGGTAAACACTCATATTTCATCCTACTTTTCACTTGAAGAAACAAGCTTTCTTACTTTACAAAAGACTATAAATGTGAACAAATCAGAGAAGAAATGTGCTAGCCCATACACTTACTGGTAATTGACGAGTTGACCTACATTCACCTCAAGGCAAATATGATCAGAATTTATGCAGCACCCATAGAAAAAAATGCATGAAATTTCTCTGTTCTTGCAAAAAATCAAGGCCACTAATACAAGTGTAAGAGTATCTGGTCTAATACAACTCACATGTTTCCTTCGGTTACAATAAATAATAAAGCCATTTATTGTGTTTACTTATTTATTAATTGTTTATGGAGAAAGATATGCATTTAATTAACATTGTAAAAGCATGTATTGGAATAAAGAGAGAATTACAAGCTCAAAAATTGGCATCACTTAGTCCTAAAGATGAAATGAGAATGCAATACTCAGAAAACAGTTAAGATATATATATATATATATATATATATATATATATATATATATATATCAGGAAACACCAGAGGAAATATTTTTATTAAAAGAACCACAGTTACATCAATGGTAATTTCAGAAATCCATCCTCAATGAAATTGGCTTACCAGTCTGAAAATGAAATAAGCACAAAATGTATTGCTCTACAAGATGAATCCAACACTGATGAGCTTAACGTACTAAGGAGGTTTGAATTCTACAGCAGGAACAATCATCAGGAAACGGAAATGACTAGAGCAGGCAAGAGGAAGTGAAGAGGAAGGTATAAAACTCAAAGGGACTGAAATGTTATCCAAAATTAACAACAGAATATTGGAAAGCGAAAAAGAGAGATGAGAAATATATTACTTAAGACAATTTCCTCACATTTCAGAAACATTCTTCTGAGTTTATAAATTTCAAAACTTTTCACTTGTGCTAAAAAAATCCCTTTGAAATAAATTATGTATCTTTGTATCTTGTTATATTTAATCTCTTCAAACATACTGAAGATCTGTGCTTTTCTTATTTGTTTATACTCTAAACATCACTTTATTTAGCTAAAAAAAATCAGAATTTTATTAAAGACAATACTGAGCTTAATGTCCTGTTAATGTCCTTCACCATGGTGTTCTTGATTCTAATTGAAGCTAGGAACTGAGTCAAAAGCTGTAGCCAGAAGACAAACATTAGCAACAGATTTAGATCTTTGCTGTAAAGGTGTGTGCATAGTGGAATAGGTTGTTTGCTGAAACATCTACTTGGCCACAACACCCAACAATAGTAAGAAAAGATTGAGCATTCTTTGGGTATAACCCCAAAATGGCATTGCTGTGTCTTGAGGAAGGTTGTTTCCTAATTTTTTGAGAAATAGCCATACTGATTTCCAAAGAGGTTATACCAGCTTTCACTCCCACCAGCAATGCAGGAGTATTCCCTTTATCCCCCAACCTCTCTAGCATAAGTTGTCATCAGTGCTTTTGATCTTGGCCATTTTTACAGGTGTAAGATGGACTCTCGGAGTTGTTTTGATTTGCATTTCTCTGATGACTAAGGATGTTGAGCATTTCCTTAAGTGTGTTTCTGCTATTTTAGATTCCTTTGTTGAGAGTTCTCTGTCTAGTTCTGTACTCCATTTTTTATTGGATTATTTGTTCTTTTGATGACCAATTTCTTGAGTTCTTTGTATATTTTGGGGATCAGACTTCTGTCTGATGTGAAGCTGGTGAAGATCTTTTCCCATTCTGTAGGCTGTCATTTTGTCTTTTTGACTGTGTCCTTAGATTTACAGAAGCTTTTCAGTTTCAGGAGGTCCCATTTATTAATTGTTTCTCTCAGTGTCTGGCCAGCACCATTTGTTGAATATGCTTTCTTTTTTCCATTTGATATTTTTTGCTTCTTTGTCAAAAATCTGGTGTTTGAAAGTGTGTGAATTAATATCTGGGTCTTCGATTTGGTTACATTGGTCCTCCTGTCTGCTTTTATGCCAATACCAAGCTGTTTTCAGTACTGTAGCTCTCTAGTAGAGTTTGAAGTCAGGGATTGTGATGCCTCCAGAATTTCCTTTATTGTACAGTATTGTATTAGATATCCTGGATTTTTTGCTTTTCCATATGAAGTTGAGTACCATTCTTTCAAGGTCTGTGAAGAGTTTTGCTGGGATTTTGATGGGCATTGCATTGAATCTGTAGATTGCTTTTGGTAAGATTGCCATTTTTGTTCTATTAATTCTACCTTTACCCAAGAACATGAGAGATCTTTCCACTTTCTGGTGATTTTTTCAATTTCTTTCTTTGAAGATTTAAAGTTCTTTTCATACAAGTTGTCCATTTGTTTGGTTAGAGTTACTCCGAGATATTTTATGCTATTAGTAGCTATTGTGAAGGGTGTTGAATCCCTGTTTCTTTCTCAGCCTATTTATCATCTGTGTACAGGAGGGATACTGACTTTTTTTTAGTTAATCTTGTATGCTGCTACATTACTGAGTGTGTTTTTGAGTTGTAGTAATTCCTTGGTAGAATTTTGGGGGTCGCTTATGTAAACTATCATATCATCAGTAAATAGTGAGAGTTTGACTTCTTTTCTGATTTGTATCCCCTTGATCTCCTTTTGTTGTCTTATTGCTCTAGGTAAGATCTCAAGAACTATTTTGAATAGATATGGAGAGAGTGAACATCCGTGTCTTGTTCCTGATTTCAGTGGAATTGCTGGGAGTTTCTCTCCATTTAGTTTGATGTTGGCTGTTGACTTGCTGTATATTGCCTTCATTATGTTTAGATATGTTCCTTGTATCCCTGCTTTCTCCAGGATCTTTATCATGAAGGTATATTGTATTTTGTTGAAGGCTTTTTGTCATATCCAGAACCTGGAAATAACCTAAATGCCCCTTGACTGAAAAATAGATAAGGAAAATGTGGTACACTTACACAATGGAGTAATATACAGCAGGAAAAAATGACATGGTGAAATTTTCAGGCAAATGGATGGATCTAGAAAACATCATATTGAGTGAGATAACCCAAACCCAGAAAGACAAATATCATATATACTCACTCATAAGTGGCTTTTAGATATAAAGCAAAAAAAAAACAGCTTACAAATCACAATCCCAGAGAACCTAGACAACAATGAGAAGCCTAAAAGAGATATAAATGAATCTAATCTACATGGGAAATAGAAAAGACAAGATCTTCTGAGTAAATTGGGAGCATGGGGACCATGGGCAAGGGTTGAAGGAGAGAGGAGAGGCAGGGAGGGGAGCAGTAAAAAATGTAGACCTCAATAAAATAAATTTTAAAATATGAGAAAAATAAATAAATAAAACTGTGTAAGCATTTATGACAAAATGAAATAAAATGTAAGAAAAGAAATAAATAGGGGAAGAGCTACAAAAGAAGTTGTTAAGTTGCAAACCCCAATCTCCATTAGTAAACTTTGGCCACTAGACTAACACTCTTTCTTCCTTGCCACTGCTCTGATTAAATACAACAAAATACAACTTATGGAAAAAAACATTTTTTTTAAGCTTACACATCCTGAGCCACAGTCCACTGAAGGATTCAAGGCAGAAAGTCAAGGCAGGAAACTGGAAGCAGGAACTGAAGGAGAAGCCGTGATGAATACTACTATTGGCTTGTTCATTCATGACTTGATCAGCCTACTTTCTTATACATACCACCTTTTTCACACCTGACCAAAGCATGACACTCTCACAGTGAATTGGGCCCTTCCACATCAATCCCAAACCCAGAAAATTCCCACAGGACTATCGTACAGAGGTATTTTCTGGATTGCATACCCTCTTCTCAGATAACTATAGTTTCTGTCAAATTGAGGGGAAAAAAACAGCCAGGGCAGACTGAAAATACCTTAGTCCTTGTAATACGAAATTATAAATGACATTTACAAAATTACTAAAAGCTACAATGTTCTTACATTTATGTAAGAATAGTAATGAATGTGAACACTTCATATTTCTTTCTCATGTAGATCAATCTGTTGCTGCATTTCCAACTTTAATAACTTTACTGGGTTGAAATAAGAACCCTTAGGCACATTAAGTCGATTATTCATCCATCTTGAATATTGGATTCATATCTGAGGAAGAAAGTTTCCTCATGGAGAATTGTAGGTCATAGAATGTTTTATTTCCCTTGCTACCACCTAACTGGACCTTTTGTGAATAAAATCAACACAGTCTAGTGCATGTGTATATAAAATTACATTATGTGAAGATACTTTGAAAATGAGGATTTCTACTACTAATAATGTATTATCTGTTATGACACATATATCCCAAGTTGTCAAGTTAACAAAACTCCAAATATATAGATGGTTAAAATTATTTAATGCCAGCTATTGTTTTCCATAACATTTCTAGGTATTGCAGATAGCTTCCATATAAATATCATATATGTTCTTGACAAAACAGAAAAATTTATACATGTAAGATAAAAAAATGTAATGATAATGTAAGTGAAAAAATAAAATGTAAAGTATATATAAATATATATAGATGTATATATAAATAAAATGTGTATATGTATGTGATGCATATATTATATGTACACATACTTTACATTTTATATAACTATATTGCTGAGGGAAAGAAGTTCAAATTCACAACTTGACATAAAACATGATCAAGTTATAACAAAACCTCACTGATACAAAGAGCAAAATATCTTAGGTAAAAAATAGTTCCTTCATCTTATTGGAATACATTTGTTATAACAAAAATCTTAAATACAATGATACTAGTCATCAGTTTGACTGCATTCTTGCTGAGGGTAGGTTTGTTTTTCTGTTAAATTAGATTAAAAAAACATATTATTTTTAATCATTTCTCAGGTGTCAACTCTCCAGTAGGAGTTCTCTCTCATCACCAGGAAAAAAGGTCAGACAACAGGAAAGCTGAAATGCAGGGACAGGAGACCAATAGGGAAACTTTTAGTTCTGGTCCCGGTAACACTGGCCATTTCTGAATGTAAATATGGCATGTGCTTAATAAAGAATGTTACCTGAAAATGAGAGTTGACATTCTGGAGAAACTCTAACACCCAATACAAACAATCTCACAGGCTTTTCTGATAATACAGCTCTGCTGGTATCATCCCTGATCTGACCTTGATGTTAGTGTATCAGCTGTCTAACTAGATACTTGACAGCCTGGAGAGAGAAAACGATTCTGTTTTGAAACACTAAATCTCCTAATCAAGTGAACCTAGCCAAGCGGAACCTTGGTTTAACTTTCACAGCTTAACAGTATTCACAAGACTTAAACAGCACACATAGCCTACTCCTTAGCCCAGACAGTAAATGGAGACTGTAGCAAAGGAAATGCCATCAAAGAGTGCTGAAAAGGAATTTTATACTTAAGATAATGATTCCATTTGAACGCATTTTTAAAACACCATTTTGTCAGTAATAGTCTGTTAAGTATCGTAGAAGTGTCATGTGACACTGTTCCTGGGGAGAAAAATAAACATCTTCTCATCTCAAAGAGGGAACTAATGATAGACAACAGATCAAAGCAGGGATACCACCAAATCCATCTTGGTAAAGCTATAAATTTTATTAGAGTCACTTATAGGAATATGAGTATAGTAGTTTGTTTTAGAGTGTCTATTGTTGTGAAGAGACACCATGAACACAGCAACTCTTGCTAATGAAAATATTTAATTAGGTGGCTCACTTACAGTTTTAGAGGTTCAGTCTATTATCAACATGGCAGGGAGCATGGCAGCATGCAGGCCTATGTGGTAATAGCTACATTACCATCTTGGTTTGCAGGCAACATGTAGTTGTCTGACACACTGGGCAGCATCCTGAGCATAGTAAACTTCAAAGCTGCCCCCACTCCAACAAAACCACACTTCCTAATAGTGCCTCTCCCTGTGAGATTCTGGGGGATAATTACATTCAAACTACCCCATTCTATTCCCTGGCCCCCATAAGATTGAAATAAAATCATATTGCAAAATTCATCTAGCCCAACTTCCAAAGTTTCCACAGTCTATAACAGTCTCAACAATGTTTAAAAGTCTAAAGTTCAAAGTCTCTTTTGAGATTCATGCAATCTCTTAACTGAAATCCTGGTTTTTTTTAAAAAAAAAGATGACATACTTTTAACATATAATGACACAGGATACACATAACCATTCCATACAGAGGGAAGGGAACATAGTGAGGACTAAAGCAAGACTGAAAACCAGGTGGGCAAACTCTAGACTCTGTATCTTTATGTACGATGTCAAAACGTTCTTCAGATCTCCAACTTTGTTCAGCTTTATTGACTGTAACACACTTCTTTCCCTTGGGCTGGTTCCACTCCCTGCTATCAGATCTCCTCAGCAGGTATCTCACCACTCTGGCTTCTCTAGGTTCTCCAAGGCAATCCAGGCTTCAAATTTAGTTTCACACAATGGCCTCCATTCAAGACACCCCTGACACATGCTGGCCTCAGTGGCTTTCTTTAGGTATCGAGGTAAATTCCATAACCCATTTCTTCTATCCTTAACTTTAAAGCCAGAACCACATAACCAAGTTGTCAAGTTCTGCAGCTTACTGGGACTGGAGTACTTTCCTGTTGTTCAATTACAGTTCGCTAACTTTCTGTCCTTCCCTGCCTAAGCTTGGCTGTCTTAAAACTGGGTCTCTAGACCAGGCTGGACTCAAAATCAGAGATCCGCCAGCCTCTGCCTTTCCAGTGCTCAGATTAAAGGTGTGCCTCATCATACCTGACTCTAAGCTTTTCTTTTTGTTTCTTTCCACAAATCGGAAATTACCTCATGGGATCTTGCCCTGAGGTCACTAGTCCCTTTATTTCATTTCCTCATCTGTTTATCTCCTTGATAAACACGGGACTTAGCCCCATTTCACTTCCTGATGATCTTTTTCTCCTCAAAATTTACATTTTGTAAATTACCCTGATTGGCTTTCTCCTGTTTCATTTTAAATCTTTGTAAGCACCAACACTAGGAACCACACAGCAGAGTCACTTCTAGGTTGCTGTGAAATTTCTTCTGCCAATGGAATTAATCCAAATCTCGTCAGTTTAACCTCAGACATATTCTTCAGGCAAGGGCAAAAGGCAGCCACTTGCTTCACCAAAATATCATGACCAGTCTCTAGGCCACATATTTAATATTCTTTCCCTCTGAAACCTCTTGATTCCCACCATTCATCAAGTCAATAAAGCCACACCTCCTAAAAGTGCCACTCCCTGTGAGACTATGGGAAGCAATTACATTCACACTACCACATGGTATGTATGAATAAGATGTCCCTCAAAATGTCGAGTATTTGAATACTCAGTACCCAGTTGTACTGCTTTTTGGGTAGGTTCAGGAGGTGCAGTCCTGCTGGAGGAAGTGTGTCACTGGGAACAGGCTTTGAGGACAGTGAAGGACCAGCCTTAGGACCTGATGAGTTCCAGACTTGCTTTGACCAAATATTCCCTCAATGTGGCGAAAACAACAAAAACAAAAAAACAACCAAGCAACAAACAGCTTTTACCTTAAAAGGCATAAGAGATACTTTATTCTGGAACTATTTTCAATGACTGCACCCTGAGTAAACAGCTGTAGATTACCCCAAATTCCTTGTTCCCAAGTGGAATTGGTTTTATGAAGTCTTACAGTCTTACAGAACAAAGAAAGTCATGAATAAAGGCAAGTTAAATATATTGTTAAATACCTCAGAGAGGTGATTACTTCAACATGGAGGGGGGTTCTTCTATAACCCTCATGTGCTGTCTTTTGGGATGGTGGGAGACAGTTATCTGATAAGTCAACAGGTTTCAAAAGACCTTTAGGTATTAGTTACAGAATGTTAGTTCTGACACAAGGGTAGGCAAGGACTGGTTATTCAGAGAGCTAATGCTTGCCCAGATAGGGAAATTCGCCTCTGGATCTGCAACATTCCAACCTCACCACATCACTGGAGTTCTAATTAGTTAATCAGTGTGTGCAGACACACCCTCTTCCTAGGAATCCTTGTTCCCACCCTTAATTCTGCCTTTTGGAAAATTAATGTATATACTTTGCCATTATATGTTTGGAGTATATAATTTACTCTTTTTATTTTATAGGGTGGTTACAATTAAGAGATTTCCTACAGAATCAAAAAAGACTTTGGACTTTGGACTTTTAAGTACTGTTGAGACAATAAAAGACTATGGTACTTTTGGAGTTAAACTAAGTACACTTGGCATCATATTATGGCCAAAAGCCTATGGGACCAAGGAGTAGAATTTGATTTGAATGGGATATCCCCTGCAGAAGGACACAAGGTTCATGTGATTGCAGATAAACATTAGAGAAACTAGAACTGTTGAACATGCAGGCTTTTTTTCTTCAATAGAGGAAATTGACACCTGTTCACCCAGAAGGATGGAGTAGATGTTGTTTAATAACCTTGTGAGCTCTTGCTAGTCTATAGAGCCCTCCCCTACCTGAATTCCTCAGAATCCTGAGTATTGAACCAGAACCTATCTTCATGCAAGAAATATTATGTACATTGTAAAAGAGTTTGCTATTATGCTTATTATAAACACTCCCTACCTAGGCCCAAACTCCTAAGCATTGTTTCTCAGTCAATACCATTCATTCTAATACTTATTAGAAACCCTTCCTCCCTAGGCCTTTGTCCTGAATACTGTGTCAGACAATAGAACTCATTCTTGTGGGAAAGGTGCTTTGCTAGAGAGATGTACCATGCAAAAGAATTCCAATGCAGCCACATCTAAAACTTTGTTGTGATAACTGTCATGAGAAAACATTTTCCCAAAGTGATATGGACAATGTCTTCAACAGCATACAACAAGTACTGGCACCATCTCAGGATCCTTTTTGAGAACTTTACACAAGATCTCACTGGATGAAACAAATAAAAAAAAACATAAACTTTGCACCCAAAATTATCTATAGGATAGTCATGGTGCAATATACCTTTAATCTCAGCATTCTAGAAGCAGAAGCAGATGGTCTCTGTCAATTTTAGCCCAGGCTTGATTTACATAACAACTAAGACCCTGTTTTAGAAAAACATTTAAATTGTCTATATTCAAAGGCACTGTGAAAAATAGAAAGAAGGAAAAATAAAGAAAAAGAACCACTCATTTTTAAAACTTACATGTATGTTTAATTTCCTTTATATAGTTATTTTTATATTTGCATATATTAATAAATTAGATAACCCAAAGAATGAAGCTAGTTCAATTTGTTAATAAACATGGAATACCAATTATCCAAGTGAACAAGCACATTACAGAGAAAGAAATACTTATTTTTATATCCACAGATGAGTTCAGTTCTTAGGGGTCATTAGAGAAACTTCATTTTTAAGTGGAGAGCAGTTAATGCAGGGACTTGAAGTACCTCAGAGTGCAGAGACTAAAGAACTGTGTAGTTCTCAGTCCTAAGTGAGACATCTCCACCATTCCCTCTTCCCGTGTAGCTCAGAAAACATTTCAGAAGAAGAGGTAGAAAGACTGGGGAAGAACTGTTTTGAAACAGTCTCCTTTGAACATGTCAGGAACCCAAGGTAAAGCCAAATGCTACTGGTCTGAAAAAAACAAATAGAAACAACAACAACAAAACATATCAATAAAATGACTCTATTCTGCTCTCCCCCTAAACCAGTGTTCTGCTTTGCTATTATTAGAGAAACTTCCTACTGCAACAGATGGTACACAGACAGACACTCACAGCCAGACAGGCACAGAGTGAGACCTTGGAACACTCAATGCTAAATGGGATGTCCCTATTTCTTTACACCTTTCTTGTGAATCAAGGTTCAGGGAGCCCAGAAGAAGAGAGGGATGAAGAGGAGTGTAAGATGAATGAGTGAAGAGGGATGAAGATGATTTGTGTAAGGGCCACAGAGGATAGAAGACACCAAGAAAACAAGACCCTCTAAATGAACATGGTCAAAGCTCACATGGACTCAGAGACTGAAGCATCATGCACAGAGCCTACACAGGTCTGCACCAGGTCCTCTGAATAAACATTATTATGTTTTGACTCTAGTGTTCCTTTGGGATTCCTGAGTATTTGAAGGAGACCACAGATTTGAAGAGGAGAAAGGAGGGGAGAGAGAAATAATATAATTAAACCAAAATCTCAAATAGGAAAATCTCCTAATAATCATAATATAATGGGAAATTCATAAAAAAATGATCATGGAGAATAAAAGTTAATTAAAAAATGTTAAAAAAAATTAAGGTAGGTGTTAGCCTGTAATGATCCATGCTGTTTCATATGCATATTTTTAAATAGAATATTTTACTTCTCAGCAGGTGAATTCGTTGTTCTTAGCTCAGTTAGTAAAACAGCTAGCATATTTCTTATTTTTTTTAACTATTTACTTTGAATCGCTGCTTTTCTTCCAAATCATTATTTCCCCCAAAGTCTCTTATGGAGTAAATCCAAACTCAGCTTCCCAGTTCTGCTCTGTGCCTATATTCCTGTGCCCTAATGTTGTAATAATAACAACAACAAAAAGGCCAGCAAACTCTGCTGTCCTATGGGTCATTAGCTAACCTGCTTTGTTTCTGTTGCAACAAGATCAAATTTTAAGCTGATCATTTCCTTCCTTGGCACTGTGTTTATGTGTGTGTGTGTGTGTGTGTGTGTGTGTGTGTGTGTGTGTGTGTGTGTGTGTAAAACACTAATCTGACCAAGAAGAAAGGACCCTATCAAAAGTGGAAACAATGGAATGAGTTGATCTTAAGAAATCAAATACATTTTAAAATAGAATTTATGAAACTCAAAGCAGAAACATTTTAAACTCTAAAGAGATTGGATTTTTTGGAGCCACATCTTGGAGAAGAAATGTGCTTCTTATTACCATTTTATTACAAAAAGGTCTTACCTTCAAATAAATAATAATGAAATATCAAACTACCTATATAATTTACATCATAAAAAAGATTTAGAGAGATTTTCGAATGGTGGACTGTGAACTAGAAAGACTGTGCCACACCATAAAACACCATAAAATCTAACATCTTCTTAATAATTTCAACAGAGCCTGCAAGAGAAGTTTTGATACTAACTTTAATATCTCTTTAATACTTTAATATCTCTCTAAAACACCAGTTATCCAGGTAAAGGGAAAAGGAAGGCAAAGAATGACACATTGAATTTGAATTGTTTATACTGAAGCTTTTTTAGTTGCAACTTAACAGTATTTGTTTCATAACAATTTTAACATTATAGTAGTATATTAGATAATTTAGTGGTTTACTAAAGTTTTAAATTCCAAGTCAATGTGACTTTGAAGCCAAACTTCAAAGTTATTTCCCAATATAGATGAAATTATATGTTGTTAACAGAGCACATTGCCCATGGGCACATGTCTCCCCTTTCACCTGACTCAGGTTGCTGGAAGATTTCAGCACAAAACTCCACATCTTTCTCTCCAGTAAAGAGAGACTCTCTTCACTAACACTTCCTGAATGGTTTAACGTCCATGGCAGTGACACATCTACTGACAGAGTGTCAGGATTCCTTGGTTTTCACTTTGTCAGATTTCCTCGTTTTCAGTCACACATCATCTGAAACGTATTTTGGGACACAAATTATCTGCATCTCTGAGAGGTTAAAATTAAAGTTATCATTCATCACAAGTCCCTGTTCCTCAACTTGCTTCTCTGTATTTTATTTTCGGCAAAGTTAGCTTTGAAAGATTGGTTTTTGTTTATTGTGGATTACTTCCATTTTTAAATCCTATGTGACTTCTCAACATCATTTGTGGTTTTTAACCATGCCTCTTTTTGGAACGTCAACTGTTATGCCACCCTCTTATTTTCTAACTATTGTTTTGAGCCTCCCCTACTTAGACACTGGATATTTCAAGACCCATTGCTAATGACTTAAGTTCTTGACATAATTTCTTCTAAATTTTCACAAGCACATTTATATACTTTCTTGATTTCTATTTCAAAATGCATACTGGTGACATTCAAACAACACATTGATTCAGAATATCTCTCTAAAAGTCCCAGCTCCATACCAGGGATTTTTAATTGGGCATCTCATTAGAATCTCAAATTTCACATAGTCAAAATGTTCCTTTATTAAAGATGCTTCTTACATTGCAGTAAACAGCATCATTATCTAATATATTTCTTGAGTAAGAACACAGACATCACTTACGACCAATTCTGTGTCTTACCTAACTCAGATTATCTCCAAGTCTCTTTCTGTGTTGGAGTTAACTCTGACATGATGCGAGCTGATCATGGGCCATTAATGTCAGTTCTCTATCAATGTCTCCCTTTCTTTACTTTCCTTCTTGAATACATCTCACACACTGGTAATGAGTCTGAGTCACATGATTGAGCTAGATACAATACTGAGATACTAAAGCATTAGCTGGCACCATGAAGTTGTACTATGGCAGACAAGAACATGTCAGGGTACAGTTGATTGTGTGATAAATGATTTTTACATTCCTCTAACACTCCATTTTATGTTTCTTAAACTGAATGTCTTCGAAACGCTAGACTTTCGCTTTCCCTTCTTTTGTGTGCTTCTGTCCCAAGCCCAGTATAAATTCCTCTGTGTCTAATGATCCCCAAGCAAAGCAATGGTTTCAAATATCTAACAGAAGAATAAATTTTGTTTCCAATTTCTAGACAACCCCAAAGAGCATCAAAGCATTAATTTTCTTTTTAAGATGTTTTGGGAAGCTAATCTTTTAGTTATTAGAATTTTTTATTGGTTGAGGATCTCATGCATGCACCAAATATGTTTTGGTCAAATCTGCTCCCAAGTTCTTCTCCTCCTGTTCCTTCCACATCCTCTTCACTTTATGATATCAAGATATGCATAGGTATCTGGCCATCAACTGGAACATGGATAGCATCTCTAAGGAAAACTGACTCTCTGCTTCTCCCAGTGGCCATCAATTGCCAACAGATGCTCAACAATGGTGGATCTTTGTGATTCTCTCCCCAATTTATGCTGGGATTTTCTCTTATTCAGGTCTTGTGCATATACCCAAACTACTGTCCATTCCCATGTCTCATGATCCTGTTATGTCCATATGCTGTAAGACAATGGTCTTTTATTCTGTCACTTGTGTTATTATTATGATGATGATGATGATTATCATTATTATTATCATTATTTTGGGTTTTTGAGACAAGATTTCTCTGTAGCTTTGGAGCCTGTCCTGGAACTAGTTCTTGTAGACCAGGCTGGTCTCAAACTCACAGAGATCCGGCTGCCTCTGCCTCCTGAGTGCTGGGATTAAAGGCATGCACCACCACTGCCCGGCCACTTGTATTATTTTTAATAAAATGTTCATTGGCCAGTAGCCAGGCAGGAAGCAGAGGTGGGGGAAACAGACAAGAAGTAGAGGTGGGGCAATACGAATTCTGGGAAGAGGGAAGTTTCAATCTGCAGTCATGACTCAGATGCAGAGGATGCAAGATGTGACTGCCTTACTGAAAAAGGTACCAAGCCATTTGGCTAACACATGAAAGAATTATGGGATAATATGTTATAAGAGTTAACAAGAAGTCTGAGATACTAGGCCAATAAGTTCATAATTAGTGTAGACCTCTGTGTGATTTCTTTGGGACTTAACGACTGCAAGAACTGGGCAGGACAGAAAGTTCAGTCAACAGAATAGTACCCAATGTGTGGACAACTGCATCCACTTGAAACCTGAGAGAGCTTGGGAAGTAATACTAGACACAAAATAACAGTTTTAAGCTTGGCTTCTTGATAGCAGTACCTTCTTGGGTTGGCTCTGCTTGCTAGAAGCAAGTACTCTCATTTAAGAAAGGCTTCCTGACTCAGCTTTCACTGCAAAACCTTGCAGCTCTTTTAAGAGGTCCTGTCACAAAACACTTAAATGGTGTTGATGAAAAGCTGACCTTATGCTTTTTGGTGGTGGCAGGGACCTTGAAACACCATACCATTGTGGCAATAAACGAGAATTCTGGGAAGAGAGAAGTATCAGTCTACAGTCATGTCTCAGATGCCAAGGACGCAAGATGTGACTCCTCCTCGAAAAAGGTACAAGCCACATGGCTAACACAGAAACGAATTATGGGCTAATATAAGTTATAAGAGTTAATAAGAAGCCTGAGATACTAGGCCAATCAGTTTACAATTAATGTAGACATTTGTGTAATTTCTTTGGGACTTAACGACTGCAGGAACTGGGCAGGACAGAAAGCTCAGTCAACACCCATAAAACAGATTCTCAGAAGTCCACCACTAATTTAGGTCTTATAATCTTTGTAAATATTCTTTGTGATGATTCCTGAGTCTTGGAGAAAAGTATAATATACTTTATATATTATATATTATGTATATATATATATGTTATATATATGTGTGTGTGTACACACACACATACATACATACATACACATGTATATATCTCCCATTTAGGTCTGAGCCCTCCACATCTCTCATTATCTGCATCTTGATCAATTATGAATCTTTATTAACAGCCATCTATGGGGGAATAAAAGAAGTTTCTGTAAGGACTGAGAGTTGACACTAATCTATGAATATAAAGTAATAGGGGCAGCTGAATAGTAGGCTCTCTGAAAAATCCCCATGAAGACCTACTATTTTAGAAGCTTTCTAGTGCTTACATATACATCAACATCAATCCCATAAATAACTCTTCTGGATACCATAGGCTATCAAAAAGCCCAGCGCCAGGCGCAGGTACCTCTTTGCGCCATAAGGAATTACAGGCTGCTGTCAATGTCTTGGGTTACCCTCTGAAACTTGTTAAGACCTTACTGAATACACCACATATTTGAGTCATAGGACATGGAAATATTAAATTGATACTAACATGGAAGCATTATCTCTACTGGCTAGTTTTCAAATTTTATGCACAATTGGATGATAAAAGTAATTAATACCCTTATCTAATTGTGAACCCTGAGAGCTACAATAATGACTTTCTTGACAAGATAGGCGCATTGTTACAATAGCAACACAAATGCTATAACTAACCAACCACTTTCTGATTTGGTATGAGACCATCTCACAAGATAGAACTCATGTCTAGTGCTAAAAGACAAATTATTTGTATAAATAATAAAAATAATGTTAAAACTTTATAAAGTAAGACTTTATATTTTTAAATAATCAAATTTAAGTATTTTGATTTAGCCTTCTACTGCTTTGAAATAAATTCATTTATCAATACTTATAATGCATATTATTTGACAGTGTCTGTGGGTCAGTAATTTGGACAAGGATTCATAAAGACCTCTAACCACATGCTCTCTCTCATGAGATACACTCAAATTATTGGCCAGTCTGTAGTCCTTTCAAAATGGTACCATGCCTAAGCATCTGCTTCAAACTTGGTCACAAAAATGTTAGCCACCCTTAATCTTTAGTTTCTCTATGCACTAAACAAATTTTCACTCCATGGTAACTGCCCCAGTATCTCAGAGAGAGAGGAAGGTACAGGGAACTGCCTAGTGACAGTAACAGAGACAGAAAGAGATTAAGGTAATACAATCTTTTTATCATAAGAATATCATCTTATCACTTCTCCCATATATGAGTTGTTAGAAATGAATCAGAAGATCCAGGCTGTTCTGAGGGATGAGTTTATACAAAGGCATGAATAAGAGAAATGGAAATAATTGTATCTGCAATAAAAAATTCCTGCTCCATATTTTTAAATATCTAAGTGAAGAGGGTTGACCTGTATCTCAACAGTCTCTGAAAACACTGAATTTGGCTTTGAGCAATATTTTTGCAGTTACTAATTAACTTTTTAGATGCTGAAAAATATCTGTGTTAAAATAATTTGAGAAATATGTTTTGTTATTGTTTCATATAATGTGATTTTAAAGGAAAACCCTGTGGCTGTAGACACACTCCCTCACTGAGTTATATAAAAGCTCTTACTCACTGGAACACAGTAATCTGAATATACATGGATTCTTCTTAGGCCATTCCTTTGTACTTTGCACATGGATATTTTAGTAGGATTGTAGTTCACTGGGGACTATTAGGTTTGGGAAGAGAGGCTGGAGAGTTGGCTAAGAGGTTAGGAGCATTAGCTGCTCTTACAGAGGACCTGAGTTCAGTTTCCAGAACTCACATGGTGGCTTACTCTTTCCCATTTATAACTCTAGTTCTGGTGATCTGATAACTCCATGGGCTTCTTCTGTACATATGTGGTATACACATATACATACACTCAGGCAGAGAGAGAGAGAGAGAGAGAGAGAGAGAGAGAGAGAGAAAGAGAGAGAGAGAGAGAAACACACATGCACACACAAAATTAAATCTTAAATATTAAAAATAAGGATTGTAGTTTGGTCTACATAGTGAGTTACAGTCCAGGCAATATTACATAGCTAGACCCTATCTCAAAAGACAGAGGGAGGGAGAGAGAGAAAGACAGAGATTTGGGAGGAGATCCTGGGGCTGAACCAAGTGTTATCCTCTTGATAACTTCCTGAGCATACTGACTGCCATCTCCTCTGATTCCACAACTTTGAAACTTCACAGTTGTAGCCTGTGTGACCTCTTCCAAGGCCAGCCCAAATCTTTATTTTCATTTTTCCTAGGAAATCCCTTTGGGCTTTAAATTGGAATCCAAAAAATAATGTAAAGACATTTGCCTCAAATCTCAGCAGTGATGAAAAAACCTTCAGGTTAATTAAACTAGTTTTAGAGGAATGTATTAAGATCATTGTTTAAAACTCCTCAGTGAAACCTATTCTAAAATTTTTCAAAGTAACATAGATAAAATACGCTATTGAATTGATGCATTTGTTTTTCTGAGCTCTAAGTCCTACTTTATTAAAAAAAATTATATAATATTATATTCAAATCTACTATGAAGTTGGGCAGATTGGAAAACTGCTAATGCCTATTCACACCTACAGTAAGGGCCCATGTATTGCCTTAACAATCATGACATGGAAAACAGCTCTCTTGCGTAGAACATAAGCTTCTGGTCATGAAACAATACAGAAGGGCTGAGCAAAGGAATCCCTGGCTCATAACTTTTCTTCTCACAGATTTTCCCTCGCGGGAATATACTTTCATAAACTTTTTATTTTGTTTGTTTGGTTGGTCGGTTTGGTTCCAAATCAAGCATAGACGTAAGTCCCAGTTGTATGCTAAAAAGCAAAGGAAGCACCATGACCTTGCCACGTCATGATCCTATATAACAAATAACCAAAAGAGCCTAAAAGCATTCGCAGAACTGTGCGCACCAGCAGGATCACATTTCAAGAATTAACCCACAGGTTACTCAGTCATGAGTTAACCCTCTGCATGGAAAACCACACTCAAGGTATTGGAGATCAGCAACTGCTCTTCGGGAAATGCCTGAGGTAAATGCCAGGTTTGCTATTGTTTCTGTGAGCTTGAGCAAAAGCAATTACTTTCTCTTTTCTCACTTCTTACCATAGGACAGAGATAAAGCGCCGTGTTACATATGGCATGTTGAAACCTTAAAAAGAGTACTGTTTTCAATTTTTATTATGAAAAAAAACGAGCCCTGAATTATCGTTTACAACGGGACCCATTTATCTTACTTTAATATTGTCTAACTAACAGAGCATGAAGGACTCACACAGGTATTCTCTGCAAAGCAATAAAATTCATATCAGCCCCTCTGGTCTAGCGTCTTGAAGGTTTCGTTTCTACCGAAAGGAAATGAATCAGACTGCATGAGTAGCAGGAAGTTTAGAAAGCAGTACTAGTCAAACAATTCAAAGGGCTTGAAAACATTTTCTGGAACGTGCTCCAGACATGGCAGGGGAGTGCAGCAAGTCCCCTGTGGCCGTTTCTCCTTTAAAGCACTGTCTGTGGGAGCCGAGAAATATTTGCAACTTTTTCTTAAGAATTCTTTTCAAAAGTTTGAACTTTTCTACATTATGTCTCTTTTTAAAAGCTAGGTCATAAAAGTCATGAGCTGAGTCCCCATTAACCTTTGCCCTAACTTCTTAACTTTGAAGAGCATTGTGCCTTGTGTTTTAAGATAAACTGAATGGACATCTAGGAGAGGTATTCCAGAGTCAAATCAACTGTTAAGACCACTGTAGGAACACAGAGAAAAAAATGCCTTAAACACTAAGCTGTTCAATTTACTAACCATTTACCAAGAGAGAGAATATCATTCATCACAAAATATGTATAATTGTAAGCAGGTAGCATTTATCTTATTCAAAATTACAAATAGTCTTGAAAATTTTTGGAAGATAAAATAGATGCATTTTATTAACAAGCTTTGCAACATTAACAATACTAAATGTGACTGAAATTTCCCAAATGTCTATTCCCTACTGGGTTTTCTGTTTACTTCACTGAATCTGCTCAGGAATTCTATGGGCCTGGAACCCTCATCCTTATCTGCGTTCCAAAGATAAAATGCCTAGACTAAGCTGAATAACAGAGACCAAGCCACTTAGCTAATGGCTTCAAGGGAAGCCCTGTTTACCCTGCAGAGCCAGTGTTGTGAGGTACAAACATTGTGATCTGAAGAACTTTCTTCTTACCCGAGGCTTGCCTCTTTAACCGCTGAACATCAAGACTAGGGTGTCCTGTGTGAAAAGAATCTAGTTTGTGTTTCTTTGGTAACAGAATAAAGTAACTGTGTCATTATGAAACCTGCAAATACTGAACTTTGTATGAATGTAATATTTCCTTTAAATGCTTCCAAGCAATGCTACACAAAAGATCTTAAATGCCACATAGTTACACTAATTCTTCTGGGTGTTAATAAATAAAGTTAGGTCAGCAGACATGTGCCGTGTTTCCTGGCTGGCCAGCACCTTTTAGATATAACACTATGCTGGAAGCATTCTGCTCATGGAGTATAATCCATAAAGTGTATTTCTACAGGCTTTCAGCTCAGAAAATAAAACACCAGAAATGTACTTGAGTTGCACAAATTGCACTCATCTAGGAAAAATTAACTTACAAGAGAAATACTTTATCCAAAGATTATTCAGGGTTAAAGTGAATACTATTTCACGTACCGATTTTGGTTGATGAAATCCCTGCAGTGACTCCTTGGAAAGACTGACGGGTGCCAGTTCCTGTCATTGACAACTGTCCCATGATCAAGGAGGCTCTGTGACAGGGTTAATGGTATCATTCCTCATGTGACCTCCACTCCCATTTTTCAACACTCTCCATTCAGCAAGTTACTCTGTAAATTTGTAAGATTTTCTTCTTTATCAAGCAAAGTCAGTTTCTGTTGCTTATTTTTAAGAATCCTAACACTTGTTCTGAGTCTAAAAGGGAGGACTAAGCACAAGCCTGTCCCTGTCACGGAGCATGACTTTACAGTCAGACTACATAATGAATAAGACAAAGGGCAGACACCAGAATCAGTCCCGAATGTGACAAGTCTACCCTGCTTTTCTTTAGCATCACTTCGTCTACATGAGCACAGCCTAAGGATGGGACGGGCAATGAACTGAATAGCTTTTGTCAGTTTGACACACACCGAGGTAACCTGGGAAAGGGGCACCTCACCTGTGAACATGACACCAACAGATTGGCCTGTGGGTATGTCTGGGGGTATTTTCTTGATTCATGATTCATGATTGGCTTGGGAGACTCCAGTTCACTATGGTCAAGGCAGCTACTGGAAGCTAGTTCTGGCTTGTCTAAGAAAACAAGCTGACTCTAAGCAGTGGGAGCAGGGGCTCTTCCTGGGGCATTGGCTGGCTCTAGGAAACCTATGCCTCATGCTGGATTTATTTGTCCAGCCTGAACACAGGGGGAGGTGCCTGACCTTAACGCACCTTGATAGGTCATGCTTTCCTAATGCCCATGAAAGGCCCACTCCTTTCTGGGTGAATATAGAGAAGGGGTAGATTGGGGGGATGCAAAGAAGAGGGGGGAAGAAAGTGGGAGGAGAGGAGAGAAGGGAGGCTGCAATCAGGATGTAAAATAAGTAAATTAATTAGTTAAATAAATAAAGTACAATGACACTGTCAAAATACTAATGATGAAAAAAAAATACTGAACAAGCCATGGAGCTTTCAGTTCCTCCCTCCTGGTTCCTACCTTGGCTTTGGATAAGTAACAGAAACCTTTAAGTCAAATAAATGCCTTCATGCCCCAAGTTGATTTTGGTCAGTTTCCAACCAATAAATAAAAAATTTTGAGTCTCTGGAAAACAGAGTACCAAGGAAACAATGGAAAAAGAACTCCAAAAGGCAGTCTAACAACAGTCCTTTCTAACTCCCAGGGTCACTCAGAGTTTCAAATTCGTTGAATCTATTATCAGGTAGGCATGGCAAAAAATTTACCAACTTAATAAATAAAGTTCCTCCCCAGCTCAACACACAGTTAGGTAAGAAATGCACAAATAAACAAAAAAAGATTAAAGTATCATGGCAACATTTTTGAAAGGTCGACTGATTTTCAAAATCACCAAAGAAAAGAAAAAAAAAGAAAAAGTTTATATATGCATCCTGGGCCAAATTTTTTCAATTGCCTGATATTAGCCATCCTCACAAAATCCAAATAAAACCCAGAGTTTCATAACCATAAAAATGTCAGTAAATGACTCAATTATTTGTATCGTGATATTAATGTTAAAAGACCATCAACATACATCATTAAAAGACCATCAACAGACATCAATAAAAGACAGCAAGAAATCAAGCCAGAATTGAGCTCGAAGCTGCCTCACTGGTAACTAGCTTTCATTGTGTCTGGGGTGCTATGCAGTTGGCTGGGACAAAAATATCATCCTGTCTCACTCAATTCTGAACTCTCTGTGCAATGCTACTGATCTACCAAGCAAGATGTATCCACTGGTAAATAGTGGCACATCTATTATAGAGGTCACCAATCTCTTTCTGATTGTTTCTGTTTTCTGCTGAGGAGGTCATAGTTCTTCATGGAGAAATTATTTCTGTTGTTTGGCTAAATGGACATGTTGTACTAGTTAGACTGCCTTCTAATAATTGTGTTTATGCTCATAGATTAGTACTTTTCTCAACTATGGTCAGAGAAACTTCTATTCGGAGTGATTCATGATTGAGCGCATGTGAGCCATGTAGAGGCTCATAATTGTTTGAAGTACTGAGAATAAATGACTGTTGTTTGCTCAGACCTAAATGAAGCATTCATATTACTCCATCCAGGGTTCAGGGGACATTGGAAAAGAAGACACAGAAAGAATCTGAGAGCCAGAATAAGGAGTGAGTGTGTTGGAAAACTGTCTTCCAAGCAAGACATGGTCACTCACAGAAACTATGACTATCTGAACAAGATTTCTGTAAGACTGGAAATGTCAATATTGTGTCATTGATGGAGAGTGTTTTACTAGAATTCATCCTTCCCTGAGATCTATAGACAGTTTATTTTATTGCTGGTGTAGTAGTAAACTTTTGTCAGTGGTGTAGTCACTAGTAAATTGCCTGTGTTCCTATAAATAATCCCTCTTTTTCTCCCATGTTCATTTAAAGAACCCTAACTATGCTCATTACATCACAGAAAAAAAAACATGACACTGAGAGGACTAGTTTGGCAGAAGATGACCATCAGTAGTGAACAGTAGACTACAGAGGGAGTGAAGGGTGACATTGATCCAAATACTTTATATACATTTCTGAAAATGTCACAATAAACTCCATTATTATGTGGATACTAAGGTTCCACAGAGTCCCAAAACATTACACACTATTGCCAATGGTCTTGTTAACCATGCAGAACTTGAGGATAAGACACTATCACTGAAGAGACCACATACTTAAGTCATAGGACACAAAGAAATAAGCTGGAACTCACCTGGAAACTCCATCCTTTCCAGATAGTTTTCATGGTGCTAAAATGTGCTAAGCATGCTACTGAAGAAAAAAAATAACAATCAATATTACCCAACTGTTAATTCATAGAGCTACCATGAGAACCTCTGGCCCCCTGGTGCAATATTGGCACAATATTGGTATACATATACATATATATAATGTATATATACTATATTATATATAATCTCTAAATCATAAAATTCATGGAAGCATAAATATAGATATTTAATACCAGGATTGAAGAGGATGAGACAAGAATATTGATGAAGTTGGCCTAGGGTAACATAGGAAATCTCAAATCAATCTGGGATACATAGTGATAATTTAGCATATGATAAACCAAAAGAAGCTAGGAAAGGGAAGGAAGCATGGGGAACTGATCTGCAGAGATGTGCTACTCCTCACATGCTCCAGACCTAGCAAACTAGAAGAAGCAATGATTGGCTGCAGGTTTCTAAGAGAAACTACCAGGAAAAGACCTGTAGCTTCCCATTCCCATGCCAGAACCTTGAGAACACTGAGGATGCAGAGACCAGTGCTCCCACTCACTTCTCCTTCACATAGAACTGTAGACTGGATCAAAGAGAGAACATAATATCTCAGCTTAGGACAAGGCAGTGAAATTGGATCAATCAAGCAAGGGCAAAGAAGAAAATAAGATACCACTGGTAGCTCCAAATTAAGCAACACTTTGAAAAAAAATAAAATCCACAGGCAATGTGTGTAGAAGAAAGAAAATACTCTAGTTCCAAAGGCATAAGAGAGATTTACAAAATGATCATTATAGAGAATTCCCCATAGTTTAAGGATGAAAACCAGTCCAGATACAGGAGGCATGTAAGACAAGAAAGAGGCAATACCAGAAAATGTTCCTCTTATTGCATAATGAAAGCATATTAATAACAAACAGTAAAGATATATTTTAAGTAGCAAAAAAGAAATACCAAGTCATCTTCAAAGGCAGACATATAATAATATCAAATTACGTATTTAAAATGTTGAAAACCTGGAGAGCTTGGGCAGATATATTTCAAATTCCTAATGATAAAGTGGTAGGATGAACTACTATACCAAGAAAAAGCATCTGTCATATTTGAAAGAAATGTGAAAACTTTCTATGATAAAAATATAGCTAAAAGAATTTATGACTAGTAAGTCAACTCTACAGAAAATACTTGAAAGAATTCTTTATACTGAAGAGAAAAACTAATCCATCCAGCAAGGCCAGAAGAAAGAATAAACCACACTATTTAAGTAAGGAAGAAGAAGTAAAAAAAAAAGATCTAACTATAAAATCAGTAAAACTGTAAACCAATACAGAACTTTCAATAATCACTCTAATTATTAATAGTCTCAATCCCCTAACTGAAAAGGGTATGAATAAATGCCAAAATGAAGACAATGAAAATACAAAGAGCTGAATGAAATACATAAAAATATAATTAAATAAAGAGATATCATCTCTGGGAGAAAAGCCAAATTGAAATGAACTTGAAAATTCAGAAATACAAATTCAGAGAGAAGCCTCACCAATAGCTTGGACAAATTATGATAGAGAATATCAGGCCTTAAAGACAAAGTAGAAAAATCGGGGCACTCAGTCAGAGAAAATGGAAAAGCCCCCCAGAACCCAAGAATGAAATATGTAGAACATCTGAGACACTGTAAATAACCAAACCTATGAATAATAGGTATAGGAGAAAAGATCCAGAACAAAGGCACAGAAAATATTTTCAACAAAATAATAAAACTTTCCTAACCTACCCAGGTCTAAAAGGCACACAGGACATAAAATAGATCACACAAGAAAACAAAGTCCTCTCATCATGCAGTAGTCAAAATGCTAATTGCACAGAACAAGAAAGGAAGCTGAAACCTTCAAAAGAAGAAGATCAAGTCACATATAGAGGCAGGCCCCTCTGAATAACAGCAGATTATTTTCAATACAATGTTATATAAGTATGAAAGACCAAAAACATCCAGCCCAGACAACTCTATTCAGAAACATAATCAGTCATAGTCAAATGACAAAGGAATTTTTCCAACATAAAAACAGATTTAAGAAATTTATGACAATAAAGCCAGCTCTAGAGACAATGCTGGAAGGAGTACATAGGTCTGAAAAGAAAGTTAAGCACACCCAAACACAAGGAACAAATAATTCCAGAGCACTGAACCAAGAGTCCTAAAAGAACACCAAAAATAAACAAAATGATAGAAAATAATGAACATATTTTAATACTGACTTTTAATATTGGTGGTATCAATTCCTCAATAAAAAGACACAAGCTAGTGCATTGGATCAGAATACAGAATCCATCTTTTGATGTCCCCCCAAAACACACATTTCTCAGAGTGAATTTTGCTGTCATAAAACACCATGACCAGAAGCGTAGGCTTCATACAACAAATTGGCACCAACGTGGCCAACTAAAATCCACTTAAAACCTGAGAGAGTTTGGGAAGGAATCCTAGGCAAAATAAATAAATAAGACCAGAAACATAGGCTTTCCTACAATAAATTGGCACCAGTGTGCCAACTAAAATTCACTTAAAACTTGAGAGAGTTTGGGAGGGAATTCTAGGCAAAAACAAACAAATAAACAAACAAACAAAAACCAAAAAACACCAGACTTAAACATAGCTTAATGCTGTGGCTCCTTTAAGAGGGGTTTTCCTGATTCAGTGGTAGCAGAAAGAAAGGTTGTGTGGTTTTGAAACAGCAGCTTCCTGGGCCAAACAGCTCTGACTCTTTCCAGAGGCCTATCTATGAAGCATTTGAATGGGTTCTGTGAGCAGAGTGCTACAACTTGCTTAATGGCAACATAGACCTGCTGTGTGTCTAAAAATGGGGCAATGTGCATGGCTCTCAGAGGCACTAAATGGACTTCTGCCATGTTGGACTAGGCAGAGCAAGCAGGCAGGGCCATATTTTCCCTACTATGCAGTCGGAGGCCCACATTGGAGCAACGGATTGAGCCCCCCCCGAGGTCCGGAGGGGGAGCGGAAGGAGGAGGAACATGAAAGACAAATCAGTACTGCGAGGGATGCTATCACCCACTGATACAAGGGAACGGATCTGATGAGAATTTACCAGGGCCAGTCGGACTGGGACTGAACGAGGACGTGATCTAGCCAGATTCTCGGAATTTGGCCGGATTCTCTGACTGTGGCTGGCCCGGGGTCTTTCTGAAAAGCCATTGACTATGACACTGGGACCTGTTTCCTCTGCATATGCTGGATTTTGGGGATCCAGTCTGTTTGGACGCTCGCCTTCCTGGACCTGGAGGGAGGGGGAGGGAGCTGGAGCTTCCCACAGGGCAGGAAACCCTGACTGCCCTGGGGGACGGAGGGGAAGGAGGGGGGGAGTGGGGGGAGTGGGAGGGTGTTGGGAGGGGGGGCAGAAATGGAAACTTTTATAATTTAATAAAATTTACTAAAAAAAAAAAGAAAAGAAAACACAATTATAAAGATAAAAAAAAAGAAACATAACAAAAAAAAAAAAAAGAAGCAGTCCTGGTCAGAAAAGAATTATAGATACACAATAAAGACAAATTTAGATGAGAAAGACCTCTAAATGGGTGACAGTGTTGTATAAATGTATGTAGGCTTGGGAGAAATAAGAAAAAGAGTATAGAGAGCTATGAAAAGAAGTAAATTGTTTTAAAAAAACAAAGTCTTTAAGTCTTTAAAGATGCAGAGTAACATGTAGAAAAGTAATAGAGATAGAAAAATAAACCATGTAAAAACGGGAAATGCACAGAGAATCTGGATGATGTATATTATTGCGTTTTCTTTGAATTTTTTAATTGTGAATGAACTAAGTACAGAGAGACATTTCATTGTACAGACTGTTAAACTAAACCAGCATATATACTTTAAAAGTTTCTTGACTTCAGAATTTGGGTCTAAGGATTTGTTGCTTTGGAAAAGAGGTTCTTCTTTTGTTTCCACAGAAGATGAGCACCTGTGGAATCCTACCAGACTAATGTGGTTTGATGACTACCAGACTAATGTGGTAGCCAAAAGGCTACCATAAACACCCCCAAAAATACTTCACCTAACAAAAAGCAGGAAGCAATTTGGAGAGAACTATGCCCAAATTCTCAAATATTATTTATAAATGTTTGATTACATTTAAAGGTGTATACATTATAGAGATTTGCATTGGTATGGATCTTGGTTTATTGATACAAATTTAAAGTCAATTTTGTTATATGTAAGGTATTATGCTTGTGCAGCTCATTTAAAAATGTAATGTATAATTAAGAAATACAGGTTGAAAAATAATCATCTAAAATAGTCATGCTTGTAGTCATGTTAGTTAGGTTTTCTAGATATATAGAGATATATTTCAGTTAGATAGGTACTCTTCAAATCTTTCAGAGACCTTTAGAACATGGCATTTGAAATGTTTTAAAAACTTAGGACTTTTCATGACTATGAGACACATCTGCTCCTGGCAGCACCAATAACTTCAAGAGGAAGATGGCCATTGAAAAGGCAAACCATTTGGGCAAGAAACTGATCTTGCCTGGACAGTTTGATGCTATGCTGTATAAACTGGACATGCAGGACTCAGAGAAATGACTGTTGAACTTGCCTAAAGATTAGATGTTCCTTTGGGGTTTCTGCTACATGAAAGAGTCTGCCAGACATTCTTCATTACACAGAAGAAAGTGACTGACATACTGCCAATACAGGTGGAACTGTCTTTGAAATTCCCTGCTTCATGAAAAAATCTTCTAGATACTATGGGCCTATAGGCTGAAGATGGATGCTCCAATGGTACAAAAGAAGTTTAGTTGACTGTTCAGGCAGTGAGATGTCTCTGTCAATTTTAGTTTTGGAAGTTGTTTACAATGTACTTCCTATTTACTTAGGTAATATTATATCCTTCTAGAGTATTTTATGGAGTCGAAGAATATATAGTTATAGTTTTAGTTATGATAAAAGATAAAGTGGATATAAATATTGTAACTGATAGTTTTGCTTGATAACTGTTTTATATAATTTTACTATGTTAAAGTTAAAATCTTCCTTCTTATTTAAACAGAAAAGGAGAGATGATATGAGAAGTCCTTCTGTATATGTGCTGCTTTTATTGGTTAATGAATAAAAAGAACTGCTTTGGCCTATAGCAAGGCAGAACTTAGCTAGGTGGGGAAAACTAAACTGAATGCAAGAAGCTGGAATCAGTGAGAAGCCATGTAGCCCCTGCCAGAGACAGACGTCAGACAGAACTTTACCTGGTAAGCAACAGTTATATGGCAATACATAGACTAAAGGATTAGTTTAGAATATGAGTTAGTCAGAAATATGCTAGAGTCATTGACCAAGCAGTGTTTTAAACAATAAAGCTTCTGTGTGATTATTTTGGAGCTGAGCAGTCGAGAATAAACAAGCGACTCTCTTACAACACGGAAGGATTTATTTTGCTGACACTTCTGTATCATAGTCCATCATTGAAAGAAATTAAGACAGGAACCTGGAAGCAGTAGCTGCTGTGGAGGCAATGGAGATGTTCTGCTTACTGGCTTGCTCAGCATGATTTCTAATAGAAAAGGGACCACTATCCCAGGGTTATACCTACCCACAATGTCCTGGGACCTTCCACATTAATCACTAGTGAAAAAATGTCCAACATGTTTGTCTACAGCCAGATCTTGTGGAAGGATTTTCTCAGTTGAAGTTTCTCCTCTCAAGTGACTGTAACTTATATCGGGTTGACACAAAACTAGCTGACTCTCCTCACAACTAAAGATAGCTAGTTTTATCATGGGGTTTAAAAAAAGGAAAGATATTCTAAGAAAATAAGACAAAGAAACAAGCAGATATAGCTATTCTAATATTTGACAATATAGATATTAAACCAAAATTAAACAAAAGAGAGAAGAAAGGAAATGACATACCCATTTAAGAAAAAATTTAACAAAAGGATATCACAATCATAAACATTCTGTGCAACAAACACCCAGCTTTATAAAGTAAACAGTATTATGTCTAAATATGACAAATTGACCTCAGAATTGTGTCAATGATTTCAATGCCCAACTCTCATCAACAGTGGGAAAATTAAACAGAGTGGAGAAATTCTGGAGTTAAGTAAAATTTCAAATCAAATATACCAAATCAATATCTATAGAACATTTTACCCAAACATTGAAGAATACACAATTTTCTCTGTACCAGCCTTTTTGCTTGAGGTCACCAACCAGCTCCCAAGCCATAACCCAGAGACTTATTATTAGTTTTGAAATTTAAGCCTTAGGTTAGCTCTTATTTTAATCTGTTTCTTATAACCTACATTTTTCCCCAGGGCTTTTTATCTTTCTTTCTTTCTGTATGTTCTGCTTTGCTGCTATATCCATGTCTGGTTGGCAATTTCCTGCCTTCTGGCCCCAGGCATGTCCCTCTCTTTCTCCCTCATTCTCTCCTCCTTCTCTTAAGCTTAGATTTCTCTTCCTATTTACTCTTCCTGCCAGATAGCCCCTTCTATTCCTGTCCCGCCTAGCTCTTAGCCATTCAGCTTTTGATTAGTCCAGTCAGGTGCTTTAGGCAGGCAAGGTGAAACAAATGTAATGTATCTTTACATCATTAACAAAGACAACACAACAAATATATCACACCTTTACACAATTAAATATTCCATGGCATAACCAAATGTAGCACATCTTTACATAATTAAAGTGATATTTTGCAACATTCCTCAGCAACCAGTAAGAATTTCTCCAAAATGGACATTTAGGATACAAAGCAAGTCTCAGCAAATAGAAATTGATGTCAAATCTTATATTGTATCTGATCACCACAGATTAACGGCTAAAGAAAAGTCAGAAAGAACACAAAGTCACTAAACAACACACTACACAACCAAAATCAGGTTAAGAAGGAAGAAAAAGGAGGAAGAAGAGGAGGAGGAGGGGAGAGAGAGAGAGAGAGAGAGAGAGAGAGAGAGAGAGAGACATTTTAATTCCAAGATTTGAATAAAACACAGTCTGCCAAAAACTATTGGACAATTGGAAAGTAGTCACAGGATATTTAGAGGAAAGTGTTCAGCAGTGTGTGTCTACATAAAAAAATGGATAGATCACAAATTAATGTCTTAATGATGCAACTGGAGACCTTTGAAAAACAAAAACAATTAGAACCCAAAATAAGTAAATGGGAAGAGGCCATCAAAATCAGGACTAAAATTAATGAAGTAGAGATAAAAAACACAATACCAAACAAATTAAGGAAGCAAAAAGTTGATACTGTGAAAATGTTAAAGAACTGACAAACTTTTAGTTAAACTAATCAAAAGAAAGGCGGCAATCCAAATTTATGAAACTAGAGATGGAAAGGGAAGCATCACAACAGACACAGAGGAAATTCAGAGAATTATAAGAACACACTTTAAAAATCTTTATCTCTCTGAACCAGGAAAATCTAAAATAAACAGCTGAATTTCTAAATTAGATGCATCCTACTAAATTTGAATCATAAAAAGTAAGCAATTTAAGTAGACCTACATAAAACCTAGTGAAATAGAAGCAGTTATAAAACATCTTATAACTTAAATAAAAACAACAAATTTTAAAAAATGATAAAAAAAAACAAAAACTGAGGCGCAGATGAATTGTCTAGAATTCTACTAGACTTTCAAAAAGAGTTAACACTAACACTTCTCAAACTATTCTTCAAAATCAAAAAGGAATGAATATTGGAATATTTCCAAACACCATTCATGAAGTCTGTACAACTGGTGCCAAAACTAGACAAAGAACCAATAAAATTTTTAAATAAAAGAATAAAATTATGGGTTAACACATATGATATATATGATGATAATGTAAAAAAATCAATAAAATATGTACAAATTGAATTTAAGAACATATCAAAATTATTATCAATTATGATAAAGTTGGCAGACAGGGATGGTTCAGCTTATGTAAATTAATAAATGTAATCCACCACATAACTAGTAAAGGATAAAAAAGAACAAAGATTTTCTCATCAGATGCAAAAAAGTCTTTTGATAAAATTCAATATTCAGTTTATTATAGAAGTCCTGGAAAGAATAGGAATATTAGGGACATATATCAATATAATAGAGGCAATATTTAGACTGTGCATACATAGACAGTATCATCCTAAATGGATCTCTAAGGTAATTTTGACATATCATAGAATAAATATTTGTGCTCAGTTATTGGGCAACAAGAAAACAGACAAAGATACATAGATAACAAGTTGTTTTCTGACTGGGCTGCTGTATTGTCCTGGAACCAGCGAGATGGAGCCAATGTTCTTCAGTCCTTTTCCTATTCCTTTAAGAGAAATGGCACCGCAAAAAGCAATATGGATAACCAAGCCTCCAAGTTCTCAAGGCTCCTGCCAGTCTGTGAACAGTCAGCTCATTATTGTTCTGCATTTAGGAAGTGCTCATAGCAAATGTGGTATCCGAATTCCTCCCCTTTTCTCACTCCTTTTCCATAGCTAATTCCCATGCACTTCCTTCATTACTGCATGTTTATGCAAACTCAATGTGGGACAGCACAGACAGTAATGTTGAACACTAACTGCGTAGTACATGAAATATTTACAATTAGTTTACACAGATTCCTCCAAAAATCATTGAAATTGTGTCCACTAAAACTGTCTAGTTCCAGATGTTAAGATTTATTCAGTTTCTCTATAAGAGCCAAAAGTAAGAGCTTGGTTTTAGAATAAAAATGTACTTTCTTAACATAGGCGTTCTAGAAGCAATTCAAATTCCCTACCTTTAGAGAACTTAAATACAAGGAGATGATTACCATATGTGGGGAAATACTCCTGCTTTTGGATTTGTTTGGCATTTAGGCACTGTTTATTTCATAAGCTTGGACACGGGCAGTGAGCTCATGGTTCTAGTGGCACAGGGAGATGACATCATAGCCGATTTCTGAATGAAGCAAATATCCCGTAATTTCTCTTTCAAGGTTTTCTCAAAACCCACTGATAGAAAAATTAAAGAATATAAATTTATGAATATTTCTTATTTGACAATCTTTACATTCTGAGGGCAATTAAAAAGATAAATTTACTCTATCTTGCATAATTACTGAACTCTAATAAAATGAGACAAGAAGAGAAAATTTGACGTTTTCTTGTCTGAAAGAGGTATAGTAAAAATTCCCAAATTAAATTAAGACATGGATTTTCATTTTTCCCTTTTATTAAACCTGAATTCCTTTCTTATACAGTACAATCTAAATAGTTTCTCCTCTTCTCTCCCTACTCCCCTGAGTTTTTTCCCTTCCTATGAAGTTGAGACTTGTCCTTTCAAAATCTATGAAGAGTTGTGTTCAAATCTGAAGGGAAGTTGCATTGAATCTGCAATTTGCTTTAGCAGGAGGCCATTTTGTCTTCTTGTAAAAGCAAAAACTGATCAAAACAGGTAGACTTCTGCTGTAGAAGACAAAGAAAACAAAAGGACAAATTTAGACCAGTAAAGTGTTTGTTATGCAATCATGAGGACCTAAGTTCAATCTCCTTCAAACCATATTTAAAAGATATAAAAAGCTAGACTTTCCATCACATTCCTGTAATCTCAGCACTGAGAAGGCAGAGACACAAGGATGCCTGGTGCTTGCTGACCAATCCAGATGAATCTGTGAGTTCTGCGAAAGATCCTACCCAAAAAATAAGGTGAGAAGCAACTGAGGAATGAAACATGCATACACACACACACACACACACACACACACACACACACACACACGCACACGCACACACACACACACACACACACACACACTGGTAGGGGAATTCTTTGTATTTCTCATTGGAGAGTCCATTAATGAAATTCTTCAATAAAAGTTGGCATTAAATGTGTTACAAAATATTTTAATTCCTGCTTTAATCCTATGACTGTCATGAAATGATCACAGAAAGAGGTATTTATCTTGAAAAATGACTTTCCAATCTACTTGGAGCTCAATTTTAAAATCCATTGAGAATAATGGTAAGAGATTCTACTAAAGTAATTCTGCAATTAAAGTTGGTCCTGTGGGAATTGGGAAATATTAAAACCCCTGCTTTAAACCTATGTCTGTCATGAAACTATCACATAAAGAGGTATTTATCTTGGGAAATAACTTATATCAATCTAACTGAAGTTCAATTTTAAAATCAACCAAGAGCAATAGTGAAATAAAACATTATATAAATAATAATACTAACATAGACACCTCTTTTAAAAGGCTACCACATTCATTTTACTTTTATTTTCACATATATCAAATAAGGTAATTGCAGAAGGCATCCTATTTTATGCATTGTAACTGCCTTGCCTCTTCCATTTCTTATATGGAAAGATTTAGCAGTCATTTTTGCCTACGGTAATGCTGTTAATGCCATATGATCATACAGTTAGACATACTTGATACTAGACTATTATCATAGTATGATGCTGAAACCAAACGTGTGACTGTGGTCTAATAGCTAGGTAGCTACCAAATGTGAAGAATGATTAACTCCTCCATATTAGGGCAATTGCTCTTGGATTGCTAGTGCTTTGAAAAAGTAGAGCTACAACTGACGTAGTATGCAATAGAAATACAAATATTTACCACTACCCTACATATTTGCTCTAGGTTCATTACACATCTATTTTTGTATTTATCACATGAATTAAAATATGATATAGCTTCAAGGACTTTCATTAAGGGCACACACTTTAGACTTTGTATGCAGCAACACAAAATAACAAGAAAACAGGGTAAAGGGAGATACATGGAATCACTTTTTAAAGTTACTAGTTGGTTTATGTTCTTAAAGAACCTGATCAATAAATAATGACTGAAATAGACGTGAGAGTTAAACTGTACACAAGTCGACAGATACAGTGTTTTCCTGTGTGATGTTACCTGTGCAGTCATTTAGTTCAACAAAAGCAAAAACAAAAAAAATCTAGTTTTATATCGTTTACGAAAACATTTTAATTTCCCAGTTTCCTTCTGTTACTGGACATAACCAGAGAAACGATACAAGGTTCTAAATTTTTTGAGCAGAATTACCTTTATTAATAAGTTAGAAAAGTAGAGTTGAGAGTAGGAAGCAAAAAACAGGAATAGACAGATCCTCCAAATGTAAACAATTGCATGTCATTGATAGTTTTTACACTGTTGAGTGTAGTAACTACCATCAGCTTTACTGTGACTCACCCAGGCACAAACTTTAGGGGACTCTAAGGCCAAAAGTGTTCTCTTTTATTAGAACAAGCCTAGGATTAAGGCGGTGTCTTGTTAAAAATCAGGCTTTTTTGTTTAGGAGGTGTGAACTCTCTAAGGAGATGATGATGATGATGATGATGATGATGATGATGATGATGATGATGATGATGATGATGAGACATTTGGAGCCACACTACTTCATGAAATTCATATCAGTTTAACTGAAAGTCTTAAAACAGCATTTTTGTCCTACAAAGGATGAAAATGAAAATGTGTTTTTTTTTCCTAACTAAACTTCTGTTAGAAAGATGTACTGCCAAAGAATAAAATCCCTACCCTAAGTATATAATACCATCAAAGTGACTCATGTCAAAGCAGAACTATGTTGTAGCAAGTTGTATCCATGTGTTATCTTCAAGATAGATGATGAGTGTATGTATTTGATAACTTAAGAAGTATTTCTTGTAGTTTTTCTTTGAAAGTCTGGTAGACTTTTTCCACAAATCCATGTGAATCTGGGCTTTTATCAACCAGAAGGCTTTTATTACTGTTCCAATCTTCTTATTTCTTGTGTCTGTTTACCTTGCTTTCTCTTCTTTCTTTAACTTTAGTGATTTTCATGAATCTACTAATTGTTCCATTTCTCTTAAGTTTTCTAACTTAAAGGAATATAGATTTTTTAAAAAGTATTTCCTTACAATATACCGATTTTCTTTAAGATCTTTTGTAATCTTTCTCTTCCCATTTTCAATTTTGTTAAGCAGATTTTCTACTTTTGGTTAATTGGGCTAAGAGTCAATCTTGCTTATCTTTTCAAAGAACCAGGTCTTAGATTTGTTCTTTTTTTGTGTTTTCTTATTATATCTATTTCACTTCTCTTGCCATAGTTTGTGGTTGTTTCTTCTAATCTACTGAATTTGGGTTTCATTTGTTCTTGTTTTTCTAAATTCTTGAGTTTCATCCTTAACCTATTTATTCATGTTCATTCTACTTTTAAGTTAAGGCTCTTGGATATATAAATTTATCTTTCAAAACTGATTTTAATGCATCCCAGGGGTTTTAATGTAGTTCTATTTTCATTTATTATCAAGACATTTTATTTTCTTCTTGATTTCAGTGAGACATTAATCTTTCAGTAGTGTGTGTTTAATTTCCTTGAGTTCCTGTCATTTCTGGCTGTTTTCTTTTCTTTGCTGCTGCTGATTTTAAGCTTTATTGCATGGTCCTCCAAACACATGGCATTATTTCAGCTTTTCCTTTATTTTTTTGAAGACATTGTCTGTTTTATAAAAACTTCCATGGGCTGCTGAGTAGACTGGATATCCTTTGGTGTTTAAGTCAAATGCCTTTAGATATTTGTTATGTCCATTTGATGTATGATGCAATTTACTTCAGATGTTTCTCTGTTTGTTTATTTGTTGGTCTGTTTTTGTCTAGGCAATCCCTCTTTAGGAAAAAATTGGGTACTGAAATCTACTACCGTTACTGAGTTCATGTTGGTCTGTGTCATGAAGTTCAGTTAGTATGTTTTTGATGAAATTGGGTACAACAGAATTTGGTGCATATATTGTTCAAGACTGTAATATCATTTTAGCGCACTTTCCCTTTATCAAAATGAAATGCCCTTCTTTATTACTTCAGACTGATTTTATTTTGAAGTCTATTTTTTCATGAACTAGGAAGGTGATTCTGATTGTTTGAAATACTTTTCCATCCTTTCACTCTAATGTGGTGCCTTTCTTGAACATGAGATGAATTTCTTATAAAATAACAAACAAACAGAAGAAAACTGCGAAAAAGTTGCATTTTAATACTTACTCTATTCAACTAAACCCAAGCATTTTTATTGGGAAGTTGAATCAATCAATATTTAAAGATATTACTGAAAAGTATGTATTGATTGCTGTTCTTTATTTTTGTTGTTTGTGTCTTAATATTCTTTATGTTTCAGTAGTTATATTTTCATTTATTTTCATTCTGTAGCTTATAGGTTATGCTTATTCCTCCTTGTTACTGCAGCTAAGACTTTAATACAGTTCTAAGTAAAATGCATGAGAGGTTCATTTTTTTCATGATTTGATTTTAATTTTAGCAAGAAAGCATTTGGTATGGTAGAAATACACTTATTTGATGATATCCTTTATTGATTTTGGCAGGATTTGATTCTTTTCCTATTGTGAAAAGGTTTTTTTAAAACTACATTTATGTTTTGAATATTGGGAGTGGAAGTTTGCTTTTGCCACATACTTGCAATGAGTTTGTTGAGATAATCATATTTGTTCCTGCTAATATACTTACTTGGTAAGTTACACTAATTTTGTCATTTTAAATAAACCATTCATTCTGGGGATAAAATATAATTGATTGTAATGTGCTAATATGTAAAAACAGATATACATACAGATAAACATATTTAATATATATTAGATTGATTAAGTTTTGTAAAAATTAAAAGTTGACTTAGAATTTATTATTTTAGCCTTCATTAAAGAATAGTCTATAAATGTTTTATTTGGTTTTTTGCATTGTATTGTAAAATGAGAATTATAAGAGTAATTATATACCTAGAAGAATGTGCATAATTAACAATATTTAAATGTTATTGTTAAAATATCTGTAAAGCTATAGTGATTTGAAATTTACTTGTAAAGAGCGCTATTGCCATAAATTGCATTGTTATGGATCTTGGTTTATTGATACAAATTTAAGGTCAATTTTGTTATATGTATATGTATTTCTGATCTTGATTAAGGTATTGTGTTTATGTAGCTCATTTTAAAATGTAATATATAATTAGGAAATATAGGTTAATAGATAATCATCTATAATATAAGCTTGTAGTCATGTTTTAGATTTTTTTAAATATACAGAGATGGATTTTAGATAGATAGGTTTTCTTCAAGCCTTTCAAAGACTACAGAATATGGCATTTAAATATTTTAAGAATTTAGGACTTTTCATGACAGTGAGACACATACGTTCCTGGCAGCAATAGTTTACTTCAAGAGGATGATGGGCATCAAAGAGGTTCCTTATGGAGTCTCTTAGCCATTTGGGCAAGAAACTGTTCTTGTCTGGACTGCTTGATGAACTGGACATGCAGGACCCACAGAGAAAAGACTACTGAACTTGCCTAAAAGTGAGATGATCCTTCAGAGATCCAGCTACCTGAAAGAGTCAGATAGACATTCTGCAGGAAACAGAAGAAAGTGATTGACAAACTGCCAATATAGGTGGAACTGTCTTTGAAACTTCCTGCTTCATGGAAAAGTCTGCTGGATACTATCGGCCTGTAGGCTGAAGATGGATGTCCCAATGGTACAGAAGAACTTTGGGTGACTGTCCAGGCAGCAAGATGTCTCTGTCAATTCTAGAGTTTTGGAAGTTGCTTACAATGCACTTCCTGTTTACTTAGGTAATATCATATCCTTCAGGAGTATTGGATGGAGTTGAAGAATTCATAGTTGTGGAGGGCCGGACCACATTCTCCATTGCTTCTAGGAACAAAGGTAGAGATTGACCTCTGTGACCTTAAGGTGTGGCGGTACATGTCTTTAGTCCTGATGCCTGGGCGGCAGAGGCAGATTGACCTCTGCAACCTCAAGGCGTGGTAGTACACGCCTTTGGTCCCAATGCCTGGGAGGCAGAGACAGGCAGATCTCTGTGAGTTCAAGGTGATGTAGCACACGCCTTTAATCCCAGCGCACGTGCTTGGTAACTCTCTACCGCTGCATCCCTGCCTACTCCGGAGGCATCACCTGGGATAATGGGCAGCGGACCAATCCAAGAGTGACACGTCAGAAGCGAGGACTGTTTCCTTTATAAGGGCTGGGTTCCCCTCATTCTGGGTCTCCACTTTGGAAGCTGATGCTCTCCCTCTCAAGAGGCATTAAAGCTTTACTGCAGAAGTATCCTAAGTGCCCTGCGTCGTTCTTGCTGGCGAGAAGGTAGCGCGGGACACATAGTTATAGTTTTCTTTTGTTATTATAAAAGATAAAGTAGATATAAATATTGTAACTATAATTATTGCTTGATACATGTTTTGTTGTATGTAATTTTTCTATGTTAAAGTTAAAACTTGCCTTCTTATTTAAACAAAAAAGGGAAAGAGATGTGGGATTCCCCTCTGTATGCTGTGAATACCATTTGTTAAAAAGAACTGTCTTGAACCTGCACAGGGAATAGAGGTAGGCAGAGAAAATTAAACTGAATGCTGGGAGAAAGAAGGAGGAGTTAGAGAGAACTCATGTAGCCCAGCTGGAGACAGACTCCAGAACATTAGCCAGTAAGCCAAAGCCATGAGGGGATTACATAGATTAATAGAAATGGATTAGATTAATATGTAAAAGTTCGCCAATAAGAAGCTAGAGCTAATGGGACAAGTAGTAATTTAATTAATACAGTTTCTGTGTGTTTATTTCAGGGCTAAGTGGTTAGGAACTAACTAGCGGCCCTATTACAGCACACTATAACTTGAATTCCATTTCTTTGGTGGGCACAGTACTAAAGTTAGACGTTTTTCTTGAAATAACTGTGATTGTTTATAGATTCAAGACTTTATTATTTCATTTATATTGATAAATATATTTATAGAACATTGTTTCTAACCATCCCTTATGGCCTTTTAATAGCTTTAGATTTTTTAATTCTACTGGTGTACTATCTAAATATTGATAACTTGGGCCTTGTCTCAGTTTTTAAATTTTTTCTCAGATTAACTAATGAGAAATATTATCAATTTTAAACATAATTTCAAGTGAACTAGTGCTAAGTTTCATTAGTTTATAGAGTTATACTTTCTATTTTATTGATCTTGACTGCAAGCTTTCCCTTTTCTCCTCATGTTTTGCTTTTAGGTGCTTTCTGTCTTTTATTTTTCCAAAGTTGAAAACTAAGGCTAGTGATAAAAAAAAGCTCTAGCATTATTGTTCTCCTTTTCTCAATGTATTTTTCAGTATCCCACAACAATCACATGTCATGTGGTTTTGACCACATTATATATTGATATGTGTGTGTGTGTGTACCTGTGTGTGTCTTTGCCTCCTGTCTGTTTGTGTGTGCCTGTATGTGTGTCTGTGCCTGTGTGTCTCTGTCCCTCTCTCTTGTGTGTCTCTGTGTCTCTCTCTCTCTCAGTATCTCTATCTCTCTATCTGTGTGTGTGCACGTGTATGTGTGCATGTGTGTGTGCACATGTGCGTGCATGCACACAAAAGCCAGAGGACAGTGTCACTCCTTACCTTCCACCTCGTATGAAGCTGGCTGGACTCTTTGCTCACTGCTGAGTACCTGTCTAGTTGACCCTCAAGCTTCCAAGGCTTCTCTCATCTCCACCTCCTACCTCACTGTGGCAGCACTGGATTACAGACATCCCCCGCTGTGTTCAGCTTTACATGGGTTCTGGAAACCCAAACTCATGTTTGTGGTCGCACAAACTGAGAAGTTTCACTGAGAAATTTTCCCAGCCTGTATTTTCACTTCAATTGTTTTGTTAAAAATAGTGTCAAAGTAATTTAAAATAAACTATTCATTAAATTCTTCCCATTATGTCTTTCTTTTTCTGTTTATATTCTTAATATATTCTGAATGGCAGGAGCTGTAGTTTGCTCCCCCTAACTTCTCCTATAAGAACTATCTATCCTCTCTGAGACAGGAAACACCTAATTTTATGTATTAAACTGGGTCGCAATCCAAGGAGTTTGATCTTGACACATGTGGATAGTATATTCTAAATCAACAAATAAATACAAAATAAGCATCCTGTGCATAGAAATAATGCCAAGATGCATAGTTTTTATCTAATAAACTACTTTCCATTTAAAAATGAAGAATATTATCTCTATGAAAGAATAATGTGTTAATTATTTAGGGAAATAATAAACTTATTTTCTCTTAATCTGATCTGTCAAAAATATTTTATTTTCTTTTACGTGGCTTAAATTGAGCAAAAAAAAAGGTTTTTTGAGAACTTCATATACAAGTACACTCTGCTTACATAATTTCCAACCCTCCTTCACATCCAGATCCTCCCCAGCTCCTTCTTAAATTCATGACCTCTTCATCTTTAATTATTGTTATATATATATATATATATATATATATATATATATATATATATATATATATATATCCTGCTGTGTCCATTCAGTGTTGCTCATATATGTATGCATATAGGGCTGACAATTTGGGTTTGGCTAACCCATTGGGGAGCTTGTCCCTGGAAAAGACTGATTCTGTCTCTCTCAGCAGCCATTCTAGAGGTAAGACCTTTTGTAATTTACCTCATCCACACTGGCATGTCAACTGTTGTTGTCATTATGTCTGTCTTGCTTAGGGGACCTTATTGCTGAGATGTCATGGATGTAGCTTTTCTGTCATATATAGAAGATACTACCTCACAGCAGATGTCTTGATCTTCTGACTCTTAAAAATATTTCTGACCCTTTTTTGACAATGTTCCCCAAGCCTTAGATGTAAGGGTTTTATTTATAGTCTGCATAAGAATGGGGATTAGACACCGGCAGTTGGATGTTCTCTGCATTTCGACTAGTTCTGAATTTCTGTAATGGTCTCCGCCAGCTACAAAAAGCGGCTTCTTTGATGAGAGGTCAGAGCTACGCTTGTCTGGAAATATAGAGATAAGCATTTTTAATGCAGTTAGGAATTATACTGGCCTAGGAATGTGGTAGTAGTTGGATCTTCTCTAGGGTCCATTGTGCCTCACCAGCTATAGGTAGTTGACAAGAATCACAGTACTAGCTATACCCTCCTTGTTAAACAGGAATAATTGCAATTAGACAGCCCCATTGCAATTATGATACCCTAAAGATGTAAGTGTCACTATTACACTCTTGAATGGTGTAGAAAATTATTTTAAGGTGCGCTACTTGTGTTTTTGCTGTATTTGTTTAACTCTATGAAGCTGTGGTTTTTGCCTATCTAAAACACCTGATGGTCTAATAAAAAGCTGAACGGCCAATAGCGAGGCAGGAGAAAGGATAGGCAGGGCTGGCAGGCAGAGTATAAGTAGAAAGAAAGGAGCAAGGAGAGGAGGACATCAGGGGCCAAATACCCAGCTACACAGTAAGCCACAGAGTAAGAGTGAAAGTAAGATTATAAAAACACAGAAAGGTAAAAGCCCAGAGGCAAAAGATAGATGAGATAGTTTAAGATTAAAAGAAAAAAAAAAGCTGACTAGAAACAAACCAAGCTAAGACCAGGCATTTATAAGTAAGAATGATACTCCAGCTGTGAATTATTTGGGAACTTGATGGCACACCTCCCCCTCCAAAGAAAAATCGAAAGAGTAAAGAGTAAGAAGATTAAAAAGCAGACAAGCAATAACACTTGGAGCTATGGTTCCATGCTGGTCTTCATATAGTTTGCACACATTAGACCCTGGTAGGACTATTAATGGTTTTTCCATTGGTAGTTTGCATGCACCTTCATATACCATGAGAGGGGAGGCTCCCGGGTCAGTTCTCTTATTTCCAAGCCTGTCTAAAGTGTGTGCTTTCTTTAGTAGTGGGGTAGCTTCTATTGCTATGAAAGAGACACCATGACCATGGCAACTCTTATAAAAGAAAACGTTTAATTAGGTGATTTATAATTCAGAGGTTCAGTCCATTATCATCATGGATTAGATATGGCAGCATGCGGGCAGGCATGGTGCTGAAGAAGGAGCTGAGAGTTCTACATCTTGATCCATAGGCAACAGAAACTGAACTGTGTCACTGGGCATGACTTGAGCATACATAAGACCTCAAAACCCACCTCCGCAGTGATATACTTTTTCCAGTAAAGACATACCTACTCCATCAAAGCTATACCTCCTAATAAGCTCAAGAAATATAATGGGAATTATTTTCTTTCAAACTATCACATAGAGTCTTGCCTTCAAATTCTGATAGTTAACCAACGACCATAATAACAGCCTAATAAAAGATGAACAGTCTATAGCACGGCAGGATATATCCTGCTGTGTCCATTCACTATTTTGTGAATCTCTTAGATTCCCCTGATAAATATTCAAAGAGGTGTTCCCCATACTTGATATTGGGGTTTTGTTAGGAAGTCTCAGGCTCATGTGGGGAACATTACTACACCAACTACTGTAGCTTAGTTCAGACTATTTGTATATGCACACAAACATACAACATTCATATATTTTAAGTAAACATAAAGGAATATGTTTCTTTGTGGCTTTTCCAAAATGATAATACTCAGGAGGTTTAAAAAACAATATTTTTATTGAAAATAAATTTCAATACAATATATTCTAATTATGTTTTATTCTCTCCCAACTCCTCCCAGATCCTCACCTACCCAAATCCATACCCTTTCCTTCTCTCTTTCATTAGGATACAGACAGACATACATAATAACAAAATAGAAACAAACAAACCAGAATATGATAAAACAAAGAAAAAAACAGAAGAAAAACAGCCAAAGGAAAAGCTCAAGAAACATACATGGACTCCGTGACTAGCATATTTACACACACAAAAATCTCAGAAAAACACAAAACCAGAAGCCAGAATATGTGTGTGGAGGACCTATAAGAGGGGGAAGAAAAGGAAGAAAGAAAGCCCTGACAATGCATTATGAGACAAAGACCTGCAAAACTGCCTCTGAGTTTGTTTTGTATTGGCCATCTACTGCATGGGCATCTTCTGGGGCCTGTTCTTTGGAGAGGTTTGTGAGTGTCTTCCAATTGGCTATCGCTGGTAAGTCAAGGACGATGACCTTTGTCCACTCACCCTCTCGGCATTAGGACCCCCATCAGGCCCAGACCTGTGCAGGCCCTGTACATACTGCCACAGTCCCTGTGAGTGCATAGGAAACACAGGATTTTTAAGGAAAGAAATTATGGAGCCGATCCTTACTGTGGTGTGCTCATATTGACACAGAAGAGAGCGTTCATAACTGGAAGGCATCGGTGATATTAAACAGACCTTAAGGCTGTGAAGTGTTGAGAGTGCTCATGTAGAGCAGCAGGCCACAGGAATGCAAATCGTCCACAGAGCCAGGAGTGCAGCTAGCAGGTGGCTTCATCCATTAATCGGATGTCAGCACACTGATGCTCAGGCTCTTAACATCTGGAAAGACCCATTAATGCATTTAATTAAGTAGAAGACAGATCGTGCCGTGTTCCTTCATATTAGAAAACCACAGTAACAAAAGAAAAACTATTGCCTATATTCTAAGTCACTCTCATTTTACATAAATAAATACAGTATTTTAGGTACATTGCATGGAGGTTTTACTTTCACCGATTTTCCATGTATCATTTCAGGATTTTAGGGAAAATGCTTCATTGGCGTTTTGATGATTGAAGAAATTTTCATAAAGAGAAAAATGTTATTTTTACCTCTGTTTTGATTAACATTTTTAACTTTGAAAATATTTTTACTAGAAAGAGTTTGTGAGTTGTAGAAGTCACTTGTTAGACTTTTGGGGTAAACTATCATATCATCAGCAAATAGTGAGAGTTTGATTTCTTTTCTGATTTGTATCCCCTTGATTTCCTTTTGTGGCTTATTGCTCTAGTTAGAACCTCAAGTACTATATTGAATAGACATGGAGAGAGTAGAAAATCTTGTCTTGTTCCTGATTTCAATAGAATCAGTGGGAGTTTCTCTCCATTTAGTTTGATATTGGTTGTTGGCTTGCAGTATGTTGCCTTTATTATGTTTAGGTATGTTCCTTGTATCCCTGCTCTCTCCAAGACCTTTATCATGAAGAGATGTTGAATTTTGTAAAAGACTATTTCAGCACATAATGAGATGATCATGGCTTTTTTCCAGTTTGTTTATATGATAGATTACATTGACAGATTTTCATATATTGAACCATTTTAAAAAGTAATTTAGAACTGCATTACACTGCACTAAGTTTCAACACCATACCCCAAATGCTCCTCAGTTCCAATCATCTCTCCCTGCACTCTCTCCCTCGACCCCATCTGCCCCCTACCTGATCCCCCACCCCCATTCCCACCCACCCCGAGTCAGCCATAAAATCTATTCTATTTTTCCCTCCCAGGGAAACCCATGAATTCCCCTTGGACTCCTCCTCTTTCCCTCATCTCTCTGGGTCTATGGATTGTAGCGTATACTTAATGGGTAATATGTACTTTTAAGAGAATACAAACCATATTTATTTTAGTGAGTCTGGGTTACTTCACTCAGGATTTTTTCTCTAGTTCCACCCATTTACTTGTAAATTTAATATTTTTTAAACATCTGAGTAATACTACACTGTGCAAATGTGCCACACTTTATCTATTCTTTGGTTGAGGAACATCTAGGACATTTCCAGTTTCTGGGCATTATGAATAGATCAACAATGAGCATAGCTAAGCAAGTGTTCCTGGGGTAAGACAGAGAGCATTCTGGTATATACCCAAGAGTGGTATGGCTGGGTCTGGAGGTAGATCAATTCCGAACTTTCTGAGGAACTGCCATTTTGATTTCCGAAGTGACTGTACAAGTTGGTACTCCCACCAGCAATTGAGGCATGTTCCCCTTGCTCCACATCCTTACCAGCACAAGTCGTCACTTGTGTTATTGCCTTAGTCACTCTGACAGGTGTAAAATGGAATCTCAAAGCTTTAATTTGCATTTCCCTGATGGCTAAGGATGTTGACTATTTCTTTAGGTTTTTTTTTTAGCTATTTGAGTTTCCTTTATTGAGAATTCTCTGTTTTTATCTGTACCCCATTTTAATTGGATATTTGATTTTTGATGTCTAGTTTCTTGAGTTCTTTATATATTCTGAATATTAGCCCTCTATCAGATGTGTAGTTATTGATAGAGGTTTTTGTCCTGCCCAGTTCCCGCAGTTGTTTAGTCCCAAATAAATACACCAAGGTCTACATTAGTTATAAACTGATTGGCCTGTTAGCTCAGGCTTCATATTAATTAATTCTCACATCTCACATTAACCCATTATTCTTATCTGTATTAACCACATGACTTGGTACCTTTTTCAACAAGGCAGTCACATCTTGCTTTCTCTGTGGCTGGGTCACAACTGGAGACTGAGCTTTCCTCTTTCCAGAATTCTCATTGCCACGCCTCTATTTCCTGCCTGGTTGCCATCACCCCGCCTATACTTCCTGGCTGGCTACTGACCAATCAGCATTTTATTAAAAATAATACAAGTGACAGGATAAAAGACCATTATCCCACAGCATTTGGTTGGTAAAATCTTTTCCCATTATGTAGACCATTACTGTCTGAATGACAGTGTCCTTGTCTGTGCAATAGATTTTTCAGTTTCATGAGATCCCAGTTATTCATTGTTAAAATTAGTGCTATCTATATTCTGTTCAGAAAACTATCTCCAGTGCAAAATGTATGCAATGGTATTCCCCACTTTCTCTTTTATCACACTCAGTGTATCTGGTTTTATGTTAAGGTCTTTGATTTCCTTGGACTCGAGTTTTGGTTAGAGTAATTATTAGTACGGATGAGCTTGCATTCTTCTACATGCACACTTCCAATTTTATCAACGACATTTGTTGAACATGCTGGGAGGGGGGTTCTAGTATGTATTTCTGGCTTTTTTATCAAATATCAGATGTCCATATGTGTGTAGATTTCTGTCTGGGTCTTCAATTTGATTCCGTTGATCAAGTGTCTGTTTTTATGCCAGTACCATGTGGAAACTGGCAGGAAATGAGAATAAAGCCTGTGTGCTGGCTCTAGCAGGTGGGAAGATCTCAGAATTCCTCCATCACAGACAGAAGGTGGGAGTCAGAGCTGACAGTGCTCACCTGCATAGACATGGAAATGCTAATGGCACTGGTGTGTGCCAAAGTTGGTTGGTTTCTCTTTCTGTTTTTGAGACCAGTTTTTTCTGCGTAATCCAACCTAGTCTTGAACATGCAGTCCTCCTACCTCAGCCTCCAGAAATCTAGGACATGAGTGTGTGCAATTACCATTTGGAAAAATGAAGTTTATGCCCTGGCAGTGCTGAAGCATGCATGGATAGCGCATATATGGCAGTGATGTTGAACTTGTCCTTATTGGGTTTCATGGTCTAAGTTGGTGAGGATGACAGGCCAGGTTGAAGAAGGGCAACCACAATATCAAGCTAAAAATAATGGCTTCAGTGACCGGGCATCAACCTAATTGTGACAAGTATTGTTGGGATTCAGATTCTAATTTCAGACACAGTACCACACCACACCTACTTAAAGGAACACGCTAGAGCATTGGCTCTCAACCTTTCTGATGCCGCGACCCCTTAATACAGATCTTCATGTGGTGGTGACCCCAACCATAAAATTATTTCATTACTACACATAACTATAATTGTGCTACTGTTTGACTTGTAATGTAAATATCTGATTAGCAGGATATTTGATATATGACCCACAAGTTGAGAACCTCCGTTCTCGAGTACTGAAGTCCTACCTCCATGGAACCCCTCCTACGTTGTACCACTTCCCATTCGGGAAAGTTACATAATAAAATAAAAGAACACAAAAAAAAATTTCCTTCAAAATACTATCTGTGATAAGTTGTATTACTTACTGATTATTTTATATCATTCAAAATGACAAAATGTCAGCACAAAATTGCAAACTGCCACAATTTGAGGATGTTTGCTAAAGCCATAATACGTATTCTGTGGCAACTATCATTTATTGATTCAATAGTTTTATTTTTGTAATCTCTTTGGTTGCCAACATTAAGTACAGAAAATGCACTAACATACAAAACAAACTTATGTTCTGTTGAAGAGAGCTAAGAGTGCAGAAGGAAGCAAATAATAAATAGGATAAACATACAAAATATATTAACTACTGCAAGACCCTATAAAACCTCACATGGTAATAGCATTGCAGGATGGCAGATGCTCACTGGGCAAAACTGACATTTAATGGTGCTTAAAAGACTAGAACTTTTCATCAACCCAAACGTTGGCAAGGAAAAAGAGCCTGAAACTTGAATCAAATCTTGGGATTGATATTTTGATCAACCATGCTTGTACAATAAAAACAAAATCACAATCCGGATTTTTACTTTAGTGACCCTTTTAGGCTGAACACACGAATGTCCTGAGGGAAGGAATGTGGGAAGGAATTATCTCACAGGAAGGGCATGATAACGGTTGTGTCTCCTCCTGCCCTCACACTCACACAAGGCCTGATCTTCCCTAGGTGCCCCTTTCATTGTCTGTCCCTAATCCAGTTATATTTGAACTATTATGGCAAATATGAGTTCTATGATCAGATTACCAATCTTGAGAAAAAGGAGTCTCCCATGTTAAAGATTATCAGAAGTCCAAATGTGTCTAACATCTGAACTGGGGACAGTCTTATCCTCAGAACTGTTTGCCCTTAATATGCAGGTCTGTGGTAACTCTGAGTTATTACTGTGTTTAAGAGAAACACATAAGAGGACATCGATTTTATTATTTGAATTTTTCCATGTGATACTCACATATCACCTCAAATCAGTCTTAAATAAATAAAGTTACAAAATAAAGCAATCCGCTGTCTGCGAATATTGAGGACTAGTTGTGCTGAAATCATAGAAACTTACTGAAATAACTTTTCCAAAGGCCTTTTTCATATTCACATAAATATTTAAAGAGGAAATTCATGAGCAAGTTCTTCCTATAGCTAAGTAGAAAAGTGGCAAGTATCCAGTGGCCATGAATAGTGTGAATGGATGATATGGGTGCTTCAAAACAAAGCCTACCTTTTAAATCATCATAGTTCACTGCTTACACATCCTCTGGCATTGGTACATCTTGACTTCAAATTTTTTTCAGACATTTCCAAAATGAAAATTTAGAGGTTTAGAAAGAAATATTGGGAAAATAAATTCATATGTAAACAATATGTCTACAGGGCTATCACACAACTCAAATTACAATACAAGCAATGTTTTTAAGTGTTCTTACAGTCTGAAGATAATGTTTCAGGATTTCAAAAGCCAGAACTTTGTTTATAATAGTCATGGCCTTGCTAGGCCAAATCCTTAGCCTGTGAACTAAAGTTAAAAGAGAAAAAAGCAAGGTTAAATTATCACTTAGATTGCTAGTGCAAATTTCTTTTTCATTTCCCAAAGTGTAATGATACTAGAAATGTGCAAAGCTAACAAAAACAAACAAAAAACACCAATACTAACAAAAAATTAAAATAAAACCCAAGCAGTTGACTGTAACTACATAAGGCAATGCTGGAATCGTCTGAAGTTGATTTTGTGGCAACAAGAGGGTTTACAAGGAAATTAGATCAATGTTAGCTCTCTCTCTCTGCTCTCTTGTAAGACATAGTGAAGAAAGCTCTTTGTATTTAAAATATAAAAAAAGAAAAGTAGCTGTCATTATGCTTAAAGTTCTAGGTATAAAACCGCCAGAAGAAGTAGCAGAGTTACACCTGCTGTCTATAAATCTCATGGGGTGGTCGGGGGAGATTGGATGGCTAAAAATAACTTCAGGGGAATTCGATCTTGGTACTCCCTGAAATTAATTCACATTTAGAGTCTTTATTCCCATGTAAATCATATTGAGTGTGTTGAACTGTTTCACAAACTGAAACACCCAAACTCTGGGTGTTTGGTTTTTCAAACAAATTTCAGAATTACTTTAGTAATTTCTGCCCTCTGTTTCTGTTTTCAACTATTAGCACCCACTATCGTAACTTCCTGTGTATTTTTACCTCGACTAAAAGCTATGAAGCTCTGGCCATCTCCATTATGAAAACATATTACTTCATAGCCGTGCTAAAAGTTTCCTCTGCATGGATGTTTCCAAAGTCTCTTCTCATCCAAAATTGAATTCTGAACTGCTTAATCCCATCATCCACAATTGCTTGTTTGTAACCTTGCCATTATGCCCTCTCCACACCGCCTTTTCTCTATTCTCTACCTACCATAAATTCATGTATAGATTAATTTGCAACTTGGAATTTTCCTTAAGGGAAAATTGCACATAATTTTTCAGACTCTCTGATATGTGTTTAAAGATGTAAAAACCAAACCCCAGTTGTACAGGTGGATAATGATCCAGAAGAAAGTTTGAAATTAATTTCATAGTGTGAAGTTTACAGATAATAGTGGCCTACATGTTTGAAAATATTTAACAGAAGTTTCCTGGAAACACCAGTCTTGGCTAGTTGTGTCTTTTAGACAGAAAGCCTGTGGTGTCGAGATTTTGGACTTTTATCTGCCTTTAGACTAAATGTGAATTTAAAAAGTAGATAAAGGAAAAACTATACCAATTAACTTTTTATAACGTAGCAATCTATTTGATTTTTCCTTAAAATTAAATATAGTCACATCTATTTCCCCTTCCCTTTCCACCATCTAGTCATTCCCATGTCCTCTGCCTCCCTCATTCCTTAAATTATTTTCCTTTGAATATATATTTTTCTTTGAATATGTAGTATATATGTATGTATGTATGTAGGCATAACTGTATAAATCCTACCTGATGAGTCTTAGTGATATATATATATATATATCTTGTAACATGTAATATATATATTGTAGTGTGTGTGTGTGTGTGTGTGTGTGTGATTTCAGGGCTGGTCATTTGGTATTAGATAACCAACTTAAGAGTTCATCCTTTGGGCAAATTAATTCCTCAGCAGCTTGTAGTTCTTTGTGTGAAGTGCTGCTTCCAGTATGTTATTTAGAATTGGTCTGCCTATCATGAATTCTTTTTGATTGTTTGGATTATAGAAAGCTCCTCTCTCTCTCTCTCTCTCTCTCTCTCTCTCTCTCTCTCTCTCTCTCTCTCTCTCTCACACACACACACACACACACACACACACACACACGCACGCACACACAACTTCAGCAGATAGCTTTACTGAATACAGCCTTTTAGAATGTGGGTGCATTGCTCCAGGCTTTCCATGTGATGTGGGCATATAGACTTCTTTCTTTGGCTGTGTGTCTGATGTGAGAGTCTAACCCGCCCAAGATTGGGCTAGTACAGGGACTTCAGGACCAGAGTTGAACCAGGTAAAGCAGGTGAATAAGCTGCTTAACCGGGTCTCAGTCGGAGGGAGTGGATGGCAGTTGGGTGCTCACTAGGCCAATCTGGCTCATGAGCCAGGCAAACTATTTGACTTTCTAAGGAACACAATATGTACCATGTCAGTTTTCTTGTCTTTTAATTTTGTTTGTTTAGGGAGTTGAATATGTAGGATGTTTCAACATTTGTAGTGCTGTTAGAAAGAAATACTAAATGGCGGTGACAAGTAACATTGTAGAACATGCTAGATTTAAAACAGTCTGCTATGTAAGTTCTAACAGGGTAGTAGCTTATAATACTGTATGTTGATAATGAGACAACCAATATCTGTCTGGTTTCTTGTATAAAGTTCATACTTTAGTGAACATGTGGCTGTCATCACCACCATTTCATATACAGGTAGACTGAAGTACAGCCACATCAGACATGCTGCCTTTGAAAGCAGAAGTTAAATGGCAGAAATGACTTGAAATCAGCATTTCACACCAGAATTTGGGACTTCCAAACTGTTGTTCCCATTCTTGTCACTATTATAATTTTTTAGAGTAATAACCCTAAAATATTGACTTAAGAAGTAATAGAATGAAAAAAATTATGGAGAAAATTGATATATGCCATACATGCAATTTCCTTATTTGTCTTGCATTTTTAAATTATTTCTTTCATATTTTTTTAGATTACAATATACTTACATCATTTTTCCTTTCTCTTTCCTTCCTCCAACTCCTCTCATAGATCTTTCCTCGTCCTCTTTTAAATTCATGACCTCTATTTCATTCATTGTTTTTACACATACACACAAACATGTAAACATGTAAAAATTTTTAAAGGCATAAATGCAACCTCAGTCTGTGCAATGTAAATTTTCAGGACTGACCATTTGTATTGAATAGACAACTGATGTGCTCTTCCCCGAGAAAACAATTTCTCCCGCCCTCAGCATTCCTTAGCTGCCTACAGATCTTTGTAGGCACATTAGTATGTCTTTCCTTGCCCTTGTTCAGCTCATGGACAGACAGTCAAGTTGGTAGGACTCTAATTTTTTTAAATTACATTTTGTAAAATCTTGGGTGTTTGATACGTATATTGATATGTTAATCTGGACCCTGACTCTCCTACTTTACTACTTAAATTATTGCATCAACCTGAGGCTTATTTCATATCAATATATATCATGACTTACTTGCCAGACTTACTGTGAATATTAGTTAATACATGAAAAATGCCTGCAAGGCAATACGCACTCATGGATATGGTTGTTGTGTGGCAGTGACAAAAGTTATTGCTTTCTTTCCACTTACTCTCTGTCCTTTTCTCCTAATTCAAAAGGAGAAGATTAGAAAGTCCCTGGAATGGCCCATTGCTCTGGGGCTTGAGAAGACATGATAAAGTTTATCAAAACCATATCTGTCTGTAAGCTACCTATTTTTTTTTAACTTGGCTGCAGTGAAAATGAATATAAGATTAGATTGGTTATCTACCGGTTATTTAGTAGATTCTGTGGCATCTAGGCAACAGAATTTTTTGTCTTGGCATAAGAAGGTACTGTAGAGAACAAAGAGATGCTTGGTGTAGCTCCTCACCATACTTAATACATTATCATTCCAAGAAATGATCTTTGTAAGCACTTTTGATTCTCCTGCAGCCTCCTTTCTGACTAAATTGGTGGTGTCTAGTTGCTGTCACCCTAGAGGTTTGTTCTCATTAAACGCTTGTGAACTTTTACAAGGTATCATATTTCATTGGACTTACGTCAAAGAACCCTTATTAAGGGGACTTTGAAAAAATAGTTCAAACTAAATTATAGAATGAACAGTGAAGAGAGTCTCATGTCCAAATATACTCACTAACATGTAAACAATTAGGAGAATTTTTAAAAAGTAGTAAGATGACCTTTTAAATACTTAATATATTTTTAAATTCTTCTTGAAATTTTATTCACCATATAAATATCTATTGATTTGTTGAATATTTGCTTTATGTAAATTTCTATGATTGACCCTGGAAAAGCTTAACCCGTATTTGCTAACAAAATAAAACACTAAAAATCATCATTTTGTGTTGCCAGGGATCATTGTTTTAAGGAGAGAAAAGCCTCTGCTTGTTGGTTCCTGGCTGCCCAACTAGCTTAGACCTGAAATAATCACACAGAAACTATATTATTTAACTTGGCCCATTAGCTCTAACTTCTTATTGACTAACTCTTACATATTAATTTAACCCATTTCTATTAATCTGTGTATTGCCACATGGCAGTGGCTTACTGGGTAATGTTCCTAGCATCTGTCTCAGGCAGAGAATCCATGGCTTCTCCCTGAGTCCACCCTTCTTTCTCCCAACATTCGGCCCAGTCTTCCCTGCCTACAAGTTCTGTTTTGCTATAGGCAAAACCATTTTTTTTAATTCGTTAACCAATAAAAGCAACACATAGACAGAAAGACCTCCCATACCATTTCCCCTTTTCTGTTTAAACAAAAAGGAAGGTTTTAACTTTAACATAGTAAAATTACAGAGAGCAAACAGTTATCAAGCAAGAATTACAGCTACAATATTTATATCTACTTTATTTTTATCATAACTAAGGAAAACTATAATTATAATTTTAAATTCTTCAGTTACATCAAAGACTCAAGAAGGATATAATATTACCTAAGAAAACAGGAAGTACACTGTAATTAACTTCTAAAATTCTAGAATTGACAGAGACATCTCACTGCCTGGACAGTCACCCAAAGTTCTTTTTTATCATTGGGATATCCATCTTCCACCTATAGGCCCATAGTATCCAGCAAACTTTTCCACAAAGAAGGAAATTTCAAAGACAGTTCTACCTATACTGGCAGTTTACCAGACACTTTCTTTTGTATACTTCAGAATGTCTAGTAGAGTCTTTTATGAAGCAGGTACCCCAAAGGACCATCTCACCTTTAGACAAATTCGGCAATCATTTCTTTGTGGGTTCTGCATGTCCAGTCAAGCAGTCTAGGCAAGAGCAATTATTTGCTCAAATGGCTAACCAACTCCATAAGGAGCTTCTTTGATGCCAATCTTCTTCTTGAAGTAGCTTGTATTGCCAGGAACAGATGTGTCTCACTATCATGAAAAGTCCTACATTCTTAAAACATTTAAATGTCATGTTCTGAAGGTCTCTGAAAGATTTGAAGAATAGCTACCTAAAATATATCTCTATATATTTAGAAAACCTAACTAATATGATTAAAAGCTTGACTATTATAGATGACTATTTATATACCTATATTTCTTAATTATACATTACATTTTAAATGAACTACACAATCACAATACCTTAATCAAGAGCAGAAATAGACTTATAACAAAATTGACCTTAAGTTTTTCCCAATAAATCAAGATCCATACCAATGGAAATCTCAATATCATATTCCCCCTTTAAATGTAAACAAACATTTATAAACAATATTTGGGAATATAGGTGTAGTTTCTCGAAAATGCCTCCTGCTGATTTTTAGGCATAGTAATTTTGGGGGGTGGTCATGGTGACCTTCAGGGGTCTTGTTCCATTAAACCACACCAGTCTGGAAGCATCCATAGGTTCTCATCCTCTGTGGAAACAAGAGAACCTCTTTTCCAAAGCAACATATCCTTAGACCCAAATTTGGAAGTCATGATACCTTTATAATATACATACTGGTTTTGCATATCTGTAAGACCATCCTGTATATTTTACAAAGGACTCATTTTGAGCTATAGCATGTGTCTATTGTAATCACAGCCTTTTCACATCATTTAGGCAGCTTTGGGTTACTTGTCTAGAAGTGAAAATTATCATGCTCACTATAAGTATTAGAGGCTGGAGTAAGTAGTGTAGAGCATATGCAGAATAGAGTCTAATGTAATAGGGATGAGAGAGCAAAACTCATGTTTGCAAGCAACACCTTCTCTATCTTCACTGTTGATCCTCTAGAGTACTCAACTTGACATGTTATTGGATGCAGGATTTAGAGGAGATTTGTTAGAAGTGGTAAGAAACCAGGATGGAGTGTGCAACACTTCTAAAGAGTGCACCCCAACTGAGAGCTTGTGTGTCTAGGGAAAATTGCATGTATAAATGAATCACATTGAAAAAATACATATTTAAGATGTTCAGTGAGTTTGCAATTATTATAATCCCTTCAAGCATTAGTCTAATCTCACATGTGGCAGCTCTTAAAGAAAAGTTTTTAGTGTAAAATTACTTAATAATAAAAGGGTCAGATTTTTCAGTAACGATAAGTCTTCACAGAATGACATACTCTTAAAAATATGATGCAACTCCTCCAAGCTTCTCTAACAGTCAGAGTCAGGACTTGGTGCTTGAAAAAAGGTCAAAGATGACTCAAAACCAGTAGATTCATTTACTTTTAGCCAATTATAATGACTATCACATGAAGGTTGTTTACACTGCTGCGTGACCCACATGCATCAGCACCGAGTTAATGTGCAAACCGTGACCCAAATGATAGCTTTTATAAATCCCCACTGCTGTCAGATAACAAAGTCCATTGCCCCGGCCTTCCTTCCTGGAATAACCTTTGATCTTCACAACAACAGTAAAAATAATTACTGACTTTGGCCAAACCAGGATTAGTCATTTCTTGTGAGTAGCTGCACAGCTGGGGCCAGATGTGCAGATCTCGCTGTACCGATCCTCACTGACCATCCTCCAGTCTTTATATCATGCTTGTCATTCGTTTATCAGAGGCCAAATGTTTTTCTTTGTAAATGTGTGTAAAACAGTCTCAGAATTTCAAACAATAACAAATCAGGCCTGAACATGCTGAGAGGCACAGAAAGGAATCTCCCATTTGCATAAATCAAACAGTGGCATCACCAGAAGAGAAAAGCAGAAAGCTGCACATACACATACATGTTAGTACATATTTTCAATAGTTCTTCTGTGGAACATGCTCACAGCTTCAGCAGGAAGGAAAGAGAAACTAGTATTAGAAATGACAAGAGGCTGACAGACCCGCAACTGTTGGACAAACATGACCTGCTTTGGGCTTGAGCTTGTTTGTCAGACAGGGACAATGGCCAGAGGACTGTGTGTGCCTTTGTCTTAAACCGTCAGGTCTTTTTTTATCAGATCAGAGATGCAAGGAAGAAGTCAGAAGTCGACCATCTTTATTATCTGTTTGTCGTTCCTCTTCCTATATGTCTGCCATCAGGATCTATCCAACTCCTAGTTCCACCACAGTACTGGCATACATTACCTTATTTGTAATTTTAAACTAGGATAATTTAATCTGTCAATCATCATAACTGTTTCCCCTTGTTTTCTTATTTTGACGAGGCCCTTAAATGTACTACCAATTAATTGAACTTTTATATAAACCAAAGTGGAGGTTTATTGTTCTCTTCAGTTACGTCATCTGAAAATTAGATCTTTCAGATGGATTTGATTTGATTTACCTTGTTTGATTGAAAGGCATTTCAGGCAATAGGCTTCTCATATACACAAAACCTGGGTGACATGGGTTGGGCCCCTTTTTATCTTTTCCTCCCTTTGGGCAAGGTTTAGTGTGTAGATGGAAGAACACTTGAGTTTATCAAGTGGCTGAGTGAGGTTCTAAGGAGAACGTGGGAGCCACCTTACCCTCAGGAAATGTCTCTGAAGCAGGAGGAAAGCATTCTGTATTCGTTTCTCACTGGAAGAAACCATGACTGTTGACTCTCAAGCTATGCGGAAAAGTGTCGTTCTAGACAACTGCTCCATAAGTTTCAAAAATACAAAAGAAACTTAAGTTCAGTTATTACACGGAAATTGTACCTAGTTTTAAAAGGATTCAGATATACAAGATTTTTCACTATTTTATTAATAATTTCTCAAAAATCAGATATAGCAATACATGCATATGATATAAACCTTTAAAATAATATCAGGATAACTGGCTACATACCATAAGTTTTTGCAGGCTAGACTGTGCTACATAACTAGCTATAAACCAGCCTGGAATATTAGTAATAATTTGGTTTAAATAAATTAGCTACATTTTCTCAAACAAAGGGAAATAAGACTCTTAAGACAGAGCCTGTTAATGTCATTTTAAGCCCAAGTAGCATTTGTCACATAAGAGAACAAGCTAATCAATCTAACACTGAAATCCTCAACCTTTTTCCAGTAATATCAAAACTAATTAGTCAAGGATAATCCTTCACACACACACACACACACACATACACACACACACATATATTTATATTTATATATATGTATGTATATATATATATATATATGCATACATACATACTGATCCTGGAAAGCATCAGTAACTCTTAAGTCAGGATATTCTTTTGTGTCCTGCCTATATCTTACCACGCGTTCCTCCAACATGATCACAGGTCATAGAGCAGGACTGCCAGATACATTCTTGTGCCTCATACCCAAACTGAATTATTCATTTGCATCTGACCCCAAGCAGGACAATTAAGATTTTCCTTTTTAAGAATTTGAAACTCTTTCCTGCGATGGCTTTTACCCGAATGTGATTTTATTTCCTAGTATAAAGTGTCAATGTGGACTCCTGGGAAGAAGCTGTGTCTGCAGAGGTGGATTGACCAACTAGTTCTGCATGATCTAGAATGGTTGGGATGTTGCAATTCCAGAGGGTAATCACCTGACCTGAGCTAGCTTTCACCCTCTGAAGAGCCATTTCTTGACTATCTTTGTGTCAGAACTAACATCCTGAGACTAATAGATAAAACCCTTTTGGAATCTATTAACTTAGCAGACCACTGGCTTCCACCAACCCAAAAGCTAAGAATGTCATCATCTGAGGTCTATAGGAAACCTTCCACCAACTTGCTGTAGCCATCTCTCTGCTGTATCAACCAAAGTATCTTAAATTTGCCCTGATTTATGATTTTCTTTGTCCTACAGAATTATACACAACTGCTTCTGCGTTGGAACATGGAATGCAGGGTAACCAGAATCAGTGTTCTCAGACCACGGTTACTCAACACTATGACAAACTACACATGCGGCATTACTTCTGCTCAAGAGAAGGGGCTTTAGGGCCTGTGTAGAGAGGGAGGGAAACAACTCATCGTTCCATAATGCCCAGGACAGTGCTGCTGATTACAAGGAATTAATTCCCAAAATGCAAAGGATTAATTCCAAAACTGCGAAGAATGAAGTCCTAATGTTTGTAGCTATAAGACTCGTTCTTCGGTGTAACTTAAGGAATGTTAAGATAGGAGACTTGTGTTCTACAGTGACTGAGAACCCAGATCTGCATGACAAGCCTGGATCCAGACCCACAGACTAAGGGCCATCTTTGTGAGCTACCTCCTCTTGGTAAGTCACTTCTTCACTTTCCTCCGCTTCCTACGATCCATTGCTATCTCCACACTCCAAAGCCTAGTTTCAGACCCGCATCCTGTGATACCTCTTTGTTCACAAGCCACCTTTGCCACCTAAGTGATCCCTTTCATTTCCTACCCAGTCCCCTCTCTCCCATTCACCCAACCACTCACCACAATCTCTACACACAAGCCTAACCTAGGAGCCCTCTTTCTTTGGGAGTCACCTTAACTTGGTAAGTTGTTTCTTCTTTCCCGTCCCTGTGTCCCCCTCACCAATGTCCTCCTGCCATCTCTAGAAAAACATGTCAATGTCCAGTAGCTGGTCTTCCAGCCTGCTTTGTCCAGAAGTCACCTTTGAGAGGTAAGATGCTACTTGCATTTCCCATCCTTCTCTCTGACCACTGCCATATTGCACCCACAGGGCTAGTTCCAGATCCATGACTTAGAAGTCATCTTTCCCTGATTCAAGTAAACAGTTCATCCAGCAGCTTTACTTGGTTCAGGCCATGAATCTTCTGTGCAGGCCCAACCTAAGGCAAAGGGTTTATCTCATCATACACATCACCAAAGAAAGGATTTCACATTTCCAGGTCAAATTGCCAAAACAAAAACAACATAAAATGGCCAAGACAGAATGTCCCATCAAATCCACTAGTCCAATAAAAGTTTTCTGTAACAAGAACTACCTAGATGAAATCCAGGACACAGAGTTTAAAAGAACAATCATAAACTTTATCAAAGAACTCAAATAAAGAAGACATGAACAAACACTTCACTGAACTCCAAGAAGACAGTAATAAACACTTGAGTGATTCCAAGAAAATACAAGTACATGGCTGAATAAAATGATGAAGATAATTCAAAACTTGAAAACCGAGTTCAATAAAGAAAGAAACATTGAAGGGAATAAAAGCTAAAATGAAGATTGAATTTAAAACTAAGTATCTCATAAAAGAGGGAAAACCTTAGAAATTGAATGAATTAAGCAGGAGATAGAATATCAGGACTTGAAGATAAAGTAGAAAATCTAGATGAAATAACTAAGATTATGAAAATTTAAAATCACAGGGAAAGAACATGCATGAAATGTGAAACATCATCAAAAACCAAACTTTGAATTATAAGCATAGATGAGGGAGAAGAATCCCAGAACAATGAATTAGATCAAATATTCAACAAGATCTTAAAAAAAATTCCATAAATTAAGAAAAGACACATACATACAGATACAAGGAACATACAGAACCCAACTAGGTAGGTGGGCAAAAAACACCCTATGGCATATCACAATAATAATAATAATAATAATAATAATAATAATACACTAAATATACAGAACAAAGAAAAACTAAAGAAAGCTGCAAAAGAAAAAACAAAACTTACATATAAAGGGAAGCAATCAAAACCATCTGATTTTTCAATGGAAACTTAAAACCTGGAACAATGAACTCCACATTCTAAAAGATTGACAACTAGAACTACTGCACCCAACTAAACTATCTGTCACAGTTGAAGGTGGACAAGAAGCTTCCCGTGACATAAGCAGCTTTAAAAAGAAGTCATACTCAAGAAAACCAAAAATCCCTAGCCAGAACACTAGAAGTAATTCTTGTATCTGAAGTGAGAAATAAGCATAGCCACAGCCAAGATTCTTATCTTTTTCTCAAGAAAATAAAAAAACTCTTATGACAAAATACAATACAAAACACAACAAAGAACACAAATCAGTAAAATAATTAATATAATTCTCAGATGCTTTTCAATAATAGCTCAAAATATTAACAGTCTCAATTTTTCAATCAAAAGACACAGATTAGCTGAATGGATTAAAAACAAAACCCATCTTGTCTTGTTTTAAAGGTGAGATGAACTAGAAGGACACCAATAAACATGGCAAACTGAACAGGGTGAAGTTCAGAAGCCTCAACCCTACACAAAGCGTTGCAGGAAACTAAGTAAAGCTGGGAGTAAGACAGGCAGAGTCGCCCAGAGAAGAGCACACCAATTGGTTGTGCAGTACCAAACATCCAGACCTGAAAATATATACAAGTAACATAATATGGACTCAACAGGTTATATTTAGGAATAGGTATGTTTATGAAATATATATATGATACATGCTATAACAATTAATGAAAAATAGGCCATAAATCTGAAAAAGAGCAAAGATATGTATATGTGAGAGCTTAAAGAGGGAAAATGGAAGGTAGAAATTCTGTAATGAATTAGTACCTTAAATACAAACAAAGCTAAACAACAACAAAAAAACATAAGTAAGATAGTCAGCACTTTAAAATGAAAGAATGAAAAAAGTCCTCCATGCAAATGGGCGCATGAAGCAAGCCGGTGCTGCCGTCGTGATATCTGACAAAACAAACGTCAAACTAAAACTGACCAGAAAAGAGAAAACACACACACACTCATTAAACACAGAGAGAGCAAACGAAAGAAAAAGGTAGCCAAAGGAGCAAACTTACCCACATTGTACAATAGGAAGAAAAATGAATAGCAAAGGAATACGAATATAAAAATTACACTTAAAATTGATTCAAATTTGTAGAAAGAGCAATAGTGAAAATTTTAAAAAGAACATAGATTGAAGCATATTCTCTTTTATTTTAGCCAGTTAGTTAAATTGGCTGAGCCCCAATTCGTATACATGCAGAACTAGCATCACAAAACCTACACGTCAGATTGTTTCACACAGCATGAAAGAAAACCAGCTTTGTTCTATGTGTGATTTGTGACACGGTCAATGATGCTCAGATCAGAAGCCTGAAGCCAGAGGTGCTTCCCACGCTGCTTGCATTTGCCATTAGAACTCCTCCCTCCATATTCCCCCTGCTCCAGAATCTCTGCTCGTCCTTTCTTAAACAACTTTCATTGAGATATGATTTTATGCCTTAATAGTTTAATCTTCTAAAATATTCAATTAAGTGACTTTGCATACTTAAAAACTTATATCCCAAAGTCCGAAACATTTTCATCAACTGCCCCAAATCCCCTATTTTTGCATGTATTTGAGGTTTACACTATGACATTACAATATATACATGTATAGAGAAATGAATCCAGAATCATGGCTGACTGATCATGGTTGGGAATGTCACTGAAAGGTTGGATATGTGACTAACACATTATATTTTTCAGTTTGATAAGATGTACATATTCACTTTTATTAAACTTATTTTAAAATTTGACTAACATTTTATTCACTTTGAATATCTATTTCATAGTTTTAAAAAAGTAATGTTCCTCCAAACAAGTAAGAGGTAGAAATAATTTGTTAAAAAAAATCACAACTATTGCTACAAGAACCAACAAACATTTGAGTGTTACAAAAGACATCTGAGCATGGACACTGAGAACCATGGTTACAGCATGTATTAGGGCTGTGCAAAGGAACTGATAGAATGAATATACATGCTCATTATACATGCTCAATATATATTTTACTATTATTACATGCATATATGTGTGAATATTATTATATGTGGGTGCATGCATACATACACGCATGCTTATGTTTACTCACACATATACTATGTAGTATATCCAACAATTTTTCTCACATTGGATAAGTGGAGACTTAGTCTTTGCTCAAGCTACAGGTCTGCACGATTCAGCAGTCTCACTCAGGTACTGGAGTCCTGAAGGATTTGTGGAGAGCTGCTAGTTAGTTTTCAGTCTGTGTTGGAATCCTGAAGAAGTTGTTTCTAATATTGGTGAAGGAAAACGCTGCAGCAACCAGATAGATGAATTTGCCAGTGAGAATGAGGGCAAGCCTTTAGAAGCAAAGGTCCCTTCTTCCACATCCTCTCATCTGGGCTGCCAACAGAAGGTGCCCCCCTCATTCAGATCATGTCTTCCTGCTTCAGATAATCAGATGGAAGAAATCCCTCACAGAGGTACCCAGCTCGTTTTAGTTGGTTCCAGGTGCAGTCAAGTTGACAACCATGATTTAACCATCACAAATGGCTTGCAGGCTAAAGGAGATGTTTATAAAAGAGCATTAACAACTCCTTAGAGATTCTGCATGTTAATTCCCTATCTGATGTGTAGCTGGCAACATCTTTCTCCCCTTCTGTGCCTTTTTCTTTACTGTTTCCTTTACTTCACAGAAGCTTGCAAGTCTCACACAACCCTATTTGTCAATGATGTCATATAAAGAAATGAAAAACTTAAAGAACAAAAGACAAATAATCTTAACAATAAATAGGCAAATGAAATATTTCTCTAAAGAGGAGATACAAATGACTGATAAAGATAAAAAGAAATGTTCAAACTCCTTAGATACGTGGCATCTCAAACTACAGTAGGAATCTATGTCACTAAGTTAAACTGGATACCATCAAGAAATAAACTTCACCAAATGCTAGTGAGGAAGTGTGGGGAAAGAAAATGTAAACGCTGTGGCTGTGAATGTAAATTAGTGTGCTACTGTTAGGGGAATCAGTAAAAAAGGGTTCCTCAAGAAGCAAACAGAAATCCTATGTGATCCAGCTAGTCAACTCCTAGGTTTATACTTGAATGAATCCAAGTCAGAATACTGGACATCCTTGAAAGTTCTTGTTTATTGTAACACTCTTCACAACAGCCCAAACATGGAACTCGTCCATATACCCACTAACACGCGAATGAATGAAGAAAATCTGTCTCCATGAGTAAAACCCTTGCTGTGCATGCCTGATGACCTGAGTTTGAGCCCTGTAACCTGAGATGAATGGAGAGAACTGACTCCTGAGAGTTGTCCTCGGACCTCCACATGAGTGCCTTGCACACATGCTACATGCATACATATATATACACACACTGTACACACAGTAATAACAAATAAAAATTAAAAGTAAGAAAATAAAGTGTGGCATATAGACAAGCAAAGGAGTTTGTTTAACTGTAAAGAATGAAATTACATCATTTGTAGGAAAACAGAAGAAGCTGAAAGCTTTCATTTTATACAAAATCACTCAAATATTCTCTCCTGCATGTAGAATCAGGATTTTATAGAAATGACATGAAAAGACAAAGGGGATCATTTGTAAGGAGAAGAGGACTAACAGGAGCTGGGAGGGAGGGTCAAGACGGTGCTGAACCTGACCAAAGCACATGATGCATATAGGTTTGAGAACATCACAATGAAACCTGTAATCTGAAAACTGAATAGATGTTACTACTAATAGAGAATAGTATACAAGAATTTAGAAAATGTTTTCATTAAAAATTGTGTGGCCAATTATAAGGTACTTTAATTTTTTCCCAAAAAAGATAGTAAAATTAATTTTTTACTTCAAAAACTAGCAAAATAAAAATAAATTAGTAAAGGAGCATAACACCAACAGCATCAGATATCACTGGTATTTAGGAAGATGAAAGTTTATGGCTAAATTTCAGCAACAATGTATAACTCATTAAATATTATTTGTTTCAACTGTGCTTCTTTTTCTCTTTAAACTTCTTACCAGTTTACGAGAGTTTCAGTTTATGTCAGACATTTAAATGTCTTGTGCATACACATGACATATATTGCATAATGCTTATGGTCTTCTGTTAGAGTGTTCTATGTATACCATTTACATACAAATAAAGGGACATATATTTTGTAATCACACTATAAGAGAACATAATATTTTTTAACATTTGGAGACCAATGGTCTAAAAATAATTTTGTCATCTCATGAAATATTACCTTTCCATTCTGGATGACTTTCAATGATATTTGTGACAAGAGGGACCATCTTAAACATCGGGCTTACTACACACGCATTAAAGATATACAAGAAGAGTCACAGAAATCTGTACCTGAATGCCCTTACAGTTGACTTCTTTGGTTGACTGGTTGTTTATATGTTTGTTTGATTGGTTGGTTTGTTGGATTTCTTATTACTGTACATTAGTTATAAAAAAAAATACAATTCTTTTATGTTTTCGTACATGCATGTAATTTCCTTTCCTTATTTCCTGTCCTCTTTCTGCTGCATAATAACCCAAAACTCACTCAGAAATATGGTGGGGGTGGGAGTGTACTCATGAGTCCAGACTTCCCAGGGAGCTCTTGGCTCCTGATATATGTGTAGGAGAAACAGAGTTATTGTCTTCAGTAGTACATACGGTGGTGAGTCCACCAGCCTCCATTGGATAATTTCACACCATTGTCAGCATACTGCCCTGTTGTGGGAGAGCACTTGCTTGCTCTTGCCTGCTCAGCCACTGCCTGAAGGATTTCCTACATCACAGTCCTGGTTAAACTCAGCAGGGCACAACACAAAACTAAAAGACATGAGTGTCCCTGGAAAAAACTTCTGAAGGAAGGTGTTTGATGAGAGTAGAAGAAGAACAGAAGAAGATGGGTGGTGAGGGCAATCATAGTGCATTGTGTACACGTTTGAAATTGGTAATGAGTAAATTATATTAATAAGAAATAAATAACAATAAATCTTGCAATTCAGTAGTTCATACACACACACTCATATAAATACTATGCAGTAGTAATCTAGAAATATTTTGTTTCAATTAAGCTGCTAGAGAATTTCTATAATATGAAAATAAAATAATTGCCATCATAATTTCTATATTTGAATCTATGCATTAAATAATCTGGAGGGAATCACCAGTTCTGAGGAGATCACTCTCAACTGAGGAGATCAACCTCACATTTGGCTACAAATTTCAACACAAATTTTATTATTCAACTTTAAATTTCAATTCCCTCAGTCTATTTTCCTGAAGAAAAAAAAAACATATTCATATTTTTTACTGCTGAAGTTCCTCAAAAATACTCCTTTGAGAGTATCATAATTTTTAGTTGATAATATCAACGCCAAACACAATTTTTTTCAGAAATTAGTCTCATTCCTTTACATTGCAGCCATGATAGTGTTATTTCTAAATAAATGTACTAATCTATGTTAAACATCTGAAATATTAACTAAAAAAAACTACCTAAGATGGGTGCATTGTGTCGTTCCTGTAATCTAAGTATGGGGGAGGGGCATAGACATGGAACCTGCCACAGATTGAGGACAACCTGGGCTCCATGCCAAGCTCCAGTCAGCCTGTAGTACAGAGTGAGAGACAGTCTCAAAATAAGAAAGAAAAAATAAAGGAAGAAAAAGAAAAGAAAAAAAGAAAACAAATAAATAAATTTATTTAAATAAAACATTTTAAGCAATTCAGATACTGAAAATTTAAACAAGTAACCTTTACTTACTCAAGAATTATTAGCTAACTATATAGCTAAACAGAGTATTTTGGAAAACGTCTTCAGAAGTCTGTGTGAACAGAAAACCTCCTTCAAGTTTCAGTGTTTGGAGGCTGATAGCATTTGATGGATTTTTTTTTTTAATATGAACCAAAACAATGAGTTGCTGCATTTACTCTCAAACAGGTGATTTATAGGGAGATGTGTTGGAATAAACAAGAAGACTGAAGAATCTGGACCATGATGCCTTGGGACTCTATGCTGTTGGCTGAGACACAGTCCAGGTGCATTAATATAGATTTCTGCAAATGCGTAATCTGTTCTCCTACGGAAAACTTCAACACGAACAAAAGAACAGGCGCCCTTTTACCTTTGAGCAATCTGTTCAGAAGGAACAGGTAGAAAAAAGAAATCCCTGACACAAAAGTAGGAAACCTAAATAAGTGTCTACAGACTGCCATAACACTTAACGCTTGTTGTTTGAAACCTGCATAGACCCTTTCTTCCTGTGGGTTAAAAACTAATAACTACATACTTACATCATTAATATATAGAGAGAGTCACACCATATAGGATATGAAACAAAGAGAAACTTCTATATAGCCAGAGAGGAATATTATTTATATAAAAGCTGAGAGCGTTTTTACCATACTCATAAATGAACCCCACAGATGTATTAACTCCGAATTTTGTATGCCAGGAGTCTGGGTTGGCTCAACTGATCAGTCTCTGAGCTTCATAAAGCAACAGGTGAGCAATAGTTAAAGACTCTAGAAGATTCTGCATGCATGTTCTCTTTGGCAGCATCCAATTTCTCGTGATGATAGACTGGGGGTTCCCATTGCTCATGGGTTGGTGTTGACAGCTGTTCTTAGATTCATCCATGTTGCCAACACAAGCCCTTCTCCCTCCATCCTCAGAGCCTGCACTGTTTTTTCAGGTTGTTCTCCTTCCCTGCTTTGCCTTTCCATTCTGCTACTGCTGTTGCTGCTGTTGCTGCTGCTGCTGCTACTGCTATTGCTGCTGCTGCTGCTGTTGCTGCTGCTGCTGCTGTTGCTGCTGCTGCTGCTGTTGCTACTATTGCTGCAGCTGCTGCTGCTGCTGCTGTTGCTGCTGCTGCTGCTGTTGCTGCTGCTGCTGCTGCTGTTGCTACTATTGCTGCAGCTGCTGTTGCTGCTGCTGTTGTTGCTGCTGCTGTTGTTGCTGCTGCTGCTGCTGTTGCTGCTGCTGCTGCTGTTGCTGCTGTTGCTGCTGCTGTTGTTGTTGCTGCTGCTGCTGTTGCTGCTGCTGCTGCTGTTGCTACTATTGCTGCAGCTGCTGCTGCTGCTGCTGTTGTTGCTGCTGCTGCTGTTGCTGCTGCTGCTGCTGTTGCTAATATTGCTGCAGCTGCTGTTGCTGCTGCTGTTGTTGCTATTGCTACTATTGCTGCTGTGCTGCTGCTGTTGTTGCTGTTGCTGCTGTTGTTGCTATTGCTGCTGTTGCTGTTGCTGCTGCTGTTGCTGATGATGAGGAAGAGAAGAAAGGGTAAGGATGACAATGACAAAGATGATGATGCATGTGACAGTCTGGCTCTTCTGGCTTCACAATTTTCTTGCAAGACTTCAAGTGATTGTTTGGATCCATCAAGATGGTCCAGGCCAATATCCCTGTCCTACAGTCATCTGAGTATCCACCCCATCTTCACGATCCCTCAGTGAGACCAAGAGTAGTCTTTAAATTGCAATCCAGAAAGGGAATCTTGGAGTAATGTCCTTAGAATTCTTCCTAGAGCAGTTACACTAACAAAAACTGTGAGCTGTGCTAGGCAAACAAGCATCTGCTTTGAATTTCTTCTCTGACAGTTTCCCCTGCAGGCCAAACAAATGCCAGCTTCCTTCTCTAGCTCTCTATCTACACCCAAGATCCCTATCATAGAGGCCAAGCAGTTAGCTAGTGTTCTGTGAAAAGTTGTTTGTGATAAACGTCCTAAATTGTTTAATATTTGATTTGTCACCTTGTTTCTTGGCTTTATTCTTGAATGTATTAATAAAAAGTCACATATTTTTACATTTAATCTTACACTAAAATACAAGTTAACACAGCATCCTTAAAGAACGCTGTTTAAAACACAAACTTTATTGTTCATTTCCTTACCCCCAGATGCCCACATTGAACTGCTATATCCTGGTTTTTCATCTTTTATACAGCTGTTCTGATATAGAATGTATATATTGCTTAGCTACCTAAGAAGAGAAGAATTTACCAAAACCACACTTCATCACCCTCTCCACTTCCTTACCCCCCTAATAAGTTGGTGACCTTGTCAGATTGTATTTTTTCGGGATAACTGCATTAAGCTCTCCCATCCCTCGTCAGACACAGCAAAACTTTCTTGTTGAGACGTGGAGTATGTGTTCCTCCCCTGATTCTCACAGGCGTTTGGAAACAGCAGAATTGACGCTACTTGACTTCTAAGGGTCGGCAATAAAAGACAAAACAGCTTTCTCATGATTCTCTTGGGATGCTCATTCCTGGAACGCAGCCATCGTGCTCTGAGGAAACCCAGAGCACAAGGAGAGGTCATGTGTCGATGTTCCAGCCAACAGATCCAGCTGAGGTCCTAGCTGACAGCCAGGATCAACGGCCAGACATCTGAGGAAGTCTCTGGGATGACTCCGGTGCCAGCCATTGTCTGTCTATAACCACAGGAGAGACTTGGAGTGAATAGCTGGCTGAGACCAGCCCCTTCTCAAAAGCAGGAGATAGAACAATGTTGTTGTCTAAGGTTGCTAGGTTTAGCGTCAACAATAAGTATATGAAACCATTATAGCTGCATTTTGTCCATAGTGCTATATTTTATTATTTCAGCGTTCTGTGTAAGTTTAATTTTAGTTTGTAAAATAATTAATTTTAAATCTTTTTCATCTTTTAACATCTTTAAGTTTCTACATAAAGGATATTTTACAAAATACTATTCAGAACTCCCAGAAGGGCATCATAACACTGCCTCCCTGTTTGATTGATGCCATGATGAAGCAGGATGAATTTTAAAAATTTGTTGGTTTGATGAAATTCTTTATTTCCTTGACGCTAATCATACTAACTCAGTTTTTCTCAATTTTGATGGCTAGATGAGTTCATTTCCCCAAACAAACATAAGAAGCAAAGTTCTTAGAAAATACTTCTTTTTTTCTATAGTTATTTTTTGAAAGCATATTTAGCAAATACTTCACAAGCATTAATCACTTGTAATTAGTGTGTGTGAGAGAGATACAAGACAAATATAAATCGAATGCCCTGATCTTACTCCATACCTATTCATGTTTACATAAGCAGAATTTAGTATATTGTGAGCCTATAAATGAAACATCACTAAAAATTAAGAAACATAATTAAATCTCTAGGGTCTTTCACTAAATTTTTGCAACCAAATAATGATCCTGCACGTGAAATTTTTGTATACACCTCACAAATGTTTTTTTACAGTCAGCTACCGTTGTTCTGGTATCTAAAGAAATACTCTCTTTTAATATTCACTCATTATTATGTGTGTGCAGGTGTGCGTGCGTGTGTGTGTGTGTGTGTGTGTGTGTGTGTGTGTGTGTGTGCCACAGCCTGCTATGGAGATCAGAAAACAACTAGGTGTTGAGTTTCTGCCACTATGTGGATTCTGGCAATGGAACTTGGGTCATCAGCCTTGGTGGCAACCACCCACCTTTCTGAGCCATCTTTCTGGTTTGTAATCTCTCCTTATAGCACTTTTCCCTTCACTTTTTTAAAGTTAACTTATTTCATTGAGGATGCTAAAAGGGGACATATTCCAGGTTTTGCAATTTTAAGGTTTTTATCTTATGTTCATTTTCTTGAGAGTAGATTGTTATAGACTTACAAATTTAAAATATTTTTAAAGAAATTAAAATATTTTTTATATTTTAAATTTTATATATTAAATATAAAATATATTTATATTTTCCTGGTATCCACTTTCATTGTGGGTCTCATGTCTTTTATTAGTGTAGAATAATTGTATAAAGAGGTGGATTTCATCAGTGTAGCTATGGGATAAGGCCAGTTCAGGCATCCTCTCCTCTGCTGCCCAAGGAACAAGCTGGGAACATCTTGGACACCTGGGAACCCCTCTAGAGTCAAGTCTCTTGCCAACCCTAAAATGGCTCCCTTAATTAAGATATCTACTTCCCTGCTCCCATATCTACCCTTCCTCCATCTCAACCCTTCCATTCCTCCAAGCTCTCCCCAATCTTCCCCTTCTCCCTTTTCTTTCCCCATCTCCCCTTACCCCCACCCCCACCCCGTGCTTCCAACTTCTGCCTGGCAATCTTGTCTACTTCCAATATCCAGGAGGATAACTATATGTTTTTCTTGGGGTTCACCTTCTTATTTAGCTTCTCTAGGATCACAAATTATAGGCTCAATGTCCTTTATTTATGGCTAAAATCCACTTATGAGTGAGTACATATCATATTCATCTTTTTGGGTCTGGGTTATCTCACTCAGTAAAGTGTTTTCTATTTCCATCTATTTGCATGCAAAATTCAAGATGTCATTTTTTTTTAACCGCTGAGTAAAACTCTAAAGTGTATATGTGCCACATCTTCTTTATCCATTCTTCTATTGAGGGGCACCTAGGTTGTTTCCAGTTTCTGGCTATTACAAATAGTGCTGCTATGAACATAGTTGAACAAATGTATTTGTAGTATGATTGGGCATCTCTTGGGTATATTCCATATCACCATAGAACCTTCATTCAGTGATGGATGGAGATAGAGACAGAGAACCACATGGACTGGACTCCCAGGATCCAAATGAAGAGCAGAAGGAGGGAGAACATGAGCAAGGAAGTCAGGACCACAAGGGGTGCATCGACCCACTGAGACGGTGGGACTGACCTAATGGGAACTCACCAAGGCCAACTGGACTGGGACTGATGGAGCATGTGATCAAACCGGACTCTCTGAATGTGGCTGACAATGAGGACTGACTGAATTAGCCAAGGACAATGGCACTGGGTTCTGACTCTACTGCATGGACTGACTTTGTGGGAGCCTAGTCTGTTTGGATGCTCATCTTCCTAGACATGGATGGAGAGGGGAAGGACCTTGGACTTCCCACAGGGCAGGGAACCCTGACTGCTCTTAGGACTGAAGAGGGAGGGGGAGAAGGAGAGGGAGGGGGAGGGAAATAGGAGGAGGGGAGGAGGTGGAAATTTTTAATAAATAAATAAATAAATAAATAAATAAGAGGTGGATTTCATTGTGACATTTATAGATGCAGATAAGGTACCTTACCATCACACATTTCTTCCTAGTCTCTGGTGCTTCCCTTCTAATTCCATATTTGTATATGTGGAGTGGTTTACTTTGACTGACATTGCTCATGGTTTGGATATTTTAGGTTTGAGATTTGCCCAGTTTTGCTTTGTTTTGCCCTCTGCATATGAGAGAAAACATTGACAGTGCTTTACCTGGCTCTGGCTGATGTTGCTCAGCATGGCAGTCTACACTTCTGTCCATGTTCCTGCAGTTACTGTGCTTTTCTCCTAATGGCTGAGTGATAATCCCTTGTCACGTCTTCTTTATCCATCCAAGACGTGGCTCCTAGGCTGGTTCCACAACTTCACAGCTGTGAGTAATGCCACTAAACCTGGCTGTACAGTGTCTCCACTGTGTGTGCCTTCAACACTGCCAGATGGTATGGAAGGCTGTGCTGGGAGCATGTGGTTGTTAGGCTCTTAGATTATTGAATGGCTGCAACAGTTTACATTGCTACTAGCAGTAAATAAGAACTGCCCCCCAAACACTTGGTGCTTTTGTTGTTAGTTTTTATTTTGTTTTATTTTGTTTTTCTTGATATTGTTTTCACTGTACAAGATGGAATGTTAACATAGTTGTGGTTTGTGGTCCCCTGATGGCTAAGGATCTTTCTTTCTTCCTTTCTTTCTTTCTTTCTTTCTTTCTTTCTTTCTTTCTTTTTTCTTTCAAAGATTTTTTTCATTTTATATACCAACCGCAGTTCCCCCTCCCTCCCTTCCTCCCACTCTCCCCCCTCCATCCCCATCTACTCCCCAGAAAAAGGTAAGACCTCCCATGGGTGAGTCAATAAAATCTGGCAGATAAAGTTGAGGCAGAACCGAGTCCCTCCCTCCTGTTTCAAGACTGAGCAAGGTATCTCTCCATAGGGAATGGGCTCCAAACAGCCAGAGCACTGGTCCAAGCTCCAGGAGTCCAGTAAAAGGAGGAAGTAGGGATTATATGAGCAAAAGGGTCAAGATCATGATAGGGAAACCTACAGAGACAACTGATCCAAGCTAGTGGGAGCTGACTGACTCTGGACTGACAATTGGGGAACCTGCTTGGGACCCAAGTGGGACCTCTGAATGTTGGTGACAGTTCTGCAGCTTGGACAGTCCGTGGGTCATTGGCAGAGGCCCCAGTGCATGAACTGGTTAAGGATATTTCTATGTAAAATATTTCATCATTGCTAAAGGTCTTTGGAATTTGACTTTTTTACTAAAAAGCATTCGTGTCTACATGATTCTTGGCAAAACTAGGACACCTAACATCAAACAAACAAAAGGGCCAGGTCTGTCATCTGAGGATACAGGAAACTGGGTTCACTGGAGTTCTTTATAAGAGTGCTCGCTTGCTTTCTTGCATGTGTGCTAAAGGCACTGATCTTTAGAATGCAGATCCCAGTGATGAGTAGAGGCCCAAAATGTGAGATTATTTCCACCTTGTCTGAAGGTCAGGGAGTTTTAGCTTGTTCAAAGTTGTTGATGGCTACACACCCTGATCTAGGGTGTGGTTACTTGGTGTTTTTGACATTAAGATGGCCCATACAGGTAGATCCACTCCACCCTAACCAATGGTCAGGATATTGAAGCATACTTCTGCTCTTTCTTTTGAAATAGGAGGTTTGACTTGAGAGTGGCTGCCTTCCAAGATACTTGGCCTAGGATAGCTAAATAACAGAATGTTTTCCTCGTGGATTGATAGCTTGACGGCTCAAAACACTGAAGTAACAAACTGTTCTCGTTGTCCTTTGTGTCATATTAATGCGGTTTTTTATCTTACTCCTACTTTTTGGGCTGGAGATATTTTAAGCAATTGGAAATTAAATGCAGATGATTTCAGTAGTCACTGGAACTCCCTCCAGGTACTATTCTGGGTTTTCTGTTCTATTATTTTTACTCACGTCTTTGTTCTCTTTACTGTTTTCTAATCTGTATGCCCCTACCATGGTGAGTAGTATTTTTGTAGAAGCTGGTCCCTGACAATGATGACATTTATCATGAAATTCTGGATTAGTATGAGCTGGTAAGCACAACTTATCCAGCCAACCACCACTGGACTTTCCCTATTAGTAAATGAAAAGAAAGGAAGGAAGGAAGGAAGGAAGAAAGGAAGGGAGGGAGGGAGGGAGGGAGGGAGGGAGGGAGGGAGGGAGAGAGAGAGGAAGGGAGGGAGGGAGAGAAAGAGAGAAAATAAGGAAAGAAAGAAAGAAAAAGGAAGGAAGGAAGGAAATAAAGAAAAAAGGAAGGAGGGGAGACAGGAAGAAAGAAAGAAAGAAAGAAAGAAAGAAAGAAAGAAAGAAAGAAAGAAAGAAAGGAAGGAAGGAAGGAAGGAAGGAAGGAAGGAAGGAAGGAAGGAAGGAAGGAAGGAAGGAAGGAAGGAAGGAAGGAATATAGCTGTCTTGCAAAACCATCTCTGAGTATTTTCCTCATCTCAGCAACTGACTCCACTGCCCTGGCTCAGCTGTGCTGAGGACACAGATGTCCTGTTGTCCATCTGTTTGGCAGCTCACGATATCTTGCTGCAGTGTAGGAACATTGTCTTTTATTGATTATTTAGTTTCCACAACCTCCTTTCTCTTCTCTGCTGTTGCATGCCTTGGCTCCCTAGCAAGATTTGCCGATTTTCCCCTAATGCTGGAATATTTGTCTTGAGTTCTGCACTGGGGAAAGGTCTCTCTTATGCATCTTTAATTATCTTTTCAACCTGATCCACGTATTGCATTCACAGGATTTGTCACAAATTTTGGAAATAATATGTATGTCTTATTATTTGCTTATTTATGGGTAATTTGGGGGTAGTTACGATCTGCTCTTAATTTATTGATATAAAGCTCACATGTATCTCACTGAATAAAGCCAGCATATTTTATGATACTCTCCCCATTTTGAGTGCATGGGGGGAACTGGAGAGGAGTTAGCTTATCACAGTTGGGGGAAACGCTGCAGGTTCTGGTGGGTGAAAGGGGGCAAATGCTGACAAATATCCCATACTTCAGAGAACAGACACCCACACACATTCAAAAAAGTCAGTTAGGCTAGGTTTAAGAAGTCCTAGAATAAATCTATTAAAAGTATAGGAAATTCCATTTATCCCATCTATTACGCTTAAGTGAGTAGATATATTTTCCATTATGTATTTTATATTGTTTCTGTCCACACAAATGTTGCTCTTACCTCTGAGAGCACATTGACACAAAATATACACGACTGATTCATAGGTATTTTCCTCCTAATTGTACTTGTCTTTGCTGAATAAGAGACCTAGATATTGGTTTGTTTTATAGAAGGGATCATGCCAAGAGGTGAATACAATAGTAAGGTATAGAAGGAGGCAATTATCAAACCAAAGTAAAGTGGTTTCTATGTTTCACCATGAAATATACCTTTCCATTTTCTACATTTAAGATTTTTCATATTTTTTGCTACTTACATAAAGATCTTAATTCATTTCAAACCCTCCTTTGGCTTTTATTTTTTATTTTATTTTATTTCTTTTAACTCTCCTCATTTTACATACCAACCCCAGTTCCCACTCCTTTCCCTCCTCCTGCTCCCTCCACCTTTTCCCAACCCCACCCCATCCCTTCCTCAGAGAGGGTAAGGCTTCCCATGGAGTCAACAAAGTCTAGCACATTGCTATGAGGCAGGACCAAGGCCCTCCCCACTATATCTAGGCTGAGCAAGGTATCTTTTTTAAAGAGAATGGGAGCAGGGCTGTGGTGGCGCATGCCTTTAATCCTAGCACTCGGGAAGCAGAGGCAGGTGAATCTCTGTGAGTTCAAGGCCAGCCTGGTCTATGGGCTCCAAAAAGTCAGTATAAGAAGTAGGGATAAATCCTTGTCCCACTAACAGCGGCCCCGCAGTCTGGCCCTGCCATACAACTGTCACCCACATTCAAAGGGCCTATTTAGGTAGTAAGGGGAATGCTTCTCCATTGCTGATTGGAGTGCAAACTTGTACAACCACTCTGGATATCATTATGGGATTTCTCAGAAAATTTGGAATCAACCTACCTCAAGACACAGCAATACCTCTCTTGGGCATATACTCAAAAGGTGTTCAATAATACTACAAGGAAATTTGTTCCTCTGCCTTTCTTAAGCTCAAAGTATTCTAGAAAAGCTCTCCAGGTAAACACTAAGTTGGATATCAGAGAGAAATATCACTGCCACCTTCTGTACTGGGGGGGAAGAGGGTCTGAGTCTCTTCAGAACCTGTTGTGGAATAATCCTGCACACTGTGAATGTGTATTACTTTCATTGGTTAATAAGAAGCTAACAGGCAGGAAATATAGGCAGGACAACCAGACTCAGAGCACTCTGAAAGAAGGAAGGGCAGAGACAGACAGCCAGATGCCAAGGAAGCAGGACATATAGAAAACGAGAAAACAGGCCATGAGCTACATGGCGAAGCATAGATAAGAAATCTGAGTGAATTTAAGTGTACGAGTTAGCTAGTAATAAGTCTGAGCTATAGCTGAGCATTTATACATAAAATTAAGCCTCTGTGTCAGTTATTTGGGACTGGAGGCCAGAATTGGGAAAGAAACTTCCACCTACAAGATCCGGCTCTTACTAAAGCAGATATTTATTAATTAATTGGTTAATTTCCTTTATTAACCCTTTTCCTCTTTATATTGATGTTACTGATCTTAGAATTTTTTCCTGGGCTCCATTGGAATTGATTGCATTCATGTCTGCAATATTTACATTCATTCTTATATCCCACCTGCTTTTTAGATTACAAAGTCTGTTTAAACTTTCTGGTCCATTTGAAGTTCTATCTTCTGTTTGTCAACAATGCTGTGTATTAATGTCGCATTTCAAATGGTATCACAGTTATTTTAATGAAATAATTGGTAGGAGAAGAAATAAACTTGAAAATCTCAAAAGCTTCCCACACTGATTTACAGAATAGATATGGCCTTAATAGATACTTGGCGCAATTTTAAGGTCAATCTAATGCATTTGGTCATATTTCTGGGCAGAAAATTCTGAGACAACCACCCTACGATTGATTTCCTGAGAAACACTGCTATTTAAATGGTTTGAGAGTTGATCCAGAAAGGGGATATGGGGACTGACTGTAGAGACTCTTGAGAAATCCAAGTCCAGCTCTGGAATCTGTGGAAATGTTACTTCTTATGGCTAAAAGGATCTTCCATCTGTAATTACATGTAAAATCAGAGCAGAGAGAGGGAGGTTACCCTGGGTTAGCCATGTAGGTTAAGTACAATTATAAGAAACCTTACAAATCAAAGAGGCAGGAGTAAGTGTAAAGAACGGCGTTTCTGGTTTTGAAGAAGGAAGTCGAAAATCAAGCATACGTATATTCTCTAGAAGCTAGATATAGGCAGAACAAGAATCACAGAACTGTCAACACAGACTTTAGGTCAGAATAACTTATTTTGGACTAAACTTCCAGGATTGTAAGCTAATAGTCTTGAATGGTTTGAAGTCAAGCCCTCTATAGCAACATGCTTTAAAAAGCAATCGTCAGCTAATCCCCTAGACAAGGGTAAAACCTCAAGCAAGATCCATGAGCAAACCTCTGACTAGATCCCACAGGAAAACCTAAGGAAGCAAACACTTCCTCTGCATTGCCTGTACCTACTGAGACAGACACCAACACACCAACACTCCTACCACATGGGTTGTTAGTTTGGTTTACATTTCTGGGTGGTTTTGGCTCTTACCTGTGATAGAGAGTAGAACATTGAACAAAGAGATTGAAAGAATTATGGGAAAAGCACCACTTTCTCTGGCCTTCCCTTCAGAACTCAGCTGTACATTCAGAATTCTAGGGAAATGGAACCTCACGAAGCTCCATGACTCGAGTCTGGGTCTCCAACAAGCAACTGAAACTAATTTTGCCTTCTCAAGTACATCCTGTTTCTATCAACTTAACATCTGAAAAGCAAATAGACAAAAAAAAAAAGATACCTCCAAACCAACACTCATGCATATAATGCCTCGTAGAGAAGCTGAGGTGAGAATACAAGGCCAATCTAGGCTAGCAGGACCAATCTATGGTGGGCACAGGCAGAGACAGAAGAAATGATGGGGGAGAAGCAGAATATTTCAAAGACTCATGGGACAAGGACATGTGCTCAGCTGCATTCATAGCAGCATTGTTGGTCATAGCCAGAACCTGGAAACAACCTAAATGCCCCTCAACTGAAGAATGGGTAAGGAAAATGTAGTCTATTTACACAATGGAGTACTACACAGTAGAAAAAAATAATAACTTTTTGAAATTTGCAGGCAAATGGATGGATCTAGAAAACATCATCTTGAGTGAGGTAACCCAGACCCAGAAAGACAAATATCATATGTACTCACTCATAAGTGATTTTTAGACACAAAGCAAATAAAACCAGACTACAAATCACAAACCTAGAGAACCTAGACAACAATGAGGACCATAAGAAAGACATATGTAGATCTAATCTACATGGGAAGTAGAAAAAGATAAGATCTCCTGAGCAAATTGTGAGCATGGGGACCATGCGGGAGGATTGAGGGAGAGGGGAGAGGAAGGGTGGGGAGCAGAGAAAAAATGTATAGCTCAATAAAATCAATTTAAAAATACAGATAGAAAAAAGGCACATGGGATTTACAATTGGTCAAGTGACTGAGATGCAGCAGAGGCAGCAGAAACCATTGTATTCATCTTTTGAGTGGGAACCAAATAGCTTGCACTATGAAATGGTAATACCCGTTTAAATATACTATCCGAGGCTACTGATAAGCAAATACCTAGGGAACTGTGAATCTGGTAGGGAAACAGTAGAAGCAATATAAGGAAATAAAAATTGAGAGGTTGGCCATGATTTATGAATTTGGAACTTTAAAGAAAAAAACCCACAAATATAAATGCTAAATGTTGAGCTCAAGTTGTTAATTGCAATGGCATATATCCCAAAACATAAGGTTTTCTCCTTTATTTAATAAATGAAACAAGTTAAATGAGGTTGTTAAACTTTCTTATTCTTTTATGTACTTGTTTCTGATTGATGTTTATAAAATATGTATATCTGGTCTAGGTATATAAAGCATAGAGACAATAGTACCCACATTCACAAATAATCTTTGCTATAGAGAAATGGTACCATACTATTGTGTGAAATTAGAGGCATAAATAGAAATATATATACACATATATGTAGTAGATAATATTTAATACATCAAATGTATTAGTTAAGAACTTTTCCTTCATTAGGCTCAGATAAATAAAAGCATGATTTGACAATTAGGAAATTAAAGACAGAGTGCTTTAATATGTACTCTGTTGGTTAAACAGCTCTCTTGAGAGTATGGAACAGCAAAAAAATAACCAGTCCAGTACACAAACTTTTTCCCACCAATAACACTCACCCTGACTGAACATTGTGTTTCCATCAGTTTTTGCTTAAATTTGAGATTGTTCCTTTACTTTACTGAATGTAAAGTTGCCTGTTAGCATGCAGTTGTTTCCAGGTTCAACCAGCTCTTGACTATTGCACCTATTTTTGCTTTGCTTATATTCAATACAAAATGGGCATTTGCATTATGGTAATTTAAATATGGAAAATTACCCTCAATTTTCTTATTTTTATGTTTATGCCCAAATCTGAGGTTTAGGACTATTGAATTTTCTTAACAGAGAAGATATAGATTTACTTTTTAAAAATATTGGAAACTCCCAAAGAGTGGGAAGGACTCCACGAAGGAAATACCTTAGAAATAATGAGTTTAGAATATCTCTGCCCTATAAAATATTCTTATATACCAACTAAAAAACAAATTCAATTGGCCTCTACTAAGTGTTTTTAAGTAATTCAAAGTTATACTCTTTAGTTATAATAATTGTCTTGGAAGTGAAATACACTTTGTTTGGGTGTTTTTTTCAGTCAATCAATAAATCAATCAATCAATAAAAATAAACCTTGTTATAGGCTGTGGCTATTTAGCCATCAGGAAATTTCACTATCAGCTGTTTTTAGGTATTTTGTTTTTAAACAATAAATCTATTTATATGCACGTATAAATTTATATTCATATTCATCTAAGTAATAGGCCTTGTGTAAAAAGAAGACCTTTCCACATCAGCCTTGAAAATAATTATTTTGACAACCAAAATAAAGCATGAATTTATCTAATATATGCTAAAGTATGAAACATTTTGTCTTTGTTTTACTGTTATATGTGTGCAAATATATATATATACATATAACTAAAAAATAATTTATTAAAAATATTTCAATGCAGTAAAAAAGGAACAAAAATAAATACAAAACTCTTAAATAGAAGTTACACAACTGACCTGTCTCAGTAAAACCTGTTTCAAAACCCCCTTGACAAGGACCATCTGCCCACATTGTTAACTGCTTTTAGGGGTCATAGATTTTAAAACAAGGAATTTAGCACCCTCACTGTCTCAATTCTGACAGCATTCCTGTCAAGTGTAGCATTTTTTATGTTAAAGTTACAAATAAATCTATGTGCTACCCCATTTTTAAATGATCTGTTTAGCCTCAATTCTAAGAACATCATTGTGATGACTTTTTGAAGTAAGGAAATAATAAATAACCTAACAGTAAACTTTCTTTACCCTACCTACAGGACCTATAGGAGTTCAAGACATTTCCAAATAAATGCTGTAGCTGCTGTCAGAATAGTAGTTTATCTGGGAGATCAAACATATCTGTTTCGATGGTTCTTACTTGGTCTTTTCGGAGGTAGTGAGAACAAGAAGGCTCTCTAAGAACTAACTAAAAGGACAGGCAGACTGTCAGGAAGTTATGTGTGGCAAATAAAAAGGGTTCTCAAGGATCAGAAGCTGTTCTCATGTGCTGGAGCAGGGAAATACAAAATAGCTTAAAAGTTACTTATTTAAAAATAGAACTTACATGTAAGGTGCAAGTCACCGGGCACATTATGTTCAATATCATACCAAAGCTTTTCAAATATCTCTTCCTTTCAACGTTGACATTGCTGACCAAAAACTTGCCCTTTCCTACAGACCACTTAATTTCCTAAACAGAACTTAGAAATATACTCATTTATATTGACTTGTATGTTTTGACAAACTGTGGCTTACATTGTCTGATGGGGAACCTCCTCATAGGTAGATTAGTGTGAGCTTACTCACACTAATAATAATAATAGTGAGTAACAGAGTGAATACTTATAGAATAGTAATACTTATAGAATAGCAATAGATCTGTTTTTATATATAATTTACATTTGCATATATTCTTGCATATTTATACAAATTCAAATTATAATTGTCATATTGAATATGCTCCTATTTTTGTTTACAATATTTTTACACCTATGCAAAATATTTGTCAGATTGTATGCATGTATGTTAAGACATTGTAACATGAGGAGCCAGCTTGTTGGGGTTTCTGTCCCACCTGGTACCCCACAGCTGGAAATTCCCAAGGAAAATCACACACAGGACTCCATAAGATTATCAACTGATTGGCCCATTAGCTCAGGCTTCTTGTTAACTCTTATAGCTTATATTAACCCATTATTCTGATCTATGTTAGCCATATCATTTGGTACCTTTTCCAGCTGTCAACTCACATGTTGCCTCTTCGGTGGTCTGGGCAGGAATGGCAGAGGGAGCTTCCTGCTTCCCAGAATATTCCTCTTCTCATCGCCCCACCTCTAATTCCTGTCTGGTTGACCCACCTATACTTCCTGCCTGACCAATCAGCGTTTTATTAAAATAAATGATTGACAGAATTCAGACAATTCTCCCACACCATTTCCCTCTTTTTTTTTAAACAAAGGAAAATACCCATAGTCCATTTGTTGGGAATGTGGGCATAGTAGTTCAGGCTACTTCCAGCTGTTTGGGGGCGCTGATAATCTTATGGGGACCTAAAGAAAATTTAGAGTTATAATCAAGTCCTGACTGGAGTATCCTGTGAGTCTTGATCATCTCAGGCAGCAGTCCTGTATCTGTTTTGGATGTAGAACTCTGTATCCAGGCCATCTGTTCCTATCGGAGATTTCTCAGGTGGTCTTCCTTGATTGAACCTGATTTTTCTTGATTCAGAATGAATCCACAGCCTCTCATTTCCTGTGGAAACAAAAGCACAATCTCTTCTCCAAAGTAGCATACCTTTTGACTTCAATTTTGAAGCCAAGGTATTTTTGAAATATATATCTTGGATTAATTCAGCATCATTTATAAGCAAATATCTTTTCGCAGCTGTTGCTCCTTCCTCAGCATGCAAACAATTCAAAGAGAGCTTAATAGCATACAGTATTAAGATTCTCTGTGTATTTTCCATCTTTATTCAACTTTATTTTAACTTCTATTTCTTTTATTTTTACTTTTACTTTTTGAGACAGGTTCTCTGTATATCTTTGTCCTAGAATAACTCTGTAGACCAGGCTGTCCTTGAACTCACAGAGTCCCACTGTCTCTGCTTCCCCAGTTCTGGGACTAAAGGCGTGAGCTACCACACCTTGAACTCAAAGAGATCTGTCTGTCTCTGCCTCCCAGGCATTGGGATTAAAGGTGTGTGCTACCACACCTTCAAGTCACAGAGGTCAGTCTACCTCTGCCACTTGAAGTCTCAGAGGTCAATTTACCTCTGCCTCCCAAGTGTTGGGATTAAAGGTGTATATCACCACACCCAACTTCTCTCTTTCTTTTTTTACTTTAAAAACTTTAACTTTTATCCTGTATATATTTTAACACACTGTAAACCATTTAGAGGTTTTTGTCCTCTTTGAATCTCTCTTTACTGTATATCTCTCTTTTTCTGACTACATGAGTCTTTAAGGAGAAAATTAAAGTCATGACTTTGATGGCTAGATCCAGCCCATTCCTTAGCTTTCCAGCCTCATGGCTGAGATACCAGCCAGAGCTGTGTTCACTGTCACAATTCTATGGCGTTTCAAGGTCCTTGCCAGCAAGCAAGCTACAGCATTCTGCTCACAGACCACACTCAGTCGGACTGCCTGCCTGAAAGAGCCAGAGATTGTCCTGGCAGGAAAGCCCAGAAAGCCGGCATTTTATTAAAATACATGATTGACAGAATACAGACAATTCTCCCACACCATTTTGTATATTGATACAATTTTAGGATATATTTATCGTATTACATTATGTATTTCTACTCCTGATCAAGATACTTATACATTGTTTACATTTTGAGGTCATTATCTTCATTTGCTGCACACAGTTGTTTAAAGATTGTTAAATATTCTAATATGAAATCTTATTCTTTAAGTTATACAGGTATTAAGTATTATAGGTCAATAGTCATCCATATTTGTCATACTTACAGAAGACCAATCAGGTTCTTTAGATACATAGAGATTATATTCTGCATAGATCTTCAACCACTTCAAAGAACTGTAAAATATGACATTTAAATAACTTAGGGTTCTGCTGACATGAGACACAATTGCTCCTAGCAGCACTAATCTATTCCCAAGAGAATGTTGAGCACTGAAGACACTCCACTTGGAACTTGTTGTCTTCTTGGCAAAACTGGCCTTTGGGCAAGGAACTGCCCATGCCTCGATCACTGACAAAATTTCTGGTGTCCTGACTGGACAAGAAGGATACAAAAAAAAATGCCAAAGCTTGCCAAGACAGTGGAAGATGGTTTTAATTTTTCTGCCTCTGTAAATGGTCTGTCAGATACTCTAGGCCTTAGTCAAAGTTAGTTGCTGCAATGTTGAAAATCAGACTTTGGGTGATTGCCCAAGTAGTAAGTTGTCCCTGCCATTTGTTGAACATTTTGGAAGTTGCTTGATTGCACTTCCTGCTTACTCAAAGTAATATTATCTCCCTTCTCAGGTCTTCGATGGGATTAAAAACAGTAGTAGTTACTTTCCTCTTATGACTTAGACAAGCCATTTTTAATACAAGATTTAGACTTCTTAGGATAAAATAATTATTAAAACATTTAGCATGTGTTTCTTGTTTAATAATGTTTATGCTGGTTATAATTCTATTTTTTATACTTGATATCTGTTCTTATTGTATATAGTTTTGTATTGGATTTGGAACTCTATTATTTAGACGAAAGAGGGAGGTGATGGGGAAACCTACTTCAGCCAATGGCCTTTGAGAGGCTAGACCAGGCTGGGTGTGACCTTATGTATCAAATAAGTGCATATCCACCGCTTTCTCTCCACTCTCACATGTGGATGCTGGATTGCAATCCTGTTTCTCGTTGTGATCTGTGAGTCCCCGCTTTAATAAAGAACCCCTTATTATACCCTATTCGGAACTATGGTGGGATTACTTTATTTGCATTCCCCTTCAGTTGTCTTTAAAACAAGTTGCTATTGGGTAAATCAGCAGCACTTGAGCTGGAGGTCCGATGACAGAGAGGCCAGTCTTGGTTACACCATGAGTTTTCACAATATAAATACTAAATAGGATGTTAATAACCTTAAAAAACAGGATGCTGCATGCCATGATGACTCTCTAGAATTAACATTTTGTTTATCTGGAACTAGCCATGAAGACCCAGTTGACTTTGAACTTACCAGTCCCCTGGACTATAGGTGTTTGACCAAACCCAGCTTATTGTTTTCAAATTAATAAAGTCAATGTAGACAATGCTTTATGATCTTATGTATCAAAAGTCTATATACTCTCATATTTTAAACGAAGCACACTACTTATAGGTAAAGTATTTTTCTAAAGATGAACTTTGTTCAGATTTTATTTGGACATGTAAGGGAAAAAGAAGAGATAAATTGCTTTAATATGTTCATATATTCATGTCAAAAATGTTCTTTAAGTTATTGAATTTATGTTTAGAAGTTAAGTAAAACATTGACTTGAATGCAATATATCGTGACTGTTCTACACATGGCTGCTAAATTATATTTGCTAACCAGGTACATGTGCCCTCTTCTAACTTATTCTATTTTTTCATTAGTCTATCGATTCTTGTGAGAAATTTGCTCAAACCTTTACAGTGAAAGACTACATTCAATCCTTCTTTATGAATCTATTAACTTTTTATTTAAATATTTTACTTTTAACTATGTGCTGCACATGTTTGGGAACACGGATTTGTGCATTGTGCAGGTGAGTGCAGTTCCCAAAAAGGCCAAAAGAGGAAGACAGAACCTCCTGGAGCTGGCATTACAGTAAGTAGTGAGCAGCCAAATAAGGAAGCAAGATTCAGAGCCTCTGAAAAAGCAACAGATACTCATGACCACTGAGGCATCTCTCCAGCCCTCAGTTTTGTGGTATTGGGCACAGTAAAGTTTTAAGAAGCGACGTCACTGAAAACTGTAATGTAATGTGTCTCATTGTCCCTACTAAAGATTTTTTTAATTGCAATGTAATATATTATACTACTATAATTAACCCTTAGTGGATACTGTTTTAATAGTTGTGTGTTCCTTTGTTTTATCCTCATCTTTCCTGTAATTTTAAATTTTGGCATATTCATTTTTAATAGCATATCATATGACTACTTGTTGAAACAATTATTTAAAAGCAAGCAGGATAACGATCTCTTCATCCATTTGCATTAAATGTTATATGACTATAAGGACCTCTTTCCATCCTGTTTCTGTGTGTATTATTTCACCCTATACACACATTTCTTTGCCCTCCTTTTCTATTCCATTTGTGTGAACTGATTACATTTTATCACAAGGATCTCCCATGCTGGAATAAAATAGGTGTCGGGACACTTTAGCTCAAGGCCCACTTCATTCCTTCCTTGTTTCTGCAAATAACATGCTATATCGTGGCTACACCTATTCCTTTAAGTCATTCCTTCAAGTACTTTGAAAATATGGAAGCGCATGTGAATATTTACCCAAGAAACACAAAAGCCTAATAAAGTTGTTAACAAACTTTTTATGGAAGAAAAAGTTTCGATTCTGGTTTAGATGGCACATATTGGTTTTCTGGTCTGGTTTTATCTGGAAACTTTAACCTGAATTCTGGAGACTAAACTGAAGATGTTCATTAAGCTATCATCAGATAAAACATAGCACTGTCATTATCCACCCTCTTGACAGTCTCATTCTGTAGCAAACAAACAAAAACAAAAATCCACTTGCATTACCAACCTCCTGCTCTCAGCATGTGTATTCTACAACAGCACTGCCGTTAATTCCATCTCAACTCCCTTTGAACACAATGCAATCGTTCTTCCTTTTAGAGGTACTTCTTTTAGCAATAGAGTTCCTTTTAATAATATTTTTTCTTTTAATTCCCTGTTTTATTTGTCTTTATTTATAAAAAATTTGAAATTTTTTTATATTACTCCGAGATTTGACAGATAATTTTGACTCAATTCATAATTCTTTTTTCTTAGCAAAAATTCAAAGACAGGAATTACGTGTTGACTGATTTTCAATTTTCATATTGAAAATTGAATGATGGGTCGATTATTAGCCCCAAACTCGTCTTCAGTTCTCTGGAACAGGCACATGGTGGAACTTCCTCTGATACATGGAACTTTCAGTTCCCTCGTAAATGGCCCTCCCTTCTCCCATCACACTGTTGTCTCTGGGAAAGTGTCTGCACATCCAACTTCTAGCTCATCAAACTCACTAATCACATCTAATACAGTTTCTATTCTTTTTTTTACCTTCTTGGATCTATCAGACCTTATAAAATATTTTCATAATTAACTTTTTGGTATCAAAAAGCACATCGCATATACTTACTATAGTCTCAATTATATTGCTCAATGCCCTGGATAAGTCCTCTGAGCAGTACTACCTTTGTGCTTTCTTTGAACCTTTACACCATGTCCTGCACACAGTTCTGGATGGGAGTTTCTATTCCCTGGTGTGTTTTCAGTGGGTGGGATGGCACAGCAGTCCCCAGACAGAACTGCCATGTTCTTTCCCCCAATACCTTTTGAGATTCACCTGGAGATCTTCAATACTTGGAGCACACAAGTATGATTTTTGGTCACAAGAACAAATGAGTATCACAGAGGCCTGTTTTCTTCTCACCATGCAGAGCCAAGACAAATTTCCTTGCACTCTGGTTCTGCTTGATTTCCTGATTTATGTGGTAGTGTGTGATCTGGTCCCTTTCAGTGTGTAGGATTTGTTCCTGTTCCTAAGGCTTGGTGACTGAAATCAAAGTTTTAGGTGACATGGAAACTCCACTCACTCCCTGAACATTACTCCTGCATCCCTACATTTTTTTCCTTTTCTTTGTTTATAAAACCTTACAATCTATTCAAGAGTATGTTTTATAGATCAATGCCTTGGTCAGTCATCAACAGAGAAGCTTCCTCTCGCAGCAGATGGAATAAATATGAAGACCCACAGCCAGACATTGTTCAGAGTGAGAGACTTTGGAACACTCAGTCCTAAATGGGATGTCCCTATCAAATCTCTCCCCTCAGGCCTCAGGGAATCCTATGGAAGAGGATGTGGACAGAGTATAAGAGCCAGAGGGGATGAAAGACATCAAGAAAACAAGGCCCTCTAAATTCACATGATCAATGACCATATGAACTCACCGAGACTGCATAGGGTATGCACATGCATACATAGCATGCATAGGGTATGCACAGCATGCATAGGGTATGCACAGATCTACACCAGGTCCTCTGCACTTTTATCATGGCACACAGTTGAATGTTTCTATGGGATTCTTGGTGTGTAAATAAAAAGGTCTCTGATTCTTGAACCATTATCTACCATGATCAATTTGGCTTCATCCCAGAGGTGCAGAGATGGTTCAACATACAAAAATCTGTCAACATAATTCGCCATATAAACAAACTGAAAAATAAAAACCACATGATAAACTCATTAGATGCCGAAAAAGCTTTTGACAAAATACAACATCCCTTCATGATAAAGGTCTTAGAGAGAGAAGGGATACAAGGAACATACCTCAATATAATAAAGGCAATATACAGCAAGCCAACACCCAGCATCAAACTAAATGGAGAGTAACTCGCAGCGATTCCACTGAAAACAGAAACAAGACAAGGTTGTCCACTCTCTCCATAGCTATTCAATATAGTTCTTGAGGTCCTAGCTAGAGCAATAAGACAACAAAAGAAGATCAAGGGGATACAATCAGAAAAGAAGTCAAACTCTCACTGTTTGCTGATGATATGATAGTTTACATAAGCAATCCCAAAATTCTACCAAGGAACTTCTACGACCCATAAACACTTTCAGTAATGTAGCAGGACACAAACTTAACTCAAAAAAATATCAGTAGCTTTCCTGTACACGGATGATAAAAGGGCTGGGAAAGAAATCAGAAAACAACACCCTTCACAATAGTCACAAATAGCATAAATTATCTCGGAGTAACGCTTAACCAAACAGTTGGAAGACTTGTATGACAAGAACTTTAAATCTTTGAAGAAAGAAATTGAAAAAGACACCAGAAAGTGGAAAGATCTTCCATACTCGTGGGTAGGCAGAATTAACATAGTAAAAATGGCAATCTTACCAAAAGCAATCTACAGATTCAATGCAATGTCCATCAAAATCCCAGCAAAATCCTTCACAGACCTCAAAAGAACAGTACTCAACTTTATATGGAAAAGCAAAAAACTCAGAATATCTAAAATAATCCTCTACAATAAAAGAACTTCTGGAAGCATCACAATTCCTGACTTAAAACTTTACTACAGAACTACAGTACTGAAAACAGTCTGGTATTGGCATAAGAACAGGCAGACAGGAGGACCAATGGAACGAAATAGAAGACCCAGATATTAATCCACACTCCTTTGAATACCTAATTTTTAATAAAGAACAAAAAATATGAAGTGGAAAAAAGAAAGCATACTTAACAAATGGTGCTGGCATAACTGGATATCAACATGTAGAAGAAAGAAAATAGACCCATATCTATCACCATGCACAAAACTCAAGTCCAAAGGATCAAAGACCTCAACATAAAGACAGACACAGTGAACCTTATAGAAGAGAAAGTATGAAGTACACTTGAGTGCACTGGAACAGGAAATCACTTCCTAAATATAACCCAAGCACCACAGACACTGAGAGAAACAATTAAAAAAATGGGACCTCATGAAACTGAAAAGCTTCTGTAAAGCAAAGGACATGGTCAACAAGACAAAATGACAGCCTACAGATCTTCACCAACCCCACATCAGACAGAGGTCTGATCTCCAAAATATACAAAGAACTAAAGAAATTTGTCACCAAATGAACACATAATCCAATTTAAAAAAAAATGGAGTACAGACCTAAACAGAGAACTCTCAACAGAGGAATCTAAAATGGCTGAAGAAAATGCTCAACATCTCTAGCCATCAGAAAAATGCAAATCAAAACAACACTGAAATTCCATCTGACACCTGTAAAAATGGACAAGATCAAAACCACAGATGAAAACTTATGCTGGAGAGATTGTGGGGAAAAAGGAACACTTCAGCATTGCTGGTGGCAATGCAAGCTGGTGCAGCCCATTTGGATGTCAGTGTGGCAATTTGTCAGAAAATTAGGAAACAGCCTTCCTCAAGACCCAGTAATACCACTTTTGGGTATATATCCAAAGGATGCTCAATCGTGCCACAAGAACATGTGCTAAACTATGTTCATAGCAGCACTATTTGTAGTATCCATAACCTGGAAACAACCTAAATGCCCCTTAAATGAAGAATGGATAAGGAAAATGTGGTACATTTACACAATGGAGTACTACATAGCAGAAAAAATAATGACATCTTGAATTTTGCAGGAAAATGGATGGATCTAGAAAACATTATTTTGAGTGAGGTAAACCAGACACAGAAAGACAATTATCACAGGTACTCACTCATAAGTGATTTTTAAACCAGCCTACAAACCATAATCCCAGAGAATTTAGACAACAATGAGGACACTAAGAGAGACTCATATTGATCTAATCTACATGGAAAGTAGAAAAAGACAAGATCTCCTGAGTAAATTGGGAGCATGAGGACCTTGGGTGAGGATTGAAGGGGAGGGGAGAGGCGGGTGGGGAGCAGAGAAAAATGTAGAGCTCAATAAAAATCAATAAAAAGGAAAGAGTTTTAAAAAAGGTCTCTGATTCTTGTGCCTTCTCCTGTTGGTTTGTCCTATCCAACTTTAATGTAATGGTTTTTGTTCTTTCTTATATTTTAATTTGTTATATTTTAAATGCATGAGCGAATGAAAGAATATCTAGTCACTAGGGTAGAGGTTAACAACTGGACTGTCCTTCCTATCTGCTGAGAGGGGAAAATCCATTTTTTCCAACAGAGTGACACTGGGAATAGAGCCAATCCAGGGCAAGCCTGGTGTCAAGTAGTTGACAAACATTCAATTGGACTCCACAGTTTGTTTGTGTGTGTGTGTGTGTGTGTGTGTGTGTGTGTGTGTGTGTGTGCTTTTATTTGATTTCAATTTGGTGTTTTTGTTTGTTTGTTTTTTTGGGTTGGTTTGATTTTGGAGTATTGTTTTATTTTATTTTATTGGTTTGGGATAGTCATTGCTTGGGGTTTTGTTTAGTTTTTTGTTTGTTTGTTTGTTTGTTTGTTTGTGAAGAAAGAACTTAAAGTTGGGTAAGTGAAGGAAGAGAGATAAAAAAGAATGTGAAATATAATAAAATATATTTAAATTTAAAAGTTGTTTTTACAACTTGCATGTGAAAAATACCACGTTTTAGTATAAATGTATACACATGGATGGAACTAGGTGTGTGTTCTATTGAGGAAAAGATACTGATTACTATGTAATTTAAGGAACCTTATAGGTCTCTTGTCACAAGTTTTTAAAATTGTACTTTTACTCTGGGGTTTTTTGCAGGAAAATAAATACAATCTACACTTTAAATTGTCTGTTACTTTATTTCGCTATTTATTAGTAGCCATGGTGGGCTGAAATGACGGAATATTACTCACAAACAAGCATCAGGTTATTTTCTGTTTCAGCACTGACAAAGTCCTGAGGCACTTAACATAATTCTCATTCTCTCTCTCTCCTATAAATGATCGTATAATTTCCAGAACTGAAAGTATAGTGCTTCTCCTTCCCTGTTGTGTACAAACACTGACGTTGCAGTAAAATGGAAAGTAAGGGGAGGGGGGAAACTTGATATAGGGTTTTAGTTTTCAGAAATTTTGTGATTTATAAAGCTGCAAATTCTCTTGGGTTTCCTCTCTGAGATCATTGCCTCTCAGGTGCCATCAATGAGTAGTGTAGTGTTCTGGTCTTCTGAGCCCTTCACTCCTTCTCTGACAGCCGCCTTAGAGTGTTTTTATAATACACCTTGTTTTATACCTAAATAAGAGAAATATTGGCATTGCTTATAATTTTTCATGCTTTCTCCTCAGCTTTCATCTTCCCCATCTTGATAAAAACACAGATGTAGACTTAGTAATATGTATGTCTACCTTATCAGCAGAGGCATCTTCACTCTCAACTTTTAAACTGTCCAGCTTTCCTCCCCTCAAACAGGAAGAACAAGAAAGCAGAAGAAAACTCGTAACTCGAGACAGACTTTGAATGATGGATTGAGCACTAGACTCAATGCTTATGAGGTGGCTGCCTCTGGTTGGGAATGTGGATTTCTTCTGCCCCGAGCAGAGCTGCACTGTAAGCTAATTATTCATTGTGAATGTCTTGAGAGATCACAGTTGCCAGACTGTAGAGTTGCCAGGAGGCTCTGGCTAAGATTTGATGATGATGATACAGGGAATAGGAAGTGAAGGTTCTTCAGTTGAAAAATAATTTTGGTTTTCCAGTCTGTTTTCTTTAGTTCTATGCAAAATCTTTTAGCCTTAGTTTCTTATAAACTTGAGTATTTACAATTTATGTCCTCTTCTTTCCAAACTGGATGAAGTGCTCTCATAAATCAGAACACATGCAAAGTAGAAAAATTTCTGAAGTACACCAAAAAAAAAAATTGCCAGCACACTAACTACTTATAATGACATAAATCTATTAAATCCATTTTTTTATTTCTAAAATTATACTAAGAATTTATGACAGTTATTCAATCATGAGTATATATATTTATAATTTTTGGAAGATGCAAAATCAATGTCAGTTAAGTGTTTCTATGTATGCATTCATGTATGTGCTCATATGTTTTGATGTGTATACATGTGCACACATGAGTGAAAGCTAGAGGTCAACCTTGGGTCTCCTTCCTGAGGAAACACACTCCTTTTTGAGACTGGTCATTCACTGGACCTGAGCCTCACTAAGTAGATTGTCTGACTGGTTCCATCTTCCCAGCACTAAGATTACAAGTGCACATCACAACATCTACCTCGTTCTGAAGACTGAATCAGGTCCTCAGGTTTCCATCTCTGCAGCCCCATTTATTTTCCTTCTTATTTCTTGTTTTAGATGTATAAGAACAAATTAAGATATTTTTCCACTCTAATTATTTCTGCTATTTTAAATTATTTTTTTGTTTGAACAGATTTTGTTCTGCTTTTTCTTTCTTTTATTTCTTGAATTTTAGCAAGGTCTGATTTAATTATTGCCTTTTTAAATTTTGTTTTACATTCCTTTCACAGTTCTACCCTCCACTCCTCCTCCTACCCTCCCCCCACTATCCTCCCAGTCCTAGACCCATTCACTCTTCCCAACGGGTAAGGGCTCCCTTTGGAAGTCAACAAAGTCTGGCACATTGGCGCAGGACCAAGACCCTCCTCCCCTCCCATATTAAGACTGACCATGGCATCCCACCATAGGGAATGGGCTCCAACAAGCTAGCTCATGCACCAGGGATGGATCCTAGTCCTACTGTCAGGTGCCTCACAGATAGTCCAAGCTTCACCACTGTCTCCCACATATGTGAACAGATTTAAAAAAAAAAAACTGTAATTCATAGACTGGTGCTTTCTCTACTTAATAGTCAATAACTATGAAAAATACAAAAGAACTTTATCAATTGAAAGCAAGTAATGACCCACATAATTAAAACAACAGTTTCCATCTGGTAAATATTTTAGTATAATACGCACTTACATTTTATAGTTTTTTAAATAAAGAACTATGTCATATATAAACAAACAAACAAAAAGCAGAGGCTGGTATCACAAGTTTAATATATTTTAAATGTAAACATACATTCAAGTAGCACATTTAAAGAATAATATAATAGATTTCCATTTCTTAATCTCTAGTCTTATCTTCAATGGTATACTATTAACTTATTAACTAAAAATATATTACTTAATGTATCCCCCAATATAGTCAATACCATACTTTCTATACTGTAAACTGGGTTATAAAGCAACATTGTAAAATGTCTGAATCACAAACAAGCCCCAATGTTTCGGAATTCCTAATGATAGACCTTGGCTTGAAAGCTACAGACAGTGATTAAGAAAAGGTACTTGGATATTTCCAGTTGGCTGCTACAAACCACGCAGTTAACAGCAGCAGAAGGCGGTCAACCTGAAGATCCACTCCCCAAAGAGTCAGCCTGTGCTAAACGAAGACCGCAGCTACCAGTTACCACTTCAACACGGAGAAAATAAATTAACACCAGAGAGGAGAGTATGCGCACACTCAAACACACACACACTTTCACACCACTCCAAAGCCTTCCCTTCTGTGCTTATTCGTGCTTGAAAGAAGGTTTTCAAAAATCTCTTTCTCGAATCAGGTTTACACTGTTTTGATTCTCAAAAACAAGGAAAAAAAATGGCTTTTAGCTGTTTAAAAATGGCAATTCCGTCAAAGACATACTGTGATATTTTTCATTCAGTTTAATGTCAATGGTTTCACCCTAAGTAAAATCCCTTGCGTCACATCAACCTGCAAAGTCTCTGTTGGCATCATCAGTTCCAACCCATTTTGTGCATGAAGTGACTCCTCCCTAGAGGGAGAAAAAGGCAGTACGTGCAAACATTTCTCTACTGTGGACTAAGCTGTAACCAAGGGGAACAAAGCACTGTAGCTGCAGTGTTCTAGACAATGGCCAGGTGTGGCTCAGCTGAAGTGAGGCTGGACTGAGCTTTTTAGTGTCAGTTCGGGAACTGGTGGACATTGACTCAAGCCTCAAACCTGTGTCAAAGAATGTTGGAAGCTCTGACCTTCTGGAAAAAAAGAAATCTGCAGCAATCAGAAGCAAGAAGCACAGGCTTCGGAGTTACACCAATCCCCCTAAAGAGAGCAGTTAAAACAGTTACGCTGTCCTTCACCTGTGTCTGTCCTGCCTACCGTTTATTTAGTCAAATGCAGTCCAGCATTTCACTTTCACCAATAAAGCATAAGCGCAAGAGGAAATTTTTATTTAGCTAAGCAATGATATTTAAAAAAAATGGATTGCTAGTTTTTAAAACTTTATTTCTAAATATTCTATTTTAGTTTTCACTGGTGCAATATAACCAAATGTATTCATTTCCCTTCAACAACATTAAATTGTCAAGGGAGTTCTACTTAATATTAGAAAATTATTTGTAATAGTATCGGGAAGATGTCAACGTAGAATTAAACTGGGCTCAGCATACCCCATCAAAAGTGAGAGTAGGAATCTATCATAATATAGGACCCTTTAAAATAGATTTTACTGATAAGGCATCCAAAAGAGAATACACACTTTTAAATAAATAAAAAAGTGTATATACATAATATGATACATAGAGAGATGAAATGACCCCTGCTGATTTTAAGGAAGTCCCCATTTATCTGTCTTTGATTGCAGTCATAAACATACTACAGCTCGGTTTTGTTATTCCCACAATCCCTTAGCGCTAGTGGCAGCCACACGAGCGTACTACCATGTTTCTGTATTTCTTCAAAATGACATTGGAGCTGTCATCAAAGTACAGGACGGAGATGGCATTCAATTTGGTTGGAGCACAACAGGGCTTGGGAACGTGGTCAGGAAACATCAGGTGTACCTGGTAAAGAAAGAACATAAAAAGGGAAGTGTGTCTTTTGGAGAAATGGGGTAAACATTTTACTTACAGCTTTAAGAATATGATGTTGATGTCATGACTCTCTGACAGGCATATTCGTCATCTGACTCCTTTATATACCCTAGATGACTGGAAGACAGCGGCTGCTTGACAGGATGCATTGTCAATCGACAAGCACTAAGAATCAACAGTTCTATTTATTGCAGCTCATCAGATAAAGCAAGCTCTGTATGGAATACTGAGTGGAATTTTTCAGTGGGGGGAACATGACGCTTAGTACGGACCTGCTTTAACTGACTAGGTGTCTTCTGTGTCCACTACAAGAATAACGGAGGCTGTGGACTCAAGTCAGTGCAGACACACTTGGACTACAGAAAGTTTTAAGTCTGCAGGATATTGTAATAGAATAGTTAAGCCATGTAGCACAAACAGGGTGCCAACTCCTACGTGGTAAAGGCAAGCTAAAAACCACAGTGAAGTAAAATCTATACTGGCTTTGCCTTCACTCGGGACCCTTTTTCTCCTACTGGGTTGCCATGCTATGATATGAGGCTCTGTTCCCAGCCTTGCTAGGCCATGTTTAGTGGATATCCCAGGGAGTCTTTTTTTCATAAGAGAAACAGAGAAGGGGTTGATCTGTTGTAGAAAGGGGAGGTAGGAGAAGAGACTGGGAGGAATGAAGGGAGGAGAAACTGCTGTGGTCAGGATTTAATGTATGAGAGAAGAATAAAAGTTAAAATAAATCTAATACTTGTTTTAGAGCAATGATTTCAACTCTTCTTCATAGCAGTTTTTCCCGGACTGACGGGAGTTTAACACCGTCTTTCTTTCCCTATGCACTCATTAGACAGCTGCCAAAGAAGCGAGCTAAAACTGAAGCGAGGGGTCCAGAGAGTTTGCAAATTGAATATCCATTCCCTTAAAAGACTGAAAATGTATGGAAAAGTGAAGCACTTAAGTAAAAGCTCGGAACTCATTTTAATCAGGCTGGCACTTTGCCTGTGTGTTATAATAACTGAGCCAGAAGCCAGAATGTGGTTCCCACCTACTCTGGCCCGTCCCCCAAAGGAGTTTATGGGAAGTCCCCTTGATGAGCCTTAAGGGATCCACAAAACAGCAAACATGGCCTCTTAGAGTTTTGGCTCCACAGCATCCTGGCTGAGATGGTATAGCAGGCCTGCGTGTGAGCGAAAGCACCGGATAAACGAGAGGTTCCACATGAGCTTGACATTTCCTAAGACCTTGCAAAGCTAAAAGTCACGGAGCTTTTGCAGATTTCAGATACAACTTATATTCCTCATCAGCTTGATCTCCCATAGCCCTCCCAGGCGTGATTGATAACCCCCAAGGTTTCAATGGCCTTGGCAGCCTTCACGAGCAGCCGCTCCAAGCAAAATGGATTGTTCTTAAATGATTCTTCGAACGTATTCGTCATAAAAAAATTGCTCTTCTGTAACAAAAAGTCTGACTGTCTTCTCATTCCACGTCCTTCACAGAGCAAATGCAAGAATATTTACAACACCACAAGCGCTGAAGTCCCACTTGTCCTGTGACCTTCAGGTTTGGAGCGATGTGTCTTCTGTACAGGATAATAAGCAACACAGATAAAGATCTTCTAACTTCACATCAGGGTTTCTTTTTGTTTTCTCTTTGATGCCACTTCCAGATCATAGCCATAAGAAAAAATACTTATTTATATATTTATGAGAAAATAAACAAAGTAAATAAGAAAAGAGGATTATTTGACAAAAAAATTTTTACAATCAGTAATCATGCTTAGTCTGATGGAAATTTGACAAATTGGATACATATCTAAGAAAGCAAAATTCTGCTTCCTTAATAAGGCATCATCACTCTACAAACAAAAACATAAAGGATTTTGAGAAATCAAGTGGCATCATTTTATAAGCCGTCTTAGTTAAGGTTTCTGTTGCTGCAATGGCGCACTGTGAACACAAGCAACTCAAAGAGACAAGGGTTTATTTCATCTTACAACTTGTAGTCCATCATCCGAGGAAGTCGGGCAGGAGTCTGGAGGCAAGAACTGAGGCAGAGGCCATGGAGAAATGATACTTACTGGCTTCCTCCTCACGGCTTGCTCTGTCTGCTGTCTAGTAGCACCCAGGCCATCAGCCCAGAGGGAAGCCATCCAGGATGACCAGAGCCCTCCTACAACAATCATAACCAAGGAAATGCACTCCAGGCTTGGCCACGAGTCAATCTGGTGGGTGTGGTGAGGCAGGGCACATTTTACATGTGGCTGCTTTCTTGTCCCCTCCCTGATTTTATTTTCAAAAATTTATAAAATCCATGTTTATCCACCATAGACAACATTTCAGATAAACCAGGAGAATCTATGGTGTCTTTTAAGGCAAATGATACAGGTAAGCATTAAGTGATGTGAGAGATCCTTCTGTCTATGTGTTGCTTTTATCGGTTAATGAATGAAGAAACTGGGTTGGCCTGATAGGGCAGAGCAGAGCTGAATGCTGGGAGAAAGAAGGCAGGGCAGAGAGACGTCATGGAGCTGCCAGAGGCAGACACATTAAAACCTCACCAGTAGGCCACGGATCTCATGGTAAAATAGAAAATAATAGAAATGGGTTAATTTAAAACGTAAGAGCTTGCTAGGAATATGCTATAGTGATTAGCCAAGCAGGGATTTAATTAATACAGTTTCTGTATGGTTATTTCAGGTGTCCAGGTAGCCGGGAAACGAACAAGCGGCCTCCTACTACAATCAAGAAATTCAAATACTTGATATGTCTGTTTATAACTATATTATATTTACGTGAGTCCTTATTTAAAAACTGGCTATTCTGTCCACCAGCTTTTAGGTCAAAATGGGTCAAAGGGAAAGGTATACTTGGGAGGCCATATACAAAAACTAGGCGTTTGGAGCAGAGGTTACGAAATAAGCCTCCCGCACACAGTAGGGTCGTTCTGCCAACAGCCAACAACCCAACTTCTATCAGTGCCTTGCGGCTCTACAGCTGTGTTCTCTACTTTTTCCCCTAGATAGATAATTATGGTTTTCATATTAACCCAGACACTAAATAGCAACTCTGCAACTTAATCTGGTGCACCTCCTAAGAGACTGCTGTCTTCCAGGGACTACCTTCTGACACATCAGTGTGTGGAGAGAGGTTGGTTTGGGTTCATTGGACAGAATACAATCACAGATCCCCGTGTCGACATTTCACTGTCTTCAGCACAGGAACCTGCTGAGGTTACTAGAAATTTAATCATGGCTAAATATCTGGAAGTATGGAAGAAGAAAAAGGAAAGACAAGTTTCCTTTTTAAATGACGGAAAAATAGGAGGAACTGAGGAGAAGGAAAACTCAAGTGAAAATATTCTACTACTTATACATAATATTCAATGACTGTAATAGCAATCTGTATAAAGAACTTGCTTGAAATTATGTCAAAACTCTCAGATGAAGTTCAGTGCAGCTGTTACTCAATGTTTCAGCAAAGACAACTAGTGAATTGCTCTAAACATCTGGTTGATCTCTGTACAATGATGAAAGCCACGCAGAGTAGCAACTTCACTTCATTACTTCAGTTTTCCCAGCTGAATTTGTCCCAATTCTGAGACCAGGGTTATTGATTCAAACCAATCTGAATTTCTTACTGTACCCTCAATTGACAGCCCCCACTACAAGTTACAAAGGAATTTAAGAACTTGAGGTCGATAATTACATTTTCTTTAAAACAGATCTATACTGTATTTTTATTAGAACCAGGTTCTGCCCCATAAGCATAGACCTTACCAGAGTCTGGACTATGGCATGGTTGGTGGCATTCATGTGGGCATTAAGTGGAAAAGTACATTCTCCATCACAATAAAATGCAGCATACCCTTCTGGTGCTATGATCCAATCCTGAAATGTACAAAATCAAGAAAATTCACATCAGATAAGTGATAGTGAAAATAGATAATTCTTAAGGAGCACTTAAAGATATCCAACCTGAATAAGTTTCCTTCCTTAGTCCAACAATTATTCTAAAATTCCAGCTTAACCTACATCCTTTAATTTTTAATTGACATTTACAACAAAAGTATAAATATTTTTAAAAAAATGGTCATTTCCAATTTCTCCCAAGAGGTTACTATATAAAACATAGTCCACATTAATCATTCTGTTTTCTGAGAATAAAACTATTATCACAAAATAGTATTCTAAATATTGTTTAAACTGGAAATGATTAACTCTGGGGCATTCAAGTGAACCACAAAAAGTAGGGAGTGAATGAAGTCCTGAGTGAATCTGTTACTGACAAGAGCAAGGCCATATCAAAGACCCCAGTGACTCGGAGTCCTGGGAGTGGCAAGGCCTTCCCTGGGATAGGCTCAGAGGAATGGCAAGGCCTTTCCCAAGTTGAAGTATTACTGTTGACAACATGTACAGAAAGTATCAGCCTCAGCTTCCTCCTCCAGGACATCTGCAGCTGTCTCTGCTACCCCCAGATACCACCTATGAAGATTAAGTCGTCCACCTTAGCCTTCTTCATCTGTATGTAATGAGCTCTGAGTGTCCCTGCTACTGCTGGGACATCTTCATCAGAGAGCATGACCCATCTGATCCCAGCTTTTCTGTCTGTCATTTTTTCATTCCCAGCCACCTAGTCAGGTCAATACAAAGACCCTGCAGGCCAAGGCAAGGGGTATCCAAATATGGGTCCTTGACCACAGGGAACTCACATCAGTCAAGCAGGGAAAATGGCAGTGACGAGTGCAAGCAGGCAAAGGAAAGGAAAGAGGGGAGCATTTCTGCAAACTGGGTGTAAACCATGAGATGAGCAGGCTATAGAGACGGTGAAATGTTTGTGCTTTGGAGGAGTTTTGAAGAATCATAGAAATAAGGTAAAAACATTCCAACTGCATCAGCGTTTAGACTGTGCTTGGGAGACATGCCCAGATACTCATCCTGAGGAAAGGAACTATGAAGATGCCCTCTCCCAACCTGTGGCAGAATTGTACCTTGGGACTGGGTTGCAGCAAGATTTAAGGGGAGGTAAACTCACTCCTTGACAGCAAACTTTGTTTAGGGTAAGAGATTCGGAGGACAATACCAATGTTTTTAAGTGCTTTCCTGTGTTTGGGTGACCTGATCCAGACTCAAAACCAAATGTCAGAGGAGCAAGCATGAGACCCGGGGTTGGAAAAGAACTCAGAAGTTATATTTCTGACAGAGCTAGTGATTGTGGCAATGCAGAGCAGTCCGGTCCAAGGTGAAGTCCATCGGATCTACAGACCCACTCAGCAGCTTCGTCACATCCTTCCGGACCTGGTTTTATTAATCACTCCCTCAATTTTGGAGGCCACTTCTCTAACTACCTGATGTCCCAATGGGTCCCAGTCAACTATTTGAAATGGGCTATGACTTTACTCAAATGTGTTGCTCCTTTATTGTTTTCTTAGGGATTCCTCTCAAAGAGACCTGGAGAGCCACCCTGCTATGGAATGGTACCCATGTTACCATTTAAATTTAAAAAAAAAGTGGAACTCCTAGAATTTAAGGCCTCTACCAAATACAACAGCTCTCACGGCCCACCCCAACTGAAAATCTGCAATGTACATAGTATTAAATGGGTCTCTGGCTATATTCCCTGAAGACATTGCTTGTTAGACACCATTCAAATACACAATGTTAGTGGCATTAACGTCATTCAGTGGGCCACTAATGGCTCCATAGGCGTAATAATACAGTGTATTGGCAGTCGCCCAATCTCCAGCTAGACAAATGATCGTATATGGAGCTATAGCAATTGGCAGCTGTCAATCTTTGTAGTATTACCAGTTGGTCAATTGATGACCTCAGTGTGGATAAAGGGGGGTTACAGCCAGATACCAGACAGGATTTGATATGTCACACAGATTGCCAGCACATATGTGTGACAACAACTCTTATAATAAAAGCAAATATAATGGGAAATAATTGATAACCACCATATCAATTATGGAGTGCTTGAACACACCATAACAATACTGTAGATACGGCCCAAATACATTGTACACCCTGAGATTGCAAAAAGCTTATAGCCAGATTGTCTCCGCTGCTAAGACTGCAAAAGTGAACCTTGATAAGGTTCAAGGCTCCAATCACTTTAACTTGTTAAAGCTTTCCTGGTTTTTGTGTTGGGCACAGTAGCTGTTTGTTCTTCCTTTGGTCATCCTTACTGCCTAGTATTGGGCATTGCAACAAACCAGCTTGGTAGTAAAAGTGAAAACACCCTGAACACCTCAGTAATAAGAAAGAGGGAAACATTTAGAGCAGGTAAAATTCAGAGTGAATGTATGTTATTAACACAAGCATGGCCTTGTCAAGACCCCAGGGCCTCAGATTCATATCTGAGCAAGGCCTCAAATAGCAAGGCCTTCCCCTGGAATAAGTACAGACATTGTCAGTACGTACAGAAAATATCAACTGCAGTTTCCTTCTCCAGAATAACTATGATATAAGTCTGCCCCCCCCAGAGAACACACCACACACACACACACACACACACACACACACACACCTAGATTAGCTAATCCTTCCCTTCTTCATTCAAGTTCAATAGACTAAGTGAACTGAGGTTCTGGGCTACTGCTGGTGTATCTCCATCAGAGAACACAGTCCAGCTGATCCCAGCTATTCTGTATGTATATCTGTCCTTTCTTCACCTGTTACCCGTTCAGGTCAAATCCCCAAACTTTGTAGGTTTCAACAATAAAAGACACGGAGAACAGGACTGAGCTAATTCTCTTCACTGTTAGATAACACATTCCCAGTGTAAGAGTCTTCCAGACCAATGAAGCTTTACCATCTGCTTTATCTCATGTTTTTCTTTTCATCATTATATTAATTTACAATGTTTTAGACAAAACAAATTAAAGCAAATCTTGAACACTGTGTGTGAAAAATTTCTAGGAAGTTAAAAAGTGTCCCATGGAATATTTATTATGATTTCCCCACCCCCAGAGAAGCAAAACTCTGTGTGTGATTATGAATTATTAAATTATCTTTAATAAAAGTTTATTCATAAAATTGGACATTTTGTGCAACAGAGGACATCATCACTCTAGTGAAGGGACAACCTACAGAGTAGGGTAAAGTCTTTACGAGCTATACATTTAAAGAAGTATTAATTTCTAGACTGCATGAAGAATCAAAACAATTAAACATTAATAAAATTAACAACCAAAATAAAAAATTGGAAAGTAACTTTAGTTCTAAAACAAAAATGGCATACAAATATCCAAGAGACTTTCTCTTAGAGGTCAGCATTCTTAAACAATAGACTGAAAACTAAAACTTTTTTGAAATTTCAACTTACCCTAGTTATAATTCCTAAAGTAAAAACAAACAAAGAAACAAAATGTTGACAAGGATGTGGGGAAAGCGGAACATTTATTCCCTACTGGTGAGAAAGAAAACGGATGCAGTCACTATGGCTATCACCACCAAAGTTCCTCAAAGAGCTTAAAGTAGACCTACCACCTAATTCAGCACAGCACTCTTGGGTACACCCAAAGAACTCTAGATTCTACTATAGAGATGCTAATCATCCATTTTCATTGATATTCTATTTCCAATAACCAGAAAATTAAAACAACCTAGTTGTTGATCAGTTGATGAATGGATAATAAATATGTAGTATATTTATGTTACTGAATATGATTCTGCTGATAATATAAATGAAATTAACAGGTAAATGGATGGGTCTGGAAGTACTCTTTAGGAGTGAGATAACCCATATCCATAAAGACAAGGATCATATTTTTGTCTCATTTATGAATATTATCTTTGAATCTTCAGATGTGTGTATTTTATTTGATATATCCAAAGAAGTTGGGCGATCACAATAGGCTATGGGAATGAACTTTTAAGAAAAATGAGATGCAATGTATCAGTATAAAGTGTTAAATGTGACTAATGGAATAGGAATGGTTAAATTTGAGTGGGAGGGGCAATTTCAGGGTAGGGGAGGGTATAAATAACATTAAAGACCTTTTCTCAAATGTCATATAGAAACACATCACTGTAGAAACTTCCTATGTATAACATATACATATATACATAGAGAGAGAGAAAAAAGAGAATCAAAATGAAGTTACTCTAAACAATGACCCAACTTGACAACACAAGCTAAAAAATAAAAAAAGCCTCCTGCAAAGAATAGGTTACTTCTTTAAGAGATGTTGGCCAGTGAGGTTCCAAAGACCTCCAAACATTGCAAGCTATTATCTGTCAGTGTTGTTGGGTACTTTCCAGAACTTGACAATAAGACTTTATTGATGAAGATATCACACACTTGAGTCATGAAACATGGAGAAACCTAGTGGAATAAACCTGGATGCTTCATCTCTACCAGCTAGCTTCACAGTGCTAGAAGGCACTATCCTTATTATTGAAGAAGGAAAGTAATCATTAATCTTACCCAACTCTGAACTGTATCAGATACAATGATGACTGACCTGCCAGGACAAGCCCACTGGTACAATAGTGGCCCTAATGTCAGTGAACTAACCAATCATTTTCCAGTTGGATACGTCACATTCCACAAAATGAAACCTACCTGGCACCAATATTTGATCCAGAACCTATGGCAAGAGAAGTCATAGGCTCTAGAGGATAACCTACTGCTATGATGCTGCTAAATGGCTACAGTATTGCCCTCATGACTGGCTGTTATACCCATAGCCTATGGTACCTCTCATTCCTCCTCAGAAAAGTTTGCATTGCAGTAGATAGTCATTAATGCAAAGATTCACACTAGACAAGGTGCAGAGAGTGAGAGACTATGGAATGATCAATCCTAAATGGAACATACAGCCACCCTCTCCCAAAGCTCAGGGGGCACTGGGGAAGTAGGAGCAGAAAGATATTAAAAGCCAGAGGCTGTGGATGACTACAAGGAAGCAGTATCTTCTGGACACAGTAGGGTAAATACATAATTTTGAGTAGTTGTGACAGTATACACAAGACCCAAAGCCAGACCAAATCTCAACATGAACAGGGGAATTGTGCATATAATCCCAGCCCTAAACAAGTTGCTAGTGCCAACTGATTGCCAAGACAGGAAGAGACCATTTTCTCTAAAAGTGTATCCCCTGATAAACTGACCATAGTCCACTGAAAGGTGCACATACAAGAACATTTGAACAGCACAAATTTGTCTCAGTTTTTTTAGAAGGAACATGAAGTTGGAGGGGTAAGGAAGGGAAGTAGATCTGGGAAGAACTGATGAGGGAGAATAAATATGATCAAAATATGTTAGATAAAATTTTCAAATAACTAATAAAATACATAATAATAAAAATAAAGACAATAAATATTAATGTACATTTCCATCTTAATATTATTTTATAACCTTGTTTAATTTTGTGACCATAATACTATGAATATGACTCAAATACTGAGAATGTGTTGTGATACAAAAGAAAAATAAAACTTTGTATTAAATTGTTCTCAGAGCCATTAGAAATTATTTTTTCTTCTCTACTTCATTTGTGAAGCATATTAAAAAACATAATAATATGAATTTTGATTAAAAGAAAAAATTTGGGGCAAACCTGCCTTATGATTTAAACTTAATAGTTGGAATTTCTATTTCCTAGACAGAACCATCATCCTAACAGAGTTAATGTAGGTGTTTATACTAATTCAAACAATCTTCATAAAATTAAAAGTTCTGGAGGTGCTGTGGAGATGACTCAGCAGGTAAGTGCTGGCTGGGCAGGCATGAGGACCAAAGTTTGGATATTCAGTACCCAGGGAAAAATCTGGGAAATGTAGAACATGTCTATCATGCTTGCTTATAATTCCAGGATTTTCCACATTGGAGTAGGAGACGTGACAATCTCTGGCCTTTACTGGCAGCCAGCATACCCCAAAGACTTTGAGCTCAAGTTTCAGTGAGAGGTAAAAATTCCAAAGTGTAAGGTGGAAAGTGATAGGGTGGGACATGAGGTGGTCTCTTCTGGCCTGCACACATGCAAACAGACATGCACATGCATGTGTGTACAAAATTTAATTAATTAATTAATTAGTTTTATTATATATGCAGGGCCTGGTAATATATGCCTCTACTCCCAGTACATGGGAGACTGAGGCAGAAGGAGCATTCAAGGACATCTTGGGCTACATAAGGAGACTCTAACTCATGCAAGACAAAAGACTTGGGATATTCAAAGGACAGTATTATTTTTATCCATTTTTAAATGTTAATTTCAAGAATGTTATATTTCCCTAGATGGCTGTTAAACCCAACTCATTTTGTTCCAATGACAAAATAATAATAAGGAAATGAAAATGATATGTGTAAATCACATGCTGAATAGTCTTCAAAACTGACTATTATATTGGAGCAATTGCTAACAAAGACTCTGACTTACTGAGGATTTGAGACAAAGCAGAAAAGAAACACCTAAATTGAACCAGCTTACCTGCCATCCCAGATCCCGGAAACTCACGTAGAGCTCATGCTTTTTGCAGGCTTGTTTTTGTTCACTGGTGTTATAATCTGAAGATTAAAGAAAAACATAAACTTACGTTTTAAACAAATGACTGCCTATTAGGTATAGAAGTATACAACTTCTGTTACGAGGTTATGGGTAAGGTTTCCGGAAGATATTACCTATGTTAAGCACAAGTTTGATTCTTAACTGAGAATTTTGGCTTAACTGTGGCACTCAGGCAAGTTACTTTAGTAGAATGTAGAGTATTGTTTGCCTTATACGGTTCTGAAAAGAATACACACACACACACACACACATATATTTCACCTTCCAATTTAATGATTCAACTGCTAATGAAAGAGTATCACACCAGAACCAAATGATGACTCAGTTGTCCTTATAATCACTTCAAATTATTATTTGCCTGATGTCAATATAGAAAACAAAATTGTATTTAAAATTTGAACAAGATTTCCTCCTATGCAATAATGGAATAAATATATGTTAATAGTGAAAAATGGAGAAAATTTGTTTTAAGAGTATGTCCTCTTGCATTCAGGGAAATTTCTTCCTTAATTTGAATAACACCCTCAAACAATTCTATTCAGGCAGTGGTCAATTATGTTTTTGACAATTAACATTAAATGAATACATTACATTACACACAGAGATTAGATAGAAAGATAGATAGATGATAGGTAGGTAGGTAGGTAGGTAGGTAGGTAGGTAGACGGACAGACAGACAAACAGACAGATAGATAGATACTACATGTACAGTTATTACAATTGCATGTTTAAAAAGAAATTAAATAAAATTAAAAGCCCAAATTTCTCATATAATTAAAGTAGTTTCATAAAGATTAAGTGTGATATATATTATATCACATAAATGTAATGAGCAATTAAGTTTAAAATGGGTGCTTATTCCAAGAGTCTGATGTCATGGAGAGTTGTATCCAAATGCTTATTTTGTCAGAAATAAAAATTAATGGGTACTGAGTGAAGTAAATACTTTAGCGAAATCAGCAAAGTCTGGAGTTAGGTTCATGCTCAATGATTGGCGAACAAAGCTACAGGAAAATGGGCAAGGAAATGATGTTTATAGCTTTAAAAATATCAACTGGCAGTCCTTAGAAGATTAAATGAAATGGACATAATTCTACTGTTGATGGACCAATCTATAAATGAAATCATGTGCCCAACTCCATTCTGCCCACAGCTGTTTGCCAGGAATCTTGACCTTCTTCTGGACTCTCGCTCCTCTAGGAACTCATCAGAGTCCGTACCCACCAGGCCAGGCCACCTGGCATGAAGACACATGTAATTTATCTGTGTTCCTCTTCGTAACTCCTCCCAACTCTGACCACCATGGAGCAGTTTGTACCAAATCCATCTTAAGGCTCAGAGAAGCCCACACATCCTATGCACTGACCAGGCAAGTCTACCTGACCCTGTCCTGTCTGTGTATTACCCAATTCCCAGACCTACACCTGAACTCACAAACAGAGCCTGGGCCAGCCTGATGAGCCCAATCTACACATTTTCTAACCTCCAGGTCAGGCCAGGTGGCACATCCTAGGTACCATTCCAGTGTTCTGGGTCTCTTATGAAAATAATATAAAGTATCAAGGCATCGTGAACCCTCCCCCAAAATCTACCAGTACTATCAGAAATGTTCTCCAATGAGAATTACATAGATGAAACCAGGATACAGAAACTAAAAGAAAAATCACAAACTTTAACAAAAATTTCAAGGAACTTAAGGAAGACACAAACAGTTCAGTGAAATTAACAATAATGAACTCAATATGAATACCTGAGGGATATGAAAGAAAATACAAGCATAGACTGAATGAAATAACTAAATTCATTGAAGAAAGAAACAGTGATGAGAGAACTCAAGCTAAAATGAGGTCATAATTGAAAAACTAAATAACTAGAAAAAATAAGAGAATATTAATTTATTTAGAGCACAGGAAAGGAACATGCTGCAAATGTGGGATACCATGAAAAAACAAAGTCTTCAAATAATAGGCATAGTTGAGGTAGAATAATCACAGGTAAATGGCAAAGACCACATTCAACAAGATCATAGAAGAAAACTTTCATAAACTAAGGAAAAGAATATCATAGATGAGCAAAAGGCACACAAAACCCCAAACCAGACAAGACTCACACAGAGAACCCCAACAACCAGACAAAACCAGAAAAGACACTGTGGCAAATCTTATCTGCATCACTAAATATATAAAAAAAGAAATATTCTCAAAAATAGGAAAGAAAAAACACATCAAACATAAAGAAAAACCCACTAGAATAACAGCTAACTCCTCAATAGAAACTTTGAAACCCAGAGTAACATGAAGCAATGTATTATGAATTCTAAAAACCACAACTGTCAACCAAGATTACTGTACCCAGCAAAACTATGTACCATGTTGAAGGAAAATGAAAAACTTTCCATGATCCCAATGGGCTAAAACAATTCATCCCCATCACAGCAATTCTAAATAAAATATAGGAAGAAGTACTTGAACTGAAGAGAAAAGGAATCATAACTTTGAGACTGTAGGAACTCCTCTAATTACTGAAAAGTATGACTAAACACAACAAAAAAAGAAACACATACCTTTCTATAATAACTTCAAATATTAATGGCCTTAGCTCTCCAATCAAAAGACAAAGTCTGCTTGAATGGATTAAGGAAAGAAACTTCACCCTTCTGTTGTCTCCGAGAAATTCATCTTTAAAGAAAGACCTTACCACAAAGTGAAAAAGGATGGAAAAAGGGATTCCAGTAAAATGGGACCAGGAAACAAACAGGTGTTGCTGTCCTAACATCTGACGAAACAGACCTCAAACTAAACCTTATTAGAGCAGATAAACAAGGATACTTCATTCTCCTTAAGAGAACAATTTATCGAGAACACATTGTAATCCTAAATATATATGCACCCAGCTGGGGTGAACACAATTTCATTAAAAAAAAATTTACTCCTGGAAGAAAAAGAAACAGACTTAACATCAAATCATTAACAGTAGATAATTTTAATATCACACCTTCTTCAATATATAGGTCACCTGGACAAAAAAATAAACAGAGAAACATCAGGATTAAGTGATGAAATGGACCAAACAGATATCTACAAAATGTTTCACCCAAACACCAAGGAATATATATTCTAATCATTAGGTCATGGGAGTTTCTATAATAGAGACTACATTCTGGGACACAAAACAAATCTTTAAAAACTCAGAAAATTTGAAAAAACTCCCTCTATCCTATATGGTCATAATACAATAAAACTTAAAGTAGACAGCGAACAAATCTCTAGTAAGTCCGCAAACTCAAAGTGATTAAAATTTTGTTTTTGAATAATGAATGGGTCAAAAAGAAATCAAAATAAAAAAAATAAAAATAAAATAAAATAAAAAATTCCTGACTTTAAATGAAATGAAAACACTATGCTATAAAACTTCTGGGGCACAATAAAAGGAGTCTCAGTATGAAAATTTATAGCTCCAAGTGCCTACATTAAAATATAAGAAAGATCAAAAAATAAATGACTCAACAAAGCAACCCAAAAATCTGGAAAAACAACAAACCAATCCCAAATCCAGTACACAGCAAGAAATAAAAATCAGAGCCCAAATTAAAGAAATAGAAACAAATAAAATAATTCAATAACTCAATGGTTCTAAGGACAGATTCTATAAGAAAGTAAACAAGATGTTTAGTCTAACTAACTAAAAGAAAGAAAGAGATGATCCAAATAGACACATTTAGAAATAAAAAGGGAGACAGCAGACACCAAAGAAATTCAGAATATTATACGAGATTTTAAAAACAACTTGTACCCCATTAAGTTTGAACCTAAAGATATGGAAAAATTTGCAGATTCATCCAAACCAGCACAGTTAAAACAAGAAGAGATGAACAACCTAAATACAACATCTGAGGAGAGTAAAGTAGTAATATAAAGGCTTCTGACTTTAAAAGGCAAAATTCTATCAAATATTCAAAGAATATTTGATCTACAGACGATACTTCTTAAATATTTTTTTAAAAAAACAGAAACAGAAGGAGCATTTCTACAAAGCCAGTATCACTCTAATACCAAAACCAGGTAGACACAATGAAAAACAGAAAACTATAGTTCAATAATCCTGATGAACATGACTCAAAAATCTTTAGCAACACCCTCGGAAACCAAATACAGCTATATATCAAAAACATCATTAACCATTACCAAGGTTACCTTATCCCAAAGATATAGGGTTAAAACAACATACACAAGAGAAGGAATGTGATAAATCATGTAAAAAGACAAAGACAAAAATTACATGAGAATTTCAGTAGATGCAGGGCTCTTAGACACATTCCAATTAACAATAGACTAGAAGAAAATTAAATAACTAGAAAGAAACACAATGAATAAGATAAAAAGACCATTATAACGAAAGCTTTAAATCTCTAAAGATATTGAGAAGGACATTATAAAATGCAAAGACCTTCCATGCTCATGAACTGATAGAATTTCAAGTCATATTAAGAACCATAACAGTAAAAACAGTATGATACTAACACAAAAAAGGACATATATACCAATAGAAATAAAATGGAAGACCCAAGTATGAGTACATATGATTAGATCCATCTGATAGTTGACAAAATGCCCTAAAAAAATACACTGCCAGGGGAACCACGCTCAACAAATGGTGTTGGAACAACTTGATGTTCATATAGAGAAAAGTGAAATTTGACCTGTATCTATCACCTTGCACATAAGCCACTTCTAAATGGATCAAAACTTAAATGTGAGACCCACAACCCTGAAACCTCTGGAAGAAACATAGACAGTACACTACAGGATGTGGATGTAAGATAAAAACCCCTGAGTATGACTCCAATTGGGCAGGAATTAGGGCCAACAATTGTCAAAGTGGGACCTCATCAAACAAAAATGTTTTGTCACACCGAAAGAAATAATCAACTGAGAGAAGAGGAAACAAACCCGTAGAATCTTTGCCAGCTATACATTTCCTGTTAATATCCAGAATATACAAAGAGCTCAAAAATCTGAGTCAAATAATGGACTATGAACAGAGAGATCTCAGGAAAAAAAAAACTAAAAATGGCTAGGAAGTATCTAAAAAGTGTTCATCCTTAGAAATCAGAGAAATGCAAGTTAAAAAGACTTGAGATTTTATCTCACCCCAGTCAGAATGGCAGGTAATGGATAGAACTAGAAAATCTTTTTGATTTTGATTTTTGATTTGAATGAGGTAAGCCAGACTGGTGATGTAGAAGGGTTTTCTATCTATCTCTTGTTTTCATTGGTTAATTAATAAAGAAAACTGCTTGGCCTGATAGGTCAGAACATAGGTAGGCGGGGAAGACAGAACAGAATGCTGGGAAGAAGGGAAGTGAGTTAGACGCTATAGCTCTCCTCTCCAAGATGGACACAGGTTAAGATCCTTCCCGGTAAGCCACCACCTCGTGGTGCTACACAAATTATTAGAAATGGATTAATCAAGATGTGAGAGTTAGCCAATAAGAGGCTGAAACTAATGGGCCAAGTAGTGTTTAAAATGAATGTAGTTTCCATGTAATTATTTTGGGTAAAGCTAGCTGGGAGCCGGGCCACAGCCCGCCACTTCTATCACTACAACTCAGAAAGGCAAATGCTGCATATTTCTCTCATCTGTGGTTCCATAGTGTCACATGTTAGTTTTTTAACCTGGAGAAATCAAAGAAACTCAGACGTCAAAAGGTACCATGGGAAGAGAGAAAAAACACTAGAGCTGAAACAGCGGGACAAACACAATGCTAAGAAGAAAATAGGAAAACCAAAGGGTGATGTATTTGAGTTAAGGTGGTCAATACAGAAGTGGGAAAGAGGAAGAAAAAATACAATAAAGATGTCTAGAAAAGTCATAAATAATAATACTACTCTTTATTTATCCCAAATTACATATAATGCCTATAATGATATGTACGTATGTATGTATAGATAGATAGATGATAGATAGAAAGATGATAGATAGATAGATAGATAGATAGATAGATAGATAGATAGATAGATAGATAGATAGATAGATAGATAGATATAGGTAGATAGATGTACAGTTTAAATGAAGTTAAAAAACTTGGGCTGAAAATGCTCCTCAATTGCCATAGACTGTCTAATGAAAACTCATAAGAAATCCTCTCTTGAGTTGTTGGTCAATACAATTTTGCCCTTGGTTGCCTCCCAGAGGTTGAAGGTAAGTTATTGATGCTGATGAAACTACACACATAGGACCCAGAACTTTGAGGATCCAACCTGAGTCTGACCAGAAAACCACTTCCCTGGAGACTACCTTTCATAGTCCAGGACAGTGCTGAGTAAGCTGCCAATGGCAGAAAGTATCATTAGTCCTACCCAGCTCTAAAATTTATGTGCCACAACAACCTATAGGATGAGTTTTTCTCAAATGTGCAATAATGGCACTTATACATTGACAGTAACCAATAGTTGTCTAATGGGACTTAAGATCTATTCAACAAAAGGGAAACCACAGCTGGTCCTGAAAACTAGTCAGCTACCCAGGGTTACTGAGCATGAATATTCAGAAGAGACCCCCACTACCACCAATTTACTAAACCAGCATATTTTCCAACTACATGCTAAACACTTTCCATATACACATCAACAAGAGTAACTCTGAAGCCTCACCAAAGAAGCTTCTCTTTGCAAAAGACAAAGACCATTATAACTTGTCACAATGCAGAGAACAACTTATCTTTGCCCAGCATAACTCATATACATAAAGCTCAGGAAACATTGCAGAAGAAGGGGCAGAAGAATTGTAATAGCCAGAGGACTAAGAAATCTAATGTGCAATTGTCTCCTAGAATAGCAGGAAAGCTTCACCTAGGATGCTTGTTTAGCTGTCTCACTCAGACTTGAACAAGGACAACAATAGACATGCTGACATAGAGCATGAAATCTCTCAGAAGGCTCCCACCCCCAAACAAAGTTCTCCGGGTAACTAAGGAATGCTGAAAGTAGAAATATATTCCCTTAAGGATGAGCCCCCTAATTGCTTATCCAATTCCAAGTGATGATCCCCCAAATCACGAACATGCCAACAACACTAAGTGGACCCAGGAGATTGTATTTATATATTCTTGTGTGTGTATGTGCATGTGCATGTGCTTGTGTGTGTGTGTGTGTGTGTGTGTGTGTGTGTGTGTGTAACAATAACAATTAAAGAAGAGGAAGCCAGGAATTTGAGAGGGAGTGGAAAAGATATATAGGATATATAGGAAGACTGGGAAGAAGGGAAAAGAACTAAGGGAAATGGTACATTTTAATAAATAAAAACTATAAAAATTAAAAATGAAGTCATGATAAAAAATACTAATTAGTTCTGGTGCCAGTAAACAGTACAAAAGAAAGCTAACTTACTTCAAAGATATGCATGTATCATAATATATCTCTGATTTATCTTTCAAAGTTAGTAGCAATGAGAAAATAATGTCTAACATTGAAAATATTAAGTATTTGTACAAATTTTCATGGCCAATTTCTAGGAAAAATGTGAAATCATTTTAATTTTGTTTAAAATATCATTGTCTTTGACTTTAAATAATGAAATAATGAAAATACAATAAAATAGGAGGCGGTTTTTAAAAAGTGGGCGAATAAAACCTTAAGATTACAAAATCGTTCATGTTCTGAATACTAACTATTGAAAAGGCAAAGTTGAAGATGGGTGACCTAAATGTAAGAGGAATGATAATCTACTAAAGTAAGGCAAAAAAAACTCCTTATATATATATATATATTAACAATGTTTTCATTTAAGAGGTATCAGAGACAGATAATATACAAAAGGTAGATGCCAGATATAGTTGTATAATTGATAGATAAATGATAGATAGGTAGGTGTAGGTATCTATATTAGAACGTGTGTTTGTGTATGTGTGTGTGTGTGGAGAGAGAGCAGGAATCCAAAAGAGAACTTAGCACTTAAGCATGACATATAGTTCAGTTTACATGAACTATATGATGAAAATTCTCCATCTCAGAGCAAAGAGATTTTTAGCATTCTTTTTCTTAGCTTTCAAAAAGAAAAGAGTAAGTGAACAACTGGAGAACTAAAACCAAAAATTGATTTATTCACAGAAAATAATGAATTTTGAGCCTAAGGAAGCTCAAAATAGACTATTCAATAAAGTGAATTTGATGAGTCCCTAAGGATAATTTTTGCTAAACCAGTGAAGAGAGACAAGTCACACTCAGTGAATTACCAACTTGAATAAATAAAACCTGACCAAGAAGGGTTGCTGCTATTTGTACATACAGAGATATTTGTACTTTTCTGGTATAAATTTGTGGCACAAAACATCAGCCAATAAATTAATAGCTACCTGGAATCTTCCCATGATTCTGTTTAATCAGGCGTCCCTGTAACCATACAAATGTCATCTGCACCTTAGAGGCCACTGACATAAAATTTTATCTACAGACCGTAAATTCTAACTCTCTGCTAGACCTTTCTAAACAAAAGCTTCCCAAATGTACCCCACTCACTATTTCTACTTCCAGTCTCACTCTTGTTTTCATACTTACAAACTGAGTCAATAGGATTAACAGTCACCTGGTGGTCACAGCCAAAACTACACAACTGGTAAGTGATATAGTCAATGTTAAATGACAGACAATAGAAAACAAAAATATATCAATAAAGAAACAGGGCTAGCTAATGGCATATTAGATGAGCCAGAGAATTTGCTTGAGAAAGGATTCTAAAACAATTCATTATTCACAGAATAATCAGTTTTTAGTGTTAATTTCTGTAGCAATCATCTAGATTAGAACCATTTTTCTGTATGTAGCATTATGGGATTTTAAGTACAGTATTTATTTTAGAGACCTCCCTTGAAAACAGGCAAAATGTTAAAAATGATGTGATTAACTACACTAACTCCAGTATGATTAAAAAATTCCGCAACACTTTACAAGAATCAGGTCATTCTGTTCAGAAGATGACTAAATCACTTCTAAAGTAAACAAAGCATAGCATTTGTGTAGTTTTACTGATAATACGTTAAAAAGTACTCTGAATGATTTAATCGATTCTGTTTCCTTGTTTGGATTGATATGTTTCAAGAGGCATAGGTTTCCACTGTATACATTAGACAAGAGGTAATGTTTATTTGATTTGAGAATAAGTGCAGAATGTTTGCATTAGGATTAACTACGTGAGAGAACTACCCTGAGAAGCTATCAAGTCTTCAGGCAGGACCACCACATGACCAGACCCACTTGCAAGGGTCCTTAGTCTTAAGCTTGTAATAAAATGTTTTCTAGGAGTTTGGTGTGAGCTGATATGTGGCATTTTTCCTGTGAGCTTTCACAGACTCTTAATACTCTGCTCTTCTGAGTACTTTATGTAACTCTTGAAACAGCATCATGGTCCATGGCTTCTTTGTAAACCTTATCAATCTAAAGTCATTCTATCTTCAAGGGTGGCTGGTTTAAAACTTGGTTAATGCCTTTTCTTCCTTCCTCTACTGCTCAAACTTAAAAAAAAATATCACTGAGCATGGTCAATGTGACACTGTCAATATCTTCTATAAGATTAATGGTCAACCTTCTTGTCGAAGGAACTGAGACAGGGCAAACTCCACAAACAGTCTGGAAGCAATGGGCCTACAAACAGGCCCATTGAACAAGGAAGTTGGTTTTCCAGAAGCAAGCATGCTAATTTGTTTAGAAAGTAATTAGTGGACTCCTATTTTGTGATAGACACTATTCTATACTCTCCCTAGGATTATATATGGGACAGAGAGCCCTGAAAAGTCATAAGGAAGGAATCTTAGTTTATTTCCTCCCCCTCCTTCCCCTTTCTCCCTCTCTCTCTTTATTCCTTCCTTTTATCTTTATCTTTCTCTCTCTCCTCCCCCTTCGTTTTTATGTTTCTGCAGGGTCCCTAGATAACTCAGACTGAGTTGGAATTCTGGATTTCCTAGCCTCAGCCTCCTGAGGAATGGGATTACGTGAATGCACCACCACGTACAATATAGAAGGCCTTGAAACAGAAAAACGTGGCGTAAAATAGTAAAATAACTAGACAAGGATTTTAATTCTCCAATGTCTTATGCCTTTTCAGACTTCCAGTATTTTTAGGAGATGCGTTAAAAACTCCAATTTGACAAACCTCTATCATTGCTCTTTCTTAAACCTGCCTCCACCAGGGAGCCCTTGTTCCATCATTTATTATGAAAGCCTGGCCCTATTATGTCATTTATTATTTATATTTGGATAGTTTTACATTTTACCTGGCATTTCAAGCCCCCCAAATATCAAGGGTTCTGTTTATATTGCCCTTCCCTTTCCTTCAGTCCCGCCTTTTAGCCAGCTCCTATGAGGCTTTTCCTCTCTGCTTGATTATTACCTACTGAAAGGTCAAGTCTCACAGAAAACTAGCTACTTTCTTATTATCAAAATATGAACTAGCTTCAAAACCATCCACCACATTTTTCACAGGGATGCTTGCCAAGGACCAACTCTGCAAAGGGAAATATCAGCCTATATTACAATAAGCAAATGTAATAAATGTGTTGGGGGAACTGGTGAAAAGGCTCCTAGTTTTTGCTCCATGTGTTTTATTCATCTATGGCTATAGAAGCACATTTGTTACTTTGTGGTCAAGAAGAGAAGATAAATAGAGTGGGCCCCGAGGGAAAAGGACTTTGATGATTCCGGTTGCTGGAACCTTCTGCCAGAGTAATTATAAACTTGAACAATCAGGGCATGGCTGGGCTTTCTGTTTTCCAGTTTCCTCAGAAATTGTTTACTATTCTACTCAAAGTTTAGAAAAGCCCTCTCTCGATGCAAAGTGCTACATTAAATTAAAAACATTTCAGTCAAATTCAGAAACCTCTTAGCTGAAATATATACATATGTATTATATATATATACATATATATATCTTTGAAAAGCTAATATTTGCAAGGAAAAGGGAGACTTAGAGGTTATTTTTCTCCATTTTCATATTCAGAGACTATAACATTTGCCAAACTAAATATTTTGTGAGTATCTTTAACAAAGTAGCATAAAACTACCATTATTCTTCAATGAAACTTTATTTGAAAGCTTCGTTTTTATGTACCATTTAATTTAGTATAATGTAGTGCCATATATAATCCTCTCCTATTGCTTCTGTTTCTATACATACCAGGTAACCTGGCAACTACATTTTAAGAAGGTGAATGAATTCCACCTTTTGAGAATCTTGGGTTCTAGGAGATTTGTTACTTTGAAGTAACCCCAATAAATGAAGACTTTAAAAAAATAGCAAAGGTTATTTGAAATTAGATTTCTAATTTACCATAATACTGCTAGTGAAACTCATTGGCTCACCCTTTGTGCCTAGCAAAGTACGGGACTTATGGTGCCTGTTAAGAGAACCACATACATCGTTATCAGTAAACAAGTTTTTACTAAGTTGAGAAGTGCTAGGATTAGTAAAGGTTTAAATTTATTTTTCATAGATGAAAATAGATTCTTGCAGGAATGTAGACATCAACTTTATGCTTGTATGTAGACTAACCAAGGTCCTTCGCAGCATGAAGCATGCAGTTAAATCTCTGGTCATTACACACTTTCTAGTTAAGGAGAATAAACTAAAATCAAAGTAGATTGATATCAACTGTACATTTGTAATATTTTTCTGAAAAGTTTTATGTGTACATGTGACTGGATAGTTCAGATATCAGTCCACCAGACAATTAAGGAAAATATAAACACACCCTGATTCTCTGACAGTCTGCCCTGTTCCTATTTTCTAGAACTATTCTGGGCTGCATGATTCACATCCAAATACTAAAGAAAGAACTATATGCTGAATTCACCTGGTTGACCATTCCTTGGGGAAGTTAGCCTGTAAGATATGTCATTTCGTTTGGGCTACACTTTGTTGACTTAGCCGTTTCAGAGCTTTATGACTGCCAGCTTGACTTTAATTTGAATGGAATCTTTCAACACATGAAGGCAGATCATAGTTATTTTTAAATGAATTACTGAGTGATTCACTGGTGAAGCATTCTGGGGATGCTAGAGACATCACTAGTGATTTAATATACCAAATGAAGGTATATGCAGCTGGAAAATTTATTGTGATGACTTGACTTGCAACACATGACCCAATTATCCTCCAAGCACAACTGTCACTCTCATTTTGTCTTACCTCCAGCCGTGGACATCCTGGAGGTGTCCTGATGAGAGCTGGATTTATTGCGGTTTGGATTTTTCCGTTTGCTGGCTGCTCGCACAGATCGAAGAAGTACCTCGCTTGCCTTGAAGAAGGCCACCATGAATGGCTGTTTTGACTGAGGTCCATGTCTTCCCACAAGACCAGCAGATTTTACGTTAATGCTGCGTCCTAGGACATAATATATAAATGTTTGGTTTGTGAGAAAGAAATAAAGAATTGTGGATGAGTTCTGCAGTAAAGGAGAAAAAGAGAAAAATAGTTAAGCACTATCAGAATGTTTTCTTTATAGATCAAGATTCTTATAAACCTTGATATTTATGATTAAAGATAAATATCCAGGCATATTTGTTTAATTGTCTTATTATTCTACCACAGTGTAGAGCACATGGAAGTACACTAGGTTACATCCCATATCTGCTCTCATTCACTTATACTTTCTCAGACAGCAAGAAATAGATTTGCTTAACCATCAGACATGAAATATCCACATGAAATATAGGTTTCAAAGCCAACTTGGAGTTTTTCTGCAGTAGAAACCCAATATGTAGCCAGAAGTTTCTTTTCTGCCTGGTTCTGCAGCCATTTATGTAGAAGGCCGCAACCACACTCTCCACCATAGATGGCGCTGCACTGCCAGGTGAGCTAGAAAGCTCACACGTGTTGGTATTTTTCCACTACTGTCCCCGCCTACTCCCGAGGCATTCACCTGGGATTATGGACAATTGACCAATCCAAGAGTGACACGTCCGAAGCAGGGTCTGTTTCCTATATAAGGGATGGGTTCCATCTTATCTGGGTCCCCGGCCATGTGGGCTTATGCTCTAGCTCCCAAGAGGATTAAAGCCATTCCTGCAGAAGGATCCTAGTGTTGCGCGTGGTTCTTGCTGGCGAGACGGAAGCGCGGGACAACTGGTGCCGAAACCCGGGAAGAAGAAAAACTTTACACCGCCGGAGACCCCTTGGACACAAGGAGGATTCAAAACTACAGACATGCATACTCAGAGAGGTACGCTCTAAAGTCCAGAGAGCATATCAGAAACTGAGCAGCAGTGGGAGGTTGTGTGCGCGCACTCAGATAAGTTAAAAAGGACCCCCCAGTGATTTTAAGAAAGTAAAAATGGGGGAGAAGGCTGATTTACAAGGTCAAAAGCTTTATGTTATGTTGTTCATGTTGTCTTTTGTATACTGGATAGGAGAAAGATATTTAAACTTAGAAACTGCTAAGGATATGATGTTTTGGGAAAGAGGTTGTGTTTTCGTCTCCACAGAAAAGAAGAGCCTAAGGGTGTACTTGGGATTTATGTGGTTTGAATCACCGAGACCTCCTGAAATGTTGTAGTGTATACCCCTGAAATTCAGCGGCCCAATAACAACAGGAAGCAGCCAGAGACTAACGACGCCCAAATTCCCTAAAAGATTAAATGAGGTCCTTGCAGAGCAGCAAGCCTGCTTCTCTGAGTTCTGCTTTGCTCCGTACACCGGTTTGGGCTCGGAGTGGGTGCAGCTGGGGCTGGAGGGCGGCTGGAGCGGAGCTTTGCTCTGTGGCTATGGTGGGGAGCACGTTGCGCAGGCTCAATTGGTGCGGCTCGGTTGGTGCCTGGCCTGGAGGATGTCACAGCGGTGCCACAGGCAGCTGGGCCAAAAGGCTTACAATGTACCTAAAACTGTGCTGGTCTCTGAGGGTAAAATGGCTTTGATTCCATTTGGCTATGCTAAACTATGCTGACTTCAGGCAGGGCTGGTCGTATTTATCATAATAAAAGCGCAATTAAGGTTTAGACGCAGTAAACAGGCAGTACCGTATTACATCTACATAGTGCGACTTAAGTTTTTAAGAACTGCTTAGCATTTTAAGAACTCAAGTCCTCCTAAAAGATTGCTGTGTATACGCTTGGCTTGTCTGGTGTTTCAGGATCCGCAGGGAGGTGGATGCGAAGGGCCCTTGGATTTTGGGGTGATTGGGTCGTTGGCTGGATCTGTGAAAGTTTACAGCCGCTTTTGCTGTGGCACAGGTGTTGAGAGTTTGCTAGTAGGGAAGCGGCCCTGGTCGCCGCCTCTCCCATCGGCCCCTTGAGCCGCAGGCTCTGGCACGGACCTTGAGATATTGCCGGCCTGTGCCGCCTCGGTCTGAGTGTCGGCTCCCACCACACTCCGCCACCAACACAGCCTCAGAGAACTAGGCTAGCCCCGCGGGGAAGGCAGGGGCGCCTGGGGGTGGAGCCGCCACTTCCTGGCCTGGGACACGGGGATCCGCACAGCGAGCAGGCCCAGGGCCGCACACAACACTTGGATGGCGGGCGGGCTCTGGAGCCCGAGGCCACCTTACCGGCAAGGAATACGGGAGCCAATAAATCTTAAACCTTATATCAACAAACAGGGCCTGGGTTTTTCCTAGGCGCCACTGGGACAGCACGGCCTATATCATAAAAAACAGAGACCCTCAATCAGTTATCTACCACAGTGGCTACAGCCCTGGATCAACAGGCTACCATAGATACATCTATTAGAGGTAAAATAAAGAACAGGTGGATATCTTATGGCAGCTGCCCAATTGGGCTATAAATGGAAAACTCCAGCCTTATGTGTGACCAGTGTACCATATGAAAACTTTATAAAAGTGGCTAACTTGTCCCGAGAATTGTCTTTGTATCTTGCAGGAGAATTTTGATGATTTGCTGTCCTCCTTGAGATGGTCCATCATGACAATCAACTCCACGCGAGTGGACATAAGCCTGGCCAAAGGATTCCAGTCCTGGATTGTGTCCTTCATCTCCTACTTCAAAGAATGGGTGGGGGTTGGAATGTTTGGAACAGTCCTATGCTATGGAATAGTGTTTCTCCTCTGGATGGTCTGCTGACTCTAATCCCAAAGTCTTAGGGACAAAGTGGTTTTTGTACAGCGCTGGCTGCCCTGGAACAGGGAGCTTCTACTGATATGTGGTTATCTATGTTAAAGCAGTAAGGTTTAAGCCAACCAGCTCCTGCACCCCTAGGACAATGGTCCATTGCATAGGGTGGAGTGCTTGGCTTAGCTAGCCCTGAAGGTTGTGGAGCTAAAGAGCATCGCACAGAGAATGGCCCTCTCTGAGAGATAAGTCGCTCTGCATAAGGGTTTCCTGCCGTATATTCCCCTTTCCCAGAAAAATGGCAGAGGGCAGGCCGGATAGGTTCCAGGTGTCATGAACCTAGGGGCAGATTCCGTGTAAGCCCATTTTAATGTTTTCATTTTGGGAAGTGCAACCTCTATCTTTACCTTCCGAGGGAGTTGCCTTTCTGCAAAGAAGTAAAATTAGGGGGAGATGTAGAAGGCCGCAACCACACTCTCCACCATAGATGGCGCTGCACTGCCAGGTGAGCTAGAAAGCTCACACGTGTTGGTATTTTTCCACTACTGTCCCCGCCTACTCCCGAGGCATTCACCTGGGATTATGGACAATTGACCAATCCAAGAGTGACACGTCCGAAGCAGGGTCTGTTTCCTATATAAGGGATGGGTTCCATCATATCTGGGTCTCAGCCATGTGGCTTATGCTCTAGCTCCCAAGAGACATAAAGCTTTTCTGCAGAAGAATCCTGTGTCCCGCGTGGTTCTTGCAGGCGAGAGGAAGCGTGGGACACATTTAGTCCCAAATAAACACAGAGAGTCTTGTATTAATTACAAACTGTTTTGGCCTCTTAGCTCAATTTTATCACTAATGAGCTCTTACAACTTGAATTAACCCATAATTCTTATCTATGTTTAGCCACGTAGCTTGGTACCTTTTCTCAGTAAGGCATTCTTATCTTGCTTCCTGTGTCTGGCTGATGGCACATCTCTGCCTTTTCTCTTCCCAGAATTCTCTAGTTTGGTTGCCCTACCTATACTTCCTTCCTGGCTACTGACCAATCAGCATATAAGTAAACCAATATGAGTGACAAATCTTTACAGTGTGTAAGAGCATTATCCCACAGTATTTCCTTCTTTTTTTTCTTTTCAAAGCAAGAACCCTGAATCTAATCTGCTTTGTTTAACATTTTTCCTGACCATTATTCATAACAACTTGTAATCAATATGTAAACAAAGTCATACATCCATAATTCATTTTGGGGAGAGGGATGCTGGTGCAGTTTTCCAGGTTACTTTCTGCTTATTGGGAGCACTGATAATCTTTGAGGGACCCTAAGAAAAATCAGGATTATGGTCAAATCCTGACTGGAGTATTTTGTGAGGCTGGATCATCTCAGCCAGAAGCCTTGAATCTATTTTGAATGCAGAACTTGGAAGAAACTACAACAGAGGCACTCTGAGACATTGAATCATCTCAGCCATCCACTCCTATTAGAGATTTTTCAGGGTGTCTTTCTCAATCGAACCTGATGTTTTTTTAACCCAGAATGAATTCACAGCCTCTCATTTCCTGTGGAAATAAAAGCAGAAACTCTTTCCCAAAGTAACATTTCTTTTGAGTTAAATTTTGAAGTCAAGATATTTTTTAATTATATAGGTTGGCTTAATCTAGCAGCATTAATAGTCAAATGTCTTTTAGCAGCTGTTGTTCCTTCCTTGGCAGTCAAACAATGCAAAAACAACACAATAACATACAGTATCCAGACTCTCTGTGTATTTTCCATCTTTAGGGACTTTTTTTTACTCTATTTCCTTTACTTTTATTTTTTAATTTTTTTTTTTTTTTTTGCTTTTTGAGACAGAATTTCTCTGTGTATCTTTGGTTATCCTGGAACTCTGTAGACCAGGCTGGCCTTGAATTTACAGAGATCCACCTGCCTCTGATTCCCAAGTACTGGGATTAAAGATATGCAGCACCATGCCCAGCTACTCTATTTCTTTTTTAAAGGACTGTCTCTATTTTTTCTTTTCTCTCCCAAGCCTATGTATATTTTTAAACACACTGTAAACCAGTTAGAGGTTTTTTTCCCATCTGAATCTCTATCTTTTTCTGAGTGTATGAGTCTATAATCTACTAAGCAGCATGGTTAGGATTAAAGCTGTGGCTTTGGCGATCGGTTCCACCCCATTCCTTAGCTTTCTAAGAGTCTAGCTTCATGGCAGAGGTACTAGTGGGAACCATGTTTATTGCTCCAACTCTTTGGAGTTTCAAGGTTCATGCTACCACCAAGAAGCCTGCCATTGGTTGCTCAAAAACACCATTTAAATGTTTGGTGACAGAGCCTCTTAAAAGAGCTGCAAGATTTTTACCACTAACATTGAGTCAGGAGACCTCTCTTAAAGGAGACACGCCTCTGCTTGCAGCTAGCATAAAGAGCCTACCCAAGACAATGCTGCTAACAGGAAATCATACTTGACTTTGTTCTTTTGTATCTCAAATTCATTTCCAAGTTCTCTCAGGTTTTATGTGGATGCAGTTGCCAAATGTTAGGCACCATTTGTAGATGGAAGTTTATGTCCCATCTGGTCCTGCAGCTGTTCAATTCCAAATAAACACACTGAGGCTTATATTAAGTACAAAATGTTTGGCCTTTTAGCTCAGGGTTATTACTAATTAGCTCTTACAACTTAAATTAACCCACAATTCTTATCTATGATTAGCCATGTGGCTTGGTACCTTTTCTTAGCAAGGCATTCTCATCTTGCTTCTTCTATATCTTGTTGATAACTGTATCTTTGCCTTTCCTCTCCCAGAATTCTTCTAGTCTGTTTGCCCTACCTATACTTCCTGTCTGGCTACTGACCAATCAGTGTTTTATTAAACCAATATGAGTGACAGATCTTTACAGTGTACAAGAGCATTAACCCACAATACATAATTTTTCTATAATTGATAAAAATTGAATGCCTGAAGGGTAACTCTACTTTTTCCAAACAGTTTCAGCCTTTCTCCTATTAAGTCAATACCGACAGCCTTTCCCCCATTTACTTCTGGCCATGTCAGTAAGCTTTAAAATGTTGTTTGCTCTATTTAACATTCTTCGTTTCATCCTGAGAGATTTTCCTGGGAATGCAGGTCTGTCATGAATTCCATGCTCATTGAAAAACATTATGAAACAAACAATTTCCCAAATTCCTCTCCCCATGATTTTCCACAAACTGAAAGTTGACTGAGAAGATTTCAGGAGACTCAAGTGGAGTCTGGTAGGTCTGCAAAAAGAGAAGGAAGTTCTAAGTGAGCTCATAAACTCACATTTGAAGTGTATTTAGTTTACGTCTTAGACCCATCTTAATCTGTACATGTGGTTGTACAACAAAGGAAGAGAAAGAAACCAGAGTATGTTTTAAGTCAGAGTTCCTGGGCTCTTGAAACTTAGGTGTCTTAAAGTGCCTTTCCCATGGATGGAGTAGCAATATTTATAATCATACCAATATGTTTGGAGTGCTTTCTATGAATAAGTTATATAACTTTCTGGGTGCTTCATCTACATTACTTAATATGATTCCATAAACACTATAGTAATTATTCACTATTGTGCTACCAATTTAAAGTAATTGTCACTTTAAATTATATGTTTATATAATACGTAATTAAATACATATACTATACAAGGACCTATTATATATTATGTACATAAAAAAACCATTGGTTGCTTTCTAGTTCCATGGAAATCATTCATAGGGGGCAAGCTATTTAGTCTTATGCTGTAACTTTACTTAGAAATTACTCAGGCTTATTGAAACTACTTTCTAGATATGAAGTTACAGATCCTGTAAGAGTAATATATAACATGGTTTGAAATATGTGCATGATTGACTCTGGCTTACCCCCTGAGAAATGTGCATGTTTTCTTAAAATATTTATTCAGCAAAGACTATGGAGCAACTTCAGTTCACTACAAGACCTAACCAACCATAGAAGAAAGAAAGGGAAACAAGTCCCTAAAATGGCATCAATGGCGTTTAACCAAATAAGCCCTTGTTCTTAACAAAGTGTATTTTGGCAGCAAAAACAGTTTTGTATGCACATGAATTGTGCCGAGAGACTTCTCTACCATCAGAAAACGAGAGTGCGTTGTAAGAGTTCATGCAGCTGTTGTGAGAGAGACAGAGGTCCTTCACATATGGCAATGCTAGTTTTTAAAACAAAGTTCACACCAATCCAAGCTGCATGGGTGTCTTCAACAATGGTCCTCTAACAGAGAAAAGTTGTCTACAAGAAGGAAAATGGACATCTGCCTCACAAGCACTTCTGCGTTCAGTCCTACCAGGAAAAGGACTTACAAATAACCCAAGCAGTAAACCTTAAACAAATAAGCATACACGTTTCCCTTTCAAATGCAAACTTATGGTGGCTCTGTGCCAGAGTGTATATACTTCTTAGAAAAACTTTATCATTGGCATAAATGAAAGAGGCAGTTTGATTTGTGGTTAGAGCAGTTTCCATTTTACTTCCACTGTAACAAATGTATTAATTCAGCTCAGACTTCCTCCTTCTGGCAGCCCTTGTGCTGTAAAAAGAGAAATTAGGAGTTCCAGCCAAATACCATACCTTGAACTGACCCACTTCAATACATAAACACTTTTACAACGTGTTTATTCAGGTGTAGCCCTTGAAATCGGTTTAAGAGTTTCCAGCGACACAGAGCTCAGCAAAAGAAAAGAAAATGAGAACTGAGAAACTCAGCTGCTGTGGGATAGAAGAACTGGCAATCTGTTCTTCATTTTTTTGTCCTGTTTTGAAATATAACATAAAAAAGTATTTGTTGAAACTTTTACTTTGATATTTTAACGAAGTGTTAATTTAACAGTAGCTAGACTCTACTTGTATACATTGAGACTGCAGAGACCATTTTTAATATATGATCTTTCTGATTCTGAAATAGGTTACTGTAAGGACTTCACAGTGGTAAAATTGGTTTTTCTGTTCACTACGATACACATTGACTTTTAGCGCACAATAAGCACTTAACTCAAAGCTCCAAGTTTCCTGCAGTTTGCAACATTTCTTTTTTTTTAAATTTTTCCAAAGATTCTCAGTATCCTTATTTTTAGTTATAGAGTAATAACACTGTTCTATAGATTCACATTCTGAAACTTGTGAAGATGTGAACTACAAATAAGAGTTGTCTTGAGAGTTGCCAAGGAAAATATTGTGCAGAAAGCAGTAACCCTTCAAATCAACGTGACATCCTTTTCAAAATTACTTTAGCTATTACTGAATTTATTCTTGGCATTTCACTTCAGCAATGAAGTAACTATTAAGACTTTGTAAATTCATGGTTGCTCAGTTACTCTTTGTCTTAAACTACATTATAAAAGTGTTGTCTACTTTATCTACTTCTCTAGACAAAATATACCTACATTGATTATGAGGGTTAAACCTTTTGGATGACTGATCAGCTGTTTTCATTCAAAGTGCCCACAGACCCTTAAAATATTCTGCATGTAGAAAAGACCGTGAAACTCTTTTAAATATACTGAATAATTTTTCATTTTAAATGTATAAATGTGTCAGGTATTGGAAATATGAAATAGATGATGCCCTAAACCATTTTAAGAAAACTGCATTCATATATTATCAATATTCTTCAAAGCTGACCTTGTTTTTTAGTTATTTCCAAGTTAGAAAAATAGACACAATAACAAAAACAGAGTGAATATGTAATGGAAATTAAAACGGTATGTGATATTAAATGTGCATTAATATAAGAGTAGTAAAGATTTTATCCTGAATCCACACTTAAGCATTTTACGACTCACACATATCTTGGCATAGCTAGAACTTAATATTTAATTCCAGCAGGGATACATTTGAAAAAACTGGCAGCCTACAGTATGGGAAACTATTTTATCAACTACACATACAATAGAGTAATCATTGAATAAAAATAGTCAAAATACATAAAGAATTCAAAAAATTAGGTATCAAGGAAACAATAACCCAATTAAAATTGGGATAAAGATCTAAACAGAGAAAACTCAAAAGAATAAATTCAAATAATTGAGAAACAAATTTTCAACATCACATGAAATGCAAATCATAACTATTTGAGATTCCATCTTACACTTGACAGAATGGCTAAGATCAATGAATAAGCGACAGCTCATGCTTGGGAGGATGTGAAGTAAGGGGACCACTCATACATTACTGGTGGGAGTGCAAACTTGTACAGCCACAATGGAAATCAGTGTGGTGATTCCTCAGGAAGATGAGAATCATCTACCTTAAGATCCAGCTGTACTACTCTTGGGCATATACCCAAAGGACACTTCCTCCTACCACAGAGACACTTCTCAACCATGTTCATTGTTGCTCTATCCATAATAGCCAGAAATTAAAAATAAGCTAGATGCCCCTCACAAATGAATGGATACAGAACACAAGGTACATTTACACAATGGAGTATTAATCAGCCATTTTTTAAAAAAATAATGAAATCATGAAGTTTTTAGAACTAGAAAAACTCATCCTGAGTGAGATAGTCTAGAAACAGAAAGGCAGTTATGATGTGAACTCAGTCTGCTATGTCAATGGTAGCCAAGCTACAATCCATAAGACTACAGAGGTTCAGTATAGAGTAAGGGACTAGGGAAGACAGATAACTGTCTCTAGGATGGGGAGGATGGGGAGACTCACAGCCATACAGGACACACACACACACACACACACACACAGAGAGAGAGGGGGGGGGGAGAGAGAGGAGAGAGGGAGGGAGGGAGAGAGAGAGAGAAGAAGAAGAAGAAGAAGAAGAAGAAGAAGAAGAAGAAGAAGAAGAAGAAGAAGAAGAAGAAGAAGAAGAAGGAAGAAGAAGAAGAAGAAGAAGAAGAAGAAGAAGAAGAAGAAGAAGAAGAAGAAGAAGAAGAAGAAGAAGAAGAAGAAGAAGAAGAAGAAGAAGAGAGATCTTAGAAAACTCATCATCCCTAAAAGGATGTCTCCATCAAATCCCTCCCTCCAGAGTTCAGGGATCCTTACAGAAGAGGCATGCACACTAACTCACAGAGACTGAAGCAGCAAGCACAGGGCCAGCACGGTCTGTACCAAATAGGGTCCTCGTACTGAAAGTAGATGTGAGCATAAATCCCCACCCTTAACCCAGAAGTCATCTCTAATTGGTAACCTCTTGTAAATGAAAATTTAGTTTCCTCCAAGGAGACTCATTGGGGAAACAAACTTCTCGTAAGTGTCGGCTACGTGCCCAGCAAGAGATGGCCAACAGAAAATGAACTCAGCAGCATCTTTAGAGGCTTTTCATCTCATAATGTCATGTCGGAACTTTTCCTTGTTGTTGCTGTTCTTTTTAATTTCAACTGTTTTTCATTGTATTTATATGTTTTTCTTCTCTCTTTTTACCCTACAGTGTATATATGACTTCCAGTTTTGTGGGATTCCTGAGTGTGGAAATGAATGAGTCTCTGTTTCTCGTGCCTTTTCTTGAGCTCTCTCACTTCTGCTTGCTTGTTTTGTCCATTCCAATATTTTAGCTTTTGTTTTATTGTACATTGTGATTTTTTATCCCTTAGAAGTCTATTTGTTTCCTAACTAGAGACAGAAAGGAGGTGAATCTGAATAGGAGGGGAAGTAGGGGGGAATGGAGAAGAAAGCATATTTAGATATATTATGTGAGGGAAAAAAACCCTATTCCAACAAAAGAAAAGATGAGCTACTTTGAGCAAGGCACCAAGGATTATAAAGAAGTCGTGACTTTTGAAGTAGAGGTGTTTCTAGCTCTAATACAATCATTTCATCTCTAACTCTAGAAACAAAAAAAAAATTCAGAGAAAATATAGCAAGCCTTTTCAAACCAAGTTTCTGTAACATGTTGGGAGCCAGGGCTACTACAGAACTTGGTTTGCAGAGTCACACAGTGGTGAAAATGTATTCTCCCTGTGTGAATACTTCTCTAATGGGTCAGGATGGCCACAACAGAACAAGGTCTAAGCTAAGTCAGACCTGTATCAGCATCAGCAGAGACTTCTGAGAATGGGAGAAGTTCTCTGGATGGTTCCTAGACCAGCAACCAGAAGACGTTAGAGGTTCTGTACTAACGCAAGAAATAATGCAAGAGCAAACAGCTCCCTTGAAAAATGCCCGTGTCTTAATGCTTCGTATGGGGAAGGGGCAAGGATGCAGTGGGAGGATCACAGGAGGCAAAGATCTTTCTTTCGAGGAGTTGCTCAAGTTTAGATACGCATGTATTCTCCCACGCGAAGGAGGAGGAGGGTAGAGAAGGGAAGAGGGCTGAAGGCTCTTGGAAGGATATGGCAGCATTCCAGAGACCTCACGGATGACTGCTGGAAACAAAGGAATGCCATTTGTGGAGAATAAGCTCAGTTGAAGTTTAATGGAATACTTGAGTTCTGTACAATAATTAATAAAAAAAAGACGTATAAGGGACTAGAATTTGATATTGACGTTTGTATTGTCCTTTTGCCTGTAGAATTAAGAATATCCACTCAATCTTTGCATGCAAAAAAGCCATCCTTTTTTACCTTAAAATTGTTGTGAAAGTACCAAGCATTAAAAAGAAAAAAAGAGAGATTTTTTAGTGGATACCTGGGCAATTTCTCATTCTTTCACTGTATTAACTACAGTGTGGGTAAAAACAGGATTGAGGTGTCTTCTAAAGAAAGGATCATTGCTTTGAAACAGGAATCATTAGAAAAATAGATTAGACAGAACTCTGCTCTACTAAATCTTGTTATCATTCAGTGTGGATATTTAAGATTTCAGTTTCTATCATTCTGACATCATCGATTTGAGCAAGTACTGGGAACAGCGTTAAGGCAAATTCACTATGAATACAACTGAGACTATTTCAAATTTACAGTAGCAGAGAAGGTAGAATACTGTAGCAAAGACATATACTAAACTTACGGTCTTGTGTTTCTAGATAATTCCTTCTGGAAAAATATAAAGTCTAAAATCATAAATTCTTTAAAAACAGGGATAATTGAAGGTACTCTGACAGTAAACTTCTGAGTCATGCTGATACACTGTTACATGTTTCCACATCAGCGGATTCCGTTTCCCTGTAGGGTACACAATCTGAAAGGTATTCAACTGAGAAGTTATCAGAATGTAAGTGTTGATATCACCCTAAGACATTAGCATAAATTCCCAAGTGCCTTCTCCTTATAAACCTATTGCTGCTGACTGTTTAACCCAGAACACCTGTGAGAGATTACATACCAATTAACTTCCCTACCTTCAAATCAAGACATACAGCACCCTTCCCAGAGGACTTCACAGAAAGCAAACCCATTCCGTTTTCCACTGGCATATCTACTTGATCTCAGTTATGTTCAGCCTGTAGTTAAGACTGATCCTAGCACATATAAATCATGGAACCAGGAACTCTAGAATAGACTGGGATTTTGCTCGTTTTGGAAACCAACGATTTTAAATGTATAGAATTTTCTGCCTATCGTATATACTAAATCATGCTTATATTACATTTTAAGGTATGTAATTGAGATATAATTTTATCTACTTGAATTTCAAGCATATTTCAAGTCAGTGTAGCCTTAAATTATGGATCTTCTAATCTGGCTACAGATTTCAACGTAGATGAAATCTGCATAGCTTTATGTAGAGCAGAAATGCGGCCCACTCCAGATATCAGCATGTGAACTTCAAGGACTCCAAACGTAATTGAACATGCCTGCTCAAAGTTTAAGAGTATGTGTTTAAAGTTAAGTTTAAAGTATGTGTTTGACTCATAAAGTCAAACACAAACAAATAAGGCTTAGATTTTAATTTTAATGATACTGAAACCTAAAAGGTAAGTGGTATTTTGAAAAATTTAATGAACTTTAGAATGCAAGGTAAATTTTTTAAACAATTCTTTATAGTAATTTTAAAATTAAAGTCAATAGATAAAGCTTAAGAATCAATGTCTTCCCTGGAACTTTGGATTATTATCTTTATAGTGAGATATTTAAAGATTATTATCTTTAAAGGAGAGTTTTGAAGCTAATCATTTTTATTTGTGTTATATATTTAGAGATGTCTGATATCTTTTAAATATGTCAAAAAACAAAAGATGGAATGAACGGATTGATATGCCTAAACAAGTGTAGAGCTCTGTAAGTGACAAATTAAGGTAAAATGACATTTGAGAGGGGCTGGAGAAATGACTTAGTAGTTTCTTTCTGTGTTACCAAAGTTAGAATTCTCTTAGCACCTATTGAACAAGCAAGACAACTAATACCTGCAATTCTACTCTGAAGGGATTTGATCCCCTATTTGTCCTCTTTGCTTATACCTGTGCATGCACATATGTACACACACACACATGTATTATGTATACTTGCATTGACACAAAAGCACACACACACATTATCAAAAAATTCAAAATAGAGAAGTATCAAAAATTATTCACAAGCATGTCCTGACACACTGATATGTCCTGAGAACTGGGAACTGTCTGTGATGAAGAAATAACTTGGTGCTGAGCATGGTGGCATACACCTTTAATCCCAGGCATCCAAGGAGATAGAGGCAGGCAGACTTCTGTGAGTCCAAGGCAAGTCCTGTCTACATAGTGAGTTCCAAACAACCAGAACTAAACAGTGAGACTTTGTGTCAAAAAGAAAAGAAAGGGGGAGGAAGGGAGGGAGGGAGGAAAGAAGGAAGGAGGGAAGGAAGGAAGGAAGGAAGGGAGGGAGGGAGGGAGGGAGGGAGGGAGGGAGGGAGGGAGGGAGGGAGGGAGGGAGGAAAGAAAACAAAGATATGGTAGGATAGAAGACTGAGTATAGAAGATGAATAACTAACACTAAAGAACTTTGGAAAATGCTCTATGTAAACTTATTACTCCTAAAATCTCCTAAAACCTTACATACTAAACTTACTTACTTACTTACTTACTCCTAAAATCTCCTAAAGCCTTACTTACTAAACTTACTTACTTACTTACTAACTCCTAAAATCTCCTAAAACCTTACTTACTAAACTTACTTACTTACTTACTTACTCCTAAAATCTCCTAAAACCTCCTAAAATCTACACGCATGCACACATACACACACACACACTTATGTGGAGTATAAATAGAGCCATGTGGACAATGCCTTCCTGAGACAAGATAGGCAATAAAATAAATATCCTTATGCCAAATATGTGCTACTTCTTTTGAGTTGTTGGTCAGTGAATTTTGGCCTTCCCAAAATTGCTCCCCATAGATCGGCCCTCCTCAAAATTATTGAGTATTACTATTTCTCTCGGTGACCCTCCAGAATTTGATGAGAAGACACCATTACCAAGAAACCAAATATTTGAATCGTAGACCATGAAGAAATCAAGCTGATACTGACCTGGAAGCTCTTTCCATTGCTCCTGGCTAACTTTTGATGTGCTGGAAGGCACTATGTATGCTCTCAGCAGAGTCAGGTAGTCAACAGGTTATCAACATTTAACTTTGGGAACTACAATAACAAATGACCTGATAAGATACAACCACACACAGGGGGCAATAATGGCATAACCTACAGAATATCAGACTAGCCAAACTGCCAGCTTGGATGTGGGGTGGAGGCTCAGAAAATTCCTCCTGTAGCTGAGGATCTATTCACAATTGATGGCTGCTGGGGTTAAGGTAGTCAGTTTCCTTCAAGGGTGCAGACTCTGATGGGCCACCCAGGCTTAAGTGGTTGGTCCTACACCCATACAGACAACACTAACTGAAATCAGTAGATTTATAAAAAACAAAAACAAAGAACCAGAATACATAAAATTTAGAGGGAAAAGTGATGGGGATGAAATGGTGGGAACTTGGAAGGAGAGAAAGGGGTATGGATCAAAATGAACTACACACAATCACAAAATTAAAACACAATAAAAGAAAATTCAAAAAAGTATCTCTTATACAATATCTAGAGAATAGCAACAACAAAAATAATAAACAAAAGAAATAATTACAGTCCACTGTGGTGGCACTCGATTGTAATCTTGGTATTTGGAAGGCTGAGGGAAAAGACCTACTATAAAGCAGGTATCAGGTCAGCAAGTGCTACAGAGAATGCCCCTGTCTCAGATAACAACTACAAAATGTAGTTACAAAATAAAGTCAGGGGAGGGGAGGAGATATGGAGGTAAACACAAAAAAGATGGGAAGGAGTTAAAATAACAATAATGTTGGTAGGAATACAAACTGATACAGCCACTCTAGACATCTGTACAGAGATTCCTTAAAAATCTAAAAAATAAGTCTACTGTATGTTGTAGCCATGCTGCTCCGTTGTATATGCCCAAAGGGCTAGACATCCTCTTCCACGGCTGCTTTCTAAGCAATGTTAATTGCTGGTCTATTCACAATAGAAAAGGGCAGTAACCTAAATGTCCTTTAATAGATGAGTTTAATAGATGAAGTAAAACAGAGCATGGGAAGAGTGAACTAGAGATGGTGCTAGCAGGATCTGCATGACAGGATTGGGCACAGGGAGAACAGGCAGGACCTTTAATTGGAGAGGGAGAAAGAACGCAATACAGAAGCAGAGAGAAGGAGGAGGGATAAAAAATCCTTAAGGAATCATTATTTTATATTTACCTAAAATTAATATATATATACCAATATATATGCATGTACATTAATAATATAATATATATCACTTGAATGAAGTTATGCCACACCACTTGTGTTGGCCATGTTTCCAAAGGCCATACTTTTAAAACAGAAAAGTACCAGGCATGAGAAACTCCTATCAATTTCTTGGTCTCCAAGAGACTCCAAAAGGTAGTATAAGCCATTTCTATTTCTCTAGGTTGCCTCCCAGAGGTTGGAGATATATCTCTATTGCTAGAGATGCCTTAAAACATAAGACTCAAAAGATTTGAAGTAAATCTGATTTGAAAGCCTCCTGTCTGAGGTTTCTGTCTGTTTCATAGTACCAGATGTTGCTCTGCTAGTTGCCAAGGGAGGAAAGCATCAAAAGTCCTACCCATTGATGATGCCTATGAACCACAATAAAAACCAGACTGCCATGATATCCTGAAGGTGCAATAGTAGTACTCACATACTGACAGTAACCAACAGCTGTGTAATTGGACTTAAGGCCTGTTCAACAGAAAAGAAATCCTGCCTGGAAACCTAGCCAACTTCCCGGGATTAGTAAAGGTTTGGGATCTTAGGAGAACCTGGTACTGCCATTTTACTAAACCAGTTTAATTCCTAACTGGATTCTAAATATTTATCCTTATGCTCTCAGATAAGTGCAGCTCTCACACCTCATCAAAGGAACTTTTTTTTACGGCAAACAGAGACCACTACAGAAAACTACAACTGACCATAATGCAGAGATTAACTGATTTTGGTGTGCCTGGACCCAGTGGCTACATCTACCTTTATACACCAGTGAACACGCACAACGACAGTAAGAGCCAAAAGACCTGAAATTATGTGTGAGAATGTGTCTCCTAGAATTAAAAGAAAGCTACAACCATGATACCTCAACAGTACGGCTGCCAAAAAGAGAACTGAAGAAAAATAATACCTATAGACATGCTAACATGGAGGGGGGATATAGCCAGGTTCCACCCAGGCAAAGAACTAAAGACTACTGTTAGTGAGGGAATTAGTCTAATTTAGGATCAGGAATTAGGTCCTAAATTGATTTCCAGTACCAACTGGTCATCCCTGAAATTGTATATATACAAGCAACATAAAACTGACATGGCAGATATTACTTGCATATTTAAACACATAATAATAATAATAATAATAATAATAATAATAATAATAATAATAACCACGAATTTGAAAAGGAGTGAGGGAAGGACATGAGAAGGTTTGAAGGTTTGAGTGGAGGGATTGCCAAAATCTGCACCGCTTTGATATTGACCTGGCAAAGAAGAAATTGCACATGTACATACAGAACAGCAGGAATCATGAGTGTAAACAGAATTGCACTTTTGTTTCCTGTCCACCCAGACTTGAATAATCACACAGAAACTGTATTAATCACAGCACTGTTTGGACAATGGCTTTGACATATTTCTACCTAGCTCTTACATCTTAAATTAACCCACTTCTATTAATCTATGGATCACAATAAGCTGTGGCTTACAGGTAACGTTCTGGTATCTTTCTCCTTCGGCGGCTATATGGTGTCTCCTCGATTCCATCTAAGCTCTCTCTATAAATCTCTGTTATGATTTCCTGCCTGGCTTTACTCTTCTAAGTCTTTGCCTGAAGCAGTTTTATTCATCAACCAATAAAAGTAGCACATATAAAGAAGGAGATCCCATATCATCATGCCGATGGAGATGTGATACACATCAGAACACCTGGAATCAGGAGGATGTACACACTGATAGAGAGATGTGATACACATATGGAACATATGGAATCAGGAGGATGTACATGGTGGTGGAGATGTGATACACAAACAGAACATATGAAATCAGGAGGATATACATGCTGATGGAGATGTGTTACACATACAGAACAGCTGGAATCAGGAGCATGCATATGTTGATGGAGATGTTCCGTTTTTCAGAAACTCACCAAATTTCTTATATACAGCTGGACATGGAGACAGGTTTACTATACACAGTTGAAGATGGAGGTGAGGTAGCTAACTCTCTGCGAAGGAGGAGTCAAAGGGAGTCATGGTCCCACAGTGACAAGAGACACGGAAGCTGCTAGGGTACTTTTGTATGGGCATTACTCTTTGCATGTGCTGTTCTCAACTAAAAGTTAACCATTTATCAGCATTTGTACTTGAACTCAGGGAAGGTCTTGTCACTTGTTCCCACCCAGCCTGACCTGGAAAAGGGCTTGCCATTCTCTTCCCAACTTCCTACCCAACATGACCTTGTCATTCCCATAAGTCAGAGACATCGGTGGGCTTAACATGGCCTTTCTCATGTCAACAATACTCATCCACACAGGGAAAGATACAGTCAATCACCACAGGACACATAGTTGAAAGGGGTGGAGATGATATAATTTTATCTAATTAACTTTTTAATTAAAAAAACAAATAGTTACAATTCCAAGTAATATAAAGTACTAGAAGAAACTCCTTTCCTCTGACTGGGCCACAAGCAGAGTAGGGAAGCATGAAGGTGAAAGCAGATCTACCAGCTTTCCTGCTATCTCTACACACTATGATGCAGGAGAGTATCTGACACAGGAGAGTATCTGATGCCTTCATTTTGAGATGTGATGGGAGCTGGAAAAAGAAATGAATGTGTGTGGGCAGAAACATTGGCAAGTAACTGGGGCATGGCAGGAAATACAGTTATAGCAAACCAACACTCAGGAGACCCCAGGACAGGAAGGTCTGGGGGCAGAAAGGCTGAGATGCACACAGAAGCAGAGCCAGAGGTCTGTGTCTAGGATAGAAGCCTTTCAGCAGATTCAAATATTTTTCAGTCTGGGGGGCAGGACTGAGGTGGTAGAAAAGCAGGTGTTCTCCTTCCATGAGCATCAGCCTGAAATGAGGGGTGCACAGCTCCTGCATAGTAATCCCAACAAGTGCTCTTTCCTGGGCCCCAGTTTTCATCTGATGGAAATATGGATCTCATACTAAAAGTTACAGTTTATCTCCACAAAAGCCCTTAGTTTTTAATAGCACTCTTCTTTATAGAGCCCTTATTCCCTGGGGCCCCATGAGCTTTGCAGACATCATCTGTCACATACCCCAGAAAGACCGGCGAGCATTTTGTCTTATAGCCCTCATTTATTTTAAGAAAGCAGAAACATTCTTTTCATAAAACCCTAAGAAGAATGAATTATTTTTAGTCTTTTTTCCAGTTATGTGACTTTTTATACTAAAAAAAAACCATTACACTGAGAAAATGTTTTTCTTCAAAAGCATAGGAGATGTAAATAAAGCTACGGTAAACCTCAGACTAGCAGCGACCTACAAAGGTTTTAAAGCTTCTATATGCTGTGGTATCCACACGGAAACACTTTTAAAATTAAAATTTATTTTCTGATGTACCAGCAGTAAGATTGACTTAATACTCGACATTTGGTTTACATGGTAACAATGGTTTTGGAAATTCACTCAATGCAATAATAGCAAAATTGTGTCTGAAGGAAGCATTTCTCTGTACTTGTTTACCCAGAACTCTTTCTCACCGAGAACAGTAGAGTTCATTAAAGATTTGACCTTAATTTTACATTCTTTAAATGATGATAAGCTGCTTCTAGAACCATGGAAATAGATCAACAAAACATTTTAACACTGAGAAAAGAAAGGTAAATGAAGAGAGCTGACAGCAAATACCTAATGTAATATCGTATAATGAGTGTTCACACCCCCGCCCCAAATATGGACGTAAGACATTTGGGGCCAGGTAGAGTGATGCATTCCTGTAATCTTGAATTCAGGGTTGAAGCGGGTAACCTGTTTTCAGTTTGAGGCTAGCCTGAGCTATGTAGAAAGGCACGTTAACCAGAACGAACAAGTACGTGAACAGAAATACATTTAAAGGCCATTTCATTATTGCCTTCATACATATAGAATAGAGAGATAGAAAGCATTTCTCTAAAAAAAAATTGCAGACTTTCATTGGCAATTTTCCTGTGTTCAGTCAGCTTAGCATGCCTAACCCTGAACCAAAGGCAGCAGCTGACCAGCACGGAAGCCAGGTATTTTACCGGGTTCCTTACACGCATCGCCATATCTATTTCTCACAAAGCAATAGTTACAGATTTTAAAATGATTAAAATAAGACTCAAAGCATAGTTGTTTTCCTGGAAAAAAAACATATTTTTAATTTATTCTTTGAAGACTTTATGCATGTATACAAGGTATCTTGATTATATCCATCCTCTTCTCCCGGACCCTCCGACTACCCCTGAGTCATCTTATCCCATCTCCCTTCTAACTCCATGTCCTTGCCTTAAAGTTTATTATTAGCAACTCACTATTCTATTTTACCTACTGAGTCCGATTAGTGCTAACCACATGCACATGACTGTATGCCAGCCGCTTGGGCCTGGATATCCTACCAGCAGCCACACCCCTAAAATAAAGTGGCTAACCTTGCTCCAGCAGCCACCAACTGTGAATAGCCCTCAGCTATGGATGGGGAGAAGGTAAGATTTTTAACAATACTTGCAACCCAAAAGTCATATCATTTTCCCTCTTGGTGCCAGGAATTTATTATAGCTAGTGTTTTTCTCTCAGGTCTCTCCATATAAATACTGCCCTCCTTGTGAAAACAGAGGTCTATCTTCACAGTCTATCAAAGGCACATGGAGCATAGCTGTCAACAAAAATTGGTTTTTTTATTCAGAAATAGCCAGTCCTGGGAAGGCAGATCATTCCCCCAAGTTTTTATTTCACAAAAACCAAAATATCACTTTATAGAGAAAATAATATGTCCTTTTGTGAGCTATTTTATGTGAATTCCCTATCCCCATTTTCTAATCTAAATATTAATAGTCGTGCTATTGGCTTTCATTATTGGCTTTCTGTTTGTCACTATTTTCAGTTTTCCCCTTAACTTTGTGAATCTACAGGCGTACTACACTTGAGAGCTCCTGACTGCTGGTGGGTTTTTTCCTTTTTTCTTCCCAGTGGGCATCTGTAAAGCAAACAATGCCAGCACTGCAGTTAATTTTTAACTTATTATGGAAAAATACATATCATCAAGAAGTTAAACTCATGTGCAAAGACTAGAGAAAATACAGTTACGTGGTATCTTGCATGAGAATTTCACAGTATTTGTGGCTATAACATCCCTGTGAAAAGTGTTTCCCCCTCAGAACTTCAGTATAGCCATAGTGAAGAGCCCAGAATAGGGCCACGAGAAAGACTGGAACATGTTTTTGACATATTGTTTGTCGAGAGTGTTACTACATGGCTACTCTTTTGAATTAAGGGAAAATAAAACACAAAAATAAAGACTTATCACAATGCTTTCATATTCATTTTCATTAACTGGAAGGTCTGAAAAAGGTGAAATGGTCTGGAGTGATTGTTCAGTGGTTAGGAATATTGGATGGTCTTTCAGAGAACACAGATTCAATTCTCAGCACCCACACAGTACCTCACAACCATCTGTAACTGCAGTCCTAGGGGATCCAACAACCTCTTCTTTCCTCAGGGGGCACCAGACACATATGCAGAAAAAACATCTACACATATAAGATAAATAAATTTCTAATGGTGAAATATACCCTTCAGCTGATTTTTTTAATTCACCACTAGTAAGTACCATTTATACTTAAATTGCTACTTTTGAAACCTATTTCCACGTGTACTCTTGAGTTGTTGCTAAACTCTGGATAAGAAAGAGAGGTTATAATGCAGCTCTTAGTCAATTATAAATATGTTATAAATCAGAACATAAGACGTTGATTTAAAAAGATAGTCTTTGAATTATATGAACATAATAAAAATAACAAGAGATTTTTATTCATTGGTTTATTCAGCTGTTTTGTTTTTTAGATGATATCTCATGTGTTCCAGGTTAGCCTCAATATACAACTGAAAATGACTCTGAGTGCCTGCCCCTCCTTTCATGATGTTATTACAAGCATGTACCACCATACCCAGCAACTTAACATTTTTAATAGACTACTGAAATATATTCACCTATTCACCATGAATACAACCAGAGAACACTTTCCCATCTTAGTCTCAGGGAACACTGTGACAGAGGGAGCAAAAAGACGGTAAGAGCCAGAGGATTGGGGAGTGTGCTGTGAGAAGCTACACCCATAAAATCTCACCAACATTACTGCCTAAACGTCAGCTGAAAAGGGGTGACACCAATGGACATGCCAACGTAGATCAGAGAAAGCCTAAAAGACCTCAGCCCTACACAAAGAACTATAAGCCTCTGAGGAAAGCTGGGAGCTGGAGAGGTGGTCCTCCGCAGGGAAGAAAACACCAAATGGTTGTCCAGTGCTAAAAATGGTCAGTCTTAAGAAATATACACATAAGTAACATTTTCTTAACTGAACAAGTTATATTTACAAATATACTTGTATATACATTTAACGGTATGCATATAATAGCAATTAATGGAAAAAGAAGCCATGAAGGAGAGTGGGGAGGGGTAAAAGGGAGGTTTGGGAGGGAGAAAAGAGAAGGGTAGAATGTTGTAATTATATTATAATCTTAAAAATTAAAAAGCAAGTTCCTATTTAGAAATAATTATTCATAAGCCAGGCAGTGGTGGCACACACCTTTAATCCCAGCACTCGAGAGGCAGAGTCAGAAGGATCTCTGTGAGTTTGAGGTCAACCTGGTCTACAAGAGGTAGTTCCAGAACAGGCTCCAAAGCTACAGAGAAACCCTATCTCATAAAGCCAAAAAAAAAGAAAGAATTATTAATGAATAAAAAGAACTACAAATGTTATATATCTACAAGTATTAGTTAACAAAAAGTATATTTAGCAAAAAAAGAATTTTAAAAAATAGAATCATGACTATATTTTTAATTATCTTTCTTGGGATACAAGGTTTTCAGAAAAGCAGTTCTGCTTGCAGAATAAAAATATCCAAGCAAGCTGACAAACAACAAGCACTATTGACAGAATTTTCTTTTCAACAGTTTTGGAGAAAAAAATTCTAAAATGATGCTTTTCCAAGCCTACATTTGGTTTTCTCTCATTCTAGATATTGGAACAGGGAAGATAGGAGCAGGGAAATTGTAGATTTAAGGTTGAATTTTCTGAAAAGATAATGAGTTCTGAACTGCATGTTGGACAGCAAGCTTGAGTATTTGTTGATACTTTACAAAAAGGTGAGGTGGTAGTGAATGGGATTTACCAAAGACTGAACCCATAAAAAGAAATAGTTTATAAAATAGAATTCATTATAATAAAATTTTCTCTTCTGAAAGATATTAATAGATAACTTACAGACAAGGAGAAAATATTTGCTGAAAGACTATTGTCCAGAATTCATAAATAACTCCTAAAATGGTGTGGAAGAATGGTCTGTATTCTATCAATTATATTTTAAATAAATGCTGATTGACCAGTAGCCATGCAGGAAGTATAAGTGGGACAACCAGACAGGAAGTAACCATGGGTCAATGAGAACAGGAGAATTCTAGGAAGGAGGAAGCCCATTCCTCCACAGTCCTGACCCAATCACAGAAGAAGCAAGATGTGACTGCCCCGCTGAATAAGGTACTGAGCCACATGGCTAATATAGACAAGAATAATGGGCTAATATAAGTTGTAAGAGTTAATAAGAAGCCTAAGCTAATGGGCCAATCAACTTATGGTTAATGTAGACCTCTATGTGATTTCTTTGGGACTTAATGACTGTGGGAACTGGGCAGGACAGAAACCTCAGTCAACACTAAAACGCAAAAGGAAAAGAATCTAAGCCAGGAGTAGTGTTATGTACCTGCAATACAGTGTTCCAGAGTCTGAAGCAGGAGGATCACAAGATGGGGGACACTGTGAGGTATGTTTAGGGTATATGTCCCAAAAAAATTAAGGGTAGTCTCATATCCACTATACCAATGTGATTATAGGGGAAGGCCAGTTCAGGCACCATCTCTACTGTTGTTATGAGTTTTAGCTGGGGTCATCTTTGTGGATTCCTAGCAATTTCCCTAGCACCAGGTTTCTCCCTAACCTCATAATGACTTCCTCTATCAAGATATCTCTTTCATTGTTCTCTCTCTCCTTCAGTCCCTCCAATTTGGTCATCTTGGTACTTCATGTTCCCCTTTTACCCAGGAAATGTTAACTATTTCCCTTCCTGGGGCCTTCCATGTGTGTCCCTTTAGGGTCTCCTTTTTACCTAGTTTCTTTAGTGTTGTGGATTGTAGCCTGGTTATCCTCTGCTTTGTGTTAATATCCACTTATAAGTGAGTACATACAATGTTTGTCTTTCTCGGTTAGGGTTACCTCACTCAGTATGATTTTTTTTCTAGTTTCATCCATTTGCCTGGAAATTTCAAGATGTCATTTTTTTACCACTGAGTAATTGTTTCATTATGTAAATGTACCACATTTTTTTCATTCTTCAGTTGAGGGACTTCTAGGTTGTTTACAGGTTCTGGCTATGATAAGTAACGCTGTTATGAACATATTTGAGCAAATGTCCTTGTGGTATGAGTGCACATCCTTTGGGTATATGCCCAAGAGTGGTATCACTGTGTCTTGGGGTAGACTGATTTCTAATCTTCTGAGAAGACATCATACTGATTTCCCAAGCAGCTGTATAAGTTTTCACTCCCACCAGCAATGGAGACGCATTTCCCTTACTCCACATCCTCTCCAGCATAAACTATAATCAGTGTTTTTTATTTTAGCCATTCTGACAGAAGTAAGATGGTCTCAGAGTCATTTTAATTTGCATTTTTCTGATGGCTAAGGATGTTGTGAAATTCCCTAAATGTCTTTCAGCCATTCAAGTTTCTTCTATTGAGAGTTCTGTGTTTAGATCTATAACCCATTTTTAACTGGATTATTTGGTAGTTTGACGTCTAGTTTCTGCGTTCTTTATATGTTTTGAAGAGCAACTATGATGTGCTTAAATGAATGAATTCATTGGATGAATGGATAAATAGGATACAGAATATTTAGAAAATATAATAATATTCAGTGATTTAAAAGGAATGAGATATAAAGCAATGAAAATACATAGAGAAAATACATGGTCCTAAATAAAATAAGCCAGAGTTAAGAGACTATTTACTGCATGATTCTAATTTGTTATATGCCTGAGAAGCCAAACTATGGTGAAAATTTAAGAGTCAACAACTGTCCAGGGCTGGGGATTGAGACATGCATGGGCAGAGCACAGCCTCAAGAAGCAAAGAAAAACACTCTCTAATAGTAAAATGGTAGATTCATGCCCTTATAAGGTTTTCTCAAATTCACAGGTTACAAACTAAAAGTGCGTCTTAATGTAAACTATGTATAACTATACGTCACTGTAGGAACCTCAATTGTAACAAATATGCCACCCTGGAAGGGGTGCCTAGAAAGAGAAAATCAAATTATGCTGTTTGAAGAGAATGGTAGAAGTAGTTTCCCATTTAACATCTGTGTACTCTCCAGACACTGTGAGTTGTCTGGGTTTACAATACCAGGCACAAATTCTCTCCTGTTGAGACCAAGTACAAATAGACTGCAGTTGGTTGCTCCCAAGACAAAAGTGCCACTACTGCACCATTGGGAGTATCTTGCCAGTCCATCCTCTTTTGTGGTTTCTAGGCTTTACATCTGGATGGGACTATTGGTTATGTTTCTACTTTAGCAGTCTGCATAGCATAACTTCTGATACTAACATTCTGAGAACTGCTTCTCAGGAAGGAAATTCCCAAGTCTGTTCAACTACATTCTTCCAAGCTGTTTCTCAAGTGTGTGGTGTCTTTGACAATAAGGTCTTATCTGCAAGTTCTTGAAGGCAAGCAAAGGCAATGGCAATACTCTATATAGTTTGAGGAGTCTCTTGAACCTCTTTTGCAGCATGTGGAGGCTATTACAAAGATCCACAACTGTCCAAAATGCACAGTGGGATGCACCAAATGATACAATATACCAAATGATACCTCTACAAACCAACCCCTACACCTAAGACTCAGAAAAGTCATAGAAGAAGGAAGAGAAAGACTGTAAAAATTCCAAGAATCAGGATTCCTACTACAAGGATATGTAACATGTATGCTGCACCCATGAAATCACAATTTAACTGTCTAAACAAGATCTACATGACAGTAACACCTGAAAACATGGCAACAAGGACAGGAGAAATGTCACAAAACCCATCCTAGATAAGCTCAAGGCATTCACTGGCTGCTGAGAGAGGAAAACCCAGTTTTCTTCAAGTATGTGCCCTGTTAAGTTACCCAATCCCAAGTAGTCAACTCTATAGACATGTATGTATAAGCAACACTACAGTTGCTATTTAAGTGTGTGTGTTGTGTGGGGTGTGTGTGTGTTGTGTGGGGTGTGTGTGTGTGTGTGTGTGTGTGTAAGAAAAAGTTAATGAATAATTTGAAGGATGGATGGAGTTGTAGCATAGAGAAGTATGAATGGAAGTGATGTAAATATAGCACTCATGCATGAAATACTCAAAAAATAAAACTTCGAATTAAAAAATGAAATCAATCAAAAGCACTATTCATCAACATGGAAATAAAAGAAAGAAAGGTTCATTATCAGATTCATAACAAGTTAAATTTGGCTATATTTAATGTTGGAGTCAATGACTGGCAGAAAAAAATATCTTTTCTTCTAATTTATGAATTTAGAAAGTCACAATGATATAAGGAACTGAGAGAAATATTGAAGTAGTTTAATTTTGAAAAAGAAAGTACGGCAGAAATGTTGTCATTTTGCCGGCGCCAAATCATAATTGAGTTTCAGGGGGAAAAGTATAAAAACTCAGAGAAAGTATCCTGTAGAGCTCGATGAAATTCATTACTCTCCTATAATGGTTGTTTCAATACCATTGTTTCATTAGAAAATTAGAAAAATGGCCTTTTATTTGTTTTGGACTTCATACAATGATACTATAAAGAAAAAGGCTTAAGACGTAAGAATCTGACTCTGAAATGGTTTTAGTTGATGGGCAAGATTCTTATTATTTCTACGACTAAGTATGTTCATGTACAGAATGAAATAAGAAAAGTAAATTTTTAAAGACCTGGTTTTAAAACTCAACATGATGCTCATTAGCTGTTAGTAAGCTCCCTGCAAACAGTAAGTTTTAATTAATATCATTAACATGATTTCACCTAACTACTCCCAAAAAGAGTTATTTAAATGTTTATTTTAAATGAATTAAGGGGCTGTCAAGATGATCGATGGGTGAAGATGCTTGCTGTCAAACATGGCGACCTGAGTTTAATCTGAGGCCCACACAGTGGAAGGAGAGAACAGATTCCTGCAAGTTGTTCTCTGACCTCCACACTTGCAAAGTGCCATGCCTGCTACCCGGACACCTCCCACACAGACAACAGAAATAAATTAATGTAATAATTTTAATGAAGTAAAGGTGTTTCTGGAATACAAAACCTTTATTTTCTTTGTAGGATTCAAGGATATGGAATTTTAGCATAGAAGAACAGTTGATGCCAGTATAAACTACCTAGGATGAGAACATGTGAAAGCATAGATTTATATAGAAATAAAATATATTTTGATAAAGTGAGCTCAAAAATATAGCATGTATGGTTTATTAAAATCAGCGTATATTTGAGTGAACAATACACAAATTTAACACTAATCTTCATGTTTCTTTACTTTAGTCATGAAAGACATACTGAGATTTTGTTCATTCAATGGGCAGAAGGCAGTTGAGGCAAAAAACAAGAAATCTATGTTCTGTGAGACCCTCTAAAATAGCATTCCACTTACCAAACCCTTGGAACACAACTTACATGGCTTTGAAGGTTAACAAATACTGACTCCAAACCACAAAGGAAAGCTCATTCATATTTATTTTTGAGCAGAAATCTTGCCATTTTTACCCTGAATGTACATGAATTTTTTTCTCAATGGATGATTTTACAAATATTAATGCTAAAATGACCAATGTATTTGTGTTCTTTAACTTCCTTTTAAATATCTAGGGTCTTTGTTCAAACAAAAAGCTATTCTCGGAAATTAACGCATTGTGATAGGTTTTGCTTTAATGCTTTTTAAATTATATATAAGCATGACAGAAACAGAAATCACTCTGAAATGTGGAAATTTTTAGATTGAATTTCATGTTTAATTTTGTTAATGAAAGCTTTCTGAGGGTCTTAAGGGGAAAAAGAATAGTAAGCTGGTGAATGCAGTAAGGGTTCCCTGGAAACGTTAACAATCACAGACTTTCAATTACAAAATGTCTTGTGGTCTCTCATACATGACTACTTGAGAATTTACGTATGCTTGGCATTTCTCCTTTACACATACAAGAAAAGCCGTGTGACCTTTCTTGCTTTCTTTGTCTCCACAATGCCTCTCTCTCTGATTTATGTAGGAAAATGTTTTGAGTTGCAGGCATATTGTGGCTTATTTCAGATGTGAGGTGTTTGTACACTGCACTCTCTCTGTGTACAGTCCTTAGATTGTGTGATGTTCAGAGTGTGAGCACGCACTCAGCTTGCAGTTGGTTTATTGTTATCTGATATGTCTTCGAAAGTTCACGAGTGGTGATATTCCACAACACATCAATCTTTAGACTGAAGGTCAACTAAATGGAAAATGCTTCTGGTAATACTAGGTCATGACATCATAGAACACACCCATGGCCATTAGCTGTCATTGTCAGGCATTATTTTTTTGTATTTGGGTCTTAAAATCTATTTGTTTTACACATTGATTTAGTGTCCAGACTATAACAAAATTATCTACTTTTATTTATGCATTCTATTTCTTAGAGTATTTAAAGATAACCCTTTTTCAAATTGTCACTTCATTTATTCCTATACACTCATTGAAAATTCATGCTCTAATTATCCTCAGTGTTAAACAATACACAGAGGGCATATTCATCTAGAACAAAGCATGGCAGTGTATGTTCCTTTTCCACCTGGAACAGTGAACAACATGTGTGGTTCATGTCAGTCTTGGGATTTGGAGACTCACTATTTATTTATTTAAAACCATCAGTCATTTCATTACCATAAATTTACCAAAAGAGGATCATATAGGCTTATGAAAAAAAATGACTTAATTGCTTTCTAAGATAAGGATCAGATAAAGAAAAGGAACACTATTAAATCTTTAAATGTTTTCTAAAATTCTTAAGTAGACATAATTCAACTTTTTGAACTTGGATAAACAATAGTGAGATAGTGCATTCAAAACAATAGTGACAAAAGGAAAACATCACCCCTGGTCTATAATTTCTTCTGCTCCTTACTAACTCTGTCAGATAACATTCAGATTGATCAGTCATATAGATCCTCTTACCCTTGAAACAGATCCATAGCCATTTGGCAACACAGAGGACTTACATGGATATCTTCACCTAAGGTATAAGTGACACTCCAAGGAGGATTAGGAAAATACAGTCAATTTTCTTAACCAGAATTTTCTATTTAAAAAGAACAGATTCAGAAAAAAAATAGATTCAGTATGCTAAGCTTAGACAGTGCATAAGAATCAGTCTTCACTCAGACAAACCAGACTTTAGAATGTAAATTTGGTAATTTGCACATTAGTTTAAGGTATTAACCTTTAGATCAAGGTTTAACCATTAGAGGCTGCCATATATGTTTCCAATTATAAATATGCTACATATCAAAAATCGTCATGAATTTGGGAAATTCTGATGTTAACAGGGTATATTGATGGGACATAGGACTATGTAATTCTGGGGACGTAATTTACTGGCACGTTAAAATATTCTGCATTTAAGAGGAAAGAATATAATATTTTTAAACCTCTCAAAGTTATAGAAAAAGTAAACTATGAGCCCTTATTAGCACCATCATAATAGTTCTGAAATTCCAGAAATGAAAAATAAAACTCAGAAGTTAGGGACTAGAGAAGGAGAGAAGAAAAGCCTGGGCAACACGGGGCGGGAGGCCCTGACTGCTCTTGGGACTGGAGAGGGAGGAGAAGGGGGAGTGGGGGGAGTGGGAGGGTATTGGGAGGAGGGGAGGAAGTGAAAATTTTTTATAAATAAATGAATAAATAAAAAAGCCTGGGCAATAAAATTTTAAAATGCTTCATCTTCACTGTCTGAGACCTAAAGACTTTTTTAAAGTTTTCACAATAATCTTGGTGGAAAACAGGGGCACAAATTCTTTGTACTATGAAAATAGAATAAAGAAAACTTTTGTGAACCAATAAACAAAAAAAGTGATAATATCTGAGAAGCAGATAAATGGGCCAGCCTGGGCTAATCATCTAAACAGAAAAACACCCAACAGTAGCTGCCCTGACTAGCAGGGACTCCTTGTAAGTTCTTCCTATTACTTATGAAAGCTCTTCATTTTTGAAGGGAAAATGTAACCCTGGATGATTTGGAACTTGCCATGTAGATCAAGTTGGTCTTCTCTCTTGCAGAGGTCTGCCTGCCTCTGCCTACCAAATGCTGAGATTAAAGACTTGTGTTACCATGCCCAGGGATTTTCTGATTCTTTTATGGGGAATATCATTATATAATGGTGACGCTCCATAGCTTTCTAAAACTAACAGCACTACATACATTAGGAACCATTAGTACTTGCTCATTAGCAAAGATGGTGGGGAATTTGGGAACCATGACTATGTGATTATTAAACTATTGGTATCCTATTATCTTTAAGAAATGGTTTCAATGTTTAAGGTTTACTAAGGCATAATCAGAATCTCAAAAACTAATTTATATTGCAGCATCTTTGGATTAGAAAATGTCTGCAATGTTAAAGTAAGTCAGCCTTTCATAAATCAGTCATGTATACATGTGTGTATATATGTACATTGTGTGTACACAGATGTATGCATGTATATGTGTGTCTGTACATGTGTGTGTGTGTGTGTATTATGTCCTTTTGAGAGACAAGGATCTTACCTCCCTTATCTTTCTGATACAATTAGTTGCCCCAAAATAACTTACTCTTTCCAAGAAAAAAAATGTGGCACTCAGAAAAACTACCACATCAGGATTTAATACAATGATATTTTATTGCCTATAAATTTCAAACAATGTAAGCACAAGTTGACAATGCCCCATGACTCAGTGTGTTGATTTCATTGCTTTCGTATCCTTGATTGAAACATATATAAAAGTGTCTTACCAGTAAGACAGCCAGAGTGATTGAGCACACACTTAATGAAAACCTAGAACAAGCAAAACAAAGCCCCACCTACAAGTGTGCCCCTAACTTAACTTCAGAATGTTACCTATAATACCACTCCTCTATGAACTAGTCATCTCTTATGAATTTACTGAAAAGACACATTTAAATTATTTTTTCTACCACTGCACTGAAAGAGCTTTTCCTATGATAAAGTTGCACCAGTCAAGAGTTACCTCCATCCCAAAGAAGAACAACAGACTTTTATTCCTACTCTACTGGGGGCCAGGCGCTTCCATCTAAGATAGCTCCGCACTTCTTTCAGTGATCCCTATAACATTCATTTCACTGTTGTTATGACTCAAATTGTAAATGTTTGATCAGAGTTAATATATTAATCTATTATGGTGGCTGGTGTTCTTTCAAGTGTACACAAGCTAGAGTCGTTTAGGAAGAGGAAGCCTCGGCTGAGCAAATCCCCCACCAAACAGGCATGCTGGCAAACTTTGGAGCATTTTTCTTGATCAATGATTGAGGTGAGAGGGCTCAGCTCACCCCGGGGACTGGTGATATTGGGTGCAAAAGAAATCAATCTGGGCAAGCCCGGAAACAAGCCAGTATACAGCTCTCCTCCTTGGACTCTGGATCAGCTCCTGCATCCAGATCCCTCTCCTGGCTTCCCCTCAGTGAAGAACTAACTTCACTGTGGGACAGTGAGCTGAAATAAACCTTTTCCTCCCCAAGTTGTTTCTGGTCATGGTGTTTTCTTAGAGCAATAGAAACCCCAACTAAGGCAGAACTTGGTAACAGGAGCGTGCTGTTCCTGCGACAGACCTCACCTTCTGTTTGGGAAGGATTCTGGAATGAATTTGGAATTTGGGTCTAGAAAAACCATTGAGTGCTCAGAGCTTAATGAGCTGTTGTGGGAACGTAGATTATTCTGAGAGCAGTGCAGCCGACGGAGGACTAACTGGTGAAGTATCAGAGGGGCATTTAAGAGTCCCTTAAAGACTCTCAGGGCCATTTATATGATATTTTGAATTAAGAACCACTAAAGTGAAACCTTGGCTTTGCTGGGAAAATTGATACTGGACAGCTGGGGCTAAGAATCAGCTGTGCTTCAGAACAGACCAACGTAATTGAGGATAAACCTTCTGGGAAGTGTTTTCCTCCGTGTCAGCACACAGAAGCTGTGCTGCAAAGAGACCAAGGCAATACCTTGGGCTAGCAACCGAACTTGGCAATGTATAAGAATCTCTGAGGTAGTTCTCGTTTTTGAAGGCATAAAAGGTTCATGGAAAGCCACTGAGGCTTGGCACTGAAAGAGGCCATTGTCAAACACGCAGTCTTACTTGCAGTAAAAGCTCCAGAGTTGAAGGAGTCAGGGAAAGCTGAGTATTGGCACCATGTGGTGGGGTCGGGGTCCCTGAAGAGAACCCATGAAAGGCTATCGGTGAGGTGCAGTCTACTTGTAGCAGATACCCCAGCATATTAAAGATTCCAGTACCACGGGATGAGCTCCAAGGACAGCAGCCGCCATGGAGGGAAGCCTCCCTGAGCCTGGCAATGTGCTGCAAAATGTGAGCTGGAGAAGCGAAGCCCTTGGGGTCCCGGGGACTGTGAGAGGGTCCCAGACCTCAGCGCTGAAATCTTTTCACTGTCAAAGTGTGGTTTTGCTTTTATTCAATTATGGTTGTGCCTTGGTTCTTCCCTCTTGAAATAAGAAAGTATTTAACTTGTTACTTTGATTTGACAGGCGCCCACAGTTGGCTTTGAGCTTTGAAAAGAGACTTTGTAATTTTAGAAGAACTTTGGCATTTCTGGGAGACTGTGTATATTTTCAAGAGAATGACCTTTCGAAGCGCTTGAAATTTTAAATGCTGAGTGGCTTTTAAAATTTGAGATAATGTTTTATATTGCAGTATTAATATTAACATACTTTCTTGATGACAAGTGAGGAAGGAACAGGGGTAGTTGAAGAACTACATGTTTTGTGAAAGTTGTCAAGGGGTCAGTTGTGCTGGCTAGTATTTTGTTAGTTTGACACAACCCAGAGGCATTTGGGAAGAGGGGACCTCAACTGAGAAAAATTCCCCCACCACAATGGCCTGCTGGCAAGCCTGTGGGTACATTTTCTTGACTGATGATTGATGTGGGAGGACCAGTCCCATATGAGTGGTACCACCTCCTGGGCAAGTAAGTGGTCCTGGAATGTATAAGAAAGCAGGCTGAAAGAGCCGCAAAGAGAAAGCCAATAAGTAGTACTCCTCGATGACCTCTGCATCATTCCAGCGCCCAGGTTCCTGCCCAACGTCCCTCAGTGATAGACTGTGATGTAGAATCAGAAGCTAAAATAAACGCCTTTCTCCCCACGTCACTTTTTGTCAGGATGTTTATCACAGCAATGTAAATCCAAACTAAAGCATCTCTTTTCCTAACTTCTTCCTAGGGACCCCAACATATCTAGAGGTCTTCAACTATTCAATTTTCATCTCATTTAAATTACATGTCAAAAGTTTATATTCTAATTCATCTATAAACTACAACTAAATTTCTGTCTTTGGCTTGCATCAACTACAATGGAATTTAATTTTGATTAATATTTCAGGAGTCTTTTCTTGATTGGGGTTCAAAATTTAGTGGAGTTTGTAAGCCCTACTTCTATCCTAAACCCAAAGTTTTACCTTGACATAATGGATAATAGACCCATGACTTTCTTCAAAGGCAAATGGACTTTACAGGCTAATTTTTAAAAGAATGCTATATTGTTTGGGGACATTAAACAGTAAACTAACTAAGCAACATTTTGATGGCTTGAAAACAAATGAATCAGAAACATATGGGTTGGATTTTCCTTGACACACAAGCAGGTTTGGATAAAAAAGGAAAAAGTCATTGGCAAAATTCAACCTGAGTATTGCCAAATATAAAATGTCTGAAAACAGGGCTTTTAAACCGACATTATAATGAACCCCAAAACACTATCTTTGTTTTTCCATCCTTAAATTATTCTATAAATCTGTGTTTTAAAAAGAAGGAATTAATTTGCTTGGAGGGTTTAAATACACAAAGTACCAAACAGTGGAAAACTATCATGTTGGAGGGTTGGAGAGAGACCCAAGTCTTAAAAGTGGGATTAAAATTACCACCTAATGAACTATGTACATATGTGTAAAAAATTACATATATATATTAGAAATGTTCATGAAGACCATGTAAGTCAGATAATTATGTTTTTACAATTCAGGAGAGTGGGGGTCTTACATTGTAGATCTAAGCCAGTTTACTATTTTAAAAAATAACATTTATTTTTGCCACAGAAACTAGTAGCCGTCAATGAAAGAATGCTGGACAGCTTTGACAATGATTTTGTTTGTACTTTGTATAAAATAATTTGTCTGAAAGTCCCTGGATTTTGCCAGAAAAAAAAAGGAGATATGTTTGAAATATTTGCTTTGTTTTGTGGAAACAAGCAAATGGAGCTCTGAAAATCATCTGTTAAGCATGAAAATTTTTTCAACAAAATATCCTTAAACCCTCATGACAGATCCATTGCAGTTCATTTGTCAAATTTCTGAAAAGATTATTTCACAAACAGGCATAGTTTCCACAGGTTCTCTGAGTCACAATGCTGCTTTTTATTTCAACAGCCTTTTGATTTCTAAAATATATTTAGAGCATTTTTCTTTACAGGAGAGTGAAAATAAAATCCAATAGTATATCTCACCAACTTTCTTCTCTTTTTGTGATTGAAGCTATTTAACTAGACTGTGGTTCACTCTTGTTAACATGTGGGCCACAAAGGCCTTATTTAACTTTCAAGGTAGCTTTTTTCAGTATAGTTTATTACATTTTATTCATTTATTTATGTGTGCATGTGTATATGTTTGAGGGCTGTGCATTCCATGAAATATTCATGGAGGTTAGAGGACAGCTTTCAGGAATCAATTCAGTCCTTCTACCTTAGAGGTCTTGGGAAGTCAGGTCATTACGTGTGGCATAAGGTGACCTTACTCATTGAGTCACTTCACTGTCCCTCAAGACAGTTTTTTTTAATACATGTGTCCGTTGTGCCAAGCATGGTAGATACAACCATAAGTGAGAGATGCACAATTCCTGACACTATGAAACGGATATTCATTCAAACACGCAATCCAAATTGGTTCCTTTGACTGATAAAAGCAACAACTATACTTTCTTATGACGCATGATCTAGTCACAAGAGTAGACTATGCTTGATGTAGACACCATGCTCCTTCTACAACTTTGTTCACCTTCTTAATAGCATCTGCAGCCATTTTTGTGCATGAAAGTTGTTCTACCCCGCTCTAGATGGTTAACTTTCCGCGAGAGAGCACACCATTGCCGCGCTCTATATTTACTGACATTGTTGCCTTGCCCAGGAATAAGTCACCCTTCCAGTTCCTTCCACTTCCCACTGCCACTCCTCACACCGCCAAAATTCTCTCTCTCTCTCTCTCTCTCTCTCTCTCTCTCTCTCTCTCTCTCTCTTTCTCTCCCTCCCTCTCCCCCCCTCCTCACCTCTGTTTCTTGAGATCCTATCCCAAAACTGGGTATGTAGATGCAAATCAATGATAGAATGTTTGTCTAGCATGCAGGAAAGCCTGACTTCTATCCCAACACCACATATACCTGGGGGAGTGGCACTTATCTTAATCCCAACACTTCAGTAGTGGAGGCAAGAGGATAAGACAATGAATGTCTCCTTGGCCACCTAATATATTTGAGGCCAGCCTGGGATACATAAGGCCATGCCTCAACAAAACAAAATATTTTGCTTAGAAAGTACATTCATAAAGTAATACTGCAAATAAATGACGGTCTGTTGGCTCTGAAGCAATGTTCTGTTTGCCATTTTTCTTTACCGGAGAGGATAAATAAAATTTAATTGAGAACTCTGAGAACATACACCATCAGTGGGAATGAGTAAGACTGTAAAGAGCTGAAACATCTGGTTATTTCTATTTATAGGAAAATAATGTCACATATATATATTTGCTATGAGACGGCAGTTAATACAACTAATTTACCAGGAGGGTCCTCCGTCTTCCAAGGCCATGCATACTCCACTTCTGGTTAAAATCAAATCTGGTCCCAGTGATAAGGGACCATAAAAAAGGAGCAACTAGATAGCTAATCTGTTGTTTTTGTGAATGCTGAACAGAGGCAAGAAAGGAAGACACCAGAACTGAAACAAAGTCATCCTAGGCATGATAGTGCTTACCTACAATCTCAGCACTTGGAAACTTGAAGCAGGATCATACGTTTAAAGACCACCTAGGCTTCACTGTGAGACTCTGTGTCAAACTAACAAGATGGATCTGCCAAGGGCTTGTGCAGAAATACTTCTTACACAGGGTAACCTGCTGCTAACTGAATATGTTCTAACATTGACTCTTACATATATTCTGCCTGTGATATTTGTTTCAAACAGAGGCATGTTTCTTTAAAGACTTATTTTATTTTTATGTGTGTGGATGGCTTGTTTGCACATAGGTCCATGTACCACATGCACATGGGGATCAGAAGAGGTCAACAGCCCCAAAACTGGAGTTACAGACTATTGTGAGCTGTCATGTTGGTGATGACAAATGAACCTAGGTCCTCTGCAAGAGTAACAAGTGTTTTTAATTGCTAAGCCATCTCCTCAGCCATTACACATAGACATATTTTACCCCGAGACTGGGAAAACGTATCTAGCCTGTATTGGGTGAAGGTGTTAATATGGTAAAAAGATCATTGTTCTTCCCTCATTTATACCATTGAAAGAATGGACCCCAAGAAATGAGAATTTCTCAAAAATCTTCTGCTGAAAGAGAAAAGTGCCAAAGCCCTTCTGGCAAGCAAAATAAAGAACTTGCTAGATGATGTTGGAATAGAAACTAACCTCAAAGAAAATACTTGATTCTGAGACAGTGCTGGATGAGTAACCATACCTGGTGGTCATGCTTTGTTAAGTATATCCCTTGTTTCCTATGTAAACCTTATCCTCATGTCAAGACCCTGAAGATAGACTTGGATGGGCAAGGATCACAAAATGTCTTTGAACCTCTTACCAGTGTGATCATATTGAATAAGTATTTCCTTTCTGGCCTTTATTATTTTATTTAAAAAAACAGTCTTAAAGACTATTTATGCATGAAAGACCAGAGAGCCTGTCACATTTAACTATTTTAATATTCTTCACATTAGACTTCTATTGAGACAAGGAAAACTATCAAAAAGTAGGCTCCGAATTAACACTCAAATTCTAAAAATTTGAAGTATTTGAAAGACTTTAATACTAGTTTATTTTAGGCTCAAAATGATAAATAATATAATAATTCTTAAAGGCATAATTACTTGTGAAGTATAAGAGAAATAAATATGGGCAAGTAGAAACTCAATATATAAGGTTCTTAGAGAGAAAAGAAATCGACAGTAGAGCAGAAATGAAATTGTATAAATAGTGAAATAAATAGAAAAGCAATAGAGGCAAAGAATGAAAAAAAGCAAAACTTCAGAAAATGTATGTGTGGTAAGAGAAGGAGTGGAAATTAAAAAAAACAAACAGGATGATCATGTTTCATAGATTTCTTGATTTGTTTAGTTAGACATTTCAGGCATATCCCCTGGGAGAACTCTTGGATAAGTACACACCACTAATTTAATTTCTCTCCCTTGGGCCACATACCAAGGAGGAAACAATGGGCTCCACCCCCACAATACTGATTTCCCAGTCACATATCTGACCATAAGTGTTCAGTAGTCTAAGACTGAGAATTATTGGAAACTCATCTAAATATGTTCTTTTCCTTGGCTTACATTTATAACGCTTAAACTTGATGATTTTCAACAATAATTTCAAATTTATAATTAGAAAACATCCTACAGTCCAACATAATTGAATTGCTTTCAAAATTTTTAATTTTGGTATCACAAATGAAAATCTGTGGAAAAGTTTTCATTTGGAGTCGGAAGAGTCCAAGGCTTTAGCCAATAACACATTTGGTAGGAACTACTTTTTTAGATCAAGATTTGAAGGCACATGAAACATTTGCTTGATGAACCTTTTGACATATCTAATTTGTGACTATCAACCTCATTCCACACACAGTCCTTGGAGTCAGAGTATTGTTTATGATGTCACAAATAGGCTATAAAGCTGGCTGACTATCAGTGAACCAGGATCACCAAGAAATCTTAATACATACAGCTATTACTTTCTTTGAAAGAGACCAAGACAGACCCTAATTGGGTGTAAGTGTGGAGTCCATTAAGGCAACAGTCTACTACATCAGGAGAACTAAACAGATTACATTCTAGGAGCAATGCCTGATTCTTGGAAAAAGCAAAGGCAGTGAAACTTAAACAAGAACATCTTCTGATCAAACAACCTTTAAATCCATGCTCTGTGAACCTAAGGGTAACGTTAGAAGGATATAGAGTTTGAGGAAACGGATAGCCACAGAGGGAATTTTTAAATATTTAAAAATTACAAAGCAAGCGTAGCATACAATTGAATAATTAGGTTCTACCCTCCTATCATGACAAATATAATTCTGAGTGACCTAAAATCTTAGGTTTGAATGATAATGTTTGAGCTCTATGTGATCAAGAGCTAACAAGGCTCTGAAAAAAAAACTGACTTAGGCATCTCTGTCCTTATCTGAAGGGGCCAAGGTTCTTGCTATACAGTCTACAGAGTCTGACCCTTTTGTCTGAAATGCCCATCCCTATAATGTCTACCACTAATCATATCTTCCTTATCTGGAGGATAAGAGCTTATTCCCACCCACTGTATTATTCTCTACACCATGGCAGGCCCAATAACATCACCATCATGACAAAGTGATCACCACTTTGGGTCTTACTCAGGGCAAACTTCAGGAAGCCTTTTCTGCAGACGCTTTCTTCCATTGTTATCTCCAGCATCAAAGTACACAGCGCATAGTAGGTCCTCGGTGAACACGTGTGCACAGGAGAATTAGAATTTTGTCTGAGGTTCCTAAAATGACCCCTTCCATAGATGACTCTAGAGCAATTGTCACATTTATCACTAAATATCACAGCATGTTCACAACTTTGGGCAATTTTTTCATGATGATTACTCCATCCTTTCTCCTTCCTTGTATTATTAATTGCTAGTTCTTTATTTTTCCTACCATGTTCAGGGGAAAAATTGTATGTGTCCCCATAAGCACAGCCAAGCCTTAGGTCCATAGCACTCTTCATATTGGTTATACCGCAGTAGTGTTACTGGTTTTTTTAGCACCACATTGAAAACCTCCTTAGAGCAGAAGTGGTGTCTACTGTTTACCATGCCCCCACTAGTACCCAAATCCAGTCAATTCATGTATAGAGAATAAAAACAGCTCCATGGGTTGATTTATCAACCTTTGGCATTATCCTAAAGAGTGTATTGCCTTATGCATAGGTATAAAGCATTGATTAAAGAACACAAAAAGTCATGGGTCTAAGCAAGGCCTTTGTAAACATTTAGGTCAGGACTTACCATCCCCGGTCTCTGCGCAGAGCTGTAAACCCAAATTGTTCTGTGGGTTAATCACCCAATGGTTGCTGGTCACAGTGATATCGAAGACAAGCCAGCCTACATCCAAAGCTTGTGCCTTCCTTGTGTCCAGCAGGAAAAGATCCGCATCCCTAAGGAGAAAGGAATGAAGAGGAAAAAAAAGAAAGCTTTGAATGAAGCCCATAATTTCTCCTATGAAAGTGAAAACATTTTAAAGGCACTTTAAAAGTAACAGGAGTTAGAGAACGAGGAAGCAGAGGACGCACACTGATGAGCAATAAGACACTGCCACCTCCCAGCCCAAACCTGGGACTTATTAGGAATAGCTGAAAGTAATTTCTATTTTTCTGTTTCTCATTGTCATTTCATGCTAACTTAATGGCCTTAATTTGTTCCCTGTTCTCATCAGAGCTCCCTCCAACCAACATCTGTTAGTACCCCTTAAAAAAAAGAAAAATTATTAAAATGAATTGAGACAGAAATAAAAGTAGCTGCTCCGATTTGGATGAGTGCAGACTCTCGGAGGAGCCCGGGCAGGGGATGTGGCAGCATCTGGTTTAGGGATAATTGTCTTCTACTTTACAATTTTAATATAATAGTTTTATGGATAATGAAGTCCAGAAGGAGTCACTAAGTGTGCCACTTTATGAAGAGGTGAGTCTCATGAGTGGGGAGGCACAGCCCACAACGGTATGCTGTCACTTCCTCTGTGAGTCAGCATTCCCTTGCAACAATCATGGCACTGAAGAGAGGTGCAAAGGAACTAGAACAATCAGAACGGGGTGGCAATTAACATCTGTGAAGAGATCCTGAATCTTGATTGTGCTATTAAGTTATGAACATATGTTTGTTGGACTGTAGAGAATGGTTTCATATGTTCTTTCCCTACCACCATCAAACGGTGAGCTAAATGTGCCTTCTCCTGGCATTTCATTTTATTAATGAAATCAGGGCTCAGATCAATCAATTGTAAAACACCGAAGCCCTGCCAACATAAAGTAAAAACAAATCAACGGCAACAGCAAATACCACTAGTATCATTTTTAATGGATTTTTCTACTGTTCCACGTCTTTTGTAGAGCACACTCTATAAAGATAAAACTAAAGCTATGCCATAGTAGGCTGCATAATGCCACTTCAGAGGTGTCTCAAAAATACAGAAAAAATTTGCATAAGTCATACCTAGAAATTACTTCAGAAAACTCAAAAATTGTATTTATAAAAGTGAAACTCCTGGTCAATATTTCACTTCTTCAGTTTTACTTGATCTATGTCATTCGTTCAGTAACCAGAGAAATTAAATTCAGTGGATATGACAATCAAATCATCTAATTATCTAATATTACGAGATACATACTCAGCATGCTTATCATGTAAAGGCTGCAGACACAGAGGATGATGCAGAAAGTGGTTTGGGCAATTCTACAGACTTCTGATGAGCAGAAAGCGCGAGGCAGGGAAGCGCCACACGGTGCCACACGAGTTTTCAGGACCCATCTTACCCATTCTCATCAGACAATGTCAAACAAATTTTTGCCTTTCCTAACTTGAGAAGGCCATCAAATATATCGAATAAGGAAAACCTGAGAAAATCAGGGTTGCCCTTAGTTTTGAGCCATTTGATACGCATCTCTGAAGCTGCAATCTTTTTAACTAACCACACTGCTTATTTGTTAAACGGGAGTCACTGTGTCTTGGAAAAGACTCAAGGGTTGCACAGCTTTCAGACAGCTCTCTTCTGAAATATGATACAGTGTCCCAATCATTTCTGCAAAGCTGATGCTCCATCCGTTGAAGCTCTTGAAAAACAATAGATAAAAATAAGTACCTTTGTGTTTAGAGTGTGTCTATGTATGCACACATGTTTATGTACATGTGTCCATGTGAGTGCATGTGCAAGCATTTGGAGACCAAAACTTGACATCATGTACCTTCCTCAATCACTCGCCACTTTATTTTCTGAGATGGAGTCTGTCACTGAGCCTAGAGATCATCGATTCGAAGAGGTCAGCTAGGATGGTCCAGAGATGCTCCTGCCTCTGCCCCTCAGCACTGGGACTGCAGTGTGCATCACCACACCCAGCTTTTTATTTTTAGTTTTTTAACATGGGTGTGGGGATCCAAACTTGAGTATTCAAGTTTATATGGTAAACACTCTACCAACAGAGATATCTCCCCAGAGCCCTCAAAGGGGGTAATTTTGATAGGTTAAATTAACAATATTCTGTAGGTAGACATTTAGGTGATATTTTCTATTATTTTAAAACTGTATGACATCATCTTTTCATAAAAGAAAAGGTGCCATCCAAGATCAATTCATAAATCTTTCTAACATGTTCAGTATCAGTAATAACTATAGATTTGATGCATATGTTTAGGGGGGAATCATAGCACCGGACTTGTGCAAACGCTAAATGTCTGCATTTCACTGACACAAACTGCAATGCACTAGAAGACAAATCTACAAAGAAGCATGGTTTCAAAAATCCATATATTCTAGTCTACCTCTGAAGTTATAGATATTCAACTGATTTCATAGGTGTCAACATGTTTTCCTACTCTCGAACAAAATTATTTTCTTCTTATCATTTCTTTTATTTATCCTTTCGCTCTTTATAGAAAAACTTCTACATTACTTTCAGGCAATGAAATTTGCTTCGGGATAATCAAGTATTTTATCAATGAATACAATGGTGGCCATTCTATGATTTCATTCATGTGATTCCATTCATGATTGTAACTTAAAATAAACCCTCTCTAAGTCTGCACAAAATTAGGTGTGAATTCCTTTGAAGTATAAAATTTCTCTACCAAGAACTTTTATCACTGGGAGAAGTAGAAAAGTCTAATCATTTCCTATGAACAGTCTAAAATAAACCTGTCACTCAGTCTCACTGTTTTTATTTGACATTTTTTCCTGAACTTAGGACCTCATGCATGCTAGTCAAGAGCTCTACCACTACGCCAGTCCTTTGACTGAAAAAGGATAAACTCTTGTTGTTTTAAGGTGCCCACACTTTTTGTAGTTCACAATAGCAACGTCAAGAAATCACTGATCACTTAACTTGGAAATTTTCCTACATGAAAAAGAGAGTTCACTAATATAAAATACTAAAGAAAACAGGGAGAAAGAAAACATGTCTATAAGCTCCTTGGGAAATGAAGCTATCAATGGATGATAGAAAAAATAAATGGAGTTTTAGAAATCGAAATGCAATTGGTTGAGAAGTGAATGAGAAAGTGAAAGAATTGGAAAGGAGAAATAGCATGTAATTTGGGGCCTTAAGTGGCTACAAAATCAAGTAGGAGGGGTTTTTCATTAAATACAAAATGTTGCTTATAGGATCTATTTACATACATATTCACAAGACAAAGCATCTATCATTTTAACACAAGATAAATTTGGGTGGACAATATTGAATAACCCCTAAAGTCAGTATTATTTAATTATCTTTCCATAACGCCGCACTTGGAGTTACTTCTTTATGAATCAAACTTCTTTATGAATACGAAACTTCTTTATGAATCAAATCACTTGACAAGAGACAACGAATAACATAATAGTTACTTTTGATAATAATTTAACAATACAGCAACATTTATGCTGCTTTTATTTTTGTACTCTTTTCTCCTGCAATATTTCCAATTATATTTTCTGCATGTTTTATGAAGGTTACTGTATGGCTTGTGGATAATATATTTTCTTGCTTACTTTTAAGTACGTTTGATACACATTTCACATTAGTATTTTCCCACAACCTAAGCAGAGGTGTGACATTTTTGGATCTTCTCTGTCTATCTTAATTAGAGTTTCCATTGCTGTGATAAAACACTGTGACCAAAAGACCTGGGGAAGAAAAGGTTTATTTCACTACATTATCATATCTCAGTCCATGATGGAAGGAAGTCAGGGCAGAAACCTGGAGGCAGGAGGTGATGCAGAGGCCATGAGGGCGGGATTGTTTATAGGTTTGCTCCTTGTAGCTTGCTCATCCTGCTTTCTTATAGCACCTAGAACTACCAGCCCAGGGAAGGGACCACTCACAGTGAGCTGATCCCTCTCACATCAATCATCAATCAGAAAAGTCTACCATAGGCTTGTTCACAAGTCAACCGATAGGAACACTTTCTCAGTTTAGGTTTCCCCTTCCAAAATGGCTCAAGCTTCTGGCAAGTTGATATGAAACTAGTCAATATGCTCTGAGATGACACACTGCAAGTGTGCTTTCCCAAAGCCAGAAGAATTATGCAATTGCCTTTGGGAAGTTCATTTAAGATCTATACTTAAAGTTTTGGATCTGTGAATTAATCCATCTCTCTTAAACTTTCAGGAGATTTGTTAATATGTTCACCATAATGGATTTTAACCCCTAAATCAAATTAGGATAAAATATTAATTTGAAAGAACATAAAGAAGTAAAATGACTTATATAATCAATAATGATACTATAAGAAATTTTCCTGATGGTCTAACTTTATGTATAAATACAGATCTCAGTCTCTCTATCTCTTTATGTATGCATATTAATAATTAAGATACACTGTTAAATTAGTCAATTTAATATATAATTTATTACACAATAATATATTATTAATAGATATTATATTATATGATATATACTATTTAATTTACTTTTGTTGTGACATAAAGCACCCTAAAGAAGTAAGAGTTTACTTTGGTTTACAACTGGAGGGGGCACAGTTAACTATGGTAGGGTAGGGAAGGCATGGCAGTAAGGACAATCTGTGGTTGATCACAATAAACCCACAACAAGGAAGCAAACCACAGACAGGAAGTGAGGCTGACTAAGACTTGAGGCTTGCCTCTATTGCTTCACTTAATTCAGCAGCAAGCCACCTCCTACCTTCATATCCTACCCAAACAACCTTACCAGCTGAGGGACAAGAGTTCAAACACGTGGTCCTATAAGGACCATTTTCTATTAAAACAAAGTGTGGCCACAATAATAAATTATAATTTCTGAATTTTGTCTGAAAAGTTTGCCCAGCCCCAATGGTTATATCTAGATACACTTCCACATCTAAGACTCAGGGAACGCTGCAGAAGAGGGAACAGAAAGCTTCTAAGAACCATGGGATCAGGCAGTTTACTGTGAGATGGTGTCTCCTGGCGATGTCAGGAACTATACCCATAAGGTTGGTGTGGGAGGATTGTCTGTATTCTGTCAATCATGTATTTTAATAAAATGCTGAATGGCCAGGCAGAAAGTATAGGTGGGAAAACCAGACAGGAAGTAGAGGTGGAACAAAGAGAACGGGAGTATTCTAGGAAGCAGGAAGCTCCCTCTCCAGTTCTAGCCAGACCACCTGAGAGGAAAGATGTAAGCTGCCCCCCTGGAAAAGGTACTGAGCCATGCGGCTAACGTAGATAGGATAAGGGGGTAATATGTGTTATAAGAGCTAATAAGTAGCCAGAGCTAAGGGCCAATCAGTTTATAATCTTATGGAGTCCTGTGTGTGATTTTCTTTGTTGCTTGCCGGCTGTGGGGTACTGGGCAGGACAGATACCCCAACAAGCCGGCCCTCATGCTACATAAGGTCTCACCCATATGACTGCCTACACAGGGGCTAAACAAGGATGATACCAATGGACATGCCAATGTGGATGGGGGAAGCCCCAGAGGCCTCAATGCTACACAACGAACAGGCGACTAAGAAAGGCAGAGGGTGGGAGAAATAGCCTTTCCAGAAAGAGTCCAGCAGCTGGTTATTCAGGACCAAGCAGTCAGCCCTGAAAACATACATACAATATCATTACACAAAGCGAGTAGGTTATACTTAGGAATATATACGTATATTATGCAAGCATATGTGCATGGAACACAGTAAAAAGGAGACCATGTATTTGAAAGACAGAAAACAGTGGTATATGGGAGGCTTTGAAGGGAGGAAAGGGAAGGGGGGAAAATGTAGTTATAATATAATCTCAAAAAAATAAAAGAAAATATGGGGGGAAAGGTTAAAGCTTAAATTGTTTACTGATTGATGTTTATCGTTGACCTTTATATCATACAAAACAAGCATGGACTTTTAAAATTATAAAAATCATGAGGATCATTGTTACAGAACATCTGATTCTGCTATATTTCAGATGTTTAGGTAAAAATTGGTCAAACAACCAGGAATTATAGCACATGCCTTTAATCCCAGCACTCAGGAGGCAAAGACAAGAAGATCTCTATGGGTGTGCGGACAGCCTAACCTACATAGTGAGTTTCAAACCAGTCAAGACCACAGAGATTCTGTCTTTTAAAAAAAGGTAAAAGAGTAATATTAACTTAAATTAATGGAAAGTACCACTTAAAAAATAATTTTTAAGCTTGATTTATATGAAGAAAGTCATTATTTTTACATTGTAGGGTTTTACATTATAAATAAATTTTAATATTTGATAAATTTTAAGTATCATTATACCCATTATATCCTATGTTACCCTGCAATAGAAACTAATTTTTATGTGCCACCCAGTAAATATGCAGAAGTTCTTCCAAGTCAATAAGAAAAAAGGGAGATAAAATTACTTCACAGACAGTCCAATCATCTTTCAACCCCAGGAAATGGACACTGTGCCCAGGGTACCTTCTCCAGAGCTCACAAAAATATGCTGTGTCTTACAGTCCACCTGAGAAACCTTCAGGGAAAAATCAACAGATCTGCTCTTTTCTGAACCAAATCATTCCCACATTCAGGTCAGGCTTAGAGCTGAAATCTTCTAAAGCAGCAGAACTTCCCACCTTGGAAATATGATCGCTTGGGAGAGGATCATTCTTCGTCAGTTAAGGGGGATGCCCTGGGTCTTTTAGAAGGTTTAGCAGCACCCACTGTGCAAGCTCAGCATATCCACACATTTCGATGCCGGTGGTATCCATACAGATCTCACACCATCCCCATTATTGTGACAACCAAAAATACCTTCAGACATTGACAAACGGTCCCTAGGGAGCCACGTGGCCCTGGCTGAGAAGCACTGATAAAAATCAAGTTTGATCCCAGTATATAAAAAATATAAGCTGTATTTGAGTGCTGTCCTGCACTGGACGCAGTCAGCCCAGGCTCCTTTGAGAGCCCTGCTCTGCTATCCTCAAGGGCCCAGGAAATCTTCCAGTGTAGAAACTGTCAGCATGCATACATTTGAAAGAATGTCCACAGAAGAATTCCAAATCTTAAAGAAGCAGAAAGGGGAAGAGACGGTGTGAATGGGAAGCTGACCATGAACGGAAACGATGACAGCTGACCATGAACTGAAACACACCGAGGACAGTAGGTAGCCAATGGCGTGGAGTGGTCTAGCTTAACACAGTTCTACAGTGAAGGCTAGAGATTTATTTCCATAGTAGAGCATTAGAAAAAATGTAGACTTCTAAAAAAACTCATTTTCATTAGGGAGGGAGATAGAGAGAGTAATTTTTAGTTCAAATGAAGCACTTTAGTCTAGCGCTAGACACAGGAAATGTCCATTAAATGAACCATCACTACCCATCTTGCTGTTGATCGTTTTATTTGGGCATTATTTAATTGATTAAATATGTAGGCTTCCTAGCATTTCAATGTATAATACTTTAAAACTAAAATCCACCCGTTCGTCAGCCTATAAAAAGTTCCTACCCATCCTGAAAGGTAAGCACCTAGAGCCCTCCCCTGAGGCCCCTCACCCGCCCACGTGAAGAACTCATTTCCCTTCCTTCATGCTTCCGCATCACTTAGTGCATACTTACATCATAGTTCTTAGCACATCGTGTGATTGTTATTAAAGTCTGTGTGAGGCAGACTCTCCACATCCCGTGTCCCCCAGGCTATGAGCTTTGGAGATCTTATTTACTCTGCCTTGGGTCCTCTGTGCTCGCTCAACAAAAGCGTGCGTGTGGCGCTCAGCTGCATGATCTGGAAAATTTAATAGTGTGGAAACCTCATTTCTCAATAATGTCAATATATGAGGTGTGACTGAAGAGCAGTGCATTCTATATGGAATTTTGGAGCTGTTGGTTTTATATAAAACGACTCAAATAAATGAAATGATAGAAAAATGTGTTACCTCTTGAGCAAGAAATAAAAAGACCTGGATACCTATCAGAGCACGTCTTTAAATTGCATGCGTTTAAATATGCATAAGCATAAATCATGGATGTAAGAGATGGTAGGAATGAAATATGGAGAGAGTTGTGAGTTCTATAGAATAAACAAGTAGGAAAGAAGGCGATAGAATGGCTCTGTCTGCTTTTCAGTGTGACTGTGTTATAAGGAGTCACAGACTAGCTGGTTACTAGATCAGCCGGGGTCCCGAATGTGAAATGCATTCAAAGCATCATTCTAAAGTGTAGCAGGGATCCCCACCCACACAGAAAAGCGGTACCTTAGGGACAGCGAGCTCCCACATAAGATAATGCATACGCACTATTAGAGGCACTGAGCTAAAAAGTGCAGTCTATGAGGATTTCAACTACTTCTGAGTGTTACATTAAAAATGTTACAAGTTTGATGGTAAAAGCTGTGAGAGATGGCAAGTACTTTGAAAACATGAGACACTATTTTATTTCCCTACCTCTGTTTTAGATCTTTAAGGAATAGCATTTGCGTATTATGTGTGTACATATGTATGTATGTATATGAAACACGAATAAATTATTTCAAAGATTTATTTGAACTTTAAAATTAATTTTTCTATTGCAATTCTTTATGCTTTAACTGTGATCATATAATGTGGAAAAAAGGAATTTTTAGCTTGGTTCCTCTCTTACAGAATTAAAGTCAAATTAGTATGAAAAAAATCAATATGAGAAATAAAGAGAATTAATTCTTAGTTTTCACTGGGGAAAAATTCCTTCCATAGCTTGAGAAATACATGAGAAACTTATTTTTAAATCCTGATATTTTATGTTAGTCCTTCTTACTAAAGAGTGGTTGGGAATTCTACTTAGTGTATATGTAACATAAAGTTGTTTCTCTCTTTCCTTCCCTCTTTCACTCTCTTCATGTGTGCATGAAAAATTATCCTGAAGGAAAAGAGCAATTGACTTGTGCTGGTCAGTTGTCCATTACTATAATGAAAAACTTAAAATAATAAGCATATAGATAGAAGAGAGTTGTTCAGACTTGCAATTTTATCAGTTTCAGTCAGTCTTGGTCAAACTAGCCTTTGGAGCCTTGTCTGAAGGAATACATCGTGGTAGGATTCTGTGACTGAACCAACTACTTGTCAGCCTACTTGTCAGCCATGAGTCAGTGCAGGAAAAAACACAGGGTAGCGCAGACCCTGAAAATCGGCCGAAGCGGCCCCGACCTTTCCTTTTCCGGTGGCGGCGCCGCACGGTGAGGCCCTCGTGTTCATACTCGCAGCTATGCCGGCCAAGGGGCCACTGCAGTCTGTGCGAGTCTTCGGACGCAAGAAGACAGCCACAGCCGTGGCGCACTGCAAACGGGGAAGTGGGCTCATCAAGGTGAAGGGACGTCCCCTGGAGATGATCGAGCCGCGCACGCTGCAGTACAAGTTACTGGAGCCTGTTCTGCTGCTGGGCAAGGAGCGATTTGCTGGTGTGGATATCCGGGTCCGTGTGAAGGGTGGTGGTCAAGTGGCCCAAATTTATGCTATCCGACAGTCTATCTCCAAAGCCCTGGTGGCCTATTACCAAAAGTATGTGAATGAGGCCTCTAAGAAGGAGATCAAAGATACCCTCATCCAGTATGATCGGACCCTGCTTGTAGCTGATCCTCGGCGCTGTGAATCCAAAAAGTTCGGAGGTCCTGGTGCCCGTGCTCGATACCAGAAATCCTACCGATAAGCCCAACTCAAGGATCAGGGTTTACCTTTGTAATAAACATCCTAGGGTTTTAATGTTTAAAAAAAAAAACAAAACACAGGGTAAAGGTCCCACATTCCTCTTCAAGGCCATACTCCCAACTGAATAAGGATCTCTGGTAAAGTTCCCATTACCTCTTAAAGACCTAAGGCACTTCTCAACAGTCCTCCTGCCAAAGATCACACTTTTAACCTAGGGAGGAGCATTCAACCTCAAAACTATAGCAGGACCTGAATAAAAATTGTCTTTTTATTTTAGTCAATAAAAAGTCTATATTAAGATTCAATCAAAATATTCCCAATGAGTAAGACCAGGCATATAAAGGGTTCTTTGGGAAAAGACTTGAGATATTAAATAACAAAGTACAGCTTAATGCCCATTAAATATACATGACTCCCCATCATAAATAATTGCGATGTCAAAATATTAATACATATCAAACCAGTTAGTAGTTCTGATGATAAAACAAATGTTTACAATACTCTTCCTTCCATTGTAGAAAAAAACCTACAAGTAAAAAGAAATTATATAGTTGTATAAATATTAATTAATGCTCAAAATACTATTTTCACATTTCACTTAGCTTTAAGGGATGCTCCCCTTACTTAGTACCAAACAGATGTTTTGTAGGGCATATACAGGCCCTGTGCCTTAATTTTGTAAATAGAACCACTGGTTGGACGTCATGGGCCACGCCAAAAATCCCATCACTTAATAGGCAGACATAGATCTGATTTAGACATAAGTTCTAAACTAGCCTTGACTGTATATAAGACATTGATTGTCTCAAAAAGAACAAAAAAAATCAATGATCAAAATCAGCACTATAGTAAGACTTTTTAAAAATATATAAATATTTTTATTTATGAAAAATATTTCACCCATGGCCAACAATTACTAAGGTTAAAAAAATGACATGAATCTTTCCAATTTCTTATTAGTTCTCTTAAAATTAGCAATGTATTTTTTTTGTCATATCCACAACCTGGAAACAACCTAAATGCCTTGGACCAAAGAATGGATAAGGAAAATGTGGTACATTTACACAATGGAGTACTTCACAGCAGAAAAAAATAACAACATCTTGAAATTTGCAGGCAAATGGATGGATCTAGAAAACATCATATTGAGTGAGGTAACCCAGACCTAGAAAGACAAATATAATATGTACTCCCTCATAAGTGGCTTTTAGACATAAAGCAAGGAAAAAACAGCCTACAATTCACAATCCCAGAGAACCTAGACAACAAAAAGGACCCTAAGAGAGACATACATAGATCTAATCTACATGGGAAATAGAAAAAGAAAAGTTCTTCTGAGTAAATTGGGATCATGGGGACCATGATAGAGGGTAGAAGGAGAAGGGAAAAGGAGGGGGGAGCAGAGAAAAATATATAACTCAATAAAAACATTTTAAAAATAAGATATAAAAATAGCAATGTATATAGAGTAATATTTATTAAAATGATTCTCTTTAATTAGTGCTCCTTGGAATAATAATAAGTGCTACAGATCAAAAATTATATTAATTAATTATTTAAAGACCAGCTAAAAGAAAATTAATAGCCTTTTTAATAATGAGCCTACCTAAGACTCCCTGTTTTGCATTCTGAGCCTTCTCCAGGTTGTCTAGCAGAGGTATGTGACATCAGCTTTTTCTCTTCACCGAGTATGGTGAGAGACTCATGGAATGTTCTTTGGGAAATTATTACAGAAGAATACCAAGAAAAACCTAAACATCAGGGGACTCTAGATATCAAGGTAAAAAGGAACAAGACACTGACCCTCAAGTATTTGCCTCACCAAAGGATACAGGAGCTCACCATAAGACAGGTTTGGTCTCATGAGCAAAAACTCCTGGCAGATGAAGAGCATCCTGCTATAACACATCAATTTCCAACAAAGATAACTAACTAATCATCAATTAAAAGTGCTATCCAAATGACTTCTGTGTTAGATTAGAGGTCAGAAAACATGCCTAAGGCCCCTCTATAGTTCATACTTGATTGTTCATTTGCCTTCCGTTGTCAGTGACATTTTCATATATTTAATGTTTCAGTATATCATCTGTTTTCATGCAGTTTTCAAATATCTTTAGACAGAACATATACTGGCTCTCTGTTAGATTCTATTATAAGTAGAACTATCTTTATTCAAAATTCACATAGCTAATTGCATAATATCCCACCCCTTACCTCGCAAATCAGTCCTTCTCTGACTACAAGAATACTATATTATTTAAATAATTTTATATGAAAGCTTTATGTAGATAGAATAAAATGAAAATTTTCTAGACTGAGAGACAAATTTACAAAATGAAATAAAAGCCCAAGAAGGAATAGAGAGAGAGTTGTGATACTGTTTTGGTGCACAGATAGGTCAATAATAGAAAAATACGTAAAATGTAGGAGAAATTTTTAATATTTTTTTGTTTTTAGACTGTTTCAAATTTCATTCATATATATGTGTGTCTGTCTGTGTGTTGGCATGCACATGTGATTCAGATGCCAAAGGAGGTCAGGAGAAAGGTTCAGATCCCCCAGAGCTGGAGTTAAAGGTGACTACAACTGCCTGACATGGGTGCTGGGAGCCTCATCATGGTCCTCTACAAGGCTGAGAGCTCTTAACTGCTGAGTTCTCACCAGCTCCTTATTCTTCCTTCCCAATGGGCCTCTGCCTGGCTCTGTATCTCCCTTCACCCAAGAAAATATGCTGTGTATCATATAGGTTCTCAATGGCTTTTAAACTAAAACTCGGTCTTTTTGTTTGCTAGGATAAACAGTTAACATAAAACTGATACCGATTTGTGTATTCCTTGATGATCTGATATATACTGATCTTAATGGTCTCGTTTTCAAATCGCTGGTGGCTCTTGTCCTTATAGATCCGGAATTCAGCTGCTGTCACTGCTTCTCCATGCGGGATCTGGGTCAGATCAAACCGAAACTCTTTGTAATGCCTTCTCTGGTGAGAAAAGTCCTTGTCTCTTTCAACTGAAAAAAAATTAAAGGAGTGAAGAAAGGAAAAATGTTAGCTCTTTATAAAATATGGAAATTAATGATAAATTCCCCACCTTTTAAAATGAAAACAAACTGGATAGTATAAAACTGTGAAAACACTAAAACCACAGGCCCATATGTGTTTCCAGTTAAAGGAAATTCCACAAACCAATAGCCTTTTAGTTCAAATGCAATATAAATGTCTGGTTTTATACAAATTCCTGTACCCTAAATGGAAAGACTATCCAAAAATGTTTTTAAAAATGAAGGTTGTAAAGTGATTGCCAATACGCATCAAGCGCCAGAACATAGGTTTCATCCAGGAATTTAAAAGATGCTACGGAAGCCTGACAGCCCCAAGCAAAGGTGCTCGTAACATTATCCTAGCCACAGAGGAAAGAGGAGGACTGGGGGTCTATAACACAGGACCTTATTGGTGGCAGTTTCGGCGACAAATAAATAAGTCGGGTTTTTTTTTCCAATTTAAGTCAAATTTATTTTTAGCCGAGCCATAAAAACAGCATTTGTGTTCATCATGTGACACTTCGATTGTGTGACGTGATGTGTTGTGTTCACTGCCCTAGGTCAATCACCTTAAAGATAAATCGTCTAATGGTGCTCATTCTTTTACAAAAAAAAAAAATTCAAAATCCTTCTTCCATCTTTGGAAAACACACAGTAAGCAGGACTCATTCTTCTGTGAGACATGTACCAGAACAGCCCCCTCCACCTGACTGCAAAGTATACCACAAGAAAGATCAATTCCAAAGTGACTTCCCCAGATAAGGGATATTTATTTATTCAATTACTTCTGTGAATGAAATATTTTCTTCGATTTTAAGGCTTTTACATGAATGATTGTTCTAGCAAAACGTAACGTCTAAAGACCTCTGGCTCATCTCACTCAGGGTGAAGAGGAGACCAGTTCTCCCTTTTAGCTACCTTTCTACCAAGTGAAATAAAAGATATTGATCTCCTGAGAACAGTAAAAAATGCTGAAGGATTTAGAATAATAAATTTCAAATATATTGTAACATGATATGACTTAGTGTACTGTCTGACAGTCTCCTAGTGGCTGCCACAGCTTTCTCAATGAGTTAGCTACAAAAAGGATTCAGTTTGGGACATTTGCTGTTATTTGATGGACTTAAGTTTCTTTCTCTGTTTATTGATTTTTCAAAATCGTAATTACTTAGAATAATATGGGATAATATGAAAACAAAACATAATCTGCTATAATACACAACCTTTTAGGCATTTCATAATCACTGTCAACAGTAATTTAAAATTTTCCCAATATTTGTTTCATTGTTAAAATTTTAGTGCAAAAATGATAAAAAAAAATACATACAAGGGCTAGGCTTATAAATTTGAAAACTTGTGTTAGCAGTCGAGCTGATCCCACAGACAGGGGTGCAGATGAGCCAGCCCCAAGAACACGAGCATGAGAGAGCTGGCCCAGCCCCTCTCTGCCTTGCAGTGGCATGGGCCCTGGAGAGATGGCCCAGAGATCCTGAGAACTGGAGAGCTGGTCCTGCCCCTCACTTGAGGCTGCGGCTCTCAGGAGGGCAAGCCCTGCACCTTACCTGAACAGCACAGTAGAGTTGACCCTGTTGACAGGGACATGGCTGAGCTGGCCCAGAGGGTTTGAGAGCGGGAGAACTGGTCCTACCCAACCCTCATCTACCATGTGATGTCATGGGCTATGGAAAGATGTCCTCCTCCCCCTTGCCCCTCATCACCTGTAGCAGGTAGGAGACCTGACCTTGGAGGTTTGACAGTGGGAGATCTGGCCTTGCCCCTCATCAGTTGCAGCACTCTGGAGAGTGGCCCTCTACATCACCTGGGCAATGCAGTACAGTTGGCGCTGGCGGTATGGGCGCAGGCGAGCCTGACCAAGGGCATGCGGGCAGGCAAACTGTTTCCACCTACTACTGCCTGCTGCATCGGTTGAGCTAGTCAGGGCAGTGCTGGAGGACTCGCCCTGGTGGCAAGGATGAGGGAGAACTGGTGGACTGATCAACTCAGCTACCACCCAGACCCAGAACCAGGACAATGAGTTGACCCACCCCAACATCCACCCCATCTGGTAACTGCTGGAGCATGTGAAGGGGCTGGTCCTGCAGATACAATGCTTCAGGAGCTCCACGACACAGGGAAACAACAGATTATCCAAAGGGGGTCCCAGCAAGGGCCCAGTATAAATAGTGTAGCGGAAACCAGAGGCCTCGAACCAGATCAATAACTCATTGCAATGAACCCTTGTTTAAGTAAGAGATGTATGGACTAAAGTGTAGACTGTGTGGCTCGCTGTCTCATACTACAGCTTCCACAATGAGATGTTTTTCTTTTAAATTTTGTTTTATATATTTTATTTGTGGGAGGTGGTTGCAAGGGCAGAGGTCAGATAGGAATGGACGGGGAGATGAAGGGGATCAGGATGTCTGGTGTGAAAGCCACAAAAAAAAAATCAATAAAAAAATTTTAATGGAAAAGACTACTTGTAAAACAAAAAGAAATGTGCTAGGGTATAGAAACCTCTTTAGAGCAATTGACATGATTCTAATAGTATTATAAGTATTCGGAACTTGGGTATCTAAGAAATAGGAAGGCTAGGATTGATGGAAGGAGGTCGTGACAATCCAGATATATGCTGGAGAATTGAGGCACTGAGAGATTTGAGTTCCAAAGCCAGATAAGAGACAGCTCTGAAATGACTCATGACAAAAACACACAACATATCTTGCCTTCGTCTTCCAAAAGAATCTTGTGTCTATTTCGCACCAAAGTGGGTGGTTTGGGAAGCCACGGGGCCTCTGCCTACCTGTGCATCAGGCTCTGTGATTAGCATTCGTAGATAAAAGGACGAGACAAAGCCGTCCCTGTGCTCCAAAGCTTGCTGGAATGGTGATTTGGGGCTGTCTGACCAGCACTAGCATGACTTAACATGGTGAAGTCTGTTTTCTTAAAATATCATAATTTCATTCCTAACAAAAGCCTATGTCCAGAGAAACTGAAAAGCCCTTTCTCTCAATGAGGCAAATGAGCTCATTTTAGAAAGTGATTTGGGTTCATGATTTAACTTTCTTCTGTCTTACTTCCTGCCAGCATTTGTGCAGACTGCTGTGGATGCTTCCCCATCTTCCTTTCGTCCATGCTCCTCCTGAGGACATGGCAAGGGTAATGGCAGGAAACACCCGTTAATTGGGTGGCTAATCACTGAGAGTGCATTTCCAAAGGGGAAATTTGCCACAGTTTTTGTTTTGAGAGAACTAAATTAAGCTAGCTGTATTGTTATTTTCTCATCTTAAATTTAAATCCGCAGATAATACCATACCTTGACAATAGTTAAATAGCATTTATATGGCATAAATTAATATATTCTTCTGTGCAAAACCTATAATGTAGAATCACCTTTCCTCATTTTGACGTGGGAGAAACAGAAAGATGTGAAACGAGTTTTGTCCAGGATTGCTAAATGCCAGGACCTGTTGATTCCAGTTGGTACAGTCTTACTTTTTCCTATTTTGTTAGTACAGTAATAAAATTCTTGAATTAACAACTCTAATATCTAAAGAGCCCTGTAAAATGAAGATAGGTTTCAGCCTCATTTGGTGACTAAACTGGAATCCAACTGGTATAAAGTGATCTAAATTCTCTATTGGTCCTGGTTTATCTAAATAGTCATTGCTTTGCTGTTGAAAGTTCGTATTTAACTAGGTAACCCTCCCAGACCCTAAGTAAGTAGTTCCATACGTGAAGATATGTACCCACTGGACATTCACCAATATGTTTTCTACATTCTGTAAGACAATATCCAGCATTCTAAATTATTGTAGCCATTAACCAAACTTTCTTTAACAATAATTTTGTAATTGAAATTGCAGTCAAAACTTATACCATATTCCTGAACTTAAGAGCTGAGATGTGAGCATTGTAGAATCCAATCTAAAGTATGAATTTCCAAAACACAGATAATCTGTATGCATATTCTATAAACCATCTACTGTTTTGGAGTCTAGGTTGTTTAACCCTCAAGAAGACAAACCTTCAGAGTTTAACAACACTTGTTTGACATATCCACACAGACTAAAGCTGTACTGTAAAAGCGTCTGTGGTTCACATTCCTATATTCTCTGACCAGAACAGCAATAGAAACTTCACAGGACATGGAAGCTAATGATGGAAAAAGACTTATTTATATGGACTTCGGCTACAAATGATGCCCATAAATTTCCAACAAGGTAAGTTAGGTTCCTGCAAAGAGTAATTCTACAAGGTGGCAAATATTAATATCTCTAAATTGAAATTAAGAAATCAGATAATGATCGCTAGGTGGTAACAGATATCTGACTTCCAAACATCACTATAAATCTTGCATAAAGGTTTAAGCAAAGACACCCAACATGACACTTGTACTGTAATTATATTCTGAAATGTAACTGCTTTCAATTCTGAAATGTTTGTAACTATCCAACTGAATTTCTCTATACCTCTAATTTCTTCATGAGAGCTTTTTAAAAACCAAAATTCCCAATGTATTTTTAAGCAGAAATATACATGCAATTCATTAAATGTAAGCTTTTTCAGGGCAAAGTCTTACCTCTTGTGACAATTTGGTAAATATTAAGTATTTTTACAATGCATTATAACCCACTGCTGTGTTAAATGGCTTGGAAAACTTAAAAAATAAAAAGTAAACAAGAACAAAAATCAGAAAATTTTATTCTGTTATTAGCTTTTATATTCATATTATTCTAAATGTTTTACTTTTACTTTCTCCTTAATGTGCTTGCTGAATCAACTAAATGCAAGAAGTTTCCTCAACCTTCTATTATTTTTTATCATTTTTAATAAAGTCTGTTTCACTGGATCAAAATGTTCAAATTGCTATAAAATCTATAATCCTATTTTGTTGAGGAAAAAGTTCTTTCATATATACAATCCCTTCTAAAGATAAGAAAATATTAAAGAAGGTGTGGGAAGAATGTAAGATCACAACAAAGATAGAGGAGGAGGGTGGAGGGTTAGAGAATCCTGGCCTCTGAGTCACGTATTTTTGTCAGTAATAGTTTTTACACTTGAACTCACAGAAGTTAATATGACTTGCATAAGATCTACACATCCTGTCACGGAATCTGGAGGGTTCGTGGAACCCTGCCACTTCCTGAGGATTTATACAGCAAGTGATGCTTGATGAGAGGAAAAACATTTTCTTCATTGATGCAGGGACTGGTGAAATGCCCAGGACACTGTAAACAAACTCTTACCCGTGCTCCTATAAGCAGTCCCAATACCCTAATGGAACTCATTCAGTCATTAGGGGAAAAAAATATCTGAAAGGGGCTGGAGCGTTGCCCACGTGGTTTAGAATGTTTTGGTGGATTTGTGAAGTTCAGTTCCCTCAACCATGTTGGATGGCTCACAGATGCCTGTAACTTCAGCAACAGGGCCTCCAGCAGCCTCATCTGGCCTCTGCAGACACTACTCCCAAGCCCAAACTCTCACACAGTCATATACACACACGTAAGCAAAAATAAAATAAAGCTTTTGTAAAAAGATAAAAGCAGAAGGAAAGACTTGGGTATCAGGAGGAAGACTGAAATCTAAGCTGGGAGGACTCAGGAAAGTAATGGGCAAATAAGACTGATCAAAATACACCATCTACAGGTATGAAAATACCAGACTGGAATCCATTATTATGCACAATTAATGTATGATAATAAAAAACAAAAAATCCAGTAATTAATAACTATATACAGAAAACAAAACTATCAGCATAAGGGACTTAGCTCATTGAAATCAAACTCAGATTTGTCCAAGGGAATTGGAGAAGGCGTGATACAGCACTGTGCTCTAGTGGAGACCATTTCATTCCCCAAACTTACACACATTATTTTTTTTTAATGAAACAAGAAGGAAACTGTAGGGGGAAAATATAACTACATTTGAAGCAGATTGAATCAGTCAGCTCCCGATAATCACTGTACTGGGAAAGAGAGCTCTACAGCCATTGGAAATGATAGTATCTGATGACATCTCTCCAAAGCTCAGCAGGGAGCATTTGTCTGCAATCACACATTGACTCTACTTTGTAACATACTCTTTCCTGTTAAAGCTTATGTCACAGGAATGTTCCAAATTTAAAAAAAAAAATTCATATGGTATATGATGTATGTATTTCAATGGATAAGATTACATAGACAATTCTACATGGGAGCATGAGAAATTACCAACAAATCCATCGACATAGGATTGTTTATCTGAGCTAATGATTGCTACTGATGTTCTTTAAAAAATTTCCAAACATTTGTTTTACTGAGTGCACATACACATACAAAAAAAAATATCTATCAAAACTCTGTTAAACATCCACAGTCAAGTCAGAATTACAAGGGCTGACTAAGCTAGCTTCTGCTTCTAGGCTTTATGTACGCTCCAAACATTTTTATCTACGTGAAACTCCAGACCACAAATCTGAGTTGAGCAACAGAAAACTTAACTACATTACCATACCAACATAAATAAGTTTTTATTATGTTTGGCTTTAAATCCGAACATTTAAATGTGGTCATATAAAAGCATACAAGAGGTAAAATTTGAATCAAGGAATTCATATTCCGTGATAAAATGTATTTATAGTAAAAGATTGCTTTAAATTACTTTATAGTTACTCATTTAATTTCTGCATATGAATGCTTTATGTGTATATTCATATACATCGTGTCCATGCCTGGTGCCAGCAGAGATCAAAAGAGGTACCTGGATCTCGTGCAAATAGAGCTATAGATGACTGTGAGCCACCGTGTGTGGGGGAACCAAACCCAGGACTGCAAGAGCAACAAGTGCTCCTAATTACTGAGCCACCCCTACAAGCGCCACCACTGCCGCCGCCGCTACTCTTTTGACACAGGACTCACTATGTAGACCAGGTTGGCCTCAACTCACAGAGCTCTGCTTGCCCCTGCTTCTTGGGCACCAGGATTATGCTGCAGACTGAACTGTAGCTTAAAAGTTGTAAATGGACAGAATCCTGAAATAAATATGAAGCTGCTTCGGCTCAAGATGCACATGCCGAAGACATTTATAATTGAGATAAATGTATTTAGTCCCAAAGCAAGTGCCTTGCCTAGTGATCTGAACACTGTTGGAGACTGGGAAAACCTGTCCTGTTCTAGATAGTTCCGTGTCTGCAGTAACTGGTGAAGGAAATTAATTGACGAGAGATAGCAGTTTATCTAGCAATTTATTGCACTTTTAGAAAGATACAGCCTTGGACAGTCTGTCTTAATATCCAACTCATGAGCTGCATCTGAGAAGACACAAATAGCAGGGGTAGGCTGCAGAAGGTAAACAACCCTTGCCAAGAGGATGACCAGCCGATGAAAGCACAGAAGAGACAATGTAAAGCTATTATGAGAACGCTAACCTGCATGACTTTTCAAGAATTCCTTCCCTGGTCCACTGAGAAGCAAAAACTTGGCTCTGTAACGACCTATTTATTGGTCAATGAATGCCTATGTGCAGGTTTTCTGTGAATGGATAATCACTCCCGAAGTGGGGCAAACCCCAGATTCCAGGAGCGCCTGGAGCCTCTTAGCACCACTGTGGTGTGAGAATTCCAGAATTCGTTGTCTCCTTAAATGTTGCAAAGCCCAGCGTCCGTTGTTACTCATATTTCCTAATTGTTGCACTCTGTCATACTCCTAAATGCTCATGAATACAAACCAAGCTGAATGTAATTTTGAAATTTAAGAAATTGAGTAAATGATCCAGTATTAATATTTGTTTTAAATATTTTGTTTTAAAATTGTTGAGAGTTTAGAAACACAAATGATGAGTTCTTAAGGAAGGAAAGGCTTGACAATGGCTGGGCTTTAGAACTGAGTGCCCTTCGGGGTTATTTAGAGAACATGACCATGGCTATTAACATCTACCATTGTCTCAATAATTAACCATAAACAATGAAAGCAATGAACAAACTGGTGATTGGTTTAATAAAATGAATAGGTTTGAAACTTTGCTTCTCCCTTAGTTGATCCACCAAGGTAGTATCTTCATTTCCTTCCTATAATATAGGTAGACTATTAATTTCCTCAATACTAAAATGTTAATTACAAAGCAAAAGAATGATCTCTAGGACCTATAATTCCTAATGTGAAGTTTTTTGCATCAGAGCTCCAAATGTGTTATGTTATAGTTTGTGTGGTTGTGTTTTGTGTGTGTGTGTGTGTGTGTGTGTGTGTGTGTGTGTGTGTGTGTGTTTACAAGACTGGCCTAAAACATGATCTTCCTGCCTAGACCTCCTGAGTGCAGGGATTACATATGCAAGCCATCCCTCCTGGAGACAACGATTTCACCGAATCACGACTACCACCTCTGACTTGGCGTAAGTTTTTCCAAGGCCAACATTTCCACATGCTCAAACCATCGTTCTTGCTACACGTCCTTCTCTATGCACTGAGGCACCCCCTCCTTTCTGTACTAGTTCCCAGGACACAACGGCATCCTGCAAACACGTCTGCGTATGGTCAAAGTTGAGTTTACTGACTATTTTCAGTAGACGTAATAGGCAAATGACACAGGGACTCGAGTATTCGAAAGGAATCATGGTTATGCAACAGGTGATTTGGGAGAAGTTTCCAGGAGGCTGTTCTGCTTTGTTGTCCTGCCTGGCAATGGAACCCAGGCTGACCTCAAACTCATGACGATCCTGGCTCAACCACCTTAAGTGCTGACCCTACACATGTGAGTTACTTGCTCAGCTCAGAACTACTTCCCTTCAAGAATTAGTAGTAATAATTAGAAACATACACGAGAACTACAGTTGGTAGAAAAATAAATAAATAAATAAATAAATAAATAAATAAATAAATAAATAAATAAATAAAACAGACCATGATGTAATCTATAATGGGATATAAGGCATGGTCATTTCTGAGATACACCCCAATCTGTGCTTGGATATGATTATGAGGTCATCTTTTATTTTATATTTTGTTTTTGGTCTTTCTTGCTTGTTACAGAGAAGTTTTGTACATTGTTGCTGTTCTCTGGCTCTAGTTTTCCTCACCCAGACTGTGCCAGTACCTCCTAACAACTCCATTCCATGCTGTTAGACTCAGGCTAAGTCCTGATTCTACATTACTGCCTTATTCTTTCTCACATTCCTCACTCATCTTGCTTCTCCTAAAAATAGCTACCGTGTGTGAGTTATTTATTCAATTCTAAAATCATTAGCCTTGCATGCTCTAAGATAGACCTTAGTAGTTAAGCAGACAGAAAAGAAAGAGCCCAAGATGATCAAGAAGAGTGGTTCTTTTTCAAAGAGTTATGATCAAGGTAAATGTTATTTTTCACTCAAAGTGGGAGGAAATTAAAAGAGAGATAAAAATGGGAGAGATGGAGGATGGGAGGCGGAGTGGTGGAAGGCGGAAAAGAGAAAGAGAGAGTTATAACAAAAAAGTTATCTCCTTTTTCCTGCACTGTAACTATGCTGCCTTATATCTGCCACATGAGTAATTGCTTAAGAGAATTATCTGTCTTCTGCATGCATGCTATCTTGATATATTTCTTGATTTATACCAATAGTAAATGATCAGAAAAACTTAATTATCAGAATATTGTTTTTTATGTAGAATAAAGTTTTGTTAACTAAAAGAAAACAATGTGGCTTTGTTTTTTAAATTTTTTCTTGTAGAGTTAAAGAAAACTCAGGTTATAATTCTACACTAGTAGACAAAAAGCAATAGTAGTTGTTACTTGACATCCTCTCTCGATATTTCATGCCTACAGGGTGGACCACAGAGTGTTACAAGTTTTATTGCTCTCATATTGCCCAGAAATATCAATCCAATAAAATTTGCTATCTTCCTAAGGTTGGTCATCTCATTATATTTAAATGTAGTGCAGTGTATGGAAAATGTTTTTCTCCTTATATTGAACACTTTATAAAAGTACTTATTAGTTGGAGATTAAAGAAGTATTCATACTTATTGGTAACATACTCATACCAATGCTAATATTAAGATTAATGTAAAATAATATAGAAGATAATACTTGATTAATAAATTTTATGTAATAAAAATGGTTTTATAATAAAGAGTGACTAGATTTACTGTAAATCAGGGACTGTGATATCAATATGTAAAAATTATTTGATAACAAGATAAAGGCACAGCTTTCTTATAGACGCCTTTTAGTAAATGTTTAGCATTTAGTTCTCATACTAAATGAAAGTTAATAATAAAATAAATAAAGTGAAGGTTTTTTCACTTTCTGGTGAAAAAAACTGGATCCTTTCATAAATTGCCCGATTCTAGAAGTCACCAATCTGATTCTATTAGTTTTCACTAAATGGCCTTGAGAATTCTTAAACTAAAACAATCCGTTTATAACCATTTAAACCAATAAAACTTATTGTAAAACTTACAATAAGTTCACCCAGAACAAGCAGCTTCGCTTTACATCTTGAAATTGGCAAGATGACAGTTTATGTGTAGTGAATATGTGTGATTATCTGACAAACATAGGTAGAAGGTGCTAAGTATTTGAAAAATCCCAGGTTGTGGGGTTCTCAGTGGCGGGGTCTGGAGAGGGGTGGGGGTTGGACCAAAGCAGAGCTTGCATCTAAACAAAAAGTTTGGGGAGTTTTCCTCTAAAATTCTTCTGTGGCTCCTCTAATAGCTGATATTGTAAAGAAAGGGTGGGAGCAGGATGTGGGGGGTGACAGAGGGCCAGCTGGCTTAGCAGCTGTGTTTGGGTACGAGACACTGGAAGGTCATGCATCACAAGGCCTAGCCATTGTGCCACTGTGAAAGAAAATAGACATAAGAGTTCATTCTCCCTCTTTCTCAAGGCTGAAATCCACTCTTGCCTCCCTTGGTTACAATCCAGAGATGATCTGCTTGTCATCTCAGACATGGTGTCCAAGTGAAGCCAGGCACTATAGCTGTCAGTGATTGCGGTTTGGATGCTTTTGTATCTATAATAATAAAGACTTTCTATATCACACCTTTAGTATATTCAGTACCCATTTAGAAAAAAATAGCAACATTCTACTCAAAAAAAAAGAATTGTACCTCATGGAAAGAATCCTTGAAGAAAATGAAAAGCTAACAATTATATTGTTTTCAGACTCTCTTTGCAGGGGCTAAAGGAAGTAAGTGTAAGGCAGAGTTTGTATAGCTAAAGGGTATAAGAATTTTTTTAGATGGGCGAACAGACAAATGTAATTCTCAAATTAGCTGCTTCAGCTGTTAAATCTGTCTGATAGCACTCTCATGTGTGACTTACAATTCAATCCGGTCTTTCTTTAAAGCACCCTAAGATTTTCAGTAAAGTCTGGCACGGCACATGGGAGAAAGCCCAGAGAAGTGTGACTATATTCACTGACCTCTAAAGTTCACAGTGCAACATCCCTGGCAGGGGAGAGAGATTCTAAAGAACCTGGCACGTACCCTACTTTTGGAAAGTGCATTAAGTGAAACAAAAGATCTCCAAGAATTAAGATTTCCCTCCGTACCCCATGCTGGGGAAGAAGGGATGAATCCATGGTGCCAGTCTGAGAAGGGACTCGCGTCAGAGGAAGAGAACCCACACAGTTCTACATTTATCTGCTTGTCTTGTATTTCTTCTCTTCTATAAAGTTCGTAAACGTCTACAGCAGCATTTCTCAACCTATGGGTCACGACCCATTTCTTAGTGAATGCCACTGGTGACTTCAGGTAGTGATGGTACACCTGCCCTGTCTTCCACCCCAGACTGTAAACCTGCACAGCACTTCTGCCTGGCCCGACACTTTCTCTCCTGTACCTTCAGTACCTACTTCAACCCCTGTCCCATAGTGACTGTATGTGATCTGGACTTGAGGTACCTTTTCAGATGTTTAAGGGGGTGACTTCAGAGCTTTTCAGTCACCTTTGCTTAAATCATTGTGCTCATGTCTTAGGAAATAACATTAGTCCCTTTCTTTTGGGGGAAAAAATTCAAACAATAATAGCTGAAATAGAATCCCTTTGCCATATATTTATTTTTAGATGCACACTATGTTGTGACTTAAAAATATATGCTAGCTTAGTAGAATCATTATGATTACTTAGGAGTTTATTACATTTGGAGGAAAGAAAAGGCTAATTGAAAGAATGTATTTTTTATGTTTCAGCAATTAGTAAAATTCTAAATGAGTCATAGAAGATGAAAAAATATTTTAAAAATAATGTCTTATTTTCTCACTGTCTTTTATTTATGCATAAAATACTTGCTAATTCTTTCATGATATATGTGCAATATGTGTATTATAAATTTTAAACTTCCTTTGAAATATTGAAAATTGCTTACTATAAATATGATTTTGTCCCAGAGCTTTAAGTGGTATGTCTCTCAAATCCCTCCCTTTAGAGCTTGGGGAACCCTGTGAATGAAGAGGCAGAAAGAGTGTAAGAGCCGGAGGGCATCAAGGACAGCAGGAAAACACGGCCCTCGGAATCAGCTAAGCAAAGCTCATATGAACTCACAGAGACTGAAGCAGCAAGCACAGGGCCCGTGCAGGTCTTCCCCTGGTCCTCTGTGTATATAGCCCAGCTCTCAGCCTAGTGCTGTAACGGGACTCCTGAGCGTGCACGTTGGTTGGTCTCTGATTCTTGTCTCTGTTCTCAGGGCTCTTTTCCTTCTGTTGCGTTGCCTTATCCAGTCTTGATGTGATGGTCTTTGTTTTATCTTAATATGTTTTATTTTGAAATGTTTGGTAGTTACCTCTTTAGAAATTTTTTCTTTTCTAATGAGAGACAAAAACGAAGTGAATCTGGAGGGAAAGGAAGTTAGGAGAAATATGGGGGAACTATAATCAGGATCTATTATAAAATAAAACAATCTATTTACAATAAAAGTGGAAAAATAAAATGCTAAAAGTATTGTTTTGTGACTTCTTCTTAACTATTTTCACTTGTCATAAATTGAGAGTGAGCTCTTACTGTGTCAGTCCTCATATTTAAAAATGGAAACTGGGATCCACGGCATAGGACATGCTAACAACTGCTGATGTCACATTTTCACAAAGTATGAGTGAGATAAATATTAAAAGACATCCTCTATAATTAGAGACCAAATTCAAAATGGTTTAATAAAAATACAGCGAGTGTCAGTATCAATAAAACACTCACATGATTACTTTACATCTTCTCAAATGAGACTACACTGTAGTGTGAGCCAAGAGATCCCCACTGGTCTCCAGTCAGTTTGCTCACATAGATGGTCTCAGACTTTTTGTTGATCTGGTTCCATGCTCCTGAACTCTTCTATGTGGGGTTTAAGGTCAACCAGAAAATACAGAGTAAAGTTCATCTATGAAGAATTTCCTTATAAATTCAAACTTAACAATTTCTTGACTCTCCAATGCAACTCCATATTAATTATCAGAAAATGCATTTTCTTACACTACTGTTGTTAAAGTTATACATATTCTTAATGTTATTCAATATTAATCCAACTAATGCATATGTATTATTACAAAAACACTTGAGTTCAGCAATAGAATTAATGAGTATATTTGAGTGTTAAGAGAGCCTAATGTACTCAGGCATTTAATCTCAGTACTCAGGAGGCAGAGGCAGGTGGATCTCTGTGAGTTCAATGCCAGTCTGGTCTGAAAAGTGAGTTCCAGGACAGCTGAGGCAGTTACACAGAGAAACCATGTTTTGAAAAACCAAAAAACAAAACAGAGAGAGAGAGAGAGAGAGAGAGAGAGAGAGAAAGAGAGAGAGAGAGAGAGAGAGAGAGTCTATTGTAGTCATATCACAAATTAGGAGAGAAGGAAATAATGGGAGGGAAGGAGGGAGAAAGGGAAGAAGAAAAGAAGAAAGGAAAGAAGAAAGGAAGGAAGGAAGGAAGGAAGGAAGGAAGGAAGGAAGGAAGGAAGGACAAAATTAATCTCTTGAAGGTACAGACAAGTATGACTATCAAACTCAGTTTGAAAGATTGAAAATTTTTTCAAGTAAAAGAAATAAAATAGAGAGTAAATCTATATACTCTATGGGAGAGGAGGTCAAGAGGAACTGGAAGGAGTAGAAGGAAAGAGTACTCAGATGGTATTCTATAAAAAAAGAAACTATGTCAATAAAAGGGGGATAAAAAAATAAAATAGTCACAAAAGAGGAAAATAGGAAAGGGTGATTAAAAGTCAAGGAGTGGGAAATGGTTTTCTAAATTCACACCGATAATAGTGTCTCTGCAATAAATAATGAGGAAGGAAAAAAATCATCGATTTGAAATAATAAATTTCATGAGGAAAAATGTTTACTTAATGTTTAGACTACAGGACACACAATTCTGAAAATTTAGGATCCTGGAGGCAAACCAAAGATTCCACAAGCTTCTAGAAATCAAAAAGGAAAACAAACATACTGGAGAGGAATGAATAGCTTTATACTAAAATTAGATATTCAACCTAACCATTTCACCAAATATTAAATAAAATAAAAGTGCTTCCATACATGGATATATAAAATCATAAAATATTTTTTCAATAATTTCTGACAAGCTAGCTTCACAGGAACAAGAAAGTCAACCGATGACACTCACTGTAATGTCTTCTCTCATTGTAAACCCAGGTTTAGTCATGAGATCTCAATGAACTCATAAAGCTTATACACTGAGATAACTTGGAGTTCAGAGAATTATAAAAATAATGAAAAATCATAAAACTCATGAGTTACATTCATGAGTTAGTATGCAAACACCAATAATCTCATCTTGCATGACATATTTAATGAGTGAAAGAATACCTCATTTTTAGATATACTTTCCACAATTAATTTTATGGAAACCAAAACCCTGTCTATCTATCTATCTATCTATCTATCTATCTATCTATCTATCTATCTATCTATCTATCGAATTCAGAACAAAGAGAAGATAATGCCTAAAAGTTCCTGAGAAGCTTAAAGACAAAAGATACTGTGGATGGAACAAACAAACAGGGTGACTGAAGGGACAGAATCCCTCTGGTTGTCAACACACGTGTGAAAAAGCTCAGCGGGGCCAAGCTGACTCCACTCCTGCCCTGCGCATCAACTAGCAAATGACTCAAATGACAACTAACTAAATAACTTAATTCATGCTGATGGACCACCTATTGGGCATAAAGTGTTCACACGAAGTCATGAGAGGCCAGCAACTTGTGTTGTCAAGAATCCGTTCTACAGACACTATTTTTGAGCCACATTCTAATCCACATTGTTTAGGACTCATGGGAGATGTGGTTCTATTTTTCCATCTCTCTGTCTGAGGCTTGGATTCTGTCCAGTTTCCACCCACCCATTTTTTTCCTTCTAGAATGCCAATTATAGCTTTTCTTTTGTTCCGGCAGAAAGCAACAGATAAAGGAACTTTACAACACTTGAAAATCACATCGATGGCAAAAGACTAAGAAAGGAATTTTCTGTCAGAAGCAATTTAAGGGAAGGAGTTACAAACACTTTTCAATTTAAATATAAAATTAGAGTGGGAGATGAACTTGAAGTTAAGCAGCCCTGGTTTAAAACTTTGGAAAACAGGCATATAATCAATACCACCATGGGTATGTTTTCAATATTCTTTGATTTGGCATAATGAAGTATTGACTTTCTTGTTTCTTAAATATCAAATGAAATTATGACCATATAAATATGTATCTAAGCATAAGCCACATGACTTAATTTCTCCAAACAAAGCAATGTAATGAACAAGTTGGTGAAGTGGAAATATATAAAAGATTAAAACATCCAAAAAATGAACAAATAATTTAATTGTAGGCCGTATTCACCAAGAGTTCAATAACTGTCATACCATAACTTAAAAATTGCAAATGCATTGTTTTATTAAATACTATGTTTGAAAATCAAGAAGTACAGTTCAAAATTGTAACATGTAGGGCCGGCTTGTTGGGATTTCTGTCCCACCCGGTACCCCACGGCCGGCAAGTCCCAAAGAAAATCACACGGAGTCTACATTAGGTTATAAACTTATTGGCCTATTAGGTCAGGCTTCTTGTTAACTCTTATAACTTATGTTACCCCATTATCTTTATCTACATTAGCCACATGGCTCCGTACCTTTCTCTGCTGGGCAAGTTACATGCTGCCTCTTCGGTGGTCTGCGCAGGAGTGAAGGAGGGAGCTTCCTGTTTTCCCAGAATACTCCCAGTCTCTTTGCTCCACCCCTCCTTCCTGTCTGGCTTTCCCGCCTATACTGCCTGCCTGGCCAACCAGAGTTTTATTAAAATATGATTGACAGAATGCAGACAATTCTCCCACACCACAAAATCATCTCAAAAGTTGCTGTTACCTCATTTCTACAACAGAGTTTGCATTGAGTACTAAGCATGAACCAAACCCTATAACACATATATTTTAAATGTTTACTGTTTGTTTATGCATGTGTAAATATTTTAAGAACAAAGGTCTGTTTAAAAGTAAAATTTGATAAAGAAAAGCTTTCTCCCATCACTCTAGAGAAACTTACACTTGGAAGTAAACGTTGTCTACAATCAGCAGCATCATGGGGCTTGATAAGGTCTGACTGAATTACGTGACAGATCAGTAGTAAGAATGACATCTTTGATTACTGACTTCCTGAACTGCTGGTTGGTCATTTCTAGGCTGTGGAGCACTTAATACCTCACCCACGTCAAACATATATCAATAAAAATAAATGGAAAGTAGATTTCATTGGCAAACTACCCAGGGTATAGTAAGAACTCTCTCGGCCATTAGATAAAGTCTTGGGCATTTTTAAGTTTTGAAGTAAGCATTTATGCTTTTGTAAAATATAATGAATTGAGCAAAAGAGACAGAGGCATGGACAGGTTTGATTTCACTCAAAATCATCTGTCTTTTAATGCTATTTCATTAAATATTGCTTTAAAGCCTTCTAGGGGTGTTCTACAGCTCTGGAGCCTCTCTGAGTCATTTGACGCATTATTTTGGACCTATTATTACCCTAGAGAAACTTCTCTCAAATCAGTGCCATGGGGTGCTTACTGCCACACCCATGTGGCACATTAAAGCAAACAAGAAACAATATAATTCATATATCATCTCATTGTGATTGTGTTTTATAATTTCACCCAATCTCAATTTTAACTTTAAACTTTAACCAAAAGTATATAAATAAACCCAAAATGTATTTTTATATTCTATTTTAAATAATTGATGATATTCTTCACCTCAGTTAGAGTATGGTTGTATTGGACTATTTAGGTAAAAGAAAAGAACTCAAAGGAGTAGAAAAACAACAGAATCTACTGTTCATATGATTTCTACCAAACAGAACAACAAAACACTCCAAACTTTACTACCTATACACACACACACACACACACACACAGGCAGGCAGGCCCACTTGGACACAGACTCACATATATGCAAACTGCATGCTTGCTTTGCAATGTTGTGAGGCCCTTCCAGGTGCTGAGAGAGACCCACACTTAAACAATACACATATAAAGTACATGCTGGCATTTTTGTCTATGCCAAAGCACATTTCTTTTAGAATTGTAAAGAGAACTAAAGAATATATTGTTGAAATTCATGTACTGATGCATTTTAATAGATCTTTTTCTTATATTTTTGATTGTGAGCCTAGCCTTGAACAGCTGAGCCATCTCCCCAGACTATAGAGCCTTTCCTTAGTGAGACAAGTGATTGGAGATATGAACGACTTGAAGAAGGTCCAGATCTGAAAAATACCCCAAAAGTATTTAAAGCAGTATTTAATGAAATAGTGTTAAAAGACAGATGGTTTTAGACAAAATCAAACCTGTCCATGCCTCTGTCTTCTCAAATGCAGCAAAATACACAGATGTTAAGCATATGATTTGATGGATTTGAACAAATGAATACAATCGTGATAGAGAAATACCAATCAGCACAAAATTTGCGTCTCCTCAGCAATGTTTTAGAGATGCAGTCCCATTCATACACAGGAGCCTAATCATTCTTTCTTGGTGCTCTTACTCCATTTGGGGAATATGGCAAACACATGCAAGATGTATAAACCTATGAATAGACCTGTACTCATATCAAACTGGAAGCTGGGGTAAATTAATCTGGGATATACATTCTAGTTTAAATCCTTTTGTAGCACAGACTTTTTGTATCTCTTGAATGATGCCTAAGTCTAATGAATTGCTAATAGGCATATATTTAATTTAGGTGAAGGATGCTAAACACTCCCAAAACAATCAAATCATGCAATAGTCCTGCTAGCAACCAGCAAGAGTTCCAGTCATGGGACTATTTTGGTTAAAGTTTGCTATTCTAGTCTATATAACTAGAATTTGAACTCCCCCCATTGAATATTGAATACTTTCTCATATTTTTGCCAATCACATGGCTTTTGAAGTAACAGTTCCATTTTTATTTCTATCTTATTAGACATGCTTACAGAATTAACGCACATTTTAATTTTACTTTTCATCTTATTTCTTTGTGTGTGTGTGTGTGTGTGTGTGTGTGTGTGTGTGTGTGTGTGTGTGATGTGTACTTGCAGACTCATGGGTATGTGTGTAGATGTGTGTGCATGTGTGTGGAGGCCAGAGATCACCATCTAGTAGTTTTCTCAATTGCTCTCCACCTAATGGTTTTGGAAAGGATCTCTCACTGACATGGGAGTTGACCTATCCTCCATCCTGACTGGCCAGCTAGTTCCTGCATCCTCTTGTCCCTGCCACCCTAGTGTGGGTTTGCAGGTGGGTGCTGCTGGTCCTGGCTTGTTACAAAGACACTAGATATCAAACTCAATGCCCTATGCATGCACAGCAAACATTATACCAATGAAACCATCTCCCCAACCTTTTACTTTTCATTTCAATGGTAATTTATGATCAAAAATTTTCATTTTGATGAAGCCCAATTATTTATTTTTAAATGGTTATTTCATTCTAAATCATGAGGGCAATTTTGTGTTTTTATTTAAGACATTGGTTGTTTGAGCATTTCTGAAGTACTACAGTCTATCTCTAAGTAACATACACAGACAGTAGGAAGTAGTGGCTGACGTACATTTCTTTCTCTGTAGTTTGCCTAGCTGTTTCAGCAACATTTGTTGAGAAGATCTTTGATACATGTAAGTTCCTTTCCTCCTGAACCATTATAATTCTATCAGGTTCTTTTGGGATTTCATACTGTTTTGTTGCTGCTTCTGGCTATTCTTGTTTCTCACTCTTGATCATTGTGACTTTACTCTAAATTCTGGAAATAGGTTAAAAAAAATCTTCTAACCTTTTCAATACTATTTTGATATTCTAGATCACTCACATTCTCATAGACCAATTAAGAGCAGTTTATCAATTTACATCTCTTTGAAGCCTTTGGGTTTTTCAATTGCAATATTGAATCTGTGAGTAAACTCATGGAAGATTGCAATCTTAAGGGAGTTGAGCTCTCTAAGTCCTAAAGTTGATACACCCATTCAATTGTTCAAGTTTTTATTTCACTATCTTTATAATTTTTACAATAAAAATTTTATTCTTCCTTTTATTGATTTTTACGGACCATCTTTGGAAACTTTGTACATACTTACATTATCCAAAAATAGATTGTTTCATTTCTTTTTGAACATGTATGCTTTCATTTCTTTTGGGTTATTTTCTGGCTTAGATTAACAGTATAAAATTGATTAGATATTATTAATAATCAGTCACATGTTACTTCTCATCTTATAAGGAAATTAGTCAATATTTTGCCTTCTGGATTAATCTTCTGGTATAATGTATCTATGGATTATATGTAGATATTCTGGTGGTGCTGGTAATATACTAAAATTTTATATTTATTGTTTATAATTCTCTTTCCACCATATCTCTCCCTCTTAGTCTCTCTCTCTCTCTCTGCCTCTCTCTCTCTCTCTCTCCATGTGTGTGTGTGTGTGTTTGTGTGTGTGTTTGTGTGTGTTTGTGTTTGTGTGTGTGTGTTTGTGTGTGTGTTTGTGTGTGTGTGTGTTTGTGTGCATGTGTGTGTGTGTGTGATGAGTGTAGGTGCCAAGGAGGCCAGGATCCCCTGGAGTTGCAAGATGCTGTGAGCAGCATGCCAGAGGTGCTGGAACTGTATACCCCTGCAAGAGTGTTATGTTTGCTTAACCTCTGAGCCAAACTTCCACCCCCAAAATCCTCAAGTTTTTATCTGTGTTATGTTACAGTTCTTATTTTCCTACTTTGAAGAATATCCATTTTAACTCATATAAAATAAATATGTTTATTCAACCCATATTTTGATACTGAAGCTCTTGTTTGACTTAATTCATTATTTTAAAGATTCTGCTCATTTGCCATCTGTTTTCCATCACGTGAGATGAGAAGTCGGCCATTACTTGAATCATTGCATTATTGACTGTAGTGTATCTGTTTTCCTCTGGTTGCTTTTAATAATTTTCTTCATTTGTGCTTTTCAACATCTTAAGCTTGATGTGACTAGATATATCATCTTAGAGTCGACATCTATTGATTTGGTTATGACTATGCCACATTTTCTTTCGTTTAGACATTGTGAGAAAGAGAGTCTGCATGTTTGCTTTCTTTAAAGGATTCAAATGTCCTTCTAGTTGAAAACATTGTGATTCCTCTCTCAGAATTGTTTTTATAATTTTAATTTCTTAGGATGAATCTCTGTCAACTCATTGTTAGTTCTAGGACACGATCCTACCTTAGCCATCCTTTCCCCTGAGAAGTCACCTTTCTGAGATCCTAACTGAACTAAAGCAGACATCAAGGTTCCTCCACTCTGTCCAAGTAAGAACATCCAGTTGGGCCTCCCAGAGGACCCACACCTGGGCCAGGAAAGGAGTCAGAGAGCCTCAAGACATACTATCTGACCTTGTTCATGCTGCCATGGGCCATGGTTCAGACCAGGCACAGAGGACATCTCAGTGACTGAAGCTTCCATAGTAGTGCAGCAGCAGCAACCTAAAAGTACGGGAATGTACAGGAGCTTGAGATGACCTTGAAGCTCGTGACTGACCATGAAGCTCGGCCTCTGATTGGACGGAACTCTTCCAAGGACGTGCATGACCCTAAGCTACCACCATCAACTACCCATTTAAGAAGAGACCACTGAGTATATGCTTCCGAGGAAATCATGCATTGCGCAGCTACCCTTCTTGAAAGGAACACTGCATTGCCCGTAAGCTCTGTGAGGCCATCTGTCCTGCAAAAGCCATCACCGTCAAGGCTGAGCCAAGAACCGATGGCAGCTGCCAGACTACAATGCTGTGACATCGACATGACCAAGCGTGTCTACTGCGGTTTCTGACAGAAGGCTTGCCCTGTTGATACCATCATGGAGTTCTCCACCGAGACACATGAGATGTTGTACAACAAAGAGAAGCTGCTCAACAATCGGGACAAATAGGAGGTCGAGATCTCTGCCAGTATCCAGGCTGAATACATGTACCGATGACCTGGCTACTTGGTTCAGTCCTGTGGCCCCTGATGCCCATAAAGAAGCCATGATTCCCACCCTACTCCCAAAAAAATATCCAATTGTGGAGCTGAGCTTCTTAGGAAAGTTGCCCCATTCAATGGATGTTAGTTTTGTTGCTTTTTGTTATTATTTTTTGTTCCCACCGCATAGCCCAAAATGTCAGGATCTACTAGCAATCTTCCAACCTCTGCCTTCTGAGTAAACGCTTGCTTGGACTTTCAAACATTGAATGTATAAGTCTAAAATTAGTTCATTACTGTTAAAAGAGCAAACCACCCATTTATATAAACTTTAAATACAAAAGCTAAAATATTGTAAACTAACTAGAAGTACTATTTCCCCCATTCATTCTTCGCTGTAAAACCAAAAAGAATTTGACTCCTTGTTTATACCAGGTGCTAAATCTTCAAAATACATGTCACTAAATCTACTCTTTGACCATGAATAACAGTCTTAGGAAAATTTTAAACCAAATCTTAAAATAAAATAATGAAAATGTAGTAGGCCCTCCTAATTTTCTTGCCCCAAAGGCAACTCAAAAAAAGAAAAAGAAAGAAATAGGAAAAAGAAAAGAAAAATAAAAAATTAAAGACTTGAGGTTGGGCCTATCAGTATAGAGTACTTGTGTGTCATGTGTGAGGCCCTGATTTTAACCACTAACATTATAAAAGTAAAATAAGTAAGCTAAAAAGTAAAGACAAGTAAGACAAATTTACATCACTTCATTATACTGTGTAAAGATATCTCTTTATTTCTCTCCAATATTGCTAACTAAAATGTTTATTTTTCTTTAAATTTGGTGTGTGCTATAGTGTGTGTGTGTGTGTGTGTGTGTGTGTGTGTGTGTGTGTGTGTGTGTGTGTGTGTTTATTCACTGGGCCATCTTCTTGGCATCCAAGATATGAGTGTTGTTTGTTCAGCGTCTCATGCATCGCATACTGTCTTCCAACTTGGTGTGTAGCTGAGAATGACCTTGAGCTTCTGAGCCTCCTGCCTCCACCAGCTGTGTACCCCACACTAGTTTACTTGTCGCTGAGGACCAAAGTCGGGGCTTCCTGCAGGCTGTGTAAGCACTCTTGCCAGTGGCTCTGCATCCTCAGTCCAAGATAAATTATTTGTAGGTAAATAACTAGATTTTAAAGTATCCTGAATATCTTATTACACTGCTTGTAAGAAACATAAAATTTTTCAAACAGTTTCTTTTAAATATTTAACCTTTGTAAAACTAGATAAACTAAACTACTTTTTAAATCAGTAAACTTAACCAACTAAATTACTAATAGTTTATCTCTATATTGTCAATTGGAGCTAAATCTTCAAATTCTTGCATATTTTATCAATAATTTGATTATACTTGTAATTTTCATTTTGTCCTTAATTTAGAGTTACATTGTTTTCTGAATTAATTCTTAAAGGTTAGATTTCCCAAGGATCAGGCTGTCTTTGTTTCTAAAGAGCTAGATGATTGGTGAACACAAACATTCAGGAAAAGATTAAGTTAAGCTAAGGTCTCTAATAAATTAAGTTGCTATCTATAAATATTTTGAAAAATGGTGAATTTGTTAAAGAGCATCTCTGTTTCAAGTTTTAGTACTTCAATGTTAGTATCTAAATGTCAGGAGTAAACTGCAGTCTAATTTCTACTTTGTAGATGTTTTCGTCTTAGAATAACTTAACAATTAGGCAATTTATAAAGGAAGGTTATGTGTAATTATTTCATTCAATATTCTGGAAGAACTCTCGTTCTCACTGAGAGGAATCCTAGTCTGAAGCGACAGAAATAGTTTATCTGGTATTATATTCTGTCAGGCACAACCTTTGACATCACCCAGTGATCCCTCACTAAATATATAGTAAATAAGTGAAAAAGGCTTCTCCAAAATACCTTAGCTGAGAGTCAAAAAGCAAAACAAAACAGAATAATGTATTATCTAAGTAATTTTACATTTTAAACAACGCAGTTTTGTTTAATCAAAAAAAAATCCTCTTAAATTAAAATTTGTGATCAGTAATGGCTTTCCAAGATAAATCAGGTTTGGCTGCACGCGTGCCTATGAACTGCGCATGCACTGAAGGAACAAAGACCAGTGACCATTTCTATGACTGTGCCTCTACGGTTTGAAGGCATTTAATATGCTTTCTGTCCGCCCTCTGGATAAAACATTGGATCGTTTATCTTAACACAACATGGCATAAATGCTGATTATTCTATTTGCTGGGTTGAGCCATTTCTCCCAGTAAAAAGATTTTAGACCCCTAGGTCTGGGTTTGGAGATAGCCTGATCATGATGGGTTGTTCTCCCGTGTCAACTGTGAGACTGCATCAGGCTCCATCAGCCTGAGCCTGAATCGGTCAATCAAATGGAAGAGTGCCAACACTAGTTGTCTGGGACTTCAGAAAAATAAAAAAAAAAATGCCATTGCTGTAGGAAATATATCATATCATGAAAGTATACAGTTTTGGAGTTAGACTATGGATCTTTGATACATTTTTGATGGATTAATTTAAATCTTTTTAATGGACTTTTTATTTGAACAGGACCTCGTGACTTTCATAAATCAGTGTATACCATACCAATATTACCCAAACTTGAGATTTCAAAACAGGTCATAGCAAATCATTAAAATTCAATGTGTATTTAATAAATAAAAAGCCAGTATTTTTGCTTTTTTCATACATATTTTGAAAGCTTCCTTTCTTGATCCTTTAGATCAAGTTTTTTAACTTTGGCCACAGTATTCTTGAATGCCATAAAAGTCCTTAAGATTTAACATAAGTGAAATAGTCAAAGAAATACTTATGTAGACAAAAAGTATTAATGGTGATCAACACCAACCAAATATTTTCCAAAAGACTTAAATGTTTATCTAAAATTATACTTTGAAATATTGACTTTGTCACATTTAATTCAAGTGTATTTCAAAGGCAAAAAAATGACACCTTGTATATATATCACATAGCTTCAGTTTAATTCACCATGTACATGACTGTCAGTTGTATTTATTATTTCCTACACACATGAAAACCCATAAACAAATTCTATTCTGCAAGTTATTTGCAGCATAGTAAAATTTTAAATCCCCCAGAGGACATTCACCAAATTTTATGGCTAATATCTTTACACTGCACATGCACATAATAAGAAACAGAGCTGTCATATTTAGGTCAACGGACTATTATAATGAGATTTATATTTTTGCCAAGAAGTCTGAGTTTCACAACAGATATGCTGAGACAATGGAAGACTAACATGGAACTATATGCATATTCCAAGATAGGATTTTTTCCATACAATGTACACGTTGTCGCCAAGTAAATGGACCACTCCATAGAAAATCCACCTAAACTTTAAAATGAGGTTGTGGGACAGTTCTGTTTGCTGTGAACAGTTTGATGTAATGATCTCATCAGAAGGTAGACTGTATTAATGAACTAGATCATATTCATTATTTTGCATCAGTTCACTTCCTTGAAATGTCTATTACTATTTTCACCATGATTTTTATTACTACGCAAATTCTTGAGTAATAGTAACTATTGATTTTTATATTACTTACAAACTGACTTATGTTTGTCTTGGTTAAATATGAGGTTAAACTATTATAAAAATAAGACAGGAGTCCATCCCAGGGCAAATAGAGAAGCATGAATTGATTTCTTTCGTGCAAGGGACAGGACTATGATACTCTGCCCTCTGTTATGAATTATGATCTGCCCCTCTGGGCTCAATTTAACAAATCCGTCCTGTCAGTCTTCTTGGAAAACATATTAAACCATTAGGCAGCTGTTTTAACTCTTCGTTTGTATATTGATACAGAATAAGCTACCTGGGACAAGAACACCAAATTCAGTTCTACCCATCGTCTCTTGCTTAGAATATCAGAGCTAGAGGTGTTGTCCCATAAAACACAGTCTCAAAATTCATGGAGCATTTGAATTCTATGGGAAAAGCAAGGGATATTTTGAAATAAAAGTCTCTCTCAGTGAAGAATTGTCTCAGGCCTCACACATCCTTTGAATGTCTCTGCAGATTAAATCCCATAAATACAAAGAGCTCATACTTCAGCATTCAACAGCAGTGAAGACATTTTACAAAAGCTAACATGAAAGTACAACAGACAAAAACACTGAAGGACCACAAGGGTATTGCCTGGTGGTTTTTAGTTACTTTCTCCTCGCTATTTTCATTGACCAGTTTAAATTCTGTATGCTTATAATAAATAGCTTAGAGAGTACTTCAACTATTGATCTGGTCATTCTTACTCGCTGGTGGTTTATTTTTATAGACACGTGATCATTGTTGAAGATGGTCCTGATTACATCATCAGAAAGAAAATGCCACTCAAACCAGTTTAGACAAGACGGCAGCCTGGGGGCTTGTGAAGGCATTTTTTACACCCTCATCTCGGTAACGCTAACCCATCTCTTTTTTTTTTTTTCTTCTTTTTTTTCTATTTTTTTCCTTATTTATTTATTTAAAGAATTTCCACTTCCCTCCTCCCAATACCCTCCCGTTCCCCCCACTCCCTCTCCTCCTCCCTCATCATTCCCAAGAGCATTCAGGGTTTTCTGCCCTGTGGGAAATCCAAGTTCCTCCCCCCTCCCTTCAGGTCCAGGAAGGTGAGCATCCAAACAGACCAGGATCCCAAAAAGCCAGTCCATGCAGACGAAACAAGACCCAGTGCCATTGTCAATGGCTTCTCAGTCAGTCCCCATGTCAGCCACATTCAGAGAATCCGGTTTGATCACATGCTCATTCAGTCCCAAGCCAGCTGGCCTTGGTGAGCTCTCATTCGATCAGTCCCCTTGTATCAGTGGGTGAATGCACCCTTCGTGGTCCTGACTTCCTTATTCATGTTCTCCTTCCTTCTGCTCTTCATTTGGATCTTGGGGTTCAGTCCAGTGCTCCAATGTGGGTCTTCGTCTCTATCTCCATCCATCGTCGGATGAAGGCTCCCTCTGGTTCTGCTTTCCTTCTCTTTAATGGCAGATCCTACCCTTTGTCATCCACCTCTCTTTTCACTAAGTCTGCACTCTACACACTAACTGCTATCGTCTTTCTGTTGCCGTGTGTAACTGATTCAGTTTCTGCTTATTTATTTTCACATCAATTATGTATTAAATAATAATTAAAATTTGTGACTTTTTTAATTCTTTTTTAAATACGTGGTAATTGTTCATATTTATGGAGCATAGTGTGGTGCTGTAATACATGGGTACATGTGTACAACAAATTGTGTAACAATAAACAGGATATTTTACATGATTTTCCCTTTGCAATGAGAACAGAGGCTAGAAGCTTATCAAGTAGGCCAGAGACCCCAAAGTGCTTGGTGGAGTCAGGAATGCCAGAAAATAGGTCTGTTTCCTGTTTCATTGTTATGTGACTGAGAACTTCTGCCTAGAGGCCATATGTCACTGCTGGACTGGAACTGAGAGGAGGCACTTGGACACCTGCTTATTTCAAGTGGTCTGATCCACTCACTTTCTTTGCTGTCCCTCATCCCAGTCTCTGCCCTAAACTTGCGACTACATGGTTCCCTGTTTCCTAGGCTCCTGCATACAGAAGCTCTTCCCTCTCCCTCCCATGCTTCCACCTGTGATTCTATAGTAAACTCCCTAATGCTCACCCTCTGTGGTCTGAGAACATCATTCTTCACATTTATGAGACCTGAATCCAAAGCCACTGGCTAGCGTTGGTTTGGGCTGCTCCTGAGTATTCCGGGACTTAGCTTCCTACAGTGAGAAGAGCTCGGTCTTACTCAATCATTTCCCACTATTCCCATGTCACTCAAACACTGAAATGTTTATGTAAGGGACAGTAAATCCCTTGTATTTATAAGATTTCTATTTTTTTATTTTGTAAATTAGAATGAAAGAGATAGATAGATAGATAGATAGATAGATAGATAGATAGATAGATAGATAGATAGATAGACCGACAGAGTGTGTATGTGTGTGTGTAGTTCTGAGGACAACTGTGTGGAGCCTGTTCTCTCCTTATTACTCAGGTTATAAGGCTTAATTACAAGTACCCTGACAAACTGAGCCACCTCACCAGTCCTACTACGACAGAATTCTAGGGAAAAAATATTGAAACTATATCTTAATATCCTAAAAGTAAAGCATCACTCCAAAGTTTTCCAATGGATTCCCTAGCAAGTCACAGGGCTTCTGTGGTTTTCATCTGAACCAGAGCACTCTCAGAAAGAGAACTTGTTATTTTTATATTCCAGTGGAGTAAGGATAATAAATGCTTCTAACATAAATAGTTAGGATTTCATGAAATTATTTTTTTATTTTTTAGGAACTATTTACTTTATCGAAACTACTGGTATATTTACACTTCCTTGCACGAGGTCAAAGATTTTACTTAATCCAGAACCTTCTTTGTGTATACTTCCGTAGCATTGCCTGTAAAATGCTGCTTGTTGCCCAGTTTCCTGGAAGACCACCCGAATGGAAGAATAAACACCTGGCAAACATCTGGCTGACTCTTCGTTTCTGGTTGACCAGTTGCTGTGGCTTTGTTATATTCATTCAGTCACCAAAAGAATGCAAATTTGTAAACAAAACAAAAACCCCAAACCCAGCTCCTGCAGCTTGTTTCCTGTTTTCATTTAGCCACAGCACACACGGTGGAGTTGATTGGCACACCACTCATAACTCAATATATTTATACTGCTCATAATTCACATTGGGTTCATCTATCAGATAGTAAATGGCATCATAATAGGAAAAAAAAAGAAGTACCTGTTTATGAGGTTTGCTTCTGTGACATCAGTATTGAAAGCTGATACTCTGTGGTGTCCTCAAGGTTAAGACCCAGCAGTGGGACCTGGATCCTCAACCAGGTAACCTTTCCTCAGTCCTTGACTGATGATGTACACTTTAATCCCAGCACTCAGGGAGTAGAAGAAAGCAGGCCTCTTGAACTTGAGGCTATCATATCTACATAGTAAGTTCCATAGAGACACTGCACGTGGCACCATCACAGACCAAGAATCTGTGGCTAGACAGATCATAGGCCCTAGAGATGAACCTACTACCATTATTCTGCTAAATATGCATGTTATTAAACTGACTCCTAATGACGTATCTTTATACCCAGAGGTTGGTGCATCTTTCAACCCTCACAAGGGAAACTTCATTTTCAGTAGATGGTGATTGGCAATTAGTAGATGGTGATTGGCAAGGAGACTCCAATTGATCAACATGTAGAGAATAAGAGATTGCAGAAGGCTCAGACCTAAAGAAGATATCTGGATCATATCCATTACTCTAAGACTTGGGGGTTATTGCAGGAGAGAGAAAGGAAAGAGTATAAAGGCCAGAGGCAGGAAAAAAACAACTTATAAGGAAACAGTGTCTTTGGGACACAACAGGACAGCTATACATATGAACTCATAGCAGTTGTGACAGCAAGCACAAACACCTTGCAAGCTGAAGTCAGACCAAATCTCAACATGTGAGGAAAGTCAGGCACCAAGTCTGCCCCTAATAGAAGAGCTACTGGGACCCTCCCACTAGTCAAGGAGCTATTGGCCGCTAGCGGGGGGAAAAAAAACAGCTCTCTCTAAGAGTGTAGCCACTTGTGTGTCAACCATGGTCCAGTAGAAGGCCAATCCTTCAAGAATTTATGGACAGCAGAAATTTTATTTGAAGTGTGAGAAAGACAGACAGACACAGAGAAGGGGGAAAGAAAGAGAACACAAGTTAGGAGGGTAGGAAAGGAGGGGGGCATGTATGGATCTTGGAAGATTTGAGTGAGGGATGAATGACTAAAACACATTATACAGAATTAAAAGAACCTGCGCACATGTGGTTATATTTCTTTTCTTTCCAATCATTAAAAAAAGATATATGATTAGACCATCTTGTTGCTCCATGTTGACCAACAATGAGTCCCTTCAAATTATACCCAAAAAAGGCAGTAACTATTTGAACATGTTAGTTGCAGAATAAACATCATCTGTCTATCTACTACAACTCAAACCCAAATGTGAGCATCAGTAACCTGACTGTATTCTAGATGATGCCCAGCTGCATACCCGTGCAATAAGAACTCAAATATTTTAGCATAGCAATTACCACCACTGTGCCTTCTCTTTTCTAAGGTAAATGGTAAATCATTTATCCATTCGAGCTACATTTATCATGAGCCTACTGAGTGTAAGACGCATATGTGGGGATTGTGATGACAGCGATGAATAAAATGAGCCTCTCTTTAAATCCTATTTAATTCATGAATTAGAATTTATGAATTTAATTAATTCATATTCTACTGCAGAAAACTGTCATTACAATGGTGAATAGCTGATGAATATACATGGCATGTGTTGATTAGTGCCATCCTCTGTATACATGTACGCATACACACATATAACGCAGACAGAGGCATGTAAAGGCATAGAGAGTAATAGGAGCGCTCTTCCAGGTGATTAAAGAAGAACTCTGAGGTGTGATCTAATCAAGCAACAGTAAGCAGCACCCGTCTATTTCAGAACAGTGCTCAGGGAACACGATGGCAGGTGCGTCGGTCCAAGGAGGAGAGGGGTTGGCTTCTGGAAGAACATCTTAGTGAGCACGCTTGCAGCTGTGGTCCATCAGCAGAGTTGAGATAAAAGGGAAGACAGAATCTAGATCACTTGCAGAACACAGTTTGGATTTTATATTTTTTCATGATGGAAACCCTTTAAAAGACTTCCATCAAGTGTTCCTAAACCAATTAAGTGATTTGGAACAGACTCACAGTCGGCATTCGCTCCTTATTAATTTGCTGTAGTTTCTCCACACCGATTTTAAACCATGGGGACCAAAAGTGCGAGAAAATAACTCAGATCTTTCTTAGAAACCAGGAGAGCAGAACTGCTTCTATCTACTCTTGACAGTCTGCTCATTCACAAAGATTCCACTCTGGTGGAACTCTGTCTCTTCTTGAATGTGTAGTCAAACTTTCAAATGCTTTGCATACATGTTGTTTGTCAAGGTCTGTTAGGGTTCAATTTTTATTTTGAACTGGAGCAGAACTTCTGATTTATCTTTAAAAGACATTTATTCTTTCTGAATGACTGGGATTCAAACGCCGGGTTATATATAATCCATCAATGGATGAGTGAGGGGAACACTCATCCATTGTTGGTGGGAATGCAAACTCGTGCAGCCACTGTGGAAATCAGTGTGGCGGTTTCTCAGGAAACTGGGAGTCAACCTCCCTCAGGACCCAGCAATTCCACTCTTGGGAATATACCCTAAAGATTCCCGATCATACTACAAAAGCATTTGTTCTACTATGTTCATAGCAGCACTATTTGTAATAGCCAGAACCTGGAAACAGCCTAGGTGCCCCTCAATAGAAGAATGGTTAAAAAAGGTGTGGAACATATACACATTAGAGTTTTACTCAGCGGTAAAAAACAATGACATCTTGAATTTTGCATGCAAATGGATGGAAATAGAAAACGCTTTACTGAGTGAGGTAAGCCAGACCCAAAAAGAGGAACACGGTATGTATTCACTCATAAGTGGATTCTAACCATAATTAAAGGTCTTTGAGCCTATTATTCGTGATCCTAGAGAAGCTAAATAAGAAGATGAACCTGATGAAGATTATTTAGCTATCCACCAGGAGGTAGGAAATAGACAAGAGTCCCAGGTAACCTCGGGTGCATGGGGGGGAGGGAGGGTCGATGGAAGGGGAGAAGGTTAGAGAGAAGGGAGTAGGGGAAGAAAGGGGAAAGCTTGGTGGCCTGGGATGGGGGGGGAGGGAGGAAGGATGAACAAGGGATCAGGGAAGATTATATTTCAACTAAGGGACCCATTTTAGGGTTTACAGGAGACTTGAGTATATATGGGATCCCAGGTCCAAGGAGAGATCCCCCAGATTGCTCTCTGGACAGAGGAGTGGGTGCCTGAATCGGCCGTGGCCCATGTCCATACTGATGTATATTTTGCTTATCACCATAGATCCTGCATCTGACGAAGGATGGCGATACAGTCGGAAACCCACATTGCAGCACGGGACTGAGCCCCCCGAGGTCCAAATGAGGAGCAGAAGGAGGAAGAACATGAAAAACGAAGTCAGTACTGCGAGGGATGCCATCACCCACTGATACAAGGGAACGGATCTGATGAGAGTTTACCAAGGCCAGTTGGACTGGGACTGAAAGAGGACGTGATCTAACCAGACTCTCCGAATTTGGCCGGATTCTCTGACTGTGGCTGACCCGAAGTCTTTCTGAAAAGCCATTGACTATGACACTGGGACCTGTTTCCTCTACATATAATGGATTTTGGGGATCCAGTCTGTTTGGACACTCACCTTCCTGGACCTGGAGGGAGGGGGAAGGAACTGGAACTTCCCACAGGGCAGGAAACCCTGACCGCCCTGGGGGACGAAGAGGGAGGAGGAGGGGGAGTAGGGGGAGTGGGAGGGTGTTGGGAGGGGGGGTGGAAATGGAAACTTTTATAATTTAATAAAATTTACTAAAAAAAAAAAAAAAAAAAAAAAAAAAAGACATTTATTCTTTCTGAATGACTGGGATTCAAACGCCGGGTGTCATCTGCTAACCTGGCTCGAGCTAGAAGTATAATCCTATACTATTACATGTTATATGTAAATATGTTGTATAGTACATATTATATTAATATTTAATATAACAAATATAATACTAAGAGAATATACTTCAATCTCATTTTCTCACTGGTTATATAATACTGGCTTGTCCAAACTGCAAGTTCCTCATAGTAAACTTACATTACAGGGCTTACAATGGTTTAAATAAGATACATATACAGCCATTATGAATGTATGATTGCAGCAGACATCTGGAAAATCATAGTTATTTACAAAACTGTTTTAACTTTATGGTAAAAGATGCACTGCCCAAGAGAAATCCCCTGTCCCTTCTTTCCATACAATCCTTACATCCAGAGCATCATGTCATGGAATTTTACTACTGTGTTTTGATCACTTTGTAATTTCGATGGAAATGAGGAAAAGGAGCTATTTTTCAGTTTGTTTGTTTGTTTTTTAATTTTCCTTTCCCCATCCTAAGCAGCTAAACAGGTCTTGGCATTGTATCTTTTAGCGGATTATTTGTGTTTATGGCAGAAAACAGAAGCAACTTCTAAAAACAAAACAAACTTTCTGGCTTGTCTTGGGACAGATTGTGCTATATGTACACATTGGGGGAGGGGCGGGTTGGTTAATGGTTTTACAGAAGACTGGAAGGAAGGAATGGTAAGCAGAGCCCATCTAGGGGTCCAGAAGCATCATTTTCTTCCTGGAGGTGGGAAGCAGACCTGGAAAGGCTGTGGAGAGAGAAATGTCAGCAGGGTTACAACCGGGGCACCACTGGAGAGAAGTGGAGCGGGGCCACCAGACTCCAGAGGACTCTGTGGATTTAGGATATGTGTGTGTGTGTGTGTGTGTATGTGTGTGTATGTGTGTGTATGTATTTTTTTTAATGTACACTCCACTTTTTTGTTTTTAAGACAGGTCATTTGCTCAGGGCTGCCTCCGACTCACTGTGTAACGCAGTCTGAACTTGCTTCTCCTTGTCTTAACAACTGAACCACATGCATACCTACAAGTATGCTCTAAATATTGTTTACACAAAATCAGTTCTTGGCTTTGTCCTTTTGTTTCCTTTTTCTTGGACAGAAAATGATTTAGTAGTGATCTAATCAAATCTCACCTATTAGTAAGATTTTATTATTTCTGTTAACAGCTCATACTTACTCCAGGGACCACTCTAAACCAAGAATGGCTTAATTTAATTAATAAATTAATAAATAGTAAAGACCGAATTCTGCTATAGTTGTAAGCATGACCTATCGCATAGTAGTTTCTTGTTGCACTAGCATTTCTTTCCCGACCCCCCTGCTTCATGAATATCCTGTTGTACTCAAATCCTAAACTGCATATGCTGTAAGGACATTGTAAAACTTCATAATACTGAGTATAGTTTTACAACAGTCTACGTTAAGATGTATATGTCCTGTTCTTCCATTTATCAGTTACTCCAATTTCAAAAATGAACATCTTATCAGACACACTCTTAACATTAAAATGCCTACTGTTGTTATGGCTAGGAATGTATAAACATATACTTATATGTATACAATAACAATTAGCAACCAAAGAGGGGGAGGGGGCTTGAATTTGAAGAAGAGCAGGAAGGAGTGTATGGGAGGGTTTAGAGGAAGGAAAGGGAAGGAGAAATGTTGTAATCAAATTATAAAGATTTGATTTTAATCTTTCAAAGATAAAAATAAGTAAATAAATAAATATATTGTTAATTATGATATTTATATTCTGAGTTTTATTGAATGTCATCACTTTTCTACTAAGATCACTGTGGGTAGGAGGTCAGCCTATGAGCCACTCTACGTCTGAGAAAGCGATCTGTTTTCTGTAGAGAATTCAAAAACAAGAACATAGGCAATTAGACGCACTGTGTTTTTTATCATTATCCTGCCTCAGAAACTCTGGACAATGTCAATGATAAAGCATCCCTTCTAGTAGAAAAAATGTGTCAGTGCAAGTTCAAACATTGCCAATTGGCACATTTTGGTCGTTTTTGTCTTAATAAACATTGAATTCTTTGGAAGCTTACAATCCAACATAATGACACAACAAATAGTGAAGAATTTAATTACAATTATATCTTTTTATAATAATCACTATGTTAGTCATTGTTTATATCAAATAACCAGCAATATAAAAAAACCAAAGAATTCCAAATAATTATGAAATTATAACCAAATAAAATAAAATCTTACTATGAACTGTCTAGTGAGGTTATTTTAGTAGAATATTTTCAAATGTGAAAATTTGAAAGTTTCCAGACAATCTAAAGAAAGGAAATCAGGGACTGGACAGACAGCACCACTATTTAAATAAAGCACATGCTGCTTTTGCAGAGGTCCTACGTTTGGTTCCCAGAACCCAGAACATAGTAAAAATGGCCATCCCACAAAAATCTATATACAGATTCAGTGCTATTTCCACCAACATTTCAAGACAGTTTTTCACAGATCACAAAAGGACCATTTTCAGCTTCATATAGAAACACAAAAAAAAAAAAACAGGATAGCTTAAACAATTCTGAATACCAAAGGAACTGTTTGCTAGAAGTATCGCCAGCTCCAGTTTCAAGTTGCACTGCAGAGCTATGGTAATAATAACAGCATGGCATTGGCACAAAAAAGATACAATAATCAACTGAGTCAAACTGAAATCCCATACATAAATCCTATACAGACACCTAATTTTTTATAAAGAAACCTGAAATACACCCTGTATTTCATCTTAAACAAATAGTTCTGGTCAAACTGGATGGATGTCAGTAGAAGAATGCAAATAGATCCAGACATATCCTCCTGCACAAGAATCAAGTTCAAGTGGATCAAAGATCTCAATTTAAACCAGATACACTGAACCTGATAGAGGAGAAAGTGGGGGATAACCTTGAACACATTGGCACAGGAAAAGACACTCTGAACAGAACACCAATAGCACAGATACTAATATCAACAATCAATCAATGGGACCTCATGAAGCTGGAAATCTGATGTACAGCAAAGGGCATTGTTATTCAGATGAAGTAGGAGCCTACAGGAAGGAAAAAGATTTTTAACACTATACATCTGATAGAGAGTTTGTGTCCAAAATATATAAAGATCTCAAAAAAACTAAATATCAGAGCACAAATAGCCCAATCAAATATTGGAGTATAGATATAAACAGAGACTTCTCAAAAGAAGAAACTACAATGGCTGAGAAACACTTAAGGAAATGCTGAACATCCTAAGTCATCAGGTAAATGCAAATCAAGACTACTCTGAGATTTTCATATAAGAACAGCTACCAGAATGACAAAGATCAATTAAGCAAATGACAGATGGCTCATGCTGGTGAGGACATAAAATAAGGGGAACACTCGTTCATTGTTGGTGAGTGCAAACTTGTACAGTCACTATGGAAATTAGTGAGGTGCTTCCTTGATAAGACGTGCTGCCTCTGGATCCAGCTGCACCACTTTTGGTCATATACCCAAAGGGTGCTTCAACACACCACAGAGACACTGCTCAGCCATGTTTATGGCTTCTCTATTCATATAGTCAGAAATTGGAAGCAACCTTGATGCTCCTCAGCAAAAGAATAAAGAAAATGTAATACATTTATACAATGGAGCATTACTCAGCCATTTAAAAAGATTAAATTTACAGGTAAATGGATGGAACTAGAAAAAAATTCATCCTGAGTGAGGTAACCCAGAAAGACAAGTATGATATGTTTTCACTTACATATGGATATTAACTGTTATGCCAATGATAACCAAACAACAATTCATAGAATTTAGGTATATAGAGTAAGGGACTTGGGGTGTGGACAGATTGATCTCCCTAGGAAATGAAAATAGTTATGGATGGATGGGTGGGAGTTCTAGAAGGAGAGGGTCAAGTGAAGATGGGAAGGAGAGATGTGGACCATGGAAGGAATACAGGAAAAGACAGCTAAAGCTAAGGACCATTTAAAGAGTAGTGTGGAAACCTAATGCAGTGGAAGCTTCCTAACATATACATAAATGGAGGTAATCTAAATAAAATCTCTAAATAATGGGGGACACAGAGGCCAAAATTAATATTTCTTGTCACCAGGTGAAGCTTCCAGTTACTGGGATTGAGTTACAACAAACTGAGTTGTTGGCCAAAGAGGTTATATGGAAACCCCTAAACAACCTAGGCTATTGCCAAGACTATAGATTGTTTGCTCTCCACAAACAAACAGCAGGATCTCATTGCTTAAGACAACACCCATAGAACTAATTGAGCATGGAGAAGTTGACAAGTGCCTATATAGAGCCTTCACCCCATGTGCTACCATCTTTGGCAGTGGAAGGAACTCTGCACACTACCAAAGGAGAAATGTAAATCCATGAGATGGAACTTGTCTTAATTGGGGTTTCTATTTCTGTGATGAAACACCATGACCAAAAACCAAGTTAGGGAGGAAAGATTTTGTTTGGTTTACTCTTTCACATTGCTGTTCATCACTGAATTAAGTCAGGACAGGAACTCAAACAGGGCAGGATCCTAAAAGCAGGAACTGATGCAGAGGCTATGGAGGGGTGCCACTTACTATGACTTTTTCAGCCCACCTTCTTATAAAAGCCAGGGCCAACAGCCCAGGGATAGACCTCCCCCACTGGTCACTAAATGAGGAAATGCCTTACAGCTGAATCTCACTGAGGCATTTCATCAACTGAGACCGCTTCTTCTGATGACTCTAGCTTGTGTCAGGTTGACACAAAACCAACCAGTTTGGAACCCATACCAGACATGGCTTGGGTGACCAAGAAACTGAGGCTACATAACCCATAAACGCAGGGTAACCAAATACTACTGTTCTAAAAACTAAAATAACATAACAATAAAGTGACTCCTAATGACATTCTGCTACACTCATAGATCAGTGCCTTGCTCAGCCATCATCACAGAAGCTTCCCTCTGCAGGAGATGGGAACTAATAGAGATCCACAGCCAGACATCATGCAGAGAGTGAGAGACCTTGGAACACTCTGCCCTAAACAGGGATGTCTCCATCACACCTCTCCCCTCAGGGATGAGAGATCCCTGCAGAAGAGGAAACATAAAGAGAGAAAGTCAGAGGGGATGAAGGATAGAATTGAACTCAACAGCACCTATGAAGGTTCCTTGTCTCATAATGTCATGGCATAGCTTTTCCCTTTTCTTTAAATTTTAGCATCTTTTATTTCTATTTTTATTTTATTGATGCAATTTTTCTTCTCTCTTTTTTTTTACCCCAATAGGTCCTCTGTGTATATATTATGGCTTCCAGTTTACTGTTTTTATAGGATTCCTGAGTGTGTGCATGAGTAGGTCTGTTTTTGTGCCTTCCCTTGGGCCCTTTTCCTTGTTTGTTTGTTTTGTCCTATTCTGATAGGTTAGCTTTTGTTTCATCTTATTATATCTTATTTTAGCTAGTTATTTAAAAAGCAAAGAGAAGTTTCCTTGATGAACAATGAGAACTAGGCTTATCTGTAGGTCTAAGAATAATGTTTAGGATATAGCGAGAGTTTACACCGCGTAGTAAAGCGGTCGTAGGTTCTCCTTCAAGATCCCTAACATACTTTTTTGTTATAATACTTTATTTATTTTTATTTTATGTGCATTGGTATTGTGCTAATGTGTATGTCTGCGTGAGGGTGTCGGGTCCCCTGAAACTGGAGTTACAGAGAGTTATGAATTTCCATGTGGGTACTGGGAATTGAGCTCAGGTCTTCCGGAAGAGCAGTCAGTGCTCTTAACTGTTGATTCATCTCTCCAGACCCCTTGACACACTTTTTTAAAAAATAATATTTTAAAATAAGATAAAATAAATTTGTTCAGTCTTGACATTTATGTCAGTCATTTGTATTTCTGTGTTCATTTTTAGTAAACAAAATATACATAATTTGAAAGTTGTGCATTTAATGTCCTTTTCCTGAAATTATAATATATAGTTTATTCATGATAAAAAAGGCAGAGATTATTAATCTTGCTCCCAAACATTTAGTTAAAAGTTGATAAACTATTTTAAATGTTGGTAAGATAACACATAACACCTCTCATTTTTTTGTTCTCCCTGCTTGCTAATGAGAGTTATGGGCAATTGGGTGAATTTCCTTCATGTATTTCAACACTTTGCTTTGGAGAGTATTTTTATTCCAAAAATATTTTCTTTAATACCCTAAATGTTTGCCTTTAGTTAATAAAAACGTGTGAGGAACGGGGGGGGGAGCACTTAGCATGTGTGCAACACAAGGATAATAAGCTAGCTTAGTTAAGAACCCACTTCCCACATCCATGCCATTTGCTCTAACTACTACAGATAAAGAAATACACACCAAGAGCACAGCTGTCAGTGTGGCCTAGAACACAGAAGTGGTTTCAGCCACAACTAGTGGCTGAGACCAAGCCCATCTGTGTCTGTCTGAACAGGAATTCCCTAATTTATAGACAGCCATTGTCTTACAGCCTCTGCTTCCACTCTGTCAAGTTTCTCATGAGATTCACCAATCAGTCTGGAGCAGAGAAGCAGAAACAAGACAGGAACCTCGAGCTGCAGACCAAGTCTTCCTGTGTGGTCCCTGTACCAGCCAACCAAGTGGGAGCCATTCAGCCACTAGCTGATTTATTCCTTCCTCCCTTCTCCAGCCGGTCCTTCAAGGCCAATTTACTGTTGCTTCCTGTTTTTGCCAAATACTACTCCTTGTACATGCCAGATTTGATTCTTAAATGTCAGAATCAACAACACAAGTCAATCATAGTTTTGTCCCTTGTAACTGGCAAGTTGTATAGCATTGTAAGGACTGGTACCCTCAGTCTGGCTACACAGTACTTCCTTCCTTCTGCCTCTGCTTCCTTCAGAAGGCTATAGTGACCTAACTCCTTAATCAAGAGTCTGTAAGAGTTAGACTTCAGGGCTGGTAAATTCATTTCTAAAGACTTTTTACCTTTAAAAAAATATAAATTCTATGTTGTATTTTCATATTTTATGTCCTTTACATTCCATATGCAATAAAGAACAGTGTTGGAAAACACATGGAACTTTACAGAGGTAAAGCAATATTCCTACACAGCCATCCCACTAGCATTACTAAGGTGGGGTAATGCAAGAGTGGACAGTCTGAGCTCTCCCTCCTGTATGTCCTATTCAAAGACCTATTACACCTCTGGCAAAATAAGGAATGCTTGCTATATATTTAAGACAATGGATAGGTGTCCAATAGAGCAGAAATCATTAAAAATCATTAAGTTCTTCTTCTGCTATTCCTCTTGAACAATCTGGCATTTTGTAATGTGAATTATTATGCCAACACCAACAACTGAGGTGATGTCCTATAAATTAAGGCAGGAAATCGCTGAGTAGATAAAGGTCCTTACCACTAAATATGATGTCATCGTGTGTGTGTGTGTGTGTGTGTGTGTGTGTGTGTGTGTGTGTAAAACAGAAAAAAAGGCTTTTTAAATCTACAATTTGCTGCTATTTTGTTCCACGATGTTAGTCAACTGTTGGTAAAGAGAAAGACAGTCATAGAATACTGACCAATTTTTCTTAACTAGTAACTAGTAACTACTGTCCTCAATGTCCAGTAGCATGAGCAGATTCAAGGAAGAACAGGGGAGAAGTCCTTAGGCCAATTCTTGGATTTTTTTATTCTTTACAAGTTGTGGAATGTATTTCTACTGACTCATTATAAACTGAAACTGTATCGACTTCATGGTATAAAGTACAAAACAAACAATGACCATAATTTAGTTAACAATAGAAAGCAGGGAAGTAGCTTAATCAAATACAACTAAACAAGAAAGGTAGACCCAAAGAACAAGACATAGACAGAAGAAACAACTAAACTTTGAAAAATTAGATGTTCTTTTGCCCTATTGTCCCGAGGAAACCCAAATAACTTGTGAGTATCTGAGCTGTACGTATCTGGAATGTAGGGTTGGGATTCACAGTGGGATGTAAACATGTTAGAATATTTCCCTAAACTCTGTTACAGTATGGTTGGTTCCTCCACTGCATCTTGCTCTTTTTACTGAAAGGCTGCCTTAGGTTTTGTTCAACATAACACACTTTTGTTAAAAGGGGCTGAGATGTGAAAAATATTTTCTTTATTCACAGGAGGTTAATTCAAGTTAGTTATTTAAATAACAATACATTCTTTTACAGGTCTGCTAGTATGCTTAGTTTCACTCAATGTCGGATTTATTTAAACATTTAAAGTGAAGAGATAAAATTTTAATGTTGAATATGTGATCTTAGTCTGTATTTTAAGAAATATATTAAAAACTGGGGAAAGTTATTTTTAGAATTTTTATCAAATCTATATTTCTACTCAATGTATTATAAAGTATTGAGTCAATATAAATATTATGATCTAAGTTATGTAGACTTCATTATCTTTTTGGATAATTTAAGAAGAAACTTGTAAGTTCTTAAACTGTTTTAAATATTATAACAGTTATTGTAACTTATACAGACTAACAAAGACTTAGCTGTCATCTGGGGAAAAAATTAGTCCAAACAAATAATCTAACAAAGTCACAAAATTGAAGGCTGAATTCTAAATAGAACAAATGTGCAATAAGGTTAAAACAACAGTGAGAATCCTCTGAACGAGAAAGCATAAATTCAAACTTAATCTGAATTACAGACAACACTAAAATCTTCAGGATTTCATAATTATTTGAGCATCATGGTTTTCCTTCTTGAAACTCAGAAGTTTGTTCACCTAAAATTTCATCATAGGCCTGTCATAAGAACTCAGGATCAAAAATCAAATTGACTTATGAAAATATACATTAAAAACTGCCTATTTTTCCCCATCTTCACAGGGCCATTTAAGGAACGTCCATTTTCTTTCAATCAAGTATCTTTTCATTGTATAACTTCAGTTTGTATTCTCTTCCCCAGCTGTGGGACAACAGTGTCGTACCTTGTAAAGATTTGTCACTTGTATTGGTTTAATAATAATTAATGCTGATTGGCCAGTAACCAGGCAAGAAGTACAGGTGGGGAGACCAGAATAGGGGAATTCTGGGAAGAGGAAAGGCTCAGTTTGCAGTCATCACCCAGACGCAGGCGATGCAAGATGAGAATGCCTCACTGATAAAAGGTAACAAGCAGCGTGGCTAACACAGACAAGAATTATGGGTTAATGTAAGATGTAAGAGTTAATTAATAAGAAGCCTGAGCTAATAGGCCAACCAGTTTATAATTAATGTAGGCCTCTGTGTGTTTCTTTGGTACTGAACCGCTGCAGAACCGGGCGGGACAGAAACCTCTGTCAACATTTTCCCTCTTTTATAATCTCCTGGATAAATTAAAATCATACAATCGTTCCAGAAATGTGACAAAGGTCACCACTGATCACAGAATCCATCATGTGGGGTCTCATAGGGCAGTGCCTCAGTAGGTCTCCTGGTAGAGTTGGCTAACTTCGCTGAAGCGCAGGCATCCTATGTGTGTGACAAATACAGTGCAAGAGAGGAAGGCTTTTCTGACTCTTGATTTGAGAAGATACGGTTGCTCCATCATGATTAAGGATGGCTTAGGAGCAGACAGCAGTGTCCCCATTGCAGAGTGGATACGGCTTCTTTTGTAGCCTCAGCCAGGATGCAGAGAGGCTTGGTGGAGGAGGGGTTGGAATAATCTCCAGTGTTCGCCCTCAACAAGACCCTTCATCCAGTCAGCCTCATATCTAAACTAACCACCCACTGAAAGAGCACCGGCAGCAGGGGAGCAAGCGCCCAAGTGCACGAACCCCTGTTCACAGGTCACATCAAACCATTAACAGTTCATTACAAAGGCAGTCAATTAAACCTGACGCTTTGTTTTTGTCTTTCTCTGGATAGAAGAAAGGTTGCATAAGTCTTTCAAATTCTCCCTGATGCATCTACTTGCCAAAGCCTGGTGGACTGTGGATCTCTGCTAGCCTTAGACTCCTCGGAGTCTTCTCTAAGAGTAGTTGCCATAGAAGATATTCGCTGACTGTGTTCCTCATACAGGTTCGCAAGTCTGTGACAGTACTCGATTAAATCCAAATTACCATTTTCTCCTATGATCTCTACTTAAAGGATTAAAAACAGTTATAATAAAGAGAAATGGTTTGTTCGAGGATATACAGGAAGTTGGTATACTAACAGGCTCCACAAAGCCCTCACGCTTTAACCCTATTGGCAGCAAAAAAGGGAATAAAACAGCCTCCTCTTCCTCGCTCAAAGAGTACATCTAAGGAGTATTAGCTGGCCCGATTAATGGACCATTTTCCCTGCCTCCACACTTGTACCCAGTTACTAACATAATTATTTGCATTAAGTTCAAGTTGAACCGTCTTTTACCTCACATTTAATATTGAAAGAAAAATATAAAATTTAGGGCTGTGTAGATGGCTCTGCATTTAAAAAAAAAATATTGCTCCTGCAGAAGTCCCAGGTTTAGTTCCCAGCCCTCACAGGACGGCTAAGAATTGTCTAGAACGCCAGTTTCGGAGGATCTTACTCTCAAATGCTTTCCTTGGGTACCACATGCACAGAATACACAGACAGACATGCAGGCAAAACACCCATAAAATAAAGAAAAGTAAACACATCTTTTTTAAGAAATAAAATATAAAAATTTAAGACATATAATAATATCTAATAAATTTGAAGGACTGTCCTGGGGTTGAGCGTTCTAGTCAATGTTTCTTATGATTCAAGGCGAGGAAGGTAGTTTTGGCCTCCAGGCTCAGCGGTTGCTTATTTACGAGAAAATCGTAGCTGAAATACTTGATATTCCACTAAATTCTGCTTCTGTGACTCAAACAATTCTACCTGGGGAGAGTGGAGGTTCAAGCAAGAAAGACAATAATCCCAACTTGCCTTACCGTAGTGTTATGTTTTCTTGCAACATTAATTGTGGAATGTGAATGCTGCATGTGAGAATATTCTATAGCGGCCCTCGGAACTCAAGCTCTAGTGCACAGACGTGAATCATTTGGAAACAGCAGCTGAAGGTAAACTTTAGGAAGGAAAATATGGTTCTCCCCACACTTGCCCTCCCTGACTGTTGCTTTCTGGTGTGCTCTGGACTGAATCTGCTGCCTGGGTACCACAGTATCTTACTAAGATTGATATTTCTCTTTTTTTTATTAACAGCTTTGGGGATTTTCCGTGCTTGTTTTAGCTTTTCTAAGAGCTTGATTCATTCTAAAGTAATTTTAATGTTGACATCGGCATCCTATATACAATTTACAGATTTTTTTCTTTCCCCTCCCCCAGAATGGGATGGTTGCTTTCTTCAGTTTATTTTCAACTCCTGAAATAATTCTCTCAAGAGAAAATATGATTCTCCCGTTTAAAAGACATAAGTTAATTTTAAAAATTTCAACATGCATGTGAGTAACTTACACTGAAAGTAAAGTAATTCTAGAACCCAATGGACCAAGCATCCAATCCTTTATTTATTTGTGTCCACATTTTTAGTGTGGACCTCAAGATCAGCTCTTTTCCACACTTTGCCACATATTGCTGCTCTGCCCTCTGCACCATGAAGATTTGGGAGGCTGCTAATGAGTTCTGTGACTATCAGTAAGGAGCATGAATGGGAACCGTGGATAGGAATACAGTCTAGGAATTTATTGTTTGCTTTCCTTCCCTGCTGAACATCTGGGGACTGGCTAGATGGCATCTTTGCTCCCAAGGCTGCAGTGCCTCTCCAGGCCCCTTCCCCACACATCTGCTCTGCAAATCTTCTGCGAACAAGTTTCATCATCTGCCTAAGAGTCATGAAAAGCCCTGAGCTGTGCTGGGCTACTAAGTATTGCCTACATTGTGTTGAGAAGATCTGACCACAACAGTATCAATAGTAATCAAATTTCCCTCAAATGATTCAGCTTACAAGTGTTTCCTCTTCTGGGACTCTGAACAAATGCTGGGGTAATACAGGGATAAGAAGGGTGTGGCTTGTAAGCAAATGCCACAGCCAGGCCCTGTGTCGTGGGTGTGGAGGAGAAGGGCCCCAGGCTTAGTAGGGCCTTGTCTTTGATCTCATATTCCTCTGGCACCATCTTAGAATTGCTAGCCACTTTTAGACAAGGACTCACTGTTTAATCTCACACTGTGATGCACAGAACCTATAACTATGCTGTAGATGCCGAATAATGCAATGTAATAACAATCGCAGGTGCTTGTCTATGCCTTAATGCAGTGGTTCTCAACCTGTGGGTCATGAGCCCTTTGAGGTGACTGTTTCATGGGGGTCTCATATCAATACTTATATTATGGTTCAAACAGTAGCAAAATTACAATTCTGAAGTCGCAATCAGATAATTTTATGGTTGGGGGTCACCGCATGAGGGACTGTATCAAAGGGTCCACAGCGTCAGGAAGGTTGAGAACCACTGCTTATGTCTTTTAAAGACTTGAAGTCCTTGAAGATGGATGCACAGCAGTCATTCCGTCCTTTGACACCCAGTGACAGGCAGAGCCACAGAGCACTCAACTTGCTCAAGGCTGCACTGCCTGCCAGCTTGAACCCTTGATTCCAGATAAGGCAGCCGAGCTTCCTTGGTGTCATGTACCTCCGTGATGGAATCATAGAAAAGACAGCACTTACATTTAATTTACAAATGAGTCTTAAAAACAGGAACCTACCATGAACTGACATTCTGGAAGGAGTGTGTTTCCTCCGCAGAAAGGCGAAGGGCAGAGTCATAACTGTGAAAGAAGCCTGGTCACAGCAAACGACAGAACCTGAACTTCTCTTAAAATAATACCAGTGATCGTGTCAGAAGTGTTTTATGAAAGTTACAAAAAGTAATGTTTTCCTTGTTCTGACACATCCAACAGTCAATTAAAATCTAAATATGGTATTACAGAACTCAATCATGCCTTTCTTAAGGTGTATATAGATATAGATAGATAGATAGATAGATAGATAGATAGATAGATAGATAGATAGATAGATAGATGGATGGATGGATGGATGGATGGATGGATGGATGGATGGATGGATGGATGGATGGATGGATGGATGGATGGGTGGGTGGGTGGGTGGGTGGGTGGGTGGGTGGGTGGGTGGGTGGGTGGGTGGATGGATGGATGGATGGATGGATGGATGGATGGATGGATATGTGTATGTAGGTTTATAAACACTTACTGGCTTGGTGTGGTGTGCGTGTGGCTGTGTGTGTGTTTTGTGCATGCATGCCACAGCATGTGGATGGAGATCAGAAGAAAAATTAAAGTAGTTCACTTCTGTCTTTCTACCATGTGGATTTCAGAGATGGAACTCAGTTTGTCAGGCTTGGTGGCAACTGCCAAAACTTACATGTGTGTGTGTGTGTATACATATGCATACATACATATATTTTTCTAGGAAGCTCATTCAGTATTGGAAAGTTGTTAACACCCAGTTCTAGTAATTAATTAAATAAACACAGTATCTAATATATACCTTAATTATATTCAATTTGTTTCTAAAACATGGAATTATTGCTTGCATGAAGAGGACCTTTAATATCCCACTGCTCATGAAAAGGAGGGTGAAAGAACATATTATGAGGATAAGGATATCATTATCTTAGAGAGTATAGACTTGCAAGGTCTTACTTTAACTGCTTTGATGCCTATTTTAAACCTCACATGGCTTTGCTATCTAAGTGTCACGTGATATTTATTTAGCTCTTTGCCTGCTGAGCAGAGGACAATGAACTTTCTTTGGATATATTGTTGTTGTTAGCTTCTTTTCTTCCAAAAGTACTAAATATCACTCCTACTAATCTATAGATACATTTTCCCCACATTTTAAACACTGTTTACACTAATAGATTTTTTTTTATAGGTCTTTTTAATTAGAATCTATCCTCCACTGTTTGAACAACTCTCATACAAATGACAAAGGTGACTACTTGGTTATGTGGATCATTTTAAACATTTCTGGGGGGAGGATAGGGGACAGAAACGTCTTCCCATCATTATTTTTATCTTACTGTCAAACTTTGTGAGCTGAGTCTTAAACATCCCAATCTCACAACATGAAAACAAACCCCTCTCCCCTCCAAATGAATGAGCCGCTTGACAGGGCTGTCGGGCTTTAAAGGATATCTTAGCCACGGGTACTATTTTAAGAGATGAGCAAAGAGGGGAAACCCCGAAGACTAGCTCATAAAATATGAAGGAGAGGTGCAAAGAAGACCTCATAAATACTCCTTAGAACAAGGGATTCATTGTTTCCTCCAGTCCTGTGAGCGGTTCCTGTGATCTCAGCCCTTGTCTGTGTGTGCATTAGCAAAGCCTCTTCCTTTGACCTGTGGTGTGTTTGTTTTTTTTTTTTAAGCCAAACTACTACATTATTTATGACTGTACATAGTAGTTGGTCTGTGTGTTCCTTATGCACATATACTGAGATATATGCTTTCTTTTCCCCAAGTCAGTATTTCAATGCAAAAGGGTGAAAGGGTTTTTTGCTAGAGCTAATGTCATTGGAATGTCATTGGGGGTGTTAAATTAGCTTTTGTGTCAGCCTGAGAGGGACTGAGGATTTCCCAGCACGTTCTCCACCTGCACACCTCAAGGACCAGCTTTGAGTAACTACCTCATTTACTGCATTTTTAAACTATTTTTAAGAAGTGTTTTATTTCTTTATCAGCCTTATCTACATGGTTTTAATCTAGTTCATTATTGCCTCTTGAGAACTTAATAGGGGAAATAATTTCTTAATATTAGTGGGGTTGGTCTTCAATAAAGATAATATAAAGAAAAGTTGGATGGCAATTGAATGTTGAATTAGTTTTGTTCAGTGCTGTAGTCTTTTCAGTCTTTTACTTTAGTTTATTTTTTTCCTTTTAAATTTTAATCATCTTTAAGAATAGTAAAGTCAAAAAAATCTATTAAGTTTTATCAAAGCGATCCTCAAATAGAGTGGATAAGAGGAAGGCAGGGAGGGGGTGTCAGAGAAATCATTGCAAGGGACAGCAGAAGCCAGAGAATTCTAAGGCCCTGGGGTGCTCTCGTCCCAGTGGGTGGAGGCTGCAACTGGCAGATCATTACCTTTTCCTTTTCAGCTACTGAGGAAACAGGAGGCTGTACCTAGATTCTCAAACTGGAACTAATTGATTTTCAACTAATCTAAGCCTTTAGTTATAAAGAAAGTAGGACCAAAGGCAACTCCCAGGAAGGGTGGGAGCAGTAAAGACAGCATGCCAAGAAAGCCTGGGGCTCCAGAAACTGCAGAACTAAAAGGGGGAGAATTAAAAGTGTTGGGGTTGGGGCAAAGGGTAAGGAAAGAGTGTAATTATAGACAGTGAGAGACTAAGGAGCCAGAGGTGGGCTTGGGACCTGTCCAACTCCTCCCAGCTGTGTGTCCGTTCCTTCCTAATTCCAAAGTTACTTGTCATTAGACTTTTGAAACTGACTATTTTGTAAATGACCATTAAAATATTTTTTTTCTTATACTATGTTTATAATAATCTCCCTCTGGGAGCTGCCCCAGTCATTCGGCAATAAACTAGCTTTAAGAACCTCAATCTAGTTGTCTTGCTTATAAAAGAGAATGATTATTGATGAAGAGGGAAAAGGGTTTTTGTCCTTAGCAATAATTTAATTTTTCCCTTCAAACAGAGGGAAAAAATATTAAAGACAACTCCCAGTTTTACCCAATATCAGTATTTCTTATTTCAGACATAATCCATGGTGGTTTGAATCACCTTTTCTCTCAACCCATCACTTATATTAAACAATATTTTGCATGTGTTTATGGATATGTTATATTATAGCTGTTAATGATTCTGTTGGAGAGCCTCCATGCCATAGGCAGCATCTTTACAAAGATTGATACATAAGTTCCTCTCCATCAACAACAGTAAATACCAACGATGACTTTCAAAGCTGTCAATTGATGACATAAACATTATATTTTTTCTAACAAAGGGGGTTTATTGATTTTAAAAAGGGAGCCTTAATTTAGTTCTCTGTATTGCTCCTTTTATATCTAACATGCTATAAATCATGAAAATGCCAAATACTGCATCTATATACTTTATACCAGTACACTAATATATATGCTTAAAATGTGTCTAAAAAGAATTTTAAATCAACACAATGATCCAAAAACCACTAATAAAAACAAATGTCAGTTTTTGCTTTCAGAAAAATTTATGTAGGTAATGAATAACACAAGTTTCACATTTTTATGATTTTCTCTAAAATATTTAGTCTTGTATCATTTAGTATCATTAAATAATTAGATGAAATATTGTTATCTAATTTTTAAAAATAATTTTAGAACTACCCCATAGGCATATTTCCCAAGACAGGAATTGTACTTAAATACTAAAGGTGTATAATCTAACTGCTCATTTGTATAAGTACTTCATTCACAAACCAAGTAAACATTTAGGAAAAAGAGATATAAAAAGTAAAAAGAATTACCAGAAGGATATTTTTATTCCCCATAAAATTAAGTGTTATCAGTTCAACAATAATTTGGCTGATATTCAACAATTTTTGGGTGGGGATTTAATCTGCAAAAATTTCTCACTGTAGCAGAAACTAAATTTGGTCTGACCGTTTAGATTTGCTTCTTTAAAATGAACAAGTTGTTAAAAAATCATTTAAATGTAAAATAGTAAGTTTGATTTATTTAGATGCTTACCTACCCTAAGTCCCATTATTTATATCTCATATTTATCTTTTATAAATAATAATACTTTTTCATTTATCAAAACAATACCAATTCACAAGAAAGTTTTAAAATAAATATTTTGTTGGATATGATTCTGGATCTGGATTAAGTTAGTTATGAGAAATGTTACAGATGCCATTCACATATTTATACACGCAGGTGGCTTTCTCAGAACACGCCCCCTACTACATTAACTGAACTCATTTGGAAATAGTCTCCACGACATAGAAATCTTTTCAGATACTAAATAAATAAATATCTCTTGAGCTTTGTGACAGTGTGAAGCATAGTGAAGGTAATATATGCCGGTGAATTACATGAAAAACATTGGAATTTTTGTCCATTTTATAATTATATTCTTCTCTTTGCTTTTCAAGTATGCTTTGATTTGTCTTATGCATGGGAGAAATACAGAAGTCAGCTTTACACTAGGTAGTGATTGGCTATAAAGTTTGATTATATTAGTAGGCATATTTTATACTTGATCTTAGCCATAAGGCTTAGAAGCAACAGTAGGTATGTTTTAAGAGTAATAAAATTATAGCTCAATTTTACTTCAAGGCAATGGCAAAAATTCACCCAGAATAAGAATCCATTTTCTGGTAATTTCTTATGAGATTTGAGGATTATTAATAAAGAAAAAACATATGGTTTGTTATTTAGGAAAACAGCACTCATCACCTGTTTAAGCATGATCAAAATAATGCTTATGAAGTTTAAATCTATTATTTCCTAGAATAAATAAACAATTATATGTGCTGATGTAAGTAACGGGCTTGTAAACAGCTGACCATCATTCTATGACCAACACAAGAAAAATACCGTTAACTTAAAAGCAAAAATATTACTTAATAGTAAAACAGGGTTCTAGAAATTATTGAATAAACTGTTTTCTGTTTGCTTTGTTTTCTTATTTTATCTATATTTATAAAACATCATGGCATACAACTTCAAAAGTCTAATTATTTTACAAAATAACACTATATGTCTATTGAGAATGATTAAAAGATTCAGTTAAATGAAATATATTAAGACAGATTTGTGACTGAGCTGGTTTTGCTTAATCACAAATTTAGATGCCCTAAACAAACAACTGAATTTGGTCTAATAGCTTAGATTTGCTTCTCTAAAGTGACCAAATCAATAAATAATTTAAGGTAAAAATGACGGGGTTTGATTTATAGTTAGATGTTTACATGGTCTAAAATCTATGTAAGATGTCTGCAGCTAAACATGGTGATTTCAGTGATCTACATTTAGTGATGCTGAGCAAAAGATATTCTATTGATATTAATATGAATCCTTGAATTAAAAAAACTGAAAAGTCACATGTTCTACAAGGAATATTTTCAGGCCCCTTAGACTAAGAAGAAGCAATCAAACCAATTTAGAATTAAGTCCTATTTGAAAGCTCTTACTCAAGCCTGTTAATTATATGTACAAAAGAAAACGCCACGAGAAAGACCTGCGGAGCACCTGGCATGCCGTGGAGGATGGCTTTCTACAGCTCAGCACTAAAAGCTTTGTCCCTGGTAACACAAAACATATGATTTAGTAAGCCCCTTATCCTTCATGCCAGGATTCCTAAGAGTGAATGACCACAGCATAGTAAGAAACATACATTACAAACATGGCCACATGTCCCCAAGAGTCACTGCCATCTGACTTTTCAAAAAGTATTTCCTTTGAGATAGTATACAAGGATATTTTTTAGTAGGTGTAGAGCAAAATATTTTGAAGTCACCCCAGATCACATTTTAATGTACAATTTAAAAGGTATTACTTTATAGGGACCTTCACTCTTTAAAATTTATTAAATTTGTTGGTTAAATTTTAAGTTTTATTATGTTTAATGTTACTTTCCTTTAAACGTCTAAAGACAGTCAATTCGTCTTTAGTTTGTACTAAAGTATTTTAAGTTAAAACGGCCCTTGTAAAACCATTTTAAGTAGGTAAACTGTGTAATATTCCTGTAGAGGGAATGCTAGGCAGGGGTCTGCCATTTGAGATTGTCAGTATTTAAAAATTACTGCAAAGCAACAGCACTGAATAAAAGACAGTTTTAAAACCTATTCCTTAATATCCTGGTTGATATTTATAGAAAATTGTCAGTTAAGTATATTTATCTCCAAGGGGAATCTGGGATAGATAAATACCATCAAGGCAAGTTTCATATTTATCTTGCCCATGTCAAAAATCAATTAGGCGTGACTACATTTTAATCGTCACAGTGAAGGGGCGTTTCAATTAGGTTAGATTTTCTTTTCTAAACTGTTTTGTCTTTGAACTCCCTTGATTGTTAATACTTTGCAGTTTCAGTTGATCTTGGTCAACTTCATTTAAAGATTTGTACAATCATTTCTTCCCCTAGATGAAATTTTTAAGTAGCATATGAATATGTATTCACACGTTCTTTAAATTACTAACAAAAATGGTTTGGAAAGTTACTTTTATTTTCCCATACATACATATTTGTCTCTTCCTTTCTTCATTTCTTTCCCTTTTCTTTTTTGCCCAAAGCATTGCTATCCTTATAAATTTCCTCTTTATAAATTGCCTGGTATGCATATCTTTAAATTAAATTTAGCAGGCTCTCAAAGGACCAAATTCTACTCAAATTGTGACCATTAAATTTTAGCTATCCCACATTAAATATATGTGACGCTGTAGCCTAAAGCATAACCTTGTATCACTGTAAAAAAAAAAAAAAGGAAAAAAGAAAAGAAAGAAAGAAAGAGAAGTTATTGAGGAGAGTTTTATAAAATAAATATATAAACACGGCCACCTACCAAGAAGCTACTTTACCATTAGAAAAAAATTCCTCTTTATAGTACGAATGAACAAATAAATGAACAACATACCTAAATTGACGAAGCTCATGACCATGTCGGCATCATTCAGAAAGTTGGTATCGTGTAGGCTGGCAAGAGGAGGGCTCTGGGTAGTCAGCGGGATCCTTGGAGACAACTGCATACGATGAGCATACCCATTGGGAGAGGCTGGGTATCCCTTTCTGGCCTCTTTGGCCTCTCCTGCCAGGGATACCCTCACCAAGTATTCCGACTCTTCAGGATTGTCTTCGCTGGCCATGGCATTGTACAGATCCAGCATAAAGAGGGGGGCAGAAGATGCTTGTTTTCCAGGTGAGAACGGCCTGGGTCTGTGAGGCAAACCCAAAATAGAGAGAATTTCCCTCTGTATTTCCCGTCTTTCATGGTTCCGCAGTCTTCTATAAATAAAACTGGAGTGAACGTGATTGTCTCCCAAACCTCCTTTGGCATAACCCACTTGAACCCAGCCGCACCAGAGGAAGCCCACAAGACCCCTAAGTAAAAATACGGTCCAATGCATTTTTGTACAAAAGCAAAAGTCGATATTTTAAATCCTTCTTGTCCACTTAAAAGTAATAATAATCCAGGTTCCTTGAAAGCACGCTTTGTCAGTAGCTGTGAAGTTGTAAAAACAAATTTACCTATTCTTCATGACAGTGGTATTTCTGAACACAACATACTCAGTCCATTTTCTTCTGTTTTAGATACTTGCAGATACGTCAAGAGTAGTGATTGCTAAGAAAGCTGAGATTCAGATTTCTAATTATCCACAGTTGTTAAGGACTTTTGCAGTATTGATGGAGCAAGAGCTGGCTAAAATTATTCGATCAAATAACCTATGCATTCCTATGTGAATGTATGATAATCAGGCTCTGGTATTTGAACTGACGAAAGCTGGTCTTCTGATAATCTGTAGCTCCCAAGTTCTCTTCATTGGCTCTGCCTTCTTCTCAGTGCTTGAACTCTTTCCAAGACAAATCCTGAGTTCAGAATCACAGATCTACGCTGGTCTGCACCTTGCTGTTGGAATTCTATTTGTCCGGCAGCCTAGTGATAACTTCAACATCTCTTGTATGGTCTTAGTGTAAAACAAGACCCAAGGTTATACTGCTCAAGTAAATGTATTTCCCTGAGTTTACTTGAAATCCTTCTGTAAATCCATTCAATCTTTTCCTCCTCCTTACAGTTAATTCCACCTCCAGCAGGCACAAATATACCAGCCCTCTTCAAGAGAGATCTAAGGAGAAATGTAAGCACAACCCTGCTGGGAAAGAAGAGGCTTCTCATTGTAATTTGAAACTGGTAAAGCAAAAAGAAGTTAACCCTTTTGCTACCAGAAAAGCCTCCATTTTCGCAATTTTAGAACTAGGCATACAACATACAACAGTGATGTGTGGGGTGGACAAGTTCCAGGGAGGATAAAAGCCAGTTTTCAACTAGCAGACTGAAAACTTTGCCACCCTTCCACCCAGGGTGTTTTAGGTCTTTTTAGAGGAGTGTATTTATTGCGCTTCCATATTAAGACTCAGGTTGTAGCAAGTTAGCTTAATACGCCTCAGTTCCATGCTTGAGATTATTTCAGCTTTTGAATGCCTTTAAAATTTACTTCTTTAAAAACTGAAAGGACAAATTTACAATTGGAATAAATTTATTGATTCTTAATGACGACCAGCTATTTTAAAGCAAAAAAAAAATGACAATGAATCATTAGCAAATATATTCTTCTCCCCCCCTCCAAAAAAAAAGAGTAGTTATAAAAATTCCGAAATGGGATTGGATAGCTTCTATTTAATTGTCTACAGAAAAGATTTAAGCAGAAATATATATCTATTTCTGATTAAATCAATAGTTGAAATAGAAATGTCTAATATATAGTATCTTCATTCTTAACTTTTACTTCATTACAGCCCAAATGTAAACACAGTTACAATGAGATATTTATTGCAAAGTGTACTCAGTACTTTGATTTAAGCTGTGCAAATAAACACCAGTTGTACTAAAGATCAAATACCCTGCGTGACAACACACAGATTAAAAATAGAATTCCTAAACTTTGATGGGTAGAACAGAGAAAGTGTGCACCTTTCTAGAATGCCATACCTAATCTGAGGAAATGAGCAAAGTATGTGTTTATCCTTAATAGTTAATGCCTTTAAAATTTGGAAGTCTGCAATGTTTCTCTGCCTGCTATAATTTTCTTCTCAGGCACGCCTTTAACCTTAGCGTTTACAGTGCTTTCATTGTCTGGGACAGCATTCCGATAGCAAGGTAAATTTATCGAGTGAATTCTAGAACTGTGGTGAGACTTTAATGTTTTTTTTTTCTTGGCCTAGAGGTGTCTAGTTTCTTGTTTAATTTCTTTTAACATATTTCCTCTGCGTGAATAAAACAGCCCTATTTCTCGTGGTCTTCAGTTCATTGGTGAATGCAAGACACTGAAAGGGCTCCTGAATCTGACGACATACGTCATTTCTCTTGTACAGATTCCCTAGGAAAACTTGACAGTGCAGCTGGATGTTTACCTCACTGAGAACTCTGCGTCATTACAGGATGCCACAGCCTAGTCATAGCAGCAGCCCCGATGCTGACACACAGGCATGGCTGTCAAGAGACACCACAAGGCAGGGAAGCCATGCAGACTTGCAGGGACCAGATCCCATTATAATAAGCAATGCTTGAACTGCTAAAATTCCTGAGATTTATTTGCTTTAGCATCCAAAGCAAACAGCAAATTGTGGTCATCAGTACAGATTCAGATCAATTACTCCTCTGTGTTTATAAAACACATTACAGATCAAGTAGGCTATAGTTTTCCTCTGTATTTTAGAAGACATTTTCAAAGCTGTGAATTTGCTTTATGTCTCAAGAGCACACAAGAGTTACAAAGTAAAATCAGCTGCACTAAAGGAAAAACAATTCTTATTACAAAAGTATTGATTTTTTTTCCCCTAAGATACACTTGAAAAATAAAAAGAAGACTGAATGTTACAAGTCTCAAAAACTTTTCCCAAACCGTAATTTATAATGCCAGTCAGGATAAATGTAACTTAATTGCTTACCCAGGCATATATAGCTTCCATTGTATTGGCATTAACTTGCTAGCACACTTGATCAGATTTTAGTATCTACTCTACCCCTATTTCCCTTCCAATACAGACTAGACGTAGCCCACATTTTTCAAAAGATCAATAAGAGGAGAAAATAAGAAAAAATATTCTAAGACTAAACAGGAAGTGCTAACTAGTACATGAAAAGTTAGAATCATTTTCAATTGACAGTAAATGTGTTTTACCACATCTCAGTTCCCGCATAGATTTATACCTGAGTGTTTGAGAGCAACTTGAAAGATAAAGTAGATTTTGTGTGTGCAGACTAGGAAGGATCCCCATGTCTGAGTACATATGAGACAAGGGACTGGACATGCTGTGTAGTCACACACAAAAAAGAGCATTGAGATTAGGAGAAAGACCTGACTCATCAAAAGAATTATTCTTAATGATCACCAAGAGGCAGGCCCACGAAAACCCACTCCTGCCCTTGTGACTTTGGCACAGCCCAACAGCCTCTCTACAGGTTGCTCTTCTCTGCGAGTTTCTTTTCCCCCTGAAATCTGATGCTTCTGTCTCTGGATCTGTGAAGCAATTTTACCCAATTTACCAACCTCAGCTTTCCCAGTTTCTCCAAAGTAACTTGTTCAACAGATAGCAGAAGCATTTGCAAATCTTTTTGATCTAGAGCTTTCTTATCACTCTTGAGTTTGGGTTGTTGCCATTTCGATGTAGAAGCAAAGTATCTGGAAGGGGTAAAGTCAGTAGGGATCTATAAGACCATTTAAGTGGCTGGTGGAACTGGCAGCAAACAGAATTCTGGGAAGGCATCTACAAGAGTCCATTGTGTCCAGAGGAGGGCAGAGCAATGCTGTAAAACTACTCTCAGACAGGCTTTGACTTTCTTGTTTTGAATTGGTTTGGTTTGGTTTTTGATTTGTTTTGTTTTTTGTTTTTTTTTTTTTTCACGGTAGCCTGAAAGGGATTATAGTCATGGGCAGCCTACACTTTATCTGATCACCAACTATTACATGAAAATTAGGAAATAGATAATAAAGATAATAGAACTTTGAAAATGTTGTTATTGTTGAATAGCCAGGATTACATAACAAGATTTTTTCAAGATATTCTCTAGTATATATTTCTAAAATTGTTTTATATGAGGTCAAGAGAGTAGGTAATAATTAGAATAGTTATTTCTTGAGAAAATAAAGCAACAATGAGCCATTAAAAAGTAGACGTTCTTAGTGAAGCATCTCTCTCATGATTCCATAACTACCAGATTCCAGTCTGTCAGTGTTAGACAACTACCATGACTCAAAAGAGAAAAGAAATGTGTAATGAGTTACATTCACATTCATAAATCCTCTGCTACATTATTACAGGGAAATTCTATTGAATTAAAGCTACACTTGACAGATGTGATTAGTTTCTATTCCTGTCAGCAAATACCTCATTCTTTTGAATGGCAATGGCTCGTTTTCTTTGTGCAACGGTTATCCTTGGTTGTCAACTTGACAGTATCTGGGATCAGCTAAGAGACACGCTTCTCAGTGAGTCTGCAAGGTGTCCACCGGATCATTAACGAAAGGGGAAAGCATTACCCCGGAGTGAGCAACCTTCGATGGACTCTCTAGATATAAATCCTGTTTCTTTTGCTTGACTTCTTTCCTTTTTGGTGTGTGCATCTACTCTGCAGCAGGAGTAGCAGTTGCTGGGCTACTGCTGCCGTCCTTTCTGACAATCAGAACCCAGATTCTTTGGTCTTTCGATGTGACCCAAAGACAAGCAGTTCACCTGGAATCCTCAAGCCTTCTAAGCCATATGGAAACTGCTAAGGAATTCATATCATGAACTGAGGAGGTACTGGGTTGTCCATCTCATCAAAGCACAGGCAGTTATTGTTGGATAACCCACCCCATCACATCATTCCACCTAATTAATACCCATTCTATCCGTTTTGTTCCTCTAGAGAACGCTAATTAATATAATGTGCTTGGGCTTTTGCCCTGGTGTTGTCTTTATGGCCCATATTGCAATGCAAGAAATTCCAAAAGTTATCACAGTTTATTAATTAGATTTTAGCAGTAATGAAAACTGCCTGCAAAGTCTCAGCAGAACGGAGTCGCACAGAGGACAGACAGAAAATGTGGAGCATGGAGAAGAGCACCAAGCAAGGCACGTAAATGAGGGCCGGAGCCCAAGCTCCTAAGCCCACGCTGCTCACACTTTACACTCCTGCAGATGGCTGGCTCTCACCAACATATCAGACATTTCAAACTTGTAGGAGTATGACAGTTCAAAGACAGGTCTGGTTGTCAATTTATCCTAATAATTCCCATTAGCAACAAGATAACCCTCAGAAGAAAATAAGTGTATAAATGTCACTCTTAACGGTCAAAATGATACAATTTAAAGGAAATATTAAAATTACATAATACAAAAATTGTTTTAAATGCATGACTGCAGTTTTCATAGTATCTTTTGTTATGGTAAATACAAAACATTTTGTGGTGGTCTTGAGAGATGGCTCAGTGGTTAAGAGCACATACTACTCTTGCAGAGGATCCAGGTTTTGTTTCCAGCATCCATGTGGCAACTGGATCCAGGCAAGGGATCAGATTCCTTCTTCTGGCCTCTATGGGTACCAGACACACAAATAGTGTATTTACCTACAGGTGGGCAAAACACTCATACTCATAAAAATGAATAAATCGTACAAAGAACTTCATAGAAACTTTTAGAATAAATTTAAAGCCTAAGGGAGTATCCTTACATATGTCACAGAAAGTGTCTAATAACAATTTATATATATACATATATATATATATATCCTCTACAGATTAAGAGAATATGGACTTTGCTTTGTAATGTGCAATATCCATTGTAATCATATAAAAACCCTCTAACACAGAAGTTCTCTAGTAGGGATGAACATAGAATTACCAGTTGTAGACAGGTGATAGTTTAAGAAATGCCCATAATGAATCGTGTAAGGACCAAGGACGTCGCAACTCTTGATAGGGACTCAAATATTAACACTTTTAAATGATTAACATGTAATCAAAGATGAAAACCCCCAATAAATATTCTGGGACAAATACAAATGACTATACATCAAAAGGACTATGTTTCATGGTTATAATAAACAGGTTTCTAAATAAGAGTAAGATTTTTTTAATTGTCCATTGATCTTTAATAAGATTCCATGATTTTTAATAAATGTTTATTTAAGTAAATACACAGTGTTTATTCCAGAAAGTCTTTTATCTCATCCATACTCTAAATACTAGCTTTCTAGACATGTTGTGGAAATAAACAGTCCATGCTTTTCCTACAGGTTGGTTGCTTCTAAAAAGATTTGCTCGAGTATTGAAATTTAAATTCAGAGTCAAAATACAATTTCCTATACAAAGTCTGCACTATGTCATAATTTAGACACAGATCAGTTGGAAAATGTTATCTATTTTCTACACAATTTTCTTTGCTTCACTTGTAATGCTTTCTTGGGCTATCATGACATCACAGGCCTCCCTCATTATATTACACAGTTCAGTTGGAAATCCAGTCATCTGAACTTATAAAAGTAACCTTCGGGCTGTACTGAATATGCTCACTTTTGAAGTGTTCAGACTCTCGGCGTTTGGTGGGGCACGTACATACGCATTTCAGACACAACGTGCAGGCTTTCGTCTCGGTTTTCCGTTTACATTGGATCTCTTCCTCATCTTCACTTTCAAGTTACTTTCTGCATTTAAATCCTATTATTTCTGTTCTTATACTTTACTTTCTCTCTTTTATTGATATGTCCCCTTCGTTTACAATAAGCTTTATCTGTGTCCCTAATTTTAAAAGCCTTATCACCCGCCATCCACCCACCCCAACCCTCAACCCCACTCCCCATCCACCCACCCCCAACCCCCACTCCATCCTCTTATCTAGAACTCTCTCCCAAGTGTCACTGTTTTCTTTATCTCTCACCTTTCACCAGCTCTCTTCCCAGAAAGCAGGATTTTACCCTGCCCTCCACCTTCTTTCTTCTTCCTCCCGAGTTGCTGAGTCGGTTTATCTTCTACCGTCACACATTCCTTAGCACCAGAGTGATGACATTAAGTCACAATCTGACAGTGCACCTACCCCCAATTATATCTTTAAGCAGCTTCTCTGGAAATGGAGAGAAATGCTGGTGACCGTTTCCAGGTGAAGATATAATCCTTTGGAAAAATAACTGTTAAAACACTCCTGACCAAAATTAAAACAACAGGGAAAATAATGACATCATAACAATAGAAATAGCAAAATCCAAGGAAATGACTCAAATTATTCCCTGAAGTTTTAGCCAATGTCACTCCATACTTGGGATAGAGAATAATTATCACAGGAATGAAGGCCTAGCGTCTTACTTTCAATGTGTTTAATCCTAATTTGTGGTACATTTGTGTTAATAATTGAGCTCTAATTCAACATGCACTATAATTTCATGTTATGTCTCATCAATATCTTTTTAATGCCTTTTGAGATCATTCTAGAAAACTTCTCTAGGTATAATGTTTATCAAAAGTATTACCTTCCAACCACTTTTAAAGAAACAAAGTTAGGCTGAGTTGTTTAAAATCTCTACTGGCATTCTGGAGTTTCTCATACAGAAATATACTACCTATTGCACACAGGTTTGTTGTTGTTGTTATTTACCATTATATGCTGATATCAAACAGAAAATGATATCAACATCAATAAATTTCACGTATGAACTGACAAGCCTCGCCAACAGGCTTGCACATATTTTTAAAATCATTGAGGAAGCCTTACCTGGACATTGATTAGCATTGAGTAATAGAGTGAAGCAAATGGCAAATAAACTGGCCATGGTGTTAGGAGCCCGCTAGGCAGCCTAGAGCAGTTTAAATGCTCCCAACCTTCCTTAGTCAAAATCTTCAGATTTTGACTTTTGGCTCTACAGTTTTGAGTACAATCGTACATTAGCGTAACTCCTCAAACTGTATAGGTCATTCACATACATTGATATCAGAATCATTTAGATAAATAAAACCAGTAACTACAGAGCATGATCTTTAAAAGTCATTGTCTATACATAATACGGGCGCTATTATCTTTGCAGTTATCCCAACGCTGCCTGAATCTTTCCACCAAGTAACTAACAAGTAATGTGCTTAAAGAATGCCATAAAATTCCTTGGTTCTTTCACTTATTTTTTTTCCACACCCAAGAGTTGTGCAAGAGACTTGTAATGGGCATAGTGCTTAACGAAGAATCTGCTTGAGATTTACAACCAGGAACCCAGGTTGACATCATACTGTCTGAATGACTTTAGAATCACACAACCAGAGGGTAACCAGAAACAGTAATTAAACTGAACCAGTTTCCTCAAGGGTGAAATGAGGGGAAAAGTCTCTTACTGTGAAGTACTGACTTCATTAAGCAAGAGGATGTATGAGAACATGTTTCATAGCTTTATTACCATGGCCCAGTAATAATGAAATTCTTTTTCACTTGGGTATTGGTAGTCTTACACTGACAAACTAAGACATAGTGTTTATATTCTTTAATCAGTTAATCAGAGAAAAGGAATATACCATCCTCTGAAGTAACGTTGCCATGTTCATGGATATACAACAACCAGAATTTTACTGTGTTATCTTTCTGTACAATCTGCTCACATTTGGAAAGATATACAGCCTTTTCCTGCTACATGGGATTCTCTCAGTTTTATCGGTCCATCTCAGATCTCTTCCACCAGAACCCTAGTGCAGTGGCAAAGTCAAAAAGAGAAAATAATTCTTAAAAACTTATCTAACTGTTCCATCACTCACAAGTAGTTAAATCTGAAGTGCACATTTGTTCCAATGTTCTCGATTACTGTTGATGCGATATAGTTCACTTAGAAACCAAGTGAGTGTTTCCTTGGCTCTGAGTCAAGTGAGCATTATACAACCAACCCTGGGCTGGGAGGGGGACATCTGAAGCAGAGAGGCAACTGACAGCAAGGATGTGACAGCTTCCAGTAGAGGCTCTTGCTCTACCTACTTTGAGTCACAGAATTGATTCAAATGCTAGTTTTGCTGCTTTCTATTTTGCTATATGTGCTAAAGAATCACTTCCCACCTCCACCTGTTATTCAGAGCATTCCCATGCAGGTATTTAATTTTCACGCCTTCACTTCAATTATAAAAAAATATTTAGCATGCTAATATGCATTTAGAATAAAAGAAAGAATTAGCAACATGGGAATACAGTATGCAACATTTTCCAAGCAAATTTTACCATGAAGTAACTTATTTAAGTACCTGGTTACTGTTATGCAAAATATACCCTAGGACTGATCTTCCACCAGAATGTTGTGAGGGAGAATCAATCTGTCTCAAAATACTTAGAGAGGCAAAATAATATGGTGATTAGTATTTATGGTCTCAGAAAACAGAAGTTAAATGTTGGCCCTGTGTTTCAAAGCTTTGTTACCACTTATTGCCTGGGTTTTCTAATCATTAAGAGAAAGATAATGATAACTCCTATCATACAAGATTTTATAAATATTAATCAAATTAATTAAGCATGAGAAGATTTTAGTTGGAATGTATATAAAATCTAGCTGGGAATTGGCACTCATTAAATAATAATGATAGATTCCATTAGATTCCACTGCCTTTTGTAGACTTCTTTTAAGTATTATTGCACTGTGTCAGTTAGAAGCCATTTGTTGACATGAAAGCTCCTATGTATAGTAAACAATCAGCCAAAACATTTATCCCCTCAAGAACATTTTCTTCTGCCAATGTGACCCACGACAACACTAGCCAGTGTTTACCAAAGGCATCAAAGGAACTGTAACTGAACATGTAGGGAGTGCTTTTCAACTGGAAAGGTGGTCTCACTTTGGTTTCACTTAAATTCTTAAAGAAAGAGAATATATAAGGAAGTAGTGCTAGCATGAGTCCAGCGTATACAGTCAATTCCTGACTTTGACTTTTCCTTCCTTCCCTCACAGTCACTTTGAGCCTCACTAGGGCTCTCTCCACTGAGACGCAAGGCGACAAAAGAATGATGGAACGACGACTAGTCCACCCTGTGCTGACTCAGAATGCCGGTTATGGTATGTGGTTAAAGGGATTTTAAATTTAAAAGTGTCAGCTAAAAAATTCTTCATCGTTGCTGGGTGGTGGTGGCACACGCCTTTAATCCCAGTAGAGGGAGGTGGAACTCTGTGAGTTCAAGGCCAGCCTGATCTACAGAGTGAGTTCCAGGACTGGCTCCATAGCTACCGAGAAACCCTGTCTCAAAAAAAAAAAAAAAAAAAAAAAAAAAAAAAAAAAAAAAAAAAAAAACTTCGTCACCAACACAACATAAAACTAAAAAATTAATGCATCTTATTCTTTTTCACAAAACTGAATATTAAAACTTATTTTGATTCACCAACTAAAGATGACCATTATTCTAACACATAGTAACTTGGCTTATGGTTTCTTTAAAATTGAAAATACTCTGTAGTGTTGACTGCATAGCCTAGTATTTCCAAATACGATGATTTCCTACAATTTATAATTTATATAAAATAGATAGAGACAGAACAAATTCCCAAGTTCAACATTGTAATCACAATAAATGGGAATTTCTTTTCCTCGTATATGTAAGAATGGAAGTGAAAGTCCTAGGGTGTTTGGACAAACTCAAAACTAAGCTCCTTGCACTGCTTTAGAACTGTGATCTCAGACTTTAGGCAAGACAGTAACAACCCACGGCACTGCTGCCAGATGCTGGAAAACAGTGAATTTTCATCCAAAAGCTGGCAGGCTGTGACTATAAATGATATCACAAAGCATCGCTAGAATAGTATTCTTCTTAAGACTCTTGGTTACGTCAGGGTAACTAGTTTACTAGGGTAAACCATTAGCTCTTACTTTAATAAAACTGAAGCTGGAAAAATTGCTCAGGGGCTAACAGTGCATATTACTCTCAAAAAGTACCCAAGTTCAGTTCCTAGCACCCACATTAGACTTAAAAAAATAAAACTAGATTTTGTTCCTAATAACTGACTGTTAAGCAAATTCTTGCCGGGACATACTTGCAAAATAATTTTGCCTCAGGTAAATTTTGACTCAGCATTTGCTTAATGTTTTGGAACAAATTTAGAAGCTTGGGTAGAATTATTTTTTATTTTTCAGTTGTTTTTATTATAGTACTAAGATTTTTATTTTAATATATTTACTCCAAAAGAAGCAACTCATTCCTGGCACTAAGGTTTTGGTTTGTTGGCTTCTCATGCCTAGTAAGGTTACCCTGTTATAGGGTAATTTCGTTTTTAACTCTTTATGTATATATGTATATGCATAGCACGTGTACGTGTGTGTGTGTGTGTGTGTGTGTGTGTGTGTGTGTAAGATTTCTACAGTAGTAGGTTTACATAGGACTACAAACTTGAGTCATAGACTATAAAGAAATCAAGCTGTAACTACCAAAAAAAAAAAAAACTTGATGCAAACTGGCTGGCTTTCATAGTGCTGGAAGATATTATGTGGGCTGCTGGAGGAGAAAAGTGAACATCAATCCAACCCAGCTCTGAACTCTACAAGCTACATTAATCAGTGTCCTGACTAGACATGCCCACAGAGGTAACAGTAGTTCAAAATGTCATGAGAGCAACAACAATTTTCTGTTTGAATATCTCCTGCTCCACAAAATGAAACCCATACCAGGCACTGTTACTGAACCAAAAACTAGACAAGTCATAGGCCTTCGGAGTGAACCAACAACTATCTTGCTGCTAAATGAACATAGCATCAAACTGACTTCTAATGGCTTGTTGCTATGACTATACATCAGTGCTTCACTCAATCCTTACCTGGTGAGCTTCTTTTGCAGTAGACAGTGATCACCACAGGCTTCCACATGCACAAAGTGCAAATGCTGCAGAATGCTTAGCCCTAATTGGAACAGGTATACCCTACTCCTTCCTCAAGAGGCTGAAAGATCACTGCAGAAAAGGGAGCAGAAACAGTGTAAGATCCAGACACAGCAGATGCCCACAAAAAATGCAATGTGTTCAGAACACAGTAGGGCAGCTGCACATATGAAATCCCGCTGATTGTGATAGAGCATGCACAGTGCAAGTCCAAGTCAGACCAAGTACCAGCTCAGAGAGAAGATGGGAACACCAAGTCCTATCCCTAACTGAGGAACTATGGGCAACTGTTAGTTGCTGGGAGATGGAGAGTCAGTTTTCCCTATGAGTGTAGTCACTGGTAAATCACCCACGCTCCAGGGGAAGGTCACATATCCCAGAATATCTGGGCAGCACAAATTTGTATTTATGGGGGTCTGGGAAGAACACCAAGTTGGATGAGTGTGGAAGGAGGGCAGACCTAGGAAGCATGGAGGGACGGAAGTGGCTATGATCCAAACATGTATGAAACTTCCAAAGATTAAGATATTTCTAAAAAGAATATTTGCATATGTGTCCATTCTGTTCATTGTTGTTTATAAATGGCTATTATTTGTTTCTTGGAAAATCTTCCAAAGTGAGTATAATAGTGGAAAAACATTGAAACGAACATGAATTTTGCATTGGTCCCTTCACTAACAAACCCTACATGAAAACAAGCCACTGCTTGCATACTGTCACAATGAACTGGATCTAGATGCAAGACTGAGTAAACCCCCCAAAGAGATGAGCAATGGCCAAGTAAGCAGAATGTGCAAAACCTGTATGTTGACTGGAGGTGGCTTTGAAAATCTCTCTTCTCTCTCTCTCTCTCTCTCTCTCTCTCTCTCTCTCTCTCTCTCTCTCTCTCGTTTCTGCCTTTCTGTTGTACAGATCAAATCATTCTATGTGAAAATTCTATAAAACTGTTATTGTGAAAAGCATTTCCCTTCAGTTACAATTATTGTTTGGTGTATGTGATAATAATGATATTGCTTGCTATTTCTTTAAAAAATCCCATTCGAGGCAGAACACAGTTGAAAATTTCACCTCTAGAGAAATGAAGCTTCACTGGTAACCCAGTAGGACACTGCCACCTTTTGGTTGTATGAATTTTTAAACTGTTGAAAATTACCAATGTTATTTTCAATGGAAATGTTTAGACAACTAACTTTTATAAATAATTATCCTATCATTGTTAATTTGGAAATGTAGACCTTGAAGTTTTGTTTCTCAGTTATGCTACTTTTTTTAAGTATTAAAGTTTTTCATTTTACTAGGTTCATCTAAAACCTTTTGATAACGTATGTGGGAATCATTGTTCTTGCTTAATCTATAAAGAATGATTATGATACAGTAATGAAAATCACAAAAGAACATTCTTCCCATTGCAGAACTCAAGCGAGAACCCTCTGTGCTGTTTCTCATAGCACACCATGCCCATCCTTGCGGGGCAAAGTCACAGCACCGCGCTCAAGATCACCAAAGTGCTGACTGCGTTTCTCAGTAACTCATCTCTTGTTGAGTGTTTAAATTATATCAAGCAATAGTACCTTCGTCTCAATATGGATAAAAGGAAATCCATTAGCTTCCTGGCTTCCTCTAATAATGTACATAGTATATATTATAATCACTATCAAGTATTCTGTGTTTATGGTGTTATTTTTGGTTTTAGTAATATGACATGCTTCCTACTCTTAGAAAATGATATTATCTAACCTTTAGACCTAGGGGAGAAGACATAACTATATGTTTCAGTGTGTATAATGGACTCGAGTTCAAATTTTTATTGGTCTTTGTAAGAAACTTCAAATCATCAGAGGAGAATTTTTGAAGAAATTATAACTAAACAGTACTCTTGTTTGAGTTTTCTTTGTCTACTCTCCAGTTTAGTCCATGGAGCAACACAATGGAAACATGTATATGTTATAATGACCACTGGGACTTTTCAAAACTGAAATGCCCAGATACATCAGAAAGAAACAAGGATGGTCATGTCCCAGAAACCAAGATGGCAACTAGTGTAAAGGAATGGATTAACCACCACTGTCAAACAGATCAGAAAGCTCTCCAGCTGGGCTTCTAATGAAGGTAATGTTTTAGCAGGCTCTAGATGAGGCCAAACAGTTGTATTTTTCTAGTGTTCCCCATTTAAACACTGATTTAGAATTTAACTAATTCATTCCCCAAGTGACAGAACCAAAGATTATCTATAGGGTGTAAAATTACTTATGAACCTTGGAAAGTACTTTCTCTCCAGTCAATTTTGGAAAACATAATGGCCACTCTTACGTGCTTGCCTCTTTCAAGATCTTGTCATGGTTTCAGGGTCTGCAGCTGTGGCATGTTCCTTCAGTGCCCTGATGCTACCCTCGTTTCTTCCATCTGCCTCTTAGAATCAATGAGTTCCTTCAAATCAGGGAATTTTGCTTTTCTACCTTTGGAACTTCATTGCTAGACAATGCCAACCTGAATGACTATTATAATGGGAGTAATTCAAATGAATGTTGGCTATGCAATATTCCAGGAAAGTGTCCTGAAGGCTATAAAAACTTCCAAAAGTAGTTTTAAATATATTGTAATTTCTAAAAGTTAGAGCAGATTTTTAAGTTTTACACTCAAGTAGATAAATATATAACATTCTTCCAGAAAAAAATTGTACTTCCTTTTCAAACTCTGCTATAAAATTTTAGTCAACTCTACTGAAAAATAACAAAATTTCGGTCTTCTCATATTTCTTTCCAAAGAACATTTAACTCTATGTCATAAGAGTACAACTTCTATTTATCTGCCCTGTTTTGTGTGCAAAAAATGCAAAATCAAAGGTGGCTTCTGGGATCCTGATGGCTAACTGCTTGGAAATCATTCCAGTTCACAAAAGGAAAAAAGCAGCAGAGGAATAACAAGTGTGGGCAGAGTCGATTTGAGAATGTTATCATCCAGATGCCTAGGTGAGGAGATTGGCTCCCGAGCACTGGTGATTATCTAGGAAGTCGAGCTCAGCAGAAGACTGAAAGGCTGCCCTGCCGTTCACCTACAAAATACCTGGCCAAGATAGCTCTAAAACAAACAAACAAACAAAACACACAGGGTAGGAGATATAGAGATGGCTCCATGGCTTAAAAGTCTGCTCTGTAAATGTGAACCGTGCAGTGCAGAGCTCTCGGCCCTCTTGTGACAAGTTATGGGTAGTGCAACATAAGCCTCCAACTCCAGAACAGTGCACACAGGAGGAGATGCACCAGGTCTTGTTGGTTGCCAGCCTTGCTGGAGAACCCTCCTAGTCTGTATGTGTGCAACGGCACACCCACAATAGACAGACACACACCATTAGAAACGATGCACGGACAAGGAAGATACACGTGTACAACAGAATAGCAGGCTAAACAGCTGTGAACAGAAAGGAAACATCAGTCCACATGAAAGCAGTTTTCTTTAAATAGCTGGACAGACAGAAAAGAAACAGATAGTCACGTTCAGATAGTACTCAGTCAGAAGATAGAAACAAAGGTGAAAGAAAGTTCAAAGGGGTGGAAAGATTGCCATTATGAAATATATCAGAAAGGCCACCCAAGAGAAGTAATAAAAGTTATATACTCTCTTACGCCATCAAGAAATCATGAAAGACCTCTGTTCAAAAATGTCTGGCGAGATAGCCTAGATAGAAACCAGATTTTAAGGGCGCTGAAAGCAAAATCCATTTTGATATAATGACAGCTATCTTACAAAATATCTTGTGAGTAAAGAAGGAGAAAGTTAGTTTGCGATCTAAAGGGCAGTTAGAATAGCAGTTCCACTGAGAACAAGAGAACACACATTTCACTAGTCTGTTAGTATTAGGGAGATTTGGGCTGTGCCTTTCTCTTCCTTTAATGAAGACTTACAGAAACCTTCGTGGTTGCTCCATGAACCACTTCCCTCCAGCGGTTTCATATTTGTCCCGTTCTTTCCTACTTCTCCTGCCAAGACGCCCTTAAGTCTACTGCCTTCTGCATCTCCTAAGTCGTCTGCAACAAGCACATAAGCAGCCTACTGAAATGCTGCTTTGCATCACACATCTGCAGTGTTTCCAATCTTCCTCTTCTCATCATAGAAAGCAGACAATGTACAAGCAGAGATTGGGGGTCTCAAATCCAAGACTCTCTTAAATGGTTAAATTCCGGTTTTCTATGACTTCATACTGCTCTGTGATTACCTTTAGATGTCTGGAGACAATATTCTGTCTGTTTTCATCCAATTCCTGCTCACCATCTAAGACTTGGTCCAGATGTCATCTCCACGGGGCTATTTGCTTTGATCTCCCTACGTAGAGAATAGAAGATCCCTTTAATTGAGCAATCTGACTGTCTTGAATTTTCATAACTTCTCTCACATTTTTCACATGCTGTAGGTGTTGAAGTTATTGGTGTGTTTAAATGCTTCCTATGAGACAGTATATAGCCTGGAGATAGAAAGCACACCTCCTGTGTCTTGAGATATATATATCAGAAAGTTTTTCTCGGTGAGTGTGTAGCAGTACTAGAAATCTGTGAATTCATGTGTGAACTTTGGTAAAGGAAGGGAAATGAAGAGAAAAATCAGGTAAAAAGGGAATAACACAGGCTTATGGTACTATTTAGTAACAGAACCATTCCGATCTCTTTATAATTATTATTTTGAATTGTCACAGATTGTGTGCCAAAAGCCTTCTTAACCCATATGCCATGGTAGTAATAGTGCTCACAGTAGATCCTCCAGAACACAATTAAGATGCATGATCCTGAATTTGGGGAATTTACTATACTAGGCAGAGTTTAAAAAGCTAAAGGGCCCAGATTTCTCATTATCACAAAAGAGGACTAAGTTAGGGTTAAACTATTGAGTCTCTGGAAATCGCACAAATACCTCTAGTTTGATTCATGAAGTAAATGTGGAGTGTTTTTCACACCCAATTATTCACACCCAAAACATTTTGTGGTGCTTAGCACAATGTATTAATAACACACTACAGCACTTCCTCAAGAATCTTGGAGTCTAGTGGGAGAAACAAACAATTGATAAAAGCATGAGATTATTAGCACTTTCTCATAGGGACAGCCTCAGACTTACCGTGCATAGGGAGTCTTAATCATTTCCTGTGATAGTCTGAACTGGCTGCCATCTTACACAGTAAAAACCGTGGAGCTCAGGCCCGTAGGTGAAAACCAGGATCATCCTGTGGACAACGCCACACACTTCAGCTTCAGTTCCCCAGCCAGCACACCTGAGGTCTGGCTGTTCTGTTACTGCAGACCGGTTCTGGTAGCCTGGAAGGAATCCACAGGCTCTCATCTTCTATGGAAACAAAAGTAGAACCTCTTTTCCAAAGTAACATATCCTTAGACTCAAATTTTGAAGTCAAGGCACCTTTAAAATATATATGGTGGTTTAGTTTAGCAGCCCCCAGAATCAAATGTTTTTTCAGCAGTTAACTCGTTAATAGTCAAAAATCAAAAACACAATAATACACATAATCCAGACTCTCTGTGTATATTCCATCTTTATATGACTTATTTTTTTACTCTATTACTTTTTAGTATTTATTTTATTATCTTTACTCCTTTAATCTATGACTGTCTTACTCTTTCTTCTCTCTCTCCTAAGCCCATGTACATTTGTCCAACAATGTGACCCACTCAGAGGTCTTTTTTTTGTCTGAATCTGTCTTACTGTGTAACTGTAACCATTTTTTTAACCAGGAGAGGGTTTTTGTTTTTTAATGCTAAGCAGGTGTGGCTAGGACTGATGCTAAAGCGTTGCCTGTTGGCTCTCTCCCATCCATGGCAGAGGTGTGTTCACGGCCTCTGCGAGCCATGCTCCCCGCCCAGCTCCAGAGATGCAGCAGGTCTGTGTCACCATTAAGCAACTTGCAGCACTCTGGTCACAAACCCTGTTTAAGTGCTCCATAGCAGCATCTCCCCCAAGAGCCAGAGCCATCCGTGCCACCAGCACGAACCAGGAAGCCATCTCTTAAGCTGCACCTGTGCTCGCAGCCAGTTCCGACAGCTACGGACTAGTTCTTGTGACTGCAAACCAGTTCTGATTGCTGGAGACCAGTTCTGGTGGCTGCAGATCAGTGCAGAAAAGAGCCCAGGTTGTCTTTCTTTTCTCCTCCATCCTTAAAATATTCGTGTTGTCTCCACTCCTTCCATGCTGGACTTCAAGGTAGATTTAGTGTAGATCAGAGCTTTCTAATCAGAAATAATAATTCCACTCTCAGAGTGCACTATATATAATTCAAAGTTTTTCTACTAGCTGCATTTTAAGTAGAATTATTATAGTTAATTCAATAAGGTATTTTTTAACCCTATATATCCAACATATTAGCATTTCAACATGTTACCAAACATTAATGAACTACTTTTTATTTTTATGCTACCTTTGAAATCTGGTGCTGCGTTTCATGGTCAGTACACATTCATTTCCTGCTAGCCACCTGTCAAGTGCTATATTGTATATTGTAATTCATATTGTAATTAGATAGATAGGTAGATAGATAGATAGATAGATAGACAGACAGACAGACAGACAGACAGACAGATAGATAGATAGATAGATAGATAGATAGATAGATAGATAGATGCAACATGTACACAGGAATGCCACACTGTAGACTCAGCTCTAGATATTTGTCAAACATGGGAGACTGAGGCACTGGATACTCATGGGGATGGAGTCAGCACACTTCTGCTAAGCATTAGTGTGTCTTATCTACCCTTCTCTCAGCTACCAAATTTGATGGAATGGATACATGTAGTTCTTTGGATCTTGTCGGTAGAAATCATTGCGTATACTTAGTTCTCTGTTTGTCTATGTCTTTATGTTTTTGAGAAAGAGTCTCACTATGTAATCTTAACTGGCCTGGAATTTACTGTGTAAATCAGGATGACCTAGAACTTGTGGCAATGCCCCTGCATCTGCCCTCTAGGGTACATTATAGGAAGGTGCATTAGCTGCTACATTTACTTTTAGAAACTAGAGATCCAAAATAATATTAAAGAGTGGTGCGTAGTGTGCTCTTGCCCCAATGCAAAAAGGAGCACATCCAGCATTATCCCATTATATAAACTGTTTGTCCAGAATGTCAGGATGCGTATTGTATATTCATTATACTTAAGGCGATTTTTAATTCTCAAATAACTTATATGTTTTTGTTGCATAAAGAATCTAGATTTCCCCCCTTTTTTATCTTCTAGGAAATTCATATACTTTCTAATACCAAATACAACTTAAATCTGGAACATAAAAATTTCAAATTATGTTTTTTTATGTTCTTTGAATTCAGTTTAACAATATTTGCTTAGATTTTTAGCATTTATAGATTGGTCTGTAACATAGTTTATTAACTTTGTCTACTTTTGATATCAAGATTATTTTGTACTATAAAAAGAGGGCAGTTTCCTTCGTTTTTCTTTTGTCTAGAAAGTTCCATATAATAGAAATAATCCATTCCTTTTAAAGTATGTGGAATTTATCTCTATAATTCTCTAGATCCAATACTGCCGTTGTGGAAGATTAACCAGTTCAATTTTTAAATGTTATTGAACTACTTAAGTTAAAATAAAATACATGAAATCATAAAAAAGAAAGTCAAAGAAAGCTGAACTGGATACGCAGACAGAACAACTGACAAGGAGAAATGAGCAAGAAGTTTGTAGGCCTGAACAAAGATTTGAAAGATCAGTACAATTTTTAGACATTTTTGAAATGAAAATACAATTACATCATCTTACCCTCCCGCACGTAAGTCCCACTCCTAGCTCCTCAAACGCATGGCCTATAGTTCTCAAACTCTTTTTAGCATAACTTCAACAGAAGAGACCTGGGATAGGGTCTGACAGACATTAGAAATCTTGAACACAATTTCAAAATCAACAATTTGCATAATCTAGCTTTTTTTTTGTCTTTTGTGTTCCATGGAAAAACAAGGAGGATGAACTCAAATTCAGCACTCAGCTATTTAGGCCTGACCTTGAAGGTTACATGGGGATTGTCACCATGATAGACCCTCTTCTGTAGAGCTGGTTCTTCCCAGGCTAGAGACGACTAATTTGCTATGATTTAAAATAAGCTGTACTTTTCTTGACTAATTTTCTCAAAATATTCTGGGCTCTGAGCTGCTACTGTGTCCTAAGAATGGTAGCATATTGAAGAAGACAGCCGATCCCCAGAGAATGTCTTGATTACCTTTGCTTTTAAAAAAAGAAATGAATCTGATTCACAGTTATTCTCTTACTTCCTAAATGAACTAATGATTTTTTTACCTCACATAAACTATAAAGTGGGAAAAAATTAAGAAGTTGCTGTAACCTAAATATATCAACTTAATTTTTTACTTTACCATGACTTGATTTACGTCTAAGCCATTTTAATAATTAACTTTATTTTAAAATATTGTGATACATAAGGAGTGAGACACTGGCTCTGGCCTAAGAATTTTGCAGTTTGATAACTTCTGAAAGAAGGCCCCGTTATATTTACTGACTGCTAGTGTACTTTAAGCACCAGGCTAAGTATTGTACCAGGCTATATCTTTTGGGCCACCAACCAGCTCTCATCTCAAATCATGGCATGTGGGGTTTTATTGTTGTTGCTGGGGTTTTTTTGCTTTTGTTTTTGTTTTTGTTGGGTTTTTTTACTTGCATTGATAAATCTCAGCACCATTCTCAGAACTTTCTTGACTGCAGCATGGTTCATAAATGTAATATTGACTAAAATGAAGAGGTGACTGCTTCTTAATTAGCTTCAGTTTCTTCTTACTTAACTTTGTAAGTGACTTAACTCTGCACTAAGCACATAAAGTCAAAGTGATCATCCCTACTATAATAAATGACTGGTAAGACTAGCCAAACACTAAGTAGTAAGATTCCAATTGCAGAAGTTGAATGATTGTGTTGCAATCACTGGATCACCCGAAACTCATCCCTCTACTTTTTAATAAAGTGTTCGGGGGGGGGGGGGGAGAAACTCCCTGTGAAGTGGATGCTGCGGGGCTTCGTGTTTTCTGCAGATGACAGAGGAAAAGGAAGAGCAAAGTCATTCTTGGGGGGGGGGGGTGAATGTGTAGAGTGTTTTCCTTTCCCTGGGCTCCGGTTTCCAGAGACCTAAACCATGAACAAAAGAATAAAAAAATAAAGAGCTGTAAGGTGAGGATAAATGAGACTCATTTGTTCAAAGAACAAGGTCCAGTTGCAAAGATACAATGGGAAAAAGGGGGCCTGAGGAGGCTCTATCTTGGGCAGTTTGTTTTTTTCTATAAAAACTCATGTTTTCAGGCAAGAAAAATCTAATTGGAAATTTGAAGGCAAAAAGAACATATAAATCGAGAAATAACTGAAAAGTGGTCAGAAACCCTGTGGTAGTGACAAGGAAAAATGGCATTGTTTCTTAAGGAGCTAACAGCGAACCTTGAGTGTTCGCTACTCTAGGAAATGTTCCCAAGGTGAAGGCTATAAAGCACACACTACCATAAAGAGCATGTAAGATTAAACATCACTGTGGTTTAATTAACTGACTTTCAAAAACAAACACATAAAAAGGGCACAAAGTTCTATCCTGACGTGCTCTAGGTCTGTCTCCAGAAGAGCAGGCAAGTAAGAAAAGAACCGCTGTTTATTACTCGGCCATAAGGAAACAGACACCAATGCTATCTGTAGGGATTCAGGGGCAACTGTAGATGGTTGTATCAAGGGGATTAATTCAGACTAACAAGGGCAAGTCACATATGTTTGCTCATTTTTGCCTCCTAGACTTCATACTGGTGTATAAAATTATGTAAATATGTATGTGAATATGACATGAAGTAGTTAAGCTGTCTGTGAGGACAGGGCTAATGGACAGAGGGGCGATGCAGATTGGGTTGGATCTACTCAAAACACATCATATTTGTATGAAATACTGTGAAATTCGGAACCACATACAGTGAATGTACACCAGAAACTTATGGCGGGTGATTTTATAGGCCTCTGGAATGTTTGCATGTCTTAATTTTATTGTTAATTGTGAAGAAAAATAGTTTATGCTCTAATTAACCATTGCATTCATACTCTGATTTTGTGTATATGTGTAAATAACTTTACAATTTAAAAAATCATGCAAAGCAGAAGCAAATTGACACATTATGATCTAAGGGATAGAACTAAAGAAATTATTAATAAAGAAATTGATTACAGCAATCACTAGCCCACGCATGTAATACATCCAAGTGGGGGGGCCTAAAACAGGAGGATTGCAGGAGTTTGAAGTCAGACATGTAGTAAAAGACCCTGTCTCACAGAGAGAGAGAGAGAGAGAGAGAGAGAGAGAGAGAGAGAGAGAGAGAGAGCAGATTGCTTAGCAGAAAAAAGAAATAAAGAAAGCAATCAAGCAAGAAAGTAAGGCCTGGAAGATACATTAAAAGTTTTCACCAAATTGGAGACCCAGGAAGATTAAAAAAAAAGAAAAGAAGCAGCAAGAGAGGAAAAATATCAGTGAGGACCATGTGTGTGCCCTTAAATCATGATACAATGTATTACGTATTACATATATAAAATTACAAGTGGATATTTATTAGATCAGTAGCTTGCAAATCAGAGACTGGCAACACAACCATGGCTGCCTACACTCTAGAGAGTAGTGGAAGACTGTCACAGCTGTGTCTCAGGTCACAGGAAATAGAAACCACCAAAGGAAGCACCAGTGCCGCCCCAGCGAAAGGCTGACGGTCCTGAAGCTCCCTGGGGAGTCAAGTTGTCAGTCTGCATTGAGAGGCTGCTTAGGAACTGGAGTTTGGAGTCTATAGGAGATGGCAGCAATTGTAGATACTCTCCATCAGGAAGAATTCAGCTAGCATACTATGGTTGTCTTCCTTTTTTTTTTTTTAACTCTTTTTCCTTCCAGGCCCTCTATTGAATCCTTTCTTCCAGATCCAGGATCTGTCTGTCTTAGTCACTGTTCTATTGCTATAAAGAGACACCATGACCAGTGCAATTATAGAAGAAAGAATTTAATTGGAGGCTTGCTTACAGTTTCAAAGGTTAGTTCATTATCATCATGGTGGGTAGTGTAGCAGAAGGCAGGTACTGAAGAAGTGGCTGAAAGTGCACATCTAACACGCAAGTTGCAGGCTAAGAAAGAGGCTGAGTCTCTTATTTGAAAGCTAATCTAATAAATATTCTATAATTTTATGTATGTGATATACAATATATTATAAAGTGATTTATATGCATACACATAACTATAACGAAAATATTTCCTCTCATGTTTCTTCTCCTCGTTCTTGATATCTTCCTGGTCCTTTTGAAACCTCAATTCTCACCTCCATGGCATATTACCTCCCACAAGACCACACCTCCGCATCTTTCCCAGATAGGTCCCTTAACTGGAAACCTAGCATTCATATATATGAGCTTGTGGGAGACAATTCTTTCAAATCACCACACTGTCTTTTCTTCTCAGTTGCTGTTCTATATGCCAGTCATGTCTGAGATAGCCTCATGGGTACACACAATATACACATATAAATAAATAAACCTTTTAAAGTGATGAATCAAATTCTCAGTTAACATGTTAAATAGCAACAACAATAAAAAAATAAGTTGGTGGATTCTTTTAAAAAAGTGTGGGAGTACTTATCTCTCAGCATTTCAATGAGGAAAAATGTGTTTCCTTCCAAACTGTCTCTCAAGAATAATGAGAAAATTTTGCATATGGGAATGGTTTTATAAGGAGAAAGTCTTAAAGATGTGACACAAAAGGAAGGCAATTCACAGCAAAAGAATGGTTTGAGAGGCAGGAAGGAGAAAATGACAGTGATGTGAAAATGCGGAACCGCACCTCGTGTCTAAGAATTAAAGATACAAGAAACAGTGAGTTAACATTGCATAGTAATAGTGCATTGGCCTAGAATATGCTAAAGACAAAGAAGGCAGGAAGTGGAGGGCAAAAGACTGATACATTTGAGAACCAATCAAGGTTAGGTTCCATGCACTGAGTGCCATACCAGGTTAAATAAAACACATTAAGTGAGAGAGTCTTTAAAAACGAACCAGATTGAAAAAGGAACATATTTGTTTAAAGCGGTGGTTTTCAGCCTTCCTGATGCTGCGACCCTTTAATATAGTTCCTCGTGCTGTGGCAACCCCTAGCCATAAAATTATTTTCCTTGCTACTTCATAACTGTAATTTTACTACTGTTATGAATCATGATATGAATAACTGTGTTTTTCAGTGGTCTTAGGCAATCCCTATGAAAGGACCATTTGACCCCAAAGGGGTCGCCACCTACAAGTTGAGAACCACTGATCTAAAGGAAGCCAAGAGAAAGTAAGACATGGGAAGAACACTGTTAAAAGTCAGGCCAAGGCTTTCTTGGAGGCCCTGATAAGAGGACAAAAGGAACCTACTTCTGTGTCCTTGCCCAGGAGCAGACTTGACAAGGACCTATTGGGACTGAGACCAGGGCCTCTAAGGGTTAAGGTTTTGATTTCTGAGAATTTGGATTTCACCCTTGAGACTGGAGGAAGCAGTGCCAAGGCCACTATATGCTTGGTCTATGACACACTTGAGATACCTTGTGATCCCATTGTGTAACATTGCTTAGTTAGCTTCCTGCTGACTTCACCCCATTATATGATAGCTTCCACTTCTCCTGCAAATAGTATACAAGATGCTATCCTTCTCAATAAACTTACCTGGCATGAGATAAAGCTTCTGCAAGACTTCCTGACCCCAGCATTTCTATATTCTTTATGATCACATCTCTGATTAACCCCCTTAGGATCCTGTCACTGAAAACTGACTGGCTGGCCCCAGTCAAACACAAATTACACAGTAGAAATAAATTTGAATACATGAATAATTGAGTTTAAATGAATCTATTCACCAGAGGTTTTAAAAAAAAGCTACTATATTGACTGGGTAAAAATGCAAAGTTATGTGTCATTAAAGAGTCATCATAAAGTTCAATGGGCCAGAAGATAAACAGTAAAGGATTAGGAGATAAGTCATACATATATCTAACACCCCTCCCCAAAGCTACTAAGAGTCTGATCACCCCAAAACTGAAAAGCTGAAAGATAGATGTGTGTGTGCTGTGTGTTGTTTTTGCTTTTTTGACAATTTTGAGGGGCCCACTTCCCAGCTTCCAAATAAATCACACACAAAGGTTTTTTCTTGATTATTAATGCCCGGCCTTAGCTTGACTTGTTTCTTGCCAGCTTTTCTTAAATTATCCCCACTACCTTTTGCCTCTGGGTTTTTCCCTTTCTCTTACTTCTGTAAATCTTACTTCCACTCTTACTCTATGACTGGTTGGGTGGCTGGGTGACTGGCTCCTAGCTTCCTTTCCTTCTCTAGTTCTTTGTTCTCCTCGTTCTCAGTTCTCCAATTTATCCTCTCTGCCTGACAGCCCCGCCTATCCTTGCTCCTCCCTCGCTATTTACCGTTCATCTCTTTATTAGGACAATCAGGTGTTTTAGACAGGCATGGCAACACAGCTTCACAGGGTTAAACAAATGCAGCGTAAACAAAAGTCACACGCCTGAAAATAATATTCCCCAAAATGTGTCTGCCTGTGGACGCCTGAGGTTGACATCAGGTGTCTTACCTGATCATGCCCCACCATAAATAGAGAAGGGCCCCTCACTTTAAGCTGGAGTCCCCCTGCTTGCTCTAGCAATCCTGTCTCCTCTGGCTGCTATGTCCACCTAGCATTCATGGGAATTTTAGAGATCAAACTACAGTCACTTTTGAACCAAGCACTTTACCCATCGAGCTAGTCCACTGTTTACTATATAAAAAATATCAGTATAAGACATTTTATTGTATTGATAAAGAATTCTAACCTATTGCATTCTGGTGTGAGAATTTTTAAAAAATTAAGCCAATTTGTTGAAATTTTTTGAGACTGGTTTATGGACTATTTTATGATTAATTATCTGTGTTTAATTTAGTAATATGTATATTCCTTAATTGCTAGATCAAGTTATACATGCTCTTGTTACCTAAAGCTTGTTAAATGTGATTTCTAATTTGATTAATTTATCTATTACTATATAAAGACTCCCATCATGTTGGTTGTTGCTAATATGGACATTTCTTTTTGTGACTTCTGGGTCTTTGTCTTATTTATTTTGTGGTTATTAAGTACATGAAGCTATAGATATTAAACTAAATAAGCTAAAGATATTTAAACATATCATATGGTAAATACCTTCGTGTCAAATCATGCTTTCAGCTTTTAGGTTTGGGATGATCAGACTCTTAGTCTCTGTGTGTGTGTTATAGACCTGTTTAACACACTGAATCAGTGATTCCAAATTTTGCTACAAAAGTGTACACTAAAATAATACATAAAGGGCTTATGTATAACTCTGTGTATTGACTCTAATTGTTTTGGCTCCTTTATATGTATGCTTCCTGTCCTATACAAATTTTCTAAGTTGCAGAGTTTTGGAGAACATTTTATGAAGCTGGTGTCCTCCAAGCTAGAACGGGTGAAACTAACATTTTTCAGGTCTGCGTCCGTGTCTTCCCAATGGTATCCTGGCAAATCAGGTGTTTTAGACAGGCAAAGTATCTCAGCTTCACAGAATGAAACAAATGCAACATAAAAGAATGCAACAACATGATTTTCTTCAGGTTCACCTTATTTAGCTTCTCTAGGATCACGAATAATAGGCTCAAAGACCTTTAATTATGGCTAGAATCCACATATAAATGAATACATACCATATTCCTCTTTTTGGGTCTGGGTTACCTCACTCAGTAAAGCGTTTTCCTGAAGAAAATCATGTAGTTATCCTCCTGGAGATTGGAAGTAGACAAGAGTGCCAGGCAACCTCGGGTGCATGGGGGGGTGGGGGGATTGTTGGAAGGGGAGAGGGTTAGAGAGAAGGCAGTAGGGGAGGAATGGGGAAAGCTCGGTGGACTGGGATGGGGGGAGGGAGGAAGGATGGATATGGGTTCAGGGAAGTATATATCTCAACTAAGGGAGTCATTTTAGGGTTTACAAGAGACTTGATTATAAAGGGGTTCCCAGGTTCAAGGAGAGATCCCCAGATTGTTCTCTGGACAGAGGAGAGGGTGCCTGAACCGGCCTTGGCCCATAATCATACTGATGAATATTTTGCATATCACCATAGAACCTTCATCTGGCAATGGATGGAGATAGAGACAGAGACCCACATTGAAACACTGGACTTAACTCCCTTGGTCCAAACGAGAAGCAGAAGGAAAGAGAATGTGAGCAAAGAAGGCAAGACCAGAGGGAACCTTCACCCGTTGATGAATGGAGATTGAGAAAGAGAACCACATTGGAGCACTGGACTGAGCCCCCAAGGTCTAAATGAGGAGCAGAAGGAGGGAGAACATGAACAAGAAAAGCAGGAACAGAGGAGTGCGTTCACCCACTGATACAGGGTTCACCAAGGCCAATTGGACTGGGACTGAACGAGCACGTGATCCAACCAGATTCTCTGAATGTGGCCAGATTCTCTGAATGTGGCTGGCTCGGGGTCTTTCTGAAAAGCCATTGACAATGACACTGGGACTTGTTTCCTTTGCATATACTGGATTTTGGGGATCCAGTCTGTTTGGATGCTCACCTTCCTGGACCTGGAGGGAGGGGGGAGGAACTTGAACTTCCCACAGGGCAGGAAACCCTGACTGCTCTTAGGGATGGAGAGGGAGGAGGAGAGGGAGTGAGGGGAATGGGAGGGTGTTGGGAGGAGGGGCGGAAATGAAATCTTTTATAAATTAATAAACTTTTATAAAAAAAAGAATGCAACACATCTTTGCATCACTAAACAAATATTCCACAGCATAAAAGAATGTACACATCTTAAATTAATATTCTACAACAGCATAGTGAGGAAATATTGAACAAAATCAAGACGAAAAACCAGAGGGCAAGCTCTAAATCCTGTAGTTCTGTGTCTGTGTCAGAGGGCTTAATAGGAAAGCGTTGTAGCCTCCAGTTCAAGAAGGAGTTGGTGGAGTTAAGTGACTAATAGAGTTTATGCTAAAATCCACAGCCTGTAAGCCACTCTACTAAATCTCCTTTTAATATGTAGAATCTATTCTATTAGATCTTTTCCTTTGGAGAGCCCTGACAAACAGACATTCACTCAGTAGTATTTTCAGACTTAAAAGTTTGCTTAGATATGAATAAAAATTAAGCTATCAATAAGTATAAAGAAAACATGAAAGTTTTAGTACTTTCTCCCAAAGTGTGCACAAATTTTTAAAAGACTAATATTACAATAATTTTATAGTAATATAAAACAGAAAAGTCTACCCCATGAACATAAAGTGTTTCAACAAAATTTTCTTTTATACTTCCACTCACAAATAATACTAGCCATCATTAACAACTATTTTAATTCGAACTGAAATGATATTCTGAGATGTGTGACAGCTAAAACAAGTTGTCATGGGATCATATTACAGGTGGAAAGCATGCTTATTCATCCATGCCCTCAAAATTGCAGAACTTTGTGTCTTTGTTTCTTAAACTCTTTATTCCAGAGTTGGTTTTGACTTCATCTGTCTGTCATGTCCTCTCCGTGCCTCTCCAGATGCCTGCTCACATGATCATTTTCGTTATGAAATTCTCTTTGTTGAGTGTTCTTTTTCTTCTGTAAAGTTCCGTACCTCCTCATCTATGAACCCTTCTGTTATGGAGAGCCTAGCTGTGTACTGATCATTAAGGGTTAAAAAAAAAATCAGACAGCCTGGCAAGACAGTATCTTGGAGGTGGGTACCACCACCAAGAGATGCTAATCAGGTGAACAAGGGTAGGTAAACAAGATTGGTTCAGTGGCAGTGGCAGAGGGTCCAGGTGATTTTTTTTATAAGCTTCCTCTCCTAGTTCAGATAATTTATATATAGACATCACACAGGGGTGGGGGCTATTGACAAGCAAAAATAAATGACTGCCTTGCTAAAATTCTGAATATTAGTGATGTACACATCATAAAGAGAGAGAGAAAAGACTTTTCATATGTAAGACTGTATTCCACAATCATAAACCATAGACATGACGAATTCTCTCAGCTTGTGAAGGGTCTTTACAGCTCATAAGAGCAGCTGCAGCTGAAACTCTCCTTGGCAGGACGTTCTCAGTCAATGGCTGTACAGCATGTCTGGCCATATGAAATCCCTTGTGGTTACCAATGGCTTTGCTGTGGAGAGTCTGGAGGAGGATACAGCAATGCAGTATTGCAGAAAATGTCTGGTGTATTTAAAGTAAAATGAGACAGTAAAGGGCACATACATCACGTACATCGCGTGCACAAACACACACACACACACACACACACACACACACACACACACACACACACACATGTAGAGCTTTTGATGGCATCTCATAGCCCAGGCAAATTACCTACCAGCTTCCTTGAACATGTGAAACCAAAATAGTTACAGAGCAAAGTGAAAAGTGGCATATGACTACTCCAGCTAAAGCACTTTACTCTAATTACAGAAACCACTCTGAGAAATACCTGAAAGATAGTTTTAGGGAAGAAGAATGCAATGAAAGGAATAATACTTATTTTTTTAATGGGATCTTACTAGAGCTCCAGTTCAATGGCAGAGAACTGGCCTAACATCTGTGAGGCTCTAAGTTCAATCCTGTCAACACACATATACACACATACACACACATACACACAACACATACACACACATGCATATACACACACAGAGAGAACAAACAAACAAAAAGCCCACAATGGTTCCTACCGCTGCCCTTGGCTGTGGGTCATGCTTGGCACTGGGCTTCAGCTTGTACGTGAACACTGGGTTCATATTCTTGTCCCTGCCGGATTTGTCTTTGAATGCTATCTAGACAGGAGGGATGACGAAAAGCTAACTGCCTTCCAGAATAAGAGGATGCTATTTCAAAGGGAACTGAGGCCCAATGAAGAAGCTACTTGAAAATAAAGCCTGTGGCTAACTAAATCTCAGAATGTTCACATTTTAAAAGTTATCAGAGAAACAAAACATTTATTATTTTTTTTAAAAAAGCCCACAACTGATTCTTAACCTCAAGGGGAATAAGAGACAGCTTATGGTAAATCAAATATGGATAACTTATCAGAAATGGGGTTCACATTTCCACAAACATGTTCCAAATGCCATACATGTATGAACAAGTTTCATGATGTTTATACAATAGCAGAAAAAAATCATAAATCAAGGCACTGTTAAGATACATTGGTGTGAACATCAGGTAGGAAGCTTGGCTACTTCAAAGTAGGGCCTCAGGTGTATGATGACATTCTTGGCATGCAGGTTGGTAGAAAATAAGTGATCTGTTTGCTCATTCTTTTACCTGGTGGACATAATAATATTGGGCCAAACACAGAGGTGAGCAAAAAGTGAGTATTTAGGGAGCTATCAAAGCCCAAGTTAATCTAGCTCAACTGCTACTATATTTGGGGTCTCCACAATAACAGAAATTGTGATCTGTTAGTAAGCCTTACAGAATATTAAAGATGCATAAGTTATTTTTCCTTCCGTGAGAAGTTCAGTTTGCACCTGAGAACTACACAATAAAATAAACACATACATAGATGCATGCAGCCATGGCAGACATAAATAATAGATCCTACAATTGTTTCTAGATATGCAATGAAATGTAAGCTTCTGACCTAAATTTTAACTTCTTAAATTTGTTTATGAATCCCAGACCAAGAATCACATTTTCCCATATTTAAATATGCCAAAGGCAGGTGTTAAATGAATGCCTTTTTTCCTTCCTTTTTTTTGTATGAATGCCCTTTTTAAGCATATATGTTTTCCTTTTCTGTTTGTTTTGGTTTGGTTTGGTTTGGTTTTGGTTTTGGTTTTGGTTTTTTGAGACAGGGTTTCTCTGTAGCTTTGGAGCCTGTCCTGGAACTCTGTAGGCCAGACCGGTCTCAAACTCACAGAGATCCACCTGCCCCTGTCTCCTGAGTGCTGAGATTAAAGGTGTGTGCCACCACCAACCAGCCTTATTTTGCTTTTTATTTCTTTCGTTAACAAAATATACATGCACACAAAAATCCTGGCAATGCTGTAATCACAATTGTAGACAGAAATTGCACTTTCATTTCCTGGAAGCCCAGACCCAAATAATCACACAGAAACTATATTAATTACAACACTGTTTGGCCGATGACTCAGTCATATTTCTAGCTAGCTCCTACATCTTAAATTAACCCATTTCTATTAGTCTATGTATTGCCGTGTGGCCGTAACATTAACTCATTTTCTACATGTCATTTTTCCTCGGCAGCTTACTGGCGTCCCTTTGACTCCACCTACTCTCTCTCTCTCTCTCTCTCTCTCTCTCTCTCTCTCTCTATATATATATATATATATATATATATATATATCTGTTTGGATTTCCCAACTGACTTTACTCTGCTAAGCCATTGGTCAAAACAGCTTTATTCATCAGCCAATGAAAGCAACACATATACAAAAGGACATCCCACATCACACAATATTTCAAATTTTACTAATGTTGAATTTGCAGTCATAAACCAATCCAAAATATTATTCTAGATAAAGATGCCATGAGAATACTATACGTGGCATAAAGGGGAAACAGAGGAGAGAGAATGAGATGACAGAGGGTTGGTTGGTTTGAGAAATCTTAGTCTTATTTAAGGCTCAGACCAAAGGGGTGATCCTGTCCTCAGACTGCATCTCCAGACTCCGTCTGTCTCCACCAAACCTCAAACTACAATGAGTTCCTGTCTCTTCCCTCCTTATAGTCCTCTCTCAACCCAGCCATATCACTCCTGTCTCTACCTCCCTAGTACTGGGATTAAAGGTATGTACCACCACTGTCCAGTTCCCAAGTGCTGGGATTAAAGCTGTGTGTCACCACTCCCTGGCCTCTAGTGTCTTAGCTCTGCACTCTGATCTTCAGGCAAGCTTTATTTGTTAAAACACAAATGAAATATCTCTACATATAAGTGCCACGACGGCACCTTAGGGATGTCTTTGCAGGATGTTTATAGTTGTGATTTATAGGCATCACAACCGAATAGAACTATTGATTGCTTTCCTCCTTAACAACTCGCTATGGGGAGCGTGTCCGCATCTGCGCATCAAGCCAGAAGGAGCCGCCGGGATGGAAGTGTTTCTCATAATCCAGCGCCACAAAACCACCATCTTCAAGGGCGGAAAGGAGTCGAGTACCATGTGGTCGCCTACAGGAATAGAATGACTCAAGGACAGTGGCATCACCAAACCCCACCCCAGCATAGGTAACAGCTCACAAACTCTGGAAACCTGAAACAAACTAAACAGACTGCAGGTAGCCTAACAGGTGGAAGAATGCCCTTTTCAGGAACTCGGTCTAAACCTCTTCCAGGCAGCTCCACTAGCCTTGGCTTCTTCCGGGTTTGTCTCTGGGTCTTTTTTTGCAGCTGGATTTGTCTGAGAGTGACTTTTGGCAATCTTTATTGTTTACTCCTAAGAGGCAGGGGCCTAGTGAGTCTAGTCCATTTCAAGAACTATCTAAAGCTATTTTGACTTACTTACTTTCTAACCTTAAGAGCTCCCCTGTAGAATAGAACAAACCTGGAAGACTTTTTGAACGTTGAACTAGAAAATTGGTTGAATGCAGTAAACAGAGCTTAATGGGCCTCCCTCATGGACCTTGGCAGACAGTGCTGACACCTATGCGGGCTGTGAGGACTGAGCTCAAGAATGGAATTAGGAGAGGGGTACTCTCGAGTCAGGACCCAACCCAACTGTGCTTCCAACTTGTGAAAGGAAAAGACCTGAGAGGAATTCCCTCCTCCTACTAAGCAACCATTCAAACCTGCTGAAAATGTGATTCAAGGGTGCAGGGTTGACCCCAGGCTGGTAGTCAAACATCGCAATGTCTTCCACTTGCTGCTAGTTCAAGAGTCATGAAGCATACACTTGTAATTGGGGTATTACAATTGAGGTATTCTCGGTGGCTCCAGAAAGCAGCTGAGACCAGGTGTGTTGCAAGAAGTCCTGTCGAAGGACCTGAGAGCCCATTGTATGAAACTATAAAACCTAAGCCTAGATTGGCCTGGGGGCACCAAGATATTGGAGATGTCGGGGTCATGAGACATTTGCCAAGGAAAACGGCACACAAATTGTGCAACCAGCCTAAGAAAGATGTATTATGTCACAGGCAAATATATATTGTTCTCACTGTGTCCCAATTGTTCACATTTGGAATGTTAATATATGTTCTCTATCATTATATGTTGGAAGTGTGTAATCTGCTTTGTTATTTCAAGGAGTTACAGTTAAGACAAGATTTTCTTGAGTCTCACAAGAGATTTTGAACTTTGAACCTTTAAACAGTGTTGAGACAGAGAGACTATAAGCACTTCTAAAGTTGAACCAAATGTATTTTGCATTATGACATGGCCACAAGCCTACGGCAGTTGGGGAGGAAAATGTGGTGACTTCGATGAGAATGGCCCCAGAGGCTCTATTTTATCTCTAAGTTCTGGCTTTCTATCGTCTATGTAATCCTTTCCATTTGTAAGATTTCCCCTGATCCTTTACATTGGCTTATTGAGTTTTTCAGCTCCAACTTTGTTTCATCTCAGTTCTCTCCAATATTTGTCTCTGCTGAATTCTGTTTTCAAATCCACGACGACTTCTCCATCTCATTGAGTCTTGTGTTTGTGTTTTCTTGGGCACCACTTGGGCGTTTGTATTTGTTCTCTTTGAACTCAGTCTTTTTGAAGTCGTTGAACTGTCTGTGCCCCCTACACTCCTCCGATTCTTTGAGGAGCTTACTGTTGTTCTTTAAGTTCTGCATCTTGGAGTAATCTAGATAATCCTCATAAAGAACAGTTCTTCAAGACTGGTGGCTTTCTCCTGGGGGTCGGAGGGGGGCAAATGTACTGTCCTGAGATTTCATATTGCTTTTGTGATTAACACCAGGCATATGAGCTGGACGTGATGGCGCATGCCTTTTATCCCAGCATCTAGGAGGCATGGGTGGGTGGATGCCTGATTTCACGGCCAGCCTGGTCTACAAAGTGAGTTCCAGGCCAGCTGGGCTACACAAAGGAAACTTGTCTTTTAAAAACAAAAAACAAAAACACACACAAACAAAACAAACAAACAAACAAACAAACAAAAAGACTAGGCACATGAAACTATTTTGCTGGGTTTATGTCTGTTTTGAACACAGCATACTGTGCTGGAGCCCAAGATGTGCCACCTATCCCAAAACTGTAGATTGAGAAAGGTACAGGTAGAGCCTGGGGCCTGGTTGTGGAGCCCAGATTAGGTCTGGTGGCTAAGGAGAGTGCAGACTGGGAAGAAAGGTTCAAAGACAAGAGGCTTGGCCTGAGCAAAGGAAATGAAGCTTTGCTCTGGGTCTGAAGGATGGCTCCGATGCCCTCTTATGGCCCCCTTGGGTACTGCATACATGTGATACCAGCTAGGCATGCAGACCAAGCACCAATACATATAAAAATAAATCAATCTTATTAGAAAAAGGTAAAAGTAAAATAATAATAAGCTTATTTATTTGAAGTGTGTATGTGTGCTTGTGTGTGTGTGTATTGTGTAGTGTGTGTTCGTAGGATGTCATGAACATCTTGGATGAATCAGTTCTCTCCTTTCATCATTTAGTTTCTAGGAACCAAGCTTGGTGGCAAGTGCCTTTACCTGATAAGCATCCATCTTCAGCCCTGGAGCTATGGTGTCTAATGGGACGTGTAGCGAGACTACAGTAAAAGCTAGTCCATTATCTGAATGACACTCTAAGCCACACTGAAACCCTATAGCTGACCTCATCTTCACATCTGCTTTTTGTGTTTACAGGTAACAGTAGCATTTAATACTGTCAGGCAATGTACACAAGCACAAATTTCTTTTCCAAGTCATACCCGAAGAAGCTCTCAAAAATAATATTCTCCAAAGAGGGAGTTTGATACTCAGAATGACAAAAATCTGCTAACTTTCTATCAGGCCTGGAGTTAAATTGCAGCATTTTTGTCTTTTTAAGAGATCTTTGATGATTTTGGAAGCCAATTTAGCAATGATATAAATCAAATGTTAAAATAATCCTCTAAAGAAACTTACTTCATTTGGGAGGGAAACAGTTTCACTAGTAACCATAGTGAGATGACATTGTTGCCATTGTTTTTGTAAGATGTTGCCAGGACTTTTCTGACTCTTTGGCTAGATTTGACTCAAATACAACAGATGGCAATGATTACACTTTTATAATCTTTTCTTTAAAAAAAAACTTAACTAAACAGATGACAGTAAAATAAACAAGCTTACACCTTAGAGGGTTTTGTTTCACATTTTATTAAAACTAAAACTGAACAAAGTAACTAAAAATAAATAGAAAACAAGATCTCCACATTTCTCAAACTCTCCTCAAATATTGAAATATCTCACTTTTAAGGAGAATGCTGGGGGCATAAGGGTACAAAGCGGATGAGGACCAGGGAGATGTGGAGAGGGGTAAGAGGGCATAGCTCAACCAAAACTAAACATGTAGGGAAATACCATAAGGAAAGCTCCTAGGCTGCATAGCATGCATTATAATGTAGAAAATCATAGTTTTCTCTACACCTCTTGTGACTTCAACAGGACTAGTGCAACAAAAACAAGCAATACACAGGATTGCTTGCTCAGATCAGAATTAAATATGCGACCTAAGAGAAGTGTCCCCCATGATACCTTTCACAGGCTTAAAATTCTGAGGCACCAGTTTAGATATAATTTAAATAGACAATGGTAAAACTTTATAACAACATTTCCTCAAAACACCTTCAGTATTCTTAGTATTGTGTAATTTTCAACTTTAATGGTCTCATTTATTATGGAATCTAGACAATATGTATAAATCTGTAAATAAATATCCATAAGCATATAGTATATCATGAAGAAAAGAAAACAAGAAAAGTTAAACATAAAGGGATTGAGAAACAATGCATGTAATGGGCATGAGTTATGAAAGAGGCTATAAAGCCGAGTGTGGTGGTGCACACCATTAACTCCAGCAAAGACAGGTGGATCTCTGCATGTTCGAGGCCAGCCTGGTCTACAAAGTGAGTTCCAGGACAGACAGGGCTGTTACGCAGAGAATTTCTGTCTGAAAAGACAAAATGAAAAGGAAGGGAGGGAGAAAGAGTGGGAGAGACAGAGGGAGGGAGGGAGGGAGGGAGGGAGGGAGGGAGGGAGGGAGGGAGGGAGAGAGGGAAGGAGGGAGGGAGGAAGCATATAAAACTAATTGTTTTCCTAGTTTTAATTCTCTCGTGGATTATTATTGTTGTTTTTATTGGTGAGCAAGTGCCTAAGATATATTCAATATTGAAAATGTAAAATTTAAAATTAAGCTCCAAAGTTTGGGCAAACATTTCTATGTTCACATGTGTGCAAGTTTGGATCAGGGTCACATGTTAGCACTTAAGTACTTGTTTACATGTGTGTAGATCTGGATGTAATGTAGGTACATTTGGAAATGCAAAGGCAAATGCCCATATGAAAACAAGTTCTGAGTGCAGTCACATATCAATGCAAATGTATATGTTCACATGTGCGTAGCTCTGAACATCCTCAAACATCAGTATAATTCAAAACATGGACACATGTCAGCACATATTCATGTGATCATACATCCGCATTTCCCAAGTGGGACACATGTTGAAGCATATGTGTATGTTCACACACACATGCATTCAAGAGCACAGTCATGAGTTGGTACATAGATGTACATACATGAAGCTCATACTTGTGCAGTCCCTAACCATAGTCATATGTCAATACACATGGACATATGCACATGTGTGCAGTTCCTAAGTGTGGTCACATTTTAGTGTACATGCATATATTTACATTCATGAACATTTTGAGCTTGGTCACATGGTGGCACATGTGCATGTGTAGATCCAAATATGACCACACGTGGGTGCTTCTGCACATGCTCACATGCATGCAAGTTACAAGCATAGTTACGTGTGCACATAAATGTGTATACTCACATGTATACAATTTTCAAACACAGTTACGTATCAGTGCATATTCTCATTTGCAAATGTGAAAGTTGCAAGTATGGTCACTGTGGTAGTTTGGATGAGAATGGCCCATATATATTTAGTCTTTACCTGGTGGGACCATCTGGGGAAGGATTAGGAGTTGTGGCCTCATTGGAGGAGGTGTTCACTATGAATAGGCTTTGAGATTTCAAAGACCCATGCCAGGCTTTCTCTCTCTCTCTCTCTCTCTCTCTCTCTCTCTCTCTCTCTCTCTCCTCCAACTAATGTATAAGATATAAGCAAGCTCTCACCTACTGCTCCAGCACCAAGCCGACTTTCCTGCTGTCATGTTCCCTGTCATGATTATCATAGACTCACCTTCTGAAACTACAAGCAACCCTCATATTAAATGCTTTCTTTTAAAAGTAGGCTTACTCATGGTGTATCTTCATAGCAATAAAAAAGTAACTAAGATAGCCATGTTTCAACAGATATGTGCGTTCTCACATGAATGAAATTTCTGTGTGTCTTTATGTGTCATCACATATATGTATGACCACACACACATACTCACATATACACTAAGTTTTGAGCTTGTCATATGTTGGAGCATATGTACTTTCTCACATGTGTGAAAATTCCTTATATGATCATATGTCTTCTCACATGCACATACCCACACACATTCAAGTTCTGATCATGGTCAGGTATCAGCCTATATGCATTTGTACATAGGTGTGCAATTCAATAACACACAATAACACAAAGTTCCTGAGCATGGACACATGTTCACTCATGTACACATGTTCACATGAATACAGCTTCCTAAGCATGGATATATGTTGGCACATAGGCATGTGTTGAATTTGTATGTGAAAATACTGAGCTCAGTCTTGTGTCAGAACATCTGCTTGTGTTTACATGCCCAAGTTCCAAACATAGTCATTGTTAGTATATATGTTCACGTTCACACAAGGGCAAGCTCTGAATATAGTTTTGTGTCAGCCTAAATATGCATATTCACACACATGCAGTCTTGAGCACAGTCACAATCTGCTGTTTCCAAGCATGGTCTTGTGTCAGCATATATGCACATATTTACACACATTTTGTTTGCAAAAAACAAACACATGTTGGCATATATGCACATTTTCACACATATAAAGTTTCCATGTACTGACAATACCATCACTATACAAATGTTCCCATGCATGTAATTGCCAAGAACTATCACATGGTGAGCTTCATATAGGTAATTATATGCATACAACTTCTGAGCATAGTCACAAGACAATGCATGCACACATTTGCATTCCTACAGTCTTTTAGAACAATCAAATGTCAGCATGTATGTACATCTTCACATACAAGCCATTTCCACATAAAGTCATATATCTTTGTGTACATGTATGTTCACATTCATGCAGTTTCCAATAACAGTCACACTTTGGCAGGCATGTGCGCGTTCACATGTATAGAGTTTGAGTGCTGTCATTTGTTAACATATACACAAATGAAGTTTCTGAAAACAGTCAAATGTTGATATGTACATGGGGTTTCAGAGCACAACCACATCCATGGAAATTCTGAATGTGGCCACATATCAGGGTGTATACACATGTTCATATCAATGCAGTTTTGGAGAACAGTCACATACTGCTGTGTATGTACATGTTGACACATTCATATATGAAGCATGGTCAAATGTAAGCATTTACCCACATGATCTCATTCATGCAGTCTCTGAGCCCTGTCATATGTCATCATGCATGTGTGTTCATACACATGTAATTTCTAAGCATTCTTGTAAGTTGGCATGTAGCCATGAATTCACATGTATGCAATTTCCAATAACTTTAATATGTCATTGTATACATTTCTATTCATATGAATGAAGTGCTGTCACATGTCATCATTCATGTGCATGATCACACACATAAACATTTTCAGCACTGTCATATGCAAGCATTTATGCACATGTTTACACACATACATTTTCCAAGTATAATCACATGTTAGTGTGTGTTTGTGTGTATATATGTGTATACATTTTCATATGCATACAATTTTCAAGCATGGTCATATTTTGGCATAGACACACATTATCACATGAAATTTCCAAGAATGGACATATATTTTTGCATGCACTCACATATTCACACACATGCAGTTTCAAAGCATGGTCACATGTTGTCATGTTCACACATGTTCAAATACATGCTGTTTCTGAGCATGTTCATCCTCAGTATGTGTGCACACATGTATAGGTACATGCAATTTTTTACTGTGATCAGTTGTTGGTATATATTTGTCACATGCACAAAGATTCTGGGTGTAGTCATATATTGGTATGTAAATATATGCGGTTTCCAAAAATGGTCACATGTCAACAAGTACATGTGTTTCTCACACATGAAATTTTCCAGTCAAGTTCTGTGTTGGTACACATGTGTACGGTCACATGCATGTAATTTCCAATTGCTCTGATATATAGGAATGTGAATGCACATTACATACAAATGTGTACACCTCCACATATGACTGGGCTCAGTCACCCCCATATAACCTGTTCAGAAATAGAATGTGAACAAAATTACACAGTCATGCCACAATGTGGCCAGTTTCAGAAACAACATATGAGTAAACAGGCCCCCATGTGAACAGGATAAAAATAGGCATATGTGTCAACAAACCTATATACCCTACTTCATAACCTGGTTTGGAAATGGCATGTAGGCAAACATGCCAGTACATTCCTACATTTGACTAGTATCAGAAATGACTTGTAAGCCAAAATGTCCATATAATATAATAATGCATATGAACATCTTAGAAATATCACATGGGCCAAATTTTCCATACACACACCCACGCAAACAGGATTAGGGATGGCACATGAATAAAATTGCCCATACACAAGCTGGGTAGTTGTGGCACAAACCCTTAATCCCAGCACCTGGGAAGCAGAAGCAGGCAGATCTCTGTGAGTTCAAGGTTAGCCTGGTCTACAAGGGCTAGTTCCAGGGCAGGCTCCAAAGCTACAGAGAAACGCTGTCTCAAAATACAAAAAAAAAAAAAATGCCCATACACCCACTCATAGGATTGGTCTCAGAAGTGATTTGTGAGCCAACATGCTTATATATCCTATAGAACTGGTTACAGAAATGGCACGTTGTAGAACAGAGGTTGCTCATTTGTTTCCTGACTTCTCAGACCCAAAATAATCACACAGAAACTATGTTAATTGCAATACTGTTTGGCCAATAGCTTAAGCATATTTCTACCTAGCTATTACATCTTAAATTAACCCATTTTTATTATTTTATATTTTACCATGAAGCTTGTGGTTTACTGGTGCAGCATGCTGGCGTCTTTCTCCTCTGGCAGCTACATGGCATCTCTCTAACTCTGCCAACTCACTCCTCCTCTATCTGCTTGGAATTTCTACCTTGCCTATTCTGCACTGCAATAGGCCCAAAGCAGTTTCTTTATTAACCAATGGTAATACACAGCATACAGAGGGGAAACCCACATCACCTCGCCTTTTCTGTCAAAATAAAAAGGAAGGTTTTAACTTTAACATTGAAAGATTGCATACAACAAAACAGTTACCAAGCAAGAATTATAGTTACAGTATTTACATCCACTTTATCTTTTATCATAACTAAGGAAAACTATAATTATATCTATTCTTCAACTCCATCAAAAACTCCAGAAGGATATAATATTATCTAAGTAAACAGGAAGTACATTGTAAACAACTTACAAAACTCAAAAATTGACAGAGACATTTTGCTGCCCGAACAGTCACCCAAAGTTCTTTTGTAACATTGGAGCATCCAATCTAATTTTTTAAAATTCTTCAGTCTACAGGCCCATATTGTTCAGCAGACTTTCCCATGAAACAGGAAATTTAAAGATCTGTTTTGCCTTGTAATGGCAAAGTTCATCAGATGATTTCTTCTGTGTCCTGCAAAATGTCTGGTAGTTCTTTCATGAAGTAGAAACCCTGAAGGACCATCTCACCTTTAGAAAAGTTCAGCAGTCATTTTTCTGTGTCTCCTGCATGTCTAGTTTATACAGCATAAAATCAAGAAGTCCAGGTAAGAGCAGTTTCTTGCCCAAACGGCTAGCAAACTCCATAAGGAGCCTCTTCGATGTCCATCTTCTTCTTGAAGTAGATTAGTGCTGCCAGAAGCAGATGAGTCTCAGAGTCATGAAAAGTCTTAATTTCTTAAAACATTTAAATGCCATATTTTGTCAGTCTTTGAAAGGCTTGGAGAATACCTATTGATCTGAAAGATAGCTCTGTACATCTAGAAAGTCTAACTAACATGACTATAAGTTTTACTCTTATAAATGACTATGTATTAATCTGTTTTTCTTAATTACACACTACATTTTTAAATAAGCTGCAAAACACAATTCCTTAATCAAGAGCAAAAATATACATACAATAAAATTGACCTTAAATTTGTATCAATAAACCAAGATCTATACCAATGCAAAGTGTTCATCTTTATAACATATCTCCCCTTTAAATGTAAACAAACATTTAAAAGCAATCATTTAGGGAATTTGGATGTAGTCCACTTCAAGCTGCTTCCTGCTTTTTGTTGGGCAAAGTAATTTTGGAGTTCACAGAGACATTTCAGGGGATCTTGGTCCATCAAACCACATTAGCTTGGAAAGAATCCAAAGGTTCACATCTTCTGTGGCATATCCTTCCAAAGCAACATATCCTTAGACTCAAATTTTGAAGTCAAGATACCTTTAAAGTATATATGTTGGTTTAGCCCGTACAATAAAATGTTTCTTTGTACTTAGCTCATTCACAGTCAAAAAATTCAAAGAAAGCTCAATAATATGCATAATTCCGACCCTCTGCGCATTTTCTGTCTTTACATGACTTATTTTTTCTCCTTTAATCTATGACTGTCTGTACCCTTTTATATTACTTACTGTCTCTTTAAAGACTTTGTTTCATTTTATAACGCTCTATACTCTTTTTCTTCTCTCTCCCAAGCCTACATACATTTTTTGAACACACTGTGTCTTGTTTAGGGGTCTTTTATGTCTGAATCTGTCTTATTGCATATCTGTAATCCTTTTCTGTCCAGAAGCACTTCTTAAAATGCTAAGCAGCCTGGCTAGGACTAAGGCTGCTTTGCCATATGACTCTGCCCATTCCAACATGAAAGAGGTCTGTTTGGCCAATAGCTTAAGTGTATTTCTAGCTAGCTCTTACATCTCATATTAACCCATTTCTATTGTTTTATATTTTACTGTGAGGCTCATGGTTTACCAGTACTGGCGCACTGATATCCTTCTCCTCTGGCAGATACGTGGCTTCTCTTTGACTCTGCCTACTCTCTCCTTCTCTATCTGCTTGAATTTCCTACCTTGCCCTATATTGCACTGCAATAGGCCCAAAGTAGCTTCTTTATTAACGAATAATATTCACAGCATACAGAGCATAAACCCACATCATCATATGGTTCAACATGACCATACACCCTCCCTCATGTGAACAGGTTCAGAAATGGCATGTAGTCCAATGTGTCCATACCAACCACCCCCTACATCACCAGGCTTGGAAATTTCAAGTGGTATAACATGTACATACACACACCAATCTGAAGAATTTCAGAGATAGCATATTGCCAAAATGCCCATAAATACCCACATGGTATGCTCAGCAACTGCATGTGAGAGAAAATGCTCTACAATGTGACCAGTTCCAGAAATGACATGTGGACCAAATGGTCCATACATAACCCCAAGTGATGGGGTCATATATGACATGTGTATACCAATAGACACCCATACAGTCCCACATATCATGGGTCTCAAAATGTCTGTGCATTCCCCTTGTGACCAGACTGGTAAGTGGTATGTGAGTCAATAAGCCTATGCACATTCCCATAGGATTGGCCTGAAACTAACATAGGGGACCATATATCCCCACCCTTATATGACCAGCCTCAGAAAAGGTATGTGGCCCACACACCTATTCACCTCACATATCACAAGGCTTATGGTCCAACATGCCCATGCACACATCCCCATATGATAGCCCTCAAAATGTCATGTGAGCAAACATGCAGATATACTCTTCCATATGACCATTCAGGGAAAAGGCTTGTGAGTCAAAATGCCCACACATCCCCCATATGACCTAATGATGGCATGTGAGCAAAATTGCCCATACATACCACAATGTGACCAGTTTCAGAAATGGCATGTGAGTCAATATGCCCATACAACCTACTATATGACTAGTCTCAGAAATGCCATGTAGTCCCAAATACCTAAATATCACTCAAGGTGAAGGGCCTCAAAATTGGCGTGTGAACCAGCACATACATTCACGACCCTCCCATTATTACCAGGCTCAGAAACAGCATGTGAGCTAACAAGCCCATATACCCCCCATAGGTGATCAGGTATGTAAATAATATGTGAGCCTACAGAACCACAGGCCCCTCCATATGGTTGGTCTCAGAAATAGTTTGTGGGTCTAAATAACCATATACCACTGGTGCAGGAGAATTATCTGTATTCTGTCAATCATATATTTTAATAAAGCACTGGTTGGCCAGGCAGGAAGTATAGGCGGGTCAACCAGACAGGAAGTAGAGGCGGGGCAATGAGAACAGGAGAAGGCTAGAAAGGAGGAAGCTCCCTCCACCATTCCTGCACAGATCACTGAAGAAGCAACATGTGAGCTGACAGCTGGAAAATGTACCAAGCCATATGGCTAAAATAGATCAGAATAATGAGTTAATATAAGTTATAAGAGCTAATAAGAAGCCTGACCTAATGGACCAATCAGTTTATAATCTTATGGAGTCCTGTGTGTAATTTCCTTTGGGGCTTGCGGGCTGTGGGGTACTGGGTGGGACAGATACCCCAACAAGCAGGCCCCTTCATGCTACATACCACTACATAGAAAAAAAGCCTTGGAAATGTTCATACATGTAACTGGGCTTTTAAATGCCATGTAGGTCAAATCCACATATACCCACCCACAGGATAGGGCTCAGAAATGACTCATGGTTCAACATGTTCACACACCTCCCATAGGATTGATCTCAGAAATGGATTGTAGATCAACATGACTATACATACCTCCCATGTGACCAGGCTGGAATGTGACATATGGGTCAACATGCCCATATACACTCATAGAGGACATGTCCATACCCCACCAATATGAACAGGCATGGCATGTGAGCCAATATGTCCCTTCATCCATCCATATGACAGTTCTCAGAAATAAATTAATCACAACACTTGGGAGGCAGAGGCAGGCAGATCTCTGTGAGTTCAAGGACAACCTGGTCTACATAGTGAATTCCAGGACAGCCAAAGATACACAGACAAACCCTGTCTCAAAAAGCCAAAAAGTAAAAATAAAAAAAAAAGAAATAGAGTTTAAAATAAAGTCACATAAAGATTAAAAATACACAGAGAGTCTGGATACTGTACGTTATTGTGTTGTCTTTAAATTATTTGATGACTGAGGAAGGAGAAAAAGCTGCTAAAAGATATTTGATTATAAATGTTGCTGGATTAATCCAACATATATATTTTGAAAATGTCTTGACTTTAAAATTTAAGTCAAATGATATGTTACTTTGGAGAAGAGGTTTTGCTTTTGTTTCCACAGGAAATGAGAAGCTGTAGGTTTAATCTGAGTTAAGAAAAATCAGGTTTGGGCTGGAGAGATGGCTCAGAGGTTAAGAGCACTGACTGCTCTTCCGGAGGTCCTGAGTTCAATTCCCAGCAACCACATGGTGGCTCACAACCATCTGTAATGAGATCTGGTGCCCTCTTCCAGCATGTAGGCACACATGGAAGCTTGTGTACATTGTGTACATGGAACATTGTGTACATAATAAATAAATCTTAAAAAAAAAAGGAAAAAAGAAAAATCAGGTTTGATCAAGCAAGACCACCTGAGAAATCTCCAGTAGGCATGGATGGCACAGATGTCTGAGTTCTACACCCAGAACAGATTCAAGACTGCTCCCTGAGAGGATCAAGCCTCACAGGATACTCCAGTCAGGACTTGATCATAATTCTAAATTTTCTTTAGGTCCCCATAAGCTTATCAGCACACCTAATCATCAGGAAGTAGCCTAGAAAATTACACCCACATTCCCAAAAAAAAAGAATTATGGATACTTTTCTTTGTTTAGAGTGTTGGTTACAAGTTGTTATGGATAATGGTCAGGAAGAAAGCTAAACAAGGGAGATTAGATTCAGAATTCTTGTTTTGAAAAAAATGGGAGGATGTTGTGAGACAATGGTCTTGTACTTTGTAAATATTTGTCACTTGTATTTTAAATAAACAGTGATTAGTCAGTAGCTAGGCAGGAAGTATAGGCAGGAAAACCAGGCAGAAAGTAGAGGTGGGGCAATGAGAACAGGAGAATTCTGGGAAGAGAAAGAGTCAGTCTGAAGTTGTCACCCAGACACAGAGGAAGCCAGACACAAAGCAGGCAAGATTTGACTGCCTCACCAAAAAAAGTACCAAGCCATGTGACTAACACAGACAAGTATTATGGGCTAATATAAGCTATAAGAGTTAATAAGAAGCCTGAGCTAATAGGCTAATCTGTTTATAATTAATGCAGACCTCTGTGTATTTCTTTGGGACTGAACAGCTGAGGGACCGGGTGGGACAGAAATCTCACTCAACAAATGGTGCCCAATGTGTGGACAACTGCATCCACAGAAAACCTGGGAGAGCTTGGGAAGTAATTCTAGATACAAAAGAAGAGAGTTAAGCATGGCTTCTTTTTAGCAGCATTTTCTCAGATGGGCTATGTTTACAGAAGGCAAACGCATCTCACTTAAGAGAGGCTTCCTGATTCAACTTTAGCTGCAAAACCTTGCAGCTCTTTTAAGAGGTCCTGTCAGAAAACACTTAAATTAGTACGTCATTAAAATACAATTGACAGGGTACAGATCATTGTCCCACAGCACTCCCCCCTTTTTTTAAGCAATCAGCATTTATTTAAAATACAAGTGACAGGGTACAGACCATTGTCCCACAGCAGTATGTGAGCCAATGCACTCATAATTCCCCCCACCATGTGATTCAATGCCTCCTCTTCTGGCTTCCACAGGTACCCACACACATAGACACAGACACACACATATAAATAAAACATCTTTTTAAAAAAATAATGATTTTAAGGCCAGTCTGGGATACATGAGACCTTGTTTTAAAAATAAAAATTCAGTAGTAGAGGATGACTCAGCAGTTAAGAGCAATGACTGCTCTTCCAAAGATTCCTACCACACACACAAGGCAGGTCACAAGTCTGTCACTCACTCCACTTCTAGGGGATCTGACACCATCTTCTGGACTAGGAACTAGGCATGCATACAGATATAAATGCATGCAGGCAAAACACCCATAAACATACACATAATATAAATCTTTTTTAAGAAGTAGAAACTACAAAAGGTCTAAAGAAATGACAAGCTACCTGAAATGACTTTCCTTGGAATAAGCCTACTTTGCTAGATCATTTTAATATATGCTGAATTCATAAACATGCAAGTATATTTTTAAATACATTTTATAATATTGTGTCGTAATGTATTATATTTTCAATGTAATTAATGCTAGGCAGGAAATGAGAGTCAATTTTATGGTTCAGTCTGATTCCAATGATGGAACATGCTCTGATACCAGGCATGGTGACATACGCTGTTAATCCCAGCCCTCAGGGGAGGTAGAGGCAGACTGTGCTCTTAGCCCCTGAGCCTTTCTCCAGCCCCTTCCTGACGTTTTCTATCTGAACTGTTTAGAATAATATTTCTCTTTCAAGGTTATTAAAGTATTCACATGCTTTTCATGTTTTTCCTTTTAAGCCCCTGATCTGTAATGCAATTTATTTCAGTGAAAGTGCGAAGAATATGTTTGCTATTTTTAAAAAATGTTAATCATACTGACATCATTCATGAAATAATTATATTTTCCTACAGTCTTTAAATACAACTTGTATCAAATACTAAATTACCATATCCCAGGGAAACAAGCTTGGAAGCTATTGTAATAGTTCTATTTCTGGACCATTTTCTTTGGGTGGCTAAGGTTAAAAAATATACTTTAATGTAGTTTAGGCACAAGAGTAAAGAAAAGTGTTCAGAAAGAAAGACAATCTTGAGAGCATGGCATGGCTTCTCTAAGAGAGGGTCACATGTCCTTTCATTGTGGTACCAAGGTCAAAATATACCAAGGTCAGCATTATAATTTAACATCTAATCAGACACTTTTTCCATCACTTTCCTTTAGAGGTTTCTTAACTGTTTATTACTCTAATTAGTCATTGCTCAAAATATTACTCACTGAGCACCTGCCCTTACTGTGTGAGAGACTATCTCCCAAGTGTTGGAATCTAAAAAACAAGGTTCATTCCAGCAGAGCATTTGAATGAATAGTCTGGAGGAGGAGGCAGAGCTCAAAATGACAGTGAAGGTTGTGATGCATTGAAAGACAGAAAGGATAGATGATGTAATAGGAGACAGTCCAGTGAGGAGGGGACATTTACCAGGATGAAAAGGAGGCAGCCATGCACAGGAGTGTGACCAATGGTTGGAAGAACAAGACAGGTGTGGTGGTGCAATCCCATAATCCTACGCTCACATATGCTTCTTTCTGATTGCTCTCATTCCCTCAGCCAGGCACCTACTGCTCTCCTCTGACCACATTGTCCGCATCTCTACTAATCGCTTTCAGGAACCTTCCAGGAACTGACATCTTTTTATTTTATTCATATTCCTCTGGATCTTACTAGGGCAGTCTGTAGGTAGGAACAGTCCATCATAACCTGGTAGGTTCACGGCTGGGTATACAAATGAAGGCAAAGATTCCTTTCTCCACTGTTCAGCAGTAGTCAATTGGTGATATTTCTGTGTTAGGGTTCTATGAAACTCCATGTAATCCACGGTTTCCTGGTGAGAGGGCCTGTTTTATGTAGGCTCACTGGAAGGAATCAATGCTTCCAGGAGATGGGGGCAAAGCATCAGGAGTCAAGATCATTCTTAGCTATGTAGCAAATTGAAGGCCGGCTTATGCAACATGAAACACACAGCATGCACACACACACACAAATACAGTGCACTCACACACACAGGCAGACATGCATACACACACACACACACACACACACACACACACACACACACACCAAAGGAAGAACAAGATTGGCAGTCTCAAATTTAAGCAAAAGGAGGGACCGTGAGGTTGCAGCAGCATGACAACAGAGTGAACATCTTCGATTTCTTCCTTTGCCCATACGTGTATCCATCCCTCTCTGTGTTATGGGACTACACAGATATCCTCAGGTTTCTGGTTGAGTCCTGTCACTTTAGGGGTGGACCATCAATAGAAGCTAAGAGGACAAGTGGAAAGCAGACTCCAGATTCTTTCTCTGACTTCTTCCCTGTGGTTTGCACCACCTACCGAAGGCTGTAGTTACTATCTACGGTCCTTTCTGTGTGGCTCTCTTGCTATGCCCAGGCCTTAAACTGGTAATGTCTCCAAGCTTGGTGGCTGTAATGTCTCACATTTCTTGGCCTAAAATCTACCCTTATTTTAATCAGACTTTTATCTTTGAAACACGTGTTCTTTGAAATATTTGAAGTTTCGGGGTTTTGTTTTATTCCTTTGATTGTTTTATTTTGTGGTGCCAGGGTAGAGCCTACAACCTAGAGCAGGCTAGGCAGTACTTTACACAAAGCTACACTCCTAGACCCCCCAGCTTTCTTGTTTTAAAGACCATACTGGTTGCTTTAAGCTATAGACTGGAGGTTTCCCGGAAGAGAGAGTTTGGTAACAATGAGTTTGAATCCAGGACTTGGTGCGGGAGAATTATCTGTATTCTGTCAATCATATTTTAATAAAACGCTGATTGGCCAGGCAGGCAGTATAGGCGGGAAAGCCAGACAGGAAGTAGGGGTGGAGCAAAGAGACTGGGAGTATTCTGGAAGCAGAAGCTCTCTCTCAGCCATTCCTGCGCAGACCACCAAAGAGGCAACATGTAAGCTGTCACACTGAGAAAGGTACTGAGCCCATGTGGCTAACATAGATAAGGATAATGGGGTAATATATGTTATAAGAGTTAACAAGAAGCCTGACCTAATGGACCAATCAGTTTATAACCTTATGGAGTCCTGTGTGTGATTTTCTTTGTTACTTGCCGGCTGTTGGGGTACTGGGTTGGACAGAAACCCCAACAAGCCGGCCCTCATGTTACAAGGACTGGCTTGAAGTACTGAGGAACATGGGTCTGAACGTCATCCTCTTGTCCATTCAGTGTTTTCAGTGAGATTTATATGACCAGTACCATTACAGGGACTCTGTAAAGACAGATAAATTATACAGGAAGATCAAAAGAGACAACTGTTGAAGAACAAGATAAAAGATTGTGATACGTGGTTGAAAAGAGGGTGAAAATTCAGCCTATCGCTGAGCTGACATCTGACTTCAGGTTTGGAGGAAGATAGAGAATGAACCATTAGAGACTATTCCAAGCAGGAGAGGCGATCTCAGTGACAGCTTCCATGTGAGGACCTGCCTGGCCGTGGCAAAAGCATCAGAGGCTGACAGTGCTGAAGCTCTGGGGCCTGGGGAGGGTGGGACATAATGAGGCTAGAGAGACCACAGAAGCATTCATAGAAGCCCCTCTTAACTATTGCTCCATGAGTCGGGAGTGGGAAGAACCAATAGTCACTCTTTCCCAGAAGGCATTAGCTCTACCTAATTACACCTTGGCACTGTCTAGAAAGAAATGGTGACCTAATTCCTTCTTGGTTTGGAAACTGCAGGAAGTTGACAGCTAAAGCACTCTGGGTCGTATTGGGAATGGCTGGAGGATGGGCTTTGTCGCAGCAGAACAAAGCCATTGATTTCCATTTACACTAAGGAAGACATCCAATTGTCTTCTCAGAACACATTTGGGAAATCAAAGGAGAAAGAGCAGTCTTACCTCTTTCTCTGTCCATGTGCAGTTGTCCTAAGACCTCTACGTGCATCTGTGGCATGCACACCACACACACACACACACACACACACACACACACACACACACAAACACACTAAACACGTATAATGCTTAACAGAGCTTAGGTTTTCTCACAATTATATAAAGAGCTTAAGAATTTCTTAAGAAGGGGGTTGCAGAGATGGTGCAGCAGCTAAAGTGCTTGCTGCATAAGTGTGGCAACCCAGGTTCAATCTTGAGCAACTGTATTTTGAAAAGGAAAGGGAAGGTGCAGATAGTCCCAGCACGGGGGAGGGTACAAGTGGATCTTCAGAGCTCTGGCCAGCAGCTTAGCCTATTTGGTGAGCTCTGGGTTCCAGTGCTCACCTTAGCTCAATAAACAAGGTGAAGAGCACCTGAGGGACATCTGAAATTGGCCTCTGGCCTCCACATGTATGTGCATGCATACACAGCCATATCATGAACCAAGCATGTATACACACACACACACACACACACACAGAGAGAGAGAGAGAGAGAGAGAGAGAGAGAGAGAGAGAGAGAGAGAGAGAGAGAGAGAAATATGTGGAGAGAGGGAGAAAAGGAGGGGGAGACTTTCTGAAGGATCCTTTATACTCCTTTGTTCTCCAAGTGGCCTCAACTCCTAAGACAAGGTTTCCAGCTGTTCTTCGTTTCCTTCCAGATTCTGAAGTCAGGTAAACAGATTAAATCTACATGTGACAAAGAAGGGCTCAGGCTGAAGTTGAACGGCTCCTAACCTGCCACTGTCAGCCACTGAAGAGCTCAGCTCTAGGCCACGCTCTAGTTCTGCTGAGTTAGAGTCTCCTCAGCCGCTACAGAATCATTTTTCTTTGAAGGAAGATTCAGGAAACCACCAGGATAGCCAAACATGGAGCTAAGCAAGAAAGAAGTGCCTGCTACTTTGGTCCAGTGGAGACTCTCTGTACCTGGACATGGCTCCCTCAGTCATTGATTTAGTTCATGGCCAAACGGGGCAGATACACTTAGATTGAATTTGCTTCCTGCTGCTGTCTGTGATCTGGTTGATCTCTGGGGAGATGTGCTCTTTGAATCATTTCCTGAAAATGACTTAGAGGCTATTTCTCCCATGGAATCCAAACATTAGAAACCTAGACCCTTTCAGGATCCATAGATGCAAACTTAAACTGAGAAGTCCACCCTCTGAACACTCTCATCTTGATCCTAAATAAAAGAAGCAAATGAAATGTTTTCTTTGTGGTATGGTCATTGCACCCATGAACACACTGTAGCTGTCATTACCTGCACAAGATTGGTCAACACAATCAGCCAACATTCCAACAGGCATCACTAGTTGGATTCAATGGGCTATTAATAAAAAGGGGAGAGATAGAAGAAGGGGAAAGGAGAATGTTAGGGGTGTCTGGTAGGAGTGGAAAAGATGAGTTGGGGAAGGGAGTTGAAGGTGTATGTTAGCAAGATGCATTCTTTACATGTACGAAACTGTCAAAGAATAAACAAGATATGTTCTTTGAAAAACTGAAAAAGAAGAGAAGAAGATTAAAGTCTACTAAGCATTTCAGTACATACCTGAGATCCTAGTACTTGGGAGGCTGAGGGAGGAGGATCATAAGTTTGAGTCTAGCCTGGGCTACATATCCAGACCACTTATCGAAAATGGAGACAAAAAGGGTGAGGAAGAGAGACGGGGAGGAGAGAGGCAGAGGGGTAAGCAGCTAAGATTTGCTCTGAGTTTTGTGAGCCTTTAAAGATTCATGCTTCTTTCTATGCATCCCTAGATAACGTCATTTCAGTTCCTTTAATTAGGGAAGGCACAACCAGGCAGGTTAGCAGAACTGTGCAAAAAAACCACTGTAGATGTCTGCCTAACAAATCAGAAATTCTTCTATACTGGCCTCCCTCCTAGTCCTTATAATTTCCCTTCCTTTTCAACTCTGAGCTCTGGTTCTTAGTTTTAGGCCCCCTGAAATGGTGATCCACTCTGTACTACTCACCATAAGTCTAATCATGCCCACCTTTGGGATTTGTTAGTTGGTACTTGCCCATCATCCTCACTCACGGTAACCATGAGTTATAAACGACTCACTCTCCAAGCCTGGGTCATCTGTCTGCTGTCACATGAGGCCCAAAGAACAATGTTTTCTTTGGGCTCTTACATTTTATTTGTGTCTGTGAGAGACAGAGTGTGTGTGTGTGTAATGAAAATTCATGTGGAGTCAGCTCTCTACCTACCTACCTACCTATCTATCTATCAATCTATCTATCTATCTATCTATCTATCCGTCTATCTATCTATCTTTCTAAACCATGTATATCCCAGGTATTAAACTCAGGTCATGAGCCTTGGTGACAAATGCATTTACCAACTGAGCCATCTTGTCAATTCTCTTTTGGGGGCACTCTGTTAGTCTTGCCACACTCAAGGGTTACAAACACGAATCCTCCTGGACATGAATGAGTTGTGTAGGTATCCACCTCTACCTTGTCCTCTGCTTGACCTCAGATGGGGAAGTCAGATAGGGAAGGACGACCTCAGTGAAGTGGCTGCTTTTCAGTTTTACAAAAACCTGAGTATGGTGCTTGCTTTCCAGAGTCAAGAGGCTAAGTTCAGATGCATTGTTTCACACTAGAAATCCATAGGATCCTGACAAACAGTCCTAACGGTTTGTGGTAGCTCTGCCAGTGCTAACCTGGCTAACACACTAGCTAAGAAATCAAGAATAGCCTGGGTTTACAAGCTAAATGCACTTTTCTGGGCTAATACCTTGCGCAGATCCTCAGGAGTCGTGTACAGCATAAACACCTCTTGGTCAAATGTTGAATCCAGAAGGTGGTAGCCACATAAGATTATATAGCACAGTGAGAACATAGCTTCCTTGTATTTGATGATGATCACCCTGTGACACGATTCTCAGGACCTATCTTGTCATTAGGCAGCACATAGCTATGTTTATGTTTTACCACATCCTCCAAGGCTAGAGTTCACAGGAAGCAAATCCAGTGTGTTAGTCAGGATTCTCTAGAGGAACAGAATTTATAGAATGACTATGATTAGATAGATAAAGACAGAGGGGGAATAGGAGATTTATTAGAACAACTTACAAGCTGCGGTCCAGCTATTCCAACAATGTTTGTCTACCAATGGAAAGTCCAAAAATCCAGTAGTTGTTCACTCCACAAGGCCGGGTGTCTTGGTTGTTCTTTAGTAGATGCCAGAATCCCAAAGAAGTGGGGTCTACACTGGACTTAGCTCCCAAGGTCCAAATGAGGAGCAGGAGGAGGGAGAGCATGAGCAAGGAAGTCAGGACCATGAGGGATGCGTCCACCCACTGAGACGGTGGGACTGATCTAATGGGAGCTCACCAAGGCCAGCTGGAATGGGAGTGATGGAGCATGTGATCAAACTGGACATTCTGAAAGTGGCTGGCAATGAAGGCTGACTGAGAAGCCAAGGACAATGGCACTGGGTTTTGATTCTACTGCATGGACTGCTTTGTGGTAACCTGGTTTGTTTGGATGCTCACCTTTATAGACCTGGATGGAGGGGGAAAGACCTTGGACTTCCCACGGAGCAGGGAACCCTGACTGCTCTTAGGACTAGAGAGGGAGGGAAAGGTGGGGAGGGGGAGGGAAAAGGGAGGTGGGGAGGAGGTGGAAATTTTTAATAAATAAATAAATATTTTTAAAAAAAAAAAAAGAAGTGGGCTCTAATGCCAGTGAGAGGGAGAGCAAGCAAGCACAGAGAGCAAGCTTTCTTTCTTCTTTCTTACAGGCTGCCAGCAGAAGGTCTGGACCAGAGTAAAGGTGGATCTTCCCACCTGCAAAGAACAGGATTAAAAGTTTTTCCCAGACAGGCGGTGGTGGTGCACACTTTTAATCCCGGCACTTGGGGGAGGGGCAGAGGCAGGTGAATTTCTGAGTTTGAGACAAGCCTGGTCTACTGAGTGGATTCTTGGACATCCAGGGCTACACAGAGAAACTATCTCAAAAAAATAGATAGATAGATAGATAGATAGATAGATAGATAGATAGATAGATAGATAGATAGATAGATAGATAGATACAAGCATTTAATTTAGAAAAATCCCTCACAGGTATATCCAGATAAATTGGATTCTAGTCAAGTTGACAACCAAGAATAACTATCACACCCAGCCTGTACCCTTTATTTCTCACTCTCTCCAAGCCCCGTATCTGCACCACTGAACTAGAAGCATTGCCTAATTCCAGTTCCTGGTGCCATGGAAGCAGCCGAAGTGCACAGGAGGGCTTTAACCCGAGGGCATTTGAGAAGCATTAGCCTACTTCAAGCATGCCAGTAACCACTTGGCGTCTTCATCCCTGAAAAGTGAAAAGACAGGAAGAACTAATGAGGAGCTGAGGTAGTTTGGCTGCTTATGGTGGATAAATGGCTTAACAAAAAGATGTCCTTTGCATCTTGAATTTTGCATGCAAATGGATGGAAATAGAAAACACTTTACTGAGTGAGGTAACCCAGACCCAAAAAGAGGAATATGGTATGTACTCACTCATAAGTGGATTCTAGTCTTAATTAAAGGTCTTTGAGCCTATAATTCGTGATCCTAGAGAAGCTAAATAAGAAGGTGAACCTGAAGAAAATCATATAGTTATCCTCCTTGATATTGGAATTAGACAAGATTGCCAGGCAAACTTGGGTGCACGGGGCGTGGAGGGTGGAAGTAAGGGGAGATGGTTGGAGAGAAGGGAGAGGGGGAGGATTGGGGATGGCTTGGGGGAATGGGATGGGGGGAGGGAGGAAGGATGGATGTGGGAGCAGGGAGGTGTATATCTCAACTAAGGGAGTCATTTTGGGGTTTGCAAGAGACTTAATTCTGGAGGGGTTCCCAGGCCCAAGGAGAGGTTCTTAGCTTGTTCCCTGGGCAGCGGAGGAGAGGGTGCCTGAACTGGCCTTAGCCCATAACCATACTGATGAATATTTTGCATATCACCATAGAACCTTCATCTGGCGATGGATGGAGATAGAGACAGAGACACACATTGGAACACTGGACTTAACTCCCTAGGTCCAAATGAAAAGCAGATGGAGGGAGAGCGTGAGCAAGGAAGGCAGGATCGGAGGGAACCTTCATCCGACGATGGATGGGGATGGAGACAGAGACCCACATTGGAGCACTGGACTGAGCCCCCAAGGTCCAAATGAGGAGCGGAAGGAGGGAGAACATGAAAAAGGAAGTCAAGACCGCGAGGGGTGCGTTCACCCACTGATACAAGGGGACTGGTCTGGTGGGAGCTCACCAGGGCCAGCTGGACTGGGACTGAACGAGCGTGTGATCGGGCTGGATTCTCTGAATGTGGCTGACACGGGGGCCGACTGGGAGGCCATTGACAATGGCGCTGGGTCTTGTTTCGTCTGCATGTGTTGGCTCTCTGGGATCCTGGTCTGTTTGGATGCTCACCTTCTTGGACTTGGAGGGAGGTGGGGAGGAACTTGGACTTCCAGCGGGGCAGGAGGCCCTGACTGCTCTTGGGACTGGAGAGGGAGGAGGAGAGGGAATGGGGGGAATGGGAGGGTATTGGGAGGAGGGAAGGAAGTGAAAATTTTTTATAAATAAATAAATAAAATAGATTTTAAAAAAGATGTCCTTTGTGCTATGATGAGTAAGATACCATCCAACAAGCATGCATCAGTCTTTCTATTGTATGCTAGGCCCTATGATAAATAAATGAGTCCTGATTCACTTCTTTCATCAAGAATATCACAATAAAGAAGAAATATTAAGGAAAAAGCAACATACTTCCGACAGCATTCAAATAGTAGCTGCATATCAGAGAAGACCAGAGCACTGGTTTATTGGTTTTAATTTTCCTTCCCCTGATCTGATCACAAAATACCTTCACACCTCAAAAGAAAACTATTTACAGCTGTCTGAAATGTAATGGAATATAAAACACCGTGATACGTGTACAAGTATTTACCTACACCACATTGCTTTACTTTCTTATTATAAAGCTAGGGCATACTCATGTTTTAAAAAAAAAATCAAAGTTTTCTAAACTGATCAACAAAAGAACTAAAATCCCAACCAGGCACCCACCACAAGTATGATGGGAAGCAAACTTTATGATAAACCTGTATGTATAATTGTGCATACACAAAAATACCAAGAAAGGGCACACTTAGTAATAGAAATCAATGCTAATGGGCAAAGTGATTATTTCACTCTGTTCTGCTTGATCTGTTTAATATTGCATTGCAGATGTGTTTTAAATGATGTTTTAAAATTTAGAAGATGGAGCACCCCTGATGGCTTCTCTCTCTCTCTCTCTTTCTCTCTCTCTCTCTCTCTCTCTCTCTGACTCATTATGGGAAACTGTTCTTCCTTGTGGTTCTAAAGGAGCATCCACAGTGCCTCACATCTTCCTCCTCCAGGCCCTGAGCTGGGCCATTAGCTTCCTCTCATTCAACCACAGTACAAAATAAGTGAACCAGAAAAGTTTTCTGTGAAACCACCTTCTCCTGCCACCCACTCTCACATTCAGTTCTGGAAGTTTCTGTGTGTAGGTGAACTATGACGTTCGACTGTTTGAACTAGCCTATTTGTTTATATTCGTTCCTCGTTTCCCTTCTCTTGGCTGCATTAGTCATGCTATTTGCTGCATTATGTTGGGTTATTACATCTCTCCTCTGATGGCACACTGCCAGACTCCTCATTTACTTCTCCTTTGCACCGGACCATTAGCCATCTCAAGAATTGAGGACCCGGGTCATTTCCTCTCACAGCAGCAGATCCATTGCCGTCACCCTGCAGCTCTGAGTGTCTGCGCAGCTCAGACTCTCCTTTTGGGCCTTTTGTGAATACTCATTCTTAATGAAAATGCTGAGCAGGGACCATGCTGACAGTGCCGTGATCCTGAGCTGGAACAACCAGCCTAGCTTCAGCACTGTGAAAACACTAATAAGTAGGCAACCCTCTACCACTTCATTAATTTATTTAAACAAGTCATTTCCAGATACTGTGTAAAAAACTGGTAAATCACCAATAACTTTGGCAATATCTTTTTCCTTTATAAATTCATAGTTTTGTTGTATAGACGGGACAGATATGTGAGTATATATTATAGCAAGAGGCACGGTTTTACAAATATTCAAACAAAATATTTTCTTAGAAAAAAGCATATCCTATTTACCTATTGTTATCTCTGTCAGATGAATGGGTGAGCACATGATTTTTATTGCCCCTATTTTTCTTTATTTGTATTTTTAAGAAAATTTCTCCTAACACATGCAATAAAATGCAGTGGACAGTCTTGTTTGGATACTGGTCCAAGCAAGCTAACTGTAAAAAAATATTTATAAAGAAAATCAAGAAACTTAAATTCTGGATATTTGATGATATTAAAACAGTATTAGTCTTGTGAGTTTTGTTTAAAATGCTACAATAATATTGGAAAGATAATCTATCTTTTGGAGAATGCACTGATATATTTATGGACGAAATGAAATGCTCTCTATGGCTTTTGTGGGCAATTAATTCATCATGTGTAATAAGTGGCTAGGAACTTTTTATTTTTATTTAAATAACTATCTTTTCATTTATTTTTCGTATCAATCAGTTTCCCCTCCCTTCCTCCCTTCCTCCCTTCCTCTAGTCTTCTCCCCTTCCCTATCTACCTCCCTCCCCATATGCTCCTCCATTTCCACTCAGAAAGAGGCAGGTCTCCCATGGGCTTGCAGTGCCTAGGAATTTAAATATTTCTTTGTGTGCTGAAAAACACGCAGCCCACAGTAACATACTCACTGTGTGTTGTACTACTCTTACCACGTGTCCTTGTGATCATCTGGTTCAGGGGTATGCTCTTATAAATTCAACTCAGTTTAAAATATTTACTGTTTATATGCCTTTGCATATAAGAATGAAAAATTTTTCTTCCAAACCCTGTGTCTTAGTTAGAGTTTCTATTGCTGTGAAGAGACAATATGACCACAGCAACTCTTTTGTAAGAAAACATTTAATTGGAGCTGGCTAGCAGTTCAGAAGTTTAGTCCATTATCATCATGGTGGGAAGCATGTGGTATGCAGGCAAACATGGTGCTGGAGAGGTAACTGAGCATTCTGGCTCAAGAGGCAGCAGGAAGAAAGAATAAGCCATTAGACCTGGCTTGAGCTTCTGAAACCTCAAAGCCCACCCCCTTCAATGACACACTTCCTCCAGTAAGGCCACACCTACTCCAATAAGGCCATACCTCTTAACACTGCCCCTCCCTATGGGCCTTTTGGGGCCATTTTTATTCAAACCACCACATCTTGCCTGGTCATCAATTCTATTATTTGAACTCTATACATACAATGGAGACCAGTAACAAACCTCTATGATTGTTTGCTTACTGATACTTAACTAATAACATCATGTTGGATATGAAACCTGTCTACTATATAGTTTTTTGTTGTTGGTTTCACCACAGTTTATTTTTGGCTTAGGTGTTGTTTGCTTGTTTCCTTTATTCTTATTACTAGGCAAAAGAGCATCAGTGACCAATGTTATCTTGTCTTTTTATACAAAAAGCTCTCTTAAGACCTGGTACATTCATTCCTACATTACAAGTGCTCAATATATATCTGTTAACTTAAATAAATACATTAAATTATGGTTACTCCATTTGCAGATCTATGCTTTTTCAGCATGGTCATGTATAATAAAACTAAAGAAAGTAAACTAATTCATGTTCTATGATTTCTTCCTGCTCCATAATTCAGCCGATCTGAAATATCACTTGATCCAAGGCTAAGTGTCAATCTAACACAATAACAAATGGAATGGATACATCAGCTAGAAAAACTCTCATTTATGTTTTAAGAAACAAGAATCTAAAGAAATTACTCTTCATACAGCTGTGATTTTAAAATATGACCTAATTTCTTAATATTTAAACAAAATTTTAGTTGTTATATGGGTGTCTATGTGGAGGTATGTGTTGTGCGAATTCTAATTGGTCTTAATAATAAAAACCTGGAGTCAGATATCAGTGTAAATGCTGAAAGATCAGAGAAATAAAGGAGTCAGTCATTAGAGAGACCTTTTACCTCTACTGAATCCTCAGACCGAAGGGGGCAAGATCCTGTCTCCATGAATCCTCAGACTGAATGGCATCTCTACAAATCCTTAGTCTGCATTGAACTCCTGTCTTCTTCTGCCTTATATTATTCTCTTTGCACAACCATATTATTCCTGTCTCCAACTCCCTAGTGCTGGGCTTAAAGGCATGGAATCCCAAGTGCTGGGATCACCTTTGTGTGCACTCTGTTTCTCTTATAGACTGGATTAATTTCACGTAGCCCAGGATAGCCTTGAACTAACAGATCTATCTGCCTCTACCTCCCAAGTCCTGGGATTAAAGGTGTGTACCACCACTGCCTGGCCTCTGATGGCTTAACTCTGCACTCTGATCTTCAGGCAAGCTTTATTTGTTAAAACACAAACAAAATATTACTATAAGTATGTGAAAATGAGTAGCCGCAGAGGCCAGAAGAGGGTGTCATATCCTCTGGAGCTGCAGTTACAGACAGTTGTGAGCTGCACTTATGTGGGTGCTGGGTCCTCTGCAAGAGCAGTCTATACTCTTAGCCACTATACTCTCTGGCCCCTGCAGCATACCAGGACAATAACACTATTCTATTCACCATTAAGAAAGAGCTATTTGGTTTGAAGTAACTGCTAGATTTGGAAGCATTCTGTAACCTCAAATTTTATGTGTCAGTTTTTTAAAAAGATCACATGGAAACAAACAAAAAGACTTTTAGATGTTTAATTATATTTAACTTATACTTACATGGCCATTAAACTCAAAACTTCCAGAAAGAGAGAAATTTGTTTGTCAGTGGGTTTGTTTTTGTTTGTTTGTTTGCTTGGGGTTTTTAATTAAGCAACTTGGTCCTTGAAAGGGAGAATGCAGAAATCAAAGGCCTGATTGTGCTGGATCCCTCTTTGTAGTCATTATTCAGCCCGGTTCCCAGCAGGCTGCAGTTGAAAGGAAAAGATCCAAGTTCTGCTTAAAAATCAGACTAAAGAGCTGGCTCAGCACCCTGCTCACATTATGCTGTCTGCATTCACCACTTTGGTCTTGAGATAGTAAGTTGTATGCAATGACCTCAGGCTTCTGGGATAATTATAGGAAGCACCCCTCTGACCTGCTTATGAGGGAAGGAATGTTTTGTGGCGGTTTTTGGTTTTCCAGAAGGACTCCCAGAACATCAAGATCCTCGGGTATAAATGAAACCCCGGGAACAATGTCACAAAAGTGAACTATTTTTTTCCTACTTCGTTGAGAGAAAGAGAACAAAATTGAGTATGTTTGCTCATCTCCCTGACTATTGAGGACTCTCATTCCTAGAGGGACACGATTTTTTTCTTCTCTATCTCACCATCTGCGAGAATGATGCGCAATCTATTTGGGGGGCGGGGGGGGGGAAACACTCGTACAATTTCCCAATCAAAAAATTTCTGGGAGTTGAGATGCAGAAACATCAAGAGACTGTCAACACTGGTCACTAAAAGCAGGGCTTTCTAAGGTTTAACAGAATCATATTTTTGAGTATAATTCTATAGGTGTAATAGAATTATACCTTTTGAGTATAGCAGGAAGCGATTTTGGAGCAGATACTGCAGAAGAATCACAAGTCAAAATTAGACGAGATTACCCATTTCTCCTTGACAGGTTCACAGGTAGAGGGGCATTTATTTAGTCCTTGAGGTACAACAACCATGCCTAGCGTCCTGAAATCCGACTAGACTCCGACATTGGAATATGCCCAGGACTGCGGCATGGAAAGTACGCTAGCCTGCCAGTCGCCCCTCCCCCTCTCTGTTCCCGCGGGATTGGAGTAGCTCTGGGTCGCTGACGCCATCCTCAAGCCCCTGGTTTGCAAGGAGCATGCGCCTCCTCCTCACTTCCTCTCCAGGAGCTAGTGGAGTAAAGCTACGCCCAGACCTTCGTCCGCCCGCTCAGGAACTTCAGCACCGGCTGAGCGGACAGCGCCCGCTGCACCTGCTCACCTGCTCTGGGCCCGCTGGAGCAGCATCTCCAGGCCCACACAACTGCAGGCCTCCCAGCTCCTCTCCATCCCCGCGCGTGCTCCGGCTCCTGTCCCTGCCAGCTTCTTACTCCCCTTCTCATTCATAACAAAAGCTATAGCTCAGGGGCCCAGCGCCAAGCTGTTTCCAGCAGAGAGCAGAGGGAGCAAGGAAGAATGGGGTTCCTTTGGACCGGCTCTTGGATACTGGTGTTGGTGCTCAATAGCGGCCCAATACAAGCTTTCCCCAAACCTGAAGGCAGTCAAGGTAAGTGAACATTTCTCTACTCTGAGCTCTCTTTCTTTTGGCCCAGCAAAGGTAAAGCTTGGTGTGACCTATGAGCTCTAAATCGCCTTGCCTAGTTATTCTAACCGGATCTTATCCCTGCATAATCGTTTTGACTTTAGAAAACGAAGGTGAAATTTTCTCCTTCACTTTTTAGAAAACAGAGCAATAACATGAGCTGCTTATAAGGATCTTATTTTGGAAAAGGGAGCAAGTGCCTGTTCTTAAAGTGGCTTGGAATCTTTTTTCTAAGATAATCTATTCATTACACAAGCAGGAATCTGTGTTCTCTTTTAATGTGCCAGCAATGATAATCAGAATTTATATTTCTAATTGAAGAATTACTAAGTCAAGAATTAGAACTATGTGTTAAATTTCTGATTGGAAAACAAAAGTGTGATTACATTTAACTCAGGAAATGCCATAATATAATAAACTTACCAACACTGATACTCATCATGAACACAAGTGATAATCTTTGCTAATATAAATTTTGTTTCATAACTATCCCGAATTATTTCTTTAAAATATTTCACTGTTTTTTATTTTAACAAGAAACATGTTTTATCACCCAAATGCACAATTAAATTTATATTTATATGTATTTATTCTAGACAAATCTCTGCATAATAGAGAACTAAGTGCAGAAAGACCTTTGAATGAACAGGTGGGTCGGATGTAAAATTGTAACTGCTATGTCATTTTATTGTCATTATCATTTATTGTAATTATGTTGTGATATTTTCACCATTTTGAATTTACAAACTTTGGGATATTAATAATATATTGACAAAAACTAAGGTGAGGAATCTAGTTTCAATAATTGTATGTTCTCACAGTTATGTCCATTGAGTTCTGGATAATATATAGAGTGCTAGAGTGCCCACATGATGATTGCCCAGCAAGATCAATACTGCATCCACTTTTAGAAGATTGCTTAATTTACTGAAGTGTGTGTGTGGTTTGTTTTGTTGTTTTGTTTGAGACAGAGTCTTGCTTGGTAGCCTACAACCTGCTCTTCCCGCCTCATCCTCTTGATTGTTGGGATTATAGGCACATGCCACACTGCTTAGTTGAAGATTTATTTTTAGTCAATACTACAGGAGAAAGGAATTCGTACTTAAAGTGCACCAGTCCTTTGTTTATCTCATTTAATCCTCATAGCAATGCTTTTTACAAACAAAACTAAATCTTCTAGAGATTAAATCATTTGGCTTGTATGCTTGGTAAACTGTGAAACAATGCTTTAAAATGTGGTCTGTCTCCTGTTGGTTTCACAGATTGCTGAGGCAGAGGCAGACAAGATTAAAAATACAAACCCTCCAGGTAAAAGGAAACCATACTGCTGTTCAGTTAAATAATGTAGGTCATGGGATTCTAAACTAAAATGGATGTGTTGGGCTTGGAACTTTTCTTCCAGAAAGCAAGCCAAGTGAAAGAAATTATTCTTCTGTCGATAACTTGAACCTGCTAAGGGCGATAACAGAAAAGGAAAAACTGGAGAAAGGAAAACAGTCTATAAGAAGCCCCCCATTTGGTAACACACTGGACATGGAAGATGTTGATTCAACTAAAAATCGAAAACTGATTGACGAGTACGATTCTACAAAGAGTGGACTGGACCGTAAATTTCAAGGTAAATGATTTAAAGGATGCTTTGCTATCTTTTTTTCTCACTTTGAGTTTTTCATTACATACTAAGAAAAGGTCACATACTTATAAAGCTCACAAAATATATCTAATATGCTCATGACCTGTCATGTGTTGGGTCCAAAGCTGAGGTAAAACCAAAACTTACTAATAATGTACAAAAAACAGTCTAGAGTCTCAACTTTTCCCTTTAAGGGTTCCTTTACTCTAACAGGCGTGGTGGTTCATGCCTGTCATTATAAGTCCAGTCTGGGCTACATAAAGTACCAAGCCAACCAGACTCCATTTCAAAAAAGCAATAACAGGGACAATAGTGACTGGATTCCTGACTGAGGCTTTGAAATTTTTTGAAACCTGATATCTGTATTTACATTAGTAAATTCATTTTATTTAATAACTACTACAAATAAAACATTATTTCTTCAAATAACTAGATCAATAAAATATGCCTTCCCAGTAATGAAATGTCCACTATTTTTTTGTTGGTAGTTTCCACCTCTTGCCTTTGTTCATCTAGCCATTTTACATTTAATCTCAGACTTCTCTGGACTATAGAGCTATTTCCTCCCTACCTCGCATCTTACCTTAAAAGTCTCAGGTCCACAGAAAACTGAATGTATACCAGAGTCAGCTCATGACCTCTTTCCTCCTTGCAGATCCTCTTCGAAAGATCTTTCCTCTCTTTTGTTGCTATTTATCCTTTTTTTTTTATTTCATGACAGAAATCTAAAATTGAAATAATTCTCTTTTTTTTACCTCTTCAACCCTAATCTTTCAAAACTGGTTCATTTTGCTTCCCAAGTTAGTTCCCATGTTTTCACCAACAGAAAAACTACTGTTCTCAGCCACCATTGTCCTTACCCAATACCCAATCATGTCTCATTTGAACAACAACAAAATATTTTACAGATCTCCCAGCAACTGCTTCAGCTTTTTTCAGCCTATTCATGATGTGACAACTGGAATGGACTTTTAATGTACAAATATAAAATATTGAAATATGTGCATGTCATTACTTGTAGGGGGTGCTCAATATCAAACTTGGGGCCTTGTTCATGCTAGGCAGTTCATCATGCTACCACTGAGCTACATCCACAGCTCCTCGGATTTTTTTTTTTTACAGTATTTCCTATATAGTCTAAGCTGGTCTTAAACTCATGATCCTCCTGCCTCAGCTTTCTGACTTCTGAGATTGCAAACATGTGTGCCACGACGGCCAGAATGTCATTAGGTTTTTGTTTTATTTTGTTTTGTTGTTTGAGTGTTTGTTTTTAGCCAAGACCTTGCACGTAGCTTAGGCTAGCCTAGATCATGAGGGTCCTGTGCCTCTATCTAGATGCTGGAATTATATGGGATGAACAAAGCATGCCTTCTTTATTTCCCATAAATCTCTTTTAGTAGATTCTCATTTCTCTTAGGACCAAAATCAAAATCCTTCATATAGTTCCTGTCTTCATAGGAACTGTCAAACACTTCTGGGCTTGTCCAGCATGCATGATCTGATAGACATTTTGCCCCTTGCCATCATTGCTCTTCTTGTAGTTTGAACTTTTGTATTTATAATTGTAACCACTTACAATTGCCTTTATCCAAAACTACACTGAAAAGCTCACAAGAACAGAGACATTACAGGACAGTGCCGAATAGTCATTAATTCATTGTATGATTCTATAAATAAGTGAAGAAAGGAAAGAATGTCTGAGGGAATCGGTGAACCTATGTAAGTAGAGTATTTTCAATTCTGCAGACCAGTGCTTAGAAGTGAGCACAGGCTTTCTTCTCTGTCTTTATTTTGTTTCATGGCAATGAGGAGAGTTTTCAAGTGCATTACATGTGTTGAGTAGATGGAGGCAATGATTTATGTTTTGTTATTTGGAGAATTTAAATCTTGAATTCTACTTTTTAACCTAAGGTATGTTGACCAGAAGCAAATCAATACTGGGCATAACTGCATAAAAGAAATTAATTTAATCACTCTGGTTAAACAGAACATTTGGTTTAATAAAGTAAAAAAAGAATGTAATATTTGTTTGGCTTGATAGCCACACTGGTTGTAGGCACCAACAGAGACACAGATTTGTTTGTGACTTGAGCGGCTACTTTTTAATTAGTCATTTTACTGCCAGTTTGTAGGTTTAAAATGATAGGGCTGGTCCTCATGTTTTTTGGCTTATGCTCAGATTTGCTTTAACTTTACTTGAGATCCTACGGAGACTAAGTCAAGGGTCTTAGAGAGAATGTTTTATGGGTGAAGGTCTAGTTTCCTTTCAGAGCCGACAAATCCTAGAGCCAGAGGGTCTGAACCCACCTAGGCATCCGAAGATAGCATCAGAGATGTGCAGGCTCCAACCCCAGAGGTAGAGCGAGGGAGAGGGTCTTTGGCAAGCAATAGCCTCAGACCCAAGACTGCCTTTAAGAAAGCTCCACATTCCAAATCCTTGCCTGTTTCTCCTTATGTGCTTATGCTTGAGGTGCCTTTGAGTGTTCAGTAGCAGGAATTTATTGTGGAATTCTCACATTGCAGGTTATGACAGATAATAAGCTCTGTGCATTCAGGGACCGTGCTAAACCCAACCATCACTCTACCAGTGTCTGGCAGATATTAAGACTTGAATTCAATTAAACTGAAGAAACAAATTCCAAGTGTTAAATGAGATACTAGGTACAGCCAGCACTCTACCTATGGTGTCGGGCGCATAGTAAGGCTTTGATTTTACTGGAAAAATGAATTCTAGGTATTAAATGAGATACAAGGAATACAAGATATAACAGGGAAGATAATGGCAGGCTACAGTCCTTTGATGTCTGTATAGCTGCCTAAAGGTTTTAAATTTGAATCTATGCCGGCTTCTTTCTGAGGCTTCACACGGGAAACATAAAACATTCCTTTGGGCACAGCTGGGAAATCACCTTAAGGTATTCTTCTCATTTTCAAAGAGTGTGGGGAAAACTGATGGAGGTAAGGGCAGTGGCCAAGTCCTTCACTTTTAACTGCAGCTCGCAAAGTTCCACCATGGGAGACCTGAGTTCCTGGCTCAAGAGCCCGCAGAGGCAGCGGCGCGCAGAGGAGGAAGACATTTCTTCTGAGTTTCCAGCATTCTCCCCGTTGGGAAGTAAATGAGCTGAAAAACAGTCATCTGGGTTCTTTTCCAGCGTCAGCAGGCAGCCAACATTCTTTCCTTCTCAGCTCCTGAGGGAGAAGTGGGGAGGGAAGTGAATTCTTCCTCCTCTGCATAGACGGAAGACTAGTCCCCAGCGCCTGACTTGCAACCCACACATGGAAAATTCAGACCAAAGTGATAGAGAGGCTGTGCTCCTGAGAAACAGATGAAGAACTCAACTTCCAACCAGACACGAAGGGAACTAATTTTATGATTTTTGTCACTCTGGCACTTGGGTCTCAAAGGGCTTGCGGCTGAACAACAACTCGGCCTTTGTGTATAATCACCACTCATCTTTATAAAGCCTGCGTCCAAAAGCAGGAGAGGGTGTCTGGCTGAAGCTTCAGTGCCACCATCCCCACAGTCTAGAAGAAAGGCCATGCCATGGGAGAAATTCCCTGGCCAAATACCCAAGGGTCTTAGAAGAAAAGGGCAGAATTGGGATGGAAATACGTTGTTCTTTCATTGGGGGAAGGTGGTAAGGATTATAGTCATAGAGCTGGGTGTCATGGTACATGCATTTAATCTCAGCACTCTGGAGGCATAAGTAAGCAGATCTCTGAGAGTTCAAAGCCAGCCTACATAATGATACCCTGTCTCAAAAAATAAAGTATTATTCATAACATATCTGGCAAGGAATTCTATTTCTATTTTCTCCAAAAAATAATCACAATTCCTTTAAAAATCTGCCAGGCAGTGGTGGCACATGTCTTTAATCCCAGCACTCAGGAGGCAAAGGCGGATCTCTGTAAGTTCGAGGCCAGCCTGGTCTACAGAGTGAGTTCCAGGACAGACAGAGCTGTTACACAGAGAAACCGTGTCTTGAAAAACAAAGAAATTAAAAATCTAAATCCCCTAGGCATAATTGCAATAGTACTCTCTTCCATACACTACTGTATGATTCAAAAGGTGCATTTGCAATCTTATTTCCTCTGTTCCTTATAACTTCATTAAAGTCAAATTAAATTAACACTTATTATTCATAATTGTTTTATTGTTTGGGCTTTACAAATGCTAGACAAGCACTCTACTACTGACCTAAGCACAGAGACCAGTGCCCTTATTATTTTGTACAGTGATCCAAGGTTTATAGAGAACAAGAGAAATCACTATGCTAAACCAGTGATCTTTCCCTTCTGCCTCTATGTGACAGAAGAGTTTAACACTTTGTAAATCAGATCTGATCGATATGGTATACTCTGTAAAGCGGACCTGCTTAATGTGGTATAGATACTCTGTAAAGTAGACCTGTTTAATGTGGTATAGATATTCTGTAAAGCGGACCTGCTTAATGTGGTGTAGATACTCTGTAAAGTGGACCTGCTTAATGAGGTATAGATACTCTGTAAAACGGACCTGCTTAATGTGGTATAGATACTCTGTAAAGTGGACCTGTCTAATGTGGTATAGATATTCTGTAAAGCCGACCTGTTTAATGTGGTATAGATACTCTGTAAAGTGGACCTGTTCAATGTGGTATAGACTTCTGGGATTCTTGTGTGATGGACCAAGGCTTCACTGGCTTCGTCCCCTTTCTCCCTCACATTAGTTGTTGACATTGCCATCATCGTTGTTCTGGTTGTTTAGAGTTTGAGTTTGCTTTGTTTGAGACAAGGTCTCTCTCTGTTAGCCAAGCCTAGCCTCAAACTCATGTCAATCCTCCTGCCTCAGGCTCCCAAGCACTAGGATTGCAGGCATGAACCATCACACACAGCCCCTTTTTCTCACTCAGAATGATCCCTTGCCTTATTCAGAAGTTACATTACCAAATGAATTCCCAGGAAGACTAAGGACATATATTCACAGGCTTCTCTGCAAAATTTGCATGTTGTTCATGTAGATCTCTTGCTTTAATATTTTTATTCCAAGCTAATAAAATGATGGGCTCCCTGTCTCTTGGAGACTGGGGTTTATTATTGTTATTAAGCTTTAACATTAATCTTTGTTACATAGAGGTACTTCAGCAGCCAGGCACGGCAGTGCACACCTGTCATTTCAGCACTCAAGAGGCAGAAGCCAAGGACTGCTGGAAGTTCCAAGTCAGCCAGGGTGACATAGTAGGACACAGTCTCTAAATGGATGAATGATAAATGAATAGGTGATAAATGTATGTAACAAAAATCTTGAGTATTTCAGAAAGTATGGGCTATAATAGGATGCATAGAAGAGGTGTGTACTCGCCATGCTGTGAAGCTGTGCTTGCTCTGTCTAGATGACCCGGACGGCCTGCATCAACTGGATGGAACTCCTCTAACTGCTGAAGACATTGTCCACAAAATTGCTACCAGGATCTATGAGGAGAACGACAGAGGAGTGTTTGACAAGATTGTTTCTAAACTGCTGAATCTTGGCCTAGTAAGTAGTTTGCACAAGAGAAAACTCATTTTTTAATACAGTCTACAGTGTCCTGAGGAGTTGAGCCTCGTAATTCAAGCAACCAAATGTTTATGGGGCACCTACTTTGTACTAGGCTCCCAAGGACTCCCTTGGGTTTATCAGAAGAGGCAGATAAGCACACACACCCATCACACAGGCTGTTTGAGAGCCCTATGAGCTGTGCAGTTTGCCAGAGAGTGGTGTGTGCCCAGTGGGAAGTAGGAAAAGGCTTCAGAGGAAGAGGAGTTTGAAGTGAGCTTAGAAGGGAAGTCAGGCTATAACAAGCAGAGGCAGAGGATGTGTCTGGCAAAACCAGAAATAACACGAGCAGAGACTGGCAGTGGATGCTTGAGGAACTCTGAGCCATTGAATCCTCCCTGGTCACGACTTGGCTGCTCAGCCCTGACACAGCCCCAGCAGGTTTTACTGAGGTTCTTAGTCACAGGGATCATGTAACCGATCATGTGACCTGCAGCTACAGAGCAGCATCCTTCGGGTGTCTCTCTAAGGAAGCATCCATAAGGTTTCAGCAGGTACCACTGACAGCTTGCATGAATAGCCTACTTCTTCCTGGAGTGCTGGGCAGTCACCACCACAGCCTGTGTAAGAAAGGATTGTCTGTTGCAAAGAGAAGCTTCCTTGATTAGGAGTGAAAACTGCACTTATCTGTGGGTATAAAGATGAATGTTTGTCCTGTTGTTAGAGATGACTCTGGCTTAGTAAAGTTGTGGTTGTAGATCCTCCTCCAATATCCATGACTTCATCAGCACTGAGTAGTTAGCTAGATTTCCAGCACCAGCGTGGTTTCACCTTTGTTGAGCAGGTCCTAAGTCTGATTAGAGAACTGTTGGTTACTACGAAGGTATGCAGGCCACTAGTGTACCCTTAGGGAAATTGTGCCGTGCTGGTGTTCATTGATAAGGCTCACAGGAGTCATAGCTGTGTAGGATTGTTGGAAGCCTGCATGGTGCCTACATGTTCAACTGGGGTTTATATTTTATCTTAACTAAAAGGTCAAGAAGTGGGAACTGGACAGGACAGAAACCCCAACTAGCCAGCCATCGTGTTACAGAGTTCAGGTGTCTATTTGTTTATATATGCCCGGGAACAGGAATAGCAGCTATATGTGCTTTGTCTCTTCATAACAGATCACTGAAAGCCAGGCACACACTCTGGAAGACGAAGTCGCAGAGGCTTTACAAAAATTGATTTCAAAAGAAGCCAACAATTATGAGGAGGCCCTGGATAAACCCACAAGCAGGACCGAGAATCAGGCTGAGGTTCTGGATAAACCCACAAGCAGGACCGAGAATCAGGCTGGAAAAATATCAGAGAAAGTGGTATGTACAAGAGTGTGAGGAATGTGTTCGTGTCATGAGCATATGTGTATGTGTGCTTTTGTATCTCTGTACAATTAGTGCCTTACCTGATGCAAAAGAGTATTTGGAAAGAGTCTCATTTTTAGCACACTGGGAACATATCATATGATACAAGTATTTACAGCATCCCAAATATGCTGGAACCAATGCTCCAAAGCTTTTTTGGTATCCCATCCATTTACATAAACATTATCATCTATTCCCAGTGCATGTGTATGAGCGTCTATGTACACAGGGAGAGAGAGAAGATGGGAGGGGTGATAGATCAATCCTCTGCACAGAAGCCTCACACCCCCAGTCTGATCCTTCCTCTGTGTTAGGCTGCATTCTTCCACCTGCCCCTTCCCCTTTTCATTGGTTCAGAAGCCTGTTGGCTTGCAGTTCATTCTTATTTCCCCTTCCTGGGCTTCTCTCTCCATTTTCCTCTTGGAATCAACAAAGCTCTGGTGATCTTGGTCTCCTCACTCAGTTCTCTTTCTGGAGAAGTGTAGCGATGGAGGGTGTCAGATCGCTTGGCTTGCTTCTGATTTTCCTTCTCCAGAGTACACCGACCTGAAGCTCCCCCTCCCCTTATCCCCTCCATCATCCTCTGCAATACAAAGCAATGCTCTACAGAACGCGCTGCACTTCTGTTGTTTGCTTTGGGTTTGGGTTTTCTTGGAAGGTGGTTGTTTGCTGAGTCTCACATGATATGTAAACTGGCCTCAGCTCAGTGGCAAATATGCCTTCTGACCTTCTACGTACTAGGTTATAGGCGTGAACTATCACACGCAATATGGTAATGTTTCTGTGGGTTTAGTTTTGTTTTGGTGTGTGTTTGTGTTTCTCTCATGCAGTCCAACCTGGCCTTGAATTTTCTGTGTTCCCAAGGTTGTCTTTGAATTCTAGATCAAATCCTTGTGCCTCCGCCTCCCAGGTTCCCAAATGCTTGGATTACAAATGTGTATCAACAGGCCCTGCAGAGATGCTATTTTAGAAGGGCCAGAAAATAAGATCAGTTCTGGCCTACTCCAACAAGGCCATACCTCCTAATAGTGTCACTCCCTGGTGATCAAGCATTCAAATCTATGAGCCTATGGTGTCCATTTCTATTCAAATCACCAGACTTTCCATAGTCATGGAGGAACAGATATACAGGTCTACACAAAAGCAGTTGTGGCTTTCACAACCCTTCACTTGTTACATCTATTCATTTCTAAAACGTCCATATGCTTGGCTTGTTGTTCATGTCTTCTAAATGCACTATTGCAAATAAAGTATCCTTTCAGAGTACCAGAGGGTGCTAAGAATGCCATGCTAGTTGAGAAAGACACAATCTTCCTCCCACAAAGGTTAAGTTCCAGTGAAAGACGTAGATTGCCTCCAAACAGTGGTCATTGTCAAGGCAACCGCATCAAGAGCTTAGAGAAAGCCACCTGTTCTGCACTTAGGCTGAGAACAGGCTTCCCTGAGGAAGCAATTTGAGCCGAAAACTAAAAGTCAAATAGGATTAACTTGTAAACAGGAGAAGTCACGTATGTGGAGTATCCAGGCAACTGAAACAAGGGCTTGTGACTGACAGGGAAGGGAGAGCGGTGCCAGGAGACTGGGGAGTAGCCCTAGCCCAGACCATGCAGAGCCTCAGTCTTATGTGGAGTCTGATGCCTACTGTAAAAGCCAGGGAAAAATACTAAAGGTTTTTACCTTCATCTGCTTTCCATTGCTATAAAGAATACCTGGGACTAGATAATTTATTAAAAAAAGAACAGGGACTGGAGGGATGGCTCATCAGTTAAGAGCGTTAAATTCTCCTCCAGAAGACCCAGGTTCAATTCCCAACACCGACATGGTGACTCATGACTCACAACCTTCTGTAACTCCAGTCATAGGGGATCCAATGTCTGGCCTCCTCCACCTTTACTAGGCATACACGTGGTGCCCAGACATACGTGCAAGCAAAACACCCACACACATAAATATAAATAAATCTTTTCTTTAAAAAGGGAAAATAAATGTATTTAGTACACAGCTTTGGAGGTGAAAAGCCCAAGATGGAATAGTTTCTGGTCAGCTTCTGGTGAGGCCCTGTGTGGCTTGCCCTGTGAGATGGGAAAGCGGAAGGACAAGCAGGTGTGTGTGTAAGAGGGGCAGGGGTACCACTCACCTTTTAACAACCCTCTCTCACACACAGTCTCTCTCACACAGTAGCTACCTAAACTAGCCCAGTCTTATCAGCAGTGGAGAGACACAGCCTAGCACAGCCACCAGCTGCCCAAGGAGCACCCTTTTACCTAGAGACTCCACTCCGGTAAAGCCAGGCCCTTGACTGCAGCTCAGAAAAGAATCCCAGAACAAGCCAGAATGAAGCCAAGTTAGCAAACGCATTAACTGTTTAGATAGGAATCCATAGGGAAAACAAGACAGTGCACACCTACAATATGGGTGCAAAGCTCCCTGGCAGACACATTTATGTGTCTTTACCAGGGCTGTGTCTATGACCCTGTATCTTTTTAAGTCAGGGTGCAAAAAGGATCCAATTTTCATGTTTAAAAGATTAAGCAAGCTGGGGCCATAAGACGACTCAGCAGATAAAGATACCCACTGCCAAATGTGGCGACCTAAGTGGCCCACATGGTGGAAGGAGAGTGTCTAGAGCTGTCCTCTGATCTCCACCCACGTGACTGGGCACATATACGCGTGTGTGCACACGCACCCACACATACACACACACACACACACACACACACACGCACACACACACATAAATAAATAAATAAATAAATAAAACTTTTAAAAGACTGAGCAAGCTTACAATTAAGTAAAGTTTAAAAATAAAGTAAAATATGTAAATTGGCTTCATATTGTACATGAAGCACAAGGTGCTTTTATGGGGCGCATTATTTAGATTTAGAGATGAGAAAGGGGTGCTCAATTGACAAAATTCTAACCCAAAGTATGCACAGCATTTGTCGTTTTTAACCCCCGTTTGAGAGGTCATTGACATGCCGGTATCTCTGTAGGCAATTTGGGCTTTCTCTGCTGAGTTCCTTGACTCTGCCAGCCAGAAAGTCAAAGCAGATCCCAGTGAGGGATTTTCTTCCTTTCCATGTCTTCTGAATTGGCCCTATCTCTGGCCTGCCTTGGTCCCTCAAGAAAGGCAGAGCATAGTTTCTTTTCTATCTCTGTGATAAAACACTACTGTAGGCAGAAGCTGCTTGCTCGTTTCCCGGCTGCCCAGACCCAAAATAATTACACAGAAACTATTAATTGCAATACTGTTTGGCCAATAGCTTAAGCATTATTAAGCTATTAATAAACATATTTCTAGCTAGCTCTTACTCTCAAATTAACCCATTTCTATTATTTTATATTTTACCACAATGCTCATGGTTTACTGGTAAGGTTCCAGGCATCTTTCCCCTTTGGCAGCTACATGGCATCTCTTTGACTTTGCCTACTCTCTCTCCTCTATCTACTTGGAATTTCTACCTTGCCCTATTCTGCACTACAATAGGTCTAAAGTAGCTTCTTTACTAACCAAAGGCATTCACAGCATACAGAGGGGAGTCCCACATCATTCGATGATCACAGCTACTTACAAAAGAAGAGTTTATTTGGGCTTACAGTTCCAGAGTACTAAGAGCCCATCACATTACCATGAGGAAGCAAGGCGGCAAGCAGAGAGGCTGGAGCTCAAGGTAGCAAGCAGAGAGGCTGGAGCAGCAAGCTGAAAGTTCATATCTTAAACTATAAGCAGGAAGCAAAGAGAAAACTTGGAATGGTGTGTAGCTTTGAAACCTCAAAGCTAGCCTCCAGTGACACATTTCCTCCAACAAGGCCATAGGTCCTAAGCTTCCCCAGAAGGCAACATTACCTGGGAAACCAGGTATTCAAATCTCCAAGACTAAAGGAAACATCTCATTCAAACCAACACAAACATTATCCATTCCTGAGGGAGGAGCCTACATGAACTTGCTATGTCTCAAAGGTCCTCAAAGGTCCTGCCTTCAACACCTTTACATTGGCAATTGAATTTTTTTTTATTTCTTTATTTTTATTTTATGGCATTGGTGTTTTATCTGCATGGATGTATGTGTGAGGGCGTCAGATCCCCTGGAACTGGATTTACAGACAGTTGTGAGCTGCCATGTTGGTGCTAGAATTGAACCCAGGTCTCTGGAAGAGCAGCCAGTCATCTCTCCAGCCCCAGTAATTCAAATTTCAATGTGAATCTTGACAGGAATAGGCCATATCCAAACCATAGCAGAGCAGGTGTATGTGTGTGTATGTACGTATATGTACAGGTGCATGTGTACATGTGGGTATGTGCACATGTCGGCATGTGTACATGTTAGCACGCATGAATGTGAAGGCCAGAGGACAACCTCAGGTGCTATTTCTCAGACACCATCCACCTTGTGTTTTGAAACAGAGTCTCCCACTGACTGGAACTCAGCAAGCAAAGTAAGATAGTTGTCATCAAGCCAAAAAAAAATCTGCCTATTCCAACCTTCCTAACCCTGGGATTACAAGCATATGCCACTGGGATCAACTTTTATTTTGTTATTTTTAAATATAATTTATTTATTCTTGTTTTGTATGCATTAGTATTTTGCCTGCATGTTTGTCTGTATGAGGGTGTTGGATTCTGGAGTTACAGACAGTTGTGAGCGGCCATGTGGATGCTAGGAATTGAACCTGGGTCCTCTGGAAGAGCAGTCAGTGCTCTAACCACTGAGCCATCTCTCCAGTCCCATCAACTTTTATTTTTAATGTGAATTCGGTGATCAAATGGGACACTTGTGCTCATAATGCAAGCACTTTACCAAACCAGATTCATCTCCAGCCTCCTTGTAGTAGATTTTAAGCAAAGTCTTTAAAGATCAAATTTGCTAGAAAGATACTTCAATCCATAGGTCATAAGATACTGAACTGAGAAGACATTGAGATGAGTGGTATACCAGTTAGAGAGAGGGGTGAAGAACTGCATGGGTTACTGGAGAAAGGGATGTAAAAATTGCCATAAGATTTTAAAGTAAAGCCAGCAAGGATACTGATAGATCAGATGTGGGGAAGCAAAGAAAAAAGAAAATCTCTTAGATTTTTGTCTAGTCTACAGAATGGCAGATGAGCTTTCACCAAAATAAGAACAAAGATCAGGTCTGGGAAGAAAAAAAATTACATATCATCCAGAGACAAAAGTTCCAAGGTGTTAGTACAGACTGATGGACAGTTTGAAAGCTTTTCTGGTCCACCCCACTCCACCCCTATGCACTGTATGCAACAAAGCTCTCTCCTCAGTGAAAGACTCATGGAGAGGAATGTGGCCAAAGCAGAACCGTAGAAATCCCCAGTCTAGTCTCTCCTGAGCCACACCAATACACTTTCTCAAGGGAACTCCTACCTAGAACCTGCAGGGCCTTGTGAAGGAGAAGGAACCCCAAGGTCATCTGAAAGGAGAGAACTGACCTGGAGCTACATTCATTCTAAACCATCTTTATTTGCTATTGTCATTTCCCCCTCACTGAAGACTCCAGTGGCAGCCGTGCACGATGGCTTTGCTAACCGAGAAAATGATGAAACCGTATCTAATACCTTGACCTTGTCGAACGGCTTGGAAAGGAGAACCAACCCCCGCAGCGAAGATGACTTTGAGGAACTCCAGTATTTCCCCAACTTCTATGCATTACTGACGAGCATCGATTCAGGTAACCACCACTTTATGACCGTGAGGAAGGGAAATGAGACAGTAATTCTTGGAAACGTGTGGGTGATTTTCTTCCTGTTCGTGGTTTCCAAGTGCAGTTCTCTATGACATACACTATTGGCTGGGAAAAACATTTCAGTTCTTTTTTTTTTTCCGAAAGTAGTGTGCTAGTCATGGAAAGGGAAATCAGGAAATGGGGAGTTTCTGGATAATTTAATCTCGTTAACAGACAGTTCATTTATTTGTTCAATAAACAGCCATGGAACATCCGCTGTGCACAGGTACCCCAATCTGTCACGTGCTGAGATGATTCACTGACCTGCCCTGACCCAGCTCAGTCTTTGCTCTTACTATGGCTGCTTTTTGGTTATCAGCCTTTTTTATTTCATTTATGTATTTTGTGTGTGGACACGTGTGCCACGGCGTCCAGATAAAGATTGGAGGACAATTTGCTGGGATCCGTCTTTTCCCTCGATTGCTGTGGGTCCTAGGAATGTGATTCAGGTCATCAGGCCTGGCAGCGAATGCTCTGAGCACCCATGCTGTCTGTCTCTGTGGCCCTGCAGCTTTCTCTACTGCTCCGTGCTCAGCTTTATTAAGGTGTACTTAACATGTGTACCCCTGTAATCCCAGAATCCTAGCTCTTTGGGGGGCTGAGGTAGAAGGATTACCGTGAGCATGGGTCCAGCCTGGTCTATATTGTGATATTGTGAGCTTGAGGCCAGCCTTAGCTACATAACAAGATCCTATCTCACACAGATACACACACACACACACACACACACACACACACACACAATTGTATACAGTAGGCATATAGCATGGTGTTTTAGTGTTCATCTGTATTATGAAATGATCATCATGGTATGGCCAATGACTGCGTCTATCACCCATCCATATAGTTGCTATTGTCTCTTTCTTCTTTTTTAGTCTTGTTCTTGTGAGAATGTGATCTAGCAGATTTCAAATATGTTTCCAGTGTTACCAGTCATGTTGCCAAGTTTCACAGACTCCAGACTTTTCACACTACAGAACAGAAACTTGCTACCTTTGACCAGCATCTCCCAGTCTTACCCAGCCCTGGGCAATGACATTCTACTCTTCACTTCAATGACTTAGCTTTCTTAAATTCCACATGCAACTGTCTTTCTATAAGCACAGAGGTGCCAGGACCTCCTCTGGATACCAAAATCCACACATAGTCAAGTCCTTTATATAAAATGGTACAAACACCATGGCTAAAGCTCAGAGGTAGCGTCTGGCCTAGCATGTCCAAGGCTTGAGTTTGATTACCTGAAACACACACAGCCCCTTCACACACATACACACATACAGAGGTGGGGAGAAAAAGAGAGAGGATGGCGGAGAGGGAGCTGGAGTAAGATATAGTATTTTTGTATAATCATCACACATCTTCCCATGGACTTTAAATGATTTACTTTCAATGCCTACCACAATGGAAGTACTATACAAATGGCTGTTAAACTGTATTGCTTGGAGAACAGCGGCAAGAAAATGACCTGTCCAGGCTCAGTAAAAACGCAGTCATATTTTTTCTTTAGTATTTTTGATCCTCAGTTAGTTGAATCCATGGATAATGAAGCCTTGGGTTGGAACTGAGAGAATGCTGTCTCTGTCTTTGTATCTGGATTGTTTTACCTAGTGTGTTTTCTAGGCACGGTGTCAAAAAAAACAAAACATCAAGAGAAAATCCTGCCAGTTGTATTAAATCTTGTGCAAAGCTTTCAGTTTCCTTTCTCAGTGGGAGCCTTCTTTGCTCTCCTCTAAATTATTCAAGACGTTGCTTACTAGACATGTTCTGCTTTGGTTTTCCAGTGAGTTCACATGAGCATGGGATGAAAGAAAGTCCACAGCCCAAACACATCTGAGAAATTGTTCTTTTTCAAACGCGTCCTCCCGAGTCTCTTCAGTCACGTGTATACAGAGCTGTCTGTAGAATTTGGCTTCTGTGTGTTTCTGGTTAATCGGCAAATGATGAGAGTCTTAATCTCTTCTGTCACTATTCAGGCAGATGCCCCACATTGCCCCAACAGCTTTCCCCGTCCCTGCTGCAGCCCTCAAGTGAACAACTGGGTAAATTTTCTGGAGTTGTAATCTGGTCTCTCCATAAAGTGATCATAGAATGAGCTTCCAGCCTCAGAGAATTCTCTTTGTCCTTCAGGTCCAGATATTGACCAGATGGCACCAGCCTCTCTCCTTGAATCTGCCAGGCTGGGTCTGGAGAATCTGTTCTGAGCCATTTTGCCCCATGGGTTGGCAAAATGACCAGCTCAGAATCTGTGTCATTCTAATGAGTCACTCTTCTCAGTGAAGAACGTCAGCATAATGCTAAAAATACTGGCCCACCCTTGATCAAGGGATGGCCAAAGTCATTTGTCACGTCTTTTTTTAGGATCTTCCTAATTCATCTCCTAACTCAGCAACCTGTGAGGTTTTTGATATTTTTTAAACTCCACTGTGTGGAATGTTATTTATTTGTTTTATCTTTCAGTTTTGTTTGTTTGTTGTAAGGCGGTGTCCCAGGCTGACCTCAAACTATATCACCACGCCTGGTTTATTCAGTACTGGAATTTAAGCCTTAGGCCCTAATATACACTAGGCAGGCACTGTACCAACTCAACTACAATCCCTACCCCAGAAGTGAATTCTTTTCTGTCTATTTTATTACTCTAACATTTCAGATGAAATTAAAGCCCCATGGGAAAGTTAAAATGCATTCATTTCTAAAAGCAGTTTTGTATAGCTATAAACTGCCCTATATTCCCAATTGTGTCTTAGTTTTTGGGTTTTTTTTTTTAAGTTAAATGTTTGTGCGATTCGTTATAAATAAAGGGGAAGCTATTTCAAACATTACGCCTTACTTCACAAATTGGCAGTGAAAGACAAAACTATTGTCTTTTAGTTCTCTTTAAATTCTTTTGCTTCTCATGGGTGCTGGAGACAATGGCTCAACAGCTAAGAGCAACAAGCAGCTCTTCCAAAAGACCCAAGTTCAATTTCCAGTACCCACACCGTGGTCACACCCCTCCTGTAACTCCAGTTCCGGGGCTCTCTCACCCTCTTCTGGCCTCTGCAGGCAAGCATGCCTGTGGTACGCAAATATATATGAAGACAAACACTCATGCACCCATAAAGTAATAGAGATAAAATTATTTTAGTTAATAATTTTGTTCTTTTAACATAGAAAAAGAAGCGAAAGAGAAAGAAACCCTGATCACTATCATGAAGACGCTGATCGAGTTTGTGAAAATGATGGTCAAGTATGGCACTATATCTCCAGAGGAGGGCGTTTCCTACCTTGGTGAGAATTCTGCCCTATTTTCACCATGGCCGCTTTCGTTGTTTAAAGCAAATTAAGGATCTGGCAATAATCGCCTCACTGATTTGATGATTTGTGCCGGAGCAGCCCAGATCTCCAGGGTAACGGAGTTGCTCGGCTTAATGACGCATACAAATACAATTAATTAGACCTTCTGTACTTTTCATCTTAATAATTCACTTTCAAGAAAAACCTTTCACATTTTTTATATTAAATCTTATCGGTGCTTTAAAATAATCTCCAGGGAGCAATTTTATTACAACTTAGGCCATTAACATTTTTTTTTTACTTGTGTTTAGAAGTCTGGGTTAAATCTTGATTTCCCCCTCTAAGTACTGTATGTGGCAAGCAGAAAGAATACTGGCTAGGAAAGCAGGACCCTCACTCTGCTGTGCTGAGAAGGTCCTGCTTGCTTTGGGGGGTATGGGGGTCGTTGAGACAGGGTTTCTCTGTAGCTTTGTAGTCTGTACTGGAACTAGCTCTTGTAGACCAGGTTGGCCTCAAACACAGATATCCATCTGCCTTCCAAGTGCTGGGATTAAAGGTGTGTGTCACCACTGAGTGGCAAGGCTTCACTTCTGCCTGTTAAATGAAGGATGAAACAACTCTCAGGTCACACTCAATCACTGACAGAAGTCATGGCAGGAACATAAGGCAGAAACCTGGAGGCAGGAGCTGATGCAGAGGCCATGGTGGAGTGCTGCTTACAGGCTTGCTCAGTCTGCTTTTGTACATCACCCAGTACCATTAGCCCAGGGGTGAGACCATTCACAGTGATTCGGGCACTTCCCTGTCAATCATTAGTCAAGAAAAGGCACCACAGGCCAATCTGTTGGGGGGTGTTTTTACAACAGAGGTTCCCTCTTCCTAAATGAGTCTAGCTTGTGTCAAGTTGACATAAAAGTAGCCAGCACATACATGGTACACATACAGGCAAACAGGCAATTATTCATACACATACATATTTAAATCTTTTAAAAGGTTAAAATGCAGTTTATGTATTACAAGTACTCAATTGTTTTGATTTTTTAAGGGCTTTTGTTTCCCTGAGAACTTTTCAACACCCATGTGCATGGGCAGGGTGATCTTAGTCTCTTACTCTGCCCGGGCAAAGAGAAACAAGTAGATGTAGAAATGCCACTCTGGTCAGCATGACCCAAATTATTCAACATGAACCCTGAGTTTTACTACATAGAAACAGTTTTACTAGTTGTATTTTTATTATTAAAAAAGCATATTTCTTGTTTTTTTTAAAAAAAAGTCATTCAAGGCAAAAAAAAAAGAAAGAAAAGAAAAAAATGCAAAAGAAAGTTAAAATCACTCCTGATACTAATCCCCTCATAACATTTTGATTTATAGTCTTCCAGATGTCTTGCCTGTGTAGGTATATATGTGAGCATACCTAGTCTCTTTGTCTTAAAAAGAAGTGTGTTCAGATTACAGTTGATGTTGTCCAACCAACTCTCTTCCTCTAACACAGTGATTTTCAACCTTCCTAATGCTACAACCCTTTGATACAGTTCCTCATGTTGTGGTGACCCCCCAACCATAAAATTATTTTGTTGTAATTTTGCTACTGTTACGAACTGTAATGTGCTTTCTGTCTTAGGCAACTCCTGTGAATGGGGTTGTTTGACCCCAAAGGGGTCATGACCCACAGGTTGAGAACCTCTACGGTTACACAATGTAATGTAAATATTTGATATGCAGGATATTCAATATATGACCCCAAATGGGTTGCAACCCACAGGTTCTAATAGTAGCGCAGACATTGCTCAGGACAACGTCAACAGTGTGACTTGGGAAGTCTGTGCTGTCATTTCTCCTGTGGAATTAGGTCAAAGACACTGCAGAGGCTTATGTGTAAGCAGCTGTTTCCACTGCTACCTGAAGCTAAGTGTCCACATGGTAACCATTAACCACAAGTTGCTACGTAAGTGGGAAGTCATTAAAATTAAGTGCTTACTAGCTAAACCAGTTGGCCAGGCATGGTGGCTCAAACCTGTAATCCCAGCACCAGGGATGATAGGGTTAGGAGGATTAAATAGGAGTTGGAAGCCAGTCTTGGCTTTAGAGAAAGTCTCAGGTCAGCCTAAGGTAGAATAAGACTCTGCTTGAAAGTACATTAAAAATAAAAATGAGTAAATAAAAAATCTAAGACAGGAGTTGGGGCACATACCCATAATCACCGCATATGGGAGTGAACGTTTAATATCATTTCTCAGGAAATTAAAGCATATTTCTTCTCTTCTTTTTAGAAAACTTGGATGAAACAATTGCTCTGCAGACCAAGAACAAGCTGGAAAAAAACAGCACTGAGAGCAAAAGCAAGCTTTACCCAGGTAGGATGTACGTAACTGGGGCTGGTTTTATTTGTCCTAGCTGCTGAAAGAATAGCTACTTTAGTGGTAAAGAGTGAGCTTCCGTAACATTAATAGAGCATTATAGAGCTCAAAACATTTTAAAGTCTCAACTTCAAGCATAGTAATAACCACATGTAACCTTGGCTACTTTGTAGCCTGTCATGCAAAGAATTTGTACCACCAAAAGCATGGAAAAGTTCTTTCATTTGGAGTCTTCTTTGTTGTTTTTTTGTTGGGCTGGGAATTGAACACAGCGTCAGTGTGGAAGGCAAGCATTCTACCATAGAGCCACACCTCTAGTGCTGCACTAAAATGTTATGTAGATATAGAACAAACACTCTTTAGGAGTGCCTGATTATGAAACTGAGCGAATCCTCTATTCAAGCCTCCATTTGTGTCTCTTTCTTAACAGTTCTTGAGACCACCATCCCAGGCTGTCTGTCATTCCCCACTGCCCCCACATCTCTTCTCCATGTTCCCAACCCAGATCACCCACCCCTTCGGGATGCTCTCTGCTCCTCCGCAGTATGCCCCTTTTCTATGTTTCTCTTCCACCCACAACCCCGCTCTGCCCAGCCAACAGCACAGAACCGAGCTGTGTGAAGAATCTTCCTCTCAAGTGGGGAAGGAGGAACAGAAAGAGAAAAGATTGCAGGCTCTGGATTCTTATGGTTTAACCATTTTGCCCCAGCACAGAAATTATATACATGTTGGCAATGCTGTACCCTTAAAAATGATGCTTTCATGCAGAGTTTTTTAATTTGTTTTGTTACTAGGGCGCAAAGGCAGTCCTGTATGCTTGCTGGGCAGGCATTCTACCTCTCAGCTTCATGTTTAGCCTTCAGATGGGCTATATTTATTTATTTTATGTGTAGTGTGTGTGTGTGTGTGTGTGTGTGTGTGTGTGTGTGTGTAGAAACCAGAAATCAACATCAAGTGTCATCCTTGTTGCTTTTCATTTTATTTATTAGGACACGATCTTTTTTATTTTTTTTATTTTTTATTTTTTTTTTTTGGTTTTTCAAGACAGGGTTTCTCTGTGACTTTGAAGCCTGTCCTGGAATTGGCTCCTGTAGACCAGGCTGGCCTCGAACTCACAGAGATCCACCTGCCTCTGCCTCCTGAGTGCTGGGATTATTAAAGGCGTGCGCTATCACTGCCCGGCTCAAGACACAATCTTTAATTGAAACTGGAGCTCATAAATTTGGCTACTTAACTGGCCAGTAAGTCCTGAAGCCCCCCTGTATTTGCCTCTCCAGTGCCAGGAACTCAAGAGGTCAGAGATAACAAGAGGGTTGGTAGTTCAAGGCCAAACTAGGTTACATGAGATCTTGTCTCAAAAAAGAAATTAATGTTGTTTGTAACCAAGACCTATATAGCTCATTCCAGTTGACTGTTAACACTAACTAAATTAAAATAAATATGATTGAGGGTATAACTCAGTGGTAGATCACTTGCCTAGCATGCATGAGACTCTGGGTTTGATCACCAGCCGAGGTCCTCCTCAGAGAGGGAGGGAAGGAAGGAGGGAGGGAAGTCAAATAACCAGCTTTGATTGTACATGCCAGCTGTTCTGAAGGCTGAGGCAGGAGGATTGCTTGAGCTAGGAGTTCAAGGGCAATATAGTGAAAGTCAATCTCTAATATAATAATAATAAAGCAAGACAAGCAATCGCTCTCTGATGACAGTGTGACTGAAGGAAGAGTGTCCCGCAGAATCTGGAGTGCTAGGAGTCTGGGCCCTGCTTCTTATTAATTCAGTGGGTGACCCTGAGCATCTCTATCTTCCTGGGGCCTCAGTTTCCCCTTCTGTAAAATGATAGTAGAGGGTTGGATTAGATAACCACTGAGATGCCTTTCAGTTCAAAAACCATAACATGACCTCAGACTGTATCTTTTCAACGAAGTTTGTTCTGCATTAAGGATTAAGAAAGGTAGGAAATGGTGTCATAACCACCATGTACTATCTGATCACAGTGCCATCAGAGAAGAGTCACGAAGAAACTGACAGTACCAAGGAAGAAGCCGCCAAGATGGAAAAGGAATATGGAACCCTGAAGGATTCTACGAAAGATGCTAACTCCAACCTAGGAGGAAAGACAGATGAAGCCAAAGGTATGGATTTACCAGGTCTGGGTTGGCAATAAAACTGGGGAAGTTTTCAACACTCAAGTAGTGTGGTCCAAAATAAAGCCCACTCCCCCCAGCACAATCTGCATAGCTAAGATTCACAGAGTGGGGTGATCCAACATCAAGCCCACACAGCACAGTCTGCAAAGTTAAGATTAGCATGTGGCACCCACACTCAAATAGCAGGGTGTTTTAATGGTCTTCAGTCTTCTGGGATGGCAAGTTGGTTTCATTTTTCATTGGGCTGTTGTGCTTAGGAAGGGATATTCATAGTTGAGGGAATATCTGCAGTCATTTATGTATTTTTGTAATGTTCAGTTTATAATCCTAATTGACTGATCAATACTTATTGATTTCTTTAGATAAGAAAGGATGTACTGAGTTTATAATTCCACATTTTGATGAGTTGGTTTGGCTTAGTGTTTTGAGACACGTTAGTCCAGACTGATCTAGAACTATGTAATCCAGGCTGGCTTCAAACTCATGGCAACCCTCCTGTCTCAGCTTCCCATGTACTAGAATTCCAAGCATGAGCAATATTTCTTTAACTTGTTTAATAGTTCTCTAAATAATCACAATACAGCTTACTCAGCCAGTTCACTCAGAGTCTGGGTTTAACAAAGCAAACTCTGTACTCAAGAGGGATTCGGCCTGGAAATGTCTTTAAGAACTTGATAAAAATCACAAATTCAATAGATCAATTTGCCTTAAAAGGATAAATGTATCTATGGCCCACAAAATTCACATCTTCTTAGTATTTTACAAGCTTTCCCAGAAGTCAACTTCCCTCCAGGAAAAAGACTCAATGGCGCTTTATGTTCTAAATTGTTAATACTTTTGATTGGGGCACGATGTGGGTTCTGTGGTATGCTCATGGTTTTATTGCAAGTTTCATAGTTGTAGAAAAATTATATCCCTATGTCTCAAGATACCTCACTTGAAACACTGCTTCTTTATCAGAAGTTGGGCAGAAATGCTTGACCCTGCTTTACCTTTCTGTCGCTAAGAAATGTTGACCTCTTTGGTATAATTGAAGCCTGCTAGGTCATACCAGTGTCTCATTAGTAGGTTCATCTGGACATTTTATTCCTCAGGAAGGGAGGAGAGTGGAAGTGGGTCAGTTCTCTCTCCTAGGGGAGAGGAATTGGCAGTCAGCTAAGTTGTCATCTGAGAACATAGCACTGACGGGACTCTACATTGGTTCTGTACAACTTTCCGTGGTAATGAGTGGGTGGGGTGGGCTTTGCTTTCTCTTCTATGCTTCTCTGATATATGATTACCTGGCCCCTCATGCTTATGCCATAACTCTTTAATATTCCTTACATTTATTTGTTTGTTTATTTATTTACTCATTTATTAAGTGGGGAACACACACGCATGTGTACATACACATATTACAGCACACATGGGTGGTCAGAGGGCAGCTTGTTCTCTCCTCCTACCATGTGAGATCCAAGGATCAAACTCATAAGCCTGACAGTACCTTTACCTACTGAACCATCTCATTGGCCCTATATTTGCTAACACTTTTTCAGATTTTTTTAAGACAGAATCTATGTAGGCTTGGCTAGCCTGGAGCTCACTGCATAGACCAGGCTGTCCTCAAACTCACAAAGATCCACCTGCCTCAACCTATCCAGTGCTGAGATTAAAGGCGTGTGCCACCATGCCTGGCTGTTAACTATTTTATATTGCTTTTCCATTCTTGTCAATTAATGATGATTTTATGGAAAAATTGGCATAGTATAGTAGAAACCCCTTATAATTTCACTGTTGTCATCTTAGCACCCCATCTTCACTTTCTGGAAATAAGATATTCTAGATCCACTCCAGATTTGCTTTTCACAAGACTTGAAACCAATTCCCTCAAGGAATTCTGTTTCTTCCCTCCCTCCCTTCTTTCCTTCTCTTATTCCTTCATGTACAAAGGTCATATTCCCCAGGAGCACAGCAACCACACAATAAGTCCTTTAACCTGCTTAGGCAGCATGCTGAGTGTTGCTGTGCAAGCATCCGCAAGTAGGGTGTAGCATGCCTTTTCTGTTTTTAGAGAAAACACTGAAAATGGAGCATGAATGGTGGGTGGTAACGACTGACTATGTAGAATATGAACGTGTGTTAGCCACTTTTCTCTCACTACAGTGAAACACCTGAGATGCGCAAAGAGAAAGGTTGGGTTTTGGCTCACAGTTTGAGAGGATCCAGTCCATCATCTGTTGACCTTGTTGCTTTGGGCCTGTGGTGGGTGATACATCACAGGAGGAGCCCTGACAGAGCAAAGTCACTCCCTTCAAGGGGGAAGAAGAAGGTAGAGGCTGGAGTCCCACCTTCCCTATTGAATGTGTCCCCCACCACCACCTCTGAAAGTTCCCACAACTTTAAAATGGGGCATGAATGTGGTTGAAGGCAAGGCTGATGGGTTTCTATTTCTTTTTTTCTCTTTCTCTCTCTCTTTTTCTTTAAATACAGGGTCTTTAACCTTAGTTGGCTTGGAACTCACTATGTAGCCTAGTCTAGCCTTGAATTTGTAACAGTCCTGTTGGCTCAACCTTCTAAGTATTGGAACTAAAGACGTGAGCCACCATACCTGGCAGAGATATTCTCACCCCTCTACATAGGCAAGCAAAAGCCATGCGCATGCACACACATCCCACCGAATGGTGAGCATGGTGAGCATGTATGCAGAGTACAGGCTTTCCTCAGAGAGAAAGCTGGAGGCACTGCAGAGTGGAACATAGAATAAGGTAATGGCTCAGTTAAAAGCATCTAAGGAAATAATTGTAAGCAGGACACACTGGCAAGAATGTCTGCAGTGTCTCTTTTGGTTTTGGAGTATGAGGTGATGGTCCCATATAGTCACAGTAAATATTTCTTAACCATGCCAAGCCTAGGCTTATATCACTTCACTTTACAAAGCGTGTCTACACGCATTCTGTTTCATGAAAACACAGTCTAGGGACTGGAGAACTGGCTCTGTAGTTAAGAGCATTGCTGCACTTGCAGAGGACCTGAGTCTAACTCCCAGCACCCACATCAGTGGCTCAGCACCACCCATAACTACAGCACCAGAGAACGCAGTGTCTTCTTCTCACCTCCTTAGGCATGAGCACACTCGTGGCATACCTTCACACAGACATTCATAAACAAAAATTAAAATGTTAAATCAAACTTAATTTTTACCACAGAAATAGAGTATTTTATTTATTGATTAATGAACAATAATTCATTTTCCTTTTGAATATAATTTATACTATTTAAGCTATTGCTTTCAAAAGGAACTCATATTTTGTATTTATTTATCTTGACTTTTTAAGACAGGGTTTCAGATAGTCCAGACTGAACTTAGATTTAATATGTAGTTGAAGCTGATCTCAAACTTCTGATCCTCTCGTCTCTACCTCCCCAGTGCTGAGAATACAGATTTGAATCACCACACCTGACACAGACGAATATTTTTTAACATGATGATTTTTTATTGGTAAAGTTATTCGTATGATTCAATAGCTATTTCTAAATTTAGGAGTATGTCAATAATGAAAACTTCTATCTAATTCTAACCATATCCAGAAACTTGTTAATTTTTCTCTAGAGACCAAAGGAATGTCGTTTAAAACATTCCATTATCTAAGCTCTGCTCCTTCTGCCAGTTGGATGTTTACTTACTCACTCTTGATGTGTGAGTCACTGAAAATACTTTTTTAATTAATTGATTCATCTTTATGGGACGTGTGTGTGTGTGTGTGTGTGTGTGTGTGTGTGTGTGTGTGTGTGTCCATAGAGGCCAGAAGAGGCACCCAATACCAGGAACTGAAGTTACAGATGGTTGTGAATCACCATCCGGGGTCTAGCAACAGAACCTGAATCCTCTGGAGGAGCAGCCAGTGCTCCTAACTACCGAAAAAACCTCTCCAGCCCCTTAAAACATCTTCTGAAAACTCATCCAAGGGATGAGATAAGCATTGTAGCACCATAGGCTCGTTCCAGTGCCACCATTTGTCATGTTTCTAAGTGGATACTGGAACTAAGATGAAAAGGGTGGCCTCTGAGGTGACTTTCACTTGAACGACTTCCCATTCCCACCCCTGTTTTATAGAAAAGTCAGGCTATTTAATTCATAAACTGACAGCTCATGTGGATCCCTTCTTAAGCAACAGACAATTACATGCCTTCATTCAGGTCCCAGTCGCTCTGTTAGACTCGTTAGAGTCTGGTCTCCTGTGAGTTGGCAAGCGAAATGGGAGCTCAGGCAAACCCAGAAGACTTGCTTCAACCTACGTTTCTGAAGGACATCAAAGGAAGCGTCTCCTCCTGTGTAAAACCATAAGTTGCCTCTCCAGAATCCACCCCCTAATTAACAAACCAGTAAAGCAACACACAAGAAATGAACTGACTAACGTAAGCACTCATGGCCAAAGAGTAGTAAAACTGGGCCTTGAACCCATGACCCCGACTCTTAATCCAGGGCCTTCTGGTGTTCATAACGGCATCCTGTGGCCACTTAAAATACTATCCCCGTAAAGAAATTATATTTCTCCTCCTTCTTACCTACCCCCTTCTTTTTTCTTCTTCTGTCTTTATTCCTCCTCCTTCTTTCCTCAAAATAACCTCTCGCATACCCTAGCTGGCCTCAGACTCCCTACGTAACTGAGGGTGACCATGATCTCCTGAGTGCTGGGATTACAGAAATGCATCACCATTTAAACATACGTGGTGCTAGGGATCAAACCTGGGCTTCGTGCATCCTAGGCATGAACTCAACCAACTGGTTTACATTCTCAGTGAGTGGCTTTATGACCCTTCCTGGTGTTTGTGCCAGATGCTTTGAGATGTGCAATTCAAAACTGTAGTCCTCTAATAGTGACAGCGTTTTAAGCATTACAGAAAACAAGTCTTTATAAATACTTGTGTTTTTGTCATTAATTTCTTTATGGTGCGCACACACCATAGCAGGCACACAGAGGTGAAAGCCCAGTTTTCAGGAGTCAGCTCTCTCCTTCCACCACGTGGATCGGGGGATTGAACCCAGGTCATTCGGCTTGGCAGCCAGTGCGCTTATCTGTTGGCCCATTGAGGGGAGCAGGGGGAGTGGGGTCTTCTGTTGTTATTTGTGTTGTAAATGTTCTTAAAGCTCTAATGTCATTAGGGTCTGCAGTACTCAGTAGCTCAACCATATGGATTTCTATGCAGGGCAGGAAGAGGTCAGGATAGTACATCAGGGCCATGTGTATGAAGGGATATTTCTCTTATGGCACTGAGGACCAGAACAGCCAGAGAAGCAGGCCTGCGTCTTGACTCTGGCTCCCTCCCATCTACTTCAGCATGTGTTTTAAGGCTCATGCCATATTACCTCAGCCATGAGCTATTTTTTTCCAAGGACTGCTGAAATAAATTGGGGGAAAAAAAAAACCAGCCCTGTGTTCCAAAGTGGACTCTCATGAGCTTTCAGTGCACACTGCATAAATAAAAGATTTACTTTGCAGCTCAGGGAAGAGAAAATATAAATAAAAGCCAGCTGCTCCTCTCCAGGAGCAGAGGACATCTGACTTCATCCCCACTTTTACCCATGTCCCAGTAAATGTGTGGAGGACTCAGATCTGGTGACATTGGCTGCCAGACTTTGCCACACATTCGAATAACCTCAGGGTTATATATTAAGAGGCTAATATTTGATTCCTTACCCCTAGATATGTGTCAATTTTCAGGGTTCGTCAGTGGGCAACAAAGACTTAGAAGCACAGATGAGGCTGTGTGAACATGCCTGAAGAACAGGAGGCTGAAGTACTGATCTGTCATGTTATTTTCTATCAGTTGAGAGCTCTCTGTTATCATAGGTGAATAAAGGAGGCCCGGGGGCTCAGCGGTTAAGAGCACTAGCTGCTCTTCCCAAATACCCGGGTTCCATTCCCAGCAGCTGGCATGTTCATAGCCATCCTGTAACTCCAGTTCCATTGAATCCCGTGTCCTCTTCTGGCCTCCATGGGCACCAGGCCCACAGTGCATTTACATACATGCAGAAAATACTACCATACATATAAAATAAAAAATTAAAGCCAGGCGGCGGTGGCACGCACCTTTAATTCTAGCACTCGGGAGGCAGAGGCAGGTGGATCTCTGTGAGTTCAGGGCTAGCCTGGTCTACAAGAGCTAGTTGCAGGACAGGCCCCAAAGCTACAGAGAAAAACCCTCAACTGAACTACATGCCATTTTCAGGCACTCAAAATATTTTAACCTTCCTAATTCAGCATTTTTAATATAGTTTTTAAATAGTGAGTAAGTATTGATTTTGTTTTTCTCACATAAGATTTCCACATTATAATACAATATCAAAGATTAGATTTTCAAAAAATGCTTTAAATTATTGTTAATTGTTTAAGGCAGAACATACTAAGATATACTCAAAAGTTTCAGAAGCCCTAATTATCTAATTTTCTAATGATAAATTTTATCTATTTATTAGAATATATTATATGAGGAAAACTAACTTGAATTAAACTCTTTATTAGAAGAATTAAGTTTGAAGTAGACTACACTGCACTAAGATTTCTTTCCTTGTTCAAAATGTCTAATCTAACTAAATAATTTTGAAATAGAAATCACTATATTACTAAATCCAGAAGGAGGCATGGTGGCTCACACCATAATCCCTATACACAGAAGACAGGCAGGAGAATAGCCACCAGTTGGAGACCAACCTGGTCTATGTAGAAAGTTCCAGACCAATCAGGAATCATGGAGAGAACTTGTTCAAATAAATTAATAAGCAGACTTACCAAATCCTGCTGGTCAACTCTCCAACAAGTAACAAACAGCGCCAACGCTCTTTCTTGTACTGAATAGTTAACACTAACTTGGGACGTTCTTTTGTACGTGTTCTGACTCATATTCCTTTACATGTGTTATTGTTTATGAGGTAGGGTGTGTGGAGATCAGACAGTTTTCAAGCACCAGTTCTCTCCTTCCCACTTCACATTGGTTCTCAGTATCGAACCCAGGTCGTCAGATTTTTGAAGCTGTCTTACCAACCCCTTCACCTGACATTCATGAAAACAAGCCTCACATTCCTAGAAACAAACCATTGAAACCAAAGCCGCTCTTGCATAGGTGAAGACAGCAAATAGGGGCCAAAAATTGTGGCAAGTCCCTTTTATTGTCCATTTATCCCTTTTCCATAGAAGTTTCTCAGCACTTCATTGGGAACCTGATAGCATGAAGTCATAATAATAAAGTCTACGTGGGATTCAGGCCAGGAAGAAAGCTGTCCAGAGAGTCCTCTTAAATGCAACTGTGGAAATATAACCCTGGCAGGTCTTAAGGCAGTGATACACTGCACATAGACTGTCATCAGAATCCCCAAGTGCAGTCCCGGCTCTACAACTAACTAATATATGTGTGTGTGTGTGTGTGTGTGTGTGTGTGTGTGTGTGTGTGTGTGTGTGTATGATATTGCTTTACTCTCTCTGTGCCTCAGCTTCTTCATCTGTGACATAAGCAATGATGAATGATGTTAGGGCTGCCTCAAAGAGTTGTTGAGAGGAAAGGGTGGATGGGAATGCATTTTGGAGCAGGAAGAATAACCTGTGGTGTATGGTAAGCACATGGCCCGGTTAGAGCAGACAGAGCTCTGCGGTCACTAGCGGCATCAGGGCTCAAGGTGGCCGCTGATTGATGGCATTACCACACAGCAGCTGGACAGCCAGCTCTGCAGAGGTTCTGGACTCTCAAGGCCTCTACTGTTAGATGAAAGAGAGAGGGGGAAGCTTAGTGTAGGAGGGTTCATCTTTCTATGTGTTGCTTTCATTGGTTAATTAATAAAGAAACTGCTTGGTCTGATAGGCCAACATAGGTGGTTAGAGTAGACAGAACAGAATACTGGGAGAAAGAAAGTCAGTCAGACACCATGATTCCCCTTCCCGAGACAGATGCTGACTAGACTCATGCCGGTCAGCCACGACCTTGTGGTGGCATACAGATTATTAGATATGGGTTAGTCAAGATGTGAGAGTTAGCCAATAAGAGGCTAGAACTAATGGGCCAGGCAATGTTTAAATGAATACAGTTTCCGTTTAATTATTTCAGGTGTAAACTAGCCGGGGAGCCAGGATCCTGGTGGGAATGCAGCCCACCTTTTCTTTTGCAACAAAAGCTACCTGGTGTCTTGCTACACTTTGAACATGGAGAACTTATCTCGTTAGAGATGATAGATAGCTTCAGTGTCGGCCGAGCTATCTCACAGTCTGTGTCTGATGGTAGGATCTGGTCTTTCAGATGGTGCACATATGAGAAACCACGCAACACAGGCCAACCAATGCTATTATTTCTTGGCCTTAGTCAAACTTCAGAGTCCTCATTCTTAAGGTAACAATACCTACTTCCAGACACCAATGCCAATGCTATCCCAGAGCCGGTGCTCAGTTATGCTGGGAAACTCCACCAAGAGTTGTCTATATAATTTTATATTCGGTATATCTAAAGGAGTTTTAATAGAGTTGATTCAGAAGTTCATCATTCTGACAGACCCAAAGGCCTGGTCCAACCTTTTCATCTGAGTGTTGACTTAGACCCCCCTCAAAACTGGGCTTGGAGTGTCAAGAGAGACTACAGCCAGAGATTGTGAACCTTCAACAGATAGAGGTGGCAAACACCTGCCATTCCTACTCATGCTTTGACTTTAGACTGTTCCTCACAAGAACCATCCCTAACCTGAAATTTCCCAATCTAAGAATCATGGGGACACATTGATCTGGGAAATGGAATCGAAATGTCTAAGCGGAAGCTGGAGAGATGGCCCAGCAGCTAAGAGTTGATAGTGTTCTTGCAGAAAACCTGACTTCAGTTCCCAGCACCCATGTAAGATGGCTCAGAAGTGCCTTTAATCCAGCCTCAGGGAATCTTATGCTTTCTTCTGGTCTCTATGGACAACTGAATTCACACATGCACACACCCACCCACAGACACACACAAATACATACAATTAAAAATTAAATAAATATTTTTTAAAAAAAGCCTACACAGACATCAAACTAAATTTGTGTGTGGCATAACTAACCATTCTCGATACCTCCCAACATGGTCTGTGTCTGGAATCTCATTCACAAGTGTTGTCTTTGAAAACTCCCTACACAAGAGCAAATGTATGCACACTTGAATAGAGACTTATTGTTCAACAAGTTCAGTATTTATGGTTTTGAACATTGTTGTGGCCTTGAAGAAGTGGCACAGTGAAGTTTTATATTTAATCTGACTCTCCTGCCTTTTCCAGGGAAAACAGAAGCCTATTTGGAAGCCATTAGAAAAAACATCGAGTGGTTGAAGAAACACAACAAAAAAGGCAACAAAGAAGGTAGGGGCTTGCTGTGGTTGTGCATCACAAACTTCACCCATTCCCCCAGGGTTCTTTTTATACTACAATCCTTGAAGTCAAATTGACTGAGTTAAAGTATCCTCTCAAACTCAGTCTCTCAGATGTCAAAGGGGATATGCCCCCCACTTCTCTTTTGGTTTTTAAGTTATCATAGAGAAGAATGGTTTTGTTTGCTTGTTGTTTTGTTTTTGAGACAAGGTTGCACTGTGCAGCCTTGGCTAGACTGAAACTTTCTATGTAGATCAGGCTGGCCTCAAACTCAGTTTCACCTGCCTCTGACTTCCTAGTTCTAGGATTAAAAGTCTGTAATACCACACTACACCAAGCCCAAGTCTTGGATTTTATTATGGCATTTACGTAATACTTTGTTATTATTGGTGTCCTCTTCCTACCTCCTCCAACTTTTTGCCCTCTCCTATTGGTTCCTTCCTTCAGTAGCTCCACTCCCACTCTTTTGTCCCATATATTTCATGATCCTTGTCCCCCGTAAGACATCTTCTTGCCCTTTCCTGTCCTATGCCCTTACACACACACACACACACGTGCGCGCGAGACATACATAAGAGTTAAAATCAAGAATTTGTATCTAAAAGAAGAACATTCTGCTTATCTTTCTGGACCTGGTTTATTTCACTTAACATACTTATTTTCAGTTCTATTCACTTTCCTGAATTTCTCGTAATTTCATTTCTCTTTACAACTGAATAAAATGTCATCGTGTATATGAGCCACATTTCTTTACCCCGTCACCTGTTGGTGAGCATCTAGACTCCTACACTGTTGAGCTGCCTTAAATGGGGCAGCAACAAACATGAATGTGCACACAACCCTGAGGCAGGACTTAGGACCACCGTATGACTCATCTATACCACTCAGGTTTAGACTCAAAGGACTTGACTTGCAGTCTTTTTTAGAAATCACTAGACTGGTTTCTGAAGTAGCATAGCAGTTTATGTTCCCATTGTGGTGCGTAAAGACCTGCTTCCCTGACATCCTCAACATCTACCTGATTGGATCTCTGTGAGTTTGAAGCCAGCCTGGTCTAAGCAGTGAATTCCAGGATAGCCAGAGCTAAATAGTAGGACACTAAAAAAAAAAAAAAAAAAAAAAAAAAAAAAAAAAAAAAAAAAAAAAAAAAGGCTTGTTCAGTCCGTTTTACCCATTTATTGATTGGATGATTTCAATTTGTGTTGGTGCAGTTACACATGGACATATGTGTATATGTGGGAGGTCAGAGTTTGCATCACCTGTCTTCCTAAATTGCTTTTTACTCTATTTTTATTACATTTGGGGAGGGGTGCTGCATGCCATGGCAGGTCCCTAGAGATCAGAGGACAACTTGCAAGAGTCAGTTCAGTCATTCTCTCCTTCCACCATGTAGTCCTGGGGATCAAACCTAGGTTGCCAAGCTCTCAGCAAGATCCTTTACCTGCTGAGCCACCTTCCCGGCCCTTGATATATTTTTTTCTGAGATATAACCTGAAGCTAGCTAGCCATTGGCAAAATTGGCTGGCCAGTGCACTTCAAGAATCTGCCTATCTTAATCAGGTATGGTGGTGCACGCCTTTAATCCAGGACTTAGGTGACAGAGGTAGGTAGATCTCTGTGAGCTTGAGGCCAACCTGGTCAGCCAGAGCCACATAGTGAGACCCTGTCTCCAACAGAAAGAAAGAAAGAAAGAAAGAAAGAAAGAAAGAGAGAGAGAGAGAGAGAGAGAGAGAGAGAGAGAGAGAAGGAGGGAGGGAGGGAGGGAGGGAGGGAGGGAGGGAGGGAGGAAGTGAGGGAGAGAGGGAAGGGAGGGAGGAAAGGGAGGGAGGGAGGGAGGGAGGGAGGGAGGAAGGGAAGGAGGAAGGAAGGAAGGAAGGAAGGAAGGAAGGAAGGAAGGAAGGAAGGAAGGAAGGAAGGAAGGAAATCTGCCTATCTCCACCTCCCCAGCACTGGATTACAGATGTGTTCCACCACACCACCACACCCAGCTGTTCACCACTGGTGCTGCAGCTGTGAACTCAGGTCCTCACGCTGCCATGGTTTAGATTGTTGTTGTTTGCCTTTTGTAGCTCTTTAGATAGTCTAGGTCTTAACTTCCTGTCTGACGAATAGTTGACAAAGAGTTCCTCCGTCCTGTCTCTTCACTCTAGAAGTTTTGGTAGAGGTTTTTGATTCCATGTGACCCCACCTGTCATGTCCTGGAGGGATTTCCTGGAGCGCACTGCCACCCTTTCAGGAAGTCCCTGCATGCACCGATATCTGGAAAGGCTCTCACTGGTTTCTTCTAGCAGTTCCAGGGCTTTATGTCTTATATTTAGATCTTTGATCTGGGGCTAGAGAGATGATTCAGTAGTTAAGAGTACTTGCTGCTCTGGCAGAGGACCCAGGTTCAATTCCCAGCAACCTCATGCCAGCTCCCCCCAGTTATCACTAACTCCATTCCGGGAGATCCAAAGACTTCCTCTGCACAAACATATGCGGGCAAAACAGTCATACACATGAAATAGTTATAGTAAAAGATTGTTTTAAAATAAGAGAGAACTGTGATCATTTTGAATTAATTTTTTTGTGCAAGATTAGAGGTGTACATGTAATTTCATTCTTCTGTGGAAATTCTGTTTTTTCAGCACTATTTGTTGAAGATGTTATCTCTTCCCCAATGTATGTTTTGAATGTCTTTGTAAAAAACTAGGTGGAATTTATATCTGGTCCTCTATTCTTTTCCATTGGTCTACGTCTCTCCTTTTGTATTGATACCATGCTGTGTTTGTCGATATGGCTCCATAGTATAAGTTGAGGTCGGGTGTTACACTTTCAGCATCGGTCTTTCTGCTTGTTATTCAGGGTCTTTTGAGTTTCCATGTGAGGTTTAAAATTTTTCTCTAGTTCTGTGAAGCATATCTTTGGAATCTAATGGGATTACATTCAATCTGTGTACCATTTGTGGTAATATAGTCATTTTCACAATATTAATTCTTCACCTCCGTGACCATAGGACATCTTCCCATCTTCTAATTTCTTTCACCTCCTTGGTTAAGTAAAGTGTCCATGGCTGGTCTAAAACCCATGTAGACCAGGCTACATTTGAATTTAAAGAGATCTGCTTGCTCTGCCTCCACAGTGCTGAGATTAAAGGTATGTGTCGCCATGTCTCATTTGGTGACTTTTTTTGTCTCAATGGTCTTTTGAAGCTGTTATGAATAGGATCCTTTTCTACTTTTCTTCTCAATAAGTTTGTTATTAGTTTATAGAAATGCCTCTGTGTTCCACATGTTGATTTTGTATCCTGCACCTTTGTTGAATTGTTTATCAGATCTAAGGATGATGGCAAAGTCTTTCAGGTCTTTTCAATGTAGGATCATGTCTTCTGAAATAGAGAAAATTTCACTTCTGTATTTTCTATTTGTGTTGTTTTTCTTCTTTATCCTGATTTACTGTTCTGACTATGACTTTAAAGACTATGTTGGATAAAGGTGGGTAGACTGGTCACCCTATCTCATTAGAGGTGGTAGAAGAAATGTTTTCAGGTTTTCTCCATTTAGTATAAGGTTGGCTATAGGTTTGATATATATTCTTTTATTGTGTTGAGATACGAAACCTCATTTCTTTCTTTTTCAAATCAGTTTTTCAAAGCATTTTCTTGTTATTTTATTATGAAAATGTCAAGTGAAGACACAGTGAACAATATAAAATATCCATGTCTTCATCACCCATCTTGAATAGGGATCAGATTTTGACATTTTGCCTATCCTGTCTTACCCCAGATCTCTTCAGGGTTTAGTTTATTATTATCATTATTTGTTTCCATTTGTGTTGAGATAGGGTCTCACTTTATATACCAGACTGTGGTCAGAATCACAGCAGCCCTCCTGCCTTGGCTCTTAGAGTATTTTAAATGGGTATTTTCTGAACCCACAGTGGGTATATTCTATGGTCTCAAAGACAGTCCCTCCCTCACTTACATAAAGCAAATTTAAGAACCAGAACCTGTTCAATATTCCAGATATACAAAGGACAAGAAGATGCAGCAACCACACACACACACACACACACACACACACACACACACACACACACACACAGGTAGTTTACCATATCATGGGGCCCTGGTTGGACCTTGGACCTACTCAGTATTGTCCTCCTTAGGCACAGGAGCACGGAAGAGCTGAGAGGATAGGTCGGGTCATCTTGGCAACACAGACAGTTGGGGAAAGGGCTGCAGGGAGGAAGAATCTTCTGAGGATAGGCGATAGGTACAATTAATAAGTGGGCTAGGAGACTATTGTGTTCCCGGAACTGGAGCTGTATTTCCCCAGGATCCTGCGTGTCTGTGGGGGAGGGGCAGCAGTCAGGTGTAGGGAGTGATGGCAACCAGGCCAGGAAGGGGCTTTGAACACTCCACAGTGGGGGATAGTTTAAGTCACAGGAGTGTAAATTAGAAGCTAATGTGGCTTTAAAAGAAAAGCATCCAGCAGTCGTGTGGTTACAGATTGAAAATGAGGCCCTGGAGAGAAAGAGGAGGCCCGGATCTGGAGCAGAAATACGAGGCAAGAAACGATGGGGCAGAAGCATAAGCAAGCCGAGGAAATGAAGGGAGAAGAGAAGGTCATGGGCTGTGAGGAGAGTGAGTGGTCCAGAGTGATTCCAGGGGCTCGGCCAGGGCAGCTGCAGGGCGATGAGACTAAAGCTTTGGAATCACTTAGATCACAGGAGTTCCTCCAGGTATTCACGTGCCACTCTGAGTATGGAAATGTGCTTTGAGGGGATTTTGCCATTGTACAACATCATAGATGAAACCAACACTAACCTAGTGGAGATCAGTCACTCCGTATGACCTCTTGATGCAATCATGTGATGCAGTGTGCCCAGCATGAGAGGTCACAACCTGCCTGAGGCAGGAGGATCACCATGAGTTCAAGGCCAGATTAGGTTACAGAGTGAGTTTAAGACCAACGCTGCCTACCAGTCCTGTGTGACCCTGTCTCAAAACAAACAACAGCAACAACCAAAGATCTGGGGATATAGCCTAGTGCTAGCTTCCTGGCCTATAGGAGGCCCTAGGTTTAATCACTAGCACCACAAAATAGATACATAAGTGAATAAAATAAAGGAATGGGCCAAAGGAAGTGCTCATTTGAAAGACAGACAGACAGAACGAAAGAGGCTAGCCAACATCAATCTCTAGCCTCCACATGTATAAATGCAGGCACACTCACACAGGTGTTCCCACACGCAAACATGAATATACCTATGGACGCATACAAAACAATTTACACAAACAATATGTCATCAACTCTGTCATTGTTTTAAAACACATCATTTTCGGTATCACCAATTTCATCAAGGACTTCAGAAACTCAAAATTTAAAATGTTCCACTTAGTATCGAAGAAATTCATCATGGACCAAATTGCACCAGAGAGCAGGTGCAAACTGCAGACATACCCACTGGGAGTGTTTACAGAAGTACTTCTGGTTCACATTTGCGTCTGACTTCTGGTCACAGCCAGCACGGTGCTGTTCCCATCCAGTCCCATTCCAGGGCAACCCACCCAGTGAAGCCTCGAACCCCGTGTTTGAAGAGGGAAGGGGTGTAAAAAAACTTCACAGTGAGGGTGTTGAAACTCTAAGAGGTAAGGACACCATGTGGCAAATAGTAAGCTCAGCCTCCCTACTTCCCTGTGAGTACTGCTTGGTGTGCATAGGGTGGCTCTCGATGCCGATGGAGGTCTAGGTGCTAGGGTCATGCCATGACAGTGGCTGCGCAAACAGGACAACTTACCGTGAATTCTGACCTCTAGCCTCTGTGGTTTCCCTGTTTGTCGCGGGGCTGGGTGACCTGAATCTCATTCTAAAACCCAGGGAAGGAAAATCTATGTGGAGTGGTCATGAGGATGATGCCAAAAATCTCTTATGACTTCATATTGTTTACTTTCTGTTGCCATGGTAAAATGCCAGGACCAAATGCAGCTAATAGAAGAAGGAGTTGATTTGGGCTGACGGCTGCAGAGGAAGGGTCCACAATGGCGAGGTGCACGGCAGCAGACAGTTAAAGCAGGGGGCTGGCTAATCACACTTTATCAAGTCACAGAAAAAAGACAATGAATAAGAGGCACAAGTAGGCTACAAACCCTCAAAGCCTACACTCAGTGACGTTCTCCCTCTATCAAGGTTACATCTCCTAAGAGTTTGATAATCTAAGTGCCACCAACTGGGAATCAAGTGTTGACCGAATTTCTGGTGGACATTTATCATTCAGACCACAAAACCTCTTGGGTTTTGCTTTCAAAACAGGGTCTCGAGTAGCCAAGGCTGGCCTTGAACTTGCTAGATTAGAAAGCAGACGGTGACCTTGAGCTTCTGATCCTCCTGCCTCCACCTTCCAGGTACAGGGTTATATAAAGTCCTAAGGGAGGGGAGAGATGTGCTTTTCAAAACATAAATTGCAAACTGGGCATGGTGTCACAGCTGTGTAATTCTAAGGCCGAGTCAGGAGAATTGCCTCAAGTTCAAATCTCTGGTCTTCATAGTGAGTTCTAAACCAGTCTGAACTACAGAGTAAAACCTCATTTCAAACAAAGAAACAAAAATTAATACTTGAAAAACAAAGGAGACGGGGAAGGGTGTGGGGGTCTTTAGAAAGATGTCATGGTCTTCCTTGGGGACCTCTTTATTTTGGGTGCATGGCTTGATGGTTTGCCTGAATTTTTAAGGATAGACATAGGAAACAGGGAAGGTTTGCCTTTTTGCTCCATGTACACAATTCAAACAGCCATGAAATAATCACAGAAATTCTTAATTTGAAAAAACAAAGCAAAATAAACAAACAACAAGAAAATCTCTTAAGCTGAAATCATAGGCTCTGGAGGTTGGAAGAGCTGCCTTTAATCATAATTTTGCTATACTTGTGAAAGCAGGAGGTTTGGGACCATTCCTGATTCGGCAGCAGCACCTTCTGGGAGTTTGTTTAAAATTCAAAGTCTGAGTCCTCACCCCAGACCTGAGTATAAATCTGCCATCTCCAAGAGTCTCAGGCACCACATACACATTAAAATTTGCTAAACCTTGTGTAAATGGAGACTGCACGTCGGTTTCCAGGCCGCCCAGACTCAAATAATCACACAGAAACTATATTTATTACAACACTGTTTGGCCTATTAGCTCAGGATTCTTATTAATTAACTCTTACATCTTAAATTAACCTGTTTCTATTAATCTGTGTATTGTCACAAGGTTGTGGTTTACCGGTAAGGTTTCCATGTCCATCTCCTTCGGCAGCTACATGGCATCTCCCTTACTCTGCCTATTCTCTCTATATATCTCTGTTCAGATTTCCCACTTGGTTATATTCTACCCTGCCATAGGCCAAAGCATCTTCTTTATTAACCAATGGTAATAAACATATTTATAGCATACAGAGGGGAATTCCACATCAGCCCTGATCTATGAATTTGTTTCCTTGTTGGTGATGGTATATTCCCCTGGGTTGTAGTAAAGAGATAATATAGTACTCAAAAACACTTTAAACAGCACAGTATAGTCCAAACCCAGAATGTCATGTCTTTCATTGTGAAGGTCAAGGCTGGAAATTCACTTAATACACAAATGTCTCTTAACAATAAACACTGTGATGGGTTTTTTTTCTGATCTTTTCTCACAATACTTTTATTATTAATTTTCTAGATTATGACCTTTCAAAGATGAGGGACTTTATCAACCACCAAGCTGATGCTTACGTGGAGAAAGGCATCCTCGATAAGGAAGAAGCCAATGCCATCAAGCGAATCTACAGCAGCCTGTGAAAATGGCAGGCAACCTGAGTCTATCAACTGTTCCAGCAAAAACAATATAGCTTAAAAACTAATTTGGCAGTTAAAGATTTACCCTCCCAGGAGTATTAGAATGTGCTGAATTTACAGTAGTTAATCCCTTAGAAATGGGTAAAATAGAGATCTCTTGCCATAAATATCTTATGAAAAGTAATGCGTACGTAAGCTGAGGTTTTTGTATATAGAGTCCGTATTTGCTCTTGGATTTACATTTTATAGTCAGAGATGTGCTGCTCTGGAAAAGCCTCGAAAGGGTTGAACTAAGTCTGAACCTTCTTCCCACTGTCTTATGCTCCCTGAAGACCTGAGAAGTCCTGTTTCAAGGCATGCTGGACACCTGAGCCCTTTGTCGGGTTTTGTTACACGATGCTTCCGCTAGGAGTTCTCTGTTGGGCATTGGAATAAACCCACATTTCTTCATAGCCTTGATGCGCTGAGAAGCAGCAGCTTCTTCTTTAAAGAAAAAAAAAAGGTTTTAATTGAAATAGAAGTATATCATTTTTCCTCCCTCCCTTTCCTCTCTCTAGCCCAGTGGTTCTCAGTCCTCCTGGTGCTGTGACCTTTAACACAGTTACTCATGTTGTGGTGACCTCCAACCACAAAATTATTTTCGTTACTACTACATAGCTACGATCTTGCTACTGTCGTGAGTCGTAATGTAAATATCTGTTCTCCTACTGGTCTTAGGTGAGCCCTGTGAAAGGGTTGTTTGACCCCCCCCAAAGAGGTCAAGACCCACAGATGGAGAACATCCCTCCCAGCTACTCTCCTTCCAGTCCCTTCTGTGTTCCCCATACACACAAACAACAAAAACAGCTGCTTTATGGACTGTCCTTTTTAATCAACTCTGTGTTAGACCCAATGACACAAAAGGGAGGTTAAAATGGGTACAAGAGTCACTGAGTAGAGCGATGGGAATATAGCAGTGACAGAATGCTTGCATAAAGGCCTGGGTTTAGTTCTCAGCACCACACACACAAACACACACACACACACACACACACACACACACATAAATGCAAACCTTTATGAACACATATATGCATACAGTCACACACATAAACACATAAATGACATGCACATACAAACACAAAATTGAATTTAATCAACAATTTACTCCCTACTTAATATTTCCCTTTTTTTTTTTTTTTACTTTATTGAGGTTTCAGACACTTATCGCTCACTCAACAGAGATAAAGATTTATATAGTCAAGAAGCCCAATGAGGTCAAACACTGTTCAAAAGCAAAGTCAATATTTATGCTCCATTTCAGTCACCTAAACTGGATTTGATGCAAGCCATGTTATCTCACCAGAGAGCAAAGGATCAGTCAGCGTGACAGAAAAAGAGGTAAATATCACCAGAAGAAAAAGGTTATGAATTTTAGGTTACTGCCACTTGTTCGTTTGCCACCACAAGCACGAGACTGGAAACAACCATACAACCCAATAGTCCTCCCTGAATGCCAGTGGTCCTCCCTGGACGCTGATGCTCCCAAATCAAAGGTGGCATTGGAGTACGTTACTCAGTGTAAAATAATTGCACACATAGTTATATATGCTTACCTGAAACCATAAACATAACAAGCTTTGTGGATTGGCTGTCCTTGCTTCCGGCGACTTGCTGGTGCCTACCCTGCTGTTCTGAAGCCACGCCCATACACACAGTGACAGTGGGTTTTCACACATAGAAGATAGTTCTTCCTGGAGAGCCACAGAGGCAAACAAAACACAAAGCCTGCCAGGAACACAAACTAATCTCTCCTCATGTTCTAGAGAAGCCAGTACCCAGTCGCAGGTGAATGAGGAGACAGAGTTCGAACTGCCTTAGCCCAAACTGCATTTCCCAAAGCACCTTGACTCAACTGTTTCATGAATCATCTGTGCTGACTGACTCTGCGTTAGCTGTGCTGCACGTCAGTTTCTACCTCAGACAGAAAACGGCTCAGGCTGGATCATCTTCTTCTCACCTTTCTAAAGTGTACCTAACTGTCTATGCAGTGTTTTTTTTTTTAAAGCAATAAGTTTGTTTCTTTATTTTATTGTGGTCTCCATTAGTGCCTCTTGGTAACCAGGACAGAAGGGACACACTTGATCCTATTTTTATAAACACGAAGATTCGTTCACAAAGGGACCAAGGCCACTGGGTAAGCTCAAGTTCATGAGGTTAACTGATGATGACTCTGGGGCAGAAGCAAGGTCCGAGAGTCTAGGTCCTGTCTACAGTGACTCCATGACAAGGTGCTTCAGTGCTCTATCCATGAGGCAGAAGCAGGAGGGACTCAAGTTTGAGGCAAAACTGAGCTACACAGCAAGACTCTGTCACAGAAGAAAAACAAAATGCAAAGATCAGCTTGCAGTCCCACTCTGAGAAGGTGAAGCAGGAGGATTGGGAATTAAAGGTTGCCTGGGATACCTTGACTTCCGGTTCAGGTAGCCTAACCTGGCATGGCAAACCTTAGGAGGCATAAGCAGGACTGCTGTGCATTTGAAGCCAGGCAGGGCTAATAGTAAGTCAGCCTGGGGTAGATAACAGGATCCCGTCAGAACAAACTAACAAAAAAAAAATCCCTCTAGTACAGTTAAACTGCGACTACAAGATTACAGAAAGTTTGAAGAGATATTTTAGCTAGAAATTGCTGACAGGAAAACATAAAACATTGAGAAAAAAATATTGAGATATATTTCAGCCTATGGTCATAATTTCAAATTTGAGCTTCTGTGATATCATCAATCTTTGCCAAATTAAATACTTCTTTGTTGATCCTACTTTTTATTATTCCTATAACCACAGTAGCTTGCTTGGGCCTCTTGTTTTCCTTTTTTGTTTTATCCATTTAAACCTCTACAACATGGGTTGGAGAGATGGCACTGGATACTCTTCCAGAGGTCCTGAGTTCAATTCCCAGCAACCACATGGTGGCTCACAACCTGGTGTGCAGGTATACATATAGAGTACTCATCTACATAAAATATAAAGAAAGTTTAAAAAAAGAAAGAAAAACCTCCACAACTCAAGTAGTAACCATAAAAAAAGTACGATCAAGAGAATACCCCAATTTCCAAGCCTGGGGAGCTGGGCTCATGTGTAAGCATGAGGAATTGAGTTCAGATCTCTTGCACACATGTAAAGGACATGGGGATGAAGAGTGTCTCAGTGGATAAATCTCTTGCCAAGCAAGTATGAGGACCAAGGGTTCAGATCCCCAAAACCCACATGAAAGCCGAGCAGGTAAGCTGTCCACCTGTAATCCCAGCAATCGTGCTGCAGAGACAGCAATACCTGGGGCAAACCGGACAGCGAGACTAAGCTGGAACTGCGGAGTTCCAGGTTCAGAGAGAAAACCTGAGTCAGTAAGTAAAATGGAGAGAGGAAGATACCTAATGTCAGCTTCTGGGCACACACAGAGGGGGGGGGCAGGGGAGAGGGAGGGAAGGAGGGAGGGAGGGAGGGAGGGAGGGAGGGAGAGAAAACACCCTATTTCAAAGGTGCTACAAGAAACAAAAACCAAAACACAAAGGATTATGTTAAGTGAGAAACAAACAAATCAGCAAGACAAAACAGCTTCCACTTCCCATCATGGCACCTACTGGCCCTCCCAAGGCTGTGTCTGTGATTATGGTGGTTTGTGTCCCGCACTACCGCCTGCAAGAACGACGCGGGACACTTAGGATCCTTCTGCAGAAAAGCTTTAATGCGTCTTGAGAGAGAGAGAGAGCATAAACTTACGTGGCGGAGACCCAGAATGAGGGGAACCCAGCCCTTATAAAGGAAACAGTCCTCGCTTCTGACGTGTCACTCTTGGATTGGTCCGCTGCCCATTATCCCAGATGATGCCTCGAAAGTAGGCAGGGATGCAGCAGTAGTAAGTTACCAAGCACATGCGCTGGGATTAAAGGCGTGTGCTACAACACCTTGAACTCACAGAGATCTGCCTGTCTCTGCCTCCCAGGCATTGGGACCAAAGGCGTGTACTACCACACCTTGAGGTCACAGAGGTCAATCTGCTTCTGCCTCCCAGGCATCGGGACTAAAGGCGTGTACCACCACACCTTGAGGTCACAGAGGTCAATCTCTACCTTTGTCCCTTGAAGCAATGGAGAATGTGGTTGCGGCCCTCCACAGGTTTGAATAAGAATGACCCCCCCAGAGGCTCATATATGTGAGTCTGTGGTCACCAGATGGTGGAACTGTCGGGTGAGGATTAGAAAGGTGTGGAGAGGTGTGTCACTTGGGGGACGGGGGAGTTCTGAGGTTTCAGAAGCCCAGGCAATTCCCAGTTAGTTCACTCTGCTTCACGTTTGTGGGTCAACATGTAAGCTCTCAGCACTGGCTTGGCACCCACACTTGCCTGCCTGGCTGCTCCCATGTTCCCCATCATAATGGTCATGGACTCACCATCTCAAACTATAAGCCCCCAAAAGCTCTTTTTTCTAGAAGTTGTCTTGGTCACGACTTCTAAGCAGTCACTGGAAAGTAACTATAACAATGACCTGGTAGTATAGGCTCTGTTCCACTAACACCCCAGGGCACCTGCTCCTGATGAGCAAAAGACAAAGGAGCAAAACAGGGAGGAAAAGGTAACAGAGAAGAAGAAAGGCAATGAAAACAGGAAAACAAAAGACCCTTTTACTCCACAGAAAACAGGCTCTTCGAGGGATGTTGGGGAGGGTAACTATGGGAATTTCTGCTGAACCCTAAAGACTTATTTAACCTAGTTAAACATATTTAAACTAGTAATTGAGCAGATGTCAAGACTAAAAATATATCAGTTGTCAATAGTATATAGCTTAAAGTTTGCTGCTATAATCTATACACATAATAAAGGCAAGATGAATTAAATGAAGCAAAAAAAACCTAACTTTTATTTCGAATGAGCAGTGCTGATACACTGTAAAGTGCAGTGTCTGAAGTGACACACATAAAAGCTAAACAAGATCCAGTGTGTCTCATACTGGTGTAGATGTGTGTGTCCTTCTGTAATCCGAGCACTTGGAAGATAGAAACAACTGGATCAGAAGTTCAAGGTCATTCTCAGGTACACAATGAGTCCAAGATCAGCCTGGACTACAGGAATACTTATCTTTTGAATAACAACAACAAAAAAAATCTTTTGAACAAAAAACAAACAAAACAAAAATCAACTTTATTTCTCCATTTTGAAAAAGAAAAGAAGGCTTCTATGTGAAAACATAGTTTATTTTCTCACCCAGACATTTGTATTTTACTTTTACAAAATAGCAGACAAAATTTGGTTCTTTACAGTAGTACAGAATATGTGATACTGAAATATATACTATAGCACTTGAGTTATAAACACACAGCAAATGCATTATCACTTTACAGCCACCAAGTCTTCCATGTATTTAGGATCTCATCAGGAAATAAACATTGCTTTTGGCTTAAATATATAAATAGTCTCTGATGCTCTTTGTAGCCACAAAAGCCAGTCTAAAACTACCACCATCTACCAAGTGATGGGCTTTAGAATACAGTTTTGCTATCATGCTATAATAAGACTTAACTACAGGAAGCCAGAGGGATTGATCGCTTCAGCGCAGCTGCGGTTGCTCTACTGTGGCTCGAAGGTGCGCACTATGGGAGTCCAGAGGCAGCGTTGCCTCTGAAACCCCAGCCGGTGGATTCTTTAGGGTCCAGCCATGTTGTGATCTGGGTCCGCCAGTCACTAACTATGATAGAGGGAAGCGGCATAGGGGCTTTCTTCATCCCTGAAAAAGTGAAATACGGCAGAAATCAGTGTTTATAACTATTCAGAAACACACACATACGACTTACTATCATTTGCCAAAGAGGAGCAGAGCTATACCCACAAAACGTAGTGTGTGCCATGGAAGCCAGGGACAGTCATACTTGCTCAGGTGAACCTTCTTCCCTCTTCTAAGGGACACTCAGTTATTAGAATAAACAGTAGCATTTGCTTACTTAGCTTACATAAAATTTAAATGCATTGAACATACACTAAATTATATTTGTTTTGTTGTCTATATTCCTCTTCTTTCTCAAAAGAATTTAAAAGCCAGGAGTGGTGGCTCATGCCAGTTGGGAGACTGCAGCAAAGGACTGACAAGACTTTGAGGCCAGCTGAACTACACTGAGACGTTGCATTTATTCAAAAATAAATGAATAAATAAAAGAGGATTCGAGATCTATACAAAAATGGTATATATTATCAACGACAAATTTTAAAACGAGGACAAAGAAATCAATATATTAACCATTAAAAAAAAAAACCAAAGTGGTCGACCCTGATGAGGGAAGTCCTTCTGCATATGTGTTGCTTTTATTGGTTAATGAAAAAGAAACTAGGGCAGAACAGAGCTGGGGGCGGGAGGTGGAGTCAAAGAGATGCCATGGAGCCGTCAGAGGAGAAAGATGCAAGGCACAAACCAGAACCTTGCTGGTAGGCCATGAACCTTGTGGTAAAATATAAAATAATGGAAATGGATTAAATTAAGATGTAAGAGCTAGCCAATAAGAATCTAGAGCTAGTAAGTCAAGCAGTAATTTAATTAATACAGTTTCTGTGTGATTATTTTGGGAGTCTGATCAACAGGGAAACGAACAAGCAGCCTCCTACTACAAGACCCTTCACATCATTTTTATTACCAAAAAAAAAAAACAAAAACAAAAACAGCAAACAAGAAAAAAAGGAACAAGTAGTTTATGTCCCATCATGAAGTTATATGGGAAGAAGGACACCAATTACAGAAGGGGAGGGTTGCCCAAGGGACAAATTTCAAATTACACAAGGAACCTTGGGATCCTAGTCAACAGGAGCAGTATCTTGAGAAGGGTTCTAAGAATCGGTATTTTGTGTCTTCTCTAGGGCGCTGATTCTCTCGAAGGTCTCATGACCTGTTCTAGCTCCAGCTGCGACCACCAACTGCTAGCTGGGCAAAGGAGCAAACTTCTTATGCTAACTAACAGCAACAGCAGCAGGACGACAGACAGCCCGGCAACAGGGAGCAGCTCCGCTTGGATTTCATAGATTACAGATGGCTTTCTAGGGCTGAGGAGATGGAGGTCGTCCACAATGAACTTGCTGCACAAGCCTGAGGACCTGGGTTCAATCCCCAGAACCCACATAAAATGCTAGGCATGGTAGCAAACCCATAATAATCCTAGTGCTGGGAGGCCAAGGCCAGGGAGATTCCCCAAACAACCAACTTAGCCTACTTAGCCAGTTTCAAAAGACTTGGTCCCAAAATTATAAGGTAGATACTGGGTGGTGGCAGCGCCCGTCTTTAATCCCAGCACTTGGGAGGCAGAGGCAGGTGGATCTCTGTGAATTCGAGGTCAGCCTAGTCAACAGAGTGAGTTTCAGGACAGCCAAAGCTATACAAAGAAACACTGTCTCAAAAAAAAAAAAAAAGGACATCCAAAGTTGACCTCTGACCACCGCACTCCTGTGCTTACACATACCTGCACAATTGTGCACCTGTGTACACACACACACACACACACACACACGCATTTTCTACAATTAAGATAGATTTCAAACAAGAACATTATAAAAGTATTTTGGTCCAAACTCTGACACCTATCCCAGAAACCGTCACCTGCTCTCTTCTTTGAGTTTTCTGGCTGCCTGTGTTGATAGCTTAATCTGCAAATCAAGTCTCTGAAGGAAATCTCTGGCAGACACTTCCTCGGGCTGCACAGGTTCGGGATCTGGATCCTGAGGACTGGGAGGGGGCAGTTCTTCCACCACAGGCTCCTCTTCAGGACAAAAACTGCTGTCAACAGTTTCCTTTTCTGGAGAATCAATGGAGTTAAGTCCGTTAAAGAGCAAAGGCTTCTCTGATAGAACTGGGATGCTCAGAGTCTTCTTCAGAAATATACAGTCATTGGTAAACAGTTTGTTGGCCCGTTTAATCTGTTCCATCTAAAACACACACAAAAACAAGAAACAAAGAGTTACATACAACCAAGTATGAGTTGAGATTACTATAAACACGGGCTGTGCATATTCATGAACAATTGTGTGCAGTGCTGTGCAGGGCGACTTGACATGAGCTGGAGTCATTTGGGAAAAGGGCCTCTCAACTGAGAAAATGTTTCCATAAAATGGTCCTGTAGACAGTGTATAGTGCATTTTCTTAATTAGCGATTGATGTAGGTGGGCACATCCAACAGGGGTAGTACCAGCCCTGGGCAGGTGGTCCTGGGTGATGAAAGAAAGCGAACTGAGGAAACCATGAGGAACAAGGCAGTGAGCAGCACTCTCCATGGTATCTGAATCTGTTCCTGCCTCGTGGCTCCTGCCTTAAGCTCCCAGCCTGACTTCCTTTGATGACAGAGCTCAAACTGAAGTAGACCCTGCCCCCACCAAGTTGCTTTTGATCATGGTGTTTATTACAGCAATAAAAAACTCTAAGGCAAATACTTTCTCTGCATTCGAGGGTCTTTTCCTCTCAGATAACTCCTGGTATTTCAAAAATAACACGAAAGTCATTTCCTCCTATACAAACAGATTTATTTACTTGTTTGTTTTGTTGGGTACATTCTCGTTGTTTCATTGGGTGTTTGTTTTGGCGGGGTGTTTGTTTGTTTGAGACTGGATCTCATAGCACCATGGTTGGCCTTGAACTCACTATGTAGCTGAGCATGACTCTGAATTTCGGGTTCTGTTCCCACCTCCCTAGTGCTAACATTATGTGACACAGACCTGGTTTATATGTTGCCAGGGATCAAATCTTGAGCTTCATGAATGCTAGGCAAGCGATCTGCCCACTGAGCTACATCCCCAGCCCTCTGCAGGCAGCTTCTAACATACACTGTTTCCTCTATAAGGCACCTTTACTATCAATGGTTCTTAATCACTGAAGTATAAAGATATACACGTTTTCTATTATTTTGCATGTATGGGTGCTGTGGGACAATGGTCTGTATTCTGTCAATTATATTTTAAATAAAAGCTGATTGGCCAATAGCCAGGAAGGAAGTAGAGGTGGGACAACCAGACAGGAAGTAGAGGCAGGTCAATGAGAACAGGAGAATTCTGGGAAGAGGAAAGTTTGGTGTGCAGTCATGACCCAGCCACAGAAGAAGCAAGATGTGACTGCCTCACTGAAAAAGGTACCGCGCCATGTGGCTAACATAGATAAGAATAATGGGCTAATATAAGTTATAAGAGTTAATACGAAGCCTGAGCTAATGGGCCAATCCGTTTATAACTAATGTAGACCTCTGTGTGATTTCTTTGGGACTTAACGACTATGGGAACTGGGCAGGACAGAAATTTCAGACAACATATGGGTATATATGTGTGTGTGTGTGTGTGTGTGTGTGTGTGTGTGTGTATGCCTATGTACCACATGCACACAGTTCCCTTGGAGGCCAGAAGAGGGCACGAGATCCTGTGAAACTACTATTACAAAAGGTTGTGAGCCACCATGTGGGTGCTAGGACTAAAACCAAGGTCCTCTGGGAAAGCAGGAAGTGATCTTAACTGCTGAGTCATCTCTCCAACCCCTTTAGCACTTACTTAATTCTTATTTGAACATTTCTGTTATCTGGCTTCTTAAAAAAGTCTTTCTATTGCTACACTCTTACTTGTAGAGGGATCCCTATATCTCTGGAACTCTGCTGGGTGAACTAATGAACCCAGGAAGTGGTAGAGACACGTGTATGAGCAAAATGTCAAAGAAAGCTGTAGGCTGGGGCTACAGCCACAGAGAAGGCCTCTCAAAGAAGGAGGGGTTCTGGTTTTGATCCTTTTGACTACAATCGGGCCTTAAAGAATTAGTACCTGGGGACCAGGTAAGAAAAGGAGATAAGGGACATTTTACAAATAGTTTGTCATTCTTTTGCCCTACAGAGTGCAAATAATTACTTTACAAATAAAAGAAACAGGATTCACCAAGACTATGCACATGTGGGTGGCAGGTGAAGAATTGGATGCAGGTTTTTATTACCTCCGACACTCACAGCCTATGGAGGCCTTCTCCACCCCACGGAGCTGGGAAAGGGGCGAAATGGAGACTAGAATATGTGTGTGTGTGTGTGTGTGTGTGTGTGTGTGTGTGTGTGTATAATGTGTACGTATGTTTGTGTGTGTGTGTGTGTGTGTGTGTATCGTAACCCTCACAACGGCTCTGCAGTCTAGCTCTCCTGTCCCCCACAACAGCTCTGCAATCTAACTCTCTTTACCAATGAGGGGATGAGGGAAAGTTTGTGGCCTAAGTCCACAGCGCTGGTGAGCACAGAGAGGGAGGGCTCATACTAACCGGTTCTCAGTTCAGTCAAGAACATCTTTTGCTACCTCCTCTGTTACAGTATGTCTATGCTTCCCCATACTAGCCTGGGAACTTGCACCAAGGCAGGCACCTCACAGACACTGCAGCAGTTCACTTACACACAACTCATCTGGTGGGACTGTGAAACAGCCCGGCAGGCTCAGTTCAGATCTCTCTCTGCCAATTTGAACTGCATGTGGGACTCACCTCACACACTTGTAAAACAGATGCTGTCTGCAAAATGGGGCTACAAGGGTTAAATGAATTTATAGTAATATATATACATATAATGTTTATAGATAAAGAGTGTGTGTGTGTGTGTGTGTGTGTGTGAGAGAGAGAGAGAGAGAGATTGATGGAAAGTATGGAAAATATTATCACCCACTGTTAGGTACTTTATTCATATCTATGCACATACGTATTATATATGTATGTATGCATACCTACCCATCTGTTTATCTACTCTCTACCCAAACTATCCATGCAAATACGAACAACTCAGGCACAAAGAGATGATTGGTTTAACAAGCACATACAGCTATATAAAGGTCTGATTTGGAATTTCTGTCTGACTCAAATCTGGAATCAAATTTTGGAAGCCTTTAAGGTGACTTTGAGCAAAAAAAAAAAATCACATTTCTATTTTCAAAAATCTAGACTAAAGAAAACAACAGCCAAATAAATGGGTCCCAATCCTCCTGCCTTGTTTTTGGTTTGGTTTTTGTTTGGTTTTGTTTTGTTTTGTTTTTGTAACAGCTATATAGCCCTAGCTCTCCTTGAACTGGCTGCAGTCCTCCTGCCTCAGTCTCCTGAGTGCTAGGGGCATAACATGCGCAATTCAACAGCCTTTCTTGCTTTCTTATAAGGAGAAGCCATGAAAATAGTACAACTACAGGAAGCTTTCAACCATCATCATCATCACCATCATCATCACTACAACCACCATCATCATCACCATCACCATCACTACAACCATCATCATCATCACCATCATCATCATCACATGACCATCATCACCATCACATGACCATCAGCACCATCATCACCATCACCATCTTCATCACCACCATCTGTGTATGTGAGATCAAATGTGTGACAGGGTTTTACTACATAACCTTGGAAATTATTGACTCACTATACAGATTAGACTGAGATTGAATCTATAGAGATTCCCTTGTCTTTACTTCTTGAATGCCAGAATTTAAAGTGTGACCACCATGCCCTGCCTTCTCCTTTCCTTAAAAAGAAAAAGAAATTACAAAAGAAAGGTAAGTGGTGGTGGTCTGGTTTCTGGGAGACGGCAAAGGTGAAAAAGAGAGACCATGATGTGCAGGGGCATCTTAGAGAAAAAAATAAAATCTAAATATCCCAAGTACCTCTGGTTAGCAGAAGGTCAGATTTGAGAGAAATAACTTGAAAACTTTGCCCATGAAGACTGAGGTAAATTCCAATCTACACACTTGTAGGTTCCCAATATCCATCTCCTCCCATCTTCCTTGGCATGCAAGCTTCCAAAGGTAGACTCCTCCAGAACAGCACGGGGCACAGGTGACTCACTGCCACCCCTGCAATATCACAGTGCCCCGGCTTCGTGATATACCGCTTCCATCCTAGAAGGACGGTATTTGCTGACTCTGTTGGAGGCAATGTTCTCCCTCTCCTGCAGGAGGGAGAGGGCTGGAGTCACTGTCTGTCATCCTGCCACCAGGTGGAACCTGACACTGATGCCACCTTGGAGGATAGCATGTGGATCACAGCCCGAACCTAGGGCATCTCAGACCTTTTATTTCCATGAGTGAAAATAAGCCTCATTTTTTATTCGGCTTTGGGTTTTGTTTTGTTTGTTTTTGTGTTGTTTGCTTGTTAAAAACAAGTTTTCTTTTTTCTTCCTTTACTTTTTAAAATTTTGTGTGTGTGTGTGTGTGTGTGTGTGTGTGCAGGTGTTCAAAGAAGCCCCTGGAGCTGTAGTTACAGGTGTTTGTTAGCCACCTGATGTGTGTGATGAAACTTGAACTCAGGTCCTCTAGAAGAGCAGTACATGTTCTTAACAGGTCCCAGAAACCTGGTTTGTTTGTTTGCTTGTTTTAAGCCTAAATACACATTCAGAACTGAAGAGATGGCTCATTGGTTAAGAGCACAGACTGCTCTTCCAGAGGACCCTGGCACTGACATGGCTGCTAACTCCAGTTCCAGAGGATTCAAAATAATCTTCTGGCTTCTGTGGACTCAGAATATACATGGTACTTGCACAAATACACAGAACGGTAAAACACCATATACATAAAATTAAAATAGATAAAATTTCCAATCTAAAATTTAAGGTTAAAAAAGAAATTTTTAAATAAATAAATGCATACTTAAAACAGGAGATGGGAGGAGGGTAAGAAGTCTCTCTCATTAAAAGGTTTTTTTTTCTTTAAAGTAAACATATATAAAAATAATATGGGGCTGGCTGGATAGCTCAGTGAGTAAAGAAAGGCACTTGCCAGGGAAACATGGTGACCTGAATAAGAACCCTGGAACCCATGGAAAAGGGAGAAGGAGAGAATCGACTCCAGTGTTGTCCTCTGACCTCATGCAGGTGCTGTGGGATGTGCATCCATGCACGCACACAAATAATACTTTTTATTATTATTAAAAATTAAACTTTTTCCAGGTAAACAAGTCCACTTGGGTAACATAATATGTTATTGCTGACAAGAAGTTTTAAAAACAGAACTAGCACATGACCCAGCTGTAGCACTCGGGTACGTACACAAAGAGATGAAGTCCAAACAGCAGAAATCCCTGCACATCCACGGTGAGTGCGGCTACACTCACAACAGCCAAGCTACGCAACTGGTCTAAGTGGCCATCAACCCATGAATGGCTATGATAAAGAATGTGATGTTTACACAATGGTGTTTCACTCAGCCACAAGGAAAAAACAAATCATATCCTTTGCAGGAAAATGGACAGAACCTGGAGCTCCTCGTGGAAAGAGAAAGAAGCCAGACTCAGAAAGACTTGAATCCCCACGTAGAATGCAGACTCAAACAAAAAAAAAGACGCAGAAATAGAAAAGGGGACAGAGGAATCGGTAGGCGAGAACAGGGGACAGGAGAGGGGAAGGAGAGAGGAATACGATCAAAGTACACTGGATGAACACATGAAAATGTCACATGACACCCATTGTTTTGTACCATTAACATATGCTCATTTTAAAAAATGAGATTAAAAAGAAAAGTAATGATTTTGCTTGTATTCTAGAGAAGCGACAGCTTGCAGAACAGCCCTGTCTCTAGACACTGCTACCCCATGTCAAAGGATGGGGTCAGCCACGCAGCGAGCACAGCTAAGCTGCAGAGCAGGGAAAGAGCACAGCTAAGCAGCAGCCCAGTGGGCACAGCTGGGGAACAAGAAGCTTCCAGCCAGGTAAAGAAATAGGAATTCATCGCCCCCTGCCTTTTGGCTAAGCTGAAGTTTATTCTGAATTTGCTAAGAAGCCCTTGACAGGCATGGTGACACAAACCCATAATCTCAGTGCTGAGAGGCCAAGGAAGGAGGAACCCTGCAACTTCAAAGCTACATACACAGAGAGGTTGAGGTTAGCCTACGATACACGGTGAAACTCTGTCTCAAAAAAAAAAAAAAAAAAGGGAGAGTGGGGCGGGAGGGTGAGGGTGTAATTCCCACGGAAGAGTTCTTGTTAGCGTGTTTGAAGTTCTAGGTTCAATCTCCGGCAATGCTTTTTCTAGGTACATTAGCACACGTCCGTAATCCCATGACATGTGTATCCGTAACCTCAGTACTTGGAAGGTGAAGGCAAAAGGATTGGAAGCTCAAGTCCACACCAGCTCGATAAACCACAGCTGAGTTTGAGGCTAACCTGGAATACATGAGACCCTGCCTCATAAAACCCAACAACGCAAAACAAATAGGTAGCTCCTCAGGATGAAGGAGGGGAACGGTGTGACCTAATTATAGTTAAAGACCACTAGGTCACAAACAAAAAACAAAAATCAACCACTCAGGAGCTGTGGGGGACACGCGCAGTGGCAGTGGCAGACCAGCAACTGGGCAATCCAGGCCACAGAGGACTTTTTTTAATCTTATGAGGAATGCTTTCTATTTCCATCTTGAACACAGGTCTGGAAAATTTCACCTCACAAGAAAGTAAGACAGTTCATGACCCATCCAAGGAAGAGCTGGGAATCTCGTTTCCACGGGCCTCTGCTCCTCCTCACAGCCAGTCAATCCTGAGAATAGAAAGGGTGACCTTTCAAAGTGACACAGAATGGGTCTCTGTTTCTCAGAACGGGAGGTTTAGCAATCAAACAGTCACATGCTCTCCTAGCCAGGTGTGAGCAGGATGACCCAGTGAACCCAGCCTAGCACCTGGTCACTAAGAAATAGACCAGAGAAGCCAAGCAAGAACCCTCAGGGCAAAATAAAGCCAAACATGGGCAGCCATAGCTGGAACAATTGTCCTGTGAATCCATTTTGTGAAGGGGAATTTACACTGGAAAGAATTCACAAGATTTAGCCCCAAAAGTTAGCTCCATTGTGACTGCTGGGCTTGGCTTGCAGAATAATCTCATTTACATATACAACTATCATTTCATCATTATTTTTACAGAAAATAGACAGAAATAGCAAATGATTATTTCTGATTTGCCCTACATCCATAACATGTTCCACTCCGTCTGTTAGTGGTAACCAGACCCTTTCCATCACCATATGCTCATGGGGGCAAAGGTAGTTTGTTTTTCTGTCCACATTCCCAAAAGAGTATATTATATCCACTTACAGGAACTGCCCCCCCCAAAAGGTAAGTATATGTCAGAAGCGGGTTAGAGAGATGGTTCAGAGGTTAAGAGCACCGCCTGCTCTTCCAAAGGTCCTGAGTTCAATTTCCAGAAACCACATGGTGGCTCACAACCATCTCTAGTGAGATCTGGTGTCCTCTTGAAGAAGAGACCCGGTCAGCTGTCCTCATCAACTTAGGTCATGAAACCCAATGTGGACATATTCAACAGAACCACCATTTACAGGCTGTCTATGCATGCGTCAGCATTGCCAGGTTGTACATTTCATCTCATTTCATATTATCCATCTCCTAGAACCGGAGAATAGTGAGTAGACGAAACAGCTCTAGAGCTATCTTTGGGGTGGGGGGACTTTCTGAAATTGAACGGTGACAACGACTTCACAATTGTAAACTTCCTAAACATCACTGAATTGTACACGTACGGCAGGGTGAATTGTGTGGTCAGACAACGTCTGAGGGGGGAAATACACGAAAAACTATTAAAGCCCCCAGTTACACATTACCTTGCCATCCCTTTCTCTCCAGGCGGCGCTGTGACAGTCAACAACCTCCACCGCACGCACGGCTAAGCCCAGGCCTTGCCCTCCAGAACAGGAAGATCACACACGTTCTCCCAGCAAAGTAACTTTTATGTGGGGAAGTGCGGAGCAACTCAGCTTAGCAGCTAAAAGGACAAGATAACCTGGGGCTAAATCTGGCTGAAGGTAGGCACAGTGGTCTATTATCAGAGCGGCACTCAGGTGGTAGAAGGAGGAAGCTCAGTTTAAGTCTTTCCCTGTTACAGAGTGAGTTCTGGGAGACGTGGGAACAAAGCTCCTTTGCTGCCTCCATTCCTATGCGTTGTTTCTACGCTGTCCTCTAGTTTTTCTAACATTTCTAAATAAAAATATTCTAAGTGGTAACTTAGAGCTCTGACCAGTTTCCCCCAGAGGCTTAGCTACAACAGGGAGGGGCCAGGATGCTGGAAGAAAAAAAAAAAAAAAAACAATAGCTCAATCAAGAACCAGAGCCAAGGGGCCTGAATGTCTTAAGTATACAAACACAGCCAGAGGCATTCCAGCCCAAGCAAGCTGATGTCTGAGGTTTGAACAGCAGTTAATGGTTTCCTCAACCAGACCCGAACGGTTTCAGTTTCCCAGAGCGACTTCCTCAGACTCCAGTAGAGATGTCCAACTTGAGTGTAACTGAGTGTTGAACTCACTACTGGAGGAGGGGGATAGCACACACCAGCAACAACAGCAAGGAGACAGAACTGCTCCTTCTTGTGGGATGGCTAATAACCCCAAGCTCTGAAATGGAGGCAGGGGGATCAGGAGTTCAAAGCCAGTGTGGGCTATAGAGTGGTTTCAAGGATAGCTTAGTCTACCTGAAGTCCTGTCTCAAAAGAAGCAATAAAGGAGGGCCTACAAGATGGCTCAGTCATTAAAGGCCCTTGCCACAAAGTAAGACAACCTGAAATGGATCTCTGGGACCCACATGATGGAAAGAGAGAACTGACTCCTGTAAACTGAACTCTGACTGCCTCTCTCACACCAAGGTGCATGTCATACCTCTCCCCTACCCAAAGGAGTAAATGTCATTTTTAAAAAGTTTTTGTAAGTATTTATTTTATGTGTATTGCCTCTCTCTCTCTCTCTCTCTCTCTCTCTTTCTCTCTCTCTCTCTCTCTCTCTGTGTGTGTGTGTGTGTGTGTGCCATGTACATGCCTGGTGCCCAGGGAGGTCAGAAGAAGGTGTCAGATCCCCTAGAACTAGATAGAGATGGTTGTGAATCATCATCTGGGCACTGACACCAAGCACAGGGCCTCTGCAAGAACAAGAGTTCTCAACCACCGGGTCATCTGTCCAGCCCCACTTTAATCCATTCTTGCAGCTCACATCTTCAGCAGGCTGTTGTCCTCTCGTAGTCCCAACCCAGGATCCTACCCTCCAGAGCCTGCTTAGCTCCTGGGGCTACCATCTCATCCCAGTCCAACTTTCTGAGGATTGGGTGCATGCATGTGGAGGACCCATCAAGTGCCAGAGAGATCATTTGATCATGTAGCCCTGGCGTCTAACATGGGCCTCAAATAACCCAGATTCAATACAAGGAAAGGAAGAAATAACGAGTATGGGTTAGTGACTCCGTGAAGAAACGTTGTATTTTCTAACTCACTGGAGGAAGAACTGAGCCTAATTCACCTGGCTCAATTCTTGAACAGGATTCTCCTTTCTTATAGAGAGGCCTCCTGGGTCTCCAGGCAAATGTCTAGGTATACTCAAGAGAAACAGTAAACAAATAAGAAGATATGCAAACAGGTCCATTTCTTTGACATTATGACTGATTCTGCATCAACAGAAGTTCATACTCAAGAACCATGCAATCAAGTTTCCAAAAAATAAATTCATAATGTTTTAAACAAGTTAATAACTTTACATTAAGTCGCATTCATAGCTGGTTTGTGTGTGGCCCTGTACTACAGTTTAGACGCACTTGACACTCTATCTACAGATCACCCAGAACCTAGCCACTCACCACATCCTCCTGCCTTCACTGCTTTGCTCCAAATTACTCTTCTGGTTCATCTGCATCACTACAAAAGCCTTCGTCCTATCTGGTCTCTCCTTGGTCCTGGCCCAGATAGTCTAAGATCCTTTACAGTCAGGCCTGGTGGACAGACCAGCACTCCAGAGGCTCAGGCAGAATTACAAATGTAAGGTCAGACTGGGATTATACAGGGAAACCTTATCTCAAAACAAAATCTACCTGTGTTGGTTAATTTTGTGTCAGCTTGACATAAGCTAGAGTCATTGGGAAAAGGGAATTGAGAAAATGTCTCATATAAGATTGACCTAGAGGAGCTGGGCAGTGATGGCATATGCCTTTAATGCCAGCACTCAGGAGGCAGAGGCAGGGGGATCTCTGAGTTCAAGACCAGCCTGGTCTAGAGAGTGAGTTCCAGGACAGCAAGTACTACACAGAGAAGCCTTGTCTCAGAAAACCAAAACTAAATAAATTAAATAAGAATAACACTTGGGGCCTGGAGAGATGGCTCAGAGTTTAAGAGTACTGGTTGCTCATCCATAGGTCCTGAGTTCAAATCCCAGCAACCACATGGTGACTCACAACCATCTGTAATGAGATCCGATGCCATCTTCTGGCCTGCAGGCATACATGCAGACAGAACACTGTATACATAAAAAATAAATAAATAAATAAATCTTAAAAAAAAAAAAAACACTGGCCATTATGGAAAGGGTTCTGTTGTTTGTTTGGCTAATGGTTTTAGTTGTTCATGTAGTCTTATTATGCAGTGCTTGGTACTCCATGTGTAGCCCAGGCTGACCTGGAACCCCTGCAACCTTCTGGCCTCAGCCTCCCCATGGTCTACTGGTCTTGTGGGTGTGTACTGATATACCCAGCTTAAGATAAATATAAACACTCTTCCTGGTTCTATGTAACCAGTAGAAGCATCTCCAAAACAGTTTCATCAGCTTGAATTCAGGGCTCAAAGTTAGGAGAGACTAAAAAAAAGCCAGGCAGGTGATGGCGCACGTCTTTAATCCCAGTGCTCTGGAGGCAGAGGCAGGGGGATCTCTGTGAGTTTGAGGCCAGCCTGGTCTACAGAGCAAGTTCCAGGAAAGTCAGGGCTACACAAAGAAACCCTATCTCAGGAAGGAAAAAAAAAAGAATTAAAAAAAAAATAGGTGAGTTTTCTTTAAGACAGCACCTAGCAATGTATGGATGAGAGTAGGGGGGTCTGTGTCTGGTGGGTAAAGCACAGAGGCGCTGCTAACTATCCTGAAATGCACAGCACAGCCTCCTGAAACACGAATCTTCCCAACTGTATCAACAGAGTTTAGCATGGTGATGTACACCTGTAATCTAGCAGGAAGACTATGAGTTCAAGGTCATCCTCACCTACATAAGGAGTTTGAGATTGGCCTGGGCTACATGAGATTCTAACTTGAAAATTAATTAATTAATATAAAAACTTATTAATATAAAAATTAATATAAAAAACATAATAACAATAGTGATGAGGTTGAGAAATCAAGTTATAGACTTCCTGTAACCATAGGTGGAGTACCTAATTTATTATACCTGACCCTAACACATTAGAATCGGAAGATGGGGGTAGAAAGACACCAGCAGTCAGGAACACTGGCTGCTCCACCCTGGACCAGGCTTGTATTCCCTGCACCCACGAGGTGACAACAGATTGTAACTCCAGTACCAGACGAATCCAAGGCCCTCTTCCGGCCTCCACAGGCACCAGGAAGCATGTGGTACACAGACACACACGCAGGCAAAACACCACTGCACATAAAATAAATAACATTTTAAAAATAAGAAAATCAGAAGTCTTTATAAAAGTCATGAAAATCTGCTTTATACTTTAATGGGAAAGGGTGATAAAGCTAAAAGTAACAGGACGTACATTAGACAAATCACAGGTTAGAAGGCATTTGAATTAAGCAGGTGTTGAGCAGATGCAAGCAATTCAAGAAGACCATAAGTCACAGAAAAATTGTCATGGGAGAGATTGCTCTTCCAGAGAACCAGGGTTCAGTTCCCAGTGCACACACATGATGGCTTACAAGGCTCTCTAACTCCATTTCCAGGGTATCTGACACCCTCTTCTGGCCTCCGTGGGCACCAGGCACACAGGTGGTGCACATACATACTTGCAGGCAAAACACTCATACACATAAAAATCAAAAGTCATTTTCCTAAAAATGAAAACAGGCAAATGTGGTGCCTGGCACACAGCGGGTACCCAGCGAAGAGCAGCCACTGAGATTTCTCAGTTCTGCTTTTCGTTGGCTCTGACCCAAACCAGACCCCGAGGATGTGCATGAAGGCAGCCGGACATGTATATTCACATTAGAACTGCCGAGAAGGGTCTCGAAAACAAGCTCTCAGAACGCTTAAATGATGGAAAAACTTGCTGGTAAACAAACACCTGGTTAAATATGCAAAAATAGGTTACGCTGAAGATGCTGATAAGATCATCTTTCTTCCGATTGCTGCCCACGAAGCTTCAGGGAAGGACACTGAAAACGGATACTGGGCTTCAAATGTAAAAAGGCTCACAGCTCACAGTTAATTATAAGCAATTTTAATGAAACAATTTGTTCCCTCAGGTTTCCATGATCTTCCCTGAGGTGTAATGCAATATACCCAAGACGCAAACCCTTATAAATTTGTAAAACACAGCTCTCTAGCTCACCTAGACCTCAGTTCCTGGCTGCTGTTTAGCGACAGGTGTCACGTTCAGGGTTGCCAGTGAGCCCAGGGGGTGTAATTTCACTTCTAAATAAAGCAGCAGAATCGATAGAACCAGAACCAACCCTGGGAAAAACTGTACATCCTGACTCATCACAGCTTGTTTACATAGCGCAGAATTCGCATCGGTCTGGCTTTGAGTAAATAGGTAGCGAGTTCCGGGTAGCAAAACGGGTAAAGGTGGCTGTGGGTGATGACAAAAACGCGGACCTCCTTAGTGTTTCTCACACGCTAGACACGATCTGAGACGGGCAAAGCACGGGGAACGCCGTGCACTAGCTGGTCGGGAAGCCCAGGCGGCCGCCCCTAGCAGCAGCAGCAGCAGTTAGCAGCAGCTTAGACTCCCATTGCAGTTGCAGCAGCGCGCGCCGGGATGCGGCGCGGAGACGCACGGCCTGCTCCCCACCCTCCGTTCCCGTCCCCGACCCCGCCTGGAGGCCGCAGGCCCGGGCCGCGGAGGCGCGCTTTGCTCACCGTGACTCCGTACTTGAGCGCGATGCCCTGCAGCGTATCTCCGGCGCGGACCCGGTGCTCCACATGGCGCTCGATGATGCCGGCGCCCAGCGGCGCCCGCACGCTGGCCGTGCTGCCGTACGAGCGGGTCTTGGTGCGGGCCAGGCTCAGCGACAGCTCGGCCTCGTCGGGCTCGGAGCCGGAGCGAGAGCGCGGCGGCGGGGAGGGTGCCGAGGGCCGGTGCGCACGGGGGCCGCCTTCCCGCGGGGCCGGCGCAGGCGAGAGATCCGCCATGGGTCCTGCCAAGGCCGCCGGGGCGCCGAGCTCGCCAAGGGGGCGGCGCCTCCTCCTCCGCCTCTTCCTCCTCGCTGGGGCTGCTGCTGGCCGTGCCGCGGGGGCGGCAGGCGCGAGGCCGAGCGGGGAGCTGCGGGACCCGCATGGCGTGCTTCGCTCTCTGAGGCCGTGAGCCGGGGAGGAGGAAAAGGAACCGAGGTCCCGCCTCAGTGTGCGGGCCCTGCGGGACAAGGCCTTGCGGAAATGAGAGCGCGCTAAGGCCTGTGGGCCCAGGGAGGCCCATGGGGGTGTCCTAGAACTCAGGTGGACCCCAGAACTGTGCAGACTAGAAAGAACCCGACTACTGCCTTTGCTGGCCATAGTAGACCCCCCACCAAGCTTTGCTTGCTCTACTGATTCTGCAGTGGGGCCAGCTTGCTCAGTGGTACCTACTCTGACATCAAAATCTTGGTGGAAGGAAACCTTAAGATCACTGAACATAGGCTTCTACAGGTCCCTCTCCATCCTAGGGGTTACAGTTCTTCTGACACCCTCCCAACACCTTTTCCTCTTTGTCACCTTGAAATCATAACTCCCCTGAAGTTAGTCATTAAACCACCTAAGTCTCTTGTCTTTTGTTTCCATCTCAGCGCCCTCTCCTCAACGCTGGCTCCGGAGGGCTTGTGCAGAGTGGAGTTAACTGGAACCTTCTGCCCTGACTTTTGAGAGAAACACCACCACTTCCCCCCCAAAAAACACATACGCACACCCATCACCCCAGGTAAATGAGGAGAGTGGGGTTTCATTGGTTGTCTAAAGTTTTGCAGTGTTGCCGAGCTGACAGAAGCAAGAGAAAACTCGGGACACAAGAGAAGACGCAAAAGGAGCAGTGGTCCCAGTATCACCACTGGAAGCTTCTTCAGTTGCTGCCTAAGATAACAGCATCAGTATAGACCCGCACTAGCACCCAATCAGTTGTTTTTACTTTTAGCGTCTGCCCCATCTACAATTCATCCTGAACGGAGCCACTTACGTTCCTTCCCACCTTCCTATTTTGCATATATGGCTTCCTCCATTAGTAACAACGTTCTCCCAATAGCCTGACTACTGTTCCTTTGATTGTTAATTTTATTAGATGTGTGTGTGTGTGTGTGTGTGTGTGTGTGTGTGTGTGTGTGTGTGTTCCGTGTGCATCCAGGGGACTGTGGAGGCCAGAAAAGGATGTCATTCCCTGGAGCTGGGATTGCAGGTGGTTGTGAGCTGCCCAATGTAGTTGCTGGGAACCAAGTATCTTCTGGATGAACAACATTCCCTCTCAACTGCTGAACCATCTCTCCAGTCAGATTAATTTGTTTTTGAGAAAAAGTTTCATATAGACCAGGCTGGCCTGGATCTCTTGGGTCGCCTGCCTCTGCTTTGTATGTCCTGGAATCACAGGCATGTACCATCACAAGTGGTTCGTGCAGTGCTGTGGATTGAACCCAGGCAAGCACTCTAGCAAATGAGCTACATCTCCAGTCCCAGCATTTGGGGGGTTTTCTGAGACAAGGTCTTCTACTATTTTCAGGACTGGCCCATGTAGGCCAGGCTGGCCTTAAAATCAAAATCCTTGCGTCTCAGCCTCCGAAGTACTGAGATTACAGGCATGTCTCACCGCACCCCCGTTTGTTTGTGTTTGTTGCCCAAGTCTCATTATGTTGTGTAGTGAGGGGCTGCAGGGCAGGCCTGCTTTTCTCCTCACCCGGCTCCCGCACGGCTAGCTTAGTCCCAGAAATAATAACACACAAGTTATATTCATTTAAGCACTGCCTGGCCCATTATCTCTAGAGAGTTAGTTACTGACTAACTCTCATGTCTTGATATTAACCCATTTCTATTAATCTGTATCACACCACGAGGTGTGGCTTACCGGGAAAGATTCATCATGTCTGACCTGGTGGCTGGCTCCATGGCGTCTGGCTCATAGCCCTCTTCCCAGCATTTTGTTCTGTTTACTCCGCCTACCTAATTTTCTGTCCTATCAAGGGCCCAAGGCAGTCTCTTTATTGACCAATGAAAATAACACAATAGACAGATAACCCTCCTCCATCATTTCCCCTTTTTCTGTTTAAACAAAAAAGAAAGGCTTTCATTTTAACATAGTAAAATTACACATAACAAAACAGTTATCAAGCAAGAATTACAGTCACAATATTTATAACTATATCATAATAATGGAAAACTATAACTACGACTATCCATTCTTTAACTCCATCAAAGACTCCAGAAGGATATATTACCTAAGTAAACAAGAAGTAAGCAACTTCCAAAACTCTAGAAATGACAGAGACATCTTGCTGCCTGGACAGTCACCCAAAGTTCCTCTGTATTATTGGGGCACCCATCTTCGGCCTTCAGGCCCATAATATCCAGAGACATTTCCATGAAGCAGGAAATTTCAAAGGCAGTTCAGTCACTATCTGTTGTGTCCTGCAGAATGTCTCGCAGACTCTTTCATGAATCAGGAACCTCGAAAGATCATCTCACCTTTAGGCAAGTTCAGCAGTCCTCTCTCTGCGGGTTCTGTGTCCAGTTTATACAACAGTTCAGGCAAGAGCAGTTTCTTGCCCAAAATGGCTATCAAACTCCATAAGGAGCCTCTTCAATGCCCATCTTCCTCTTGAAGTAGATTGGTGCTGCCAGGAGCAGACGTGTCTCATTGTCATGAAAAGTCCTAAGTTATTAAAACATTAAATGCCATGCTCTGTAGTCTTTGAAAGATATGAATGTCTATCTGAAATATATCTGTGCACTTCTAGAAAATCAGACTAACATTACTACAAGCTTGACTATTATCGATATTATCCATTAACAACCTATATTTTCTAATTATACATTACATTTTTAAAATGAACTACACAATCACAATACATCAGTCAAGATCAGAAATATATACATATAACAAAATTGACCTTAAAATCCATACCAATGAAATTATTCATATCTATATCATATCCCCCTTTAAATGTAAAAGAACATTTATAAACAATATTTGGGAATATGGACGTAGTTATTTCTCTCCAAACTTCTTCCTGCTGTATAGGGGCGCAGTTAATCAGGTCTTTCATGGTATAACCTGTCTGCCAGGTTCATCTCAGTCGGTAGTTGAGTGAAGAAATTTTTTGAGGGTGTTCACAGAAACCTTTCAGGAGGGCGTGGTCTATCATACCATATTGGGATAGAAGCAATCCACAGGGTCTCATCCTCTGTGAAAACAAAAGAAGAACCTCCTTTCCAAAGTATCATATCCTTAGATCCAAATTCTGAAGTCAAGGTATTTTCAAAATATCTATCTTGGATTAGTTCAGCAGCATTTATAAACAAATATCTTTTAGCAGCTGTTGCTCCTTCCTCAGCATTCAAACAATTCAAAGAGAGCATAATAGCATACAGTATCAAGATTTTCTGCGTATTTTCCATCTTTATGCAGCTTTATTTTTAACCTCTATTTTTTTTTTATTTTTACTTTTACTTTTTGACATAGGTTCTCTGTATATCTTTGTCCTGGAATAACTCTGTAGACCAGGCTGTCCTTGAACTCACAGAGATCTGTCTGTCTCTGCTCCCCAGTGCTGGGATTAAAGGCATGTGCTACCACACCTTGAACTCAGAGATCCTTCTGTCTCTGCCTCCCAGGCATTGGGATTAAAGGTGTGTACTACCACACCTTGAGGTCACAGAGGTCAATCTACCTCTGCTTCCCAAGTGTTGGGATTAAAGGTGTGTACCACCACATCCAACTACTTTCTTTCTTCCTCTTTTACCCTAAGAACTTTAACCTTTAGCCTGCATATATTTTTAACACATAGTAAACCATTTAGAGGTTTTCCTTCCTCTTTGACTCTCTTTTTACTGTATATCTCTTTTTTCTGACCACATGAGTCTAAAACCGTGGTTTTGATGGCTAGACCCAGTCCATTTCTTAGCTTTCCAGACTCATGGTAGAGGTACCAGCCAGAGCTGTGTTCACTGCCACAACTCTATGGCGCTTCAAGGTCCCTGCCAGCAAACAAGCTGGAGCATTCTGCTCACAGACCACACTCAGTCGGACTGCCTGCCTGAAAGAGTCAGAGTTTGCCCTGGCAGGACGGCCCAGAAAGACGGCATTTTAAAACAGCGCAGCGTTTTTCCTGCTACGACTGAAAACCGAAAAGCATGCGTTCAGCTTTTCATCAATACCATTTAAGTGTTTCGCAGCAGGACCTCTTAATGAGCTACAAAGTTTTGCAGCTAAAGCTGAGTCAGGAAGCCTCTCTTAAATGAGAGCATTGCTTGCCTCTAGCAAGCAGAACAGACCCGAGAAATTGCTGCCACCAAGAAAACATGCTTTACTCTATTCTTTCCCAAACTTTCTTAAGCTTTCTGTGGATTCAGTTATCCACGTTGGCGCCATCTGTAGTGAGGGGCTGCAGGGCAGGCCTGCTTTTCTCCTCACCCGGCTCCCGCACGGCTAGCTTAGTCCCAGAAATAATAACACACAAGTTATATTCATTTAAGCACTGCCTGGCCCATTATCTCTAGAGAGTTAGTTACTGACTAACTCTCATGTCTTGATATTAACCCATTTCTATTAATCTGTATCACACCACGAGGTGTGGCTTACCGGGAAAGATTCATCATGTCTGACCTGGTGGCTGGCTCCATGGCGTCTGGCTCATAGCCCTCTTCCCAGCATTTTGTTCTGTTTACTCCGCCTACCTAATTTTCTGTCCTATCAAGGGCCCAAGGCAGTCTCTTTATTGACCAATGAAAATAACACAATAGACAGATAACCCTCCTCCATCAATGTTGCCAAAGCTGGTCTAGAGTTCCTGAATTCAAATGACCCTCCAAGTGCAGGCACAATAAATGCTGGGATCCACCATGCCCAGACTTCGTAAATCTTTAAGGTCCTTTTTCAAACAGTGCATTCTCAGTGCTCTTAGACAGCATATATGCTAGCATCAAATGATACCTTCTCCACGGAATATTTTTTTTTCTGATTCTTCCCCAGTTGTCCGTTGCCCTAGCCTTCCCCGCTGTTATTGTTTCCCCTCTGAACCTCCAGGGTGGTTTGTACATCTTGTTCAGTTTTGACTCCCCGTGTTTTGTTTGAAACATGTGTGTGTTTCCCTTATCTCCTCCACCAGATGCATGCTCCTAGGAGGCATAACTGGTTCTTTCCTTGTTTCGTTTATTTTTTTGTAAAGCTCAAGCAGTGCCTACTTCAGTAGAATAAAAAATATGCATTACATATAGCTGAAGTGCAGTAGAAAACACCAAGGTCCGAATTGGGCTTAGCATGCACTCCCTGCTATGATATATCTCTGCTCTAAAAACAAAGACTGCAGGGCCCACTGAGTGCAGACTGAGGCCTCTGGCAGTGTAAACAAAAGCTAACTTTCCACGTGTCAGGCTATAATCTCAGACGTTTTGTCCTGGTGACAGGAAGATGACTAACAAACAGGTAGTTCTGAAACAATTACAAGCCACGCCGATGATAGCCACAGTAGAACTGTTCAAACCAGTAAGAGTTCATCAAGATTTGGGCCAATGGGCTGGGCGCCATGGTGCACTCCTCAACCAAGCACTTAGAAGGCAGAAGCAAGAACAGTGCTTCGAGTCTGAAGCCAGACTGGTCTATGAAGCAAGTTCCAGATCTCTATCAACTGTATAGTGAGAGGGACTCTGTGTCAATAATACAAAATCAGTAATAATAAAATCTTTTCAGAAGATTTGGCTTAATGGTATGTTCTGAAATTCTTTTGTTAGTGTTTGTCTTAGTTCACTGGGATTGTCTTGACAAAAGAGGATATACTGCATAGTTTATGAACAACAGGAGTTTGCTCTTCACAATGACAGGACATATGTCCAAGATGGCGGCCGAGGACTAGCCAGTATCTGGTGAGCCTGTGTCCTTGTCCACAGACAGTACCTTCGTGCTGTATTCTTACATGGTGGAAAGTGACCATGAGCACCCCTGCGTCTGTTTTATAAGGACACTAACCCATTCGTGAGTGTTTTGTCCTTTCAATTTAATCGCCCACAAAAGGCTCTTCCTGCCTTTTCCTTGGCCAGGAAGGTTAGGATTCTAACATACGAACTCGTTGGGGGTGGCAAAATACACACACAAGACAAGCTATGCTGTGTCCCTGGTGAAGGAACGTCATAAAAACGCCAAGACTCTATAATTAGCCTCTAAATTCTCTACGATAGCAATTGTCATCCCAATAGGGGGTTTAGAGGAACATGACAGGCTAGTTCTAAAGTGATCCGAATGGCTGGGATACCTTTCCCTTCAGAGCCCACACGGGGAAACCTCTCCTCTCAGAGCAATAACACACTGCACAAGGCTAGCGACCTGAATTCTTTCCCCAGAGACCATATACAAGGAAAAGGAAAGAATCAACTCCAAAAAGCTGTCCTCCGGCCTCTACATGTGTGCAATAGCACTGGTGTGCCATAGACATGCACCTCATGTACGCACACATTCTCACACGCACGCGTGTGCATCCACCACACACAATCTTGCAGCTCTTTCTCTCTCGCTATCTGGCAATGTTTTGTTGTTTATCTGTTCGCTGACTGTTGCCTTTTGCTTCCAGTTTTTGGCAGCTGTGCACTTCTAGGTGCAGCATGGTGTGTGATCACAAATTGAACTAGACCTGTGGTAAGGCTGTGCTTGGCTCGGTGAGAAACTGACTACTGACTTCTAGAGAGTCGGTGCTGCTGTTTTGCCTCCGCAGCTGCACTGACTGTTGGGGCAGCCCCTGTTTAGAGTTTTAGCCGGAACTTGGAAGAAATCCTCTTGCTTCTGACCCCACTCTGCCCAACCTCTCCATCTATGCCCAGTTCCTCCACCGCTTTTTTTTTTAACTTATTGAATCAGCTAGCACTGTGATTTTGATTAGGAATGTTGGGAGAGGCGATCCTGCCTTGTTTATGCAGCTAGGGGAAGACATAGTTTCTCACCACTGTGTTATGTTAGCTGTAGAGTTGTTATTTTTTAATAGGCTCTCTTTGTCAAATCAAGGAAGCTTCCTTTTATTCCAAGTTTGCCGAGAGGTTTTTAGCTTTGGTCTGGTTTGGTTTGGTTTTTGGTTTTTGGGGGGAGTTTTTTGTTTGTTTGTTTGTTTGTTTTCTTTTGTTTTGTTTTTGCTTTTTCTAGACAGGGTTTCTCTGTAGCTTTGGAGCCTGTCCTGGAACTAGCTCTTGTAGACCAGGCTAGCCTCAAATTCACAGAGATCCTCTTACCTCTGCCTCACGAGTGCTGGAATTAAAGGTGTGTGCCACCATCGCCCAGCTGCCAAGAGCTTTTTTAACATGAATATATACTAAATTTTGCCAAAAAGTTTTACAAATGCATGCACAGATATGATCATCCTTTTTATTCTTTCCTCTTTTGATGAAATCAGTTAAACTGGTTTCTAAGTGTTGAGTCACTTGATTATGTTATATAATTCATTTTCTATATGATTTCATCCAATTCATTAACACTTTGTAGGATTTTTGCATTTATGTCTGTGTGGGGGACTTGCCTATGATGCTCTTTTGTTGTAATGCCTTTGGTTTGGAATTAAGGCAATGCTGGCCTCGCAGGACGAAGTCAAGTATTGTGACCGCTTCGGCTTTCTATTACAGATTTTATAAAACTGATATAATTTCTCCCTAAATGTGTGGACGAATTCACCCTGAAATCACAAACTAACAAATGCTAGAATAAAACCAAATAAAATAGGTTAGAAAAATTTGGGCAAATCAACAAAACCAAAGGATAATTCTTTGATAGATGAACAAAACTCATCAACTTTTACATGACCTGATCAAGGAGAGAAAGAGAGAAGTCACATCGAAGAACTTAAAATTGAGAATAAAGGAGCTTCAATAGTTATCTCGTTGAAATAAAAGGAATAACAACGGCATGTGGTAAACAACTGCACTAATAAATTAGATAACTAAAATTAAGTGTAAAAATTATTCAAAAGACACAAACTAATGGCATTAACCCAAGAAGAGGTATAGAATCCAAGCTGGGCAAAGCTGCAGTGCTCATCACTCCAGCACTTGGAAGAGAGGGACAGGAGGGTGAGGCATGCAAAGCCAGCCTCAGTGAGTTTCCAGGACAGCCTGGGCTACATGGCATCCTGTCTCCAAAAACAGAAAGACCAATCTAGCCATTTCAAAACTCAGAATAAAGGAAAGTCAAAGTCTGGTGGTGAATGACTATAATCTGACCCTTGGAAGAGCTGATGCTGGAGACTGCAAGTCAGAAGCCACCCTGGACTGCATGGTGGCATCTTGCCTCAAAATAAGGACAAAGAACAACAAAGAAGGCAGGAATCCCAGAGCATACCTTTATGTTAACACTTGTCAGGATCATAAAATTGAAGGTAGCCTGGGCTACATAGTGAGGGCCTTTCTCAGAAATAAAACAACTCTACCAAGACCCAGATAGTTTCACAAGCAAATTCTACAAATATTTAGAAAAAAAATTAATACTACACTTTCACTAACATTTCCAAAGGATGGAAGACATCATTCTATTAAGCTAACGTTATCCAAACGCCGAAGCCAGTCAAACACAAGAAAAGAAAACTGCAGACCAATACAACTGGAGATGCATAGTGGAAACTTGTCTCAAAAACAAATTGTGCATCTGCAGTGCTGGCACTTGGGAGGTAGGAGCAGGAGGATTTGGGATTCAAGGCAGTTCCAGCTGTGTGAGTTAGAGGATAGCCTGGCCTATGTTAGAGCCAGTTTAAAAACAAACCATCCTAAACAAGAACACTGTTTATTAAGAGGGGAGGGGTGTTCAACAATTATCAACTCACAGACAAACCTGTTTCATCTATAACCGTGCTCTGCTCCTACACACACACACACACATACACACACACACACACACACACACACACACACACACACACACTATTATTTTAAAAAAACAAACCTCAGAAACTATTTCTTCTGTAAATACTGTTTATCATTCAAAAGGATGATCTTTAATAAAAGGATAAGGATTCTTAAAAAGAAAAACAAACACATGATCCTGATACCATGATACCATGATTACCTTAATATTAATAACACCTTAATAATAACCAAATATCCTGTGTTTGCACCTTTGTGCTGGGGATGTAACCCTGGGTGGTGTACATGCTATGCAAGCACTCTACATTCCCAGCCCTGGGTTTACATTTTTTTCAGTTGCCTTGTGTGTCGGGGGGGGGGGGGTGGGAGGGGAGGGAGCGTGTGCGCACAAGCATGCATAGTGCTCCCAGTCTTGACTTGAACTTGATCTGTAGCTGAGAATAACCTTGAATTCCTGATCCTCCTGTTTCCACCTCCCAAATACAGGGATTACAGGTGTGTGCCACATGGCCAGATATCACTGTGACATTTTAACAGCTGTCTTGTTCAAACCAATATCTACACATCCTACTTGGTTCTCTATTGAATTTCCACATATTTTCAAGCTTTCCTTCCCTCTTGCTTTTCTTCCAGTTTTCTGAAGAAATGCTGTCATGTTAGGCATGTAGCTTGCTACATGAAGAAATGCTGCCATGTTAGGCATGTAGCTTGTTATATGAGGAAATGCTACCATGTTAGGCATGTAGTTTGCTACGTAAAGAAATGCTGCAGTTAAGCATGTAGCTTGCTAGATTCTGGATTTGCTAGTGGAGTTATAGTGGTGTCATTTAGCATGTTCACTATTATACAGTGACTCAATTTTAAATGCTCACTGCCAATTCTGCTATAAATATGATTTAATCCATCTGTCATCAACATGCTGCTGTTCTCGCAGTCCTTGCAAGCAGCCGCATCCTTTGGAGCACTCTTGAAGCTAGTGTTCTCATCTGATCTTCCTGGCAACAACCCCATATGGTTCATAGTATGATCTCCAGTCTAGAGGTGAAAAGCACAAAGCTTAAAGAGGTTAAGGAATTTTGACTATGGTTAATAAACCAGTAAATACCTGGGCTCAAACTCATGTCTGTCTGATATTTAAAATCCATATTGTTATCCACTGTGTGATAATGTTCCCTTGCATTCCTTTGCCTGAGGCTTGCAGTGTTTTGTTGCTTTAAGACTCTAGGAACTAATCTTTCAGTCTATCTGAAGAACTTTTGCATTCCACATCCTAAGAAACAGTTAGGATGCTTTCAGCTCCAAGTAATAGAAAACCCACTAGCCTGCTCCCAAATAACCACACAGAAACTTATTAGTAATTATAAATGCTTGGCCAATAGCTTGGGCTTATTACTAACTATCTCTTACAACTTAAACCCAAACTTTTTATCTATGTACTACCACGTAGCTCAGTACCTTTTCTCAGCGCCGTAAGGTCATCTTCTTCTCCCCAGGCCTCCTGCAACTCCTCCCTTCTACATCCCCATGCTTTTTCCCTGTTCACAAGTCCTGTCTAACCTCTTCCTGCCTAGCTGTTGGCCATTTAGCTCTTTATTAAACCAATAAGAGCAATTCATCTTTACAGCGTACAAAAAAACTATTCCATAACACTCAAGAATAAGGATGTTTATTATCTTACACAAGAGAGAGAGAGCTAGAAGTAGGACAACACCAGGACTGGTTGGTTTACTGACTCAACAACAGCATTGCAGATTCCAGTCCATGTTGTCTCTTCACTTGGACATCATCAGTGTGGCTTTGTCCTTCCACTGGAACCTCTGATGATTATAAAGTGGCCATTCCAATTTCAAGCCACACAGCCCCATGGAACGACTTCCATCATGAGTGATGTCATGTTTCTCTGTGCATCTCTGTTTAAGGACACGAAGTTCCTTGACACAGGAGAGGAGGCAGGAGCAATGTTAAGAGTCAGAGCCAGGGGAAGGGTGCTGTGAAGTGCTGTCTTCTGGACATGGCGGTTGCTCTCGTGAACCCACTGTATAGTTATTATTTCCTGTGAGGTCAAGCCAACAAAATCAGTGGATATTTCAGCACGCAGCACTAATTGGATCCAATGGGGAGTATTTAGGAGGAGACAAAGGAGGGAGTCAGAAATTGATAAACTCGTATGAAATTATCAAATAATAATGTAAAGGACAAAAAAGAGGTTTCTTCAGAATACCTTTGCCTCAGGTGTCACTAGTCAGAATCAGTGATGTGTCCACTCCTAATGCCATATAGTCTTGGGAGAGGGTCCTGTTTCCCCAGTCATAATAGGGTTAGGCGCATACCCCTGAGATGGTATTAAGGCACCCTTCCCTGATGGGTGGATTCTACTGTAAAGAACATCAGAGAATGTTGATTAAAATGGGGGAGGCAAACTTTAATCCCAGCACTTAGGGGGCAGAGGCAGGTGGATCTCTGTTCCAGGACAGAGGGGGCTTCACAGAGAAATACTGTCAAGAAAAAAAAAAAAGGAGGAGGGGGAATGAGAAGGAAAGGAAGAAAATAGGAAAATAGAGTGGATGTGATGGATGTGGACCAGGCAACCAACAATACTGCCACCTGCTTCCACTGGGGTGTGCTGCATGTTCCTTGTAGCTACCACATTTTTAATTTTCTGCTATCTGACATTTTCCGCCGTGTGTCAGCTTCTCTGTTTGCTTGAAGAGGCTGCACCAGACAAGCTGCCGTCTAGCAGTTCTGCTTAAATTCTCCCTCTTCACAGTGCAAACAGCAATTGAGGTGCTGGACCTGAGCTTGACCCTCAGCACCCATGTAAAATGACAGCTGTGACAGCAGTGAGTAACTGCAAGCCCAGGGGTGACAGCAGAAACGGGCTCACTGGCCAGCCCCAGCCCCCAAAGAGAGAACCGGTTTCAAAATCAAAAACAAGAAATAAGATAAATGGCATCTAAGGAATGACGCCCAAGGTGGACCTCTGGCCTCCGCATACACATTCAGATATGTGCAAGAGTACCTGCACACGCGCATGCACACACACACACACACACACACACACACAGAGCAAGTTAAAGTTAAAAGACAAAATTAACGTGGTGGTGCAGGCCTGTAATACCAATACCAGAATGTGGAAGAACAAGATAAAATCAGGAGTTCAAGGTCACCTTCAGCTAGATGCCAAGTCTGAGGTCATCCTGAGCTATACAAAACTTTATCTCAAAAAGGAAATAATTTTTAACTATGGTTTAGAAATGCTGGCAGGTTCAAATTAAGTCATAGGTATGGCTGTTGTCCTTTCTTCTTAAAAATAGATAGAACAAGGACATTACATTTGAAGAACTATACAGACTGGAACTGGTACTATCCTGCCATTAATTTATTTTTATTTTGTTTGCTTGCTTGCTTGGTTTTTTGTTGTTGCCTCTCCCATATAAAAGACTGACCCTGAATACCTGACCCTCCTTCTCCACCTCCCAAATGTTCAAACTAAAGGTATGCACCGTCACATCCACTATTTGTTTTTGTGTGTTTGTTCTGTGGTTGATTTTATTTGTTTTGTTTTTTTGTTTTTGTTTTTGAGACGGGGTCTTACTATGTAGCCCTGGATTTCTGGGAACTCACTATGTAGACTAGGCTGGCCTTGAACTCACAGATATCCTCCTGCTTCTGCCTCCCAAGAACTGGAATTGAAGTTGTGTACCATTACATCAGGCTGGTATTTTGCTTTTTTATATAGCATCTCACCCAGGCTGTCTTGTAGTTTACTGTGTAGCCCAGGTCAGCTTAATTTCTCAGCAATCCTCCTACATCAGCTACCAAGTGCTAGAATTACAGAAGTGCACTTCCAGGCATAGCTTCTTTTCAGTGTTGGCTTGTTTGTTCTGAGACAGGGTCTCTGTAGCCAAGATGACCTTAAACTTACTATGTAACTGAGGATGACCTTGAACTTGTGATCCTCCTGCTTCTATCTCCCAAACATTGGGATTATAAGTTTCAGATGTGCATCACCACGACTATTTTATTGACTGCTAATCTTAAAAATAGGAAAGTTAAGCAAGTACCCTGCCTTCCTCATGTGTATATCCACTGACATCTACTTGCTTCTAACCCTCCTGGGACAGGCAGAGATTGACTAGATGTTCTTTTTTCCCTCAGACATCTTTAGTGTGATTGCAACATCTTCCCAGAGCTCACACATGGCTCTCTATCTCGGCTTGGGCTGCCAACTATGACTACAGTGTAAGAAATCACGTCTGTGTCTGCTTCACTTCACAGCCTGCTTCTGAAGTAATGATCCATTCGCTGTATCGCGTGCATCCTTTTCTTTATGGAGGGACACGAGACAGCCACAGAGGAAGACGATCTCCAACCAGGTACCTTTGCTCCTCAGACCTCCAATCTGAGCAAAGGTGCTTCATTGCCTTTAGTCTATGCCTACATCACCTTTCTCTAGTAAAACTGTTGATTTGATCTGTACACAGTCCCATTTCTATTTAGCAGAAGACAATGGTTTGTAATGAATGTACAGCACAGATAGGTCAAACATCCTGTCTGCTATACATTTGGCATAATACATGCAAAAGAAAATTTAAGAACATTATTTAAGCTCGTTTGGTCACACCTTCCATTTCATTTTATTCTTTTCAGCTCAGTCTTTTCATTCTGACAAGGGGTGCAGGGTTAGAACTGAGCGTGGGAACACTGATGTCTCTCAACAGCCATGCATACCTAGTTCCCAGGACCTTAAAAGACCAGCTCTATTATCTGACTTGGTCCCATTGGCCTGTTTGTTTGTTTGTTTTTAATGTGTATATTACAAGTGTGAAGATGTCCTAGGAGACCAGGAAATGGCACAGGATACCCTAAAATTGGAGTCACATGCTGTGGTCGTCTGTCTCTTGTAGGTGTTGGGAACTGAACTTGTATCCTCTGGAAGAGTAGCAATTCTGTTAAGGACTGAGCCATATCTCCAGTCACCCCTGTTTTGAAATGCACAAATGGAAATGCTGCTGTGGTCATGGGGAGATGGGGAGAAGACGTCCTTAATGACCGGCTAAGCGGGACAAGCCTGAGTCAGTTTACACTCTCTCGGCCGTGAAAGGCTCTGAGTGGATAAAAACTTCCTCTGGCCATTTCACAGGGCTGTTACAAAGCTAAAGCAAACACGGGAATCGGGAAGTGTGTTTCCACACCAACGTGAGGTTGCTGTTATTATTTTCAACTACAGACTTTCCTCTGCAGCATGTTTCTTTAACCACATGACTAGTTTTTAGCCACGTGACCTCACTCCAGACAGCATTCATTGGCGTTCGCTCTCATCCGTCCTTTGTCTGCTGTGGATCCCATCAGCCCTGCTGCATTCATCGTTTTAGTTCATGTTCCTACACCATGTTTCTAAACACAAATTCCACCACACAGTGAAATACTGCATGGAGCAACTTGAAAAAAAAAAAACAAACAAACCTCAACATGGCTGTAAAGGTCAAGCAAGTATCCTGGCAAAGGTCATGCTCAAAGTACCCAACAAGGCGTCAAAAAGAGAGAAACCAAATCTAATTAGAAAATGCCTCTATTGTGTGTGTAGTGGTATATCCCAAGCCTCAGGAAACAAAATCAGGAGGATTATGAGTTCAAGACCAGCTTAGGCTTCATAATAAGACCCTGTCCTCCCTGAAAAATAAATCTTTGGAAGGAACTTATATACTATGGTACTTCATAATCAGGGATTCATCCCATCCCTTTCATGCTTTGGAAACAAGAAAATACTCTGTGGTTGCTAAGAACCAGGCAGAGAGAAAAGGACATTCCAGCACATATTCAGGGGAGAAAGTGTGACAACTGTGAGATCCACAGTCATAAACTCAGGGAGTTTTTAATCTCTACCCAGTGAGCCACAGGCCAATGAGACGCAGCTATTTCTTACATTGCACTTTTTGTATGGCTTTCCGTCCAAAAGCCCTCTCTTGCAACCACGATAAAAGAATCCTCATTGTGTATGCTCTTAGCACGGACAGACACGTAAGTAGTCACTGACTCCAACATCGTATCTTTAAGCAGCAAACATTTTACAGATGAGAACCCTAAGTATCGAGTCCTGTACCCAGGGTCGTATCTTGTGAAGCCAGCATGTAAGTGTAAGTTCTCCAACACTCTCAAACCAAAACTTTTATCAAGCTCCCTAAACCTCAACTAGCTTCTCCCTCCTCTTCCCTAAGCAATTAGCCCATTTAGTCCTTTCCACACCCACGCCCAGCCAGAAAATCCTAGGTCAGGCCTGGCCTGTTCCTGAGTCTGGCCTGAAGGCTGCACAGAAAGATGCTCACTCGTCCACAGTCTTGCCAAGCCTCTGCCACCCACTGCGTCAGTGTTCCTGAGCATCTCCACCAGAGCCTACCCAGTTTCCCCAAACCCAGGCTCCACCTGCCCCGTTGAGTGCGCATATTGCTCCAGACTCTAGGGGAGGACCCTGCGAGGCCAACGCGTTGTTGAGAGACCCAGCAGGGGTCCTGCCTCCGCGTGGCCACCGCGCACCGCAGAAACTACGCTTCCCAGGCTGCCCCGGTGCAGCCGCGCACCCCGCGCCGCGCCCGGCCCTCGAGCCGCCTGTTGATCGCAGTTCTAGCCCGGGGCCACGGCGCCGCCCCTGCTGATCGGACCCTCGAGCTCGGGGCTCTAAGGCTGCTGGTCAGCACCTTCCGCTTCGGGATGGGCGCAAGCAAGGGTGAGAAACTGGGGCGTGAGGGGCAGCCTGTCTGCAGCGCCCGAGTGCAGCTCAGCGGCCGCCGCACCCTGCGTGTCCGAGGGAGGATGCTCCATGGCGTGGCACGCAGCCAAGCGCAGCCCGCAGCAGCTTGCACCCGGGTGGCGGGTGCGTGGGGAGGCGGGGATGGCGCAGGGTGGCCCGGGACGCGTCTAGGTACCGGCTGCACCGTGCCCCGCAGTCCCGCAGCCCTGCAGCCCCCTCAACACCGCTCTCCACGCGCAGATGCAGAGAGGGCGCGGTCTCCGGTCGCCCGGGGCTGCGGTGCTGGGGTTTTCCACGTTGGGCTTTGTTTCCCATTTTCTTCTCTCCGGTGAACGTGTGATAAGCTCTTGGAGTCTGGAGCATCTCGCGGCCTCATTTGAGCAGGAGCCTGGGAAGGGAGGACTCGGGTTAGCTTCTTTCCTGAGGTTCCCGGAGCTGTCACAGGACGCTTCAGCCTTCAGAAAGCCTCCCTTTGCAGGTCCCAGAGAATCTTTTTCTTATTCTTCCTGGTCAAAATCATGCTGATTCGTGCCTTCCCAGGACTTCCTTGCCTTAACCTGTTGACCGCAAAAAATGAAGGTCGGTTTCAAATAATAATAATAAAAGGTTTTGGGAATTTTTACTTTAAAATGTCAGAAGGTGGGAGGGGGGAGTGATGCGGCTAAAATGCAAATTACAGTGAAGAGGCCGGGAACGCCACCGCTTCTTCGGCTCCTTTTAAATATCTGATTCATCATGCGCTTTGGAAAGGAGAAAAAAAGAACATCAGAGGAGGTATTACAAAAGCATGGTTTCTGTAGCAGCTCCACCACTGAGGAACTGAGGGATCCTGGGCCAGGATCTTCGCCTCTGAGCTGCGTTCTCCGTGTAAAATGGGGTATTTGGTGAAATGGTTTCTGCACCGCTTTTCTTCTTAGGTGTTTGTCTCAAGGGACCGAAATGACAAGAGTATTTACACATTTACAGAGAGCTTGATGGGGACAGCGCAAACAGTTTTCATCAAGGAAGCCGGAAGGTTTCCAGGGCTTCTTAGTTAATCGAGGTGGTTTTTGTTTTTGTTTGTTTGTTGTTACCTGATTCGCTCTATTCTTGTCATTCCAGCTCAATAAATATCACAGGGGTTTTGGTTTTTATGTTAAGATAAATTGGGAAGCCACAGTGTGGTGGTTTTGTTTGCTGAAGGCAGTCGGATCAGCTGATAGAGGTCGGTAGCTCCCTAGGGCTGGGCCTGAGACAGCAAATGTGCTCTGCAAGAAGGTGGGGGCGGAGACTCCAGAAAGAATATAGGGTTAGGAAAGAGAGAGTGGTACTGGTGGGTTATTGTGTGAAAAGTGAATGCACAATAGGAGGGCTGAGAGAGGCACTGTGCAAACACGGACCCAACTCTCAACTGGTACAAAACCTTTGCGGGAAAGAAGGGTCAGAGCAAGGGTTTCATATTCTTTCAGAGTGTCTTACTCAGGGAGAGCTGAGTAAGCATTTACAATGCTGGAATTAGAAAGTTTCCATCATCCCCGCGAAGGTTCAGGCAGTACCTCTGGTGAGTCTCCTGCACAGTTTCACCCATGGAGTATTCCAGACAGATTGATGCAAGGGTATAGCTATCACAGATGGCAATACCAGTCACGGTGGATTGGTGTGTGTGGACTTTGACTTCTAGATGAGGAAACGGTCGCTGTCAAAGATCATTTGGGGGTCAGGACATGGCGGTGCCTTCCTTAATGCCAGCAGATGGATATCTGTGACCTGGAGACCAGCCTGGTCTACATAGGGAGTTTCAGGCCTGCTTGGGCAACATACAGTGAGACCGTGTCTCAATCTTACATCCAAAATAAAGAAATAAGTACAGATATTTTGTAGATGTTCAAGATACCTGAATATAGACTGTGTATTAGACAACATGGAATTACCATTCTTAATTGCAGTAATAGTTTTGTAGTATATAGGAGATTGTTCTGATTTTTTTAAAATTTAAATCTTTTTAAAAATACCTTTACTTACTACTTGACACAATGTACTTGATCCTTCCTATCTATCCTTAACCCCCAATACATCCCCTTCCCACCCTCATGCTTTTGGTAGTGGTTGTGGTGATGGCAGTAATGGTTGGTCACCTACTAAATCCAAAGTTGAATGGTCTTGTTGGCTCAATCTGGAGCTTCTGCGTTAGCGATTACAGCGCTGTGAGTTCATGATCTCAACAGCTGGGCCGTGTCTAGAAGACAGCGTTTCCCTGCCCTCCTCCCCATCCGCTGGCTCTCACATTCTTTCTGCCCCCTCCTAAGTGATGCTCCCTGAGCTTTGGGGTGGTTGATAAAGATGTCCCATTTAGGGGTGAGCGCTTGGTAGCCACTTCTTCTCAATACTTTGGTCATTTAAGAGTCTCTGCAATTTAACTGCTGCCCACTGCTGCGGAATCTTCTCTGGCCGGAGTTGAGAGCAGCACTAATATATGGCCATAGACGTATTTAGAAGACAGCGTGACGGCATATCCATTTAGCAAAGCATCAATAGTAAATTCCCCCCAGATAGGGCCTCTAAACTCCCAAGCCATGGCCTTTTGACCAGGCGTGCATTCCCTCTCCTGTGGAGCAGGCCTCCAATTCAGTCAGAAACTGTTGGTTGCCCCATCACCTTCCTACCACCGTTGGGCCAGTAAGCACATCTTGCCTGGCTGGTCAGTATTCAGGGTTTACTGTTTGAATATCCATTGATGACTCTTCTCCCCCAGCAGCATCCAAAGCGCCTTCTGATGGATGCTATGAAAGTTTGGGAGTTTGGAGGTGGAGCACTGTTACATCTGTCCACAGTACGCACCGCAGGATGAAAGGAGGGCCTTCTGTGGCGGCAGAGCACATTCAGGAGCCTCGCCACAAGACAGTGGTGAGAGCTAGGGAGGCAAGAAGAGCAGGGTGCAGGTGGATTGTGAGCCCCTCTTTTGTAGGATTGAACTCTTTAAATAAGAAATTGGAGGGGAATATAAAAAAAAAATAAGCAAGCACACAGAAAGGACTGTAGAGGGCTGCATGGTTGTTGGCCGCTGTGGGGAGTCGGAGAGAAAGCTCTTAACTTCACATTCCCAAGCAAGACACAGATCTTCCCAGAGATGTTGATGGAGTCAGGTAAGAGTCACTTCTTTTGAATCTTCTTAACTACTGTTGTCCATTTATGTTTAACATAAGAATCCCTTCGCTGTAACATAAAGTGTCATCATATCCTTGGTACCCATGGGAAATTTGTCATTGAAAACCATTCCCCCATCAGAAGATTTCAAGTCCTTTTTATAAAATATCATAGCATTCTCATGTAATCAAATGTATTCTCCCCAGGTATTTAAAGCCTCTTTAAATTACATATACCTAACACAGTGTAACTGTATAACTTTCCCTGATGTTTTTATGGCATGACCCGAAGAAGATATACACAGTAGAGATTGCTCTAGGCATAAACTCAGAGTCTTCCTCAGAAAGCAGTCTACCACTGGCCCCTATATTCAGCCCCAATATTTTTTTAAGATAATTTGACATGCAATTGATTAAAGTAACAGATGTGGAACTCACCGCTATTAGTGGGGCCAACTGTGCTAATAATTCCCAACCCTCAATAAATTCTTACCCTAACTAGGAACTACCCTGAAAGACCTCTCCACCCTGGTCATATTAGGGATTAAAGATGCGGTCCACACATGCTAGGTAAGCACTCTACCACTGAGCCTAGTTTGTTTGTTTGTTTGTGCTTGTTTTCCATTTGTGGTGGTGGTGATGTTTTTTGTTTGTTTGAGACGGGGTTTGTCTGTGTAGCCCTGACTGACCTGGAACTCACTCTATAGCCCAGGCTGATCTCAAACTCAGAGATCCGCCTGCCTCTGCCTCCCAGTGCTGGGATTAAAGGCGTGTGCCACTGCACCCAGCCTCAGTCTTCCTTAACTCATGCTTTTTTTTTTTAACTCAGCCTTTAACTCATGCTCCTTCTTCCTCAGCTTCCCGAGTAGCTGGGTGACTGGAATGCTCTATCGAGGTCAACTGTCTTTCCTCTCCACATTGGAGATCTGTGACAGTATGTAAGGCAATTTGAGAAAGTAGATTCTAGCTAGGATTGAATGGTAGTTCATTTTCCCTTCCGCATCTGAGGTTTATGACAGTGTATTAGTAAGTTTGAGAACACAGCAGTATCGAATGATGGGTCTTTCTGCTTTGGGTTGAGAAAATGCTGAGGAAGTAACTGATGTAGCTTCTGACAGAACGTAAATAATGGAATTCCCCCTTAGTCCCTTTGTGTGTCAATCACATGAAACCTTGTGTCAAAGGCTATATGGATTTATAGTCTATACCCGGTTCAGACAAGACATGTGCAGAAGACTTTCTACTACAGACTACATAACACAGAATCAACTCCTTTTTTGTTTTTGTTTTTTGAGACAGGGCTTCTCTGTGTATCTTTGGTGCCTGTTCTGGAACTAGCTTTTGTAGACCAGGCTGGCCTCAACCTCACAGAGATTCACCTGCCTCTGCCTCCCAAGTGCTGGGATTAAGGGCATGTGTCACAACCAACCGACTTCAGAATCAACTCTTAAACCACCAGGTATGATGGCACATGCTCCTAATCCTAGCACTAAGGAGGCAGAAATAGGAGGCTCATCAGAAGTTCCAGGCTAGTGGATGCCTTTAATCCCAGCACTCGGGAGGCAGAGGCGGGGTTGAGGCCAGTCTGGTCTACAGAGCTAGTTCCAGGATAGGCACCAAAGCTACACAGAGAAACCCTGTCTCGAAAAAACAAAAAAAAAAAAAAAGTTCTAGGCTAGCCTCGTTTACATTGTGAGTTCTAGACCAGTGAAGGCTTCAGGGTTGAGACCCTGTCTAAACTTAAATAAATAAATAGATCAATCGATAGATAGATAGATAATGCATTTAATCTCTGATATAGACACCCTTTGTTCCAGATTAATTTTTCTATAGCTAGATCTCGTGTGTGTGAAACTAGTCATTTAAAGCATTCACATTTACTCGGATATGTATCTGTAGTGATATATATGTGTGTGTGTTCTGCAATTCTCTTAGCTGTTATGCTTCTAAATGTTTAGAATTAATGTTACAAGAAAAAGAAACTACCTAATCAGATCTAGGAAAGCTAGTTTACTCTTTGTGGTCAAAGCTTTTCATGAGTCACAGTTCTTGAATCTGTAGAATATGGTATACAATGTTTTCCGAGCTATGTGCAAAATATTTATATAATGTATGTACTTCATATGCTATATATACCATATACACACACATATATATGGACATTTTCAAAAACTAGCTAGCATTGACTGGAGCCAACTTTGGGGAATCTACCTTCAATGTATTATTGAGTGGGTGGCCAGAACACCCTTATTAGTAAGTGTGTAAGTCATAAGTATTGTCATTTATGTTTCTTATTACCAGGCAAGTTAGAATTCAAATTTCAGTTTCTAGTTCTCATGGATCATTTAACTCCAATCTATTTTTCTAACCTTAGTTTCTTCTGTTCTTCTAGAAACTCTTCTAATTAATTTTTTATCATCAATAATTTTTTTTTTAGTACACCACAAAGTCAATTACAGTGGTGAGCATGGTGGAACATGCCTTTAATCCCAGCATTCAGGAGGCAGTGGCAGGTGGCTGTCTGAGTTCGAGACCAGATACAGTGAGTTCCAGGACAGCCAGGGTTACACAGAAAAACCCTGTCTCTAAAACAGCACTCAGTTATATATAGCTTTGAAGACTTTGTGGAAAGGAGAGGCACTGGCTCTTCAATGGGGCTGCAATTGTCTCTACCCCCTCCAAAGCCAGTTTGAATTCTTTGATGTCCCATATTTCAGCACATTCATCCTGAGAGCTATGATTGGTTATTATTTTTGCTCTTATATTCTCAGCTGTCCTGTTTGAGTATCAAGACTACCCTATCTGTCAGGTGTGGTGGTACATGTGTGTGATCTCAGCACTCAAGAAGCTGATACAGGAGGATCACAGTGTCATGGTCTGCCTGGGCTAAATAGCAAGTTCCAGGCCAGCCTCTACATAGTGAGAGCCTGTTTTAACTCTGCCCCTTTCTTTACTGAGAAAGAGACAGAGAGGCAGGTGGGAGGAGGGAGGGAAAGAGGGAGGGAGGGACGGAGGGAAGGAGGAAGGAAGGGAGGGAGGAAGGAAGGAAGGAAGGAAGGAAGGAAGGAAGGAAGGAAGGAAGGAAAGAAGGAAGACTTTCCTATTAATTATTTCTTTCATGTATATTACCAGTTTCCCTGATTCCCTTAGTGGCAACTAGGTTGGCAAAAGGTTGGTTCTAGGACTGTGAGTGACAGGAGCTCCCGGACAAGCTCTACCAAGCCTGGGCATGACAATATCACACAGTTGGGGCACAGCACTGAGGAAGACCCAAGAGGCCCCTCATCAGGGTCTCATGAGCATGGCTATCATGTAGGCAATGTGGATGGGAGCAGACAGCACCCTTGTCTATAGACAGTCATTCTGAATTGCAATGCCATTGCACACTGCCTGCTTTATGGCTTACCTGTCATCCTGAGTCGGTTTGTAAGGAATCCTGGATCAAGTTGCCCAGACCACCCACAGGTCATAACAAGGCATAAGTCAAAACTTAGCTGATCAGTGCCAAAGAAAAGGGGATGGGTAGATCAAAGATCACAGAGCAGTCAGAAGCCAGGAAGGCAGATGAACCAAAGGACGAAAACAGGAAATCCATGGTGTCAGGAAGTTAGAAGTCTTTAAATTCCCAATGGCAGGATGAGGGACATACTAAAGCGGCCCGAATCCGGGACTGGTGCACACACCTATAAACTCAGCACTTGGGAGATGAGGCAAAAGTATCAAACATTTGAGGCCAGCAAGAGCTACCCTCCCTCCGATGATGATGATGGTGATGATGATGATGATGGTGGTGATGATGATGGTGATGATGATGATGATGATGGTGGTGGTGATGATGATGATGATGATAGAACTGGAGAAATGTCTTGGCAGTCAAGAGCACTTTTTGCTCTTGTAGAGGACCTAGGTTAGATTTCCAGTACCAGCATGGCTGCCAACAACTGTAACTTCCATTTGCAGAGGATCCAGCACCTTCAGGTGTCCTCAGACACTCTACACACACACGACCCACAAATGTACATTTGATCCACACACCAAATAAAAGTAAATTAATATTTAAAGTAATAACAACAACGGTAACACCAGAAGCAGGCAGTTAAAAACCAGAAAAGCCAAAATACAAGGCAAAGAGGTAGGACGAGGTCTAGAAATGGGGATTGAGTAGTCACAGTGGTTCACCCGCTGTAGTCACCAGAACTAACAAAGAAAAGGCTAACCTGGTCCTCAGTGAGCTCCAGGCCTTCCAGGACTACATGGCAAAACCTTGTCTCAGAAGGGAAAGGGGGGCACAATAGCAAAAAGAAATGGGAACTCCTCAGAAAATAGAGCCTAACCAAGAAGGACAAAGGATCCACGAAGGAATCAGGAGGCAGGAGGTAGCATAGGAAGGCTGTAAGCCTTCCCTATGAACGAGCTTCTGCCCCAGCTGGGAAGTCTTGGCTATTGCTCAGGTGGAAGTCGACATCAGCTTGGGCTGCCACTCACCGTGGAGGCTTGCCACACTGGACAGTGCTAATTCAAGACCCTTGTATGATGCTGCTTCTCGGTATTTAATCTTAATAAGGAAAACAAGGGAACAAATACTTCCAAAAGAGAACTGCTCTCTGGCAGATCTCTGTGAGTTTGAGGCCAGCCTGGTCTACAGGAGTGAGTTCCCAGGACAACCAGAACTGTTTCACAGAGAAACCCTGTCTCAAAAAACCGAACGAGAGACAGAGAGACAGAGACAGACAGACAGGCAGACAGCAGAGGACTACTCTCAAGCCAAAGACAAGCGAGAATTAACTGTGATGGCTTTTATGCACTTGGCGCCATACCTCACAATGCAGTAATGCCCCAAATATCACCCACATCTCACAAGATAAATATCGTCATGTGATGCTATCTTGTCAGCGGCGGAGCACATGCATGGCAGGGGTTGTTCTATGAATTACATCACCTGATTCATTGTAGCTCTCTTCAGACTATGTATAACATGTAATGTTAGCACAATACAAAATTGCCTGATGATGCCTTGCTCTGCATTCTGCCCTGCGGTGACGCAATGTGTGGCTGTGCTGTTCTTTGCCTGTTTTGCAGAGAGCAGGTCATCAGTTTCATGTGTGCCTGCATCATGAGGCCCTGGCCTGGCTACCTCCAAGGCTGGCTTTTAGTCTTCTGTGCTTTCAAGTCCATTGCTTTAACCTCTCAGCCTCTACAAGGCCTTCTGCGCTTTCCGAGTGAGGAAAGAACCTTCTTCTGTGGTTTATTTTATAAAAGGGAACTACTTTCAGGCTGAAAACATCTGACAGTTTCTGTGCTATAAGATTTGAATAGTCTCAGCTGGAAGCACTTTGTGAATCTGGTCGGCTAGGGTCCTCGCTTCCCTTTCAGCCTGCTCAGTCTCTGTCTTGCTGTATTTTTTTTTTTTACCAGAAAGTTTCCCTCTTTTGTGTTCTGTGTCTTTCATCCTCTAATGGTTATTTCTCAGAGAAAGACAGTCTCACGTAGCCCAGGTTGTTCTTCAGCTCACTGTGTATATGAGTCTAGCCTCGAACTTCTGATCTTCCGGCATCCACCTCTGAATGCTGGGGTTTCAGCCCTGCACCTCCATGCCTGGCTTCTTGACAGTTTAAAACAAAGAAAAAGATGGCTGGCCTGTCTTCAAATAGCTAGGTTTCAAAACTCGGGCTATAACTGCCACATCTTTATATTTGCCCAGCATCTAGAGACGAATTAAAGACTAGGTGTAGTGGCCCTTGCCTTTAATCCCAGCACTCTGGAGGCAGAGGCAGGAGGATTTCTATGAGTTTGAGGATGGCCTGGTCTACAGAGTGTGTTCCAAAGGCCAGCCAAGGCTTTATGGTGAGAGCCTATCTCATCCCAACCCAGAAAAAAAAAATAGAGATGAATTAAGTATACAGGGCCAGTGTGTGCTTTGTTTGAGGGGCTTTGATGAACTGATGTTGTTCTGTTTATTAGTTTTAGAAAATATGGTTTGAAGGCTGGAGAGATGGCTTGGTGGGTAAGAAAATGGTTTGACTCTTGTGTAAATCTCAAGTATGGCGAAATAATGAAAGTATATTAAACAAAAGAAGATTAATATCATTTACTGACACAGGAATAAGTCAATAGCATCAGTCTGGGGTTTGGTTTGTCTTTGTGTCGAGACAGTAAAAGGCTGATTTTCCTCTTTTGCAGCATAGTTATTTTAACAAGATAGTGGAAAAAGAAGCACAGAAAACCACGCTCTGAACTTTCCTTCCCAAGGCTTGTGTTTCTGGGTAACAGGAAGAGTCACTTCCTTGGGCTCATGGCCACACCTGTTTTCCATTTTGCCGACAGACTGTGTTTGCCCACCTGAGCTCCTGGAAGCTTCAGAGGCACATGCTCCCTTCCGGTGTGTGCATTGGTATCCTGTTGCGTGTTGAATGTTTGCCACGGGACAGACACCCTGCTGGAGGCGAGTCTGCGGCAGGACTTTGTAAACTTTCCACTGCCTCATCTCTCCCGGGGAGGGAAACAAATGGAACCCAGCAGGGCCTGGGTGGGGTACAGAAGGCCAGCCAAGCCCTGGGAAATCAGGATTTGATTTCAGAAGCTATGAGAAGGCTGTGTTCTTCCCTGCAGCACACCTGGATTTGTTTTAGGGGTTTAGTTTTGACTTGAGGTGGAACTCTTACTATGTAGACCAGGCTGGCCTCAAACTTGTGTCAATCCTCCTGCCTCTGTCTCAAAAATAAAATAATAATAACAATAATAATAATAATAATAAATAGCTGGGTTTGGTTATATATGCCTATTGTCACAACACTTAGGAGGCTGAATAAGGATTGCAACAAGTTTGAGGCCAGCCCTAGGCTAAACAGCCAATTCCAGGCTAGCCTAGGCTATAGAGTGAGACCCTGCCTCAAACAGAAGAACAAAAACAAAAACTCCACCATAATAACAGTAACAACTAGGTTCTCCTTGAATCTTCAGGTCAGTGTTACACTCTAAACAGATACAACTTTCCTTTTTCCTCTGGCTCCGAGACCCCCTGGCACCTTGCTATAGAATGTGAAATTTGCTGTCAGGCACTATTGGTGGTTCAATTATTATTGAATGCTCTTTCCCCTGTGAATTATAGGCTCAGTTAGCACCCAAAGGACCGTCTGTTTCGTCCACTGCCGTGTCTCAGCAGGTCTGGGGAAAGGCAGGCTTTCCGTGGACATTTGTTGAATGAATATGCAAGCCTGAACTGGAGAACCCAAGAGCATCGAGAATAAGAATGCGGTCCCTGCTTTCTGGGGGCAGGGTGGTACCTGGAGAGAGAACTGTACAGGAACATACATGTATGTATAGTAACATACATGAAAGACAACAGGTGATGAATGTTAAATGGCTAAGTCAAAGCCCACGGCTCCCTGACTCTACCAGACTCATCTTCCAGTCTCAATGTAGACAAAGCAAACTGAGGGAGAAGGGCGATTTCTCTGGGCTTAGGTGATCTCAGCAGGCTCCAGGAGGGGTGGAGGTGGTGAGGGAAATAACCGCAGTGGAAAGATCTCTGGACCCATGGCCACCTCACTACTCTGAGCTCATTTCCTTCATTTGACATCAGTATTTATTGGATGTCTACTGTGGGTCAGGATCTGTGCTGGGAGCCAAGGTTTTATTGGTAAATAAAAGTTAGATAGTCCCCGCCCTCACTGAGATTAGCAAGTCATTGTGCCGGAGCCAGACTGCGGTCTAAGGAGCACATCGGGGGGAGCACGGGACCCAGATTTTGATTCAGGGTCTGGTCTGTTGGAAGAGGTCTGGCTCACACTGAGACTCGAAGACGAGCCTGGTAGAGTCAGCGATGGTGGGCTTTGAGTTACCCATTTAACCTTCGTCACTCGTTACCTTCTTAGTGCTTTGAGCAAAGGGAACATAAGTGAGCCAGGAACTGGAAGCGGTCCAGGAGGACATGAGGAAGGCAATGGGAAAGAGGAGGATGGAACTATAGAGGCCGGAGTGTGAATTTGACCTTTATCCTTGGGGCAATGAGAAGCTGCTGGGGGATTTTTAAAGACTAAAAAGTTAGTTTACAAAAAAAATCACTTTGACTACTGTATGCAGAATGATGAGAAGGTCAAGGGCTGGGCGTGGATGGAAAAGTGGACGTGTTCTCCTCGTTGTCCTGTAAGGTAGGATTTGGTGATTAGTGGGTAGGAAAAAGGCAAAGGAAAACCATCAAGAGTGACACCAGTTTCTAAAACAACTTCTGGAAATCCTAGAGGCGGAGCAGCAGGTAAGAGCTCTTCTGACATTTCAAGGGTCTGAAGGAAGGTTTTAAGATTCTAGCCAAGGGAGGATTTTGGTTAGATAACTCAGATCTGGTCCTCAGGGACAAAATTTAGGATACAGATATAGATTTTTAGAGTTAACAGAATATAGGCAAAAATTAAATTTTCAAATTTAATAAAGGAGAAAAATAAAATATTAAAATTTCAAAGTAAGTAAGCACCCTTGGTGAGGGGTGAGAAAATCATGTCTAAGATACGACTTTGAAGAACAGCGGTATTAAGGCAGGGGAAGAGAAACCAAAGAGTAAGAGGAGAAACACAAGAGCCAGGCTGAGCGACCAAAGGCCGCCCTCACGCTGAAGGCCTGTGGTCCTGCGGAGCTTGGGATCTTGGCCAGGCCTCAGACACAGAGCACAAAGAGAAAGGAGCATTCCAAGCAATGGTGCCACATCTGCCAGCTTCCCGACAAGAAACAGAGGGTGGTCTCAGACAGAATTACTTGAGACCGCTTCAATAAAGAGGCCCTTTACAAGAATGTAGGAAGCTTTGAAGAAACAGCAAGGGAGAAAATCTGGCAAGAGTCATAACAGAGACCCTTCACCACTCCAAGGCCCAAAGCCAGCCAAAGAAGGTGGCCTGTGGGGTGACATGGCTTCTGAAACACCCTCTCCACACCCAACCTCCTCCCATGCCTCTGTGTCCTCTGGTTGCCTCCTGTTGGCCAAACAGAAGCCAGAAAGGACAGGAGCCCAGGTGCAGCCTAAGGAGACAGTGCTCCTAGGGCACATAGTGAAGAGCAGAAATGGAAGGATGAACGGACTATTCTAGAACAGTTATCCTGGAGATGAGAGTGTTTGGGGAGAATAGATTAGTGTCTGTCTTGTTGTTGTGTGACAAAGAGCGAATTCAGTTGCTTAAAAATGAATGTGTTGCCGCTACAGAAGTTAGAGACCCAAATGATCTCATTGGTGTCAGCCGGACTTTGCTGCTCTCTAAAAACGGCAGGGAGAAAGTCCTAACCTTTTCCAGCGTTCAGAGGCCCCAGATTCCTCTTCTCATGGCCTTCCCTGCATCTTCAAAGTCAGAAATCATGATGTTCTGACCTTCTGTTTCTGCCATGGTCACTTGTCTTCGTCTTCTGTCGCCTTAGTACTTTGGAGTCATCTGTGCCTGCTCAGAATGCTTTCCCTATGCTAGGTCCTTAATTTAAGGGTCGGGGACATAGCTCGATTGGTAAGATCCAGGTCCCTTAGCGTAGCCTGTAAAGAAGCCCTTCATGGATGTCCCATTCTTCCCACTCCACACACAAATCCTCCTCCTACCCACCCAACCCGGCATGAACTGTCCTCTCCCATATCTCTGTTTATGCTCTTCTCTATCCTAGATGGCCCTTGCACATCCATGTCCTCCTTAGGACCTCTTCCTTCAAGGGTCAATGATGACTTCTTTTTTGGGTGACTCTCAAACCTCCCCTCCCCATCCCCTGTATTTTTTTTACCTACTCCAGATTATTGCAACACTTACCACATTCTGGCTGTTTGTGTGGCTGTCTCACTGTGCTGTGATCTTCCTGGGGGCACTTTTCTAGACCTGCCCTTGGCAATAGCAGGTACATAGCTACACTCACTGTCTTAGAGAGGCTGACTGGACAGAATGCAGCGTTGTCTCGCTAGGGAAGAGCTAAAGAATTTTCTGCAAGGGACTGAGTAAAACTTGCTTTTGATGTGAACGTTTAAGGATGAGGCATTTCAGAGGGCTGGGGACTAAGAGAGAATGTTTGGGGGTATAAAGAAAGAAAAATTAGGGAGAATGATTACAGAAACAATAGTAACCAAAATAAGAAGAGGACATGAAGCTGGGAGGGAACTGGGGTACCGGGCACTAGAAAGTGCTGGAGGGCAGTAGTAGTGGACAGATGCGATCAAAAGACATCATTTAAAGGGGGGAACTTTCAAATAATAAAAAAAAATACTATTAAAGTACTCTCGAAGATACTGTTTTATATTTTTAAAAAGTTAATGAAGAAGGAAAAAGAGGAGAGAGAGAGAACTACTCTCAACTGTGGCCAGGGCTTGAGAACGTCTCTTGGTTTCATTGCACGGGACAATGTGTCCTCACACCGGTCCTCTGAACTCTTCCCTGAATGGATCCCATTCTGTGTCCTTCACAGCACTCTCTACCCTGAAAGGGCACAAGTGTGCTGCTTACAACCGCCATACAATTAGTCATTGTTCCTCCCTGGTTTTCAATGGAAGCGGGGAGAGGCCTTGGAGTAGGATGGAAAAGCACTCACTGCCCTGGGAGCCAGAAGCCAGCACACATCCCATTGCTATCACCTCCAGCTCAGTCACAGTCTGTAAAATCCATCGAATGGTGGTATCTTTTTTTAAAGATGTATTTATTTATTATGTATAGTGTTCTGCCTGCATGTATGCCTGTATGTCAGAAGAGGGCACCAGATCTCATTACAGATGGTTGTGAGCCACCATATGGTTGCTGGGAATTGAACTCAGGACCTCTGAAAGAGCAGCCAGAGCTGTTAACCTCTGAGCCACCTCCCAGCCCCCGAATGCTGGTATCTTGCAGGCTTCCTTACAGGGCTACCCTAAAGGGGAAAACATAGCTGAAATAATGCTGTGTGTATGTGTGAAAGTACCGTGAGCCGTGCCCTGCTCTGGAATTGAAGGCAATGCTGCCTTCCAGATGAATTGTCTGTGCGGTAGGATCCGTGGCCAGTGTAGCACAATCCATTACTAGTCTTGCAGTTTGCAGCTAGGAGATGACAGTATTGCTCTTTTAACAGTGGTAGTGTGAAGCCCCAGGAAGCTGGCCCACTTCAAAGTGCACGAGAAAGGTGTACCTGCGAAGCCATGGCTCTCCCCTTTCAGAAGGAGCTGGAGAAGTACAAGAATATCAATGAGGATGAGCTGCTTGGCAAACTGTCAGAGGAGGAGCTGAAGCAGTTGGAAAATGTTCTGGATGACCTAGATCCCGAGGTTGGTGGCATGGAACTGGAGTGGGGTGCTTAATGAGAGCCTGGGAAAAGGGGGGCAGGTCTCTCCATCAGCGATCTCCAAAGTGCCTGGCAGCCCCCCTGTAGAATTCTGGGTTCCTCCCCATTGCAGCTGATACTCTTTTACAGGTTCATGGCCAGTGAGAAATGACGAGTGTGTTTCTCAAAAACTAGTTCATAGATGATGAAAAGTGTTTTCCATTGGGAAAGAACAGTCTGATTTAGTGTAGGACTAAACAGAGTATTTTCCAAGTGTCAGATCCTTTGCTGGGCCCAAGAGTCCTTGGGGGAAATGGTATTAACTCCTTTTCATAATCGGAAGGCACACGTACAAGGGTGACCCACACAGATCCCACACTAGTAAATGTCCCAGGTGCTGTTGAAAACATCTCTGAGCGGGCAGTAGTGGCTCACGCCTTTAATCCCAGCACTTGGGAGGCAAAGGCAGGCGGATCTCTGTGAGTTTGAGGCCAGCCTGGTCTACAAGAGCTAGTTCTAGGACAGGCTCCAAAGCAACACAGAGAAACCCTGTCTCGAAAAACCAAAAAAACAACAACAACAACAACAAAAAAAAAAAAAAAGCAAAAAAAAAAAAAAAAACACCTCTGCAGTGTAGTTTCCTTTTTTTCTTTTTAAATCATTGTTTTAGGTTTGTGAGATAGGGTCTCATGTATTCAGGCTGTCCTGGAATATTATATATTATATAGTTGAGGATGAGCTTACACTTCTGATCTTCCTGCGTCCACCTCCCATGTGCTGGGATTACAGACATTTCAACCTGTTAGGGCCTTAACCCAGGGATTTATGAAAGTGAAGCAAACACTCCACCAACTAAACTACAGCCCCAGACTCCTTGTTTGTTTGTTGACACTGGGTGTTGTAGCCTAGGTGGGCTGCAAACTCATTACTTAGCTGAGGATGACCTGAATCCCCGCTGTCTTTAAATCCCAACCTCCCAAATGTTGGAATTACAGGCATGAGCCACCATACTAGTCAAACTTTTAGGGGTTTTTTGGGGGGAGGGGCTTAATTATTTATTTATTTTGGTTTTTTGAAACAGAGTTTCTCTGTTGCTTTGGGGGCCTGTCCTGAAACTAGCTCTTGTAGACCAGGCTGGCCTTGAACTCAAAGAGATCCCCTTGCTTCTCCCTCTCGAGTGCTGGGATTAAAGGCAAACACCACCACCACCCAGCCCAGACTTTTGTTTTTAAAGGCAGGTCTCACTATGAAGTCTTGTCTGGCCTGAAACTCACTATGTAACCCAGGCTAGTCTCAAACTCATAGAGATCTACCCTCCTCTACCTCTAAAGTGCTGGGATTAAGTATATGTGATACCACAACCAGTCCAGAATTCATCAATCTTTCTTTCTCTCTTTCTTTCTTTCTTTCTTTCTTTCTTTCTTTCTTTCTTTCTTTCTTTCTTTCTTTCTTTCGTGTGTGTATGTGTGTGTGTGTAAGATGGAGTCTCACTATGTAGCTAAGGCTGGCCTGGAACATGGTATGTAGCCTAAGCTGTCCTCCTATGTGTTGACTATAAGCCTGCAACACCATGCCTGACTTTATATCATATTTTTCTCTTCTTGTTTTTTTTTGTTTTTTTTTTTTGAGACAGGGTCTCGAGTAGCAGGGACTGGCCTCACATTCATTATGTATGCAAGAATAACCTTGAATTTCTGATTGTTCTACCTCTACCTCCAAAGTATTGGGATTGCATGTGCTATCCCACAACTGGTATTATTTTCTTCAAATACACAAATAACTTGAAATTCTTTGACAATGTGTAGACGATTATCCTCATAACACTAAGTGAATTTGGGGAGGTTTTTAATATTTTTATCAGTTCTTAAAAAGCTCAATATCTCATTATAGTGTTTCTTTAGCAAACATTTTCTTCAGCCCTGATAACATTATCTTAAACTTAAAATTGGAGGCATCCAAAATAGTGACTTAACTCTAAAGATGTAAGTAAATAAAGCTATTTATCCGACATCCTACTGTACCAGGCACTTCGAACATTTACTTTTTTATTTAAGTATAATATTTTTATACATATAAGGAAGGAACTTGGGGCTTAATCAGAGCAGGTGGTCATAATGCCACATGTCTGTCATTCCAGCACTTGGGAGGCTGAGGAAGATTGTGAGTTTGGGTCAAGCCTGAGCAACATAGTGAGTTCTAAGCCAGCATTAGCTACAAAGTGAGATCTTGACTTAAAAATCAAAAATAAAGCCAGGTATAATGACACGCTCCTTTAATCCCAATACTTGGGAGGTAGAGGCACATGTATCTCTGAGCATTCAAAGCTAGCCTGGTCTACATAGTGAGTTCCAGGACAGCCAATGCTATGTGGTAAGACTTTATCGGGCAAAAATGAAAAAGGAAAAATAAAAAACCTAGAACAAAAGCTGAGCATGTTGATCTATGTTCTTCAGTCCAGCACTCAGGAAGCAGAGGCAGGAGGATCAGGAGTCAAGGCCAACCTCAGTTACATAGTGAGTTTGAGGCCAACCAAGGCTACATGAGACTGTATCTCAAAAAGACAAATAAATGAATCTTACTCAGACAAATATCAACATACACCATAGTATTTCCTTACCTCTCAGTTATGTCTGGAGGAAACAGTTTAGAAGTGAGTGAGTGTCGTCATCCAGACTCCTGACTTAGGAGCTCTTGTGTGTATACCTGACCAAACCTAATCGTGATGGACACAGAAAGACCTTTTCCCTCCACATTCTAGAAGGCAGCTGCAGAAGGTCCAGAGGCTGCTGCTCCTGTCACTATATCCCTTGAGCTGGTTGGGTTTTCTCCCTTAGCAAAGGAGGTCAGAATAACATGTCCTTAGAACCATCCTAGCGACCCCAGCCCTCAGCCAGTATAGGTGCCCCCACTACCACTTTTCCACGTACAGCAAGTCCAAAGGAGTAAAGAAATAGCAAACTCAGTCCAGCACATGTCTTCCCTTCATCTCGTATCTGTCTTGTCAGAGCGCGATGCTACCAGCTGGATTCCGACAGAAAGACCAGACCCAGAAAGCAGCCACTGGCCCATTTGACCGAGAGCACCTCCTCATGTACTTGGAGAAGGAGGCGTTGGAACAGAAGGACAGGGAGGACTTCGTGCCCTTCACGGGAGAAAAGAAAGGTAAGGGCCGCAGACGGCGCCTCTTGGGACAAGGTGCCCTTAACATAGAGGGCATCAATCAAAGGAGCTGGGAAGAGGGAAGAAGCCAACAGATTACACGTGGGATTGTGGAAGACTGTGGCTGGGAGATGCAGCACCCAGAGTGAACCCTAAGGTAGATTACAGCTCACGGGTGATGACGATGGGGCTTTATGGGTTCATTGGTTGTCACCCATGCCCCCACTATAGTGTGGGATGTTAATGGGGAGGTTAGTGGGGGGTGGGGGGATATATGCGAATTTTCTGATTAATTTGGATATGAGCCTAAAGCTATTCTCAGAATGAGAGTTTATTAGTTTAAAAAAAAAAAAAAAGAAAAAGCATGGCCGGATATGTGATGAATTAAATGACTCCATGGGATGTAATGATTCTGAAACTAATTTTGTCAAAAAAAAATTTTCAAAGTCTCAAGACAAAGCTTTGAAAATGTAAAGCAGCACCCTACCCGAATGAGATGCACAGGCAATGATGTGTTTCCCTCAACCTTTTGAGTCCCAGCTGCAGGCATCTAGGCAAGGCCTTTCTACTCTGTCTAGAGTGCTTGTGGCCTGACTCCCTAACCTCATGCTATGATGAAAGGCCCGTCTGTCATCCATTCATCTTGCACTTGCTGTCCCCGGTACAGAACTCTATGGCAGACCAAGACCTTATTTTGCCCTCAAGATGCTTGTCATCTAGTAAAAGAAACACCAGGATGTAACAGGGAAGGCTGTGAGGAGCAAGCCCATGCTAGAACCTCTCCCCGCTTCCCTCTTCTCTCCTATTCTCTTTCCCTCCCCTCCCCGCTTCCCTTACTTTCCCTTCCCTGTTCCCCCTTGTCCCTTCCCTCCCCACCTCTCCTGCCTAAATAGACTGTTAATTCATTCTGTTCCTGACTTCATCTCCCTCCAACACTGGAACTTCAGTCATGCTTCCTACATAACGTCCCAGCTTCCTGCTGCAACCTCAGCATGGGTCTAGCCTCCACTGCCTCTTGGCTACAGTTCTCCTTTCCTTGCTAAGTCTCAGCCTGTGTCATTGTTCAGGTTCCCAGATTTGTCCAACTCAAGTTAATTTTCTCATCAGCTCTTTTCTCTGACCCGTATCCCCATTGTTTTTTTTTTTTAAAAAAAAAAAAAAAACCAGGAAGCTCTCAGCTTAAATGCTAGAGTCTCAGATTCCCCTGACCCCTCTATGTATTCACCCCTTTTGCCGACCATGGCACCTGGGCATTGCTTTCATAGCTCTGTGGCCATGTTCATCACTGTGCTGTGTACTTTGGCGGCTGTGTGGTCTCTGTATCAGTTTGAGAACCCCCAGTAGAGCCAGATGACCTGGTGGAGGTACTCCTTCCTCTGAGCTCCAGTGAAGTGAGGCGGTCTTTAAGCCTGTACTCAGTGGCAAGGAAAACAGAGCACTGAGCATGAACCATCCCTGTCATCCCTCTGTGCTGTACACGTCTGATGATACTGAGAAGGAAATTAAGAACGTAGAGTTGGTCAGTGATGAGTCAGGTAAACAGCTGTGGGTTACTATGGAGTATGAGATGTTTCTATGGTAACGCAGTTGCTGTTGGACTTACCAGATGGTGACAAGCTTAAACTAAATTAAAAAAAAAATCTTCAATAAAATCCCATCGTGTGTTAGATAATGACAGAATACTAAGGGGAATGCTTTTGTCATTTCTTCTCTGAGGAGAGGAGTGGCTTTGGCAAATTACTCCCGGATCCAGGTTCATCTGGAGGAGGAGGCTTGTGACGAAGGAAGGCTGGAGCTTTCTGAGTTTAAAAGGTACAACACGGCCGCACCCTGTAGCTTGGGAGATGGCTGGTGGATTAGTGACTCTGTCCTGCTCCAACAAAAGCACGTAAGGAATGATGGGTCTGTTTAGGCTCACAGCTCCAGAGTGCAGCCCACTGTGGCAGGGAGGGCGTGATAGCAGAAGCCCAAGAGGGAGGCTCACTTCACATTCACGGGCAGGAGTGGGAGAGAAGGATGCTGGCACTCAGCGCGAATTCTCCCTTTCCAGAATCCCAGCCGATGGATTGGAGCCACCCACATTTAGGATGGGTCTTCCCAATTAGCCCAGTCTAAAAACTCCCTCGTAAACATGCCTGGAGACTTGTCTTTCCTAGATCCAGTCAAGTTGACGATACTATCGCCATTAGAAAGAAACTTGATTGCTGAAACGAGTATAGCCCAGGGGAGCCCTGGGAGGTAAGAGGCAGGAGTCCTCTCACCACCCAGGATTAACTCCATCCTAGCAGTCCAGGAACCTCAAAGGATAAAACAGCTCAGTGGTATGTGCCTTTCATGCCAATGGTGCATCTTCTGTTCAGTCTGGTGCCTTACCCATAAGGCAGTGTAGTACGCTCATCTTTGTTTTCATTCTGATTTAAAGGGAGAGTGTTTATCCCCAAAGAAAAGCCTGTAGAAGCTCCAAAAGAAGAAAAAGTGACTCTGGACCCAGAGCTGGAAGAAGCCTTGGCCAGCGCCTCAGACACTGAACTCTACGATCTTGCAGGTTAGTTCTCCCATGGGCTCCTGATCTCCAGGCTTGCACTCACTCCCCTGGTGCAAACCTCAGAGCTTCTGGTAACCCATGAGCACGGCGCTGCCTGGGTGGCAGCAGCCAGTTTTATTGAGACTGGATCCTGTGGATGAGCAAGCCATGTTTTAACCCATTCTGTTGTTAAGATGCTTCTCATCCTACAAAATTCTTGTGATAAATAGAAAGAGAACAGACAGATATGGAATGATATTGAGAGCTTGAAAAATAAAATTGCAAGCTAGGTATGGCGACCTATGCCTGAAATGGTAGCACTAGCGCTCTAAAGGCTGAGACAGGAGGATTATTGTGAGTTTGAGCCCAGCCTGGGCTACATAGAAATTAAAAATGAATGAAATAATATTCCCATATGCTTTCCCAGGAACTTCCATATTAAAATGAACTTATGGGATTCACACATTTCATGGTCCCATTTCTGTTTATGTTTTTTTTTTTAAATAGTATTGCTCTGTGTAGCCCTGACTGTCCTGGAACTTGCTCTATAGACCAAATTGGCCTCAAACTCAGAGATCCTCCTGCCTCTGCCTCCTGAGTGCCAGGACTAAAAGTGTGCGCCACCACCTTTTGTGGCCTTTTGGTCACATTTCTGTGGTGTTCTTGGTCTCCCTCACAATTGCCATTACAAGCTGATTTGTGCCAGGAGGTCATCTAGCCTTCTAGTTTCCTTAATAAACCGAAACTAGACGATGATAGCAGGGTTGTTATTTTAACTGATCTTACATGCGGATTGCCTCAGTTACCTTTCTGTTGCCGTGGCATAAAACCATCATGACCAAGGCAACTTCTAAAGGAATGTGTCTCCTTGAGCTTTTGGCTTCAGAAGGCTAGAGTCTATGGTGGGGAAGCAAAGATGTGTTCAGCAGGAGCCACTGAATACTCACATCACGACCCAAAAGCAGGAAGCAGAGAGTCTGCACACTGTAACATGAGGGGACTTGCTTGTTGGGGTTTCTGTCCTGCCTGGCCCCCCAGGTGTTTAGTCCCAGAGAAAAAAATCACACAAGAGATCTCTATAAATTATAAAGCTGATTGGCCCCTTAGGTCTAGCCTCTTACTGGCTAACTCTCACATCTTGATTAACCCATTTTTCTGATCTATTTTAGCCATGTGGCTCAGTACCTTTTCCAGCTGGTAGATCACATCCTGCTGCTTCGGTGATCTGAGCAGGAGTGGGAGGAATCAACTTCCTCCTCCCCAGAATTCTCCTGCTCTCCTTGCATCATTTCCACTTCCTGTCTGGTTTTCCCACCTACACCTCCTGCCTGGCCAATCAGCGTTTATTTAAAACATGATTGACAGAATACAGACAATTCTCCCGCACCAGCACACTGGGAATGAGTCTTTTGAAACCTCAAAGCCTACCCCAGTACACACCATTTCTGACAAGGCCACACCTCCTAATCCTTCCCAAACAGTTCCACCAACTCAGGACCAAGTATTCAAATATAGGAGTCAGTGGTGACCATTAGCATTCAGACTACCATGTTGACATAACAAGCTCAAATAATATAAAAGAAATGAAAAACTAGTCTTTCCCCCAAATTAAGGCCTTTCTCGAAACAAAACAAAAATCCAGTGTGGTGTGGGATGGGTGAGCAACATAGTTCCCTTCTAGAGTAGCATGGGCTACAGAGTGAGACTGTGAGTTTAAGAGTAAATGAGAGCTAGGTGTGGTGTGTGTTCTTAATCCCAATGCTCAGGAAGTGGAGGCAGGAGGATGAAGAGTCATGGCTAATCTCGTTATGTGCGCATCATAGGACAGCTCTACGGAGCTGATTCCCTCTTTCTCCCTTATGTGGGTTCAAACTCAGGCCGTCCAGCTGCATTGTAGGGTGGCAAGGGCCTTAACTTGTTGAGCCCTGCCTGACTCTGCGTCCCCAGCCTTGGGATCACAGGTGCACACCCCCACACCCAATATGCACCTGTTTCTTACAGAAGTTCTGGGGTTTTAACCCAAGTCCTTGTGCTTTCAAGTGAAGTTGGTTATCAGTTTAGCTGCTCCCCACCCGCAGAATGCTGACTCTTATTCCCCTAGAAGATGTTTGTAGAAATCTCTTCCCTGCTCTGCCTTATTCTGGTACGGCTGCCATCTCCACACATTTCCATCCATCTCTGATGATATCAGTAGGTGACATCAGGTTTACATGTCCATACATCTGTCGGAGGTCTCAGGAGCATGTGAGTCACCCACTGAGGAAGGCATTTTGCAGTGACTTGGCATTTTAGGTAACTGTGGAGAGATCCTTCCATAGTTACTGCTTTTCCCAAGGGTTGCCTCACAGGCTTTACTGGAATTGCCCAAAGAAAAAGAATGCAGGGTGGGGCTTGAAGCTCAGGAGACACCTGAGAAAGGAGAAAGAAAAAGCCATCATTCCAAAGATGCCTGAGCCTGGAATCCACGTCATAAATCCAGGGAGATAATGCAAATAGAAACTGCTTTGCTTCTCCTGACTCAGCTCCCCCTCCCCATCAGACACTCCCTAAGAACTCAGTGGCAAGCCTTCTCTGGAGATGGAAAACGTGCAGCCTCTTCTCTCGGGTGGATCTTTCTAGAAGACTGAAAACAGCCTGTGAGTGGAAGGAAGGCCCTGCGGGAGAGATCAGCAGGGTGGAAGCATCGCCTGTGCCAGTGTGGAAGGCAGTGAGGAGAAAGGCAGGCAGTACAAAGGCGGGCCAATGGCTCTTCTTTTTCTCCTTTCTTCCCCTCATGGGGTGGAGCCGGCACATTCAGAGCAAGGCTTCTCCCCTCAGTGAATCCTCTCAGGAAACATGCTCACAGAGAGCCGCGAGTGTGCTTTGTTCACCTAGACATTAATCATGTTAACAGTCAGTTGGGGTTAATGAGGAGGCAGACTCCGTGGGCATTCAGTGACTTTCCCGATCACACAGTTAGGCTGTGGCAGTCAAGGTTCAAACTCTGTGTGTTCCAGCCTCCCCGCCAAACCAACTCCATGATCTTTGTTGTATTCTGTTTGCAATGCAAAGGAATGAACCCAACCAAGGCCCTGGGCATGCGAGACAGGTGCTCCACCACTGAGCTATAGCCCAGCCCTTGTTTTTTCAGAACAGGGTCTCACTGTGTAGTGTAGGCTTTCCAGGCTGGCCTCAAACCTTGAACTCTCTATCTGACCCCCCCGCACTGATCTAGAATCCTTTCGTGTCTCAAGTGCAATATGTGTTATCACACTCCTGCCTCTAACCCCCTGTTCTTATTGGCTTAACCACTGGCCCTTCTTTCTGCCATGTTAACTGCCTCCCATCGAAAGTATAGCTTAATCTCAGGGGCCTGTGCCTGTAATTTCACTAGAAGGGAAATCCATTTCAACCTGCCCAGCATCACCCTGCCCATAGTGTGGCTCCCTGAATGCCGCCCTCTCTCCCCATGTCAGGTCCAGTGTAACACCAGGGACTGAGGACCTTCTTATGCTCAGCTGACCTTTTGTTCCTGATAACCTCTTCTTTCCCAAAAGCAGAGAAAGGACAACTTCTTTTCTACTAAAAGAGGACCACAATCTTTCTGCTTTTGCCTCCGGGGTCAGGGGAGGGGGCGGCATAAATCTACACACACACACACACACACACACACACACACACACACACGTTAGGTCTTTAAAATCCTTACTTAGGCTTATTGGTACAGTGTAATCTCAACACTTAGGAAGCAGAAGCAGGAGGGCTACTGCTAAGGCAAGGCCAGCCTGGTCTATGTGATGAGTTCCAAGCTAGACTGGGTTACATAGTGAGACTTCAAACAAAAGAAAACTCTTGATTGAATCCCACCTTGTTTTAGTTTACAGATAAGAAAACTAAATGGAGGTGGGTATGGTGGTCCCTACCCATAAACACAGCATAATGGAGGTGGGTATGGTGGTCCCTACCCATAATCACAGCATTTGGGAACAGTGGCAAGAGGATCACATTGGGTTTGAGGACAGCCTAGCCTACAGGTGAGCTCCAGTTTACCTAGGGCAATAAGGTGAGACCCTGGAAACAAAATAACAACAACAGAAACAAAAAACAAAACATAGTTGAATATTGAGTCTTCTTAACTAGGTGAATGTTTTAGTTTTATTTATTTTGTTACAACAAAACACCCTGATCAAAGGCAGTTCAGGGGTGGAAAGGATTCCTTCGACTTACATTTTTAGGGTACAGTCCATCACTGAGGGGAAGGTGAGCCCCTAGTCACACCACATCCACAGTAGGAGCAGAGAGGAGTAAACACACAGATGCTGCTGCTTCTGTGCAGCTGGCTTTCTTCTCTCTTACACAGTTCAGGGCCCAGCCTGTGACGTGGTACTGCTCCCTGTGGGCCTAGATCTTCCTTCATCACTGAGATCAGGACAGCCCCCGTAGACTTGACCAGCAGCCAGTGTAACTGCGATAATTCCTCGTTAAGACTCTTTCCAGGTGACTCCAGGTTGTGTCGGATTGACAGTTAGGACTAGCCAGAATAGGGGCCTAGCAGTGTTTCAGTGGTTGGAAGATGTGGCTGTACAGTGGGTTCTCAGATCCCGGAGGATCCTGCACCTTTAAACACACAGAGGCATGTAGAGTTACGGATGGTCTTGGGAGATTTTAGCAGTAAGTTTATTGAATGCTGTACACATACCGCACCCTGTGCCAGGAAAGGGAACCTGGAGACTTTGTGCTTTATCAAGAATTGTTCTTCAAGGTGCGTGTTACCATGTGGCCATCGTGATGTGCACTTCAAAACTTAGTGCTTGTTTTTGTTGCCTGTATTTTCAGCTGTCCTTGGAGTCCACAATTTGCTCAACAATCCGAAGTTTGATGAAGAAACAACCAATGGCAAAGGCCACAAGGGGCCTGTAAGGAGTAAGTTGATGAGGAATCTGGGAATTTTGGAAGCTTCAGAGCCTCTGTCTGGTGCCTATGGGAGGGAGACCCATTGCTTCTAGAAGGAATCATTGGGCTCTGAGCAGTCAAACCCGGTGGAGAAGCAGGTGGTGGGCGCTCGGCCTGGCAGTGTGGCTAGAGTCACAGAACACACATTTCATGGCAGGCAGGTTGTCCAGGACTGGGGGAAGGGATCCTGGTAAGTTTGAAGAGTCAGCTCAGAATACAAATAGAGTTTCATGTGTTCCAAAGGATATTTTAATCAATGAGGGAAACTTGACTACATTCCCTTTTTTATTCCAATGTATTTTTGTCTTGATAATGGATTGGACTCTAAATACCAACTTTCCCCAGAAAGCATGAAGGATACTCTGGCCTTTAATCCCAGCATTCAGTAGGCAGGGGCAGGCAGATCTCTTGAGTTCGAGGCCAGCCTGGACTACAGATTGAGTGCCGGGATAGTCAGGGCTACACAGAGAAACCCTGTCTTGGGGTAAGATGGGGGAGCTCTCTGTACATTAGAATATTAGTCTTTTGTATGTTATATGCATTCTAAATATTTTCTGATAAATTGGTGTGTGTTGTTGTTTGGTTTTTATTTGTTTTGAGACAGGCCTGAAATTCACTGTGCAGGCTGGCTTCAAACTCCTGATCCTCCTGCCTCAATTTCCCAAATTCTAGTATTACAGGCATGTCCTGGCTATATTTTGCTCAAGTAATATATTTATTTATTATTTATTTTTATGAGTATAGGTGTTTTGTTTACACACACACACACACACACACACATATTCACATACACACGTATATCTGTTGCCCAGGGAAGTCCGAAGAGGGTTTCAGATCCCTGGAACTGGACTTGCTGAAGTCTGTGAACCACTGTGAGGGTGATGGAAACTGAACTCTAGCCCTCTGCAAGAGCAGCAAGTGCTCTTAACTGCTGAGCCATCTCCAGCCCCCAACAATTGCTTTTCGCGTGTTTCTCATTCTTCTTTTCCGTTCCTTGGTCTTTCCAGGCCTTTCTCAAAGCTAAAGCTGCAGAATGGAGATTGGAGGAGAGCAGTGATGAGGAAGCCGGAGGAGAATTAATATTTGGGAGCTGGGGATAGAGGTGTAGTTCAGTAGTAGAACGTTTGCTTTGAGCTGGTCCTGGGTTCAAGTCTCAGCATCACACAGAATTTTGAAAAAGGATTTGGGGAATGAAGAGACTCATTGTGGGGCCCATTTTTGCATCTCAGAGCCTATGGTCTGGTGAAAAGAGTGTGGGGAGGTCCATGTGGTGCATCAGTAAGTGCAGCGCAAGCCTTGAGGGTTGGAGTTTGCTCCAGGACCTACTGTACTTTGACTTCATGTAGTGTCAGCCACTGAGTCCCCTGGAGGGTGGGGGGCGGGTGCTGAAAAGCATCTTCCTTGCAGACTTGCCCAGAGAAGAACCACTGTTCCTGCTCAGTAAGAATCAACCTTCTATCATTGATATTGGAGTCTTAGACTCCACATGGAAGAATGGCGCTTTCTGGGAAAGTCATTGCTAGTTTGATAGAGAACCTTTTGCACTATCTTTTCTAAATTAAAACTTGTGTTGTAGATATTGTCAAAGGTGAAAAAGCCAAACCAGTATTTGAGGAGCCACCAAACCCCACAAATGTGGAAGCAAGTCTGCAGCAGATGAAGGCCAACGACCCCAACCTGCAAGAGGTCAACCTCAACAACATCAAGGTACGTCCCTGCCGTTACCTCTTGGCTTCTCCTGGCATCACAGGGCTGGCTGGAGAGCGTCGACTGCCTGCTCTTACACTGCCTTTCAGTCCTTTCAAGTCACTGACTTCACACAGAGTAACCCAGTCAAAGGACATGGGTCTACAAGAAGAGTGATTTCTAGAATTATGGTAGCTGGACCGAATAAGCACATTGTGTCTGCTGCTGAGCAACAACTTCAACTTTTTATTTTCAGTGCTAAGAGTCAAACCCAAGGCCTCGTGTCTGTGCCACAGCACCCTGCCACTTAGGTATCCCCAGCCCCTTTCCATAGTTTCAAATGTCAGGCATGCAAGAGTCATTTAGAAGGGTCATTGGCACAGGCACTCACATAAGACTACAGTGAAGCTGCCGGTCCAGGCTAAAGTTGTCAAAGGATTCATTTCTAAGATGGCACACCCATGTGACTATGGGCAAGGGACCTCACTTTCTCACCATGTGGGCCTCTCCTTAGGGCTACTTGAGTGTCCGTACACAACCACATCTGATTTTCCCCAAGGAAAGTGACCCCAGAGTGAAAGAGAACAAGAGGCCAGACTGCGCTAAAGGCTCAGTGGCTAGAATCGATTGCTTCTCTTGCAGAGTACCTACCTTCAGCTCCCCACACATACATTAAGTGCCTTACAACCACCATAACTCCAGATGCAGGGGATCCAACACTGCTGGCCTCTGTGGCTCCGTATACTTACATGTACACACACACAAACGACTAAAATAAACATTTATTTTTAAAATAGCAAAAATAACATAACAGTATTTTCCATGACCTGGTGTCTGAGGTCACAGACTATCATTGTCATTTTTGGGGGGAAGATAAGTCTTACTGTTGTCACTCTAGATGGCAGTGTGAACCTGGGAGAGTGGGGCCTAAACATGAGCCGGACTGAAGTCTCATGCAATAGCCAACTTTATTCAGAGCGTCAGACAATTGATACTCTGAGGGTTAAGAAGAGTCACCTGAGTAAAACGTACAATCACAAGGACAAGCCACATGTGACCAAAACATGATTTTTTCCCATAGGGGCATATAGACAAATCATAGCCAGTTGTGCCGAGTCATCTGGAGTACACTCACTCCTGTGCCTCCACCTGGGAGGGGCGCGAAAGCACATTCCAAGAAGAACCAGTGTTATGGAGGAGCAGAGATGACAAGGCTCTTGTCTCGTTTGCTTGGAGTTTTCTCGCAGTCTAGTTAGAAACCTAGTCCCACAGCTTCGTTCCTGGACCATGTTTGATGCCATGCTGCTCTTGAAGGGAAGGAGAGGTGGGCAGTGGGGAGGAGCCTGAACAGCACGGATTGCCTAAGGCCTTTTATATTCGTTCTCTTCTGTTGATTGGTTGGCTGGTTGGCTAGTTTGAGACAGGGTTTCACTGTGATGCCAAGACGAGCCTTAAACTCTTTAAACTTACTGTGTAACCCAGGCTGATTTCAAATTCTCCATCCTCCTGCCTCTACCTCCCTAAAGATGGTTGGTATTCCAGATATGTGCCACCAACCTGGCTTGTTGTGTTCATTCTTATTGGGCTGACCCCTAGCATCTAATATTGCTTCTAAGGATTTATTTTTAACTCTGTGTATAGATGTCTGTATGTGGGAGTGTGCACATAGTGAAGTTGCCTGTGAAGGCCACAGGGAAGCACTGAATCCCCTGGAGCTGGAATTACAGGCAGTTGTGAGCCACCCAACATGGATGCTGGGAACTGAACTCAGGTCCTCTGCAAGAACAGCAAAAGCTCTCCTTCCCCACCGACCCATCTCTCCAACCCCAGTAATACTGTTTTTATGGAGTGTGCACTGTGTTATAGCCTTGGCTATCCATCATCTCATTTAATCTTCAGTGAGACTTGAAGAGATTAAGTTGCCACAGTCACTCAATTTGTTCATAATGCAGCCAGGTACGTGTCTATTGCTGCCCCTTGCTGCCTGCTGCATACTTCTGCAGTGTTCAGCCCCGTGCTCTGTGATCTGTGTGCAGGCACACCTGCATATATGTATGAGAAACACTCATAAAGTACAATTAATAAATGTAAAAAAAAGGAAAGAAAGTGGATTACAAGCTAATGTGATTGCTCACAACGTTTATCCAAAGGATCCACTTCCAACATAGCATGCCCATGCTGTAGGCAAGAGGCCTCACTTTGTAGAGATGCCACCTTGTCGAGGTAGAAGCAGGGGAATTACCATGTGTTCAAGGGAGTTTTGACCACATAGTGAAATTGAGGCCAGACTGAAGCCAGCCTGGGTTCCAGGAGACCCAGTTGAGATCCACTCTGTCTTTACTGACAGAAGTTACAGTAGGAGAAAAACACTAACCAGATGTTGGCAGCATGGTGTGGTAAGCCCCAAAATGTTACGGAATTGTAGGACAGGAAAAAGTTTTGAGTTGCCTAGGAGAACGCATAAACAAAAGAGAAAGTAATTCAGCCGTGTCTTCAGAAATGAGTAGACAGTTAGAGGAAAAGGCAGCAGGAGTTTTCAGGCCAAGGAGAAAAGCATACCTAAGGGTCTGTATATGAGAGAACTCAGTTATTAACCTGTCCTAGATGAAAAGAAAGCAAACTCTTTTGAGTTATGTTTCTGTACTGAACACTAGGAGGCGCTATTTGCCCAGAATAGCTTAGCACACCTGGGCAAACTTTGAGGCTATGAAATCAGCCATCTAAATAGAGTTAAAGTTACAGAGTTCTTGCTGACAGTGGAGCTCAGAGCACATGCTTAGCACATGTGAGACTCTGGGTCCAATCAAAAATGGAAAAACTATTTTCTAGCTGAGGGTGAGTGGCCGTGAGTGGTCTGTAACTAGCCCTGTCTTCTATGCTGCAGAACATTCCAATCCCAACCCTGAAGGAATTTGCCAAGGCTCTGGAGACCAACACCCATGTGAAGAAGTTCAGCCTGGCTGCAACCCGCAGCAATGACCCTGTGGCCCTTGTAAGTAAGACTTGAAACACAATATGAAGTCATTTGCTGGAGACTCTATTTTTAGTTTTTTCTTATTGTTTAAAATTAGCCAACTTTGTGTTTAGTTGTCCTGAGAGAGGATCTGCTATGAGGTCTGGGTTTGAACTCACAATGTATCTTGGACTGGCCATGAATTCCCAGGAATCCCCCTGCCTCAGCTTGCCTATGCTGAGATTTTAGGCATGAAATCACCATCCCTGGCTCTCAGGGATTCTTTTTTAACTTATTTTATCAATTGAAAGTCTTAGATCTGGTCAACTAAGTCTAACGAACTTCCAGTTCTGAGGCCCAGGCTCAGGGCCTGTGTACTGCAGGCATATCGAATTAACTGGATTCTTGTCAGCGCCGCACATTCCAAGAAAGAAACGAGACAAGCATCTTGGCATTTAGCTAAATAAATATTTAGAGTTTTTCTATGTTGAGAAAAACCATTCTGAAACTTTTGCTTCTACAGTAGCTTTCTGTAGCAGTCATTGGATGTTATGGCCCCAAAAGCCCACCTGAGCTTGGCACATATGGAAAAAAAAAATGTTGGAGTGTCTTTTATCTAAATCTTTATTGCATTAATTTTCCAAGCATACTATAAACATTCAAAATACTGACCCATTTTGTTTGACATTTGGTTAATTAAAATATGGGAAGGAACATAACCAAACTCCTAGCCCTTTTATGCATTCTATGCCCTTTTATGCATTTTGTGTGTTCATCCAAACAGGAAAGCTTTCGCCCAAGTAAATGCTGGTATTGCCATACCCTCACTGCTATTGCTCTTGTCTGCTTTCCTGTTCACTCAGCTTTGCATGCATTGCCTCACCCAGTCCTACTGCAGAGCTCAAAGTGTGTGCTGTTGTTAGTTCCCACTGCAACAAAAGAGAGGGTAGATTATCCCAGGTATAGCAAGGAATGACAGAGCCGAGAGTCACCGCCAGGTCCTCCTGCTCCACCCTGCTACATTTACACACACAGTCCTGCTGTGGCACACCGGCGACAATGTGTTATTGATAGGTGTTCTGGGGATCAGCCTGAGATTCTGCAACATCAGTCAGCTCTTAAGTCAAACTAGAAAAACGAAGTTGTCCCAGGATGATGATGGCTCAGCAGTTACAAGTGCTTGCGGCTTTTCCAGAGGACCTGCATTGATTCAAAGCACCCACTTCAGACAACTCACAAGCCCTTGTCACTCTAGGGGATCTGGCATTCTCGGGTACCTCACGCACATGGTGCACAGACATGCTTCCGGGCCAAACACTCATGTGCATAAGATAAAAATAAATGTTAAAAAATATAAATATATAGAGAGATATGTGTAGGTGTATAGATATAATTTAGAACTATACTGATGGCTTCCATATTCTTTTATTCATATTTTGTCTTTGAAATCCACAGTGTAAAACATTTATAGCACATCCGTTCAAGCTAGCAATTTTTCAAAGGGTTGGTAGCTGTATTTCTTGTGGCTACATTTGCTCAGCAGAGAAGCTATGTATTCTGGTTTCTGGTAGATTTAAAAGACTTGTTTTAATTTTTAATTAAATTGTGCGTTCTGCAAGGGAGAGAGAGAGAGATCAGGTGTTCTTGAAGAGTCCAGAGGAGGGTATCTGGACTCTTGAGCTAGACTTAGTGGTGGCTGTAAGCATTCTGCTGTGGGTGCTGGGAACTCAACTTGGGTCCTCACCAGGAGCAGCATGTCCTCTGAACTGCTGAGCCATCTTTCCAGGAAAGTATGTTTTTGTACAATCCCATAAAGTACAGAAAGCAGATCTTTTTCTGAGACATGTACTTCTCCCTATTTATGTAACATTTAAGAAACCATGTCTGTGTTTTCCTGACATTGTTATTCCATCACATGAAATAGATGCTCAGATGTTTGCTGAACTGAATTGAACTTGGGAATCATAATTCCAAGTTATGTTTGGCTGTGCATGCTCCATTTTGTTCAGTTTAAGAAAAAGTATTTTCCCAAGTTTAAGATAAAGGATAAAACAGCATGATCTCGGCTGCCTGCCAGGAGGTTCTGCAAGTTTTTGTAAAAAACTAATTGCTCTGGAATTTTATTATTCTGGAACTGAAAGTTAATGCCAAAGCTTGGTGTGTCCCATAAGGAAAGACTTACCAAACTCCCCTCTCATACTCTGATTCAAATGCATACATTTAATTTTAAGACCAAGTAGTAGGCTGGGTGTGGTGGTGCATGCCTCTAAAACAATCATTTGGGAAGGAGAGGCAGGCAGATCTCTGGGTTCAAGGCCACCCAGGTCTACAGAGTGAGTTCTAGGACAGCTAGAGCTACACAGGGAAACCCTGTCTAGATAAATTAAAATCAGCACACACACAAACACACACAGAGAGAGAGAGAGAGAGAGAGAGAGAGAGAGAGAGAGAGATTTGAAAGTGTACCTTGCATTGCATAGTATATACCATGCCTTTCCATATCATCCCTGGGCTTCCAGTTCAAACAACTGTCAGTCCACAGGATTTTGTTCTGCCCTGATGATTCTCAGCTCAGGAGCTGCCTTTCTCCCAGGCACACTGGCAGCGGTGGCAGGAGATGGTTGAGGTTGTTGTGTTGAGGACAGTACTACTGGTGTTAGGTCTCAAAAGCCGGAGAGGCTGTTAACCGGCCTGCAGCTCACAGGACACCCATAGCAAAGAATTCTCCAGCCCGGATCTTAGTCATGCCAAGGTTGGGAAACTGTACTGCATGTGGCATTCTGTCTCCATTCTTCCCTTCCTAGCTGCCATTAAGATAATTGAAAGAGTTTAGAACTCCCTTAGTCTACTCCCTAGAAGCAATCACTGTTAGCAATTTGTTTTTCATTTTTCTACTTGTTGCCTTTATGACTTTAATTAAAGTGACTGCCAATCAACTGTTTACTCACTTGAGGAGCAGAAGGCCAGGCCACAGCCTTAGAGATCCTGACTCAGTTCTTCTGGGTGCAGCCAAAAATACTTCAATGTATATTTATATTTCAAATCGTTTAGATGTTATCTATATATGCACGTGTCTCTGTGCATCTGTATGTATGTGTCTAGGTAAGTGTAAACACACATGAGTGTGGGTACCCATGGAGGGCAGAAGAGGGCGTTGGATGCCTTGGAGCTGGACTTAGAGGTGTTTGTGGGCCTCTCGGTGCTGGGATCTGGACACTTGTTTTCATAGTTGAGTAGCAAGTGCTCTGAACCATCTCTCCAGCCCCAATTATATGTATATTTTTAAAATTTCTTTGTACTGAAACACTTTAAACGAGTATTAAAATGTATTCATTTAGGGGCTGGAGAGATGGCTCAGAGTTTAAGAGCACTGGCTGCTCTTCCAGAGGTCCTGCGTTCAATTCCCAGCAACCACATGGTGGGCTCACAACATCTGTAATGAGATCTGGTACTCTCTTCTGGTGTGCAGGCACATATGCAGGCAAAACACTGTTAAGTAAATAGATAGATAGATAAATAAATAAATAAATAAATAAATAAATAGATGTGTTCCTTTAGTGAGTATGTAGTCTCAGCTCTTGAGAGATGGACACAGGAAGATCAGCACTTTATGTCCATCCTCAGTTACACAGCAAGATGAAGACCAGCCTGGACTACCTAAGAGTTTGTCTTCACACACACACACACACACACACACACACAGAGAGAGAGAGAGAGAGAGAGAGAGAGAGAGAGAGAGAAACTGAGAGAGCTCGGTGTTTAAGAGAACTGGCTGCCACTCTTCCAGAGATTTTGTTCCCAGCACCCACACGGTGCTCTCAGCTGTCTATAACTCCAGTTTCAGGTAATACACCACCCTCTTCTGTTCTCTACTGACTCCAGCACACACATGGTACACAGACTTACATGTAGACAAAATACCCATACATACAAAAATAAACAATTAAAAATAAGAGAAAATATAGACTCACATATACCATGTGGGTCCTGGGAATCAAATCCAGGTCCTTCAGAAGAGCAGCCAGCTCTCGTAACCACTGAGCCATCTCTCCAGTCTGTACTTAAGCTATGTTCTTTTCTTTTCTCTTCTCTTCTCTTCTTTTCAGAGGCAGGGTTTCCCTGTGTAGCCATGGCTGTCCTGTAGACTAGACCGGTCTTGAACTCACAGAGATCTATCTGCCTGTCTCTGCCTCCAGAGTGCTGAGATTAAAGGCATGCACCACCACCACCCAGAGTTATTTTAATTTTTAGTTGCAGCTCTAAATTTTATTTTTTTTTCTTGGAGATGAAAGTATGACTTAACAAAGTTTTTCTTTTAAGCTATGAAACTAATTATTTTTATTCAGGAGAGAGATGTTCATAAAACCAATCATTAGAAACCCTAATGACTGTTTCTGGCCACTCAGGCTTTTGCAGATATGCTGAAAGTCAACCAGACCTTAAAAAGTCTAAACGTAGAATCCAATTTCATCACTGGAACTGGGATCCTGGCCCTGGTGGAAGCCCTGCGGGAGAATGACACCTTGACCGAGATCAAGATTGACAACCAGGTACAGAAGAGGGAGGGGGGCAAAGCTAGCTTACATCTTAGACAGTGGGTGGGGGGATACCCACAGGAAGTGGGCTGAAGCTCAAAGCTCTGTGTAGACTTGGTGGGGTCTTCTGGCTGTCCTACAAATCTTAACAGCTTCTGGCCCATGGAGGGAGCATATTCTCTCTCTCTCTCTCTCTCTCTCTCTCTCTCTCTCTCTCTCTCTCTCTCTCTCTCTGTGTGTGTGTGTGTGTGTGTGTGTGTGTGTGTGTGTGTGTGTGTGTACAGAGTCCAGAGGGCAGCCTCAGCTACCTTTCCTTCAGGTGCTGACCAACATTTTTTTAAAAAGAGAAGCTAGTATGGCTGGCTGGGAGCCCCAGGGATCCCCTTGTCTCTGCCTCCCCACTGTTGGGTTTACAAACGCACACCAACACACCAGCTTTTTTAATGTGCATCCTGGGGATTGAACTTGGGTCTTCATGCTGTTATGACAAGCACTTTACTGACTAAGCATTCTCCCCAGTCCCAGTGCATGATCTTAAGTAAACTTCTCAGCGGTCCAGCAGACCCACAGAGAGCCAGCTACCCTTGCCCTAAACTAGCCAGACAGCAGGAGTATGCCAGCTGTCTTGTTTATTCGCTTACCCTGTGGTCTGAGCCAAAGCCCAGTGCTGCCCCAGCCTTGACACTGCCTCTTACAGAGACTGTGATCGGGAAGGAAGTGGGGTAGCCCTGCCCAGATACTGAGACTTGCTCTTGTTTAGAGGCCATTGACCAATGATCTTTAACTTATTTTATTATTATTTTTAATGGTGTGTGTGCCAGAGGTCAGAGGTCAAACTCTAGGGTTACAGGAGGTCAAGAGCCGCCGGATGTAAGTGCTGGGGATCGAATACAGGTCTTCTGGAAGAACAGCAGGTGCTCTCAATGGCTGAGCCATCTCTCCAGCCTAGATCTTTAATTGATTTTGGATATGGATTCCAGGATAGTATATTCAGTATTTGAGTTGATGGCTGTCAGACTTTCCCACTACTTAAGAAACATCCCTGCTTTAATTCCATTAGCACTGAGTGACTTGGAAGCCCAAATATTAGTTTTGCTTAATCTCACTCAGGAATTGTCTTCTCTTTATTTTTATTTGTTTTGTGTCTTGTATTTGTTTTTGAGACAGTCCCGTTGGTTAGCACAGGCTAGACTTAGAGAGCCTCATGCCTAGTCTCCTGAGTACTGTAATATAGTCCTACACCCAGTTCATCTTCAGAATGGATTTCTTGTTTGCTGTTGGGATTTTTGTTGCTGTTGTTTTGGTTTTGGTTTGTTTGATTGTTTTCGCTTATGTGTATGTTCATGTACATGTGAGTATGTGAATACATGTGTGTACATGTGGAGGCCAGAGGTTGATGTCAGGTGTCTTCTTCTTGTCACATCCCACCATAGATTTAGTTTGTGTGACAGGGTCTCCCACTGAACCTGAAGCTCGCTGATTAGCTGGACTGGTTGACCAGTGACCTCTGGGATTTACTTATCTCTGCACCCCAGCTATGGAATTACAGGTTCATGCCATCATGTCTGACTTTATAATGTGGGTCTGGGGGTCCAAATTCAGGTCCCCATGCTTGCATGGAAACACGTTTCCCACTGAGCCATCTCCCCAGCCCGATTTCTTGTTTTTGTTGCTTTTGTTTGGTTGGTTGGTTCATTGGTTGGTTGGTTGGTTGGTTGGTTAGTTTTCTTTTTCATTTTCAAGTATCAGCCGATTGGGCTGTCTGCATTTTGTTTCCAGATGAAGATCCAGACCCCGTGACTACATGAAAGGGATGTCTCTGGTGGCTTTCTCCCTTTGAACCTTTTTGTGGAAGTAGCCATGTAGTTTTCCCCTGTAAGTAACTGTTTCCTTTCCCTTCCTGTGTATCCCATGTTTATGTCTGTGCATCCACATCCAGAGGCAGCAGTTGGGAACCGCTGTGGAGATGGAGATAGCCCAGATGCTGGAGGAGAACTCAAGGATCCTCAAGTTCGGGTACCAGTTTACCAAGCAAGGGCCACGGACAAGAGTGGCAGCTGCCATCACAAAAAATAATGACCTGGGTAAGGCAGGTGTGATCTGTGCTGGTGACAGTAGGAAGAGCTCTGGTAGCGTCTCAGACGCCATGTCGCCGGGCTCGGGGGTCGTGGTCATCCTCTGGTCTGTGGGCTGTTTAAACTTCAACACAACATTCTTTTAGAAGAGCTGTTTACTCTAGCTTAGCTCTTGCCTGGTTTCTTTGTCTCTCCTCTCCTCTTCTCTCCTTTCCTTTCCTCCCCTTACCTTCTCTCCCCTCCCCTTCCTTCCCCTAGCCTCCTCTACACTCCCTTCTCCTCCTTCCATGCTGATGATACTCTGTAACCAGAGGTTTCTCTCCTGGCCCACTAGTTTCCAAATAACCACTCAGAGGCATATATTAATTATAAAACTTTGACCAATGGCTCAGTCTTCTTACTAGATAGCTCTTGCATTTAAATTAACCCATTTCTATTAATCTATGTATTGTACCGTGGCCATGGCATTACCAGTTTGCTGGCATCTTGCTTCTCTGGCTGCTACTGGCATCTCCGACTATACCTTCCTTTTCTCCCTGTATTTCTATTTGGATTTTCTGCCTGGTTCTATTCTGCCTGGCCATTGGTCAAATCAACTTTATTAACCAATGATAATAAAACATACTCAGAGAAGCCACCCTACATCAGTACTCTCTCTGTTCTGACACAGGGCATGGCAGTCCCAGGTTCCTTATGTCTGTCTTCTGATGGCACGTTTTTTTCAATACTCAGGCTTAAATGTGGGCACATGAATGCTTCTGTATTTTACATGTGACGTGCTCTCAGAGAGCCACAGTATACAGGTTAAACTCTCGCAGAGCTTTTCAGCAAGACCCCTCTGCCTTCCCATGCCATTATGCTTTGCTGGGGAGTCCACACCCTTCCTTCTGATGGAAGGAGATAGGACATTTCCTGGTCAGTCACAGTGTAGAAAATTGCGGCAGATTGGGAAGGCTTGTCTAGGGGCATCTTAACTACCCGGAGCAGCATAGCAGAGGGACATCAAAGACTGGACAAGTTCACTTGGCAGTCAGCTAGCAGCAGGCTTGAGTCCTTGTTTGAGGTTTGGGCACAGTGTACCAGACCTTGGACAAAGGAGAAAGAGAGATGCTGGCAGGACATAGGGCCATACTTACCCATCAGGTGCAGAGAGCGAGACCCAGGACCCAGCAGGAGACTTCGGGAAAGGATGGAGACAATCAGAACCTAGGAAAGAAAGCATGTTAGGTTTGTATCTGAGCAGTCCAGAAAACAAAAGAAAAGTAGGCAAAGTGAGGCTCTGGAAGTATTGACCGCAGATCCCATGCCCAGGACAGCCATGGTAGGCGGCAGCTTTCCTACAGCTTGGGCTACTTCGAACGTAGAGAGTTAGAGGGGATCTCAGACAGCGTACCAGTTGGCTAAATCCAGGAAGCTTCCAGAATCCCCTTGCTATGAACCAAAAGGGTCTGCGGCTCAGGAAGTGCAGAAAAGAAGAGAAGAAAAGGGTAGTGAAAACCAGGAATGTGTCAGGTTTGGTGGTGTGTGCCTGTAATTCCAGCATTCGGGAGGCTAATGCAGGAAAATGCTGGTTGAAGACCAACCTGGGCTACATGGTAAGACCATATCAGAGGAGGGAAGAGAAGGACATAATCAAGCATTTTTTTAAAAAAGATGTATTATTTTGTGTGTATGAATGTTTACTTTGCTTGTATGTGTGTGTGTACCATGTATATGTCTGGTATCCAGGAGAATGGAGCTGGGGTTACGGCCAGTTGTGAGCAGCTATGTGGGTGCTAGGAATTGAATCCAGGTTATCCAAAAGAACAAATACCCTTAACCACCTAGTCATCTCTCCAGCCACCAAATCAGGCCATCTTGACAAAATATCTTTGGTCCCAAGTACTGGTTTAAAGGAACCTTAATCTCTGATTTTGCCTGCTGTCTAAACCACACATTTTTTGAAGACCAATATTTAGGAATTGCTTGTTTGGTTTTTTGTTTGTTTGTTTGTTTGTTTGTTTGTTTGAAGACAGAACCATGCTGTATAACCCAGACTGTCCTGGAACTCCTATGTAGCCCAGGCTGGCCTCCAATTCTTGATTCTCCTGCCTTGCCTCCAGAAAACTGTGACTGCAGGTGCACTCCACTGCATCGGAGACTTAGGAGCTTTTAATCAAGAAGAGATTTAGGGAATCTGAGCTTCTCTTTACAGAAGCCTGGTCTCCCAGTCATAGTCAGAGGTCATGGGTGAGGCTGTGTTCACATGAGGACTTCACAAGGGCCAGTCGGTGACAGAACTGCACAGAATTCAAGGAGATGCCCTGTGTGTGAATCCCCATGAAAATACTTAGCAGTTCACTGCTCTGTGGTCTCTCCTGGGCTTACTGCTCCATAGACACACAGAGAAGTTCCCAGCTACCACACAGACATAGCTTTACTTAAATTTAAATTCTTCCTTATACTAGATTGCTTTCCCATTCCGCTTTATTTTCATAGGTCATTGAATGTTGAAGTTTAAGATGGTTCATCCCCTTGGGTGTGTGGCATAGAGTTTTGTGGGGTAAATAACTTCTTGATCAGTGGTTCTCAACCTGGGGGTCAGAGATCCTGCCTATCAGATACTTACATAGTTGCATATTCATAAGAGTAGCAAAATCACAGTTCTAAAGTAACAGTGTCATGATTTTATTGTGTTCCACAACACAGGAAACTGTTTTAAAGGGTCGCAGCATTAGGAAGGTTGAGAACCACCGCTCTAGAATGATTTCAAACAATATCCTTTTCTTCTATTGTCTTTTTTAATTTTTCTTTCTCTCTCACCTAGTTCGCAAGAAGAGAGTCGAAGGAGACCGGAGGTAAGCCTCCACTAAAAGAGGTGAAGTCACACCACGCAGCCGTCTGAAACACGGACAAAGCTCACCCTCTTCTCCATGGGACCACTTTATCTAAGGCTGTTCGTTTCCGTTAACCGTATAAGTCATAGTCCTAACTGTTACTCTTTTTTAGCACTTACTTATTTATGTGAAAACGTGTGTAGCAGTTTGACTTTCTCCTGGACACACCTGGAAGCTTGCACAAACAGGATGACACGGATCTCAGACAGTGACAGCGCTGGAGATGATTTTAACCACTTTCACATTGTCTTGCTTTCTTACGTGACCGTGTTTTTAATCGTGGAAAGGGGCTTAGCATGTGGTTCTAGCTGATTGCAGTAGAGGCTTAGCTCTGTTTACACGCATCACTTTGAGTTAGGCTGCGTACATGGGAAGTGTGCTGCTGACCACATCAGAAGTTAGTATTGCCAATCTTTCACAAACTCTCCGTTAATTCCAGAAAACTGTCTCCGTGTGCACATGCCCGGATGATTGATCGTCAGTGGGATCCTCCTTAGGCAGCACTTTAACCTAGCACTATCCAATTAACTGTTTATTATCCCATGAGTATGTTGATAATCCACACACTTTACCATGATTAAACATGAATTAACCATTTGCGTAGGTGGGTGGCACTAGGAATTGTACCCAGGGCCTTGTGTATGTTAGGCAAGCACTCTACCCCTGAGCTATATCTCCAACCCAAATTGTATTTAATAGACAATTACTTATAAAGCCATTGAAAGGCTTTCCAGGTATAATAGAAAATTTTAAATTTTACTAAAAGAAAATTTCAAAATATCACATTCCTAAATAAAACAATAATAATGGCATCTTTTGGGCTAGACTGATGGCTCAGCAGTTAAGAGTGCTTGCTGCTTTCCCAGGGGACCAGAGTACAGTTCCCAGCACCTATGTCAAGTACCTAACAATGGCCATCCATCTTCAGGGGAATTTGATACCTCTAGCCTCTGAGGGCATACACAAACATATGTGTATAACCCCATATATATACATGTGGTTAAAAATAAGTTTTAATAGATCATGGCACCTCAATCAAAGTTTCCAATACATAAGATTGAATGAATTTGACAAAATTTAAAAGTAATTGATGTTTCATCTTCAGCATGACAAGCTCACAGGATAGATTGTGGGCATTGTGGTTAGTTATATAGAGTTATTTCACATGCAGTTGCTTCTCTGCCTTTTGATAAAATCAGGTGCCACTTTTTATCACGTGACCTCATTGATCCAGACATTTGCAAACGTTAGGTAAAAATGAATTGTCGGCTACTCAGATCTTTGTCTCCTCGAAGACAAAGGCTGTGCAGACAGAAGTGAAATGATTGCATTAGTTTATTAGTGTGATAGTTGGGCAGTGCAGTGCAAAATTAATGTAGCGATGACAGAAGTCTTTGGCCCTAATTAATCATTTCTCTCTCCTGTCGTAGATAGCAGCTTATGGCAGCCTCTGAGAGGTAACTGCTCGCTCCTCTGCTCGCTGCTGTGACCAGGTAGCTGGCAAAAGGAACGTAAGGAAGAAAGGGTTCATTGTGGTCACAGTTTTAGGGTGCCATCCACCATGGCAGAGAAGAATGACAGCAGGGGCATGAGGCAGCTGGTCACATCGTTTTCACAGACAGGAAGCAGAGAAAGATGCATGCTGGGACTCAGCCCACTTTCTTCTTTCTCCCAGTTTGAGACCCCAATCTATGGGATGGCGCTGCCCACATTCAGGGTGAGTCCTCCCTCTTCAGTTAAACTTCTCTGGTCACACCCTCTGTGATTTCATGAAGATAAACTGTCATAGTCCTCTACCTGCCATACACAGCGTCTCTCTTGTTTCCCTTCTCTTTATGACTCTTGAGTCTTACAAAGGTGTTATCTCTTAGGCTGTTGACAGAGCGAAAAAGCTGCTGTCCCTGGCAGATCTTGGGCCCGTTCCTGTATCGTTTTAGTTACTGGGGGTTCCTGGGTTACTTGGTAGCAGAAAGACAAGTTAATGGGTAAATAGCTTGAAAAGCTCTTGGAATCTATTCTGAGAAGCCTTTTAAAAACTGGACACTTGGAGCGAGAAACTGGACACTTATTTGTTCTATAAATACCCAGAGCTGAAAGCAAAAGGCCTTTGAAACATCTCATTTTTTTTTTGACTCGTTTTTACATTTTTCAGGACACAGTAAGGAGGGTTTGCTGACATTTTCTGAGTCGTCCCCAATCCTTTATGTTCCTATCCATCTTGAAACATTCCATTTGGTGGTTTTCAGTCTGATTTTTCTTTCCTACTCACCCATTTATGTAGGTTTATATAAGCTGGCTGGCTGCTTAGTTTTTAAGAAGTCTGTGAGTTATTGCTCACCATAGCACTACTGAGAATTGAGGGAAGCCAGGTGTGGCAGCACACACCGCTGTTCCTAGCCCTCGGAGTAGAGGCAGGAAGATCCGTGTTGGCTACCTGCTACACGAGATCCCCCGCCCACCCTCCCCCAACCAAAACATATGAAGTGACATGCACTTACAGTTCGGTCGGCATGGTAAAGGCAAAACTATGTTCTTGAGATTATTTATGCATGTTGTGCCTGCATGTCATAAATACCACCCGACTCTCAGCATTAACTTCTTGGCCGTGGTGAGAAGAGTCTTTGGGAATTAACAATGTGTAAGAAGCCGTCTCCTTTCTTCTCTCTAGATTGTTGACTGGTAAGCAGTCATCAGTTCTACCTGGGTGAAATATGCACACTGTATTTCAATCATAATTTTTGCTTGCCATGTTGTCAAAGGATGCTATGTTTTGGTCACAGACTTCTTTAAAAGCAGAGCCCCTAGCAAACTTTTACAAGTAATCCTTTTCCTCTCCTTATTCACTCTCTTGCCTCCATCTCGTAAGAAACTCTGACCCTGCAGAGTCTTATCTGCAGCTCCACATTTTGGAGAATGAGTTGCAGTTGTTAACACAGCCTGGCAAAAAACAAGAAAAAGAAATCAGATTTGGATCACGGCTAATCCTTTTTATAAGGAGTTATTAGTATTATTAAAGCTAGATAGTAGAACATTATTTTTAAAATCATACTGTTTTAGCTTATGAGTTTATGAGATTATTTATTACTAATCAACTGTTTTATCATTATGGATTTTTAAATGGCTTCTAAAGTAAAATTTTCTTAAGTATTTCCGTACTGAAGATAACTATTAGAAGATAAAACATACATTTTTTGGGTATGTATCAAATCATATAATTAGTCTGAGACTTCACCTCCCTCCTGCCCGGAGTGAACAATTAATTTCATCGTGATGAGATGTAATATGTGTAAATTATTTTTATATGTATATATTTTGCTAGCTAGCGTGTTGAGTATTTGCTAATGCCTGACTGGCTGTTTGGAACAAGCTCATGTTTCCCTAAGCCTGCTCCCTTCCCTTTACAGTTGTGTGTAAATGAAAACTTGCTCGCCTAGACTTGAAGGTTCCTGTCTGCTGTCTCGGCATGGCAGATGCAGACAGATGGCTTTTAGGAGATACATTTATCAAGTCTAGAAATAGTGACTCGTCCAGTAGCGCAAGTGCGTTTCTCCATCTGCCTTATGTGCGCAGCGGAAGCTCCTTCGTCCTTTTCAGCATGATCAAATCCCTTGCTTTCATCTTTGAAGGAAGTTAGTCTTCCTTCCTCCCTCTATCCCCCGTGTGTGTGTGTGTGTGTGTGTGTGTGTGTGTGTGTGTGTGTGTGTGCATTGTCAGATACCTAACTAGGTGTTTGACTACATCTGGACAACGGATTGAAGGGGAGGCTCTCTCCCCAGCTCCACTTCCCTTCCCCTTGTAGAGCTGCTGCAGACCCAGGTTCTATGGGGAATTCCTCTGGAGTCTGTAGCTTCTGTCACCCGCCACATTTCACAGTTGTGTGGAGGATGATTCTTAGAATGTTCACTGGATTACTACCCTTTGAGATCTTCGTATATGCCTAAAGTGTGTAGCATTTCATACTCATGGACATCAATTAGCCCCCTCCTTCCATCTCTGTAGGACACACTGTATATAAATAATTTTGTACACAAGGACCACCAAATATTATAGTGAGATATTTGGCCACACGTGGACCATGGATTGATGGGACCACGCTTCCCTTGCCCCTCTTAGGGTGGTGGTGGGCCCAGGTTAGAGAATCCCATGCCTGGAGGGGCAGGTGTGGCTCACCCATCTTTCAGCACATAGCTCATCTTCCAGTAGAAGAAACCCATCTCCATGTTAAAGCTCAGAAGCTATCACAGTGCCTGTACCCTGGAGCCAGTTTTCCTAGAGGAAGACTGGCATACCAGACCATGAACAGCTGCTTCTCTTCCACACAGAGATGTGACCCCTGGTGGGCACCAGCATTATGGAAGCCACTGCCTTCAGAATAACTGCCACAAGACATTTCTGGTGTACAAGCTTGGACCTGGTGTGACAGCGTCGGTATGCTCAGACCTCCGGTTAGAGCCCATCAGAGTGTTTGAGCGTACCTCCCTTCTCATGGCTGAGACTGACTCTGCCCTCTCCGAAATGCTTTGCAGGAGACAGGAAGCCTAAGAATTCCGGTCTGAGAGAAGTTTACATGTGTTTTAGAGTTGGGATGATAGACCGAGTGCCTTTTCAAAAAATAGAGACTGAGTTTGCTGACTTCACAGTTCCCATGCCCCCGCTGCTCGCTCCATTCTCACACCCAAAGGGAGGGGATGAAAACTCTCTTAAGTAGCAGGCTGATCCCACTGGGTAAACCGCAGAGCAGTCGCTTGGAACCAACTGACCAGAGAAAAGTACCCGGAACCTCGATGTTCATGGTCCCCAATTCTAGATCCGACTGTACTTATACTGTGGCTCAAGATCCTTACAAAGTGAAAGGACTGAGAATGTAATATTTAAATTAATTTAATGGCAGAACTCAATTCTGCTCACTCCTCTTAATCTCTCTCTCATTAGCTTAACAACAATGACCAAACAATCAGTAGATAGGTGAAGGGCAGGTTACAAATTTTAAGTCTATATCCTGGGCACTGATCTGGAAACAGCACATGAATCAGAGGTTAAGCTTATTTCAGACACATTGTTGCCTTGGAAAGGGTGAAGGAGAAGGCTTGGAGTCATGGGTGGAAAAGAGGGAAGTACTAACCAGGCTTGGTTGGCTGTGTCTTGTGGCAGTCATTTGGAGCACGTTGGCTCAGCTAGTTGGTATGGTGAAGGGGTACCATACTAACAGATTTGGAGGCTAAATCCCAATCCCGTTACCCACACTTAGCAGGTGTACGATCATGGGCAATTCATTTAATTGCCTGACAATTATACATTATATGGGGGATACGCACCGGAAATGGAGTCAAGTGACCTGAACACTTGACTCTACACTTTCTTAGCTGGGTGACTTTGGGGAAACCACTTGGTCTCCCAAGGCTAACACTCCCCAGCTATTAAATGGGAATTAATATCTTTACTAACTACCTCACAGAGTTGTAGTGAGAAAATATAATCAGATCATTGGATGGAAACACCATAGAAACCAGAAAGCACTGTACAAAAGTAGATCGCTTTTATCAATTCACTAATGTTTTTCCACTGCCTTTGAGTCTGTTTTATTCTGACCAGTGGTTCATCTTTTAGGGTAGGGCAAATTGGGGCACGGGAATGATGTAAAGGACTAGAATTGTTTTACTTTAAACATAGAGGTAAGAGACGTGGTTGGCGATGGCAGTGGGTGTTATATTTCAGTGATACAAAACGATAGATCATTTTGCTGGGTCACTTTGAAAGTACTTTGAAAAGGTCTGGGGAGTAACTCAGTAAAGTAGTGTGCTTGCCTTGTGTGCACCAAGTCCAAGTCCCGATCCGATCCCCAGCACCGCATAAACTGGGCAGGGTGCCATGAATCTGTAATCCCAGCACTCAAAAGGCAGAGGCAGGAAGATCAAAAGCTCAGATTCATCTTTGGCTACATAGAATTTGAGACCAGCCAGGTCCACGTGAGATCCTGTCTCAAAAAAGAAAAAGCACCTGAGGAAGTGGACACAATCCTTGGAAATACTGGCTCCCAAAGGGAAACTCAAACGGTGACTAAGACTTTAGGCAAGAGCATTGCTGTCTCTTCTGTCATCACTAGAAGTGACAGAGGCCAAGACTCAAGGTATTGCTGGAAACCTTGGAGAGCATCTCCCTGGGCTCCAGGAATTTTCATGTCTGGCATCTGGGTGCCAGCTCTGACACGGAAGGGGAGAAAGCTCTCTGGGGCAGCAACTACCTATCACCAGCAGCTCAGCCCTGGCCAGTTATTTCTGCCAAGAAAAACCTTGAAGCATGGCCTCATAGGGAAGGTGTCCCATCAGTCCTTTTATCTTTGGTACCATCTAATAAGGTGCCTTGTACATAGTAGGTGCTTATAAATGTCGCTTGTCTGTCATTGTCCTCCAGCCCTACAAGAATTATATTCTGTTTACAACCATGTGGTGTATATACATACATATATATTTAATCATACTGATTTGGATGCCAGCTGTATGTGACCTTGGGTAAGATTTTTCCATCTATCTTATCTTCATTTCATCTAGAAAGCAGTGTGTCCCTTTCAGATTCCAAACATTATAACCCTGTGTTTCTGAGCCGGGCGGTGGTGGCGCCCGCCTTTAATCCCAGCGCTTGAGAGGTAGAAGCAGGTGGATCTCTGTGAGTTCGAGGCCAATCTGGTCTACAAGAGCTAGTTCCAGGACAGCTAGGGCTGTAACGCAGAGAAACCCTGTCTTGAAAAACCCACCCTGTGATTCTGAAATGAGTGGGTAATCTATTCACTGTGGCTCCTGCTCTCTCCAGGAGTGTTCCACAGACAGTTGCTTGCTCCTGTTCAGCAGTGTTTGATAACTTCTGAGTTGTTCTGGAAGAGCAGCCTTGTCAGAAAGGCTACTTCAGGGCTGGGAAGTTAGCTGTGGGGGAGAGCGTTTCCTGACATGTGGGTTTGATTCTTAGCACTACAAAATAAAAAAAAAAAAAACTTTAAGAGTTTTGGGATGCTTCCCTCAAAAACAGAAAGAACATCTTTATATATAATATTTTTCTCCTCAGAATCAGAGAGAAAGGAGGGGAGAAAAATGTAAAGAAGCTGACCAGTATGTTTTTAGTAGACTTTTATTTAATGCCTGTGTATTTGCATTTCCAAGCACATGTTGATTGCACATCAAGAGACAATCAAAAGTGCACTGTGTATTGACAGAAACTGGCCCAGGATTTGACACTTCTGTGGACACAGTCTAGATGCGAGTAGACAGAAATGGGCCAAATGGGAAAAGGAGAAGGCTAGAAAGTACACTGAGTAATTTTACTTTAGTACCAAATGTTAGCCATGACAATCTTTATTTAAATTATTCTACACCAGAGGTGGTAGTGAACCTGTAATCCCAGCACTTAGAAGGTGGAGGCAGGAGGATCAGAAGTTCAAGGTCATTCTCAGCACCATAGCAAGTTCAAGACCAGCCTGGGACACATGAGACTTTGTCTTTAAAATAAATAGATAAACGGAATAAAAGTAATTTGTATCTCTGCTTTCTTCTTAAGAACAAAAGTATGTACATGAAAAAGCATATTTATATTTTAAGCCTTTATCTTAATCTTGTTTCATTTTTTTCCTATAAAACAAGCAGCATTTTTCATTGCACACAAAAATGTAAAATACTTGCATGCCACCAGTCATAATTACCAGTTCTATACCTGTCAAGTGTGACCTTACGTGTATTGTTGCCTGTATTGTGTTGAAGAGACTAAGGGACATAATACGCTTGTAAATTGTATACTATTGGTAACACTTGTTTAGCTAAGCAAATTCTGAAAAGCCACATGGCTTTATTTTTCATTTGATGCTTTTTGGTCAAATGCTAGATGATTGGTTCATTCACTAGGAAACTAAAGACTAACTTGCTTTTTAAATGTGAAGTTAAACATCTTGTGAAAAGTAAGTGTGAAATAAAGGAAAATGTACAAATTTTAAACTACTTTTATCATTATAAGGAACCCTATTGGCCCAAAAAAGGTATAATTTGGGGCCCTTTGGAATTAGCCACTAAGAGGTAATGTTGAGCTAAATATAAGCTTTCAATTAATCAAGATCTTTGTGCTTTCAAGGATGTCATGTATTCATTTGTGTCAGGAATGATAGTTGTAAATGGAAATGTAAAAAATAAAACGGGGGTCAATAAACTTAACTTTAAATGTCAAAACCTGACTTCTGGCTGCTCTGAAGACTATCTCCTCAAAATCAATGCCTGATGCTACATTCTTACTTTACTTAAGAACAATTGCAGAAAGAACAATGGCACCCTAATACAAATACGATAAAGTACACAGCCACAGTAGCCAGAAGAGAAATGGAAACATGTTGAAGCCACACAGCCGAAGTTTGTTAGCATAGTGGGCAACAGGAATACAGACAGTAGCTGTGCATACTTTCTGCCAGCAAGCACTAAAAATAACCAAATTTCTGAGTAAAGATTTGACCTCAAGTAGAAAAAAAAAAACCTACACTCCCTGCTTCCCTGCTGAGTTCTGGCTCAGCTTGGTGACCCCCAAATTTCATCGTTTAGGCTGATGACAGTCTGAGAAGCAGAGAGGGCCTGCATCTAGTTTATATTTGCTGCCGCACACCTCCACAAGGAAATATATTGCTCTATTGTTTTGCTTAAGAATTCTTCTTTTCAGGGGCTGGGGTGTAGTTTGGTTGGTAGAGCAGAGGAAACCTTGGTTAATGTTGGCTGTTAAACGGACTGCCAAGGCTATAGGTTGAATGAATAAGCTAATGGTTTCGATAATAATAAGTATAGGAATAAGGGAGATTGGAGTGCCTTGAGGTAAGAAATTGGCTAATGAGGCTTTTAGTTTGTGGCGGAATCCTAAAATTACGGCTCCGACTCATAGTGGAATTGCTATACCTAGGTTTGTAGATAATTGTGTTGTAGGAGTAAATGTATGAGGTAGTAGACCTAGTAAGTTTGTTGAGCCAATAAATATAATTAGGAATACTAGTATAAGTGATCATGTCCGTCCTTTAGGGGAGTGGATTAGTATCATTTGTTTAATGATAAGTTTAACTAATCATTGTTGAAATGGGTGGAAACGGTTAGAAATTAGTCCCTTAGATGAAGTTAAAAGTATTGATGGGAGTATGATGATGAGAATAACAATAGGCAAGCCTGTTATTGTTGGGGTAATGAAAGAGGCGAATAGATTTTCGTTCATTTTGATTCTCAAGGGTTGTTAGTTTTTATAAGTTCAATAGATTTTACTGATGGTGTTTCTGGAAAAGTATGGAGTGAAATTTTTAGCTGTATAAGGATAAATCGTGTAATTGTGGTAGATAGGACAGTGATAAATCATGTGGATGTATCCAGTTGTGGCATTCACTATGGAGACTAAACATCTCTATCTTTAACTTAAAAGGTTAACGCTCTAAGCTTCGTGATGTTATTAGATTATTGATAAAGATCAGTCTTCGAAGTTTTTTAGAGGAACTATTTCGAGGACAATTGGTATGAAACTATGATTAGACCCACAAATTTCTGAATATTGTCCGTAGAATAAACCTGGACGGTTGGATGAAATTGGTGCTTGATTTAGTCGTCTTGGAATGGCGTCTGTTTTAAGTCCTAGGGAAGGGACGGCTCATGAGTGTAGGACATCCTCGGATGAGATTAATATTCGAATAGGTAGTTCTATAGGGAGTACTACTCGGTTATCTACTTCTAGGAGTCGAAGCTCTCCTGGTTTAAGGTCAGAAGTTGGAACTATATAAGAGTCAAAGCAGAGGTCTTCGTAGTCCGTATATTCGTAGCTTCAGTATCATTGGTGTCCTATAGTTTTTATGGTAAGAGCTGGGTTATTAATTTCGTCTATCATATAAAGGATTCGTAGGGATGGAAGGGCGATTAGGATGAGGATAACGGCGGGTAAGATAGTTCAAATGGTTTCTTCTTCTTAGGCGTCTGTGGTGCTGGTGTGAGTTAGTTTTGTTGTCAGTATGAGCGTGATAGTGTATAGCACTAGAGAGCTAATGAGGAATACGACTATGAGTGTGTGATCATGGAAATTTATTAATTCTTCTATGATAAGTGAGGAAGCATCTTGTAAGCCTAGTTGGAATGGATAAGCCATATAAGATATATAGAGGCTAATCTATAACTTAACTTTGACAAAGTTATGTAATTTATTTACTAATATCTCATTGAGAAAGACATAAAGGTTATGGTGCTGGCTTGAAACCAGTTTAATGGGGGTTCGAATCCTTCCTTTCTTATTTTACTTTTATGAAAGTGAGTTCTTCAAATGTGTGGTATGGTGGTGGGCAGCCGTGAAGTCATTCTAGGTTTGTAGCTGAATGTTCTACGTGAAACACTTCTCGTTTGGAAGAATTCTTCTTTTCAGGGGCTGGGGTGTAGTTTGGTTGATAAAGCAGAGGAAACCTTGGGTTCCATCCCTAGCACCCCATAAAACCCCATGTGGTGGTGTGTACCTGTATGCCTGGCATTTAGGAGGTAGAGACAGAAGGATCAGGAGTTCAAGGTCATTCTTAGTTACACAGTGAGTTTGAGGCCAGTCTGAGCTACAAACCCTGTCCTTTTCAGTCTGTGGCACTGTGGGCAGTAGAGATTACAAGTATCATTCTGAGGTTACCATTGTCTAGTTTAAATTTCATGACCATTAGTATAGATAGATAGGTATTTAGATAGATAGATAGATAGGTAGGTAGGTAGGTAGGTAGATAGATAGATAGATAGATAGATAGATAGATAGATAGATAGATAGATAGATATAATTTATACATATAAATATATTTATAGTACATATTTATATGTAAATATGTATATATTTTATGTAAGTTTTTATTTTATATAATATCTATCTTACATAATAAAGCACTCAGTGGTAGGATACACCTGTAGTCCCAGCTTTAGGGAGGCAGAGCCAAAAGAATGGTTTTAAGTTCAAGGCCATATTGATTTTATATAGCAAGTTCCAGGTCAGTCAGCACTACATAGTGAGGCCTTGTCTTTTAAAGGGAGAGAAAGGGAGCTGCAGAGATAAGTCAATGATTAAGAGCACTGGCTATTCTTCCAAAGAACCGGGGTTCCATTCCTAGCACTTACTTACATGATAGCTCACAGTAATCATCTGTAATGCCAGTTCCAGGAGATCTCATGCCTTCTTACTGACTTCTGCAGGGACCAGGCATGCACATGGTAGGCAGAAGTTTCTTTCTTGGCCACCAGTCCCAAGTAACCAACCACACAGAGGCTTAATTACAAATGCTTAACTGATAACTCAGGCTTATTACTAACTAGCTCTTACAACTTAAATTAACCCATTTCTATCAATCTACTGTCAGTTCGGCCACATGGCTTTTACCTCTATCCCATTTTGTATGTCTGACTTGCTCTGAGTCTGGCTGGTGACTCCTCCTCCTTCCCCCAACATTCTCAGTTTGACTGTCCTGCCTATACTTCCTACCTGGCTACCAGCCAGTCACAGCAACAAATCTTTACAGTGTACAAAAGGATCATTCCACAGCATAGAGAGATGGCTCAGTGATTAAGACTGCTTACTGCAGATGACCCAGGTTTGGTTCCTAGCACCCATATGACAGCTCACAACAGCCTTTAACTCCAATTCCAGGGGATCCAATGCCTTCTTCTGGCCTCTGCATGTTCCTATATGCATGTATGCATGTATGCCTGTGACATAAATTCATTCAGTCACACACACATTACACATAAATAAATCTGCTCTTTAAAGTTAAAAAGGACCAAAACAGTCTTTTTTTCTTTCTTTTCTTTTCATTTACTTGGTCTATTTCTTTTTGCTTTCTTGAGACAAGATCTTAATGTGGCCCAGGTTTCTTCATACTCAGTATGTAGCCAAGGCTAGCCTTAAACTCCCAGTTTTCCTGCATTTACTTACCACGTGTTCCAATACATACGACTTTTTATTTCTTAAAAACATATTCGTTTTGGTTGTACTACTCATTTCCTATGCAGAGAGCCCCTCCCCCACAGCTCCAAGAATTGCATACAAGCAAGATGGAGCTGGCTCAGAAGTTGTTCTCGCCTGATGGGTTCCTGCTCATTCCCCTATGCTGGACCTGTGTTTACTTGATGTTTTCTAGACACTAGCTTTCAGATTTGGCAGTTAACTCTATTTTTTAACTGTACTGTACATTTTTCTCCGCTCCCTTCCCTTCTTCTCCTTTCCCCTTCTATCTTCTCTCGTGACCCCCACGCTCCCAATTTACTCAGAAGATCTTGTCTTTTTCTCCTTCCTATTTAGATCCATGTATGTCTCTCTTAGGGGCCTCTTTGTTGTCTAGGTTCTCTGGGGTTAACTCTTAATTGAATCCTTGACTTGGAGCTATTTTATATTTGGACTTTGTAAAGGAATAATTCCATAAAGGAATGCCCCCTCCTTTATGGACTGTTTGATAGTTCAGCCTTTTTCTAGGACTAAAAGAAGTGGTAGCCCATACCCTCTCTTCATTCTTTGGCTACCAACCTAGAAACCCATTATTTTATATGCTAATAGAAAGAGAAACATGATAGACCAGATGTCCACAGTCTCTAGTTCTTACGCTCAGGGCCTCCGTGAGAACCAGATGAATAATAGGTAATTGAATAAGGCTGGGATAAGCAATATATGTTGGAAGAAAAGCACACAGGTACTTGGGTTGACAGGTATGAAATAAGAAGAGGAATTCTACAAATTTTAGACCTCTGGGTTTATCAATCCTGAGAAACTTTTAGAAAACTATAGTATCCAGTATTGTAATGGTTTGTAAGCATATGGAAGTAAAGCACTGATGTAAGAGCTAGCCTGAGATTCACTGGGCAGAGATGATAGGAAATCTTGAGAGTAAGGTCTAGAGAACATGCTAGGCTTGTATGGTTGCTCATGTCTGTAATCCCAGCACTTCAAGGGAGAAGGAAGGGAGATCAGGAGATCAAGACCAGGCTTGGCTACATAATGAATTCAAGTCCAGCACTGAGGCAGGAGGATTGCCTGGTGTTTGGGGCTAGCCTGGTCTATATTATAAGTTTCCAGGTCAGCGAGAGCTACATAGCAAGTTCATGTCTCAAGAAAACAAAAACAGGGACTAGGAAGATGGCGCAGTGAGTAAAGTGCCTACCGCAGGGGACCTGCATGCAGTTGGCCTCTCAGCAGCCACCGACAATCCAAGCAGAATGATTATATATGTATCTGCAGACCCGACACAGTGAAGGGGACTGTGAATCCTGGGGGCACATTGGCCAGACAGTTTAACTGAAAACAAGTTCCAGATTTGTAGAAGGCCGCAGCCACATTCTCCATTATCAAGATGGCGCTGACATCCGGCTTCACCGCCAGGTGAACGCACATGTGCTCGGTAATTTCCCACTGAGTCCCCGCCTACTCCCGAGGCATCACCTGGGACTGGGAACAATGGACCTATCCAAGAGTGACACGTCCAAAGCAGGGTCTGTTTCCTATATAAGGGATGGGTTCCATCTTATCTGGGTCTCCGCCATGTTGGCTGATGCCCGCTCTCCCAAGGGGCATTAAAGCTTTACTGCAGAAGTATCCTATGTGTACCGCGTGGTTCTTGCTGGCGAGACGGTAGCGCGGGACATCTGGTGCCGATACCCGGGAAGAAGAAGAAAAAGAAGAAGAAGAACTTTGCACCACCGGAGACCCCTTGGACACAAGGAGGATTCAGAACTGTAGGCATGCGTGCTCAGAGAGGTACGTTCTAAAGTCCAGAGAGCATATCAGAAACTGAGCAGCAGTGGGAGGTTGTGCGCGCACCCAGATAAGTTAAAAAGGACCTCCCGGTAAAGAATGGGGGAGACAGAAAAGAAAATAAGTTAAAAAGGACCCTCCGGTAAAGAATGGGGGAGACAGAAAAGAAAATAAGTTAAAAAGGACCTCCCGGTGATTTTGGGAGAGTGGAGATGGGGGAGAAGGCTGATTTGCAGGGTCGAAGGCTTTGTGTTGTGTTGTTCGTGTTGTTTTTTGTGTACTGGACAGGAGAGGGATATTTGAATTTGGGAGCTGCTAAAAAAGGTAGTTTAGATTTAAGGCATGGGCTTGAGAGTGTGATGTTGTGGGGGAGAGGTTCTGTTTTCGCCTCCACGGAGGATGGGAGCCTAAGTATGTGCTTGAGATCCACGTGGTTTGAATCACCGAGACCTCCTGAAATGTTGTAGTGTATACCCCTAAGAATGCAACGGCCCAATAACAGCAGGAAGCAGCCAAAGAGACTAAACGACGCCCAAATTCCCTTAAAGATTAAATGAGGTCCTTTCAAGCCTGCTTCTCTGAGTTCAGCTTTGCTCCGTGCACCGGTTTGGGCTCGGAGTGGGTGCAGCTGGGGCTGGAGGGCGGCTGGAGCGGAGCTTTGCTCTGTGGCTATGGTGGGAGGCATATTGCGCAGGCTCAGTTGGTGCCTGGCCTGGAGGGTATCACAGCAGTACCAAGAATGAGAACGGTGCCACAAGCTGCCAGGCCAGAAGGCTTGCAATGTGCCTAAAACTGTGAGGGGCTCTGAAGCTGGAGTGGCTTCTGTTCCGCTTGGCTGAGCTAAGCTGTGCTGATCCTAGGTAATAAAGGCGGACCTATAGCCTGGGGCAACGGGCGGGGCGAACAATGCTGGCTACTAGCCCGAGAGATTTTCCATCTGAATAAGGAACTGAAGAGATAGCATAGGGGTTAAGAATGCTGCCTGCTCTTCCAAGGGTCGGGAGTTCAATTCCCCAGTGACTACATGGCAGCTTACAACTATTTGGTTTTAAATCTAATGTTTTAGGATCCACAGGGAGGTAGATGCAAAAAGCCCTTAGATTTTTAAAGTGATTGGGTCGTTGGCTGGGTCTGTGAGAGTTTGTTTACAGCTGCTTTTGCTGTGGCACAGGTGTTGAGAGTTGGCTAGTAGGAAAGCGGCCCTGTTCGCCGCCTCTCCCATTGGCCCCTTGAGCCGCAGCGGCTCTGGCGCGGACCTTGAGATGTTGCTGCCTGTGCCGCCTCGGTCTGAGTGTCGGCTCCCGCCACACTCCGCCACCAACACAGCCTCAGAGAACTAGGCTAGCCCCGCGGGGAAGGCAGGGGCGCCTGGGGGTGGAGCCGCACAGCGGGACACGGGGAGCCGCGCAGCGAGCAGGTCCAGGGCCGCACACAGCCCTTGGATGACGGGCGGGCTCTGGAGCCCGAGGCCACCTTACTGGCAAGGAATACGGGAGCCAATAAATCCTAAACCTAATATCAGCAAACAGGGCCTGGGTTTTTCCTAGGCGCCACTGGGACAGCACGGCCTATACCATGAAAAACAGAGACCCTTAATCAGTTATCTACCACAGTGGCTACAGCCCTGGATCAACAGGCTACCATAGATACATCTATTAGAGGTAGAATAAAGAACAGGTGGATATCTTATGGCAGCTTGCCCAGTTGGACTGTGAATGGAAAACTCCAGCCTTATGTGTGACCAATGTACCATATGAGAACTTTATAAAAGTGGCTAACTTGTCCCGAGAATTGTCTTTGTATCTTACAGGAGAATTTTGATGATTTGCTGTCCTCCTTGAGACGGTCCATCATGACAATCAACTCCACGCGAGTGGACATAAGCCTGGCCAAAGGATTCCAGTCCTGGATTGTGTCCTTCATCTCCTACTTCAAAGAATGGGTGGGGGTTGGAATGTTTGGAACAGTCCTATGCTAAGGAATAGTGTTTCTCCTCTGGATGGTCTGCTGACTCAAATCCCAAAGTCTTAGGGACAAAGTGGTTATTGCACAAGCGCTGGCTGCCCTGGAACAGGGGCCTCTACTGATGTGTGGTTATCTATGTTAAAGCAGTAAGGTTTAAGCCAACCAGCTCCTGCACCCCTAGGACTGTGGTCCATTGCACAGGGTGGAGTGCTTGGCTTAGCTAGCCCTGAAGGTTGTTGAGCTGAAGAGCATCGCACAGAGAATGGCCCTCTCTGAGAGATAAGTCGCTTTGCTTAAGGGTTTTCTGCCGTATATTCCCTTTCCCAGAAAATTGGCAGAGGGCAGGCCGGATAGGCTCCAGGTGTCATGAGCCTAGGGACAGTTTCCGTGTAAGCCCATTTTAATGTTTTCATTTTGGGAAGTGCGACCTCTATCTTTACCTTCCTAGGGAGTTGCCTTTCTGCAAAGAAGTAAAATTAGGGGGAGATGTAGAAGGCCGCAGCCACATTCTCCATTATCAAGATGGCGCTGACATCCGGCTTCACCGCCAGGTGAACGCACATGTGCTCGGTAATTTCCCACTGAGTCCCCGCCTACTCCCGAGGCATCACCTGGGACTGGGAACAATGGACCTATCCAAGAGTGACACGTCCAAAGCAGGGTCTGTTTCCTATATAAGGGATGGGTTCCATCTTATCTGGGTCTCCGCCATGTTGGCTGATGCCCGCTCTCCCAAGGGGCATTAAAGCTTTACTGCAGAAGTATCCTATGTGTACCGCGTGGTTCTTGCTGGCGAGACGGTAGCGCGGGACACAGATTTAGCGAGAGGCCATGTCTCAAGAAATGAGGGGGAGTGTAATAGAGGAAAACACTAGGTGTCCACCTCTGGCCCCCACATATTCATGAACACACTATAAGCGTAGACACACCACACACAACCATACACATGCACATACATCACACAAAGAGGGGTGAGGCTATCATTAGCATGTTTTGGGTTTGGTTGTTTTTGTTTTTTTTTTTGGTTTGCTTTGTTTTGCTTTTTTTGAGGCAGGTTTCTTTTTGTTGCTTTGGAGCCAGTCCTGGAACTAGCTCTTGTAGCCCAGGCTGGCCTCAGACTCACAGAGATCCCCCTGCCTCTGCCTCCCGAGTGCTGGGAATAAAGGCAGGTGTCGCCACTGCCCGGCTATCATTAGCATGTTTAAGTGCCTTACTGTGAATAGGCACTGCTTGCCAGCAAGCTATTTCTGTTGGAAGTGGTCTTAGACAAAGAGTCACAGTATTTGACAAACAAATCCGCACCTTGGCCTTGGCCCTCTGCTCTTGAATCTCCTTTTCAGTATGATTTCTGCCACACGTGAACCTTTGCATGACCAGTGTTGACATCTTCACAAAGTTATACTTCTTTTCTCCTTGCCTTTCCCCTTACCCTTCCTTCATTTCTTCCTTCTTCCCTCCCCACTTTCTGTCTTTTCTGAGACAGGCTGGCCTTGAACTCCCTGAATAACTGAGAATGACCTTGTGCTTCTGGTCTTCCTGCCTCTAGCTCCCTTCAGTTTGGGGATCACAGGTGTGCAACTTCTAAAGCCGGCTGGAGAATGACTCTGGTTCTTGATCCTCTGGCGTTTGCAGAATTAGCAGAGCCGAGATTGGGCAGGGAAATGGGGAAAGTTGATTTCCACTGATGATGTTGGAGGAATGGAAGTAATAAATGGCATTTGAGTTTGGAAGGTGGAACATGAGGAGTCAAGCAAGTAGACATGGGGTGATGGAGAGGGGCATTTCAGCACAAAGAGTTTTGGGGAAACCTTTCCATACACTTGTAAATACCAGCCATGGGGCTTCTCTCCTCTGACGTCTTCCTCCCTCTACTTTAACCAACTCCAAGACCCCAGGATGAAATCCTTTCCTTTTAACTTTTAGTCTATAGTTCCTAGTTTTCACAACTATCTTGCAAACTATGTTTTTAAAACTGCTTAAACAGTTAAGGGAAGCTCAAAATTCCTAAAGGAATCTTTTGATAAGGAGCAAATTGCTGCTGGCATTAGTTTGCTTATGATGACTCAGTGTGACACAGGCTTTGTGGGTTGCTCTGGCTGGAGGCATAAAGATAACACTAATGAGGACTCACAATGCACTGAGTAGTATTGGGAGTATTTTCTTATCAATCACTTTCACTTTAATCAAGCCCTGAAAACTAATAAGAGATATACTCTGCCTTTCTTCGTGTGTGTGTGTGTGTGTGTGTGTGTGTGTGTGTGTGTGTGTGTGTTAGGGTGTGTGTGGATGTATGTGGAAGCCAAGGGACAGTCTTGGGTAGTCTGGTGCCATCTTAAAAAAATAAAGATTTTTGTGTATATATGTGTGCCTGAGTATGTATGTACATCACATGTGTGCAAGTGCCTGCGGAGGCCCGATGAGGGCACTGAGTCCACTGGAAGAGCAGCAAGTGTTCTTAACCACTGAACCACTTCTCCAGCCCTCCAGCCCCATTGATGCCTGCCCTGGGGCTCACTGAGTAGGCTAGGCTGGCTGGTCAGAGAGCCCCAAGGCTGATGACCTGAGTTAAATCCTTAAAATAGTGGCAGGAGAGAGCCAGCTCCTTTTCTCAGGCCAGAATAAACCAGGATACTAATGTGGAGGGAATACGGAACTGTTGTCAAGTCGGCCAGATGTGTGGTGTGTGCGGTAATTCCAGGATCCGGGACGTGCAAGTGGAAGGATAAAGAGTTTGAGGCCAGACTCAGCTACAGGAGACCTTCTCTCAAAAAAAAAAAAGAAAAAAGAAAAAAAAGAAAAACGAAAGAAAGAAAGAAAGAAAGAAAGAAAGAAAGAAAGAAAGACAGACACACAAAATGGGCTAGAGGGATGGTTTCAACAGTTATATATTACTCTTGCAGAGCATGGGTCCAGTTCCCAGCATCTACATTTGGCTGTTCCCAAGGGTCTGTATCTCTAGTTCCAGGGGATCCAGCATCTTCATTTGACTTTCATGAGGCACCTGTACACACATGGTGAACATAAACACATGCATGCACACATACATATACATCAATAGTGAATCAGGTTTTGTTTTGGAGTTGTGGGTTTTTTTTTAATACTACACAAACAAACTGTCAAAGAATCCAAATTATTTACTTATTCAAAATCCTGTCTCTTCTGGAATGTCTTGGAGAAGTTTCTTCATATTCTTTGAGCCTGGCCACAGGTTAGCATATCGGTCTGATCAGCAGTTAGAAGGCAGGCTAGTAATTGAGTATATGCTTCATTTCTGGATTTACATGCAGTCTGTTGTTGTGGGATATTTGTACACTGTATGAAGATGTATTGCTGTGGTTGGTGTAATGAAAAGCTGACCGGCCAATTGCTCGGTAGGAAAGTATAGGCAGGACTTCCACACACAGAGAGAACTCTGGGAAGAAGAAAGGTAGAAGAGTCACCAGCCAGACACAAAGGATGCAGGATGGGCAGTATGGAAATGAAGTAACGAACCTTGTGGAAGAAAGTAGATTCAAAATATGGGTTAATTTAAGCTATAAGAACTAGTTAGGAATGTAGGACCCAGCCATGATAAACTTAAGGGAGGCCTGAGTCTCAGTAATTTACCCTGAGGCAATACCTGGTTGCAGGAAGAACCACAAAATAAGATTACCCAGGCACCACCCAGGAACAGACCATCCAAAGGAAATTCCTAACGTTCCAACTGTTGTAGATAGGCTCACCTGCCAGCACACACTCACCAGGACACCCCTAGACCAATGTCAGCCAATCAGGGGTCCTGATCCTTAGAAATCCCTCACTCCCACCATTACTACTATAAAATCCCAACTCTTACTGAGCTCAGGACTCTGTGATCATTCCAGTGCGCTGGACACAGGGAGAGTCCGAGTTTGCAAACTTTTGTAGAATAAAGGCTCTTTGCTTTTACATACAGGACTCGGTCTCCTTGTTGGTTCTTGAGGGACTTCCCGGATCTGGGCATAACAAGGAACAAGCCTAAGCTAGGCCAAACTTTTATACTTCATAAGAAGTCTACCATGTCGTTATTTGAGTGCTGACATATTGACAAGAAAGTAGTCTTGACGAGAAAAACCATTTGACGTTATGCAAATTAACTTTCTCAATTCTTCATTTTTATTTTCATGTTTAAAACGTGAGGATATTAATTTCCTCTTTGTAGAATTGTTTCAAAGTTCAACAAGATATTACAAACAATGGCACAATTCTTGTTATGTATTAGATATTTAATGAATAGTAATTGAACCTGAGCACTGTAGGAAATGTCTTTCAGAAACCAGCTCTTGGATATTTTAATTTACAGGAGATTTCCCTTAGCTAGGAACGGTGGTGCAGGCCTGTGTTCCTGGTAGAAATGATTGCTTTGAGTCTGAGGCCAGCCTGATCAAATAGTAAGTTTCAGGGCAGCCAGATTACATAGCAAGGCCTTGTCTCAGATGAACAAACAAAGGGAAAAAAGAAAGGGAGAGAGGGAGGGAGAGGGAGGGCGAGGGAGAGAGGGAGGGAGGGAAGAAGGGGGGAGGGCAGGAGAGACAGGTTTTCCAAATCATCAGTGATGTTCAGTGGGTGCCAGTTACACAAAATTCCAGAATGTTTACTTAACCAAGGGTACTCCCCACCCTGAGAGGAAGAAGTAGGTGCCAGGAGAAGGTTAACCATTGGGTGAGTCCCTGTTCTGGGTGTAGCTGGAATGTACCTCAAGCATGTACTCCAGTCCTCTTCCGGACTGCATTTTTTTTGGGGGGGGTGTTGGTTTTTCAAGACAGGGTTCCTCCTTGTAGCCTTAGCTATCCTGGAACTCACTCTGTAGATCAGGCTGGTCTCAACCTTGTAAAGATCTGTCTGCTTCTATTTCCCAAGTGCTGGGATTAAAGGTGTGTGTCCACTGCCTGGTTCCAGGCTACATTTTTAGAAGGTTATCAAGACAGAACATTATTCCTGTCTATGCTGTTAAACTCACTGGGGATCTTCTCCTCAGAGCCCGGCACAAGAGACAGCCATTACACAGGACATCAAGAAGTCCTCTGAGGTGTTTCCACTTTCTTCTTCTTCCGCTCCCTAGATTGTCTACTTTTTTTTCCCTCCTTTGACCCGCTGCTTCTGTCATTTGCTCTCGCTCACATTAGCCCAATCTCACTGACTGATGCAGAACATAAAGTTGGGATGGGAGGATGAGATGGAACAGAGATTGACCAGGACGATGAGGCAATTGCTACCTAACAGGCAATTAGAAATGGCATTTGTTAAAAAGCACTGACTCCTCACTTGGGCCCATAAGGTAACTAAACGCAGGATAAAGCCTAGCATCTCGGCTTTCATTTTGTGGTTGCCTTCCTGTTTTGGGTTGCCTAGTTACCTCAGTGTGTAGGCATGTTCATCATTCAAGGAATACCTACCCAGAAACCTATGATATCTCATCTCCCTACAAGAATAAAGGCATAAAAAATAAAGTAAATGAGGTATCACATAGTCAACTTTTACAATTACTCCCCTGTAGCCAGTCTTTCTTTGGATAACCAGCTCCCAAATAATAACATGGGAGACGTCTTATTGGTCATGAAAGCTTAGCCTTAGTTTAGACTTGTTACCAACTAGCTCTTATAACTTAAATTAACCTATTTATATTAATCTATGTTCTGCCGCATGCCTCATTACTTCTCCATACTGTATGTCTGACACACCTCCATCCCCACCCTGTGTCTCACTGGCAAATTCCCGACCTCTAAGATTCTTCTCCCCAGTTCCTCTCTCTGCTGGGAAGTCCTGTCTATCCATTCCTGCCTAGCTATTGGTCATTCAGTTCTTTTTTTTTTTTAAGATTTATTTATTATGTATACAGTGTTCTGCCTGCATGTACTCCTGCATGCCAGAAGAGAGCACCTGATCTCATTATAGATAGTTGTGAACCACCATGTAGTTGCTGGGAATTGAACTCAGGGCCTCTGGGAGAGCAGCCAGTGAACCATCTCTCCAGCCCCTCAGCTCTTTGTTAAACCAATCAGAAGGTGCCTTGGCAGAGATACAGCTTCACAGTGAACAAAAGGATCATCCCACAACACTCCCCATAGGCACCTAAGATCACCTGGATTCTATGAACATCAGAGCATCCCAGGTAAGAACAACTCCCAGATGAGGGCATTCCATGCTTAGGGAGGCTGTACCCTGGACCATCTTCTGGAATGATATTGTCCTCTCAGGCAAAGGGGACTCTTTGGACCACCTCACAGAATCAAACTGAAACAATGACCAGCCAGGACACATCATGACTAGGATTGCTCAGTTATACATACTTCTTGCTTCCTGCCCCACTTCCTCCTTTGCTTAAACCTAAAGCTCATATGGACTTATCGACCCTTTATCTGTTCCTTTCCTGAATGTGGCCATTAATGGAATCTGGTTGTTTTTCATTTTTACTCCATGCACTGGGGTGACTATGACCTTTTCTGTCCTGAGTTGGCCAAAAATATATAAATACATACTTACATATACATACATACTCATGTAGCCCAAACTAGCCTTGAACTCAGTATGTAGCTGACTGAAGATTACCTTAAACTTCTGATTCCCTTCCTTCTGCATCAACTGCAGGTATGAACCACCACACTCAGCTTATGCGTGCTCGGGATCAATCTAGGGCTTTGTGTGTGCTTGAGTAAGCACTCTACCAACTGAGCTACATCCCCAGTCCCTTAGTTTTTATCTGTCTTCCCTGTCAAGTTTAGAGAGCTGGTATCATGCCCTCGCATTAGTAACCAAGGGTATAAAGACGCTTTGGCTCCGTATGTCTTTTTACAAAAGGACCACCATGCAAGAAGAAAACCTATTACCAAAAAAGCCTCTAGGTAGTCTTTCTAGATTCCAGAGGGTCGCAGTCCTCTAGAATACGGGAGCAGAGAGCATTTTTCTCAGCCTACTCCTGGTTTCTATATACTGTTATAAAACCCTTCCCATTGTAAAGGGCCAGGTCCATGTGGAGCCGCGCCCTTCTCCCTCGAACTACAACTCCCAGCATGCAGACTGCCCCCAAGAACACGCATGCGCATGGGCGGAGACGGGGGGGGGGGGGGGGAAACCAGCAACACGGACAGCGCGGTCGGGTTTTGGGGGCAGCCGGCGGGAGCGTTCGGCAACTCCCTGAAGCTGAGGCACAGCGGAGCGTGGCCGCAGAGAAGAGCAACTTAAACTTTGCGGGCTCTGCCGGGGGTCGGCGGCCGGACGCCAGCAGGTGAGTTCAGCACGGTGCTTTCCAGGAAGTCCGTCGGCGGGCGGCGGCAGCGGGTCGCTTCGGCCTGGGCGATCGAGGAGGGAGCGGCTGTGCTTCCCGCCGCAGGGGTGCGGCGCCTTCCCCGCGGGCCTCGCTAGGGAGCCGAGGGTGCCGGACCGTTCCGGGACAGCAAGGTGTGCCGGGTGTCGCCCGCGGCCAGGCGCGCGAGCTCCGAGCTGTCGGTGAGTCACAGCGGCTGGTCGGCTGGGGTTCGGGGCCCTTCACCTCGAGTTCGGGACCGGCCGGCTGGGGTTCGGGGCTCCTCACCTGGAGTTCGGGACCGGCCGGCTGGGGTTCGGGGCTCCTCACCTCGAGTTCGGGACCGGCCGGCTGGGGTTCGGGCCCCGTCACCTTGTGTTCGGGACCGGCTGACTGGGGTTCGGGGCCTGTCACCTAATGTTCGGGACCGGCCAGTTGGGGTTCGGGGCCCGTCACCTCGAGTTCGGGACCGGCTGGCTGGGGTTCGGGGCCTGTCACCTAATGTTCGGGACCGGCCAGTTGGTGTTCGGGACCCGTCACCTAGTGTTCGGGACCGGCTGGCTGGAGCTGGGGGCCAGCCCCTCGAGTTCAGGACGGTCTACCTGGGGTTCGGCACTGGCTTTCTGGGTTTGGGACTGGCTGATGCTCTGGACCCGGCGTGGGCTGGGGAAGTCGTCCGGGAAGTGCCTCACCCCGCAGCCCTCCTACCCCAGCCATCTTCTTGCTGCCTTGGCTGTTGGTTGAGAGGGAACCCACAGAACTTGGGACACACCCATTTCGTGATTGAAATCTGGCCGTCTTACATTGGCCATTTTGATCTGACGGCTCTGCTCTGCCTTAGAATCAATTTCTGGCGTCCGTGCAGCACAGCTGGGGCCGGCTGTGAAGCTGATGCGGGTTTGTTTTGAGGACGTGACTGGGTCATTATTTTTGTGCTTACAGAAGTTGATGAGTTTCCTCTGCAAGCCTGCATTCTGATTACAAACAGAAATGGGAAACCGCCCCAGTTTTTACTTTCCTTTTCTTCTCGTCTCTTTCCCCTCCCTTTTCTGTTTTCTCATCTTCTCATTTGTGTTTAAGAATCTCCTTTGCCCTTTTCCGAACCCCCTCCCGTTCTGATTCTAGCCCTCCTCCCCCATGTATTCATTCATGTTTAGCTAAGAATCAAGTTTCCAACTTGCCCTCTGCCTCTCTTAAAACCCACAGTCATCTATTTGGTAATGAACACGGCAGTAAAACTTAATCCCAGGAGGTCATACTTAAACAGGAAATGAGCCTGCGGAGATCTGTTCGCTATGTGCAGTCTTCTTTGGTTTCTGACATTTTTTGTGCAGCTCGTTCTTTTTCTGAGAATCCTTCAGAATAGTTTCTTGGCAGATTAAATTGATTAATCAATCGACCCGCTGGTATTTTAGAAAAATAGATCTGCCCAGATTCCTTTTCATTAGCTGCCTCTTCCTAGTGCTGTCACACTCCCCCCCCCCTTTTTATTGATTTTTATTGAACTATACATTTTTCTCTGCTTCCCTCCCTGTCTCTCCTCCCCCACTCCCAACCCTCTCCCAAGATCCCCATGCTCCCAAGCTGTCACACTTTATACACACACACACACACACACACACACACACACACACACACATCCCTTTTTGGTGTTTTGAGCCATTCTCACTATGTAGCTCAGGCTGCTCTTTAGCCCCTTCTTTTCCTGTCTCAGTTTCTCAGTGCTGGAATTACAGATGGGGCCATCAAGTCTAGCTAACTCTAAATGTCTTTAAGAATCCACAGTTGGGCCCTGGAGAGATGGCTCAAAGGTTAAGAAGACATGTTGATCTTCCAAAGGCCTGGGTTTAGTTTCCAGCACCCCCACTTCACAGCCTACAGCCGTGTGTAACTCCAGTTACATCTGGTACCCTCTTCTGGTCTCCACAAGCACTGTGCACATGGTGCACATACAGACAAGCTCGCACACATAAGTAGAATTCTTAGAAAGAGCCCACAGTTACAGTTAGAATCCCATCTCTGGCTCCACAGTGTGCATCCCATTATATTCCAGATCTTAGAACTTCCTTGGCTTGCATCTCCCAACATTTCCACTTTTTTTTTTAGAATGAGATTGATGGTGGCCAGGTAACCCCACGATTATCCTAGCCGTCTGTGGTGTGTGTATGTGTGTGGTGTGCAATTGGGTCAATGCATGTTCATCTGTATTCACACATGTGTGAACCTACATGTGGAAACCTGGAAGTTAATGTCATGTCTTCCTGGATCATATCTGCTGAACCATATCCCTAACCCCTCCTTTAATAATTATTTAAAAAATTAATCCATCTGGGAAACCTTGGCTAAATGTATATCATTCCAACCCCTGTGCTAGACAAGAATGAACAAAAGTGAGTTCTTGAGGCTATTACTGCTCTATAGCTGAGTTTTCTTTCATCTTAGTGGTAGACCGTTAAGCTATATTTTGCCTGACATTAAATACTTAGAGGTCAGATCCCATCACAATTCTTGGTGTTCGCAGTTTTTTTTTCAGACTGTTGATGTAGTTCAATAATTGAATGTTTGCCTAGCGAGTGTAATGACCTAGGTTTGGTCCCAGCACCACAAAATCCAAAAGACAATTTTCAGCTCCCATCTTCTGACTTATTTAAAGAACAGGTCAGTATAACAGAAAGGACTTAAGGGCCTACATCATTTAGGGCCAGTACTCTTCACACTTAGCATGTGTCAATTGACATACCTGTTCAATTTGAAGTGAAGTCTAGAATTTGCATATCTTAAAGCGGTAGAAATCACACTTTGAAAACTTAAGATGGGAAGATAATTCCAGTGATATTTTAAAGTGCTTCTGATGATTCTTTTAAGACAGTGGCTGATAATTGTGAGACATATATATATCTTGTCTAATTTTCAATTAAAAAGATTTTTCTTTCTGACAGAGTCTCACATAGCCTCAGCAAACCTCCAATTTACAATGTAGCCAAAGCTAGCGTTGATCTCGTGAACTTTCTGCCTCCACATTCTGAGAGCTGGAATTACAGGTAGGTGTCACATGCTGGCTTCTTCTTCCTTTTTTGTGTGCTCTTAGCTTTCTTCCTCTTTTCTCCCATCCTCAGTTGTTTGCATTCACATTTTCAGTAATTGACTGATTCAGCAAGGGTGTGTTTTACTCTGTCCTGGACACTGTCTTGGGCTCCTGATGAGTGTAAGGTATGATTCCTCTGTGTGTGCTTTTTGTAGGGAATAAGAACGTGTGGTAGTTGTATGTCAGGTGTTTTCCAGTTGTTCAGGTGGGGACCAAATAAAGTCAGTCTGTTTCCACGTGCTAGTCATCTGTGCGAGTGTATGTGACATATCTGCGTAGAGTACGTGTAATTTTGTCCATTTATTTGGAACTTGAGATGAGCTGCACACAGGAAAATCAGCTAGATCTAAGCACTGTTATCAGCAGGGCCATGTCTGCAGGTATAAATGTATAACTGGGTTAGAGATCGACAGAGGGAGGGAAAAGATGAACGGGGTAGAGATAGTGGGAGTAAGTGGGTTTTCATAGTGCTCTGTGTCAGTGTGTACTCTGCTGTGGTTGTGTAGGCTTGCAGTCATGAAATTCCTGCCTTTCTGCCAGAGCGCTAGCGTGTGCCACCTCCGAGGAAACTTTGCTTTGTTTTGTTTGTGATGGGTTTTACTCTGTAGTGCAGTCTGACCTGGATCTCAATGCATGGGTTATTTGCTCACTCACAGCAGCCTTCTCCACTCAGCCTCGCTAGTGCTGGAGTTACCAGTGTGAGCTACCACACCTAGCTCGGGTTTCCTGATTAAAAGAGTACAGGAGGGCATTATTGTGTAGGCTATAACTGTAGCTAAAGCAGTGTGTCACTGTTTTTCATTGACCTGCCCTGTTGACTTCTGAATTACATTATGTCAAATCCTTTAAAATCGTAAGTGTAAATTCATACTGAAAGCAAAACAATATAGGAAGCAGAAATGTTATTTAATGTGATGGCCCATTAGCCTGTTAGATATTAAAAATGTAGTGTCAAATTATGTTTGCTAATTATTAAAAAACAATTAAATCTGAATATACATTCTTATATCTGTCTGAATCAATTAGGGAGTGTGTGTGTGTATGTATGTATGTATATATATATACACATATATATCTATGTGTGTGTATATACACATATATATGTATGTGTGTGTATATATATGTATGTGTGTGTGTATATATATATATAAACTGCATCTGTGTGGAAGCCCCTTTTTGGGGGACAGGGTCTCCTATATAGCACAGCCTGTCTTGGAACTCACTATATAGACCAGGCTGGCCTCAAAGTCACATTGATCCTCCTGCTTCTGCCTCTCAAGTGCTGGAATTAAGATTATGCACAACCACGCCAGGTTCTACCTTATTTTTATTTCTTATTTGTTTGTTTGTTTATTCTTGAGGCAGGGTTTTTTACTGAACTTAGAATTCCCTGAGTTCAAGTCAGTAAGGCTGACTAGTTGATCACTGAGCCCCAGAGATCTTCCTGTCTCCTCTTTCCCGACTCTGAGATTCCAAATGCACACTGCCTGACTTATATATGGATACTAGGGATCAAACACAGGTCTTCATGCTTGTATGGTGTGTACTTTACAGCTGAGTCACCTCTACAGACCTCTGTCGGTTTGATTTGATACTTAATGGTAATAAAGGAATAGAGGTTTGAATAATCCAAAGTGGTAGATAGTTGGAAGTGCATGCATTACAGTACTCTAGAATTACTTTTAGAACAAAATTGTTAGCCCATATCTTGAAAATAGAATTTTTACATTTATTCATTTAGTGTGTGAATAGGCACCCATGAGCCATGATGCATGTGTCATAGGACAACCTGTGAGAGTCAGTTCTCCAGTATGATGTGGATCCTGGGAATTTAACTTGGGTCATCAAGCTTGATGGCAAATGCCTTTACCTGCTAAGCTGTCTTGGTGGTTCTGTCATTAACCTGTATCTTGAAGTGCTGCTCTTTTTTATGATTAGTGTTTCTTACATCTGGACCAAGAAATTTGGACCTACCCTTAAGGTGGTAAAGGTAGTCTGGTTTCTTTACAGGGTCTCATTTACCCCAGACTGGCCTCAAACTCACTATGTTGAAAGAATGACCTGAAACTTCTCAAGTCTTCCTGCCTCTACCTCCCTCCCAGTGCTGGGATTACAGACATAGGCCACCACACCCAGCAGGATATCTCTTGATGTTGGAGTTATAGGTGACTAGGGGTGCTCGTCATGGAAGCTGGGAACTGAGCTCAGGTCTTCTGCAAGAGCTGAATGCACTCTTAACTACTGGGCCGTCTCTCGACAGCTCTTTTCTGTCCTGTTTGAAACAGTGTCTCTCTACGTAGCCCCGGATGGCCTTAAATATTTTTTTAACACTTATTTGGCTTTTTTGGGGGGGCGGGGGGGCGTTCAAGACAGGGTTTCTCTGTGTTGCTTTGGAGCCAGTCCTGGAAATTGCTCTTGTAGCCCAAGCTGGCCTTGAACTCACAGAGATCTGCCTGCCTCTACCTCCCGAGTTGCTGGGATTAAAGGTATGCACCACCACTGCCCGGCTTAACATTTGTTTGTTTGTGTGTCCCTCAGCATACTCGTGGAGGTCAAAGGATGACTTAGTTTTCAGGAGTCTGTTTTCTCCTTCTACCATGTGAGTCCCAGGGATGAAATTCAAGTCATCAGGCAGCAAATACCTTTACCCCGAACCACCTTTCAGGCCACATGTACCGGTTTTTTTATCAGTCCTTTTTCCTTTCACTCTTGTCTCCCTTTCCTTCTCCTGGCCCCAGTCCTTGCTGTCTCTTAGCCTAGACTTTGAGCTTTGCTTACTCTGCTTCCCCACCACACCCTTTCTAGCTGAATCTGCCTCTTCTGACCACCCACAGTTATCTTGGAACTTCTGCAGCACTAATTGTCAGGCCCACGGATTTAGGCTGCTAACTATGTATTGCCTTGGTTTTTAAAAGTAGCTCTATGCCATGTTTCATTTTCTCAATTAGATGGTATTCATCGTTCTCTTAGATCTCAGGGAACACAAAGCCACTTAAGTTTGCCTGCTGTGGAGTTGGGGGTTGGGGTTGTAGTGGATTATTATTGTAAGGCTGCTGAGCTCCCAGAAATGAACTACAGCTGGGACTCAGATCTTAGAAAGATGCCCACCCCTGTGCCAGCCTTCTGAATCTGTGGCTTTCTTGGGTTCTCTTTGGCTCTTTTCTGTGCCTCCTCTCCACTCTAGGATATTACTTTCTTTTAATAGTGGAAATTATATTCAGTCTGTGGCAAAGAAAAGAAAAAGACTTATACAAATGATTATGCTATGGTAAGCTAAGTGTTGATAAAAATATGAACAAAGTAGTGATGTTCCTCTATGATGTTCCTGTGTGTGTACTGTGTGTGTAGATAATGTGTGCAGTTTATGATTTCATTTATATAACCCAACCCCTCTCCCATTCTCTCTCTCTCTCTCTCTCTCTCTCTCTCTCTCTCTCTCTCTCTCTCTCTCTCTCGTTTGTTGTTGGTTGTTTTATTTTTCGAGACAAGGTGTCTCTGAGTCTTGACTGTTCTGTGTCCTGGAACTAACTCTGTAAACAAGGCTGGCCTTTTTTCACCCCAAGCCAGGGTTTCTCTGTATAACCTGCCTTGGAACTTACTTTATAGACCAGACTGACCTCAGACTCACAGAGCTCCCTATCTCTGCCTCCCGAGTGCTGGGAAAGGTGTGCACTACCACGCCAATTTCATTTCTTCTATTTTTAACATTTATCTTTGTCATCCAATTCTGCTAGTAATTGCAAGTGTTACGTGGTTTAGAATATAGTAACATCTCAGTTACTTACATGAACTAGTTACTTAAAAATAAACTTTAAAGATAATAGTAACTTTATTAGCTAACTTTTGTTTTTTTATTTTTTATTTTTAGCTTGCTTTTTTATTAAGTACTTGAGTCTATATTAGGTACTGTTTAAAGTGGTTTATGTATGTTAATTCATTTAATTAGTTAACATACCAACCCTGTATGTAGTTCAGTACTTTCTAAAAGTCATAAAGCTTACAATTGATATTCTCCTCCTAAGACGGGTTCAGTGTGTTACTTAGGCTGGCCTAGAAGTCCTAGGATTAAGTCATCCTCCTGAGTAGCACAAGGTAGCACATATGTGAAATCCTTTTAAAAATTGTGTTACATCTTTTTTTTTCTTCAGTAAATACCTATTATATGCTTCTTCTGATCTTATTAGTTGGAATATGGATTTTTATCTATATATCTTATCTATTTTTGGTTTTTCATGATTGAGTTTCTCTGTGTAGCCCCGGATGTCCTAGAACTCACCCAGTAGACCAGACTAACCTCAAACTCAGAGATCCACCTGCCTCAGCCTCCCAAGTGCTGGGATTAAAGGTGTGCACCACCATTGCTACCACTACCATGCAACAGGTTTGATTTTTGGTTTTGTTTTGGTGTTGTTGAGATTTTTTTCTTTATTTTTCATCATGTGTTTATGTGTGCATTTGAATGCAGTGCCCTTGGAGGTTGTTGGATCCCCTAGAGCTGATAGGAGGTTGGGAACTGTCCGACATGGGTGCTGAGAATCAAGCTCAGGTTGTCTGCAAGAGTAGCATGTGCTCTTAATCACTGAACCATCATCACTCCAACCCCTTGGCATAGTATTTTAATATTCTGTTTTGCATAATACTTTTACTGTAGTATGCATTTACCTTCTGGGGTGTTAAGGTTTTTGTAAATATATTCAATTCCTTTTCCCCTTTCATTTACTTTGTTTTTCCTTCTGGCTGTAGCTTGTTCTCAGTCACTTTGATTTAGCTAGCTTCTGTTAATGTGAAGTATTAGTGACATGAAAACCAGGATTGAAATCGAATGTTTTATAGATGTAGTTAGAGATTATGGGGAAATAGGGAGTCTAAGGCCTTGTTCAAATCTTACATCCACTGAGAAGTATATGCTCTTAGGCAGGCTTTCTGAGCCTCAGATTATTTTTTGCAAATTTCATAGGATATTAGTATTATGCAGTATTATTAGATAAGGTATTGCTGTGTATTACATTTTATATTATGTACTACTATTCCTGTGTCGCTGTTAAAGAAATTCGCATATAAAATGTATGCAAATGAAATGTAGTCCTTTTTTTCTTAATTATTTTGAAGTCTGGCACATGGTCCTGTATCAATCTGAGAGGCTCAAATAAAGAAATGAACCTTCGGTCTAGTGAGATGGTGTACACACATCGTATACACACACTAATAACAAATACAATTCGGAAGTGTTTCCCCATGATATAATTAAATACAGCCAGTTTCACTCTCCCACTTAAAAATAATAGTTACACTTGTGGTAGTTTTAGGTGTAGCTTGAGCTTCTGTCTGGGTCCTTACTAAGCTCTCGCAACCTTGTTTCCTTTCCCATTGACCTTTTATTTCTGTGCGGGCCTCATGAGTTAGGGAAATGTCCTTTAACCTCCTCCTAAAGAACCTTGCCAAAGCAGACCTCATACCATACTTCTTGGCCTAAAGCCACAATTTCTGAGACTTCCCTCCTTTCGTCAGTTCTGCTTTCTTCAGCTCTCACCAGGCCTCAATATCCATTTGTTTTTCTTTCCACCTCCACTCCCTCCCACTTCTTCCCAGAAACCGTCCGCGCTAACTCTATGCTTCTCATTATTTTAGCCATTTCACACGGTTTGACGTTGTTATATGTGACTGTTTTTTAAGTTATCTGAACCAATGTATAAAAACATAAAAGGTATACATATCATCATGATATTGTGGTAGGTGTATATACTTACATGTATTACTTAATGTCCAAATAAGGTTAAACTCATCTCTTCAGACATTTATCATTTTCTAATGGCGAACACTGTCAAAATCTCTTCTTTTGCCATTTAAAAATGTATTATGCATTTTTAATCTGTGGTTACACCATTTTGCCACAGCACATCAAGACTCCTTCATCTTATGTAACTATAATTTAATGCCTGTTGATCAATTTTTCTCTATCCTCACCCCCAACTATAATTTTCAAGACTATATTATAGTGAGGTTTTTGTTTGTTTTTGTTTTATTTTGCTTTTGAGAAAGGGTTTCCCTGGGTAGCCCTGGCTGTCCTGAGATTTGTTCTATAGACCAGGCTGGTCTTGAACTCTGAGATTCACCTGCCTTTTCCTCTAAATGTTGGAATTAAACAAATGTACCACCACTCCCAGTTTATATTAAGTTTTGTGGGGGTTTTTTGTTTTGTTTTATTTTGTTTTGTTTTTCATGACAAGGTTTCTCTGTCTAACAGTTCTGGCTGTCCTGGAACTTGCTTTGTAGACCAGGTTGGCCTCGAACTCAGAGATCCACTTGCCTCTAACTCCCTAGTGCTGGGATTAAAGGCATGTGCCACCACCGCCCGGTGTATAGTAAGTTTTTTAATCACTTAGAATGAGCTCTTCTATTTCAGTGTCACAAGAAATTTTCCCTTTGAGCTAGAGATTTTGTGCTTTTGTCTTGAAACTTCCAGTGTACACCTATAAATACCACATCTTACTGACCCCACTTACTCCAGTTAGGCACTGAATTCTTTTCTCTAATGCCATAAGGCATCAAGGTATAGTACATAAATTCTAGTCTTATGCCTTTTATAACATGTATAATAACTGCCTCTGTGCCTGGGAAGATGGCCCAGAGTGTAAAAGCACTTATACCAAACCTGGCAATCTGAGTTCAATTCCTGACATCTACATGGTGGGAGAAGAGACCTGACTGCTAAAAGTTGTCCTCTGAGCTCCACAAACGTTCTGTGTCGTGTGTACATTCACACATAATAACGACTGCTTCCACTTCTTAACCTGAAAATTAATTTGCAATAGCAAAGCTTCCTGTGTACCCAGACTCTAAAATTAAAGTAATAATCATTGGTGTCTCCTAAAAGTCAAAAGTATGCTGTATGTCTGAGGTATTCCTACCAGCTGAGGCCCAAGGCACTTGAATGACGCCAAATAGTGCTCAGGATTGTTGATTTTCAAGGAGACAAGAGACCAGGTGGTTGAGAGAGGCAGAAAAGGCCTCAGAAAGACCAGATTTGAGCTGGACTTAAATTGTGAGGCATTTGGATGGAATGGAGAAATTTGGTGATGGGTTGGGAGCTTGTTGCAGAGATGCACCCCCTTTCTGGGAAACAGGGTGACAGTGAACTTGGAAGATCCTTGAGAAAGCCAGGCTAGTGATCCTTAGTTCAAGGAGGTGGAATGTCACCAAAATCACCTGACGCAAGAACGTTCTTAAGAGCAGGGGTGTGGCGGGAAAAAGAGTGCTTCCGTGGCCGGGCTGCAGGAAGCAGAGAACTGGAGCAGAGCCAGCCGCCTGCTTGCAGCCTTGGAAGGAGCTTTGTGAGGCTGCCTCCTAACTGCCAGATCCTGGACCCTTGCCGAGGAAGGGGCAAGGGCTGGAGATAAGGATGCTAGTGTGTTGCTGTTGCTTGTTTTTCGATTAATTTTTAAAGATGTGGAGCTTTAGAGGTTGTTTCTTTTGGTATTTCCTTAGGGGAAAAAATCCCCAATCTGGCCTGAGTCTCAGTTTAATACTCTCATGACTGGGAGCTTGGGAGATTATATGATCACGCACATTTGAATAAGATTTTGCTATTGCTTTTATAGATTATGAAATATTTTCTTCTCTAGAATTATTTTTTGTGTGTGTGAGTGTGGGGTGTGTTCTCATATTCATTTTGTAGTTCTGAGGAGTGAATCTACTGCCTCACTAATGCTAAACATGCAGACTATGCCTAACCTCTGAGTCTCTTTCCAGGCCTGTTGGGTAGGTCAGGATTCTTGTTCTGTTCTTTCTATCAACACTTCATTATTTTCTGAGTGTGATGTGTGCAGTTCAGAAATCAGAGACATTTGTTTCTTCATGTGCAGAATTAAAATGCAAAAGATAGCCTTTACAAATGAATGAGCAAACATGATACAAAGTTGAAAAGGTACCCCTGGGTGTGTAGTGAACACTGGGGTGTTATACTAGCTTTCCAGTTTCTCTCCCGTTTTTTTTTTTAATTTTATTTATTTATTTATTTATTTATTTATTTATTTATTTATTTATTTATTTAAAGACTAGTCAAGTACAGTAGTGAGAACAGGGTAATCAATTGTTATACAATTGTGAACAATTGCTAACAATTGTCATAAATGGCTGACTGTGAACAATCAACTGAAAGAACTCACTACCTTCGGACCAGCCTTCTCTCCTGTTCTTATGGAACTTTCCAGAGTTATTCTAAATTTATTTATTTTTAAAAGTTCGGTATTTAGAGTTGGGAGGACCAGAAGGACTTCTAGTGACCCTTTACGATTTCTCTCTGTGTGGATGTGATGGCTCATGCCTGTAATCCCAGCACTGAGGAGGTGAAGGCAGAAGGATCAGGAGTTCAAGGCCATCCTAGTTATGTTGGAATTTCTGGCCAGCAGGAGCTACGTGAGAATCTGTCTTAAAAGACTCGGGGGAGATTTTCTTGTACCAAAGAAAATATGTCAAATTTAAGGGACAGATGTTAATAAATAATAAATCTTTCCTAGAATATGACCTGAAATTATCTTTGAGCTCTGGTGATACCTGTTTCCCAGAGGTCCCTTTCTTAAATCCCAATTTCCTTTCTCCGCACTGCCTCCTTTCTTGAGACAGAGTCTCACTATATAGTTCTGGCTCTTCGAAACTGGATATATAGCCATGGCTATCCTTTAGACTGGTGACAATTCTCCTGCCTCTGCCTTCCCAGTGTTGGATTTGCAGGTGTATGCAACCACCACTCCCAGGCTTTTTTTCCCCCATAGGAGAAAAAGTGTTAGGTGGTAAATGAATTCCTCTTTAGACCGAATAGGAAGAAAACAGGCTTATTGAGCATGTTACAAACAGGTTTATCGAGTACGCTGCAAGGAGTAACAGGCTGGGCAGTAACAAATGTACTGCCTGCAACTTAAATTATCTTAGTAAGAGACCGTGACTGAGTGTGGTGGCTCACTCCTCACAGCTATATTCCCAGGGCTTAGCAAGCTGAGCTAAAGAGTCACTTTGCTGAAATTTTTGTGTCTACGTAGCATGAGTCAGCTTTCATGGTTTTCCTTTCTGCTCGTATATTATTCATCTTGGCTCTGATAAGTGCAAGTCAATATTGTGTTTTTCTTTTTTTTAAGGTTTAGCTAAATGGTGTTTAAGATCATGCTTTAAATCTAGAAAGATGTGAGCCCCTGAAATCTGGGGACATGAACCAATCTTAGAACCTGGGCTTAGTAGTAAAAGGTCTTCGCAGTGTTTGCCATGGACATGGGGGTATAGATTGCCAGACCAGTGCCACCTTTTGACTCTTGTCTGGTGCAGGAAAACTGAGAGGTGATGATTGACTTGTCCAGAGCCACAAAGCCGGTTATGGCCATAGATCGGCTGACCCTAGTTCAAGAGCAGAAGTTGGCAGGCCCTTTCTTTCTTTTCTTTTTAGAGTGTTATTTTCTCTCTCTCTCTCTCTCTTTCTCTCTCTCTCTCTCTCTCTCTGTGTGTGTGTGTGTGTGTGTGTGTGTCAGGGTGGCTTAATATTCTGGCCAAATTCATCTATATTATCTTACAATTAATGCAGGTAATAGTATACATACCTATAATCTCAGAATTTAGGAGGTGGAGGCAGGAGGATCAGGCCATGTGAGACCTTGTCTCAAAAAGCAAAAATTTAAAAAAACAAAACAAAACAAACAAACAAAAAAACAGATCAACAAGACTGCCCACCAGGTGTTGTGGTACATGCCTGTAATCTGTGAATTCGGGAGACAGAGACAGGAGAATCACTCTAAGCTGAGAGCTAGCCTGGTCTATATAGCTAATTGCAGGTCAGCCAGAGCCACATAATGAAGTCTTTTTTCTTTGCTCCCTCAAAAAACAATGTGTGTTTGTTTTACAATCACTGACTGGGAAACTTTATGGTTTTTGTTTTTGCTTGAGACAGTGCCTTATACAGTCCAAGCTGACCTTAAAATGCTAAGATTACTGGTATGCACCACCACACCCAGCTTTATTTGGGAAATCATCATATAAAAATACCCAAAGAATATTTTTGTAGCCATATCTTGGTTTATTTTGGTTTTAGCAATCTCTGAAAGTATTTTCTTCCATGCTTTACCGAAAACCTTATCTGATTAAATTGTCTAAAATTTATGGGACATCTTTCCTTCTGAATATTCAGATGCCTCACTAACTGTTAACCAGCCTCCAAGTGTTGCTGATCACAGTTGTACACTCACTCAAGCACCTTTTGTTGAAGACAGTTTTTCTTGGTACAGTTTTCACATAAGGGAACACTGTTTTGTGAACAGGTTTTCATATGAGCAGTGACACACTTCTTAATCTTTACTATGGCATAATTGTTGACACAGTGTTGCTAGGAGATGGGGTTTTGCTTACCTGTGAGGGAGGAGGAGAAGCAGAATCAAATTTGCTTTGCTGCTTGATCAAACTTGGCTGGACACCACTTTTGTGAATTCAGAGATGGCAACAGTGTGTGTGTCAAAAAAAAAAAAGAAAGAAAGAAAGAAAGAAAGAAAGAAAAAAGAAAGATGAATATTCTGGCAGTGCTTAACTTACCCTTAAGGAACAGTTGAGTATCTAAGTCTGAGTCTTGTTTGTGCCTTATCTTGGAGCTTTGTGATATTCTAAAGTCTAGTTTGAGAAACATTTCTGATGTGGGGAGAGAGAAGAGTGTTTTGTGTAATTTCTCCAAGACCTTTCCTCTCATTCCCACAGCCCTTTCCTCTCTGTGTCCTGCTAGTCCAGTCCTCCTCCCATAACACATGAAACGGAGTAGGCCTTTAATAAATAAGTGAAGTTGAAAAATGACAGGATTTAACAATTCAGGCTCCATCCCAAAATAAAGAAAAAAAATAAAAAAGTTTTTAAGTCCAAGAAACTCAGAAGGGATAGAGCTGAGCTAACATACTACTTCTGCTCACTATATGAAAGTCAGCTTACTCTCAGTGTGATTTCTTATAGATCTAGCCTAGTTTTAGAGTTTCTGTAAGTAGTTCAATGCCTGTTAACTTGGTAGATTAAGAACATTCTTCCAAAAGAATGAGTTAGTCATAGCTATACCTCCTTAGAGGAATGGGAGTACAGACAAATAACCCTAAGATTACTCCACTATGCGTTTGCAATACATTCACCAATTTTTTTGATGGCTGAGCACTATTTTGTTTTATTCATAGGGTAACTGGTAGAGGCTTATAAAGTTAACCAGGGGTAAGAAAAATATGAACATTGGGCGCCGATACTGAGCATGCTAAGGGTGTGCCTGTTTTAGCTTCATCTCTGGTTCTCAGGGTGGCTTCCTGTCTCACCTTGTTTCTCATCTGTTGTCATGACTCCACCAAGAAGATGGGAGGGGTCACTGGAAGGTGGGAGCTGGTTTGCAGCAGTGAGCCAGGATAGGAAGTATGTTACTCACATGGGAGCCCCAGAGTCTCTCAGGTTCAAATTGAAACTGCTTTTGAAGTGGTGTGAGTAACTTGTTAAATTGTTTTCTTATAATAGTCACTGAAATGATCTGGCAGCTTTCTGCTATAAGGTTGACCTCTGTAACCCGCGTCTAATTAAATCTCTTCTTTGTTCTGGCCCAAACAAGTTTGTTGGACTAACTAGTAACTTCAGACTCTTCTTATGCTTCTGGGATCTACAGACTTCAATTTTAACAGCTCAACTGGACGGGAACAGTGGGAAAATGTACTGGGCTATGTCTTTAATTTTTTTCTAATTTTTTGTTTGTTTTAGTTTGTATATGTGTTGGGGAAGGTACACACATGCATGTGGGATCATACGACAACTTTCAGCTGATTTTCTTCTACCATGTGCGTTCAGGGAATCAAACTCAAATGGTCAGGTTTGAGGCATATGCCTTTACCAGCTCACCCATCTTGCGGGCTCCCTTTTTTACTTTTTAAATAGCTTCCTATTTTAAAATGATGTAAGGAGTTCCAGGCCAGCCAGGGGATACATAGTAGTACCTGCTCAAACAAACAGAAGTCCCTGCAAATTGGGTGTGTACATTTTTATTTAATCTCAGCCCTTGTGAGGCAGAGGCAGGCAGATCTCTATGAGTTCAAGACTAGACTGAACTACATAACAAGTTCTAAGTCAACCAGGGATACATAGTGTCAAAAATAAAATAATGAAGGAGAAACACCCAAAAATTGCTGTCATGTAAAGTTAAAAGGTTAATATTTCAATAATCTTGATAACTGTGTATTAAGTGACTTTGGGAGTATTAGTTACAACTTTGAAGTTAATTATATTTACTGCATTTTAGTTCTTAATGTGTGTCTTGCTTTATTCTAGGTGTTAAGGATAACAAAGTCCTTGTCTGACCATAGTTAGAGTTCAGTGATAGAATAGCCAATGAAGCAGCAAATATACTATATAATGTAAATATATTATATATAGTACACAATGTAAATATGTTATGCAATGCCTGAAATACAGCAAAACAAAAAACAAACAAACAAAAAAACCAGTAAGGGACCTGTGAGGGTTGCTGTTTTGTAAGAAGTAATCAGGAACAATTTTCAACAATCAGCTGACATTTAAACAAAGACCTAAGAAAGAGAACAAGTCATTTAGCTGCCTGAGTATAGAGTGTTAAAGGTAAAGGAGCAGTTAGGTACAAAGGCACTGGGGAAGAAGTGCGCCTGGTTTGCTGGAGGAAGGGCGATAAGATCAGAATTGCTGGAGCTTTTTGAGTTAAGAGGTGAATTGTTGGGGGTGAGTGAGGGCTTAGGATAATCTTTTGAGTCCTGTAAACCACTGTAAGATCATTTGGCTTTTCTTTTTATGGAATTTTATATGGTTAGAAATTATAAGTAGTGTAAATTAATGCTGTTAGTTATGTTCATACAAAAACATGTACATGAATCTTCAGAGTCACCTTATTTATAATAGTCAAGATGTGGGATTGAGTGTTAGAGGTATGGTTTTGTGGTAGGGTTCTTGGATAGCATGCACAAGGTCTCATGTTTGATTTCCAGAACTCCACACACACACAAAATAAATAAATAAATAATAAATGTGGTCATTTCAGGTGACTATCAACAGCTGAATATTGATGGTACATATACAATATTACTATGAACTATAGTAGAGAACAAAGTACTAATGAAGTAACTTGGATGAATTCCTAGGGATTTATATTTGATGATAAAAACTAGTTTCAAAGATACTTATGATCCAACTTCTTTTTTTATTATTTTTATTGTTTTGAAACAATCTATGTAACCCTAGATGCTCTAGAACTATGTAGACTAAGCTGGCCCTAAGCAGGTAGAAATCATCCAATTTCTGCTTCTGGAATGCTGGGATTACAAGCAAGAGCCACCACAACCAAAATTTTAGAAACTGATCAGATCACCAGTGCTGGGTGTAGGAGAGGTCAGTGGGTGTGACTGTAAAGGGGCAACATGAGGAACCCTGTGTGTGGAAACTGCATCTTGACAGTGCTGGGAAATGCATGGGTTTGTGCTGGTGAAAAACTAGACTATAATCATACAGAAACTACAACACTGGCCAATGATTCTAGCGTATTTCTAGCTAGCTCTTAACAGTTTAAATTAACCCATTTCTATCAATCTGTATATTGCCACAAGAATGTGGCCTACCGGTAAGGTTCCTAAGCATGTCCTTCTCCTTTGGCAGCTACATGGTGTCTCCCTGACTCCACCCATATATCTCTGTTTGGATTGCCTGCCTGGCTTTATTCTGCCCTTTAGGCCGAAGCAACTTTATTCATCAACCAATAAAGCAACACATGTACAGAAGGACATCCCACATCGGGACAAGAACATGGAGGCGGGAGTTTATGGAGGCTGTAGAGGAGGGCCACTTACTGGCTTACTCATGATGGCTTGCTCAGCCTGCTTTTAATAGAACCTAGTCCCACCAGTCCAGGGAAGCACCATCCACAGTGGGCTGGGCCTTCACTATTAATCACCAATAAAGAAAATGTCCTACAACTGGATCTTAGAGAGCTATTTTTCTCAATTGAGGATCCCTCCTTTCAGATGACTCTAGCCTTTGCCAAGTTGACATAAAACTAGCCAGCACACCATTGGTCAGTGCCTTGCTCAGCCATCATCAGAGAAGGTTCTTCTTACAGTAGATGGGAACTAATACAGAGATTCACAGCTGGTCCACGTGCAGAGGGTTAGAGGCATTGGAACACTCAGTCCTAAATATCTTCATTAAATCCCTCCCCTCAGGGCTGAGGGAGCTATGCAGAAGAGGAGGCAGAAAAGTTGTAAGAGCCAGAGTGGGTGGATGACACCAAGGAAACAGTGTTTTCTAGACACAACAGGACTGACTCATGTATGAACTCACAGAGACTGTGGCAGCATGCGCAGGTTCCACAGCCTGGATACCAGAACTAAGTAAGAGGGAGAAGTGGACAGAAGCTCTCGTTCCTAACTAATAAGAAGCTGTCTCCAAACTGACAACCACTTGCAAAGGAAAAACCAGTTTTCTACAATGGAGTTTCACTGGGTATACAAACCACACTTGAGGGTAGACTTTGGGCCAAGGAGTAGAAGACCAACACAAAACGAACTCATTGACGTTTTTTTGTAGGGTTTTTGTTGTTTTATTGTTTTTGTTTTTTATTTTTTGTTTTATCTCATGTTGCCTTGTTTGGGTATTTTTCTTTGTTTTGTTTTAATATTGCTGGTCTTTTGCTTGTATGCTTTAGTTCCTGATTTTGTGTTTTTATGGGTTTTGTGTGTGTGAGTGTTTCTTGTGTTTTTTCCTTTCTTTTGTTTTTGTTTTTTTGTTTTGGTTTGGTTTGGGTTTGGGTTTGGGTTTGTTCCCACCCGACCCCCAAGATAGGGGGGTGTCTCTGTGTAGCTCTAGCTGTCCTGGAACTAGCTCTGTAGACCAAGGCCTGCCTGCCTCTGCTTCCCAAGTGCTGGGATTAAAGGAGTGTGCCACCACTGCCCTACTGCTTTTTCCTCTTCATTATCATCATCATTGTCATCATTCTAGTTTGTTTACTTTTTTATTTGCTCATTTGTTTTCTAAAGAGAGGAAGCCAGTGTGGAGTTGGATGGATGGAGAACTGGAATGAGATGGGGGATGGAAAATTGATCAGAATATAGAAAACGAAAGTCATTAAATTTAACTTGATAACAAAGATTAATATCTAGCTAAATTAAAGACTTCTTTAAAAAAAAATTAGGCCACTAGACTAGGGAGGTGGCTGAGAAGGTAAAGTGCCTGCCCCATCCCAGCATGAAGATCTGAGTTCAGATTCCTATAACACACATATAAAGGTGGGATTGTGGCGCGTGCCTGTAAATATCCTCCTACACCCACTGCTTGGCAATGGAAGTTCATTGGTCAGCCAGTGTAGGTGAATTATTGAACTTCAGTAGGGTCCAGGTTTTGTTTTGTTTAGAGACTGTCCCATAAATAAAAAGATGGAAACATATCCCACATCAACCTTTGGCCTTGACATGCATGCGCATGCATACCTGCAGATGGATTTATATCCCTACTAACAAGCCTGTATACCACACACAGGAAAGGTGATGTGTTTTGCAAAAATGAGCAATAGGTTATCCAAAGAAATAGGAATGCCATTTGTAAATGAACATGTAAAACGATGCATAACCTTGTCATACTTTAACAAAATGTACATTAAAGCCATGGTGAAATACCATTTCATATATTCCAGAATGCCAAAAATTAAAGGTCTGATCATACTAAACATAAACAAAGAAGAAGAACAACATGAATTGTCATGTATGGAATCTTTTAGAAATGTAAATTGGCATAGTCACTTTGAACATAGTTTGGTCTTGCCTAATAAAGCTGAGTGTCTTAGTTAGGGTTTCTATTGTTGTGAAGAGACACCATGACCATGGCAAGTCTTATAAAAGAATACATTAATTGGGGGGCTTACAGTTCAGAGGTTCGGTCCATTATCATCATGGTGGGACATGGTGGTATACAGGCAGACATGGTGCTGGAGAAGGAACTGAGAATTCTACATACCTGCAGGCATTGGGAAGTGGTCTGTCACAGTGAACATGGCTTGAGCATGTATGAGACCTCCACAGTGACACACTTTCTCCAATAAGATCACACCTACTCCAGTAAGGACACACCTCCTAATATTGCCACTCCTTTGGGTGGCCATTTTTTTTTCAAACCACTACAATAAGCAAGTTCCCTTTCCCCAGCAATTTCATTCCTAGATTTGAACCAAAGAGGAATTGTACATCTGTACCAGGAAATAAGTAGATTATTTATCATAGCAAAGAAATAGAGGGAGAAGCTGCTAGGAGCTTAGATGTTCAGAGGAAGGAATAGTATGTTGCCATGAGATTGAAATAAGTGTAACTCTAAGCATCAACCCCAAACAGTGGTAAATGTAAAAAAGAAAGTCAATCCTAAGAGGACTTATTTATATAAGGTGTAATATAAAGGAAAAACAAAAACTGCTAAGGATTTATACATGCAAACTCTAGGGAGCAAAAGAATCATTGATAATTCAGTATACTATCTCCTTTGGAGGAGAGATACATCTAAATTGACTGAGGTACTGGGAATGTCTCAGTGCTCAGTGTGTTTGTGAATGTTCATTTTATTTCTTTTTTCTTTCTTTTTTTTATATTTTTTTTAATTTTATTTATCTTTTAATATTCTGTCTGTGTGTATGCCTGCAGGCCAGAAGAGGGCACCAGACCTCATTACAGATGGTTGTGAGCCACCATGTGGTTGCTGGGAATTGAACTCAGGACCTTTGGAAGAGCAGGCAATGCTCTTAACCTCTGAGCCATCTCTCCAGCCCCTTATTTCTTTTTTCTTTTGGTCAGGATTACCTTCTTTTTAATTGATTTTATTGAGCTGTATATTTTTCTCCTCTCTCCTCCCTTCTTCCCCTCTCCCCTTCAACCTTCTTCCATAATGCTCACGCTCCCAGTTTACTCAGGAGATCTTGTCTTTTTCAACTTCCCTTGTAGGTTAGATACATGTATGTCTCCCTTAGGGTCCTTTTTGTTGTCTAGGTTCTCTGGGATTGTGAGTTGTTGGCTGGTTTTTCTTTGTCTAATGTCTAAAAGCCACTTATGCGTTAATACATATTATATTTGTCTTTCTGGGTCTGGGTTACCTCACTCAAAATGATGTTTTATAGATCCATTTGCCTGCAAATTTCAAGATGTCATTATTTTTTTCTGCTGTGTAGTACTCCACTGTGTAAATGTACCATATTTTCCTTATCCATTCTTCAGTCGAGGGGCATTTAGGTTGTTTCCAGATTCTGGCTATGACAAACAACACTGCTATGAATATATTTGAGTACATGTCCTTGTATGCACAATTGAGCATCCTTTGGATATATACCCAAAAGTGGTATTGCTGAGTTTTAAGGTAGGTTGTTTCCTAATTTTCTGAGAAATCGCCACACTGACATCCAAAGGGGCTGTACCAGCTTGCACTTCCACCAGCAATGCAGAAGTGTTCCCTTTACCCCACAACCTCTCCAGCATAAGTTGTCATCTGTGTTTTTGATCTTGGCCATTCTTACAGGTGTAAAATGGAATCTCAGAGTTGTTTTGATTTGCATTTCTGTGATGACTAAGAATGTTGAGCATTTTCTTAAGTGTCTTTCAGCCATTTTAGATTCCTCTGTTGAGAATTCTCTGTTTAGGTCTGTACTCCATTTTTTTTATTGGATTATTTGTTCTTTTGATGACCAGTTTCTTGAGTTCTTTGTATATGTTGGAGATCAGACCTCTGTCTGATATAGGGTTGGTGAAGATCTTTTCCCATTCTGTAGGCTGTCATTTTGTCTTGTTGACCGTGTCCTTTGCTTTACAGAAGCTTTTCAGTTTCAGGAGGTTCCATTTATTAATTGTTTCTCTCAGTGTCTGTGCGCTACGTGCTACTGGGGTTATATTTAGGAAGTGGTTCCTGTGCCAATGTGTTCAAGTGTACTTCCCACTTCTCTTCTATGAGGTTCAATGTGGTTGGTTTTATGTTGAGGTCTTTGATCCATTTGGACTTGAGTTTTGTGCATGGTGATAAATAAGAATCTGTTTTCATTTGTCTACATGTTGATATCCAGTTATGCCAGCCCCATTTGTTAAATATACTTTCTTTTTTTCCATTTTATATTTTTTGCTTCTTTGTCAAGAATCAGGTGTTCGAAGGTGTGTGGATTGATATCCGGGTCTTCTATTCGGTTCCATTGGTCTTCCTGTGTGTTTTTATTCCAATATCAGGCTGTTTTCGGTACTGTAGCTCTGTAGTAGAGTTTGAAGTCAGGGATTGTGATGCCTCCAGAACCTTTATTGTACAGGATTATTTTGGCTATCCTGGGTTTTTTATTCGTAAAGTAGTATCGTAAATCTTAGGATATATTTTTCTTTGGGACAAGGAAAAGCAATATATTGAAGTAAACTGTTTATATGTATCGTATTCCAAATCTGTAAACCCTGTGTGTCATGTAATATTACATTTTCCAATAATATCTTGTTTCTTGCCATGTGCACAAGAATGTGTATGCCCCCACTGCCCAGCTTACTATATTTTTTAAATGGGTTTTATTAAGGCACATTTAAAATTTTTGTTGTTGTTGTTGTTGTTTTCAAGACAGGGTTTCTCTGTAGCTTTGAGGCCTGTCCTAGAACTAGCTCTTATAGACCAGGCTGGCCTCTAACTCACAAAGATCTGCCTGCCTTTGCCTCCCAAGTGCTGGGATTAAAGGCGTGTGTCACCACTGCCAGGCCATTTAAAATTTTTTTATTGGGTATCCAAACATTAAAAAATAATGGAAGCTAAATAATTATCTTGTGTGGTGTGTGTGGTATATGTGTGTGTTGCATGCAAGTGTGCGCACGAACACCAGGAATTGAACCTAGGACCTCACACACAGCAAGTGTACTATCACTGAGGCACATTCCTAGCCTTCCTTTGTAGTTTTTTTTTTTTTTAATTTCTGAGACCATCTCACTAAATTATCTAGCTTGTTTTGAACACAGCCTATCGTCTATCAGGTAGACCTCGAACTTGTGTCCCTGTGTGACCCTCTCAATGACTGAAGTTACAGGTCTGTGCCCACAGGCCCAGCTAGCAAAATTGTCAGTCTGTTACCTGCCTCAAATAATCATGTTACTGACATTTTTATGAAAGGACTATTTTTCAAAGCCATCTTATTTTAAATAATTTTCCCCATAAAATTATTCATCACCTCCTTCAACATTACATTTTATGGTTAATATATTTGAAAGTTCAGGGAACTTATCAGAAATGCAAATCATGGGCTCTCACCAGACCTATGTTTATACTTGACTAGTCAATCAGGAAACTGGGGTAAGGCTCTGGAATCTGGATCTTGACAAGTGTGGCTGCATTCTGATAAACTCAATGCTGAGACCTTTTGGAGGGGAGTGTGTACAGCATTCACAAGGCCCTGAGTAGACAACTAAAAAAAAAAAATGGAAACAAACCATTGTCTAAAAGTTGGAAGTGGGAGTTGCTTAGCAATAATAATCTGCTGAAAACCAAACAATAACAACAACAAACAATCCAGGCATCATAGCACACTCCTATAACCTCAGCATGTAGGAGTCTAAAGAATGAGGCACACCAACTCGTGCTACAGGAAATACAGAAATACCTGCTACCCAGGGGAACTGCCATTAAACAAGGGTATGCCAGGCCTGTCTTCAACAGTTACACAAAATGCCTACAATGAAACATCAAAAATGAATGCTGCCCATTTACTTATCGTTAGACCTAGGGAAGTTGCTAGTAAAATTAGCGGCTGTAGGGCCCTTTGGGTGAATCTTACTTTCTATACACGAGACAAAAAGATCTTTAATGTTTGTAAAGGAAGATATACCAGCTAAAATATCAAGCTGAGAACTCTTGGAAGAAAAGGTAGCAAAGGATACAGATCAGACCTTGACCTACTGTTCATTTCACAGCCAAGAAAAATTTAGGCAAATCACTAGTATAAGCACTGACTCTTATATCCTTATGAACATTTTACATGATGGTCCAAGTACACTGACAGAAAATTTGAAGTATTTGATTGCCTGTTTTCCGTTTTTGTTCTGGCATTTTTCAGTATCCTTTCCTATAGAGTAGTCCTGTTGTGTCTAAGGGATAACCACTATGCCTAACTCTATTGTTAGGTAGAGCCACACTGACCAAATGAAGAGCCTTCCCTGTGGTCAGGTCTTATTGATTATTCTGCCAACTATTGGGTGACACATCCCAGTGTGTTTTAAGAATTTGTTGGATCTCTTCATGATAAAGGTCTTGGAGAGAGCAGGGATACAAGGAACATATCTAAACATAATAAAGGCAATATACAGCAAGCCAAAAGCCAACATCAAACTAAATGGAGAGAAACTCACAGCGATCCCACTGAAATCAGAAACAAGACAAGGTTGTCCACTCTCTTCATAACTATTCAATATAGTTCTTAAGGTCCTAGCTAGAACAATAAGACAACCAAAGGAGATAAAGGGGATACAAATCAGAAAGAAAGAAGTCAAATTCTCACTATTTGCTGATGATATGATAGTTTACATAAGCAACCCCAAAAATTCTACCAAGGAACTTCTACAACTCATAAACACTTTCATTAATGTAGCAGGATACAAGATTAACTCAAAAAAAATCAGTAGCCCTCTTTTACACAGATGATAAATGGGCCGAGAGAGAAATCAGAGAAACATCATTCTTCACATTAGTCACAAGTAGGATAAAATATCTTGGAGTAACTTTAACCAAACAAGTGGAAGACTTGTATGACAAGAACTTTAAATCTTTGAAGAAAGAAATTGAAGAAGATACCAGAAAGTGGATAGATCTCCCATGCTCTTTAGGTAGAATTAACATAGTAAAAATGGCAATCTTATCAAAAGCAATCTACAGATTCAATGCAATGCCCATCAAAATCCCAGCAAAATTCTTCACAGACCTCAAAAGAACAGTACTCAACTTCATATGGAAAAGCAAAAACCTAGGATAGCCAAAACAATTCTGTACAATAAAAGAACTTCTGGAGGCATCACAATCCCTGACTTCAAACTCTACTACAGAGCTACAGTACCGAAAACAGCCTGGTATTGGAATAAAAACACACAGGAAGACCAATGGAACCGAATAGAAGACCCGGATATCAATCCACACACCTTCGAACACCTGATTCTTGACAAAGAAGCAAAAAATATAAAATGGAAAAAAAAGAAAGTATATTTAACAAATGGGGCTGGCATAACTGGATATCAACATGTAGACAAATGAAAACAGATTCTTATTTATCACCATGCACAAAACTCAAGTCCAAATGGATCAAAGACCTCAACATAAAACCAACCACATTGAACCTCATAGAAGAGAAGTGGGAAGTACACTTGAACACATTGGCACAGGAACCACTTCCTAAATATAACCCCAGTAGCACGTAGCGCACAGACACTGAGAGAAACAATTAATAAATGGAACCTCCTGAAACTGAAAAGCTTCTGTAAAGCAAAGGACACGGTCAACAAGACAAAATGACAGCCTACAGAATGGGAAAAGATCTTCACCAACCCTATATCAGACAGAGGTCTGATCTCCAACATATACAAAGAACTCAAGAAACTGGTCATCAAAAGAACAAATAATCCAATAAAAAAAATGGAGTACAGACCTAAACAGAGAATTCTCAACAGAGGAATCTAAAATGGCTGAAAGACACTTAAGAAAATGCTCAACATTCTTAGTCATCACAGAAATGCAAATCAAAACAACTCTGAGATTCCATTTTACACCTGTAAGAATGGCCAAGATCAAAAACACAGATGACAACTTATGCTGGAGAGGTTGTGGGGTAAAGGGAACACTTCTGCATTGCTGGTGGAAGTGCAAGCTGGTACAGCCCCTTTGGATGTCAGTGTGGCGATTTCTCAGAAAATTAGGAAACAACCTACCTTAAAACTCAGCAATACCACTTTTGGGTATATATCCAAAGGATGCTCAATTGTGCATACAAGGACATGTACTCAAATATATTCATAGCAGTGTTGTTTGTCATAGCCAGAATCTGGAAACAACCTAAATGCCCCTCGACTGAAGAATGGATAAGGAAAATATGGTACATTTACACAGTGGAGTACTACACAGCAGAAAAAAATAATGACATCTTGAAATTTGCAGGCAAGTGGATGGATCTATAAAACATCATTTTGAGTGAGGTAACCCAGGCCCAGAAAGACAATTATCACATGTACTCACTCATAAGTGGTTTTTAAACATAAAGCAAAGAAAACCAGCCTACAAATCACATTCCTAGAGAACCTAGACAACAATGAGGGCCCTAAGAGAGGCGTACATGTATCTAATCTACATGGGAAATAGAAAAAGACAAGATCTCTTGAGTAAATTGGGAGCATGGGTACCATGAGAAAGGGTTGAAGGGGAGGGGAGAGGCAAACAGGGGTGCAGAGATGTAGAGCTCAATAAAAATCAATTAAAAAAAAGAATTTGTTAGTTTGTTTGTTTATTTTTTCAAGAAAGGGTTTCTCTGTAGCTTTGGAGCCTGTCCTGGAACTAGTTCTTGTAGACCAGGCTGACTTCAAACTCAGAGATCCACCTGCCTCTGCCTCCCAAGTGCTGGGATTAAAGTAGTACTTAGGAGGCCAATACAGAAGGCTCACCTTGATTTCAAGGCTAGCTTGTTCTATGTAGTGAGTTCATGGTTAGCCTGGGCTGTATTGTGAGACCTTGTCTTAAAAAAAGAAAGAGAGAGAGAGAGACAGACAGACAGACAGAGACAGAGACAGACCGAGACAGACAGAGAAAGTCAGTCTTGAAGAAACAATCTAATAATAACAAAATAATATTTTCCTTTTAAGATATGTTTTAAGAATATTCCTTTGTTTTTATTTTCTGTGTGCCTTTGTCTGCATTATGTATGTGTATCGCATGTGTGCCAGTACCCTTGGAAGCCAGACGAGAGTACCAAATCCTCTGGAGCACAAGCAGTTTTGAGCCACCCCATGTAGATGCTGGGAACTGACCACAAACCCTCTACAGGAGGTGTTCTTAACTGCTGAGCCATCCTTTCCAGCTCCTAAAATAATCTTTTTGAAAACATATTTAAAATAAAAAATTTCCGAGAAACAAGAGACTACTCCTTCCCGTTAGGTACATGTTGCTATTTTCCTTTGTTGATATTGTGTCCCACTGCGCTCCTAAACAGTTTATAGTAAAACAAATGTTATCCATTAGGATAATTTGACATCACTGATAGAAATTATTTCTGGCAAAAATTATTTCCTATTGCCACTGAAATTCGGTTATCAGAAATTGTAATCCTATCAAGTAATTTATTGATTTTCATACTTCCCATTTCCATTGATTATTTTTCTACAGAGGCAAACTAGTAACGGCATGAATTATCTGAAGAGAAGAGTAGTGATGAAGAATGTATGACAATGGACCTGGCATTTCCCTTTCCCCAACAATAGATGATGCAACTAGATAAAACTTGGGTTTAAAAGGTTGTTTCTTCCCTCCACAGCTGTAAGAAGTAGACCGATCACGTGACTTCCTGCAGCGCGAGCCATGGCACTACCATTCCGGAAGGACTTAGGGGAGTATAAGGACCTGGATGAAGATGAGCTCCTTGGCAATCTGTCAGAAACAGAGCTGAAACAGCTTGAAACTGTCCTGGATGATCTCGACCCCGAGGTTGGTGCTAGCCGGAGAAGAGATAAGCAATAACTTTTCAGACTGCCAGCTTGCTTTCTCGTGGCTCTCCCCGTCCCCTTCACCCACTTTCTATCCAAATAAACTAGCATTTTTCTTCTTCAGGACCCCACATCTACCTCCATGTCTTATGACACAGATATTCTAAACTATCATTAAACATCTACACAATTTTTTTTCTCTACTACAATCTTGTCTCTGTGCAATTGAAAGTAGTAATAGCTAATTAGCTCTTTAGTCTATAATAATCTGTTTCTCTTCAGAGTTTCTGTACAAGGCTGGTACTAGTATACTGTGCCTCTAAAATGTTCTTAATGACTTAAACCTAATTATAATGGTTCTTGAGAAAGGTTGACCAAGTGGCATAAATTATTAGCTTGGAAGATGTAGATCTTAACACAGATGCTTCTTAAAACAATGTTCTTATCTGCCTGATAAACCCATCCTAGACTGCAAATACTATACATTAAAGTGCACTTAATATCCCTAGCCAACTAACATCATAATTTTGTCTAGCCTGTCTGAAATGTGCTCAGAACATTTAAATAAGCCTACATTTGAACAAAACCATCTAATGTAAAACCTAATTTGTAATAAAGTATTGAATACATGATGTAAGTTGTGTGCTATACTGAAAATGAAAATCAAAACGATTGTGTGGGTGCACTTCTACACCATCTTAGAGTTGAACCATTATTAAGTCAGGGACATTGTAGATGTACCCTTGTCTGTATTTGCCAAGTGGTTGTTATTTGTCTTATATGCTACAAAGCTAATGTGGAATCCTTTACCTTTGAAGTGTGACTCAAGGAGGAGCAGGTAGAAGGAAGAACCACAAGGTAGTGGTTATCTGCCATGCTTTACCTATCTTGTTTCTTAAAAGGCAGTGGCTTTATATGCCCTTTAAGAATTGAGGTATATGAGCTTTTAGGGAAAGGAGAGGTACTGGATATTAGGGCATAAAGCAACCTAAAATGTGCTTTATAAAATTGTTTTTGTTGCTAAGTGGTGTGTCCATACCATAGGGCAAGTCCTTTGACCATAATTACTATTACAAGGAAAACTCCTCATACCTAAGTCTGAGGGATTACTCAGGAGAACAGAGCTGTCAACAATATATTTGGCAGTTAGTCAATGAGACCAATTTAAATCAAATGGTTTAAAAACTAGAAAGCGTATAAGAGGCTGTCTAGCCTAGCGTTTTCAACTGGGCCAATGACTTTTGTGAGGGCCTGTCCTGTGTATTACAGAATGTTTAACAGTTCCTTGCCTCAGTAGGAGCAATCTCCATTGGGGAGCAGTCTTCAGGCTGTGAATATCCAGGGAGAGAAAACTATGGTGGACATTTGCACATCCTGTCTACATCTACACATGACCCAGAGGGAAGGTTTCGCCATTTCCTTCTGAGCCCCACTCCCAAGAAGAAGGGCTCACCATTTTTTCCCTGGGTCTAAGACTATGGGGTCCTTTACATGACCATGCCTATGTCAACAACCCACATTCACTCAAGACTTCCCTCACTTAGGACTTCCTCTGCTCCCTACACTAGGGTGTGTGCTCTATACTAAGCTTCATTCCCCAGCTCTGAAACCTTTATTCTGTTTGGGGGACAACCTGCAGTTCCTGGTTAGTATGCTACTCTCAGGAAATGCAAGAGTGAACAAAACCAATGTAATTTTTTGCCCCCAGGATGCAGGATAGTAGGAATGGGGAAAATGAGATTTGAATCAGATAATAAAACTGTGTTAAAATAATGATAGGTACTACAGACAGTAATTTTTGAATGAGTCATGAGGAAAAACATTTCTTGGTGGCATGTACTGAAGTCTTAGGAATGAGTGACTGGAAAGGATGGGCAGAACCTTCGGGGGAAGTGATCTCCATATTACATATTTGAGGTCACAGTTGAAGGAAATGTATGACAAGAACAAGGAAGGAAATAATCCAGTGTATCAAGAGTGGAGGTGAGAGCTGAACCTGGGCTGACAGGTTGAGGGATGTGAAGGAAGGATGTGACCAGGTACCTGATGCCCTGAGGCCAGTTACATTAGAGTGAGCTTGCACCCAAGTCATGGCCCTGGAGATGGGGAAGTGATGACTGCCATCTTTAGGAACTAAAACTGGATAGACTTGCAGGCTGAGTGGGTTCTTTGTCGTTCTTCTCAGATTTCGACATCTAAAGGTAGAAATCTCATGTTTGTTTTTTTATAGTTCCACAGACAGTTTTTTCATTGTAAACACACACAATATTCAGGGTTAGGAACAGATCTTTGTGGCTCACCCTTGTAGATCAGCTTTCTAAGTAATGAGTATCACTATATTACAAATTTTATGAAAACTGTTGTGGAGTTCAGGAAATGGTCCAAGTGTAAACATGTTATTTTTAGTTATGAAGTAATCTTTCCTGTTATTGTCCATAGGAAAATCACCTCTTGAAGATGTATACTACCTGTGAGGTTGAATATCACCATTAGTAATAGATGTTGCCTTTTCTGGCTGCCTAAATTGTAGCGCAAGGAATACTCAGGAGTATGAGGCAAGGCAGCCTGTCTTGTCTCTTTTTTAGACAGGATCTCTTATAACCCAGAATGGCCTAACTTGACCTCCTGATCCTCCTGTCTCTCCCAGCAAGTGCTGAGAGTACAGACATGCACCCCCATACCTGGTTGAGGCTGACCTTTGACAAGCAGGATGATGCTCACATTGTCTTGTCTCTCTGTTATTTCTGGCCTTAATACAAATTCAGAGTCCTGACTTCAGGGGGCAACTTCAACTTCAGCCATTCCTCCCATTTTATTCGACCCATGTGCTCAAGGCTGTGTGGGCAGCAGAGGACTCAGCTCGTTTGTATCTCAGGGTGCCAGAGGCATGCATGGCAATGACAGTAATTGTAACTAGCTTACACTAATGCTCCTGTCTGTATATGGACACACACACACTATGAAATGTGCTAGATTTTAATCAACTAAACAGTCTTGACGTTGGACTGTGTATGTCTTTTATCTGAACAAGAACTCTGTGATCAAATGGAAGTCATTAGAAGGAATGACACATAGTAGCTTGTGGTTCTTTTGTGATGGAATTAGTTTATGTACATATTTACTGGTCATTTATTAAGAATTAAGAAAATTATCTTTGCTGTTGTTTGGGCATTGACCCTTCTATTCTCCTGCTTCAGCTCTCCGAGAGCTCGAACATAGACATGTGCTACTAGGCCAAGCTAGGAAAGCTTTTTCCTTAATAGTCCTTGGAGAAAAATAAAAATATACATATATTTAAAAACCATCCCTGGAAAAATAATAATTTTAATAATAATAATAATATAATTACTTAAAAATTAAAGGATGAAGTTAGGCAAAGTGACCCCTTTCTATAATCCCAGTACTTGGAAGGATGCAGCAAGAAAGATCATGGCAGGTTTGTGGCCAGCATGGTACACATTGTGAATTCCAAGCCAATCATATATCAAGAGCCTGTTTAAAAAAAAAAAATGCTAATGAGTGTTTCCTCCCAGTGGGATACTATCTGAAGAAAATATGTACTTGCCTATTTTTAATAGTAATGTAAGTGAATTTACCTACTTTTTTTTAAAAAAATAGACTTGCCAAGTGGTAGTGGCACATGCATTTTGAGAGGAAGAGGCAGGCAGATCTTGTGAGTTCAAGGTCAGTGTGGTCTACAGAGCGAGTTCCAGGACAGCCAGGACTATAGAGAAACCCTGTCTCAAAAAAAAAAAAAAAAAAAAGAATGCTAGTGGGCCAGTCAGATGGGGCAGTAGTAGACAGTTACCAGTGAGTCTGACAACCTATGTAGATTCCAGTGGAAGGAGGGGACCAACTCCCAAAAGTTGTCCTCTGATCTCTATATACATGCCATAGCACATATACTCCCCCACACCCAAAATCAATAAATCCATGTTTAAATAAAAAACTTTTTGTGATTCTTATCACACAACTCTCCCAAAATCGTGCAGGGAGGTGTTCCATGCCTGTGTCATGCTAGTTTCTTGATCTTTCTTACATGGGAAATATATAGGGGCATGTGGTGTTGGCGCTCTTGGTGGTTTGATGATCATAATGGCTGACTTATTCTCTTTGGCAGAATGCCCTTCTGCCTGCAGGGTTTCGGCAAAAGAACCAGACATCAAAGTCTGCCACAGGGCCCTTCGATAGAGAACGTCTCCTTTCTTATCTAGAGAAGGAAGCATTGGAGCATAAAGACCGGGAAGACTATGTGCCCTACACTGGAGAGAAGAAAGGTGAGTCTGGGATCATTTGTTGTCATTCAGCAGCTTTGGGTTCTTTTTATGGTGGATACCCACAGAGAAAATTGTTTTTAGATGTACATAATCAACAACCTTTAAAGACACACACTGTCAGCCTAAAAGATTGCTAGGCGGTTTAGACACATTTTTATCAGCCTATCCAGTGAGATTTTTGTCTTAATTATTCATTAGTGAGGTTTTATTACACAGAGACTTTGTATAACATTACTTTACACTTCAAGTTGTTAAAACAAATTTAAAACCTCTAATTTATTGCAGTGTAAGCCATGACAAAGAAATATTCTTCCCTAACTTGTCAGTCTTTAGAGTAAAATTCCATAAAAATAATTTATACTTTTTTAAAGATACCCTTCCTTAGCTGTCTTCCTTAATATATCATAATTTTTATGATAATTAAAAATTTTAATTATTTAATAAAATAATTATATTTTTATGATAATTGTTAATGTTTCCTATGGTAACTCTGAGGAAATTTTTCTAGTCTTATCTCTTTCATATTGTAGTATATAATTCATCCATGCCTTTATATTCCTCTTCCTTAATCAGTTAGCAAGAACAACCAATACATGAAGATGTGGCTTATATTAAACTTTACTTTTCAGAGTGAAAAGTCTACCAGCTAAAGTTACAGCTCAAGAATTAGTGGCTAGCATAAATAACTTAAACGTGGGGCATACATGAAAAAACAGGAAATGAGGACTAAGAACAGGTAGTAGACTTTCACTTTAAAGACCAACTAGATGGGAAGTTCTGCAAGATGACTTAGCTTGTGTGCAGGTTATATCATAGAAGTTACAGTAAAGGCTGGAGAGATGATTCAGTGGTTAAGACTTCTTGCTGCTGTTCCAGAGGACCTGTATTCAGTTCCCAGTACCCATGTTGGACAACTGACAACTTCCTGTAGCTCTAGCTCCAAAGACTCCAACGCCCTCTTCCGGCCTCTGAGGGGAACTGCACTCACTTGTACATACCTCTCCTCCCAAATACATAATTAAAAATAAATATTTTTAAAAGTAAAATAGAGTACATAAAACAAGAACCAAATACATGAGCATATAAAGTAGGATTGTGTATATTAAGTAGATTGCTTGATATAGTAGAAGCAGTTTGTTTTTTTTAATTTGAGGGTTTCTTTTTAAAAATACATATGTGTGCTTGTATCTGTGTATGTTTTATGCACCCATGTATAAGGGTTCCTGTGAAGCCAGGAGAGTGAGTTATGTAGCTACATTTGTGAGCCACCCTATATGGGTGCTAAGACTTGGGTCCTTTGGAAGAACAGGAAGTGCTTCTAACCACCAAACCGTCTCCAGCACCTAATTTGTTTTTCCTTATCACTGCGTTCTCTCATCTATGATCTGTCCATATGTGTGGATGTATGTGTGTGGGTGGGTGGCATGTCCATGTAGAGGTGAGAGAACAATTTGAGGGAATGAGTTTTTTCTTTCTACCTTGTGGATTCCAGTAATTGAACTCAGATCATTAGATTTGGTGGAAAGCATCCTAACCTACTGAACCATGTCTCTGGCCAGTGAAAGCTATTCTTAAAATTATCCATCATCCTTGTAAGACAGCATGTAAGGAAAAATTGTGGTAGTGGGATTTTTGTTCTTTGGGGTTTTTTTGTTTGTTTGTTTTGGGTTTTGTTGTTGTTGTTGTTTTGGTTTTTCGAGACAAGGTTTCTCTGTAGCTTTGGAGCCAGTCCTGAAACTAGCTCTTGTAGACCAGGCTGGCCTCGAACTCACAGAGATTTGCCTGCCTCTGCCTCCCGAGTTCTGGGATTAAAGGCGTGCACCACCACCCGGCTTTGTTCTTTGTTTTTTGTATTTTGTTTTTTAAGGTAGTGTCTTGCTAGTCTTAGACTGGCCTGGAACTAGCTGAAGCTGACCTATCCCATGTGTAATCCTCCTGCTTCAGCCTCCCAGAGTGCTGGGATTACATGTGTGAGCCACCATATCTCACTGGGAGTTGTTTAAATGCATTCTTTTTTTTGCAGTGCAGAGATTAAGCCAGTGGTTCTCAACTTTCCTAATGTGACCCTTTAATACATGTTATGGTGACCCCAACCATAAATTTTTTGTTGTTGCAACTTCATAACTGTGATTTTACTACTGTTATGAATCATAATCTAAATATGTTTTCTGATGGTCTTTTTTTTTCTGTTCCCTGCTCCCCCCCCCCCCCCAGACGGAGTTTCTCTGTATAACAGCCTTAGCTGTCCTGGCATTCGCTCTTGTAGACCAGGCTGGTCTCAAACTCACAGAGATCCGCCTGCCTCTGCCTCACAAGTGCTGGGATTAAAAGCATGTGCCGCCACCGCCCAGCCTCTGATGGTTTTAGGCGACCCCTGTGAAAAGGTTATTTGACCTCCAAAGGGTCACAGCCCACATGTTGAGAACCTCTGGATTAAGCCCAAGAGCGTGTGCACAGTAAACAAGAATATTCCACCACTTAGCTACATTCCCCAACCCTTTAAGTCCTTTTTTTGTAGGTAGACCTACAGCATACATTTATATATCTGTTCAGTCCATCCAACTCTAGCAAGCTTCTTTAGGAACTATGATGATATTAAATAATCTTAACAGATTAATACAAATAACTTCTTTATGATTCTAAATGTTTAAAAATTAAAATTGTAAGTGTATATTTCTTTTAGTTATAGATATTACATTAAAATATGAAAAGGGCTTTTTGCCTTTTTAAACTTTTGCAAAATAGTGATGGGGATTTAGCTTAGTTAGTAGAAGCTTGCCTGTCGTGTAAGAAACCCTGGGTTCAATCCCCAACACTGCATAAACTGGGTGTGGTGCTGTAATCTGTAATCCTGACACTGAGGAAGTAGAAGCAAAAGAATCAGGTATGAGGCCAGCTTGGGCCACATGAGACTGTCTCTCAACACATACATACACACACGCAAAGTTAAAATTGCAAAATGGGTAGCTGAACATAGACAAGGATGAAGGAGAGTATTTATTTATCTAGCTTTTTCTAAAAGTGATGAACATGCACAGTGCTGACTTTGCTAAATGACTAAGTATTTCCCATCGTACTTCTACATGTCATCAATAGTCTGTCTCAGAATTAAGTAAAGCATGGAGCTGTCCTGTGAGTTTGTGCCCAGTCTTTAATATTTCTGTCTTTCATGTTTCTTTGCTGTGTGACTCCTGCTCCCTTTTGCTCATGCCATGCTTCACTCTTATCTGGACTGTTTTTTCCGTGTCCATTATTTCCATGCCATGATTGTAGTCTCCTTGTTGCAGATGGATATTTTCCATTGGATTGTTTGAACTCTGACTCATCAAGGATGGGCCCCTCCCATCCCTTGGGGAACACTCTTATTTTCCCTGTTAGTTCTTGAAGTAGAGCCTCTATACTTTATTGTTCTTTTTTATTATTATTATTCCAACTCTGAGAATGTAATATTCTTGGGTTTCTTCCCAAGAATGTCATATAATCCACTTGTTTTTTTGTTTCCTACAAGTGTCTTAAATGAATGTCTTATTAAATACATTTCAACTCACTTGGCAGTTGCCTCCGTTTTCCAGAAATCTTGTTGTGTTCTCCATTATTCTAAAAGAGACTTCCCACATCTTGTTGAGTATATGACTTCTTTGGGAGTCCTTTTGACTCTTGAGGAAGTCAGAAAGATGTAGTTAGATGCCTTTATAGCTCTATGTATAGGTTTTGGTGTCTGAAGTATCAGAGACTTAAACTCCCATTTTATTTGTTTTGTTTTATTTGGAGGTAGGACTGTATCATTTCATACTTGTTCCAGAGATTATCTTTCCTGGTGTAGTCATTGTTTATATTTTCCTATGGTGTAAAAAATTAATTTCAATTTTAAAATTCCAGTCTGGATTTTGTTTAACAAGAAAATTAAAGTTAGTCAGGTAGAGAGCACTTGCATTCAGATGTACATTGCCACAAGCACACACTCTCTCTCTCTCACACACACACGTAATTAAAAATAAAATAGTATCTAAAACTCATATTTTATTAGTAAGACTATGTTAAAGAAAATTCCTGTGCCATAAAAATCTCCCCATTTAAGTAGGTAACTCAGTAATGTTGATCATATTCATAGAATTGTCAACAATCCCCCACAATCTTTAGTCTAGAACAATCTTTAGTCTTCATCATGCCCCAAAGAAACCTTGTATTCATGTAATCAGTCACTCTACCACATTCCCATTCTACTCCACAGCCGTAGGCAACCACTAACTTACTTTCTGACTTGTAAATTGTTTGTTCTGGACACCACCCATCAGTAGATTATACAATATGATCTGATGAATGCCTTCTCTCACTTAGCGTGTACACTCTACAACAGACCTACATTCCCAATCCTCCATTCCTTTTAATAGTAGAATCATATTCTATTATATTTTGTTCTCTGGCATTGGGTTGTTTCTGAATTGTAGTTGTGGATATGATGCAATGAATATTGTGTACAAATGGTTGTTGTTGCTTTTGGTTTTTTGCTTTTTAAGATATGTGCTGTGGCCCAGGCTGACCCCAAACTTCTTTGAATCCTCCTATCTTAGTCTTCAAGTATGAGCCATTACACCCAGCTTTCTGGTTTGTTTAGAATTAATACTTGTGATGGGGGAGGGGTATCCAACTTCATGGGGTTTTGCACGTGATTGTCTAGTTATCTACTGATCTTTCTCAATTGAATTGTCTTTGTGTCCTTGTAGATTAAACCAATTGCCCAACTATAAGAGTTTACTTAAAGATCTATTCCATTGATCTAAATATCTTTTCTTCTACACAATACTAACTTAATTATAGTAGGCTCATATTAAATCTTCAGTTGGTCCCGTGTAAGTTCTCTGATGTTGTTGCTTTTTAAGGTGACATGGCTGTTCTGACTTATTTAGGTTTCTATATGGCTATTCTGGCTTATGTATTTTTCCATATGAGTCAGATCAGCCTGTCACTTCATGTAAAGTATCCATTTAGGATTTTGAAAAAGACTGAAGTCAAGAAGTAAATTTAGAAAAGCTCACAGATTTTATATTATAGAGTAAATATAGATCCCAATTTATACATTCTTATAAAGTTAATTTCTTAATATTTACTAGTGTTAAAGTGCTCATGAAGAAAATATGAAGTAATTACTTTTTTATTGTTGAGTAGGAGTTGTCTTTTCTATTTTTTGCCCTTTTTTTCTTCTGGTACCAGCAATCCAACCCTGACTTCATATGTCAGGCAAGTCAGCACTGCTGAGCTAAATCCTCAGCTGCTCTTTCCTCCCCACCCCTTTCATTGAAAATGGATTCTTCTCTCATACAGTATATCCTGAGTATAGGTTCCCTTTTTCTACTCCCAATTCCTTCCCACCTCTCCTCCCCTCTGGATCCACACCCTTTCTGTCTCTCATTAAAAAAGAACAGGATGAAGTAATTATTTTTATTATTAGCACATTTCTACATATGGAGTGATTGTCATAAAGAGAATGCCAGGACAGTTACTCCATGTCAGGAGTTATTTAAAAATAACATTTGGTCTGTGTGCTCGACTTTTTAATATCCTAGTAAGACTGCAGCAGCTGAACTTATGTAAAAATACGACATTGGGAGGAAATGTGACTTCATCACAAATCATTATCCCCTGAAGACTACTGTTATCTTTAGTGCCTTTAAAAGTGTATAACCATGTCTCTGTATTTGTCAAAATTAATAAAACGAGTTTGGTTCCAAAGAATAAAGATAAAAAATCTGTGTTAGAATTTTCAGAGGTCTTCAGAAATTTTGTTTTGCCTTGTTTTTTTTTTATTATTAAGACTTCCTTTGTGCTTTTAAGCATTAACAAAAGTTTTTGGGTAGGGAAAATCAGATATGAATAATATCTCTTAAGAAACGTGGGTGAGGATTACAAAAACAAACATCTGAGATGTTTACAGTGTTTTAGATTCCTTTGCTTCCTCTAAGACAGGGACAACTATTTGATAGTCTGGGTAGTTTTCTTTCTCATTTTCTTTTCTATTTTTAATTTTTAAGGCAAGGTCTTAAAAATAGTTTTTTAAGTCCAGGCTGCCCTCAAACTTAGTATATGTTAGACCTGAGGGTGATCTTGAACTTTTGCCTCTATCTCCTACATAAGGTCACACCAGCTTTTCTTTTTCAATTGGCAAAAATAAAAATTATATATATTTATAATAAGCAACAAAACTTTGTATATATGTACACAATATAGAATGACAAAATCAAGATATTTGATATATGTATTATCTCACATACTTTTTGTTTGTTTGTTTTGATTTTCCGAGACATGGTTTCTCTGTAGCTTTGGGGCCTATCCTGGAACTAGCTCTTGTAGACCAGGCTGGCCTTGAATTCACAGAGATCCACCTGCCTGGGGGGTGGGGAGGTGGGAAGTAGTGCTGCCTCACATACTTTTTAATTTTCTTGTAACAAATAACTAATGTGGTTTTGTTTAGTCAGTGAATGCTATAATCCAGTGGTTCTCAGCCTTGCTTGCTGTATGTTGGAATGTAGATGCTCCCAGCAGCATGTCAGACCAACTAATAAACCAAAGAACTCAGATACTTGTTGTGAAGTCTAGTGTGCATTCACTGTTTGGAACCAGCTATAAACAACAGGGAATTCGGGCACATTTGAGCCCAGGAAAATGTAATGGCAGTATAAGTCATTCCTACTAAACCATATATGCTCCCTACCCTTTTTTGTGCTGGAGGTCAAACCTGGAGCCTGTGCATGTTAAGCACAGGCTCTACCACTGAGCCATACTCCCAGCCTCCCTGTATACACCATTGTCCTTGTAATAGTAATCACTGTGAGAATTTTAGGACACAATTATTTGGATTTGCCTTTAATTATGAACAAATAATGGAAAATTACCTAAAAGGCTAGAGCTGGTTCAAGAGTTAAGAGCACTTGCTGCTTTTACACAGGATACAGGTTTAGTTCCCACAACACACACAGGGACTCACAGCTATAAATCCTGTTCCAGGAGGTCCAACACCCTCTTCTGGCCTCTGTGGGTACCAAACATGCACATATAAATGTGTAAAGAAACATTCATGCACATAAAACAAAAATAAATAGTAAAAAAAACAATTACCTAATCACTAGAACCCCAAAGTTTGGTGCTGAGGTCAGTTATGCATACTGCTATATAACCTGGCATTTGCTGTTGTGGGGAGAAGGTCTCCTACGAGAAATAATTAAAATTTTAAGCTCCCAACTTATTGGAAGAAGGACTGGCTTAAGAATTTGGGAACTTTTATTCCAGGGCTGGAGAGATGACTCAGTGATTAAGAGTACTGGCCTCTCTCTTCTAGAGGATCCACACGACAGCTCACAACCATCTATAACTCCAGGCATTCATGTGGTGCATAGACATGTACACACAAAACACCCATATTTGTAAAATAAAATTGTTTCTAGTTATCTTACCTTTGAACCAGCATGTTTAAATTATGCTTTATAAAATGAGACTATTTAGACTAAAAAAGTTGCTCGCTAAGTAGCTATTTAGCAAGTTGGATTGACTACTGTGTTCTAGGCAAGAATACAGAGATAACCAGAACATAGACTCTGTCCTTGAAAAGCTCAAGAGAGGGAGGTACACACTGTGTGCCTGGGACCTTGTTCAGGGAATGTGGAGGAATTAGAACATGGACATGTACCTCATTATTAGCTCAGCACAAGACAGCCACTACTGCTGGTTGGGACCACCCGCAGTTGCTTACTTCACAGCTGAAGCATGGGCCCAAGTGCTGCTCAGTGGGGCCATGGAAGTCTGCTATAAAAGTTGTTACTTAAGGAAACGCCTTCCTTCCCTCCATCTTACCTTAGCTCACCTCACATTATTTTATGGGGACATGATTCTTGGTGCTGCAGAAGAGACTGTGAAGGGAATGACCAAAAAAGGAAAATGGAAACATCTAGATCCTTGCCCTAGCCCTTTGAAACCAACCGAGGCTAATGAGTTCTTGTTTGGTTTGGTTTGGTTTTTTGAGACAGGGTCTCTCTACTGGCTTTCCTGAAAATCTCTTATTTAGACCAGACTGGTGTTGAACTCAGATCTGTCTGCTCCCAACACTATTGAATTCATATTGTTTTCATTCTGTTTGCTTTAAGGCTGGCCTGAATCAGCATTACCTGGGAGGTTGACAAGCACCTTAGTTATTTTTCAATTTCTGTGGTAAGACCCCCACAACCAAGGCAACTGATAGAAGAAAGTATTTGCTTGGAAAAATAGATTTAGGGGGTGAGTCTGTGATCATCTTGGCAGGGATGATGGTAGCAGGTGTGGCCTTAAAGCAGTAGCTGGGAGCTTACATCTTGATCCCCAAGGCCGAGAACTGGATATAGTACAAACTTATGAAACCTCAAAGATCACTCCTGGTGACACAGCTCCTAATCCTTACCAAATAGTTCTACCAGCTGCCTACCAATCGTTCAAAGATGCGAGCCTGTGGGGGCCTTTCTCATTCAAACCACCACAACTAGTAACTCAGACCCAGACCACACTTCAGAGCCAAGTGCTGCTGCCTCTTTTATCACACTCTCCCTCGGTGACTGGGATGCACATTTTGAGCTGTAATTGCATGTATATTCTTTTTTCTTTCTTTCTTTCTTTCTTTCTTTCTTTCTTTCTTTCTTTCTTTCTTTCTTTCTTTCTTTCTTTTCCTTTTCTAATTTTTCAAGTCAGAGTTTCTCTTTGTAACAGCCCTGACTGTCCTAGAACTCACTCTATAGACCAGGCTGGCCTCTGCCTTCCAAGTACATGTATATTTACAAAACAAGCCTCTATTCTGATTAGCTTGCAAATTGAAAACATCACATAGCTAAAGAGGCCTCTCAGCCCCTTGCAAAGATCACAGCTCTCTCCATCTCAGTGAACTTCTGTCGACATAAAATGGCCATTCTGAAGCAGTAGAGCTTTTTGCTTAGCCTTTTACACTGTCAGTTACATTTTTAAAATTTATTTAACCAGGTGATAGTGGTGCACACTTTTAATCCCAACACTCAAGAGGCAGAGGCAGGTGTGTCTATAAGAGTTCAAGGCCATCCTGGTCTTCAAAGTGAGTTCCAGGACAGCTAGGGCTGTTACACAGAGAAACCCTGTCTCGAAAAACAAAACAAACTATTTATCCATCACAAAGAAAACAGTTGAAACTAGAAAAACATTAGCTTTCTATCGTCTTTTATGACTCTTGTGTCCTCTTATTTGCATTCCTAGTGTTTTCCTTTCTTGGTCTCCTTTCTAAACTTTAGAATACACCCATACTTAACCCTGTTTACATATATATGTTATAGGTAAAGATCCATACATGAGGGAGAACATTTAGCTCTTTTCTTTCTGAGTTTACCTCACTTAATATTATACTTTCCAAGTCCATTTTGCTGAAAATTTTATGATTTCATTTTTCTTTACAGATGAGTAATATTCCATTTTGTATATGCACTATGATTTCATTATCAGCTCATTTGTTGATGGACATCAGTGTTGGTTCTATCCCTTTGCTGTCGTGAGTAGAGCAGCAGTAATCATGTATGCAAACATCCATGTCTGGTAGGATGTGGCATTTTCTAGGTATGTGCTAGGAATAGAATAGCTGGGTCATATAGTAGTTCTGTTGTTAATTCTTTGAAGAACTTCAAACTGGTTTCCATAATGGCTGTGTCCTTTTGTGCTCCTTCCTGTAGTGGATGAGGTTCCTCTTTCCCCCAAATCCTCTCCAACATTTGTCATCAGACCTTTCTGGCTGGGTGAGATATTACCTCAAAGTAGTCACATTTACCAGATGACTACAGATGTTGAATATTTTCTAAAATAGTTATTGGCCATTCATATTTCTTCTTCTGAGAATTGTTTGCTAACACATTTCATTAGCCCTTTTGTTAATTGACAGTTTTATTTTCTTGGTGTTTAACTTCTATAGTCCTTTGTATATTCTGGATATTAGTCCCCAGGAAAAGATTTTCTTTCATTCTGTGTGCTGTGTTCTCTGAGGATAGCTTTTCTGCTGTGCAGAAAGCTTTTACTCTCACAAAGTCCTACCTGTTGGTATTGAGACTAAGTCCTGTGCTACTGAGGGTCTGTTCAGAGAGCTCTCTGTCCCTGGTGTTTGGAAGAGGATTCCCTGTGTTTCCCTCTAACTGGTTGAGGTTTCAAATTAAGGTATTTATTCCATTTCTGATTGATTTTTTTTTTACACAACGAGAAAGATACTGGATCTACTTCTGTTCTTCTGCAGGTTCTACCCGCGCCTTTTGTTACAGGAATAGCCTATCTTTTTCTGCTACATGTTTTTGGCTGCCTTTGTCAAAGATTAGGTGTCCGCAGCTTTGTCGGTTTATTTCCATTTGTCTGTTTTTGTCATCACCAGGCTTCCTTTGTCAGTGCGGCTTCTGTAGTACAATACGGGGTTTGGCGGTACCGCCAGCTTTTTTCCTACACTTGGGGATTGCTTTGGCTACCTGTGGTCTTGGTTCCATGTGAATTCTCAAGAGGTTTTTTTTCATAGATCTGTGAAATGGCATCTGAATTTTGATAGGTATTGTGTTAAATCTGTAGGTTTGTTTTGGTAGTAACACCATTTTCACAATTCTGGAAATCCAGGAGCATGGACAGCCCTTTTTTTTAATCTAATATCTTCATTGATTTCCTTTTTCCGTGACTTGAGGTTTTCTGGTAGAAGTTTCATGCCTTTGGTTAGGTTTATGTTTAGCTACTTTCAGCAGAGAAAAGAACTCAATATAAATGTGATACTTTCCCTAATTTCTTTCTCTGAGAGTTCTTTTTTGGTGTTTGTATATACATATAAAGGTTACTGGTTTCTTATATTGATTGTGTATCCTGCAACTATATTGTTTTTATTAGAACTAAAAGTTTTCTAGTATATCGGGTGGTGGTGGTGCACACCTTTAATCCCAGGTAGAGGCAGGCAGATCTCTGAGTTCAAGGTCTACAGAGCATCTAGGACAACCAGGACTACACAGAAAAACTCTGTGATGGAAAACCGAGACACACACACAGAGAGAGAAAGAGAGAGAGAGAGAGACAGAGAGACAGAGAGACAGAGAGAGACAGAGACAGAGAGAGACAGAGACAGAGTCACAGAGAGAGACAGAGAGAGAGACATTACATTGCATATGATCTTTTAAGTACAGACAGAATTATATAGTCTGTAACTGATAGTTTGATGTCTACTTTTATTCCTTTTATGTCTTCCTCTGGTATAATTGCTATAGCTAAGACTTCAAGCTCTGTGTCTCAACTAGCTGCTCTATGGCATGTATGTCATTAGCACGTCATCACTACTGTAGCTAAGACTTAAAGCACTGTATTTCAGCCAGGTGCTCTGTGGTGTGCATGTAGTTAACATATCCTCACTCATACAAAGCCATCTGGATTCACCGAGTGATAGGTTCTGAATCAGAACATCGCTGACTTTGATTTCAGATGTAGGAAGTTATAAATAAAAACTGTTCTTCTCACTGTCTTAGTTTTTCTATCATTTTAACTAAAGACCTTAGCAAAGCAACTTTGTTCTTTTAGAGGGAAAATTTAGGGCTGGATGTTGTAGCACACACATTTAGTTTCTGCACTTGTGAAACAGAGGCAGACACAGGAGGATCTCTATGAGTTTAGTGCCAGCCAAGGCTATACAGTAAGACCAGTTGTTTAAAAGTTTATATTTGATCGCTGCCTGGGATGTGTCAGTACATGGCAAACCAGCTCCTTTACTTTTTGGGTAAGGTCAATCAGAACACCATGATGAGAGCATGTTGTGTAGCAAAGCTGTTTGTCACTGCTAGCGCAGACGGGGCTAGAAATGAGGTTGTCTCCCCAGGCCACACTTCAGTAACTTGCTTGTAACTACCACTACCCACCACTCCACACTCCAGGGCCACCATGTTATGGATTCACCTAGGGATTAAGTCACAGTCACTCTGACGGATTACCAGCTGCAAAACAGGACATCTGCCCACGGACTTTTGAGCTCTTCACGGTCAAGCCATCACAACCAAAATAAACAATAAACCATAACTGGCTAATCTCTGCCATACTGTCTATCCCATATATCAAACTAGATGTGTCTACTGAGCACCTGAAATATGGCTAAAGTTTTATAATTGCCACATGTGGCTAGTGGCTATGGCATTGGTTGCAGTGCAGCAATAAAGACCGACTGTGAGTCTGTGTTTAGTATGGAGATGATACTTCAATAATAGAAGTGGACAGGAAAAACTCCCCAAGGCTTGCCTGCAAGCTAGGAGAGACTGAGGGAAGGCAACAGAGCTACAGCTCTCCCCAGGTCACTCTCCCCCTTACTGGGTAGAAGGTGGACAAGGTAAGTGCAGATCAAATTGGCTCCAAGGTACAAAAAGCCAGAAGTGGGAGTGAAAACAGCTGTCGGCTATCTAGAGAGCTTGTAGTCAGGCTATATTGGGGGAGAGGGAAGTCTCTCACAGTTCTCAGAAAAGTAGGCAGCTCCTCCAAAATCTCAGGGTCCAACTCTTAGACCTTGATAGGAAACTCCTGATGTGTTCTCAAAACCGTCAGCACTCATGAGGCGGATGGCAGGTAGTTGAAGGCCTCCCTGGTCTGTATAGTGAGTTCCAGGATAGCCAGGGTTACAAAGAGAGACCCTGTCTCAAACAAAGCAAAATAAGTCAATAATAATAATAATAATAATAATAATACAAATAAATCTTTAATTATGCTCAAAATAACCAAAGACTCTTACAGAAACGTATACACCAGCATATATGAGGTAAAGGGATGGGGAGCTTTTAGCAGAGATATGAAATAACTTTGTTTTAATTTTTAATTTTTTTTTTGAGACAGGATCTCAGATAGGTTAGATTAACCTTGAACTTGTGATCCTCCTGCTTCTACTTCACAGCTTGTTAGTGTGCTTGCTTCAGAAGAACAGTTATCAAGTTTTAGAATATAGAGAAATTTCCTTAAAATTAGAACTCGAATTTCTGGAATAATTGTCTCTGCTATTCTTAAGTGACTGTAACAGTTTGTAGTTTAACAATAAGAAATTGGATCCTGTTTTTATTTTTAAGTTTTATAGATTTTCTAGGGTTTTCAGTGCATGCATGTATGTGTTGCACACATGTGCGTGCTGTGCACATGTGTATGCATGTGTGTATGCACGCAGGTGGTTGATTGGTTTGGATTTTGTTTTGTTTTCCCATGCCAGTCTAGTCTAGAGCCTATGCCCATGCTGACTTCTGGTCCTCCTCCCATAGTTTCCCAAGTGCTCTGAATACTCAACTAGCTTCACTTAAATATTGGCTCAGAATTGCTCCTTGAAAGAACTGAGTGTCATACACTCAGGAGTCGGAGATGAAGGGATTATGGGGTCCAGGTCAGTCTAGGCCACATAGAAAGTTCTAGGCCAATCTCAGCCACATGGTGAAATTCTGTCTCAGAATAAAACAACAAACAAACAAACAAACAAAGCCGTTTTTATTTTCAGAGATGGGGAGTTTCTCAGTAATTCTTCCTTTCTGGGGTATATATTGCTGTTGATGTTAGTTGTGACCTGACTGTCCATTTCAGTCACACATGTTACCTAATGCTTGACGAGCAAAGGTAAGGAATTAATAGAAATGAGTAAGAGCAGTAGAAGTGAATAATAAAATGTGTGTGTGTATTTTTTTTTCAGGGAAAATTTTTATCCCCAAACAGAAACCTGCACAGACTTTTACAGAAGATAACATATCCCTTGACCCAGAGTTAGAAGAAGCTTTGACAAGTGCCTCTGATACGGAGCTGTGTGACCTTGCAGGTCAGGTATCTCCTCAAATGAGCAGAGTTTAAGTGAGGGCAGTGTGGGGAGAGCCATGCAGGGTGCACCTGTGTGTATTATACAAACACTTCGTACTTTACACAGTAAATTTGACGGTAGGATTCTTTTATGTACTCTCTGTGGTAGAATTTTATGTTGGTAAAATTTATTTGATAATTTTTCCTATGTTGGGATTTGATAATATTTCCTATGTTGCCTCCTGACAACAAAAACCATGTCACCAGCTGGTGAACCTGTCGTGTCTGAACACTAGAAACAGACTTCATGGTCGACTTCTGCTCTCTTTGTTTCATGGAGAGGGAATAGAAATCAAAAGCTGTATTCATGTCCCCAACTTGTCAGAGTGACATGTGGGAAGACCCACCTACCAGAGAACTCTAAGAACTGATATGTTTGAAAGTGGAGTGAAGGCTCTTGGGAAGGACCCCAGAAAGGAGTAGAGTGAGGTGTGATGTCACAGCAAGAGAAGGTGGTATTTTCTTGAGGGACAAAGGACTGGTGAGTTTGTAAATGGTACCTTCATCAGAGAAGACATCAAAAGATTTGAGTGTTTCTGAAGATGCCACATTACCTTAAATGAAAGAACAACACTTTTAGTATAGTCACATGCAGACCATGCCCACCTTGGGTGCTGTATGGTCTTTTATTCCTAGAGACCTGGATAGTGAACAGCAAGTAGATCTTTTCCGTTTCCTATTTTAGCCACCAGGGGGAGCTAAGCATAGCTTTCCTTTTAAGGTCAGCCTGGCTCACATTGTTGTCTAAACCTAAAAGATGCTGGGAAGTAACAAGGGTATTGATGAAAGTGAATGGGAATTGTCGGTGATTTCTGACCTCTACACCCACCCCACCTTATTGTTTGCTATGGAAAGTCCACTTTCAGTTTAATAGAGAAAATGTCTGGAGAATGTTCAAAATATTAATAAATATTTTTGTTTGCAAACTGGGTACTGGGCACACATCTATAGTCACAGCTACTTGGAAGGCTTGAGGCAGGACTGCTTCTACCCAGGAGTTAGAGGCCTGCCTGAGCAACACAGCAGAGCTCCATCTAAACACTGTAAAAATGAAAATGTTGAGTAAATTGGGAGCATGGGGAGGGGACCATGGGAAAAGGTAGAAGGGGAGGGGAGAAAAGGGGAGGGGAGCAGAGAAAAACGTGTAGCTCAATAAAAGTAATTTTAAAAAATGAAAAAGTTTAGAGCAGGTCGAAGTAGAAACTAACTCTGTTCTCTCTGCAGCTATCCTTGGGATGCACAATCTGATCACAAACACTCAGTTCTGTGATGTGGTGGGAAGCAGTAATGGTGTCGACCAAGAACATTTTTCAAGTGAGTAGTTAACATGCCTTGAGAGTTCCAATCCTTTGTCACATGTTGTGCTTTTTCCATGTATTAACTTTGGTATTTATTATACCAGAGATCCTGTCTGTGTGTCTGTGTGTATGTCTGTGTGTGTGTCTATGTGTGTATGTGTCTGTGTGTGTGTATGTGTATTAAACTTAAAATTCAAGTTTGATAGTACTGTTACAGAAAGCCATTAAATTATAAAATGTAGTTAGGTGTAGTGAGTCGTGCCTGTAATCCCATCATTAAGAATGCTTCCTGTTCTTCTGGAGGATGGAAGTTCAGTTGCAGCCTTATACAACTCCAGCTCCATGGTATCCCATGCCCATTCCAGACCTTCACGCCACCTCCCACACACACACACAGAGATATGGGATACACACGTTACACATAAATAAAAATAAAATTTTTCAATAAAATTTTAAAAAATGGAATACTTAGTATTTTAGTCTTTTTTTTTTTTGAAGCAGAGTCTCACTGTGTAGCCTTAGCTTACCTCAAACTCAGATCTGCCTGCCTCTGCCCTCTGCCTCCTGAATGCTGGCGTGTGCCACCACACTTGGCAGTATTTTAGGCTTAATGTATTGTCAAATGCAATGGGAACTGCTTTTGTCACGTAAATACTAATGACAAGCAGTATGAAAACTAGACAGGCTTAGGGTTTTTAATTTGTCGTGGTTTTTTATGAGTGTTTTTGCATTGTGGGGATCCAATCCAGGACCTTAAGTATACTACGTGAACTCTGCCGCTGAAACAACCCCAACCCAGCCATACTTAGTTTTTGTCAACATTTTTTTAAAATATTTATTTATTATGTATACAATATTCTGTCTGCGTGTATGTCTGCAGGCCAGAAGAGAGCACCAGACCTCATTACAGATGGTTGTGAGCCACCATGTGGTTGCCAGGAATTGAACTCAGGACCTTTGGACGAGCAGGCAATGCTCCTAACCGCTGAGCCATCTCTCCAGCCCCAACATTTTATTTTTGTGTTGCTAGTTTTAAGGAATCCATGGAAATTCTGATAAAGTTCCTTCTTTAAAAAAATTATGTTTTTAAATTCTCCAGGTAAATATATGCTATTGTAGCATATTTAAATATAACATAAATATATATACTACAAACAAAGTAAACGTCTCAGAGCTAGAGAGATGACTCATCAGGAGAGTTTACTGCTCCTACAGAGGACCTCGGTTTGGTTCCCAGCAACTACAGAGTGGTTCACAACCACCTGGAACTCCGTTTTCAGCAGATCTGATGACTTTTCCAGCCTCTGTAGGATCCTGCTTGCATGTGATGCACTTATATTCAAGTAGGCACATATACATACACGTAAAGAATTTCTTTATAAAGAAAGTAAATGTCTCTATTCACAAGCATTATGTAACCTGCCCCCCCCCAGCTGTTAACAAGGTGGTGTATAGCCTGTTTTATAATTCTGCCCTGCTTAAAGCACATACAGATGTATACATATTCTATATAAGTTGTCTTTTTAGTAAAAGTTATATGTTATTACAACTTAATTTTTAAGAATTTTAATTAATATGTTTTTATGGCTGTTTTGTCTGTGTGTATATCAGTGCATCCATGGTGGCAGGAAGTGGGTGTTGAATTCCCTAGAACTGGAAGTGTATGTGAGCCACCATGTTGATACTGGGAATCAAACCCAGGTCCTCTGGAAGAGCAGCCAGTGCTCTTAACTGCTGAGCCATCTCTTCAGTCCACAACTTAATTTTTTAATAATAGCACTGTTTCGCCAGGTGGTGGTAACATATGCCTTTAATCCCAGCACTTGGGAGGCAGAGGCAGGCGGATCTCTGTGAGTTCGAGGCCAGCCTGGTCTATAGAGCGAGTTCTAGGATAGACTCCAAGCTACAGAGAAACCCTGTCTCAAAAAACCAAAACCAAAAAACAAACAAATAAAAATAAAAAACAAAATAATCGCACTGTTTTTAGGGTTGTTTCCTTGCTTTTTTAATTCTTTCTATGGCCCTCCTCTGTGCAAACTCTCAAATGTGGATTATTCTCACTTAAGGCTCACAGCAGCCCATGGAAGAGGCATTATTGTTCTCTCTAATGCTCCCCTGCAGGGGCTGGGGGTTTTAGAGCGAGAAGAGTCTTGGTGCCACATAAAAAAGCCATGAGGGCCCCAGCCACTACAGGCAGATTTCTTTCCTTCAGGTGTTTGTTTAGCTATCCCTCTTATAATGTTCTGTGGGTTGGCTATTTCCCTTGATTTTTAACTTTTTATTTTCAGACATGTTCAAATGTGAGAGAGAAGAAAACATTATTCCTTACCTGCCGTCAGCTATTTCCTTAACATCACCAACCCTCCTCTGTCTCCCTCAACTCCTTATTAACATCAACAACCTTCCCTCTGCCTCCCTCAACTCCTCATTAACATCACCAACCTTCTTTTGCCCTCAACTCCTTCACATGTTTGCTGAAGAAAGTTCATTTGTTCTCTCTTCTTTTCTTCCTCCCTTCATTTCTTTTTTGCATTTAGAGGTCAGAGGACAGCCTTCATGAGTCTGTTTTCTCTTGTCATGTGGGTCCCTGGGATCAAAAGGTCATCTGACTGACAGCAAACACCTTTGCATGCTGGGCCATCTCATCGGCCTTTTTTTTTTTTCTGAATTATTTAAAAGTCAAACCTTTTGTTATTTTGTACATAAACATGTGTGTGTGTGTGTGTGTGTGTGTATAATAATGTATATCTGTTTCACAAATTTAAGACTTTTTAAAACTATAACCCAATGTCATTATTAAACACGAAATTTAATATTTACTTTATATCATCTGAAATTCAGTCTGTGTCCAAATTTCTCTGGTTTTGAAAAACATCATCTCATCCTTGCTTCAAATCAGAATCCAAGTAATGGTTACACATTATATTTGTTTGTTTTTCAATCTCTTTTTCCTTTCTTAGAAAAATAACCTGCTGCTGGGTGGTGGTGACATACACCTTTAATCCCAACAGTAGGGAGGCAGAAGTAGGTGGAACTCTGTAAGTTCAAGGCCAACCTGGTCTACAGAGCAAATTCCAGGACCAAAAAAAAAAAACCCTTCTGCCATGTTACGCATGTGTAGATCAGAGGACAACTTGTGGGAGTCAGCTCTCTCTACCTTGTGAGTCCTAGGGGTTGAGCTGAGGTTTAGGCTTGGTAGTAAACACCTTTACTTGCTGAGACATCGCATCTCACCAGCCCAGTCTCTATTTCTTAATAGTTCTTTCCTCAACTTCATCCCTCCTCCATTCTAGATTTTGTTTATTGCAGCCGAGGGTGTTATTTTATGTTTTTTCTGTCTTCCATATTTCTATAAACTGTTAAGTCTAATGGCTAGGTCAGATTCAAATGTAGGGATTTTGACTTGGTGAGTATTGTGGGGAGTTGGCAAATACTTAAACCAAATAACAATTGTGTGGTCCCTCATTTTTGAAAATTGTTAAGACTATGTGTGTTATGGTGCTATACACCCTTGATCTCAGCACTAGAGAGTCTGAAGCAAGAGGATTCCAACTTCTAGACAGCCTTGGTTACATGACAGAACTGTGTCTCAGCATGAGAGGGAGGGAAAATGGAAAGAAGAGATGAGCTGGTTCGGGAATTGGCCTGGTCCGTTCTCTTATAGTTCCCCATGAACCTTTCACATAACTGTAGCATCCCATTGAACAGATACTGTTTTAAAAGTCAAAACTTATTTTATTACTTTTTAAAAATATAACCCAACTGTAGAGTTTTTTTTTCTTTCTTTCTTTCTTTTTTTTTTTTTTTTACACTTGGGGGGGCCTGCCACTCAAATCTCAAATAAATATAGGGAGACTTATTCTTACTTATGAATGCCCAGGCTTAACTTGTCTTGTTTCAAGCCAGCTTTTTTCTAACTTTAATTATCCCATTTCTCTTTAACTATATTTTGCCTCTGGGCTTTTTACCTTTCTGTTTTTCTTTTTTCTTTTTCTTTTGGTTTTTTGAGATACAGTTTCTGTATAACAGTCCTGGCTGTCATGGAACTCACTTTTGTAGACCAGGCTGTCCTCAAACTCACTGAGATCTGCCTGCCTCTACCTCCCAAGTGCTGGGATTAAAGACGAGCTCCACCACCACCCAACTTTTTTTTTTTTAAATTTTGGTCCTTTTTATACTATATATCTTTCTTGCCTTCCTGTTCTGTGGCTGGCTATGTGGTGGGGCGGCTGCCCCTGGTGCCCTCTTCACCTTCTCCTTTTCTCGCTCCTCACTCTTTCAAGCCTGGATTTCTCTTGTTTATCTCTCTGCCTGGCAGCACTGCCTATCCCTCTACTGCCTAGGTATTGGCCATTCAGCTCTTCATTAGACCAGTCAGATATTTTATACAAAGTAACACAGCTTTACAGAGTCAAACAATGCAACATAAAAGAATGCAACACATATTTGCATCATTAAACATGTTCCACAGCATAAAAAATATAACACATCTTAAACTAATATTCCATAACACCCAATGCCATTATTAGATGCTGGACTCATACTTAGTCTGTGTTTTATAAAACTGAGAGCTCACTCAAGTTTTCATTCATTGATGAAGTACTCTGCTCACCATGGTCCACTAGATGAAAGAAAACTGCCTTATTAAATTAAATTAGAAGCAAGCCTACTCTTCCCTTGTCATCTATTCAATAACATTTTATTTGGTGACATAAATAGCTACCAACATATAGGGGATCTTTTAGCAGTTGTGCAGAAGGGACTTTCAGATTGGATGTGTTGAATGTATGACCTGGGGAGTGGGGATAGATGACTAAGTAAATGTGTCTCCTCTCAGTTCCAGTCATCTCAGTCAACCCTTGCTCTTCCGTTTGTTCCTACAGATGTGGTAAAAGGGGAAAAGATTCTTCCAGTGTTTGATGAGCCACCAAATCCAACCAATGTTGAAGAGAGTTTAAAGAGAATTAAGGAAAATGATGCCCGTCTTGTTGAAGTTAATTTGAATAATATTAAAGTAAGTATGTTAAGCATGCAATATACATATATATCAGAATCAACACATGATGTTTGCTTTGGGTCAACCAAACCCAGGTCAGTAATGTGGCAATTCTGATGTGTAGTCTTAACTTCTGCTTTAAGGTGAAGTGTACTAACAGTATACGAACATAGATTCCTTCAAAGCTTATACATTCAAGTATTATAGAAAATATTTTGTTACTTACTTTTTAGAGAGTTTATCATATAAGAATATGACCCTACACATTATCCGTAATTTGCTCTAATTTTTAAAGTGCTGCCCTCTTTTGAACTTTAGCCTTTGGTTTTTATTTTAATTGGGTTTATTAAGGTATTTTAATATAGTTAAGTAAAATTCTTTTAATGTGCAGTCCCAGGATATAAAGCTATAAAATACTACTGTCAAGTTTTAAAACAAAAATTAAACACCTGACTGACTAACTGATATAAAGCCTACCTGTAATGTTGGAAGTTTGTCAGGCCCCTTTGCTATTCTCTATTCACTCTTGCCACTTAGAGCTATTCATTTTTCCTTCTCCAGCCTTGTAAATCCACCTTGCAGCATTTGAGTCTTTCTTTTGACATAATGGGTGTGAGACTCACCCATGCTGTGTAGTTTGGCATTGTTCTCTCATAGGATATGCCACGACCAGCTACTGACATATAGGTTGCTTCCAGTTTGGTTGCATGGAAAGTGGCTGCACACATTCACATGTGAGGCCTTTGAAAAATACAGGTTTTTGTTTCCTATGACCAATGCCTAGAAATTGGCTTTCTAGGATTTTTTTTTCAAATTATTATTGCTGTTTGTTTGTTTACTTGCTTTGAGATAGGGTTTCTCTCTGTAGTCCTGGCTATCCTAGAACCTGCTTTGTAGACTAAGCTATTTGTTTGCATACTTTCTGAGTATGTTTTAAAGCAAACAGTAAGTATAAATGTATTTGATTGATGGATTAAACTTCCTGATAACTGAAATGTTGATGGCATTTCACATTTTTGTCTTTCAAGAATATCCCAATTCCAACTCTAAAAGATTTTGCAAAGACTTTGGAAACCAACACACATGTGAAACATTTTAGTCTTGCGGCCACCAGGAGCAATGACCCCGTGGCTGTTGTAAGTATGCTGAGATTGATGAAGTCAATAATTCCCAACTGATGTCTGCAAACCTGCATTATAGTAAGGTTAAAGCGATCTGTTTTGTGAGACAGGATCTCTCATAGCCTAGGCTGGCCATGAATTCCATGTGTAGTGGAAGATGATCTTGAACTTCCCAGTTCTCCTACCTCTACTTTCCAAGGGCTTGGATTATAGGCCTGTACCACTGCACCCTTTTAAACTGTGACTTCTTCTCACATTTATTTATCTATTTATTTAGGTATGTGCATGTTTGTGCATGTATGTGTATACCTGTATCACAGTATGTGTGTGGAGGGCAGAGGACAGTTTGCAGGAATCTGTTCTCTCCTTATGGGTCCCAGGGATGGAATTCAAGTTGTCAGACTTTATAACCAGTGCCCTTCCCACTGAGCTATCTCATTGGCCCAAATTGCCAAATTGTGGTGTGTGTGTGTGTGTGTGTGTGTGTGTGTGTGTGTGTAAATACATACATACATACATTCATACATATATGTGTCCTTTTTTCACGTGGCATTCTACCTCACTTTTCAGCATTACATTAAATACCCTTTTATATTTTTCAATTTTTATTTATATTTATCATTTATATATATTTTTTTCCTCTTTTGGGTCGGAAAGAGGTAGATTCCCAAAATAGCAACTCACTGGATAACCTAAGCTGGCATTAAATCATGATCTTACTGCCTTGGCCTCCTCATTTCTTTAAGCGTAAAGGATGCCTAGAAATATGACTAAATGGTAAAGTACTGGCATGTTGCATGTAAGTCCCTATCTCCAATTTCCAGACCACAAAAAAGAGAAAGAATTAACTTGATTTTGATTTTTCAATTAACTAATATGTTAGTGATCTCTTTGTGTCAGCATACAGAGGTCTGTTATATCCTTAACATCTGTACAGACCCACTTAGGGGTCTGTGATTTGGGGTTTAATCAAATGCTTTCTCTGGAGATAAGTATGTGGTGTTTGTCCTTTTAAAACCAATTCTGGGTGTGTGAATTGAACCAGTCTTGCATTCCTTGGGAAAATCAACATCGATTGTCCTAAGAATCTTTCCTTCACTTGACTTTGCAGCAGCCATTCCTTTTGGTTCTCCTCCAACTTCACTAGTTCCCGGTTTCCACACACGTTCTTCCTCTGAACATTGGAGTGGTCCAGGGACTTCTTTTCGCCTTCACTGCTGCCTGGGCAAGCTCATCATTCCAGTGCTGTAGGTCGTTCACACGTGCTGGTGACTCCAGTGCCACCGCCCACTTTGTACCTTTGTCCTCAACTCTGTAGCTGTAGCTGGGCGCCTGAGGGATTTCTCCTGTAGACCTGGACTGAACTCCTGACCCATCCCATGCTGCTTTTCTCAGTCTTTATCACAAGTGGCTGTGTCGGTCATTTCCCCGATAGACAGGAAACAGATGAAAAGCAATCACTCTTAACCTCCCTTTCTTTCAGTCTTAAAGCATATATTCAGTAGTCCTGTCTTCAAAATATTTTTAGAGTCCAGGATAGTTGCACTGGCTCACACAGGTAATCCTAATATTCAAGAGGCAGAGACAGGAGGATCGCAATAAGTTTGAGTCCACCCTGGTTTACATAGCAAGCTCCAGGCCATTCTGGGCCACCTGATGAGTTCTAGAGAGAGAGAGAGAGAGAGAGAGAGAGAGAGAGAGAGAGAGAGAGAGAGAGAGAGAGAGAGAGAGAGAGAGAGAGAGAGACTGGTGAGATAGATCAGCAAGTAAAGTCACATGCTACACAGGCCTGACAACTTTAGTTCAATCCTTAGAACCCATGTCAAGGCAGAAAGAGAAAACTGACTCCACAAAGCTGTCTCCTAACCTTTGCATACACACCATAATGCATATGCATCCACACACATTGTAAACACACACATAGACACAATCCTATTTGTTTAATGGGCTAGATCTTTGATGCGATGGTGCACACATTTAATTCCAGCAGTCTGGAGGTAGAAGCAAGCCAATCTCTGTGAGTTCCAGGCCAGACAATGCTGCATTGTGAAACCTGTCTCAAAGGGGAATGGGGAGGGCTAGAGATTGGCACAGTGCTTACTCAGCATGCACAAAGTCCTGGGTTTATCCCCAACACTGCACAGACCAAATGTTGTAGAACATACCTATAATCCCAGCAGTCAGGAAGTAGAGCCAGAAAGATCAGAAGTTCAAGGCTGCCAGGCAATGATACCACACACCTTTAATCCCAGCACTCAGGAGGCAGAGGCAGGTGGATCTCAGTGAGCTTGAGGCCAGCCTGGTCTACAAAGAGTTCCAGAACAGTCAAGGATGTTACACAGAGAAACCCTGTCCCGAAATAAAGTGTAAAACAAAAAAAGTTCAAGGCCATCCCCAGCTCCATAGAGAGTCTGTGGCCATCCTGGGATGCGGGAGAGCCTGTTATACAAAGAGGGAAAGGAAAAGAATCTCAGAGTCCAGCCATTTCTCACATTTTGTTACTCCCACCCTGATCCAAGCGGTCTTCTCTTTTCTGGATTATTGCAGTTGCCGTCTCCATGAGCCGCCTCTTTCTTACCCATTCTCAAACCCTAAGAGATATTAATGAATTAGTTCCATACAGAAACTGAGAGGACATGTGAGAGGAGATGGGGAGTAGAGAATGAATGAACATGAAATAGGAGTTAGGAATGTCAGCACCAGGAAATTACATGTGACCAAATAATCTAAAGATTGTATATGGTGGGGCTGGAGAGATGACTCAGAGGTTAAGAGCACTGACTTCTTCCACGGGTCCTGAGTTCAAATCCCAGCAACCACATGGTGGTTCACAAACATCTCTAGTGGGATCTGATTCCCTGTTCTTCTGGCATGAAAGCATACATGAAGATAGAGCACTCATACATAAAATAAATAATCTGCTTGTTTGTTTGTTTGTTTGTTTTTCTGTACTTTTGGAGCCTCTCCTGGAACTAGCTCTTGTAGACCAGGCTGGCTTGAATTCACAGAGCTTTGCCTGCCTCTGCCTCCTGAGTGCTGGGATTAAAGGCATGTGCCACCACCTCCTGGCTAAAATAAATAATCTTTAAAAAGATAAGTAAATACATGTGAGACCTGAACAGTAATGTAACAAGCTAAAAAATGTGACGAGAAACTTAAGAAAGTTCAATTTATGAATTTACTTATGGCATGTGCAGTGAGAAAATAGATGCTATCAAATTTTAATCTCCAAATATTTCCTCTTAATCTCTAGGCATTTGCAGACATGCTGAAAGTGAACAAAACTTTGAAGAGTTTAAATATGGAGTCCAACTTCATCACAGGCACTGGGGTGTTAGCACTGATCGATGCTTTGAGAGACAATGAGACCCTGACAGAGCTGAAGATTGACAATCAGGTTGGTGTTCTGCAGGAGCAATTCGGAGGAAACTGCAGCCCCCACTGCCAGGAGGACTTGCAAGAAGGGTTGTAACCCTCTCGGAAAGATGGTGGCAGAAAGGGGGTGATGAGACATTTGGGGATCCAGAATATTAATGTTTAACAGGCAAATACACAGCAAGTCTCTTTAAGTCAATTTAAGGAGTTAAATAGGTGGCTGATTTGAACTGGAAAGACTTTTACATGTGACTTAGTCCACTCTTCCCGTTCTTTGAGAGAGTCACAGATGCACTGTATCTGTAGTGTGTTACGGTACCAAATACAGAGAATATGAATAGAGTTGTTTGCATGAAAGAAGAAGAGATGCCTCAGTGGGTGAGAGCACTTGCTATGATTTCAAGAGGAACTGAGTTCAGTCTACAGTACCTGTTGTAAAAAATAAATAAATAAATAACTGGCCACATCTGTGTGGAACACCTCCAGCTTTGAGGGTCAATGAAAAGCAGGTCCCAGGATCTTGATAGTCAAAACAGCAAGTGTCAGGTCCAATAAGAGAAACGTCCCAGTACCCAGGTTGCTGTGAAGGCGCCATCTTCATCAGACAAGAACAATGCTAATACCTTCATGGGAGTGGGGCCACCTATTCCTAGACATACTTTTGTTTATGTTTTTATATTTTATGATCACATACATGCATACATTTGCACGTGGAGACCAGAGGTATTGGATTCCCTGGAGCTGGAGTAACAAACGGTTGTGAGCCACCTGATGTGGATGCTGGGGCCCGAACCTGGGTCCTCTGGAAGAGCAGCGAGTCTTCTTAGCTGCTAAACCACTCACCAGTCCCCCAGACAAACTTTGTAAGAGGGGAAAATATACATATTAGAATTATTTCCACACAAAGCAACTGTTAATTTTTTATTTGAAAATTAGCTATAGGGACTGAGGAGATGGCTCAATGGGGAAGTGCCTGCTGCATCATCTTGTGGACCTGAGTTTGGATCCCCAGCACCCACAAAGAAGCAGGGTGTGGCAGTGTACATCTTCAACCCCATCTTTACAGAAGCAAAACCAGGCAGATCCTACAGGCTTACTGGCCAGCCAGCCTAGCCAAATCAAAGAGCTTCCAGTTCAGTGAGAAACCCTGTCTCAAAAAAGGTAGAGAATGATAGAGAGAGAATAGAGAATGATAGAGAATAGAGAATGATAGAGAAAAGCAGTGTCCACTTCTGGCTGCTGCCACACACATGCACAGGCAGACACATGCCCATACATACACACAAAAACTTGTTATTTGAAAAGATACTTGTCAAATGATTTCCTGAGTCCTTCACAATAAATAAATTTTGTAGACTGTGAAGATAGAAAAGAGATTTGGTTACATCTGAAAATTAAACCAAGATGTTTCTTAATCCATGGTCTCAAATTTTTAATAAAAGTATAACTCAGTAACCTAGCATAAAGTCCTGGAGGGTCCATTCATGTCACAGTACATATGAAAACTCCAATCTGTACATGGCTAAATAATATTCTGTCACGTTTTAGAGTTTCTACTTTTGAGCTATTAAAATAATGCTACAAAGCTGGAGAGATGGCTCAACAGTTAAGAGCCCTTGTTGCTCTTGGAGAGAACCTGGATCCAATTCCCAGCATCTCAAACTCCAGTTCCAGAGATTCTGATGCCAATTCTGATCTTCATGGCACCAGGCATGCACATGGTGCACATACATACATCCAGAAAAAGGCACAACTCATGTGCATGACATTTTTAAGAATTTAAGAAAAATAATTCTCCTTAGACATGAAAATGAATATTCATATCTAAGTTTTTTATGAACATACGTGTTTATTTCTTTGGGCCTATACCTACGAGTCAAACCACTGGCTAATAAGATAATTTCAAGTAATGTACCAAAATCCCACTTTGCTACATTCTTGAAAACCACTTAAACAAACAGAAGGGTCTCACCGTGTTGCCCAGACTGTTCTTGATCTAAAATCAAGCATTTCTCCCACCTCAACCTGCCCATAACCTGGGATATAGGTGCACACTACCATGCTTGCTGCTTGTTCATCTTCTTGTTGTTTGTTGGTTTGATCTTGTTGGGGCCAAGGTTGAGATAGTCTCACGTAGCCCAGGCTAACCTCAAACTTCTCTGATAGAAGATGACCTTAAAGGCCTGCATTCAGCTGCTAGTACTGGAGTCACAGGTGTATGCAGTCCTAGGAATTGAACCCAGAGCTTCATGGATTCTAGGCAAACACCAGCTGAGCGATTTCCTCAACCTTTCTGTCTTCTTCGTCATACCCATCCTGTGGGTGTGAGGTGGCACAGTATCGCACTTTTTTATTTCTATGGAGCTTTAGTGTCTGTTGAACTTTTAAAGATGTGTTTCTAATAAATGTTGTAGAATTGTGAAAATTAAGAGACCATCAGAATCAGCATGGAACTGAGTCTTAAATTTTATTTACGTAAAAAATGTTTTTATCTGGTTTCTTAATGTTATTCTTTGTTTCTGATCCTTCCAGAGACAGCAGTTGGGCACAGCTGTAGAATTAGAAATGGCTAAGATGCTTGAAGAAAATACGAATATCCTTAAATTTGGGTATCAGTTTACACAGCAGGGACCCCGAACCAGGGCAGCCAATGCTATAACGAAAAACAACGACTTAGGTAAGATATATACAACATTGAGTCAAGTTTCTGAAGTACAACGCCAAGCTATATTTAGAGCTAAATTTTAGCATAGAAAAATAACCTGTTCTTAGCGTCCAATGCTGCTCATTCCTTTACGCAGTGAGTCTGAGCTGTGCCAGGCTGTAGTGGTCTTCATGTTTGTTACCACTTCTGTGACAAGCAGGTATTAGCTTTAAGTGACACTTACCATGACAGGTGTTTTGTTCGTGTTGACAGTTACTCCTTGTGCTTTGAAATAAAGAGTTTGACACCGCCAGAAAGTATTCTGCCTATTTATCAAGCAGACTCAGACAGAAATTCAGTTTTATATTATGAAATGCAGGATAAGTACAGTTTGACTCCCTAGCCTCTCTGATGCATGCAGAGCCCTCCTGCGCTCGCCTGCCTCAGTGATCCGTTCTCCTCTGCTCCTTTTCCTGCTGAGTCTCGTGGTATCGGATGGAAATGAACTCTCTAGTCCTGGATGAGTTAATAAATACTGTGCTCGTAATTTTGTTTCTTTGTATTGCCAGAAAATGACTTCCTTTTCAGTTATGCTATTTACACTAAACCGTTTTACAAGATTCATTGTAGGCAAGAAGTAAAAGTAAGTCCTCTCAACAGCAGGGACATTTCTGAGCAACTACTTCTTTTAAGCTTCAGCCAGATTTCCTTTTCTCTAGCTACATGAGCAGTGCTGTTTAATTCCCTTTCTATGACAGTTGCCCACAGGATATTTTAACCACTTGCTTTTCAAAAGAGAAAACAGTATTTTGTGTACTCTTGGTTCTAGATGTAGATTTCAGTCAATTGTCTTAGTGTTGGTTTTCATCATTTATTTTCCTCCAAGTGTTTTGACTTTGCTGCTTAGAGAAGTGTTTCTAAGTCTGCACTGACTTTGTTAATAGCTAGATAACTTTCAAAACCTGGATTATTGGCTTCCCTCCCCTAGAGAGTCAGATTTAGGACAGGGTGGAACTTGGCACTGGGGCCCTTACGAAGTGCTTTAATCCTGCTGACTTCATGCTCACTGAAATCCTAGTTTGGTTATCAGGAGACATTTCGGTTTCTGAGTCTGGCATTAATGCATATCGTGAACACATGTGCCATATGTATTTTACATGTCGTGAACACATGTGCCATATGCATTTTCTACTTAACATTTGTCACGCTTTGAAAATTGTTGGGGAATATTATGGTAAGGTGTGTGACTTCTGTTATGCTACATTTGTTTAACTCTGTGAAGCTGTGATTCATTGCCTGTCTAAAACACAGTCCTAATAAAGAGCTGAATGACCAATAATGAGGCAGGAGGAAGGATAGGCGGGGCTGGCAGGCAGAGAGAATAAATAGGAGAACTCTGGAAGAGAAAAAGGAGCGAGAGAGAACAAGGAGAGAAGGACACCAGGGGTCAGCCAGCCACAGAGCGAGGGTGAAGATGTACAGAAGAAAAGGAAAAGCCCAGAGGCAAAGGCAGATGGGATGATTTAAGTTAAGAAAAGCTGGCTAGAAGCAAGACAACGTGAGGCCAGGCATTCAAGACTCCATGTCCGTGATTTATTTGGGAGCTGGATAATGGGTCCCCAAAAGAGCCAAAAGAGTAAAAAGATAAACAACAAGAAGTTGTAGTTCATTTAAAGTGTTTGAATCCAGATAATTTTTGAGCGGGGTCTTGCCGTTATAGCTCAGACTGGCCTCAGACTCCTGGAGATCCTACTGTTGCCTCCACCTGCGGAGTGTTTTGGATTATAGGCATGAGCCAGCGTGGTAGCCAAAACAGTCTTTTAGGGCAGACAAGATGGCTTACTGGGTAAAGTGGTTGCCAATGAAGCTTGACAACCTGGGTTTGATCCTAGAACCTATATAACTGGAGAAAGAGACCCTGTGTCGCACAGTTGTTTTCTGACCACACACACACCATAGCACATATGCACACATGCATTCACATATCGTACACAAGCATGGTGAATAAACATTTAAAAACAAAATAGTCTGTTTTCAAACATTACAAGTTTTTTGACATAGGAACATGTTGCTGTCAGAAGTTATGTTCAAAAATCATGTCTGGCCCATAACAGGCATTTGTAAAAAAGTATTAAGGGACTGGGATACAGCTCAGGGATAGAGGGCTTGCCTAGCATGGTCAAGGTCCTGGGTTTGATCTCTAACAAAACCAAAAAGAAGAAGGGGGGAATAACTGTAAATTTATCTTTATATTCAGTTATAGTTTTCTGGTAACTGTATCATCTTAAACTAAACCAGACAAATCTTCCATTTTCCTCTCCTGAAACTACCTTAAATCCCAAAATGCCACCAACATATGTTACCCCAGTCATCTCTGTCATGGATAGATGACGCCCACAGGAATTGTGTAATTGCAGCCCATAAACATAATAAATAGTAGGGAAGTCCCTCTTCATTAGGTCCCTGGAGTTATGTTCTTGTACCACGCCAGCTGTGACAGATGCTGTGCCCAGGCCTACAGAGAAGAATAGTGTTAGAGTGCATGTGGATGAGTGGGCAGATCCGGGTGTCCTGGGCTGCCTTATGTGGACTCCAGCTGACAGCAGTGTACTGTGAGGATAAAGAGGCCATTTGGAAGAAGGTGCAGTCTGTCACAAAGCAGAACTGAGAAGCCCACATTTCTGCTAGGAATTTCCTAGACTGCCCTCATGCTGTCCCATTCTGATGCAAACTAGAGTTACAGACACAGGTCACGCATGTAAAGTGACAATAAGGACATTCCTGGAAGGGGCTGTTTAATGTTGGAGGCATTAGGAAGCTAGTATTGCTATATGATTAACACAACACTTTAAAAGAAAACATCGTTTTAGAGACTGAAAGTGAGGTTAGTTAAGACTTATTAACAAAAATTGAACCAGGTAGATAACAAGGACACCAGGTGACAAAGAAAAATCAAAACTGGCACTCTGTCCTTTGCTCGCTGCCTTGCTGTGCACACAGCAGCTGCCTCAGATCTGCTCCTTGCTTCCTTTTCTCTCAGTGCACTGTGCTCTCTACCTACAGACTAAGGCAGAGAGCCCAGGAACCGAGCTCTCTGACACAGGGATCCTGGCAACCTGACCTGACACAATCTGCTGGGCAAATAACGCTCCTTCAGCTTGCAGATGGGGCTATCTCAGATCTCTCCTCGTTTTTATAATACCTTCTCATTGTCTTCTTACTCTCAGCTGTCCACTGAGATACTTCTGCCTACTCGTCATCTCTCCACCTAAGAAAGAAGTGTCACAGCTATAGCAGAAGAGGTTGTATGGTACATATATAGTGGTCACGTCCACACTGAGCTGATCATCTGTGCACTCGCTAGCTGCATAAGCTGCTTTCTGTGGTGTTTTGTTTGCTGTGCTCTGTCCTGTAGATCCTGTCTGTAACACCTTTAACATTTTTTTAGCATGCATTTTAACATCTGAAATGGTTTGCCAAAACCAGCCAAACTCTACCCTAAGAATTGCTTGCTGTTTCCCTTTTGGGCATATATTTGTATTTATTTATGGTCTCCTTGGCTTTTTCCTCCCTTTATTTTTCAGTAGACACTTAAAGCTTGTTCCTCATTACTATAGGTTAGATCAATCAGGAAAGAGTGAGTAGGTAAGTATAGTTCTGGGAGACTGTAGCCTTTGCTTTGATTTTCTGACTCCACTCAACCAATGACTGGACAGTCCTTATACACACCAGTAAATGTCTGGTCCCAGCAGCCAGTAGTCAGAATAGCATGGGAACAGCTATTCTGTTGACTAGCGCCTCTGGCAGCCGGTTCGAACTAAAAAGAGGCAGTGCCTTGTGACTGGCTTTTAGAGGGGAAGTGAGGAATCAATAATCAGAGTCTGAGTGCACAGTAGCACAGGAGTACAGACCCTCGTGGTAGCCAGGTTGGCCTTTCCTCTCTAGAAGCATGGCTGACCATGCCTCAGGGCCAGCCTGTATTCTTGCAGCGGCAGACGGAGAGGAGCACTAAGCACTTGCCGTGTTCTCAACACTGCTCTGTGCAGCCCCTTATCACATGGCTGTCACGTGAAATACCATTATTCTCCTGTTACAGAGGAGAGCTGACACTCAGAGAGGCTGGCCGCCACAGCACACACTCCATAAGAGTGGCAGAGCTGTGCTGATGTCCCCTTGCCAGTGCTGCAACTTGCTGCTCTGTTCTTAGAATAGTGGTCAGCCATAGTGTCGAGTACTGACATGGTGGCTCCTGGTAAATGCCCTGGGTGACTGATAGTCAAAAGAGCAAGATAGCTGAAGACCTTACTTGTACCAGTGAGCTCAGAATGATTTCATGTCACCAGTCTATGAAAAGACTGAGCATTGTCAGGCATATGGATTGTGTTTGCTCCGTCATCTGAACTAGTTAGCTGGCCACTTTCTGATGGGAAATTTGGAAAAAGTTGTAAATCAGTTAGTACCTTTAGAAATGATGAAAGTATTTCTAGATTCCTTCAGTGTAAGGAAATATGTTGTATCTAACCAGGGGAACATTCAAAATATTTTAATAAAACTTTTTAGATTTTATTTTGTGTATTGCTGTTTTGCCTGCATGTATGTCTTTGTACCTTGTGTGTGCCTAGTACCTAGTGGAGGCTAGAAGTAGGTGTCAGATCCTCTGGAACTGGAGTTACAGACAGTTGTGAACTGCCATGTGGGTGTTGGGAATCAAACCTAGGTCCTCTGGAAGAGCATTTAGCCATTTCTCCAGCCCCCCTAATATAACTTCTTTTAACCACGACTTGCCAATGTTGTTGTAAATGTTACTGTATTAACAGATCATTTCTCTAAACGTAGACATACTTTTTTTTTTTCTAGAAGCAAATGACTTGAAACTTGAGTGCTGAACACTCACTGGCTACTGTACTAAATACTGTGTTTTAGGCCCTACCCCACTGTTACGTAAGCACCTACATCCTAAGACACATAACTCTTGTTTAGAAGCCTCTTGATTTTCATCAAGCAAATGACAATGGCAGATCACCGAGCCTTCTTTGTTAATGGTCATATGAATCAGAAGTACTCAGTTCATTTTTATGAGACATTAACTACTATGGAGAAACTTGTTACAAGCAAGTTAGCATTTTGTAAGCGCACAGGGATTTATAATAGGCTTTTTTTTTTCACAGTGCGCAAGAGGCGAATTGAAGGAGACCACCAGTAAGAATGCCGAGGTAACCTTGGAAGCCTGCAGATCACCAGAGGCTCCTGTTGGGACAGCAGATGTAAAAACTTCCTGGGTAGAAGGGAAAAGACTGGAAATCTTTTTTTAACTATATGCATTATTTTCCTAGCTTAAGGTATTATATTTGATTTGTAAAATCAGTGATGGGTAGTATTATATTTGTAGTCTTTCTACTGAAATCATTTTTATTTAGCTTAATTGAATGGCTTATAATTTTTAGATAAAAATTTAGAAGTCATGTATGTAAGAATAATTTTGAACACCTTGAGGACCAATTTTTTAAATCAAAAAGGGACATTGCTGACTCAGTGTTGCTCCTTCACATAAAGGGTAAGGCACATGGCAGTTTCCTTTCTTAAAAATCCATGAATTTGACAAGAGTTTGCTTTTTCCTTATTAGGGAAATAAATTTTCAGAATTTTAAAAGATGGCTCAACATCTGATTTATCTCCATAAGCCAGCACAGGCCTCCAGGAGACAGACCGGTCCTCCTCTGGGAGACAGAATGGGCCTCTGTGTTTCAGGCTTCTGGACTTGTCCACTGAGCCTCAGCTACACTGGGGTTTTTGTTTGTTTGTCTGTTTGTTTGTTAATACTCTGTAATACTGCCCCACTGCCTGCCTTGTTTAAAAGTGTAGTTATATCTAAGATTACTACAGTATTTCATCTTGCTTCGGGCATTAAATTTTTGTAAAAGCTAATGGTTAAAGAGCATCAAAGTAGAGAGGTTATTTTCTTCCCCATAAAAGGCTCTTGGGCAATGCTCAGTTACTTAGAGTAAAAGAAAAAAGAAAGGTGCTGTTAGATATAGGAGGGAGTTCAAGCCCAAGAAACTCGCAACATGGCCATTAAAGCTGGTGAGCACTGTCAGTTAGAAAGTAAGACGTGAGCTAGCTGTGGTGACTCGCTCCTATAATCCTAGCACTCGGGAGGCTGAGAAAGGAATGGTTCCAGATGTTCAAAGCCAGCCTGGACTACATAGGAAATTCCAGGTTAGCTTGGACTACAGATGTAGGAACCCAGGTCAAGAAAAGAAAAACCTGTACTGTGTGGTAAAGCATTCCATACATGATTGCATAGGTGCAATGCAGCATTGCATACATGGAGTTAATCCCCACTCCACAGCGTTCCAGCCAATCGCAAAAACTGCCGTTCTTCAGAAATCCAACTTTAGCAGATGCTTGCTTTCATATTGTACTTTTAAAAATCCATATGGTTAAAAAAAATTCCTATAGCATAGATTATCTTTATCACCCAGGCATTAGAGTGAGGATTTGAGGGTATACTGCAGACTGGGGTTGTGCGAGGCTGCACACTGATGCCCTGTCCCAGAGCCGTTCCTACAGAGGGAGCAGCAGAGGCATTCACAGCCACAGGCAGTAGAGGAAAAGGTCCAGTGTGAATAAGTTGACTTTTGTTTATACCATTCCAGTTCTATTCTGTAATACGTTATAACTGAAGAAAATACTTCTTTATAAGTAACTTAAGTGTGAACTCATTTGATTAAATAGATATGTCTTAAGAATTATAATGGAGAGGGCTGGAGAGATGGCTCAGCGTTTAAGAGCACTGACTGCTCTTCCAGAGGACCCGGGTTCAATTCCCAGCACCCACATGGCAGCTCACAACTGTCTGAAGATCCAGTTCCAGGGGATCTGACACCTTCATACCAATGCACATAAAATAAAGTTAAATAAACTATAAGAAATATTAAAAAAAGAAAAAAAGAATTATAATGGAGGCCAGGCATGGTGATGCACGCCTTTAATCCCAGAACTCGGGAGGCAAACGCAGGTGGATCTCTGCGAGTTCCAGGACAGCCAGATCTGTTACACAGAGAAACCCTGTCTTGAAAGAAAAAAAGAATTTCTAATGGAAAACAGTGTTTACCTTGATTTTTAAAAGTCTGGCACCTCTTGACTTTTTAGTAACTCAGTATTTTTAAATTCCTCTGAGATCTTTATGACATAGTAATAAATTAGGACTTTGTAACAGTTTTAATTTTAAGCCAGAGATTTTCTAAGCCCTTGAGTTTTATGTCAAGTTAAATTGTTATCTAAGAATAACATTCATGTTTTTAAATTGCTCTTTTAAAAAGCTTAAAATTGCCCATTTTATAAAACTGTGTATTCATTTTTGTATTGTTACAATTTTCATTATGTCTACATCAAAGTGTATACATTAAATTCAATGTTACTGGCTAATATTAATACCTTGAACATAGATTTTGGTGGTATACACTTATTATAACTAAAACCTACTGGAGTTTAAAAATAAGTAAAATACATTTTCTAAAAGTGCCTGTCATTTCAAAGACCAAATAAGCATTTTGTATTGAACATATAAGCAGCTGTTGGTGATTCCAAGGAGAGTGTCATGGTCATTAAGTTATACATTATCACTGGTCACATTAGCCACACGCTTATACAAGGGCCACACTCCTGAAAAGGTGATGTAAATAGAACTTGAAAATTTGTTTCCAACTGATGATCCCTTCATGTGTTTTTCTTTAAAGGTGGTATAAAAAAAATATAAAAGAAAATGTATTAATAAAGTATTAGTTGTATATACCTCATGTTTAACCCTTATTGCCACTAAAAGACATTATTAAGCTTCATAAAACCTGTGGTTCCCAGGGCTGTCTCAGTTTTTCTGTACAAAGTCAGGAGCCACTCTTCCCACTGTTACCCAGCAGCTGAATCATGGTTCAGCTGCAGTCACAGCCACTGCCGCCCTGAAGCTTTGCCGTGTCTGACTGTGTCCTCCAGCCCTGCTCCGCTCTGAACAACATCAACTGAAGACATGCCTCCCAAGAGAAGTGAAGCTGTGAGCATTCGAGAGACAACTGCTGCTGGTGCTGCCGGGCACAGGTGTGAGCTTCTGTCTGCTGGCCCGTCTTCTCCATCAGTTCTCACGGATCTCGGCAGTTCTAGGTCATCCTCCCTCTTCACACTTAGAGCTGCTACCAAACTGAGTGAGAGTAAGGAGGCTTTATGTCCTGTTGACTTTTCTGCACTGTAATCTGATTCCATTAATCTTTCCTTATAAAAATTAAACATAGGGGCTGGAGAGATGGCTCAAGCATTAAAAGCATTGGTTGCTATTTCAGAGGTCCTGGGTTCGGTTCCCAGCACCCACCTCAGGCAGCTCACAGTCTCCTGTCACTCCAGTTCCAGAGATGATGCCCTCTTTGGGCTTCTGTGGGCCCTGCACACATGTGGTACACATATAGACAAGCAGGCACACACAGAAAGTAAAAATATGCAGATTTTATAGTAAATATAACATTTCATTTTAAATTTCACTTTTCAGTCTGTCATTTAGAAGGGGTAACCTTGAGATCAGCTAGAAAAAAAGACACTTCTAAGTAAACTACATTAATCATTGCTGCATCTTACTTTTATGTTTTTGCTTTGTCGTGTATTTTAGAAAGCCTTAGTTAACGGGTAAAGAGTTGGACCTGGGACCCCCATTTTAAAGGCCAGGTGGAAATAGACTGCAACACGGAGATACCACTTACTCTGTCGCTCTGTGGCCAACTGATGCAAGTTCACACCTTTAGGGTGACCCTCACCCTTCGAGATGTCATTCCTTTTTCTACATTGTCAGTGCTTTGATGCAGAGAAAACCCCATCAAAATTTTTGGATATTGTAGTTTATATATCCAGATAAGCTTAAGAATGAATTCTTAGTACTTCTTTTTTAAAATGTGTGTGTGTGTGTGTGTGTGTGTGTGTGTGTGTGTGTGTGTGTGTGTACAGACACATGTGCATACATTTATGTATGCCATGGTACACGTGGAGGTTATGGGACAACTCTGTGAATGAAGCCTGTTCTCTCCTAGAGAGCAAAACAAGCACCTTTACCCTCCATACCAGCTCACATCCCCCAAGTTTTTTAAAGCTGGATTTGTATGTTTACAACCTGTAATCCAGAAAGCCCAATTACAATTTTCACAAGGGCACCAAGGACACAATGACTAAGAGTTTTCTTCCTTTCTCCTTGTTTTCATTGCAGTAGCTATACTATATATGCTTTCAACTGAATAAATAAAATAAAAATAACTCCCAATGCAGAGTTCTTATACAACTCCTAATAATTCAGATATCTCAACTTCGGTTACTAAGAAAATACAGTTGAGGCCATGTAGTATCAAAGCAGCTGGTTGTGCAGGTTGAGCCACACTGTGCACTTACAGAATGCCTGAGTTGAAGATCTCCAGCCCCAAATGCCAATGCCAGAGTCAGAGCCAGTCTGGCTTCCTGCTCTTCAGCCTCCAGCCTGCACTCTCTAGTGCCTGCTGTTTGCCTCTCCATCTGCAGCACTGATGCAGCACTGTTGGCTGCTGAGGCAGAGCCGCATGCATTCTGTTCACCTGGATCTGCTCAGCATACTCACTGTATCTTCGTTGGTGTTCCACAAATGAGATCCGTGCTTGAGTTTACTTTCTGCAGTATTCATGTGTCTTAGGGCTTCTAGGTCATGATGATTTTGTCTTCTTTTTGGTTTTTTGAGGCAGAGTTTCTCTGTGTAGCTTGAGAGCCTGTCCTGGAACTTGCTCTGTAGACCAGGCTGGCCTCGAACTTACAGAGATCCGCCTGTCTCTGCCTCCCGAGTGCTCAGAATAAAGGCGTGCGCCACCACCGCCCAGCATCATAGAAACTCTTATAAAGGACAGCTTTTAATTGGGGCTGGCTTAGTTCGGAGGTTTAGTCCATTATCATGGAGCGAAGCATGGGGCATGCCAGCAGGCATGGTGCTGGAGAAGGAGCTGAGAGTTCTCTATCTGGATTGCCAGACAGCAGGAAGAGAGTAACAGCCTGGCTTGAGCTTCTGAAACCTCAGAGCATACCCCAATGACACACTTCCTTCAATAAGGCCACTCCTAATCGTGCCATTCCCTAGTGGCCAAGCTTTCAAATATATGAGCTTATGGGGCCATTGCTAGTCAAAGCACCACATCATCCAACAGCCGTCTCCACCTCAGAGAACACAGCTCCCCGGCCACTAAAGTCAAGTTGAGCCCATTGTGGCCCAGAGACTGTTTTCTGTCTCAGCACACAACAGAAGTATCCTGGTGGAAGGCAGAGCTGCTCCACCTGCCAAGAGCCTGGTTTCTTGATTGGATCTGGGGAAAACTGTAGCCCTCAAGACTGTCTTTTCCAGTGATTAAAGGTGACAGCAAACTGAGGTCACCAAGAACAGGACCCTTCGTTATTGTGTATCTTTGTACGTCTGAGTTTGGCTTGGCCCCATAGACACTCCCCTTCCCCCCTTACCCAGCAATGTGCCTTTTTAATGGGCCTGATAGTGGGGTGCACATTTAGACTTTCACCGGTTGCCACATGAGGACACTGCAGTCTTGTGCACTTGAGGGTGCAAATGTTCCAGGCACTGCCTTGGAGGCAGACTGAAGCATCAGGAGACAGGTTTCTCTTTCCCCTCAGCAAGAATCATCGTTTTCCTTCTCTCATAGCTAGTAAATACCATTCTTGATGCAGTGTGAAATTTCAAGTTCTGAAGCTCTGAAAGCCAAGGCCTGAGTGCCAAGAGATTGAGATCTGGTTTGCAAGTGGCCTCCTAACTGAATGTCTGTGGCAGAACAAGAAGCAGCAAGTTCCCTCTAGGTGTTTCTCAATCGGTGTGTGTAGCAATTTTTAAACAGTTTATTTCATCTCTGCTTAAAAAGAATATGACGGTGAGGTTTCTCTTGGTTTTTGTTTAATTTTTAGAGCAAGTTCTCACTGCCGAAACTGGCCTCCAGATCGGGAGATCAGTGAGCTCAGCCTCAACCTCAGCCTCCTGAGTAGCTGGGACTACAGACATGCATCGCTTTGCCCAGCTGAGCATTTAATTAGTAGTCCCAAGATTTTAGATTTCTGTGCTTAGGAATTGCTGTTACAAAGTGTTTCCCAGGCTGGGGTAGAATCCTTGCACATAGCCTGAGACAGTAGAGTCCTGCTAACCTAAAGCCTTTAAAAAAAAAAAAAGCAAGCTTACTGATTCCTATCTGTAGGGACTCAATCTTTGTATCCTCCCCAGTCCTCAGGCTGAAGATGGGCCTTTGGAAGGCAGAGGAAGAAAAAGTACACACGCACACACATAAAGCCCTTGTGAATTCGCATCCCCGCTTTATTTCTGTTCCGATCTTGTAAATAAACCACATTTGGTTTGTTTTTGTTTGAAGCCTGAATAGGCTTTTATGGCAGTAAATGTTTCTCTGGTCTTTAAAATGGGGCATTAAGTAAGGTTCAACTCTCAAAGAAGTCATGACCCGCAGGCTCCCTGAACCTGGAACTGAAGCTAAGGACTTCTGAGTATTCTCAATGAGTCTAAATGTTCTTTCTGGAGCTAATGCTAACTGAAATGTTTTTACTACATAGCCACAACACAGCTATAAAAGTATAAAGGGGGCCAGGCATAGTGGCACATACATTTAATCTCAGCCCTCAGGAGGCAGAGACAGGCAGATCTTTGTGCACTCCATGGTCCATGCCAGCCTAGTCTACATAGCAAGTTCCAGGCCAGTCAGGGCTACATGGTGAGATCTTAAATAAACAGACCAAAAAAAAAACAGACAAAACATATATATATATATATATATATATATATATATATATATGGGTGTGTGTGTGTGTGTATACGCACATGTATATACATATATACATACACACACATACATGGAAGGAAAATGGTTTCTGCATGGTCCATGTTATTGGCTTATGTGAGTCAAAATAATCATCCTTGCTTTAATACATCTGAGGGGTTTGGGGAGGACCTAAGCAGTAGAATCACGTTCAGCAGACAGGAAACCCTGGGTTCAATCCCAGCACAAACAGAAAACTAAGGAAATTTTGGCAGACGCCAGCACACATTTCACTTTATGCTTCTGTCTTCCTCTTCTCCCCTTGGTCTCTTTCTGGAGGGTTCATCTCCTGAAGAAATATGAAAATTGGGTTATAAAATTCATAGAAGGCATTTCTGGGAGCCTTGTCCAAAGTAGTTCTGAACTGACAGGAGAAATTTGCCCCAGAGACCTGTGTTTACCCAGCACCATCTCTGGGCAGCAGCTACGCTTCTGGGACTTGGATTTCCCTAGGTGGCTGTCAGGGTAGGAGGTACACTTTTCATTCAATATGGTATTTCTATCATATTACTTGAAATACATTTTTTTCAGTACTTCTGTAAAATTAAGTATTTTATGTCTGATTTTAGAGGCTTTGGATCTTGCCGAAAACCCAGGTTCACTTCCCAGCACCCACATGGCAGCTCACGAGCATCTCTAACTCTAGTTGAGGGGTGAAGGGTTTCCGTCGCCATCTTCTGGCCTCCACAGGCACTGCAAGCATGTGGTGTACACTCAAAAGAATTTAAAAGCTGAATTTTAAGAATGCTTAGGTATGTTTTTGTGGTTTTCTTTAGAAAGCTTTACATCTGTATATGCACATAAACATGAACTAACAAGTAGCTACTATTTAAACATTAATGCAGCTGTGATGCTTATCCCTGCCTGTGGAACCCAGAGCAAGGTAAGTGCTAGGAAGACACTGACTTAGTATGTCCCAGCAGCAACAGCACAGGGTCCTTCACGTAACTATAACTCCCAGTGTCTGTGATCCTACAAGAGAAAAGGGAAGCCAAGACTCGGTGGGAAACAGCACAGACTGAAGAAGCCTCCATTGCTGCTCTATCCAAACGGCAGGCACTGGTTATCCACACAGAGCATTTGCCGTTCCCTGGAGGAGCCTAGATGCCTGCGGGCCCTGAGTCCTGCCTGGTCCTGCCTGGTCCTGCCTGGTCCTGCCTGGCCCTGCCTGATACTCGCTGTGTAGCTGAAATGCCTCGTCCTGGCCTGTCTGGGACTGTGTGTGTGGCCTCCCGAGACCCAGCCCTGCCAGACAGCAGGGTCTCTGCTCTTATTTGTGTCACCGGGCGTCAGTGAATCGTGCAGCTGTGCTCCTGCTCTGTGAGCTGGCTCTGGATCCGAGGTCACCCTGGAGCTGAATAAATGTGGCTTACCCCAGTCGCTCATGAGTGTCTTGGCTTTAAGAACTCTTCTGGCCTTGTCCTCTTCAGATCCTTCATCATCGCCATCCAAGGAAGGCAGTGCTTGTTCCTCTGAAAGGAAAGGGATTATTTTAGGAATGGGAATTATCTTTGGAGGGACCCTTCTTTACCTGGCTGCGGCCATCTTAAGTTATAACCACCATGATTTCCCCTGCGTAACCCTTGCCTGCCTTCTCTGCCATTTTCCAGCACACTAGAGATGAACACAACCGTTAAAATGGGTGTGCAGCTTTTTGCACAGACCTGGTACCATCCGTGCAAGGAATGTGATGCCACCTTCAGTATCTGTTCCCTACAATTAGGTACTTCCTGCTTTGGGTGAAGGGCAGCACTGTCTTGTCTGCTACATAAGCTCCTGTCCTCTCAGCCAGGGTGCAAGGATCCTGCTGGTGTGTCTGCAACACACTGCTTCCTGCAGTCCCCATCGGCCTGCCTGCCTCAAACTCGGCTTGTTCTGCCAGGCTCTTCAACCGGGATCATAGAGCCCGGTCCACATATGACAGCCTCGCTTCTCTGGATCTTGCTGGGTCCCTCCATCCAAAACCAGCACAACTGGTGAGCCCCTCGCTTTTCCCCACCTCTGGCTATTTCCCAGTGAGGACTTTTTCCAGCCTGATTTTTGCCTTTTGGCTTTGTTAAGTCCTGGTTCTAGCCAATCACAGCTCTGTCAGGCTCAGAGCCCTCGGCCCCCACCTTCTGTGTGATGACTCACTGGGTGGCCTGTGCCTTTCTTGGACCCTTGGGTCCTTCAAGCTTTGTCCCACTCCCCACCCCCATCAGCTCCTTGAGTGACTACTTTCTTCTCTTCTCTTCTGCTGTTCCTGTCCCCAGAGACTAGTCTCCCCTCGCTCCTTCCACTTTTCCCATTCACTTTCCCCCAATGAAAACCTCTCCATGTGAGTTCTGTTGCATGGCTTCTTTCTCTCACACGTGGCTTTGTTTTAAATCACAATAAACTGCTGAGCCATCCCTCCAGCCCCCAAATAGTGAGTTCTTAATTGTGCAAATATATACATTTCCCTCCACAGATGCATCCCATGTGTAGAACAGGTGTTGTGCTTTCTGGAGATATCTTGGTTTCAGTTAACCTTTTTTATGGGCAAGTGGCCCTAACTAAAGCAAAACGGAAGAGGAAGTGTGTTCTATAGTCTGAAGCAAATAATTTGAGCAAGATGAAGATCCCACCAGAGCACAACTAAGCCCCACCTACTGAAATGAGCTCTGACACTGACTTACTGTGGACCGCTCCCTGGTAATGGTTTTCAGTGGTCTCTAATCTGGATGTCATGTCCTCTTCTCCCTCCTCTTCCTTGTCCTCACCGTCAGGCTGCTGGATGGTGGGACTTGAATGCAGCTGATTCTTCTTCTTTGAACGGAAGTTCTGTCGACTTGACAGCCTTCGGCGTTCTTTTTTCTACACACACACACACACACACACACACATATGTATGTATGTATGTAAGTGTGTGCGTGTGTGTGTGTGTATGCAAACTTTAAACTTAAAAAAACTACTTTTGGCAAGATGTGGTAGCATGTACCTATAGTGGAGACTGAGGCAGGAAGACATCTTAAACCAGGAGTCTAAGACCAGCCCATGCAATATGGTAGAAGTTTCTCCAACAGAAAAGAAATGGGGAGGAGGGAGAGGGGAAATGGAGCTACTTTGGTCCATTCAAACCCATTTTTAAAGCAGTTTGATGCCGGGTGTCTCCAGTATAGTCTGCTGCCCCGCACTGCTGTAACCCCACAGAGTAGATGGTTCAGTGGGGTAAAGGCAACACATGAATGAGAATGCAGGAAAGGCCCCTGGCACCGTCCTGATCAGAACTGGCACAGGCATGCCCCTGAGAGCTGTGTACATCCCCTACTGCTGCCACTCACAGCTCAGAAGTGGCCAGCCTGAGAAATCTCTTCTCAAATGACCCTCTGCGACAGTGGAAGTGGGCCGTGCTCATCACTAAGCTGCAGAAACCTGATCTCTGAGGCTCCACCAAGCTCCCAGGCTTCTCAAGCATTCCTACCGTGGCCTTCAGGGCAACTAATATACCCAGCTTCCGACAACAGGCTGAGAAGACTCTGCCAGGCATGCCACACTTCGGAGTTAAAAGAGCTGAGCCAGTGTCAATCAAGTCAGAAAGGCTCTCTAGGCCTTCCTGTCATCTTTTTCCTCCCTGTGGTACCCACGAATCAAACCTAAGGCCTTGCACAAGCAAGGCAAAGCATTGTGCTACCAAGCTGTACCCAAAGAACATGTTGATTTTTTAAGTTCAGAGGAAAAGCTCTTAATGTACTAAAGATCCCAACATAAAGCTCACCAGACATACCTGAATCTCTGTGCGTGGCCACTCAGGGTCACAACCAGCCATCGGTAAGATTCTAATCTGTGTCTTTGAACTTGGGTTCTTAAATGAAAAGGTCAGCTTTTTATATGTGGCACCGTCTGTACAGTGAGGTCTGTCAGGAAATGAACAGGAAATATCTGTCTCACTTTTACCACGAACACCAAAACCGCCCATGAGCCATGATGACCTCACACTTGAGCAGAGCAAGGAGGCAGGAGGACCATGGTTTCTCTCTGTTTATCCACTCAGGGAGAGTGAAGTGGACTGTACCAGAGTGCGAGTAGAAAGAGGCAGGAGGCCACATCAAGTGCTCTTCACAAAGAATAGGCCCAACTACAATCACAGACAAGGGTCATGAAATCTCAGATCCACAAGGGTGGAACATGCACTAGCAGAAACATTTTGAGAACTGAAAGATGTCTCCTCCAACCAATAACAGTAGGAGGACCGTTTTAAAAAGTAGGTGGCCAAGTGTGTCATCCTGTCTCAGAAACATACTGAACCACAATGGCACGGGGGAGGCCTCAACGGCTCAGCATGAGACAGGAGTCTCAGCATGGAAGCAATCTGTAATCCCATCACCCAGACAAAGGCAGGAGGATTGCAAGATTGAGGTAAAGATGGATAGTGAGTTCAAAGCCAGCCTGGACTAAATAGCAATACCGCCACAAACAGTAAGTGCCTTCCTGAGAATAGGAGGACAGCTTGTAAGTGGGTCCTGAAGATCAAAGAAAGGACCTAAGGAAAGATTCGAACCAAGCTGTCAAATACTACCCCAGTGGAGAGCTCAGAGCAAGGGCAGAAAGCAAAACCTAAGAGCTGTGCACGGTCCAAGATACTTCTAGAAGACATTCGTAAGTGGGAAGGTGGAGCACTAACTGCCAGATGTGTGTACTATTTAATACAACATCCCTGTGACACACATAGCTAAGGAAACTGCAAACTGGTGAGACACTCAAGACTATATAACCTTACAGTTGTTACACAACACATTCACTAATAATATACACCCAACAGGACCTTATTTTACGTTTATAATTGTTTTTTTTTTTAATGTACAAAGTTGTGCAGCCATGACTACAATCTGATTTTAAAATATTTCAGCAGCTTCAAAGGAACCGTGTGTCCACTGCCATGGTAAAGTACCGTACCTCTCAAGGAAAGCTGGATTCTAGCCCCAGGTACATCCTTAAGGATCCTCTTAAGAGAATGTGCCAAAGATCACCCACTGGAGCCAGCAGAGCTGGCCCTGTGTCTTGAGTGGGCACAGGCTACCACCGCTTTCATCACACACACCAGCACCAATTCTGATGGCACTTTAGTTTTGGGGGGTTAGTTTCACTAAGGGGTTAAGGACACGCCAAGTGGCAAGCTACAATGGCGAGTCTTTTCCACGTGCCCTGGCCATTGAGAAGCCATGGACCAGTCCCTTGTAAGCTTTCTTAGCATGAGTTGGTTCTCCGAGAAACCTGTAGTTAACTTTAAACACTCATCTTGGAACCAGACAAGGTGGTTGGTGAGCTGCACTACGGAGTGACGCCACTCCAAAGGGTCAGGCTTTCTGCGTCACTGCTCTGCCTTCAATGGCAAGTAGCGACCCGTGAGTAGAGAACGTTACCTAAAGGTAAGTCTGGATTTAAAGATGGCTTGTCCCCGGAGCCCAGTGTCTTCCCGTATAAACAGCTGGTTGTGGTTGTCCTGCAGTGGGGCTTTGTAGACATCGAACACTTCACTGCCTAAATGCAGGGACATGCTGGAGAGGGGAAACATTTTGGGTATTAAGATGCTTAGTGGCCAGTTCAGGATCCCGTCCTCATATAGAATTCACAGGGAGGAAAAAAAAAGTGCTCTCAGGGCTGGAGAGATGGCTCAGTGGTTAAGAGCACTGGCTGCTCTTCCAGGAGTCCTGAGTTCAATTCCCAGCAACCACATGGTGGCTCCCAACCATCTATAATGAGATCTAGCGCCCTCTTTTGGTGTGCAGGCACACATGCAGGTAGAACAAGCTGGGTATGGAAGTGTTTGCCTGTAACCCTTGCACTGGAGAGGTGGAGTAAGAGGATCAGGAGCTCAAGGTCACAGGTTCAGGGTCAGCTATAAAGTGAGTTCTCGGCCAGGATGGGCCATGAAACCTTGTCTTCTGTTTGTTTGAAACGAGGTCTCACTGTGTAGCCTTGATTGGCCTGGAACTTGCTATGTAAGCCAGGCTGGCCATAAATTTACATAGCTCAGCCTTCCTCTGCCTCCCCAGTGCTAGAATCAAAAGTGTGCTCTACCATACCAGGTGAGACCCTGTCTTTTTTGTCGTTTATTTTTTTCAGGGTTGTACTGTGTAACCTGACTGTCCTGGAATTCACTTTGTAGACCAGGCTGGCCTCGAACTCCCAGAGATCCATCTGCCTCTGCCTCCCAAGTACTGGAATTAAAGGCCTGTGCCACCGCCATGCAGCTGAGACACTGTTTTAACAAACAAAAATGAAATCGGTGCTCTTTGTTGGTGGCTTAAATAAGAATGCCTCCCGAAATCTTCAGACGTTTGAAAACTTGGTCCCCTGTTGTCGCTGCTTGGGTGGGTTTAAGAGGAAGTAGTCACTGGGGGTGGGTTCTGAGGTTTCCAAGTCCCCAACCCAGTTAGCTCTCCTCTCTCTCTCTCCTCCCTCCCTCCCTCCCTCTCCTTCCTTCCTGCTTGGCTTGAGAGTTGAGTGCTCTCAGCTGTTGGTACCACCATGCCTGCTGCCTGTCGCCTCAGGTCCCTTTGGAACTGTAAGTCTAAATACAAATACACTCCTCCTTCTGTAAGTTGCCTTGGTCATGCTGTTTTATCAGAGCATCGTTACTAGAAAAGTAACGAATACACCCTCGGAGCACAGAGTGGTAAAATAAACTTTTCAGACTGAAATAGAATTGCCCTTCAATCTCTATCTTTTAGTTAGCAAACTGAAATGAGTTCTCAAATAATTTCAACTGAGGGGGTAGGGTCCTAGCCCAGTTGGTAGAGCACTTGCCGTGTGCGCATGCAGCACGGGGTTTGATCCCCAGGACTGCCAACAAAGGTTATTTCCGATTACTCTGAGGTTTCAGAGGTGAGGCTTTCAAGCAGCAAGACAAAAGAGGGAGCTGATCGATTTGAACCAGCTCTACGCTCGCCCACTAGCCCAGCTGTAAGGCCTACACGCTGCTTCTCTCTCTCAGGTTTCTGAGGGAATGCCAGCAGCCCAGATTTCCTCAACAAAGCCCCACACAGAAAATCCCAATTTCCCCAGGCCTCCCTCGGGTGTTGCAATACTCACCTTCCATCTGACCACTTGACAATCCGGGCATTGCTTTCTTTAATTTTATAGCCTTCTTCATCCCGGCGTGTCCTCCAGCGTATAGTGTTTTCCACCTGGTTCAACAGACAAGGTATCGGCAGCCAATTCAGCTAGCTATTTGGGTTTTTTTCCTCGAATTAGTCATAATTGTGTGCTAAGAATGGATGGGTGGTGAGAAAATGGCTGGCTCAGTAGCACTACCACCCATTTACCACAGGCATCTGGACATGCTGGTAAAGCTAACCAGGCTTTCTGTTTACTTTTTCTGGGATCCAGGTCAGAGAAGTGGGAGGAGATGCTAAACCAGATGCAGCCTGTAGCCACAGCTAAGAAAGAGCTCCCCGAAAGAGGAGATTAGGCCACCCAGGGTAAACAGCTGAGGGGGTAACCCTGGTAAATAAAGCGCTTGGTTAGCACATATGAGATCCCCCAGTTCTATTCCCAGCCCACCCCCTCACACACACACACACACACACACACACACACACACACAAACCTTGAAGGCCTAATTGGGGGAGGGGGAAGCTTTTAAAGTGTCTCTTAGGGAACACAGCCCACAGAATCAACTAAGCAGGGCTCACAGAGGCTCACAGACGCTGAAGCGGCAGTTACGGACCCTGAACGGGTCTGAGCTAGGTCCTCTGCGTATATGTCATGGTTGTGTAGCTTGGTGTTCTTGTGGGACCCTAGCAGTAGGAGTGGAGGTGTCTCCAACTGTATTGTCTGTACTTGGGACCCTTTTCCTCCTCCTGTGTTGCCGTACCCAGCCTTGATAGGAGGGTCTGTGCCTCGTCCTATTGTAACTTGTTCTGCCATGTGTGGTTGTCATCCCTGGGAGACCTGCTTGTTTTGTTGTTGTTGTTTTGGTTTTGTTTTTGAAGGGAAATGGAGTAGTAGTAGATCTGGGGGGAGGGAAGAGGCTGAGAGGAGTGAAGAAAGGGATAAAATAAAAGAAATCCCTCCTTTTCAAAATAAAAAAAAAGTGTCTCTTGGGACCAGTGACATGGCTCACTGGGTAAGGCACTTGCTGCCACACCTGACTGCCTGAGTTGAATCCCCAGAACCCATGCAGTGGGAGAAGAGTCTGCACACCGCCTTTTGGCCCATGTGCACACGCATGTGCATGCTCTTGCACACACAAATAAATATGACTTTTTTAAAAAGAAAAATATGTTGAATGAGATTAGACTTAGACAACATTTTAAATTTTTTAAACACTTAATAACTAACTAGGAGCTAGAGAGATGGCTTAGCAGTTAAGAGCATTTGCTGCTTTTCCAGACCCACATTTAGTTCCCAGCACCATGTTGGGCAGCTCACAACCACTTATAACTCCAGCTCCAGGGGAACTAATAGCCTCTTCTGAACTCTGCAGGCACCAACACACACATGGTAAACCTACACAGACACATGAAATAAAGCCATTAGCAGCATAAAAGTCTGAGACCTACACCTGGTTCTGTTTGAGTTCAAATTAATTCATGAAATAGAAAATTCCAAGTCACAAAAGACCACTAAAAATGGACCATACCTAGAGTTATCACTGTTTGGGAAGGTAACATCCCTACATGAACACCAATAATGCTTTGTCTTCCCAGGTATTCTCTAGAGAAATCCCTTAATGGCAAGGTCTGCTTCTGTGCACAAAGTGTCCGTGAAGGAACACTTCCATGGTGGGAGGTTACGGGGAGGAAGTGTGGAGACAGGCCCGTACGCCTTACAACATTGTTTATCTGAGGGAAGCTAGTGCATTTCAACAGCTGCTACCTTTATTTCAGTTAAAACTTAGAGCTGAGACCAGGTGGCGCACGCCTTTAATCCCAGCACTTGGAAAGCAGAGACAGATGGATCTCTGAGTTCAAGGCCAGCCTGGTCTATAGAGTGAGTTCCAGGACAGCCAGGGCTACACAGAGAAACCCTGTCTCAAAGAAATGAAAAATAAAAACCCTGAAAACTTGAGAAAAATTCTAGAGGAGAGAGAAAAGATGTGTGCCCACTGCTCTGTCTGGAAAGACCGTTTTTCCATGTCCAAGAGTTGTTTGTTGGGTGAGCAGGCAACATTAAGAGCATTCTCAAGTGCAGGTCTCGTGCCGTCACCCCTGCATTTACTGCCTAAAGGAGAAATGTAGGGGCTGGGAGGTGACTCATGGTTAAGAGCACTTGTTACTCTATCAGAGGATCCAAATTCCCAGCATCCACAGGTTGATCCACAACCATTCATAAGTTCCAGTTCCAGAGGATTCCACGCCCTCTTCCAACCTCTGCAGGTGCCAAGCTCACACATGGTGCACATACATACATGCAGTCAAAATACTCACATACATGAATTCCAACCTCTGCGGGTGCCAGGCACACATATGGTGCACATACATACATGCAGTCAAAATACTCACACACATGAATTCCAACCTCTGCAAATGCCAGGCACACACATGGTGCACATACATAATGCAGTAAAACACTCACATGAATTAAATAAATCTAAAAGAAAAAAATGTAAGAAGAAGCTAGCCTGGCATGGTAGTGCATGCCTGTGGCCACAGCTACTAGAAGGCTAAGGTGACAGGGGGCACCAGAAGAAAAAAGGAATAGAAAATGGTATAATACCTTTAATTTTAACTTAGTTTTATCATCCTCATAAAGCACTTTCTCATCTTCACATTCATCTTCATAATGCTGAGGATCAAAAGGTCTAAAAAATTGCCATATTAGTCATAATTAATGGTTGATTGGCACTATAACCCAGTGTCTCTACTGCATGCGTCACAGCTGACCTCATGGAGCCCTCAGGAAGTATGCCAATGACTACTCCCTTGATTTTCTTTTTAAAACAAACTTCCTGAAATAAAATCCAAACAGGGCTCGTAATTCAAAATCCTCTTGGAGGAAACACATAGTATAAACCATAGATAATAATATCTGGCAGATCCATATCCATATTTAAAAACCAAGGCCTCGGGGCCATTTAAAGGGCTGGAACCCAGTGAAAGGCTTCGGAAGTGTCCCTTGAGCCAGGCATTGTGGCAGACCTCTTTAATCCCAGCACTTGGAAGCAGAGGCAGGCGGAGCTCAAGGCCAGTTTAATCAAAAAAGTCCCTTAGCTTAATTAGTCAATATCTGGGCATGACATTTTTATATTTTTAAAAAAGAAATAAATAAAAATTAACAACAAATTAAAATCTTTAGTTCAAGGATTAAAATTTACCCCCAGAGTTTTTGCATTCGCGAGTAAGGAGAGCTAGCACTACTCTGTCGTCAAAGTCACCATCCGGCCTGGACTCAGTGTCATTGACACTGGCCACCAGGGGCTTCTCTGGCGTCTCTCTCACTGTCACCCTGTGTTTCCAGCTTTCCACGAGTGACACTGTCATATGCCATCTGTCCATTTACAGCAGAGTGGCAATGGCAGGAAGACGACCAGCGTTCTAATTCTCTGCAGTGACTTAGCACGCTCTCGTTCCAGTCACATGACAAACCTTTCGTCTTATGATTGGTCAACTCATAACAGTTCATTTACATTTTATACTGCTTTTCAATCTCTTGAGTTTTATTCAGTTCTCTTACTTGGGTTCTATCCTGAGAAATCTGGGGAGCTTAACAAAATACAATTCATTCCCTAAGTCAGATTTGATGCTGGGAATTTCAACTTTCACTCTGGTTTCGGGAATACGCAGGTCCACATGCTGGTTCCGAGGCAGTCCACATCCGCCCTGAGGAGGGATCAGAAGGGGAGAGGGGGAAGAGACGGGCTAAGTGTCCCAGCTGTGCTCTGCATGTGGCAGACACAGGTTTGAAAGGAAGTTAGGTCAGATACCACCTTAGGAATAGTCAGCCATGCTTTGGTCCAAGTCCCTCCCCCAAACCTCACCCCAACCACACCCACAAAGGAAACAACATTCCATGGAGAATAAGATATATTATCCTGCATTACTAGGAAGGTGTATTTTGTTGACACAGCTCATTTTCTATTTTGCGTGACATTCAAGAAGTACAAATAATTTAACCCTTCATTACTAAGTACCTACCAAAATCAGAAAAGAATATCAACATTGCCCATACAGCACACGTGTGCATAAGAAAGACCTTTTAAATCAAAACCTTTCATGTCAAGAGTCTCAGTCAGATGCCCAGGTCAGTTAAGACTGGTACCACACAGTTAGTCCTCTATGAACGCCCCCCTCAACATGAGAGACGAACCTCTCACGAACCTTTGCTGAATACCTGCTCTTAGCTTGCAATCCTGTGATCAGTGTGGCTGGTGACTATACTCACCACAGGCTGTCTTGGAACAGGTGTCCGCTGGTCTTCATCGCTCTCTGAAGAAATGTCATCTATATCTCCAAACAGATCCATGCTCCCTCTGTGATCGCCAGGGTTGAGGGAATAGGCATTATTGGGTCTAACTCAAATTATTTTTAATTTTTTAAATTATGTACATGGAGGCAAAAGAGAGTCAGATCCCCTGGAGCTGAAGTTACAAATGGTTGTGAGCGGCCCGACATGGGTGCTGGGAACTGAACTTAAGTTCTCTGCAACAGCGAGTGCTGCCCAGTCCCTGCCACAGTTCTCTGTGTAGCTCAACACATTTGCGTTATTCACAAACCAGCTCTCCAGGTGGCTCTCCAAGCCTGGCCTTGACAAAGTCACCAGAATGTCATCAGAGAAGGCAAGAAGTGAGGTCATCAGGGTAACTACTTTGAGGACAGTTCCCAGAGAGCTGGGCATGGTGGTGTACACCTGTGAGCCCAGCATTTAGCGCTAGCCTGGACTACATGAGACCCTGTTTCAAAACCAGTGATCCAGCTGAGTAGTGGTAGTGCACGCCTTTAATCCCAGCACTCGGGAGGCAGAGGCAGGCGGATCTCTGTGAGTTCGAGGACAGCCTGGTCTACAAGAGCTAGTTCCAGGACAGCCTCCAAAGCTACAGAGAAACCCTGTCCCGAAAAGACAAAAACAAAACAAAAAAACCTAAACAAGCAAAAAGTGCAGTGACTCCACTGGTTGTGACTCTGTGTCTTCTCCACTGTGACACTCTCTCTGTGTCCTCTCCACCATGTCCCAGCTGATCTGTGGGATCGGTGGGCTATCCTCACTTCCAAAGTTGGACTCTGAGTTTTTTTTCTGTCTTGCTTGTCTTTCACTGTGAGGGAAGCAGCTGCTTTGATATGAAGGTGACCCACTGCCTGTGGTGGTGGTGGTGGGGATCCTGCTCAGAAACAGACCCTTCAGCTGCAGGTGAACCATCGGAGAGTGCAGCCCTGGAGGAGTGCCTGGACCAGAACCTTGGAGCTAAGCCATTTCTAAGACAAGAATCTAAGTGAGAAACCGCTATGTGGTTCTAGGCTGTGGTGCGCCGGGATAATTTATCACGTAGCAAAGACACCCGACAGACACCCAAGCAGCACTTTCTCCCCTCATCTATATTTTCTCCCCTCCTCTTTATTTATACCCATCCAGGATCCTAAACGCCTCCCACAGTCCTAGGATGCTTAAAGTGGAAGCCCGAGTTCTCCACACTCAAGGAGGCTGCACAAGGACCGACTTTAAAGCGGTTGTCAACCTTGTCCAATCAAGTCATGAAGGAGACGCAGGGACAAGCAGGCCACCTGACTTTAAACTCTGCAAAATCACCACCCAGAAAGATACTTTTAAAGTGCCAGCCTTGGACTGGAGAGATGGCTCAGTGGTTAAGAGCACTGACTGTTCTTCCATAGGACCTGGGTTCAATTCCCAGTACCACAAGACAGCTCACAACTGTCTGATAACTCCAGTTTCAGGGGACCCAGCACCCACGACAAAACATCAATGAACATAAAATAAATAAAATTAAAAATAAAACAACCCCCAAAGTGTCAGGCTTCCCAGCAGTTCCTCTACATGCCTTCAGCAGCTCTGGAAAGCAGTGCTATCACCACAACTGGCAGAAGCTGCTTCACACTTACACCATTACCTGTGCACACAAAGACCAGCATACTGGATATTGGAGCAGTGAAAAGTCCCACAGGACAGCTTGCCAGCAAGGTAAAACCAAATCCTAGCCCTAAAGTGGATCCTAGACTTTAAATACACCACCACGATTTTAGCACATTCAACTATTTGTGTTTATGTGGAGTTCAGAGGTCAGTTCTCTCCTACTGTGTGGCTTCCGGAAATCAAACAGGTTATCAGGCAGTAAGCATCCTGACGCCGAGTCATCTCAGTGGTCCTACTGAATGGCCAAGACCACGTAACAAATACCTTGAGTACAAGACTATACCACAAAATGCAGTTATTCAAAATAATAGGGGTATAATACCAACAAATTCAACAGCTTAAACCAACCACCAAAATTTACTAAAAAAGAAATAAAACAAAGAAAACCAAACTGATACTTAAAAAAAAAAAAACTTTTAAAAAAATTTCAAAAACTGGGCATAGTAGGTAGTGCATTGTCTTTAATCCCAGCACCCAGGAGGCAGAGGCAGGCAGATCTCTGAGTTCAAGGCCAGCCTGGTCTACAGAGTAAGTTCCAGCACAGGCAGGGCTGCACAGAGAAACCCTGTCTCAACAAAAAAATCCAATACCCCTGAGATCCAGAAGCACCATAGGGTTTTTTATAGCTGGGCATACTTAATATAAACCCTAGCAAATCAATTAACATGACAGATTGTGATAGACTCTGTAAGGTAATTTTCTAGAATTTTATCCTTACAGAAAAAAAAATTTAAATGTTACTTAACATTTCTTAAATTGTTTTTATTTCAAAAAATGTGTCTCAGCACTCAGGAAGGTGAAGTCGAAGAGGAGTTACCAAGTCTGGGGGCCAATCTAGGCTACAAACTGAGAACTGTCTTTTTTTTTTTTTTTTTTTTTTTTTTTTTTTATTTTTTTTTTAGAAAAGGCATGGTGGTGGCACATGCCAATAATCCTAACAATTAGGAGCTTAAAACAAACAAACAAAACAAAACAAAGAACCACACATAAATTCAACAACAGCCTGGGCTATACAGCAAAACACTGCCTAAATAAATAAAAATTTAAAAACAATTAAAAATCTAATACACTTAAGGTTACATTTAGGCAGACAGGCAGTGGTGGGATGCAGGGTCAGGAGCATCGCTATATTTGAGGCCAGCCTGATCTATAAAGTGAATTCCAGGACAGTCGAGGCTACCCAGAGAAGCCCTGTCTCAATAGGGAAAAAAAAAGTTACAATTAGGCTTAAAGTTGTTTGTTGGGCTACAAAAATATATATAATAAAAATAATAATAATAAATTTTTTAAAAAATCTAATTAGAAAGATAACCAAATACAGAGAACAACTTTCAAGTGCAGATCTGAGAAAACACAGGAAATGGCAGAATTATTAGAACTTAAATATTAGTCAGGGATGGTGGCTCACACCTGTAATCCCAGCATTTGGGAGACAGAAGCAGAATTACTGTCAGAAGCCACCCTATGCTACAGAATAAGATTTTGTCTCAGAAAACAGAACAGACAAAATATCCTCCTCACAAAACAAATTAACATTTAGAATACCTCAGGACAGTGGCCCCTGGGGCCAGGCGTGTCTGTAACCTCAGCTCTGGAGGCTGAGGCAGGAGAACTTCCAGAGGAAGGCTGCCTGTGAGGGCTGCAAAGGGAGACTCTCACAGACATTTGAAAAGGTCCCTCCTACCTGAGGAGAGCCGCTGTCCACTGGCCTGGTGCTCCTAGTCACACCCCACACCACACTCGGCGGCTGTGGAGACGAGCTGCCTCTCCTGAGGTGAAGAACAGCTGGCCGACCCTCACAGAAACTCCAACAGGAAGCCCCCTGAAGCCCCCCCAGGAGCAAACAGGAAGGAGCAAGTCTCCCCTTTGCTATCCAGCCTCCCAGTCTCCCTATAGCGCCCCCCACAGGGCGGTGGTAAAGCCGAACACAGCCTCACAAATGGGCTTGGAGACGGGAGGTTGGTAACTGAGTGTCTCCTATTAAGGGACACGCACATTGCTTTGGGAAGGATGGAGGCACATAAGGTTCTTAAACTAGGTACAGGAGTTTCAACTCAGTAAGCCACAAAATACACAAGAACTTAAATTGGGAAAGGGTTGTGACGGTGATTCAGAATTTTTCTCTTAAAAAGAAAAAAGTTACCATGCACTCTAATCAAGGAGCTACACCTCAGCTCCTGTAAAGCAGTTACTTTAAAGATCAAAACTAGGGGTGGAGAGATGCTCTTGGCTGCTCCTGCAGAGGACCCAAGTTCAATTCCCAGCACCCACATCAGGGAGCTCACAACCTCCCGTAAGTCCTGTTCCAAGGGAGCTGACGCCCTCTTTAGGCCTCTTCAGATACCCCCTCTGCACACACATAAATAAGAGTCTTAAAACTATTTTTTTTTTACATTTCATTTTAGACAGGCAGTGATGGTACATGCCTTTAATTCCGCCACTCAGGAGGTAGAAGCAGGTGAATCTCTGTGAGTTCAAGGACAGCCAGAGCTGTTACACAGAAATCCTGTGTAACTGCTTGAGTAATTACAGTAAATATATATATAATATATATATTATATATATATAGTTTGAATTGTAACACAAAAATTCCTGTCTACATAGAACCTGAGAATGTGACTTTCCTTGGGATATAATCAGTTAAAATGAGGCCATGCTGGCTTAAATTGGTCCTATGGGAACAGAGATTGCATTATAAAGACCTGGAAGAGTGCACAAGCCAGCTAGCCAGGTTGAAAACATGCAGGTGTCACACCACAAGCCAAAAAACTGAAGGAAAGGAAAGGACTGCTGCTCAGGAGGAAGTGTGGCTCTGCACTCTCCTTGATTTCAGACCTTCAGATTCTCCAAAAGTCAGAGTCCACTTCTACTGTTTTGAATTTTAGGAATTTGGGTGTCTTGCCAGCATGTATGCCTATACACATGTCTGGTGCCCAAGGAGACCAGAAGGGGGCACTGGGTTCCCTGGCACAGAGATTACAGGTGGCTGTCAGCTGCCATGTTGGTGCTTGGGAACAAGCCCCACCCACTAGGGGAGTCCCCAGTGCTCTTAACAACTGAGCCATCTCTCCAGTCCAGGTTTTACTGTTTACAGCCAACCAACTTTGTGATCCTCTGTGAGGGCAGACCCAGAGACTTCTGAGGGTTTTTCCTGTTCTCTCTGAATCTGTGTGGAGGAGAAGGCCTTGCTCTCTCTTGCCCTCGCCATGCCAGGAGGCTTTTTTGTGTGGGATGACAGGAAGGGGTAGCAAACAGCAGCAAAAATTCACCCAACCTGGACCCTGGAAAATGCTTGCAAAATCAGCTTGCTCCCACCTCAACAGAAAAGCAGATTTCTTAAGCATAAGGACTTGCTTTTAAATGTTTTATTACAATTAAATTTTCACAAACACAAATCAATTAATCTCCATCAAAATAACTCATGTTTACACCGTATTTATAGACAAGCTGTACAATAAATATATAAAATGCATTCACAGTTGATTCAGTCATCTTCCTCCTCCTCTTCATCACTGATCACATACTTCTTATGCTTTTTATTTGCTTTATCATCATCTTCTGCTTTCCTCTTTCCAGAAGATTCACCTTCCTAAACAAATAAAACAGTTTACAGCCTCAAAGTCAAAAGAGAACATTTCTACGGCAGTTCATCTGAGTTAATGATTCTCCACTAAAGTAACTTTCAAAAAAATCTTGCAGGTGCTCACTTTGGCAGCACATATACTAAAAAGTGGGATGATACAGGAAGACTAACATGGCCCCCGTCCAAATTTTTATCAAAAACCAAAAAACCAAGCAGGGCATGGTGGTACATGCTTGATTCCAGCACTTGGGAGGCAGAGGCATGCAGATCTCTGTGAGGTGCAGACAGCTTGGTCTACATAGTGAGTTCCACCCCAGCCAGGTCTACAAGTGGGATTCTCTCAAACAAACAAACAAAGAATAAGACAGCTTTGCAGAGTTCAAGCCCAGCAGATTGTCTTGTACAGGGAAACCACAGGAAGCCACAAGGACATGGGCCATGAGGTCCGCCCTAGAAAAGGTCAGGACTCAAAGACAGTTCACCTTGGCCAGTAAGACGACTCAGCAGGCACTGCACACATACGCCCAAACACACACACACACACACACACACACACACACACACACACACACACACACACACACACGGCATCTTAATCTAAGCATGAAAGAATGAAGGTTCACTTGCCCCGCGGGAGCATTTTCCCATGATCAAGTATTTCATCAACAGTATCTCTCCTTTCTCAGCATTCAACTTATTTTCCCAATGTCGAACTCATTATTTCAGTGTCAATTTTTTAAAAATAATTTTTGTTTGGATATATAAAAACCCACATCATAAAGGTTTTTGAGAAATATTTAAATATATCAAAGGACTATATACAAGCACAGAATCTATTAGCACAACTTAAAATCATCCTGCACAGCCCTCTAATAGGAACATAACTCAGGAAGTTTTCTAAGAAATAACTTCGACAGGCAGAATTCAGCTTCACATTTAAGCCAACACTCCTTCAATAAACTCTGCCATTGACTGACCCTTCAGAATTCCCACAAACCAACTCCTCACCAGAAATAAAGAAACATAGCCCAGAGGCAGGCTGCTTGCTTAGGATGAGAGAGACCCTGACCCAGTTACTAGCAGCACAAAATCAAGTGTAGTGGACAAACGGCTTGAAAACTAGTCAGACAAGGCCAAAGAATGTTTCAAGATGCAAAATGCAACCTGGCATTCCCACATTTTTCATGATCTCCTTGGCTGGCTCTCTGATAACAAAATGACAGCCAACACTTGTTTCTTGCCTTTTTATCCCAAATGTATTCCTACAGACTGGGAATCCACTGGAAGGCTCAAGAAACTTATGAACCCATGCAAGGACATGAAAGTCCTCCTCTATATACATGCTAGCTGGTGGCAGTAAAGTGACTCAATTAACAATGCTGGAAGGATCTTGTCCCCAGAATGTGACAGGTCACCTCCTTCCCCACTCCCTAGCAAGAGCAAACTGAAATCCTATCTGACCTTGTCAGCAAAGGCAACACTGACTTTGCTCCACTGCAGAATCTTGCAAACACATTACATGCCAGCGCATAAACAGTGTTCAGTGTCTAGCTCTAATATTCCTTATTGTTAGAGACTAGATTTGAGTGGCTGAAAGAACTGCCGTGGCACTTCTAAACATGTATAACATTTTCCCAAAACCTCTTGGACAAGGTCTAGCAACAGCCCGAGGTCAGACTCTCCCAAGGAAGTCTATATATAAACAGCGCCAGGTCCAGTTCAGGGGTAAACACTTGTGGAAAACCTGCCAGGACTGACTCCCCAGAAGCTGTAAGGAAGCACAGCACAGGAACCCCCCCCCCTTCTATAATGGAGCCTTCAGGATGACCTTATTTCATGAAACTAGGCGTGCAGAATGCTGCCCTACTGAGCAAAGCTGAAGTATACATCCCTGTGCCAAAAACATTAAGACTGAACTAATGCTTGATAATGTAGTCATGAACACAGGTTCCTACAAACATGGACAGCTCACAGTATAACATAGGCAGGGCTGCTAGTGGTTTCCAGAAAGGAGCCACAGAAGAGGGGAGAGAGAGGACTAGGCCCTTGTACTAACCCTCCTCAGCAAGCAGCCTATGGCTGAGAAAGAGGTTTGACTTCTCACACGAGCCTTTGCTTTCCAGTTCCATGTCAATCCTTGAACCCAGTGTTTCCCTTTCCTAGCCCCTGGGGACAGAGAGCTGACAGAGTGACAGAGTGTCCCCCCTTCCCCTCTTCCCCCCACCCCCAACACACACAAACCTTGTCTCACTGACTCTGAAGAAAGAAAAGGAAGTTTTCCACAGGCTGTAAAATGAAGGAGTTGGATAAGGTACTCTCCTTTGCATTGCTCTCCATTTGGGCTGGGAAAGGAAAGGCAGCATTTCCTGTCAAGCTAGATGTCACTTGGTTCCCACACTCCTATCTGTATTTACTACATACAGTAACTTTCCGAGGCAGAAGCACAAGCCTCAACAGAAGAACAAGAGAAGTGAGCCGACGTGCCCCAAGGCATGCAAATAGAACTGGCAAGTATGGGCAGCAACCAAATTCAACAATGCAGCTGACGGTCATCTTTTCTTTTCACCTTTGTTTTTTGAGACAGGGTCTCACTCCATAGCACAGCTGGCCTGGAACTCACTAGGTAGCCTCCTGCTTCAGCCTCCCAAATCTTGGGGCTATGGGTATGAACCACCATGTCTGGATAATCTAGACTTGCCCTTACCCTCAAAGCCGGTTCTGGCATAGCAGTGGCTCCTGATATGGGTATCCTGACACCCCAAAGCTCCCCACATCTTAGAAGCATAGTCAGGTTCTTGGAATTTGGGGGTATGGGGAGGTTGTTGTACAAAATGGAGCAGGAGGCTCCTCTCAGTCCTAGTCACCCACTAGCACGACCTAAGCTGCAGCCATAGGAAGAGGCCTGGAGGCAGAGGTGAAACGCTGGCTGTCAGGCAAGGCAGGGAGGTCACAAAGCAAATGAGAGAGTGCTGGGGGGACCAACCAGAAAAGGAGCTTCTGTAAGAGAGAGCTGGAAGGCTTGCACTTTCCCAGCCCAGCCAGCCGCAGGAGATCTGACAAGCATATCTCTTACTAGGAATAAATAGTTTCATGGCACCTCTCGATTTTCACGGCTCTGCTTGCCAAGGATTAAGCATCTGCTTGGATGAGCCCCCATTTGCCAACTGTTCTGTAAACGCACCATTAAGATGCTATTTCATTTAATTCACAACAAATATGTTGCAGGATAATGCTAACAAATTCTGTCTATAGCAAGCTACTCCCCAAAACATCATGAAATAGTAAATGTGGTAATCAACATTAACCTGAGGACACAGTTTTGTTTCACATGAGAAAAGAGTTCATAAGAGCCTAGGATAATAAAATAGCTTGAAAACAAAGCAGGAAGACATCCATTTCCTGCAATATGGCAGACCAGTACGGAGAACAGCCTCTCACTGAAAACAGCGAGTAATGATGGGTAAAATAACACAAAAGCATCATTGGAGGCCAAAACTAAGCGAAAGCTGGAAGGAAAAGCAGGGCACTAAAGCAGGCTCCTCCACATAGACACTGAACTATCACCATGAACACTGGCTTTTATGCCTTGAAGGTGGACAGAACAGGAGACAACGGTCAAAAGCCTTTAGTGTAAAAACGGACCAGGATATAAGCCTAGCACTGTTTCTCTGAGCCAGGAGTCTACAAACTTACAAAAAGTATTTGTGTTGAGTGTGTGTGTAAAGGGTACATATGCACCACAGCATGCGTGCAGAGGTCAGAGGACAATCTGGTGTGGTCAGCCCTCTCCGTCTACAATGCGGGTTTCACACAGCAAACCTAGTTGTCGGGCTTCACAGCCAAACCAGCAAGATTTCAATCAGAGAACGCAGCTTCAGGTGGTTCTAGGCAGCGGATGCTCAGGGTACCTTCCAGAAATATATACAAATCAGCTAGGCCTGGTTGTACACGCCTGTAATCTCAGTGCCAGCTGAGTTCAAGGAGGACCAGGAGTTCAAGTTAGCCACATTACACAGTGAGTTCAAGGCCTGCCTTAACTACATGCGACTCTAAAAACCAAACCCAAAAAATCATCTTCAGAAAAATTAATCAATCTAGGCATCAAAAGTTCATGTGGAGGGGCTGGAGAGACGGCTCAGTAGATAAGAGCATGTGCGGGTTCTAGCAAAGGACCCAAATGTGGTCCCAACACTCATGTCAGATTGCTTACAAATCTGTAACTCCAGCTCCATGGAATCAGATGCCCTCCTCTGGCCCCTGTGGGCACCCACATATAGATTCACACACATAGACAAATAAAAATCTTTAAAAAAAACCAAAAAACCAAAAAACATAAACATGCCCCTGGTCCCAGGCTATCAGCTCAGTAAATCAATCAAAATTATTCCATCATAGAATGTACAAAAACTATGGCACCCTAAGATATAGTCAACAGAAACAGTAGGAAATGCTCTAGTCTGTCCCAAAATTCCTATGCTGAAATGCTAACCCCAAGATCAGGACGGTTTCTGGAAGGTTACCCTTGTGCAACAATCTTCTCCTAGGATTGAAATATTCTATCCTGCAGGAAGTTCCTTACCAGGAAGGTCAACTCAAAATAGCTGGTCACTCACTACAGGTCCCTACCAGAGTAAATAAAAGCTGAGAGTCCCACTCAAGACAAAGTGAAGCTGAGCAACAAAGAAGACTCTGAGATGAATGGAGGTGATGTGGGATTTCCCTCTGTATGCTATGAATATGTTTTATTGCCATTGGTTAATAAAGAAGCTGCTTTTGGCCAATGACTTAACAGAATATAGCCAGCCTGGAAAAGGCATATAGAGAGAGTAGATGGAGTCAGAGAGACGCCCTGCAGCTGCCAGGGGAGAAAGATGCCCATGCGTTGGTACCTAAACCACGAGACTGAGACTCGTGGTAAAATATAAAATAATAGAAATGGGTAAGAGCTAGCTAGAAATAAGCTACTGGCCCAACAGTATTGCAGTTAATATAGTTTCTGTGTGATTATTTCAAGTCTGGCCAGTCAGTAAACGAACAAGCAGCCTCTGCCTACATAATGCCACCTACATGGAGTTGCTAAGATTCAGACAAGCAGAGAGAACTCTAAGACCAGGCCAGCAACCTGGAAGCCAGGAAGACTCTGAGACCAAACCAACTTCTAGGAAGAAGCAGAATGCTTTGAGCTGCTGGAAGAATTTTAGAACAGCTGAGGCCCCTAAAAAGGACCCTCTCCCAGCTGTTGAGCTGTTGAAGGCTGAGCTCCTAGCTCCCACTTCCTAGCTTTTGTGAGCAGTCACCCATGCTGGAGCTGTCTCTGAGTAATTTTTGATCAAGTAAGTAACCCTTCACCCATATTCGTGTAAGTAACCCCCAGAGAACTTACTGGTTTCCCAAACTGGACTTCGGTGGTATCCGTATTTTGGTCTGTTATGAGTTCCCTATCTGAGATAAGTAGACTTGTGTGTCTCCCCAGGGAAAATCTTTGTCACACAACAGCAAGCAGGAGAAAGGCAGAGCCTTGTGAAAGGAGTATTTACTCAAATATGGGCCTCACCCCGTGTACCTTGTGGACTAGGACCTTTGTGGAGAACTCATTTGTAGTGTCTCAGGGCTCCTTGTCAACCCAGGAACCGAGCCCTGAGAACAAGGAAACCCTAGAATTCAGTACACGTGGCTTACCTCATCACTGTTGAGTTTCTTTGCTTTGAGCAGTCTTTGAGCCTTGTCTTCTTCCGAGCCCTCATCACTGTCTGAGGAATAGATCCTAGCGCGTTCCTCTGAAAACGAAGGAATTAGATGGAATCACTTTCATCGACAGTAATCAATTCACTTCTGAATTTGCCTTCCAATAAATACCTTCCGTTCTCTTCTCTCTGTACTTTTCCACTGAGGAACAAAATAATTTGTATGGTTCCATTTTCTTGAGTGTATGATGCATGTGTGTGCACAAGGGTGCACATGTGTGCACATGCATGTGGAGGCCTGAGGTTGATGTCAGGAGTCATCCTCAGTCATTCTTGCATCTTAGTGAGACAGGGTCTCCCTATCACACCCAGAGCGCACCAATGCGGCTAATCTCCCTAGGCGGCTTTCTCTGGGGACTGCTCGCCTCTACCCTCCAGAGTTCAAGGACAGGTACCCAGATCACACAGGTTCTGGGGACCTGAGCTCCAGTCCTCATGCTTGAGTGGCAAGTGCTTTAACAACTGAGCCTCCTCAGTCCCAGTTTAACTTTTCTTATAGTTTTAAATACGTAAAAACAAACCAGACCTATTCTTTCCAAATACACTGTCTTCCCAGCTTCCTACATCCTTGCTAGGTGAGTACCTTGCTCTGCTGGGAACCAATGAACTCGTCTACCTGGTTTTAATCTCTACTGAGCTGAATGTTAAATACCATAATCCTTGAATGCATCTCTAATATGCATTAAAAATGTTACAATTAAGATTTTTTTGGAAGAAAAAGACGAAGGACTGCGAGGGATACTATCACCCACTGATACAAGGGGTCGGATCTAATGAGAGTTTACCAAGGCCAGATGGACCGTGACTGAACGAGCATGTGATCCAACCAGATTCTCTGAATGTGGCCGGATTTTCTGAATGTGGCTGGCCTGCAGTCTTTCCGAGAAGCCATTGACAATGACACTGGGACTGGTTTCCTCTGCATATACTGGATTTTTGGGATCCAGTCTGTTTGGATGCTCACCTTCCTGGACCTGGAGTGAGGGGGGAGGAACTTGGACTTCCCACAGGGCAGGAGACCCTGACTTCCCTTGGGGACAAAGAGGGAGGAGGAGAGGGAGGGGGGGAGTGGGAGGGTGTTGGGAGGAGGGGCGTAAATGGGAACTTTTTATAATTTAATAAAATTACAAAAAAAAAAAAAAGATTTTTTTTGTGATGAATTAGCATTGGCAAAATGAAGAAGGCTGCTGTACAGAGTTTTCAAAATAGGTAAGCTATATAGCATTCAGCTGATCACATGAAGTCCTGCAAGAAAAGTCAGATAAAGGGGAATTTATGTGTCTGTAGAACTTATCACTCAGCCGAGCAAAGTCAGGATAGGATGGAAGGTCATCTGCATCCTTCTACTATGGTATGCATGACTGCCATCTGGTTACACAGCTGTCAGAGTGAACTAGGGAGGGCTGGAATAAAGTCCAGTGGTACAGTAGTTCCCTAACAGACATTAAGCCCTGACTTTTTACCCAGTGCCACACACAACCCAAAGCATCCGCAGACCTCATTTCTCAATTTACAGACACGGCAAATACATTCAGAACTGAGAGGTTAGGTGCTCAGAGCTGACGAGGTGAGCAAAGTGGCTTTAGGCACGCTCATTCACTCTGTACTGGCATGAGCACCAAACCACTCCTGCTCAGTCCTCCCCTCAGCTTCTAGGCACCATCAGCAGAGTGTTTATTTCACATGACACAGGAGAAATTCAAAGAGGCTGTGGAGCCTTTCAAATACCACTCTTACAAAGTGGAAAAACTACCTGGGCATGGTGATACAGCCTGCAATCTCACATTCGGGAAGCTGAGGCAGGGGGATTCCAGTCTTCCTGACTGCTTCTGAGTCTGCTTTTCTTTTTTTAAATACATTACTGATTTTATTTACTGTGTGGGTATTTTGTCTACATGTATATCTGTGTACCATGTGTATGCCTAGTGCTTGCAGAGGCCAAAAGAGGGCATGGGATTTCCTGGAACTAGAGTTACAGACAGCTCTAAGCCATTAGTTTTATCAGTGAGCAAATACATCAGAACACTGCAAAGCTCAAACAGAACTTATGTTTGCCTGGGATTCAGTATGTGCTGAATAAATGCAAAATAAAAACACTGAGAAGAGGGAGCTGCAGAACACAGCTTAGAGAAAAGTAGGCAGGAAGGCAAAAGAAAGCACCATGTTCTTAATAACTGGCAACTCAGCTGAGTAAGGTGCTTTATGCTTGGAATCCCAGCACCAAAGAAGCTGAGGCAGGAAGACTGCTGAAAGTTTGAGGACAACCTAGACTACAATGAGACCCTCTCTCAAAACAAAACCAAAACCCGTCAACCTCTTAAAGTGGAAATCAGGACAAGGGGTAAATTTGCAAGAGGCCTGATGTGGTGTACATGCCTGTAACCCCAACGCCCAGGAGACAGGCAAGAGGGACCCGTCCAAGGAAAGCCTCCAAAAACAAAACACCTGAAAGAGAGCCACAAAGGTCCTACCCTTCCAGGACAGCCTCAAACAAGTACACGGAGACTTCATCTCTGAGACATGGCAGGAAATGCTCAGTATCTTTAAGACACTGACTCTTTATGCCGGCAGTAAGCTCATGTGCAAGGTGACACACACGACACACAAGATGACATGACTCTATGCCACACTCACCTCGAATGCCCCCTTTGTATCGGTTTTTAATGGCTGCCAGGCTGATGGACTCCTCGCCCTCCTCCTCCTCGTCATAGCGGTCAGGCTCCAGGTAGCTGGCGCTCAGGCCCCGCTGGTGCTGCTTCTCCCTCATGCGGCGCTGCTGCGACTCCCTCCTGATGGAGGCCCTCAGGCGCTCTTCTTCTTTCTGTGAGAAAGCAAATAAACCAGTTGCTATGGGTTGAAAATGACCCCAATTTCATGTGTTGGAAACTTAGCCCCTAGCTAGTTAATTTATGGGTTAACTGATAACTTAACGGACTGACGGGCTGTCACAGCCCTGGCCATTACAGAAGCAGGTTTGCTCTCTCTGCCTCACCAGGATTTCCACCATGCTTGAATGCAGCAAGAAGCCCTTCACCAGTCACTGTTGCCTTATTCTTGGACCTTTTAGCATCGAAACATTTTTTATTTTATTTATTTTGTTTGTGGGGGGGGGTTAGGTCAGAGGCCGGCTTACGGGAGCTGGTCTTACCCTCTCACCACATGACTGCTGGGGATTAAACTTGGGTTGTTAGGCTTAAGTGGAATAAATTTCTTGCCTTGCTTTTTTGACAAGATCTTAGCATACACCAGGCTGGCTCAGAACTCACAATTATGAACGACAGGCTCTAGGGTTAATCCTTAGCATCACTCCACTTGAGGTCGTGCTCACTCGGACTGCTGCGCCCCCTCCTTAGCCTGCCCACTGAGCTCTGACAGGATCAACTAGTGCAGATGATTTAGTGGTGTCTGAGACATGAAAACCCAGGTATTTCAGTGACCAATTTTGTGGAACCTTCAAGCCTTGTTGGGGAAAAACCCAAGAGCTTGCATATTTATCACTATCCCGGAATCTCTTTGTTTAATATATGCTTAGTAGATTAACATAGCCCATGCCACTGGAAGAAGGAAGGGAAGTTCAATAAGACATAATGAACAGATAAACACATGGCTTGGGCAATATGTCCTTTTTGTTTGCTTGCTTGCTTGCCTTTTGAGGCAGCGTTTCTCTATATAGTCCTCGCTGTCCTAGGACTCGCTCAAGCTAGACTCAAACTCACAAAGGCCGACCTGCCTCTGCCTCCCAAGTGCTGGGATTAAAGGTGTGCGCCACCACCACCTAGCTACAATGTTCTTTTATTCTTTTAATTTTTTAAAAAAAAGTTTAGGTGCCTACATATATGTCTAGGTGAGGGTGTTGGGTCCCCTGGAACTGGAGTTGCAGAATTGTGAGCCGCCATGTGGATGCTAGGAATTGAACCTAGGTCCTCTAGAAGGGCAGTCAATGCTCTTAACTCCTGAGCTATCTCTTCAGTCCCTACAGTCTGTCCTTAATACACAAAACTATTCCCAGATGAAGTTTACCCAACAGACCTTAATCATCTCTGTGCGCTGGCACTCAGGGTCACGACCAGCCATTGGTAAGATTCTAATCTTCTGTGTCTTTGAACATCTATCTGCAAGTGACAGAGTCATCTTCCTGTGTGTTGCACTGTCTGTAGAGTGAGGCCTGTGGAAATGAACAGGAATCCCCACTGTTTATCATATATTTGTGAGCCAGTCGTACCCACATCATTAAAACATAAACAGCAGCCACTTTCTCTTCAAGTAGACAAGACCATAAAATCGAATGGAGGGCTGTGGACTTTACCTAGCACAGTGAGACAAGAAAAGTGAAAAAGAGAAACTGGGGTGGAGGAAGCTTGTATAGCATGGTCACCAGAGGCAGGAAATAGCCAGGTTCAAGCAGGGCTGACGGACACTGCACTTTGTCTGGCCCCCTGCATCTGACCTTCCCCATCTACTCCATGAGACAATCTCACAAAATGAAAGCTGTCCAAAGTCACACAAGTAGAAACAGATGCAGGCCCAATCCCAAAGCCTAGTTTAACAATTCTGAGTTGGTGCCCCCTCCAGACTGTCATTCAGGACAAGGGGTCTGCTTTTCCTCAAGAAAGCAGCGCAGCACCCTCACCAGTGCCCAGGGTACTCTGGTTTGCCGGGGACACATTTCCACAAAGGTCTGGAGGCAGCAGCACTAGGCAACGGGACAGCCCCAGGATTCACATCCCCCAACTCCGTGCCTTTCCTCTGACATTAGCCGGGTTAGTTTTACTGAAAACAAAGGGTCCATTTGACCAGCACAGACACAAGCACGTTAGCTCTCCTGGAGGATAGTAGTCACTAGAACTCATACACCGACATCCTCTTTTACATCACAGCCACATAAACCTGGTTGAAGGACCTGGCTCCCAAGAAAGCACATTCTGTCCTAAGTCTCAGCCTCCAGAAGCAAGAACTAGCCCTGGACTGTGCCGCGGAGTCCGTCACAGGGACCAAGTACCAGAACCAAGCAATGTTCCTAAGAGCACTTACCTGAAGGTGAGTTTCGTTTTAAAGACAGCCTGCCCCTGCAGCCCAGTCCCTTGTCTTATGAACAGATGGTTGTGGTCTCCCTGCAGTGGGGCTTTGTACACATCAAACACTTCATTCCCTAAATGCAGGGACATGCTGGAGAGAAAAAACACTTGGCATGTTAAAATCTAAAGGCTTTCACTCTGCAGCTTTACTTCCCTGAAAGTGTGATCCAACCACTTTTCCCTCTTTATTCAAAATGGAGGAGGAGAGACACCGTGACGGAAATGACTTCTCTGAAGTCACGCCTGCTGTGGTTCAGGCCCCGCCTCTACCTGATCCCAGGGAAGGGCACTTTTCCTCACATGTGAGAAGTATGCAATGGGGCTGAGGCTAAGATTCTAAACTTACATTAGATTATCATCTCCCACCAGCCCGAACACCCCCAACTATCGTTTCTCTCAGGTTTCCTATGCAACCACAAGTAGTAACTAGTGGAGATTCTCTAACAAAAGCTGGCCCCTGAGTAAGGTCGGGAGTCCACAGCATTCTCTCCTCCCCACTGGTCTGGGTGCCCAGTGCCGGCACGCAGCTCTCACCTTCCATCTGACCACTTGACTATCCGAGCGTTGCTTTCTTTAATTTCATTCCCGTCATCGTCTCGGCGCACCCTCCATCTTATTGTATTTTCTACCTGTTTCACAATACAAAACCTTAGGAACGGCACTCGTGGTGTTCCCCTTGAGAGACATGCAGTCACAGAATAAGCACGGTAGGTACGTGACAGAAAACAGGCAACAGTGAATCCTCTTGTAATAAATGAAAAGCAGGAAAAACGGTAAGTGTTTAAGTGAATTTCTGAGCTGCTGGTATGACAACAGTAGCGTACAGCCCGAGCATTTAAAACTGAAGAGCTCTGAGGTAAGGAGGCAAAGCTTGAACTCCTAAGAGAACTCTGGAGGTGAGACACGCATGTAGAGGAAGCAGCATCACAGACCTAGGAACCAGTAAAAGTGAGGCCCGCTGACCCAGGAAATACCTCTCCCCACACACATATGGGGACTTGTCACCTGCAGGATGGAAAAATGCCAGACAGATTTAGAAAATAAGTCACTGCTGCAGAAATGAAAACTTGATGGTCCTTCCAGGAGAACACAGCACATTAACTATGTGCATTTACCGTGCCACATCCCGGAGACATACTAAAACAGCAGTAAAGGGGAAAATACACTCATGCAGAACCCATGGGTTGTGGTGCACGTCTGTGCTCCCAGAATGTGGGGTGCTACGGAAGGAGCATTGCAGAAGGAGGACTGTGGGTCTCAGTCCCGCCTGGGCTACAAGGCAAGGCCCTGTCTAAAGAGGCAGGGTTGGGGGGAAGAAGAAGATGGAAACAAGGAGAAGGAAACATCCCAAGTTCATGTGTGACATGGACATGTGAACGCACACACCATATAAATATATGTAATTTTTAAAAATTTAAGAAATTAAAGTAAAACAATCTATTACTATTCCTGTTTTCTCTCTTACGTACAATAGGTAGTGTGCCAGCTGATTCTTGTAAACTTAACTCAGAGATAAATTCGGGAAGAGGGAATTAATTGAGAAAATGCCACCATCAGATCAGAGTGTAGTAAAGTCTGTGGGGTACTACCTTGATTAATGATTGATATGGGAGGCCCCACTCACCCTGGGCAGTACCAGCCCTGGGGCAGGTGATTCTCAGTTGTCTAAGAAAGCACGCTGAAGAAGCCATGAGGAGAGAGCCTGAAAGCTGCATTCTACGATGGATTCTGCTTCGGTTCCTACCTCCAGGTTCCTGCCCTGACTTCCTTCAACAATGGACTATGATATGAAAGTGTAAGATAAAATAAACCCTTTCCTCCCAAACTTGCTTTTGGTCATGGTGCTTACCACAGCAACAGAAACCCCAACTAAAGCAGTTAGCTACGTATAAATATATGAACACGTATACAAGTATTGTCTTAGTTACTTTTATATTGCTGAGATAAAAACACCATGACCAAGACAAACTATAAAAAGAAAAAAAAAAGAATTTAATTTGGGGCTCATAGATTCAGAGTTAGAGCTATGCCCATCATGCAGGGAGTAGACAGTAATGCTCTGGAGCAGTAGCTGAGAGCTCACATCTCATCGACAAGCACAAGGCAGACAGAGCCAACCTGGGAAATCTCAACGTGCACTCCCAGTGACACACCTCCTCCAACACCACACCTCCTAATCCTTCCCAAACAGTTCCACCAGCTGAGGGCCAACTATTTAACCATATGAGCCTATGCGGGCCATTCTCATTCAAACCAGCAGATGAATTAGCAACTGAGACATTTGAAAAATGTCTTTGAGGACGCACTATGAAGTCTCATTCTACAGGAAGGAAGCACATGGAAGTACTTCTAAAGACACAGAACCTCACAGAGCACATACCTGGTTCCTGACTCAGCCACCAATTAACTCTAAGCCTGTTCACCTTGTCTCAACCATCACTTAAGAAACAAATCTAGGGTCACTTTCCATCACATCCCGAGCATCTGAAGGAGAGCTACCTATATTAAACACTGACACTTTGTACTCTAAGTACTTCAGGTTTTAGAGCAAAATACTGATGTCTAAACTATGAGGTACACTGATACTCACTGCTGCACCATGACAGAAAATAGAAAACTGCTAAAATGATTAAGGAATAAAGAACTACCACATTAATTTATATAAATGATTAAAATAATGAGAAGCAGCAAAAGAAGTCAGAGGCACTAAAATGGCCATGAGAAACTAATACTGCTAACTCTGAATCAATACACACGCATACCAAGCAAATAATGCTGATATATGAGCCTGCAGTGCAAAGACAGTGGAGGGCAGAGCAAATAAAAAGTCCAAACCATCTATCAGGCTAAAGCTATCAGTTGTATGATCCTGAGCAAATTATTGGCATTTTCATCTTTCTTTCTTGATCTGCATTTCCACAGTGGTCACTGACAGCTCTAGCACCTGTGCCTAGACAGGGTCCATCTTCAACAATGTCACGTAGACACTCAGGAAGCTGCTGCATGTGGTAAGGATGGTACAACTGGAAATGCACCAGCTCAACCCCGAGTCAGGCATGGTGGGTCATGTCTGTGACCCAGCATTCAGGAGGTGGAGGTGGGAAGACCACATGTTTAAGGACAACTTGCCTACATAGTGAGATTCTGCCTTCAATTTTCAAAAAAGCCTAACCTGCAAGGGCTTAGGTTTAGCCCCCAGGCAACATGTCAGGGACCAGAGACACAGCTCCATGAAGAGTATGCAGAGGCCCAGGGTTCAATCCCTAGCATTAAAAGAATTCTGAGAAGACAGACGGTTAATCTGGCTGATAGAACAAGGGACACAAAAACCATCTTCAGAGCTCAAGACTTAGGTTGGTGTCCCCAGATCCACTCTATCGAAGGGAAGCAAAGACTGCATGGTACCTTCAGTTTCAACCTGGTTCTCCCTTCTTCATCCAGCATCTCTTCATCTTCAAATTCATCTTCATAATACTGAGGATCAAAAGGCCTACAAGTGGTTTTTAAAATAAACTATTAATGCTATTTCATAAAGAGCACCGCCATGGTGTAGTTATAGTTATCACAACCCTTTACATCATAAAACATAACTTTAAAAACCACAATGCTCAGTTTGAAGCTCAACTTAAAAACATTCAAAATATGCTAAAATTAAAAATTTTATGCTATTATATATTACTTGAAATAAATTATTAATGAGGTTAAACATTCCAGATAGTAATGTGGTGGCACATACTTTTAATGCCAGTACTGAGGAGGCAGAGGCAGGCAGATCTGTGAGTTCCAGTCCAGCCAGGGCTACATAGTGAGACAATGTCTAAAAGAAAAAAAATTCTCAACTTTTCATATTATAGAACTCTTGCAAAGAAAAGAGCACATACACTGTAGCTGGCCACATCCTTTTCTCTGGGTTGAAGTGTGAAAATCACCCAAGACTTTGAGCGTTAACTTGGGAGTCCCCACCAGCATTGTTTCAACAACAGCTGAAGAGCAGTTGTCGTAATGTGACAACAGTTGCTGCAGTGGCCAACAGGTCTGCTTTTCACTGCAGTGCTGGTGGGCTGCAGTAGGTACTAAGTGTCTTGGAGACCAGGTGTCCCCTGAGAGCATCAGATTGCAGACAGTTGGTGATGGTGTACACCTCTGATTCCAGTACTCTGTGTAACAGCCCTGGCTGTCCTGGAACTCTCTCTGTAGATTAGGCTGGCCTTTAACTCACAGAGATCCGCCTGCCTCTGCCTCCCAAGTGCTGGGATCAAAGGTGTGTGCCACCACCACCAGGCTAATACCCACATATTTCTAGCCAACACTCAGAAGACATCTTGATTTCCTTACCTGGGCTCTACACTGAGGAAGTTGGGAAGTTTAACAAAATATAAGTCGTTTCCTAAGTCAGTGTTCACTTTGGGGATTTCTACTTCTATTCTCGTCTCAGGTATTGGCTCCTCCTCCTGCTGATCCTGAGGCAAGCCGTTTTCATCCTAGTGCAAGAAGGCAGAAGGTCAGAGCTGCTGGGAGTGGGCGTCAGCCCAGGAGCAACTCCACATTTTATAACTCAAGGGAGCAACACTGCTTTTCACTTTGTTCTCAATTTTGTTTGAGACAGGATCTCATTGTCACCCAGGCTGGCCTAGAACTCACTATATATCCCACACTGGCCTCAAACTCACAGAAATCCTCAGCCTTCCAAGTACTGGGATTACAAGTATGAGCTGCCATGCCCAGCAAGAACCATATTAAGATATTGTCTTAGGACTAATGCACCCTCAGTCCTCAGCACTGTCCATCTATCTGCAAAACATCTCAGGAAAGGCAAGACACGGCTGGCTGTGTCGCTACAGAGCACTGTGACCTAGGATCTTCCAGACCTCCGTGGACGGAAGTGTTCACTCAGTCAGCACTTATGCAGCCACGCTAATGGCATCAGAGAAGATTAGCACCACATGGTGAGTCTGAGACCAGCCGTGGCTACACTGTGGCACATGTGTGCAGAGACATAGCAAGGCCCTGTTTCCAATAAAAACGAAAGGAATGGAGGAAAAATTACTAAGACAGCACACTTTACATGAGTAAGGAAAACAATAAAGTGAAGGGTTCTTAAACACCAGGTCCTCATGCTCTCAGCCTGTGAGGCCCAGCACCGTCTCACGGTAGCTGCAGTCACATCTACTCCTCCCTGGAACCAAGGTTCCACTCACTGTATTTTCATATGATGACTTAGCAACTTCTTGAAGAAAGAGAGAGAACCTTCAGCTGAGACTCTGTCTCACTTGAGTATGGGTCAATTCACACTAGTACCCTGACTTACCACAGGCTGTCCCGGGGTAGGGGGCTTATCTTCTCCATCACTCCCTGAAGATATGTCATCGGCACCTCCAAACAGATCCATGGTTCCATTATTGTCTTCAGTGCAAAAGGAAAGATGCAGAGTGTTAATACTTGGTCTTCACTTTAACATCCCTAAGAGTTCTGGGCCAGCATCACAAAATGGCGGAAACCTAAGTCTATAGCATGTGTGTGGAGAGAGACAGGCATTGTGGCATGTGTGTGCAGAGAGACAGGCACTGAGGCACGTGTGTGCAGAGAGACAGGCACTGTGGCACGTGTGTGCAGAGAGACAGGCACTGAGGCACGCGTGTGCAGAGAGACAGGCACTGTGGCACATGTGTGCAGGGACAGGCACTGAGGCACGTGTGTGCAGAGAGACAGGCACTGAGGCACGTGTGTGCAGAGAGACAGGCACTGAGGCACGTGTGTGCAGAGAGACAGGCACTGAGGCACGTGTGTGCAGAGAGACAGGCACTGTGGCACGTGTGTGCAGAGAGACAGGCACTGAGGCACGCGTGTGCAGAGAGACAGGCACTGAGGCACGCGTGTGCAGAGAGACAGGCACTGTGGCACGTGTGTGCAGGGACAGGCACCGAGGCACGTGTGTGCAGAGACAGGCACTGTGGCACGTGTGTGCAGAGAGACAGGCACTGTGGCACGTGTGTGCAGGGACAGGCACCGAGGCACGTGTGTTTAGGAGTCAGTTGTTTCTTCCAGGCTAAATCTTCGTATTTGGGCTAACACATTCTATGTCAGAGTTAGATGTCTGTGTCTAGCCAGGCCCCACCCTCATAGGCAGAACATCACTGAGGTACCCATCAAAGCAGCAAGCAAAGAGAAAACCAGAAGTGGTTAGAGCGCCAGCGTCTGTTTAAAATTGTAATTACAACAGTTAGAACGACTGGTAAAGACATAGTCTAGGATACACTATGAGACTGAGTTACAAAGATGTGGCAAGGGACAAAAAAAAATCACTGGACAGCAAGGCAGAGGTGAGCAGAGTACTGAAGTTCTTTACACAGTAAAACAGAAACATGCCTGTGCCTTCCCCTCCCTCAGTATTCCCTTCTTAGCTCATATCACCACCCAACTACTGTACATGTGAGGTTTACTTGTCTCCCCAGTCTAGGCACCAGGTGGCAAGTTCTACAAAGGAGACGATTTTCAATCATGGCCATACTCCCAGTGCCTACAACAGTCACAGTATATAGTACAGCCTCAAAACACACTGGTGACCGAAACAAAACAGTAGACACCACCTACCAATCCTAACACCTCTGTCTGCATCACCCTATTTTATATCTAGTAAGAAGTCTGACCAACCAAACACAGCAGGTCATCCGTTTCCCAAGCGCACTCCTGAAACTCCTGAGCAGATATTTAAGTAAACCTTGCTTATCTTGCTTGCTATCTTGTCTGCCTTAAGGAAACCCCTCGAAGCTTTGGAGCACTGCCTAGTACCATGCAGGGTCGTACAGCTGCGCATCCCCAAGCGTCTATCACAGCTCTGTCTGCTCTGACTTTCACACTGACATCTTCACTGCGTGGCCATCTGCCATTTGCAAACAGAACAGAGATGAACATGGACATCCACCTTTACAACAACCTTAACCTGCACTTACATGAATGAACTCTTCTTGTAACCCAGTCAAAGCTCATGCCTTCATCTAATATTAAACTGTTAAAGTCTGAGAACAGTAAGGTCAGTCCAGTACTCTCCTTACTCGGGCTGAAGAACACACTGTCACTTCCAAACAGTACAGAGGCTCAGCCCCCACCTTGATAAATTCACTCAAACTGTAAACAAAGAAGCAGGTTCACACAGTCTTCTGTGAGTCATGCAGTCCCAAGCTCTAGGAGTTTAAAAAGGTTTAAAAGCAGAGTCAGGAACTACTCGTGGGTACCAAAGAAATAGAAGGGCTACCTTTGGGCACCTCAGTGTCGCTATCCGCTTCCGAATCAGATGGAATTGCATTCTTGCGCTTCATTCGTAAAACTTCATCTTCACTATCACTGCCTCTTGCAGATTCTAAAAGAGCAGTATTAGAAGTTGTACATAATCACGTCCAAGCTTTACAGAGAAACTGCAACATTCATGCAAAGTAGTCCAGTTCAGCAACAAATAGAAAAGGACGACACATGTAACAATTTGTATCGATATAAAATATATTAGGCTAAGTCAAAGAAGAAAACCTCGCCTGGCAGAGACAGTGCCTGTAGTCCTACAACTGATGAGGCCGAGGCACAAGGAGACAAAAGCATGGTGACAGAACAGATCAGAAGGTGATGAGGTTAGGTACAGGCAAGGGGCGTGGCTATAAAATGTGTCTCATAACATGTTGTCCTGTATCATGATGGTGGTAGCTGCATAAATCTATAAACATGTCAACACTAATTAAACTGCACACAAACCTAAGGGTGGAGGTGTAGCTCAGTCAGTCATAGAGTGTGTCCAGCATGGCCAAGGCCCTGGGTTCAGCCCATCACAGAAAAAAGATTAAAAAGTTGGTTATGGTGGTGCATGCCTGTAATGCTAGCAGTTCAGAAGCAGAGGCAGAAGGAGGGCCGCAAAATCAGGGTTAGCCTGGGCTATGCAATAAATTCCAGGTTGACCAGAGATATACAGAGACCCTGTCTCCAAAACCAATAATACAAAGTCAACCTTATAACTCTCTCTCTCTCTCTCTCTCAATTTTTTTTTTTTTTTTTATTTTTTAAGACAGGGTTGGTAAAGATTTTGTATCCTGGCTGGAACTTATTATATAGACCAGACTGGCCTTGAATTCATAGAGATCTACTTGCCTCCACCTCCCAAATTCTGGGCCATGTATTAATTTTAAAAAATAGCTGAACCGTGACCAGGGGGTTAGGAGTCCACAACTAGCCTACACTAAACTACAAGATCCTGTCTCCAATAAATTTGTTTTAAAAGAACCTGGTTTTCTAAAAGCAGAAATTTTGCACAGAGATGAGAAAACCAGTATTGAAACTTATGATTAAATTATACAGATACATTATAGAAAGAAGGTAAAATTGTGAGAGATAAATCTATGACTATTTTCTAGATGGTATAATTATTTCCCTTAAAAATTTCATGAAGGGGGCTGGAGAGATGGCTCAGTGGTTAAGAGCATTGCCTGCTCTTCCAAAGGTCCTGAGTTCAATTCCCAGTAACCACATGGTGGCTCACAACCATCTGTAATGAGGTCTGGTGCCCTCTTCTGGCCTTCAGACATACACACAGTCAGAATATTGTATACATAATAAATAAATAAATAAACATAAAAAAAATTTCATGAAGAAGGATGCATGGCGTCAATCCCAGTACTCGGAAGGCAGAGGCAGACAGATCTCTGTAAGTTCGAGGTCAGCCTAGTCTACAAAGCAAGTTCTAGGACAGCCAGGGCTGTTACAGAGCATATCCTTTCTACAAAAAACAAAACAAAACAAAACAATTCATGGAGAATGACTATGGTGGCGCATGCCTGGAATACTAGCACCTGAGAGCTGGAGGCAATCTGGGCCTATGAGACCCTATACCAAACACAAACAAGACAGAGCAAAAAAGCAGATTCTCTCTGACCTGTTCTTGAATTAATTTGCCAGCACTGTATGAGGCTTAAACATTCTGATAACCTCACAGAGAATCTTATTCTGAACTAGTTACTAAATACTTATGGAGCCCTAAGCACAGTCTATGCAGATTTAAACCCATATTGGGAAACATCCTGTCCTTAAAGTCAAAATGTGTTTCTGAATGTTCCTCATAAGATATTACAGGAACAATTCTCTCTTTGTACTTAAGCTTTCCAAGACTGAACCAAACTAATACAACATGACCAATCACCTACAGAAATGAAGTAATCCATATATACTACTCTAGAAAGATTTAACCTAAGTGGGGTGACTTATATAATACAAAGAATTCAATCTCTAAAATATTTTCATATCCTATATGAAGAATGTGTTGATTTGAGCTGAGCAATCTAACTGACAATTGTAAAGGGGGGGGACCCAGAGACAAAAATCAGGCTGTATGGTTGCTGTGCCCTACTGTCCTTTGACCTCCACCCCCTCGCTATGGCACATGTATGCATAAGCACAACCATTATTAAATGGTTAAATTTTTATTAAAATTTAATTTTCATTATTAAATTCTGAGGTGGAACACGGCACCCATATCTCAGTACTACTATGCGGATAGTTCAATGATGCCATCATTTACTGCAGGCAAAGCTGTCACATGTGCTTGTTAATTACTCAGGAAAATGGAACCAACTAAGTTCATTTAGCTTCTCTAAGACTATGCTCTTTAATATTTTTCTCTACCTAGTCAGTTTATGAATGGAAGGGAAAGACAGTGAAAACAAACAGGGAAATTTAGAAGAACGCAGAGAGAGTGTGGGTGTGAGAGAGTTTTAAAAGGTGAAAATAAAAGGATAGAAGAGGAGAAAACAAAAATGAAAAACAGCATACTAAAGATGGGAATAAAGGAAATGGGAAGATGGCTCAGTGGTTAACAGCACCAGCTGCTCCTCCAAAGGACCCAGGTTCAATTCCCAGCAACAATGTGGTGGCACACAATCTGCTCTAACTTCAGTTCCAGGGGACCTAACACCCCCTTCTGGCCTCCATGGGCACCGCACGCACGTGGTGCATGCAGGGAACACAGCCATCTGCATAAAGTATGATACAAAAAAAAAAAAAAAGAAATCTTTAGAAATAAACAAGAAGGCAGCAAGGCTGCACCCAGATGTTTCTGAGTCGCACCTTCCCATGAATCTTTACCTGACTTCTGGTCCTGCTCCTCCTCGTCATCTGAATGCCTTCGATCTTCATCTGAGACCTGTGGCCTTTCGTCATCAGAGTTTTGCATTTTCTCCTCATCGGACACCTGTGGCCGGTCCTCATCGTCCGAATTCTGCTTCTCATCATCATTATCAGAAGCTGCAGGATGCTCGTCATCAGAATTCCCCTTTTCCTCCTCAGACAGCTGCTGTCTGTCATCGTCAGAGAGCTGGGCCCGGTCCTCATCGTCCGTGTTCTGCATCTTCTCCTCGTCATCGTCGGAGTTCTGGAGCTTGTCCTCGTCAGAGCCTTGCTCCCGCTCCTCGTCGTCGGAGTTCTGCATCTTTTCGTCGTCGGACGGGTCACTCTTGTCCTCCCTGTCCCACTTCTCGTCGTCTGACTGTGCTTTCTCAGAGCCTTCTGCTTCTGAGTGGTGGCTGCCCTCATCTGATCTGTGACCCTCATCATCCTCATCGTTGTGGGCCTCAGAGCCACTGTGCTGCTCTCCGTCGGAGGGCTCATTATCCTCATGGTCAGATCGCTCGGACGCCTCTGACCTGTTGTCCGACCGTTCAGAGTGATTGTCGCTGCCACTGTGATGAGAGGCTCCCTCCTCCTCGCTGTCATCGCCGAACAGTTCCTTGTTACTGGGCTGTCCCGAGTCACCTCTCTCATCCTGGTCGCTCTCGCTGCCGGAAGCATTACTGCCAGAGGCACCGTTCTCCTGATCAAAGTCTGAGTCAGACCCGGAATCAGAATCTGGGGGATAGTGCAAACACAAGGTAATGTTAGCAAAGAACTCTAAAAGTCCACCTCAACTTGATAAACGGCAAACACGAACTGGCAAAAGTGTTGGAGTCAACTTTCTCAATGTTTCAGAGGCAAAGAAGTTTCAAGAACCAGGAGAATGTTCAGTTAAGAAAAATTAGCAAACTCACAGTAATCAAGCACAGTGGCCCACACCTACAATCAACTCAAGAGGCTGAGGCAAAGGGATCAACTCAAATTCGAGGCTAGCCCGAGCTACACAGTTAAGTTCTAGGCTAACCTAGGCTATAGCATGAGACCCTGTTTGAAAAACCTGAAATAAAATAAATAAATAAATAATGTAGAACTCTTCATGTTTTACCTTACCCGGCCCCATCCTTCACTGCCTAGCTCACCCATACAAAGAAGTACACAGTCCTACATTTCTGGTACAGGTACCATTACTTAGAACCTGTAATGCAGCAGGAGGAGAAAAGAAGAAAACTAAACAGCGCTTAAAAGCATAAGTATAGAAAAAACTGTACAAGGTGCCATCAGAGGTGTGGACAAAAATCACAGCTAAAGAAACAATGACCCGAATATGATGAGTCCACACATTCAAGAAGTTTAATGAATGTCAATGCCACACAGGAACAACCTAAAGGGATCCACACATAAACATATCATCAGGTTATCAGAGAATCTTGAAAACAGCAAGATTGTCTCATAAAAGGGATCCTCTATAAGGATGACAGCTGATTTTTCATCAAAAACTATAGAGCAAAAACAGGCATTCAAATGTGAAAAGAAAAAGACTGTCAAACAAAAAACACATTTTTTTTTTCCTTTTTGAGGTGCTGACAACAGGGCTGGCATGTGCTAGACAAGAACATGACCCCTAAGCATGATTCAGCCTGACCTAGACTTTCATAGCTTGCAACTATGCTTCAAAATTTTTTTAATAATTTAAAGGGCGGGCTGGGGAGATGGCTCAGCAGTTAAGAGCATTGCCTGCTCTTCCAAAGTTCCTGAGTTCAATTCCCAGCAACCACATGGTGGCTCACAACCATCTGTAATGAGTTCTGGTGCCCTCTTCAGGCATGCACGTAGACAGAATACTGTATACATAATAAATAAATAAATATTTAAAAAATTTAAAGTGCTTAATGAACCACAGATAAACTAGAAATTATTTTAAGATGAATGAAAATGAAAGTATTTTCTTAGGGGACAAAAGGAAAAGCTCAAAAGAAAATGTATAGCTACAACCACCTACATTAAAAGAAACAGCTCAAAGAAACATCCTACCTTTAAGGTATCAATATCTTAAGAGAGCAGAAAAAGAAAATAAAGCCTAGCCTAGGGCAGCGGTGGCACACACCTTTAATCCCAGCACTCAGGAGGCAGAGGCAGGCGGATCTTTGTGAGTTCAAGGTCAGCCTGGTCAACAGAGTGAGTTCTAGGACCATCAGGACTATGTAGAAAAACCCCGTCTCAAAAAACCAAAGAATGGAAAAACAGTGGAGATCAATAAAGCCAGAGGTTTGCGGGCTTGTTTATTTTTCCATCATATGGGTTCTTGTAGCCTTGGTTGGCCTGTAACCAGTATGTAGACCAGGCTGTCCTAAAATTGTGCCAATACTCTTGGCTTTCGAGTGTTAGGATTACATGGATGTACCATCACACCTGGCTAAAAGTTCATTCTTTAAAAGTATTATCAAAATTAAGCCTTTAGTCAGATTGTCCAAGAAAAAAAAAATACAAGATTCAAATTACTAAAGTCAGGAATGGAAGTGGTAATGTCATTATTGGCCTTATAGAATCAATGTTTATAAACCATAAATAATGCTAGTATCCTAAATACATTCCTTCTAAAGTCAAGAACAATATCTACTTTTGCAAATCCCATTCAGCATTATAAAGAAAGTGCTAACCAGAGCAAGTGAAATACACAGGTAAGAGAAAGAAACAGTACACTGTCTCTAATCACGATGGCATGGCTTCAGATGTAGAAAACCCTAAAGAAGCCACAAAAACTATTACAGCTAATGTATTAGCTGCAGGATAGCAACAAGACACAAAATCAACCTACACTAGAAATGAAAACCATAAAATAACGACTAGCTGGGGGTGGAGGTACACATATGTAACACCTAGCTGGGGTGGAGGTACACATATGTAACACCTAGCTGGGGATGGAGGTACACATATGTAACACCTAGCTGGGGGTGGAGGTACACATATGTAACACCTAGCTGGGGGTGGAGGTACACATATGTAACACCTAGCTGGGGATGGAGGTACACATATGTAACACCTAGCTGGGGGTGGAGGTACACATATGTAACACCAACACTCACTGAGGCAAGAGATTCAGGAATATAAATAAAGCCAACAAAGGCAACACACACAGAAGCTCGTGTGAAGAAAGAGAAAAAAGGAAGGGAAGGAGGCGGCTGGGAGTCAGGGTGGGGGGTGAGGGTGGCAAGGCAGACAAGCAGGCAGGCCTACCAAGTACTACTCTGTCACGTCCACTCCAACTTCAAGATCAAGAGTCATTGTCAAGGACAGCACACCAGACCCAGAAGTAAATCTGAGAGTGTCCGCTAACTTAGGTAAGATGGAAGAACACTGTAATGACCTTAGAAGTTTTCAAAATGGAAAGAAAGAAAAACAGCTTAGAATTGTAATCATCTCGATACACCACTTCCCTGTGCCTTGTGTTGCTATATGAAACCACTACAGGGTAGGATACATCTCACTAACCAATGCTTCTAGTCAACTATGCATCAAAAAAGAACTACGCTGGGGAGAGGGAACCTGTCTCCTCACGATTACATTCCCAACACCTGACAAAGTAACAGAAAATTATAGGGATCATTGTTTATTGGATGAATGAAATGAAAAACCTTATGGAAGTCATAGGAAGGGTTACATAGAACTGTGCCTCAAAGAGACAAGAATAAACAAAGAGGAAAAACTACTAGCAAAGTTGTGGGACGGGAGTTTATGCAGAAGTATTCGGGGCTGATCCTGACCAGAGCTCTCATGGCAGAATTCGGTTCTCTTCTCTGTACTTTCACCTACTGCTCTCTTCACTGTAGTAATTGCAAATAAACTGGAGTTGGCGAAAACCGGGGGGAGGGGCGAGGAAAAAGACATTTATGCAGGCTCCTCTGGGCCTGGAGGGCTGCAAGAATTCTGAGGTTGGTCTCGGATCTTTCCTCATTCCAAATCACTTCTATTCATATGTCAAATTCAAATATTCTTAGCCCCGTGCTAGGAAAAACCACCATGCACCATACAACCCATTCATTCTTCACCAAATCTGTCACTTCTCTCCAACACCCCACAAGCTCCCCCATTCTTACATCACAGACAAGGAAAGGAGTTTTCTGAATGGGCTCTCCAAGGACACTCATCTCTTGGGGCGCAGTCCTTTGGCACAGCTCCATCTTGGTCCCGATCCCACCCCCAGACCCTTCACGAGCATCTGCAGTCCCCCCCATCAGCTCACTGTCTCACTCGGGAGGGCGTTATCGGGCCCGATGAACAGTGAACTTAGACGCCGCCACCCCTCCTCCGGCCAGGTGTGCACAGCGGGACACAGACCACCCGTCCCCGGACAGCTCCCCCCACCCGCCACCCCACGAGCCCAGGCTGGTCCCTGGCCCTCGAGGCGCAGACTCCGCGCTCGTCTCCTGGGAGAGGCTGGCACCGCCGGGCATGCAGGGGGCGCTGGGCAAGAGCGTGGGAGCACCACGGTGCCCGGCGGCGCGCCTCCGGCCGGAAAGCAACCCGACACTCCGTGCGCCCATCCGCGGAGCCCGCCCGCCCGCTCGCCGCACCTTTGCGCTCCGCCTCGCTCTCCGCTTCGCTCCCGAAGAGATCCTCCATGTCCGCCATGGCAGCTCGGTCCGCGGCCTTGGCCTGGCCGACTCGAGCCTGCTTTACGGCCGGGGCCCAGCGAACACGACAGTGTCGTAAAGTTCGGCACAAAAGCCTTCTTTGCTTCTGTGACCTAGTTTCCGCGTGCGCTCGGCGGGCTCCGCCCCCGGAGAGTTTGAGCTAGCCCGCCGCCTCGCAGAGTTTGGGGTGCGGAGCCGACTGGTTTAGGACCTGTCAGCTGCGGCAGGCTTCAGTTTCCTGGAAACCTCACGCCTTTAATCCCTGCGCTGCGTAGGCAGACGTAGGTGATCTCTGTGAGTACCAGGCCAGCTCGGTCTACATAACGAGTTCTCGCTAGCCAGGGGTACATAGGGAGACCCTGTCGCAAAAAATAAGACGGTGAGAATTCTAGCCAGACGTGGTGGTGCACCCCAGTAGTCCAGCACTCCAGAGGCCGAATCAGAAACCCAAATTCATCCTCAGCTATCTAGTAAATTCAAGAGCAGCAGCGTAGGATCCTTGAGGACCCCCGCCTCTTAAAAAAAGAAAGGAAGGAAGGAAGGAGGGAGGGAGGAAAGAAGGAAGGAAAGAAGGAAGGAAGGAAGGGAAGGAAGGAAGGAAGGGGAAAGAAAAAAGAAAAAAAAACTGGAAGGGTAGCTTGGCGGTGAAGTTCTGAAACCCCAGCACCTACTTAAACTCAGGTATGGCTCTGACAACTGTAATCCCAGCACAGAATCCACAAGCTCTGGGCTCAATAAAGAATCCTGTCTTTAAATATAAGGTGCAAAGCCAGGTGATGGTGGTGCACGACTTTAATCCAAGCACTTGGGAGGAAGAGGTAGGCAGATCTCTGAGGTAGAGGCCAGCTATGGAGTGATCAGGGCTATACAGATAGACCACCTCGAAAAACCAAGGTCAGGAGGATAGGGAGGGGAAATGCCTTTTTAAGATTCCTTGTTTTGCATGTGTGCCTGCTTGTCTCTACTCGTACCGCTTACATGCAGGTACTAGCAGAAGCCAGAAGAGGGCATCCGATCCCCTGCAGTACTAGCAGAAGCCAGAAGAGGGCATCATATCCCCTGGAACTGGAGTTACAGGCACTTGTGAGCTACGTGGTATGGATGCTAGGAACCAACCCCATACCCTCACAGTCTAGTACATGTTCTTAACTGCTGAGCCATCTCTCCGGTTTTATTATCGCCGTTTTATACCCTCTGGTTTTTGTATAAAATGTCCTCTAAATTTAAAGTCAAATTTAGAATGATAACAAATGCCAGTGGTGCTTAATTAGCTCTAGGTGCAAAGATTTTATTTTGTTCTGTTTTTTAGATTTTTCTACAATGGAAATATATTAGAGTAAGCCAGGAAATTTTTATCTAGTAGGACAGACTGTGTTATGTTTTCCCTATTAATTTGGCATGCTGGAGAGGGTTTTGTTTTGTCAATTTGACGTAAGCTAGAGTCATCTGGAAAGAGGGAATCTCAAATGAGAATAGACGTCTATCAGACTGGCCTGTCGGCAGGTCTGTGAGGCATTTTCTTGGTCCGTGATTGATGTGGGCCCCGTGTGCTATGGGCAGCACCACCTCTGGACAGGTGGTTCATATAAGCAATCAAGCTGAGCAAGCCAGTGAGCAGCATTTCTCTGTGGCTCTGTGTGGTGCCTGCCTTGAGTTCCCGCGCTGATTCCCCTTCATGACGTAATGTAAACTGTAAGGCGAAATAAACTCTTTCCTTCCCAAGCTGCTTTTAGTCAGTGTTTTACCACAGCAATAGAAAGTAAAGTAGGGCATTTGGCATGAAGGATTCTGGGGATTGTTTTTATAATCATAGTAGAAAATGCATAATATAGTATAAACTGAGAGTCACATTAGTTAGTTGCCTCATATAACACTCTCCTCTCTCTCTCTCTCACTCTCTCTCTCTGTACATACTTGGCATTATCAAACCTATTTAGAAGGGAAGCTAATTTCCATATGGAGGAGTTTTCTGGGTATCTAGAAATAGACACCACTTCCCAAAATTAAACCTGACCTGTTTTCCAAAATAATGGCAAGTATTTTATCCTTAACCTCCATGCCTGCTCATTGCCATGTATCAGCTGGATTTTTAGGAGATTTGATTGTCGACTTCAAAGCCCTATTAGTTCCCTATGTAAATGAGAGTTTGGGCAAGGAAAGATGAATGTTGAAAAGGGTTGGGTACACTTCCTATGAAAATGTGTATTTATGTGGAGAAAAGAGAAAAAAGCAAACAAGCCACAGCAAGCAGAAGAAAGTTATTAAATCCTAAAGCATTTCTTAGAGAAAGAAAGGTGGACCTTTTGTTTGTTGGGACCTTTCCCCTCCAACGCAGAGGGGCTTGGGAGAAGGCTGGGTTTAGTTGCTTCCTGCCTGTTGAGGGTTACCAGGGAACTGTGTCCTGGAAAGACCTCGCCAGCAAGCAGGATGAGGTCAGCTGCTGCACTAGCAAAGGGAGGAGACAGGAGAGGGAAGGAACAGGCAGAGGAGGCGGGGCCTGCTAGGAGGAGAGTGACAGCTGTAAGGATACCACGAAGACAGTGCCAAGTACCCGGAAGGAGAGACCGGGACAGCAGAGACGACAAATGAGGACATAATAGAACATCTTTAAAAGCCCTAATAAATTAGTGGGGAGGATCTGGAGACAGAAGTGGAGAACACTACCCAACTTCTGAAACAGAGGAGACTGTCAGGGACCCCCACTCATCTGCAGTGTATATGCATGGTTTGTTCTTTTAAGGCAGTCTCATGTAGCCCAAGCAGGCTTTTCAGGGTGGGGAGAGTCGGGTTTGTGGTTTCTTGGAGACGAGTTTCTCTGGGTAGCCCTCGGTGTCCTAGTACTGGCTCTGTAGACCAGACTGGCCTCGAACTCAAGTTCTGTCTGCCAAGTGCTAGGACTAGAGGCATGCCCCACCACAGCCTAGCTCCAAGCAGGTTTTAAACTTCCTATATTTTTAAGGAAGGCCTTGAATCTGACCCTCCTGTTTTTACTTTTCAAGTGCTAGGAATGTGCACATCCGCACCAGTATGTCCATTTATGAAAAATGAAATAAAAAGAAACTACTAAAATAGATCCAGCTAGCTGGGCTTGGAGGTCCATGCCTTTAATCCTAGCACTCAGGAGGTGAGATAGGCGGATCCCTGAGTTCAAGAGCCAGCCTGGTTACAGAGCAAGTTCTGGGACTGCCAGGGCTACACAGAGAAACCCTATCTTGAAACATGAATAAAATAGACTTAGCTCAAAGACAAAACTGAAGCGTTCTCCTTATGGTGACACTGCTCAGATGAACTCTGTCTGGTGTGTTTACTTATTTAACTGGGTATTTTAGAATCCTGAGTAAGCACAGAGATGCCATCTCAGCAGAGGGTGGGAACTGGTGTGCCTGGCTGGCTGGCGCTGGATAGTCCCTCCCTCTCGAGGGAGTCACTAGGAGGAGACAGGCTTCAGGCCTCAATTACAAGAGTGCGGAGGTCTTAACAGAAATGTGGCAAAGGCCACAAGATGGTGATGGTGTGCTAAAGAGACCTGTCACCTGCAAAACGAGGACAGGAAGGGAAGGGCGGCCCCCTCCCACCCTTAGCCAGTTTTTCTTAAACTGTATGTTTCTGTGAGCTGTGGGGAAGCCTGAAGCAGAGCAAACTAAAGAAAGAGGCCCCTTGTGACCTCTGAAATTAAATGTAGCCGTGTTCACCCACTGTTTCTCATAGTTAAAAACACTATTTTTAAAACAAACACTTCAGAAATACATATTCAGCTGGATGCTGTGATGTTGAAGATGAGGTCTCACCCTGTTCCCCAGGCTGGCCCTGAACTCCTTGGTTCCAGGGATCATCTTGCCTTGCCTCTCAATATATAGGAGAGCAGTGAAGCTCTCTCTGTGTCTGGCAAAGTGATCGTTTCTGATTTTGTTCTTTTTTTGGTGTTTTTTGTTTGTTTTGTTTTATTTTTAAATAATCTCATCATATAGCCCTGCCTGACCTGAAACTCATTGTATCCCAAACTAGTCTTCAACTCCTGATCCTCCAGCCTCAACCTCCAAGAGCTGGGATTACAGGTGTGCACCACTACACCTGGCTGTTGATTCAGTTTAAAATAACAATGCTACATTTTTAGGAAAATGTTTTTTTTCTTGGGCACCAGAAAGTGGGAAATTTCCCCTAAAGAGTCCACTGAAGGTTTTCTTTCCTTTACTGTAATTTATTTCCTTACTCACCAGGAAATGACAGCTGGGGATAGTCCCCTTAATGGGTGTGACATTTTAGGTTGATTATGATTCATACTGATGTTCCGGTAAATTTGGCTTTCAAATATGGGAACATATGTGTTTGTATTGCTGCTGTATTGTGTGAGAATTGCCATGGAAGGTATTATACCACATGAGCTATATCTGCATGTACCTTTTATCTACTACTTAACATGGAAGTAAAATATGAGTAGATTATAATCTTGGGATTAAAATAGCAAGAAAAACTAAGCAAAGAGACACAGCACACAGATGATCCCACCAACACCATAAATCTTCTGTCTACCTGTGTTATTGGAAGTTATTTTTCACCAGGTGGTAGTGGTGCATGTCTTTAATCCCAGCACTGAAGAGGCAGAGGCAGGAGGATCTCTGTAAATTCAAGGACAGCCTGGTCTACAGAGTGAGTTCCAAGACAGCCAGAGTTACACAGAAAAACCTTGTCTCAAAAAAAGCTATTTTTCTAGACAGAAACAAGTACATTTTTTAAAATTTATTTTAATTGTACAAGTTTTTTAGTTACATGTATATGATAATATATATATATTCTCATTTCTGCAGCACAGAGACCATCACCTAGAAATTAATTTTGAGAGAAAAAATTGACAGATATGCAAATAAATAGCTAAAATGTTCACAGAAACTTTATTATAATCAGAAATTGAAACCAGCAAACAAAAACCATGGAGAATTGTCCAAGTAAGTTATAATGTAACTTAAGTAGGGTTACTTTGTAGCTCAATGGTAACTAGTATGTCTGAAGGTCTGGACTTGATCCCCAGCACCTCAAACACATCCATGGTAAATACACACACACCACAAACAATACATATACATACCATGCACACACATACTACAAACACACTTCACATACATTATATGATACATAATATATTGCATTATATTTTTAAATTTACTGCATGTTATTCTTTCTTTTTTGCCCCCAGAGACAAGTTTTGTCTGTCCTGGAACTTGCTCTGTAGACAAGGCTGGCCTCAAACTCACTGAGATCCAGCTGCCTCTGCCTCCTGAGTGCTGGGATTAAAGGCGTGTGCCACCACCACCCGGCCCATTTTTTGTGTCTATGTGTTTGTGCATGCTCATGTGGCACAGCACACATGTGTAGATGAGAGGAAAACTTTCAGGAGCCGTTTTCTACCGTGTATGTCCTAGAGAGCAAACTCAGGTCACTCGCTAGGCTTAGCATAGAGCGCACTCCTAGCTGAGCCGTGTCACCAGCCTCATAATTGTGACGTATGTGTGTATACACACGTTGACACAGGAAAATGTCCGGAAGGAAGCAAGCCAAATGTATGTGCAGTGATTGCTGAATGATAGGGACTCTGGGTGGTTTGGGTGCTTGGCTTTAATGGTCACTGTTTTCTCTGTCATTTGCACTTTCCTGTATCTCAAAGGTAAACATGGTCCAAGATGTTGAACAGTAGAAAAGATCTTTCTCATTCCTGACTTCAGCAGGTACTGCCCCATTTTATAGTGAATTTTACTTGGGTTTTTTTTTTGGGGGGGGGGGTGAGATAGGGTTTCTCTGTAGCTTTGGAGCCTGTCCTGTAACTCGCTCTGTAGACCAGGCTGGCCTCGAGCTCACAGAGATCCACCTGCTGGGATTAAAGGCATAGGCTACCAACACTCAGCCTACTTTTGTTTTTCTTCACTCTGTAGGCCAGGCTGGCCTTGAACTTGTATAGATTCTCCTACCTCGGCCTCTGACTGCTGGGGTAACAGACGCGAGTCACCACATAGAGCTTTTAATTAATTCTGCCGTGCTGGGGATTGAACCCAGGGCTGTTCACATGTCACTTGATAACTGAGCTACGCCCTCAGACCTTGACTTTAACTTTTAATTAATTATTGAATTTTAGTTCTAGGCATATGTATGTGCATGAGAGTATGCATGTAAGTTCAATGCCCACAGACTCCAGAAGAGGGCGTCCAATCCCTGGAGTCAGAGGTACAAGTGGCTGCAAGTAGGCTGGTGTGGGTTCTCGGAACTGAACTCAGGTCTTCTGTAAAAGCAGTAAGTACTCTTAACTGCTAAGACATCTCGCCACACTGTCTCCATCCTGTGTTTGTTCAGATTATTGTAAAAAACAAAACAAAACAAAACAACAACAACAATTCTCCTTTCTCTCCCTGCTTCTCCCTCCCCCTGGGTCTGCCCTGCTCCCATCCCCCAGCCCCATTCTCTTCTTCCCTCAGCACAGACCATTATGTGGTTAGAAAAGTGATTTTTCTAAAGCATGTGATCAGAATAAGATTAGGGAAATGTGTGCGTGTGCATGTGTGTGTGTGTATGTGTGTTCCAAAGATGAATTATCTTAAAATGTCCCGTTCTTCTCTATTCACAGCAGGTAGGGAAAGAAAGTGTGCAGCGTGCTGTCATTCCTGCAGTAATTGCCTTAACATAGCACTGTGTGTACAGGGCGGGGCAGGGGGCTGAAGAAGATACTTTGAATTGCTAGCAAAGCTTTTCTCTGTGTGCATGAGATTACAGAAGCTGTCTCGTGGTACAATGTTATGTTCCTGGAATGTTTTAAGTGAAACCCTGTGGTGCTTGGTGGTACACATCTCTCACCCCAACCACCCAGGAGGCGAGGGTAGGAGAATCCCTAGTTTCAGGCCAGCCTGGGGGACTCAGCAAGAATGTGCCTCAAAGTCAAAGAAGCTGGCAGTGTAGCTCAGTGGTGGAAAACTCTGCTAGTATACATGAGACCCTAGCTTCAATCTGTAGCACTGAACACAAAAGGAGAAAAAGAATCTAGGTTACTTGTACAACACAGAAATGAAAATGGGGAGGGGATTCAGGAAAGACTAGAAGATAAATTCTGAAGTCGTCTTTGTTCTAGCGTCTCCCAGTAAGGTCTGCTTGTTCAAGCCCACTGCACAGCCCAGGCGCCTCTCATAGATCTTCATTCTTCTTGATCACTGCAGCCCGTCCGTCCTGATGGTTCTGAGCTTCCACTTTATCACACACTGGCAATGAGCACTATCAAAACTGTTTTATACTTGCAGACACTTAAGGACAGGCTGTGCGCTGTTGCTTTGTGTCTGCCCTCTACAGTGCCTAAACATTCCAGGGCCACAGTAGATGATTGCTAAATGTGTGTTAGATTATCCTGAAATCCAGCGTCTAAGGAAACTGAAAAGAACATGGAAAGTTGTTTTCTTAGAGAAAACATATTATAAAGGATAAGATGGGGTTTTAAAAATACACCGGCTCAAAAAGGAAAGCAGCGAAGATAGAAACATTTCAGGGATAGGCCGCTGTTTTGTTTGCTTGTGCCTGACCACAGTTTGGTGGCTGAATTCAGCAGAAATGTAACCACTCACGGTGTAGGCTGGGAATTCAGTCTTACTGGTGGAAAACGGCTTCGGCAGAACTCAGGAGAACCTGTCCTTGTCTTGGTAGGCTTCTGATAGCAGTCAACACTCCCTGGCATTTGGCCACATGAGTAGACTCTCCATCTATGGTCCCATCGCCCTTTCCTCTGTAGTGTATCAGATCTCCCTTTGCCCTGTTCTCTAAGGGTATAGGCTGTTATATATACACTGTATATATGTGTCTGCGGCCCACCTCAAAACTCCTGACTTAACCACATATTCAGTACCGTTTCTCACTATGGGCGTCACATTCCAGATCACAAGGATAAGGATGTAGGAACTCAGCATGAAGCCTTTGTCTGTGTTGTAAGAATGTCTAGACTTGTTCTCCAGCTCTGCTTTCTCTTCTTTGTGAAGATTAAAATTCCTAAAATGGCTGACTCTAATAACTTGGTGATTAGGTCAGTCGGGACAAACAGACATTCAGAGCAGTATGACGGGACGTGAGGAAAACACCACAAGTCTGTATTTTCGGCTGCCGAGCACAGCTAGATCAGTAGCAGATGGTGTAGAGAGAACGGACACACTCAGAACTGAACCTGGTGAAGTCCCACTCTGCAGATCCATAGTATCCCACCATCCCAAGGATGCCAAGGAGGGGCGGGAACAGTAGAAGACTATAACCAAATGATTCTTCTTGCTCTAAATATAGTTAAGTGGAGAAAATGTCTGCCAGAGCAGCGCAGCCAGATTTTCCATAATGCCCTGCTTTGAAGCAGATTATGGGATTCCAGGCTAAGACCAGCACAAAGCAAGCAGCTCTCCTGCTGTCGTTATGTAATGCCTACCAGGAATGAGGATTGGGGCCATGCCGCTGCAGATGAAAATAGGGTTTTATGCAATAAGAAAGTAACGAATAATATATTCTGTGGGAAATGAAAATAGGTCAATATTTCATAGCTTTAAAAAGTTAGAATGGATTACCATCTGAGCATGAAAAAAAATTGACTTACATGGGCAAGTCTGAATTTGCAGTGTTGAGTGGGTTTTCCCCCTGTACTAACACAGCACATTGCATCCTGGGAGATAAAGGTAACCATTCTAACTTTCTTGCCCTTTAGGTGAGGAAAGTATCTTATCTTCTCTAAGGTAGAAAAATGAGGTCTTTAGCTAAAAATGTGTGCTGTTAAGAAATGTATATACTTTTCTTAGCCAGGTATGGTGGCATACCTTTAGTCCCAGCATTAAGGAGGCAGAAGTAGACAGATCTCTGTGTGTTTGAGGTCAGCCTGATCTATAGAGTTCTAGGATAGCCTGGAAGTCAACCCTATCTCAGAGAAAGAAATAAATCTATAAACTTTTTTGATGTTTCAATGTAACAAATAATGTCTAATTGCTACTTGCGCAAGGTCTCCTGGGAGTAAAACCGTGAGAAAGACACAGTGTCTGTCTCTGGGAAGGAGCATCAAACAGAAAGGACGTATATCACAGATGCCTAAATTCTCCCAGGTTGCAGAGTTGGAAAACTGGCAAGGCCTTGGATAGCACATGGGATGCCTTTAAGGATGCCAGGACTGTGGTCTTTGGAAGACAGGCCTGAGAGAAACTCTGCATGAAGAAGGCACAGATAGTATGGGGTGTACATGAGGAAAAGGGATCTTGGCCTGTATAGCTCTAGGTCATCTGAAATATGAAATATGAAATGCCCATGGGGGGAAATCTAGCTTACATTTCTGGGCAGGGCTGGCTCAGAAGATAAAATGAACTCGCCGCTAAGCCTGACTGAATCTGATCTCCAGAGGCCTATGGTAGAAGGAGTACACTAACTCCTGAATGCGGTCCTCTGACCTCCACGCCTATGCCATGACACGGACACCTCCCTCAGCAAGTAAATACAATTCTAAAAACTAAGAAAGAAATTTAGATGCAGGTGGGGTTCCAGGGTGGTTCTCAGCAGTTGAAGTATCTATCTATTGTGCAAGCATCGGGACCTGAGGTTGGCCCTCAGCTCTGACATACGTGGTCGTGCGCATATGTAACCCCAGAAACGGCTGACAGTGGACCCTGGAGACTCCTGGCCAGCCTAGTCAGTGAGAACCTGTCTAAAAAAGAAAGAAAGAAAAAGAAAAAAGAAGAAAAGTGGGGAAAAGAGGTGGAAACCAATAGAGGAAAATATTTGATATAGAAACATAGACCCCTGGCCCCCAGAGACACATGGGCACATTCACACACCACACACACACACATACATACACACACACACAAATAAAATCTAGAAAGATTAGCAAACATTCTAGTGGGAAACAGGAGAACAGAAAGGGGGAGGGCTCAAAGTGCTTAAAGCAGCTGCTCATGCCCCTCTCTGTTATCCCGAGGCATCTGCTGACAGAAATGGTGGGTGGGGTCAGCTGGTATCAATGCCCTGCATGAGCCATGGAGGTTCTGCTAGAAGAGTCTGTGGCATCATAAAGAGTGGGTGGAAGTGATATGGTGGCCTGTGATTGTAATTGCAGCACTTGGGAAACTGAGGCAGGAGGAACACGAAGAGTTGGAGGCTGGCCCAGGCTACATAACAAGACCCTGTCTCAAAAGAACAAAGACAAAAACTAATAGAACAGTTGGACAGGCAGCTTTGGCTCCCCTGGCAAATATAAATTTAACAGAGGTGATGACTAGTACATAGAGAGAAAATGGAGCTGAATCTCAAGATAATGTTTGTTGAGAGTGAACCTATGAAATGGGGATGTGGCTTAGTTGGTAGAGTGGTCCTGGGTTCGATCTCAGCACTGCATGAGCAAGGCATGAGCAAGGCACATTTGCAATCCTAGCACTCAAGAGGTAGAGACAAGATGATCACAAGTTCAGTTGTGACTCTAAACTGTGTAGCAAGTTGGAGGCCAGCCTGGGCTTCATGAGACTTTGTCCCAAAAATAAAAAGTAAAACTTAAAAAGTGATTAATGGCGTGTTGCTTCTTTTACTTTCCCCTCTGCCCCTCCCTTCCTTCCTACACAGGTGAAGCCATGTGCCGGCTGTCGTGGTTTGCATGTGTTTTCTCTCGGTGAAAGCTTGGTCCTCGGGAGGTGTGGAACCTTTAAGAGCTAGAGTTCAGGACACTTGTTAAATCATCAGAGGTGTTGCCCTTGGAAGGAACGGGGAGTTTGTTTTCAGGAAGATGCGCTGCTGTTATAAAACGGCCTCTCTGCTGCCTGGCTTCCCTCTGTGTTGTGCTCCTGCCACGATGCCATCTGGCGTGGTGTGATGTAGCTGAGGAGTTCCTCGCCAGAAACCATCTGATCTTAGAGGATCAGTCTCCAGAACAGCGAGTTAATTAAATGTCTTGTTTCTTCAAAGTGTCCAACCTCGGTTCTTTTGTTATAGCAATAGAAAACAAACAGGCAGGAGCCGAGCAAGGCAGAGGTTTCAGGGCCATGGTGCTCTACTGTTCGGGTGGGAAATTGATCTGGAAAAGGAGGTTAAAGTCAAGAGGGACAAGACAGTGACTTATAATAAGTCACCCTGTTCAGAGGGTGACTTATTGGGAGGGAGAGGGCACCCCCACAAGGAGGGGATACCAGTGGAGTATTCTGGGACAAGGGAGAGTGGAGTTCCTTTAGAGACAGCCTGGTGTCAGGCTTTGGAAGCCAAGGAAAATAAACACATGGAGCAAAGGGTGGAAAAGAAGAGAGGAAGCCTGCAGGGTGCATTGGTCAAGCTGCCAGAGGAGACTCAGGGTGCTGGGTCCGGGTGCAGGTGAGGGCGATCACACTGGAGGGGCAGGGAGACAATGCAAGACATAGGAAAAAGAGCTGTGTCCTTCCAACTCAGCCACACTTAATATTTCTGGCACTGGGTTCCTCAGTGGACACAGACTGGGCCACCTACAATTCAGTTCTGAGTTTCTACCCAGAAGAGAGCAGAGCCCACACACTGAGGGTCTGGTGCCATAAGTCTGCCTCCACTTCTCAAGCCGTCTCAGGGTTGCTTCAGACAAAAGTTGCAGGTCTGCCTTCCCACAGCCCTCCTTAGCTTTGCTTAGTTTGCCAGGGCAGCTCATGTGCTCAGGGAAACGCTTTGCTGGTGTTCATCCACGTATTAGAAAGTCTGGTACAAGAGATGTAGTTGATGGCAGAAGGCTGTAGGGATGCAGGGCCCTCTGAGTGCCCCTCCCCTTCCACTGGTGCCCTGGAAGCTCTTCACACTTTGACTCTGGAAATTTTATGGAGGCTTCATTAGGAAGCAGTATTGCTTAAAACACTGACCATTCATGTCCAGATTCTCCTTCAGCAGCTCTTGCCCTATCTGATCACATGGCTGGTTCCCCTGGCAACCAGCTCCATCTTGAGGCTATCCAGGAACATGTCAAGAGTTGCCTTGGTTCAACAGAGGATGCACCTAGCTCAGGAAATTCCAAGGATTTAGAAATCCTGAGTTAGATGTGACAGCAACTCAATAAATCACAGAGGTCTGAAGATCTCTGAGTCAGGAGCCAGGGTCAATGGCCAAATATTAAAAAAAAAAAAAATCTAGCAGCCAGTGTTACTCAGGAAATTACAAAGGTTTGTGGATCTCTCTGCAAAGACCAAATCTGTATTTCTCAATATGACAGGCTGCCGTGGGGAAGTTAACACAGAGAATGACTGATTAGATAAGTCATGGGTACCCAAGCTTTTCACCAGTAGAGAACACGGCATACATAGGAAATGAAAGAACTGAAGTTGGTCAAGTTGGATTAGAATCGGAGGTAAGAGTGATACTATTTTGGATATACACAAGTGAGTCTAGAAATAACTATAGCTCCAAATATGTACATTATTATTTATAGTACATACATGTACATGCATGTGAATTTTTCCTATATTCCCTAGCTGTATTGTGTCAATTGGCCCAAGAATAGTCGGAAGAGTAAATAACACATTTAAGACCCAGATCTTGGCTTCTAAGGAAATGGCTGAAGGGATGGGGCATGGAAGATCCCGAGGAAGCTAGGAGTGTCCTGCACAGTGAGCAAGGGAGCGCAGACGAAATGGCGAAGATCAGCTGAAAGGATAAGGAGGCCCACGTGCACAGGCTCCTGCTGGCCAGACGTGGACACTCTGGACCAGTAAAGCAAGGAAGGTAGGCATGGTGACTGACTCACATCTTTAATCCCACCGCTCGAGGCAGAGGCAGGTAGGGGGATCTCTCTGAGTTCAAGATCAGCCTGATCTACATAGATCCAGAATAGTTAGGGCTACGCAGGGAGACCTTGTCTCAAAAAGCAAAAACAAAATAAAATAATGGAGTGACGGGTTATAATTTACTGAACGAAACAGGAGTCCTTCACCCAATGCAGACACGAAGGAATGAGTAAATACACTAAAGGTCTGATGAAGAGTCAGATATTTACATTTTTGTTTTTGTTTTCTTGTTTGTCAAGAGAGGGTTTCTCTAACAGTCCCAGCTGTCCTGGAACTCACTCTGTAGACCAGGCTGATCTCGAAATCACAGAGATCCGCCTGCCTCTGCCTCCCAAGTGCTGGAATTAAAGGTGTGTGCCACCACCAACTAGCTATTTACTCTTTATATTTAGTTATAGCTTTAAGGCATGTCCCCACAAAACCAATTGTGAAGGAAAAGGGTAATTTTGCCTGAGAAATCCTGGCAGCCACCACCTAATCATGTGATCATCATTACCCACATCTGTGAGGAAACCACTGGTGTCCTATGTCACCCACTAGGATGCAGTGAGAAGTGGCTTCTCCAGTACCTTGGCCAAAGGTGCATGACCTGAACCTAATTGTGATAAAACTCCAGTGTTTGATTCTGTCTTTCTGAACCCTGGAAGATGGCGGTCCACGCCTGCCAAACATGGTACCTCAACAGAGGTAACCAGAGGCAGCCTGTAGGAGGTGTGGTAGGTGATACAGTCATTGTGTCCATAGCCAGAGTGGAGTCCATGGCCAGAGATCTCCCCTCACCGTTTCTCTGTTGCAGGATAAGCTTAAATTCAAAAATTTACAAAAAGAAGTGGCCTACAGTCTTGAAAACTGTTGGGTCATGAAAGTCAAAGGAAAGTCACACATGGCGGTGCACACTGTGACATTTGGGCAGTAGAGGCAGAAGTTTGAAGCCAGCCCGGGCTCATGCATATGTGAATGTTACATAACACTGCATATGTGACTATTATATAAAGTGAAAGAATGACTAAGAAACTATTCGATGTTGAAAAAGACCAGAGGGGTGGTGATAATGTTGATAATGTTGCTCATGATGTAACCTCCAGAACTCACACAGATGGAAGGAGAGAATGGATTCCATCAGGCCACAAAGTTGTTCTCGTGCGCTCCGTGACATACACATATACACATTAGTAACCATATAGCTAAAACTAAACAAAAAAACCAAATGAACCAGATTGGAGAGTTCCGCCATCTGAACATAGGTGTGATTTCTGGAAGGTGTGGATGGGGCTGGGAGGTCAGCTCGATAAAGTGTGTGCTTTGCAAACATGAGGACATGAGTTTGCTCCCAAGGACCCACACGGGAAAGTCTGGCCTGATAGTGTCCACTTGTAATCCCAGGGCTGGAGAGGTGCAGACCCTGAGGCTCTCTCTCTAGTCAGCTCCTCTATTTGGAGAGTTCCAGGTCAGTGAGAGAGCCTGTCTCAAAGTATAGTGACACCTAAGGTTATGTACTGATCTGCAAACACACATGCACACACAAAGCCCTCACATGTACATATGTACACTCACACACACATGAACAAACACACAGGATACTATTTTATTTTATTTTTTTGGTTCTTCAAGACAGGATTTCTCTGTAGCCTTGGAGACTGTCCTGGCAGTAGCTCTTGTAGCTCAGGCTGGCCTCAAACTCACAGAGATCTGCCTGCCTCTGCCTCCCAAGTGCTAGGATTAAAGGCATGCGCCACCACTGCCCTGCAAGGATAGTATTTTTTTAAAAGATTTATTTACTATGTATATAGTGTTCTGCCTGCATGTACAGTACAAGTTTTCATTACCGATGGTTATGAGCCACCATGTGGTTGCTGGGAATTGAACTCAGGACCTCTGGAAGAGTAGCTCTTAACTGCAGAGCCATCTCTCCAGCTCCACATAGGATACTACTGAGAACTTTGGCAGTTTGAGTGGAGTGTGAAGATGAGAGGTAAGCTTGTTAAATCCTGATTTAGATGACTTGCTGAAATGTTCTGGGTGCTCTCAGTAGGAAGAAAAACACATTACAGGTCTAGGGCAACAGGGCAGCTTCGTAGTTTTGACTGCACAGGAAGAAGCCTCTGAGTCACAGTTTAGCATCCAGGATGTTTATCAGGGAGTGCCTTTGAAACTGACACCTGTCAAAGGGAAGGGAAGAGAAGGAAGCCAGTACAGAGGAAGGAAACACAAGCTGTAAGGAAGACCAGCAGCCTTAATTGACCCAGAAGGAGCTCTGGAACCACAGTGCCTCCAACCAGGCTGAAAGTTCTGAGACCAGTTTTTATTGTGGTGTGTGTGTGTGTGTGTGTGTGTGTGTGAGTTCACATGCTCGTGTGTGTACACGCACACGGCAGCTAGAGGACAGCTTCAGGTTTGTCCTTCAGGGGTCGTCTGCTTTACCTTTTGAGATAAGGTCTTTCTGGCTTGGAAGTCACCAAGTAAGCCAGGCTGACTGAGTCCCACGACATCCTCCTGCCTCCACCATTACAAGCATATGCTGTCACACCTGGCCTTTTATGTGGTTCCTGAGGCTCAAACTCAGAAGGCAAGTACTTTACCAACAGAGCTTTTCCCTGGTCCAGCCTGAACCAGGAACCACACTCTCATCAGCTAGGATGTGGAGGGTGGGTCCTGGTGATACAGGGAATGTCCCCAGGGAGACCGTTCCCCTCGTCATTGGATACCAGACACACAAAGTGCTCGGACAGCAACTACTGTTAGGTATTCAAAGGGACTTCTGCAGCATCGCTGGTGGAAAGAGTCCCATTTTAGGAACCAGGTCCCTTAGCCCCACAGAATCAGAACAGCAGGAGTGATCTGGGACCCAGGGGAGTGATAGCAAGTTTGCTTCCCAGGTCCACATATTTGTCCAGCTACAGACACAGAACCATAGTAACAAAAATTTTTGTTCTCTGTCCTTATGCAACCTGGAAAATGGCATTCCATCTCTGCAAAGTGAGGTGGTCAGGCAGGCACAGGTGCAGCTCGTGAGCAATACAAACAGTAGACTACACGTGAGGGACCCCCCAACACCACTTCTTCTTTGCTGTTCCCCCACCCATCTGATGCAATGTTCTGTGAGAGTCTATGCTGATGGAATAATCCAGAACCCCAGGGTGATGCCTGAGGGATGAGACAATCAAAACACTCACCCAAATACTTGTTCGTTCCTGTTGGAATGAATCATTGACCAAAGAAGAGTTCCGAAGCATCCAGCTTTTGTCACCAGATGGTTTCTTGAGGGGATGATGACATGCCCAGAGCCTTACACAGCCTCTCACTGTCAGGTTGGACACTGGCAGAGGCGGTAAGTAGTTAAGCCCTGGTAAGCGAGAACCTGGACTGCTGGGATCCAAGCGTCTCGTACTGCCACAGGGTCGCTCCACTCATGCGTCTGTTGTGCCAGCCATGGTGTGGTTGATGACAAAAGCTGACTCACATGGCTGAGTCATTTTATATGAAGGATTTATATCCACCATTTTGCTATTCCTTGTGTCTGTTTTCTCTCTCTCTTCCTCCAATACTCCTTCTGTGTTGACAAAAAAAGATTTTTAAAGATGGTTGTTATAATATAGGTAGGTCTGTCATCTCAGCACCCAGGAAGTAGAGGCAGGAGGATCAGGAATTCAAGATTATTCTTGGCTACATAGGAATTTTTGAAGCTAGCCTGAACTACTTGAGACCTTGTTTTTTTTTGTTTTTTTTTTTTTTTTGTTTTGTTTTGTTTTAAGGAAGCTGAAGAGATGGTTTAGGGATTAAGAGTGATTGCTGCTCTTTCTTTCAAAGGACCTGATTTCTAGCACCCACATCAGGTGGAGGACCTGACACCTGGCCTCTACGGGCACCAGCATTCACATGCACATACAGTCACAGATGCACACACACACAAATTAAAAATAAATTCAATCTTTTTTAAGTGAATAAGAAGACACTTTCCAAGTCTTTTAATTGCTTGTTTTGTGCCAAAGGCTGTCTGTGTTCCATCTGTCACTCAGGGTACCTGTGCTCTGTCTTGCCAGTGATGAAGGGGCCAGCTCCACACCTTGTCTGATCTCTGACTTCTCAGACCTCCCCTGGCTCTAACTGCAGGAGTTTGGATTTTTCAGGAAGCAGACTAAGACAGACTCAGTGCTCAGGATATTTATTAGAGAGAGCTGTTGGGATCAACATCTGTGGATGGGAGGGGAAGGAAACAGGACTGGGCAGAAGGAGTTGAAATGAGATGCAGACTAATGACCTGAGCTAACCCCACCAGGGAGCCCTTACATAGAAAAAGCTACAGCATTATTCCATGCAGGGCCAAAGTCCTTGGCTCTTTCTGGTTTTGCTTTGACTGTCAATGAGTTTGGGCCATTGAGGAAAGGTGTATCTCTCTGGGCAAGGTTGCTCTCTGCAGATTAGGCAAATCTTAAAGGAAATGATTGACAGCCATGTGCAACCACAGTGCCAACAGCTAAGCATCAAGTTCTTTCTCAAAGAGTTAGCCAGCTGTCCGAGTGTCCACCACAGGGGTCCTGTTGGCAACTTACTCTCTAATTGTTCAGGTGAAATTGATATGTTTGGTTGGGAGTTGAGCAGATCACTTCAATGAAACCTGGGTTCTATCTTAAACATGTAGGGGGAATATTATGCTATGTGTGGACAGTTTTTCCTTATATATTTTATAGTTTTATTTTATTTGCAGCAGTGTTTTGTCTGCATATGTATGTGTACTTTGTGCATGCCTGGAACAGGCAATGTCAGAAGAGGTACTGGATTCCCCTGGAACTGGAGTTATGGGTGGTTGTTACCTTCCACATGGGTGATGGGAACTAAACTCTGGTCCTCTGCAGGAGCAGCCAGTGTCCTTCCTGGCTGAGCCACCTGTCCAGGCCCTCTGTCCCTTTTTGTCTTTTACAGAAATATGAATTGAACCCAGGGTTTCTTCCATACTAGACAAATACTCCACCATAAGCTACATCCCCTTTTCTCTAAGTCTGAAATGCTAACAATAAAATACTTTTCCATAAAGAATACTTGAATAACTGAAAAAACATTGGGAGGCTGAAAAATTGAAAATCCATTTGAGTTTGTAAGTCATGGGTCTCTAAGAGATTCAATGGGAGACAAGCCTGAAACAGCAAGTTGAGCTTCCTAAGGCAATAAAATGTGTAAGTCTATGAATAATGGGGTGAGTGACTGGATAGATGGCTCGGTGGTTAAGAGCACTGGCTGCTTATCTAGAGGGCTTGGGTTCAATTCTGTCTTAGTTAGCATTTCTATTGCTGTGATAAAACACCACAACTAAAAGCAACTTGGGGAAGAAAGGGTTTATTTGGCTTGTTTCCACAACAGTACTCATCATCAAAGGAAGGCAGGACAGGAACTCAACCATGGCCAGAACCTGGCGGCAGGAGCTCCAGATACTGCAGAGGCCACAGAGGGGTGCTGCTTATTGACTTGCTCCCCATGGCTTGCTCAGCCTGCTCTCTTATAGACCTGTGGTTCTCAACCTGTGGGTTGTGACCCCTTTGGGCCAACCTACCCTTTCACAGGGGCCACCTAAGACCATCAGGAAACACAGATAGTTACAATATCTGCAAAGTTACAGTTATGAAGAAGCAACGAAAATAATTTTAGGGTTGTGGGTCACCACAACATGAGGAACTGTATTAAAGGGTCACATTAGGAAGGTTGAGAACCACTGCTATAGAACCTAGGACCACTAGCCCAGGGATAGCACCACCCACGATGGGACCTCCCCCATCAATCACTAAATAAGAAAATGCCTGGCTGGGCGGTGGTAGCACACGCCTTTAATCCCAGCACTAGGGAGGCAGAGGCAGGCAGATCTCTGTGAGTTCAAGACCAGCCTGGTCTATAAAAGCTAGTTCCAGGACAGGCTCCAAAGTTACAGAGAAACCCTGTCTTGAAAAACCAAAAAAAAAAAAAAAACAAGAAAGAAAAAGAAAAGAAAACACCCTACAACCTAAGCATAGTCCAATCTTACTGAGGCATTTTCTCAACTGAGGCTTCCTCCCCTCCAGTGACTCTAGTTTGTGTTAAGTTGACATAAAACTAGCCAACATAGATTCCCCGCACCCACATGGCGGCTCACAACTGTCAATAACCTAAGTTCCAAGGGATTCAACACCCTTTTCTGGCCACTGCACAGATGTGGTACACAGACAAATATGCAGGCCAAACACTCATATGCATATTTTAAAACATAGTGGGGCAAGAGTAGGAAACACTGACTTCACCACAGCTAGATGGGCCTTGGGTTGTGTCTCACCTCAGAGTTCCTGCTCCTGGGCAGAGCTCAGGGGTAAGAGCATTGGCCAGGCATTAGTGAGATCAGGATTCATTCATGCCCTGCACCGCAAACACTGTTTTCACTGGGCCTAGAGACACGGACCTGGAGGCTAAAGAAAAGGTAGTCACAAGTGCAAGACCTCACAAGGCTATAGAAAGAGTTCAGGGTTAGCTGGGAAACTTATTAGAGAAGCTGTTTCAAAAGAAAAAGAAGACTGGCGGTACCGTTGGGTGGGAGCCCTCTTTGGGGGCAGAGTTGCCATCTCCAGCCAGCCCTTCTAGTGCACGAGTGTAATCCTAGCACTGTGGAGCTGAGGCAGGAGGATCTGAAGTTTGAGACTAGTCTAGGCCACACAGTGAGGTCCTGTCTCAAAAAACGACCACCACCCTTCTGCTGACAAAAAAAAATCAAAATAAAGTTTAGTTCCCACCTTCTTCCTTTGTTCCTTTCCCTTCCTCGGCCATCCATGGAAGTTGTGAAGATGAGTCTGCCCCCAGCTTTCCCACACTGGGACAGTGACTGTTGTAGGGGTAATTTCTGAGTCACAGAGGGAGGCAGGAAGGAGCCATTTATTTTCTTCCTTCTCATTCTTGCATGCCCTGCTAAGTCATTTTTTTTAAATGTTTCCTTTCTCTTTTCCCCCAAGGATATTTAGCCTTCTGCCTTTGCTTTGGAAGTGGTATCTGAAATCCTTCAACAAAGGTTTCTAAATGTAGAAGAAATTTTTCTTTGCTTAAACTGACCTCAGGCTAAACTACAGAGGATGAGAGCTGCCTTTGTATAAACGAACATATTCATGATGGTACTGGTTGCTGGGAATGGCGAAGCTGCCAGTCACCTTGGGACTATTCCCTAGTGCCCTTCTCCAGGTCTGCTTAGCCCTCTGCATCCTTACCTTCCTTCTACCTTCCCTGGCCAAAAGCAGCAGGCATGCTTGCTTCAGGGAGCAGAAAGCATACCCTCTCCCCAGGAAAAGGTGCAGGCAGACTACTTGGCCCTTTGTCCCTGAGCGATGTGCTGGGGCACCTGTCAGACCTCAGTATTTATCATCCCTTTGAGAAATGATTAAATGCAGCAGCACACTCCACACTTTAAATGTGTTTCTATCAAATGATGCATTAGACAGGCATTGGAAACAGCAACTTCCCAACCAGGTTACCCAGAAGGTTTGAAGAGAGATGTTTTATCTGCCCTTCCTGTTGCTAGGCATCAAACCCAGACTGCATGTATGTTGGGCAGGTGCTGGACCACAGAACTGAATCCCCAGCTCTGGGAAAATGTTCTACCTCAGATAAAGTAGACACTCAAAGAGTAACTGTTGTATGAATGCAGCAAGTGGAAGGAGACGGGGCCAACTTCAGGAAACCATGGTGGGGAGAATAGGCTTCTGGCTGGAGGCCTGAACACCCTGTGTGTGCCCCTTCCACATTTCCAAGGTACTTTCCACACAGCAGCTCATGAAACCCTCAGAATGACTCCTCAAGACAAGAGGGGTGGGAGCTCTTCATACTGTCCTGAGATGAAATGACTCTCCCGGAGCCAACCAACCAGTAAGTGGCAGAAGTAGAGCCAACCCCCAGGTCTGGTGGATGCTGGTGGTATCCGGACAGCAGATGGACACCAGCAGCTCCTGGGACTTCCAGAGTGGAGCTCTCACAAATCACTGCTGCTGGAGGGCATAAGACTCTCCGAGACGAAAATGAGCTCAGGTAGGAAAAGTCACTGGGCTGAAAAATGTCCGCAAGCTCTCCAGCACAGTAGTGGATTCCAAGCCGACAGATCTGCCCTGAAGGAAAGGTAAATTGCACAAAGTCAAGCTAGTGAACAGGAGGATGGCAAAATGAGTTCCCTTTTGCACTGTTTGGTCAATTCATTTAGGCTGTGACTGGGAGTGAGCTCCAGATGAGCTGGAAGCCATCCTTTGCTCCAGGATGAGCACCCGAGTTACTGTTGCCTGTTTGCTGAAGTCAATACGACAGCCTCTTTACAACTGAAAGCATTATTTTGTCCAAGACAGGAATAATACATTACTTAGAATCATGCATCGAATTCTCCTGGGAAACCTTAAAAGAGGGTCTAACAGAATCACCAGGAGGTTAAAATAACCAGGCAGACCCCACTACAGTTTGGATGGGGAATACTCCCAAGACTTATTGCTGCAGGCTTTGGAAAGCGACTAGACCCTGAGAGCTCTGATGTCAACACAGAGTTACCCACTGAGGGAGCAAAATTACTAGATGGTGCTAGCGGGGTGTGATACGCTAGAAACTTTAGAAATGGGGCCTCGTCGGAAGGAGCAGGCCACTGAGGATGGGAGTGGCATCCCAAGGGTCTATCTCGTTCGTGGCTTCCTCATTCTGCCTCTCAAAGCTCCATAGCAATAGTCAGATGCCCATGGAACCTTAGAAACCATAAGCCAAAATAACACACCATGACTTATGTCAGGCACTCTGTTATAACTGTGAAAAACTGAGGAAGGGCTGGCAAGATGGCTCTGTGGTAAAACCACTTGCTGCCAAGTTCTTAAGTTTGGGCTGGAGCTAGCAAGGGTAACATTCAAAATACTTCATTTCCAACACTTACCAAAAGACGACTACAGCCAACACCAGAGTCAGTGAGTCCAACCTGAAGTTTTATGTATACAGCCATAGAATACCAGACAGGCTGAATCTTGGGTCTCACTCAGCAGTCATCTCTGTGTCCTCAGATGGATTACCATCTGTTTAGTCACTGGCCTGGCAGTGCTGGTCGCCAGAGACAGTCCACCTACGTGGAAGCAGGCTCTGTAAGCTGCAACTCCAGAGGGCTGGACTCTCCCCAGGGGACAGAGTGAAGTTATGCTGTTAATAACTCCATGTCAATGTGTGTCTGCCCCAGGTTACACCCTTCTGGACAGTGCTGGCTTTTCTGAGACTGGAAGACAGTCTCTGCTTGTCACTGAGTTCTTAAGAATGGATTTCTAATTTGTGTATAACGGACACCATGTTATAAAGGCTGATCGTGTTCTTCCTCCCTGCCTAACTCCCAGAATAATGGAGCCCAAGTGTGGTCACTACAGGAAGTGAGCCTCAAGTGTGGTCACTATAGGAAGTGGGCCTCAAGTGTGATCACTACAGGAAGTGTGCCTCAAGTGTGATCACTATAGGAAGTGGGCCTCAAGTGTGGTCACTACAGGAAGTGGGCCTCATGTGGCAATTGGCTTTTAAGCAGCCTTGGATCCTCTGTAGAGAGCACAGCTAGTCTCATCTGGCTTGCTCAGGAAGGGAGGGGAGTGCTCTAAGTGGGAGTCTTTCTTTGACTCACCTTCTTCAGGGGCTGGGGAGATGCCATGGAGGTGGTTTCCTAGCAATGCTGGAGAATTTCTGAAGCCCTTTGTTCAGAAGGCATAAAAGGAAACATTAAACTGGATGTGGTAGTCAAGGCTTGTATAAAAAAAAAAAAGAGAAGAATGTTGCTAAAGGCAGTAAAATATAAAGCTCTTTTGTTTTCAATTTATGTGATTCTAAAGAGAAAAGTTTACATTGTTTTTATGTTGTAGGGAGACACAACTTTTGCATGCTAACCAAAGTGTCACAGTTCCTGTCTCAGGGATCATTTTTATATATTTTGTTCTGACCAGGGAAGCAAGAACCTGCACAAAACTTACTCAACCTTATTGTTTCGCCTCTTGACCCACACATTCTCCCAAGAGTCTCTGAAGTGGACGGAGGGACTGGTCAGAAGTGGCCTCAGGACGGGTGCCTGGCTAGCACAGGGAACAAACAAAGCAAGAGTGGCCATGCTGCCACATTTCAGTCTTCTGAGTCCCAGAGCGCATGGCTTGTGTTTCAAGTTCTGGTTTTACTGAAAAGCGCAGCCTCTGAGAGCTGCCAGCTCCCTACTGCCGACAGCCACTTCCCTTGGCCTCACAACGTCAACTCTGACGCCTGTAGCTCCATCAGAAATCTGAACTTGTAGGCACAGAGAATGCTCTGATAAGGGGACTGGAGAGATAGAGTGCACAGACAGTCTCTGTCCCCCCTTCACCCCATGCTCCTTTGTCTCACCTGACTTCCAAACAGGAGTTATTAAGAAAGTCAGGATGGCAGAGAATTAAGTCGTGTGTGACTTTCTGAGCAGCTATCATTAGCAGAATAGGGTAGATTGGGCAGAACCAATAGATTCTCCTACCCTCCCAGTGTCTTCAGTCTTTTGTTCATCATCTGCCCTTCCCATTAGCTGATATCAACCGTTTCAGTTCAAAGAACTGGTGCAGGCTGGGGTTGCAGTTTAGCAGCGGAGGGCCTGCTTAGTATTCAGAAGCCTTGGGTTCCACGGGTAGCATCACACATGCATTGTCTAATCATCATCACCATCATCAATAATTAGTTGCATCACCTAAATTCCTTGCCTGGTGTCATGATCATGAAATCTAGAACTGTTGGCAGGGCATTCAAAGCCTTCTCCTTCCTGTGCCAACTTTCTCATGCCTGTTACCCACAGTGTTTGCTGGGCTGTAGCGCCAGGCAGAAAGCTTCAGTCTCGCTCGCCGTTTGTTACCGGGGTGTTCTCTTGCTGTTCTGGTCATGACCCTCGAAGACGACTTCCCTACTCATGAAAGGATTGTCATCTGCAGCTTCAAAAACGACTTGGAGCAGCTGGGCGTGGAAGCGTGGAACACTGGGGAGGCTGAGGTGGGACAGTTAGGGCCTCACAGAAAGGGTCTGTTTCATAACCCACTTCAAAACAAAACAAACCTTGGTGGGACTGGACGGTTGACACTCGCACATCGGGATTAAGAGCTAAGCCCAGCTGTGTTAACGTGAATGCCGTTCAGCTGTGCGCAGAAACATGCTCTTTAAAAATTCTTTGATAGTTTCACACATGTCTATAATAAATTTTGGTCATTTGCAAAATCCTCATTCTCCTCTTTCTTTGCTTGATTGCTTGCCTTGGAGACAAGTCTTATGAACCCCAAGGGTTGACCTCATCTCCAGATTCTCCTGTCTCAGCCTGCAGAATGCTGTGATGACACCCACCACACCTGGTTTGTACGCAGGACAGAAATCAAGAAAGTCTCATCCAGGAAGGTGAGCTTGCAAATATTTTATTGCATTTTCAGGCAGGGACTTCCTCGAAGCCCATTTTTTGGAAGGCTACATTAGTGACCAAACTAAAGGGGTAAACAGCCCCTCCTCAGCAAGGTCACTGGGTTTACCCAACACTGCACTCTCTCCTAGACTTCTTTCAAACTGCCCCTTCCCATCCCAAAGTGTTAACACCACTCAGTCCCAGTCAAGGCCCCGCGATCAAAGAACTGCCTTAAACCAAATCCCCAAATCTTGTAACTAGCTCGCCCCGACCTCTCTAAGATATTACAAAGGTGGAACTTCATGGATTCCCTTGAGTGCTATCAAACAGTATGGTTGCCTCTGCCCGACCAGTAGCTTATTTGGGTCTTTAGCGGAAGTCAGGGGGAGATACGACATTATGACCCTGTTGTGAGAAGGCATGCCACCCCAGGTGTCTAGACACTATAGGAAGATGGATGTGGAAGAGTCCCTGAAGAGGACTGACGGGGTGTGTGTGTGTGTGGGGGGGGGTGTCCACACCACAGAGCAGTGCAGAGCAGGCTGCAGCCCCGAGCTGGAAACAGGGCTCTACTCTTGGCATTACGCGCCTGCTCCTCTACACACCTGGTATTCAGATGGTATTGCTTTAAATATAATAGAGTAGGGCTCAGCAGCCTAAGCCTATAATCCAAGCACTGGGGAAGCTAAGGCAGGAGGATTAGGTGTGCTAGGCCAGGCTGGGCTTCATAGTGAGATGCTGTCTCACAAAGTATATATTTTAATGTAGCTCTGTATCAGAAAACATTGACGCTCGGCTCAGGCTCTTGACTCCAAGTGACGGTGTCATCTCTGAAGGGGTTTGCTGCATACAGTGGATACATTGACGCTCGGCTCAGGCTCTTGACTCCAAGTGACGGTGTCATCTCTGAAGGGGTTTGCTGCACACCGTGGATAATGGGCTGCTGTGTTTCAGATTTTCTTTAGGAGAGTCATCACAGATAAAAAAGGCTGACCAAATCGCTTTTATTTTTTTGTTTTGTTTTTTGGCTTCTCGAGACAAGATTTTTCTATATACCAGTCCTGACTTGGTTTGAGACCATGCTGTCCTCGAACTCACAGAGATCTGGAGTGCTGGGATTAAAGGCGGGCGCCACCACCACCTGGCCTCTTTTTGTGACACAGTATCTCATATAATCCGGGCTGGCTTTGAACTCAATATGTAGCCAAGGATTACCTGCATCTCCTGACCCTTCTTGTCTCCATCACAGCAGTACACCATCAAGCTCCCCACTCCCCCCACTTTTTTGTCCCTTAAGACAAGGTCTATTCTGTAGCCCAGGCTGTCCTGGCACTCACTATGTAGGCTGGTCTCAACTCAGAGAAACTCTTGCATGTGCCACCACTTCCAGGCAAGCCCTGTGTTCTTTAATCTCTCAAATTTCACCTAAATACTGGAAGGGCAGGGATCACCTTTCTCACTACCTACTGTTAACACGCCTGATCCCAGCTCCCTCAACAAGCCAGCCACTCTCCTGCCTGGGGTCTTTGCTCACACCTCCTGGGCTACAGGGATGCTTCTGGAAGCACCGAGAGGCCTTAGGGGACCGATCCCAGGAGCTTCCCTTCACCACCCAGAGGTGATCTGCTCAGCACCTGGCCTAGCTTGTTTGCTCTCGGCCTCTTCCTCCCCTACAGCCAGGGGTCCGGCTGCCGTTCACAGCTCACCCTGCCAGGACACTTGGTGCGACACCCCTGATCTGTGGTTCAGCTGAGGCCGGGGCATACCCGCCAGCAGGCCGCGTGCAGCTCCCTCCGCCCCCGCGGCGCGCGTAGTCACGGGCGTTGGAAATTCCAGCGCGTGCGACTCCCAGCCGGCGGGGGCGGGGCCGCCGTGGAGTGAGCTTGTGACGCGAAGGGGCGTGCCTCCTGGAGGCCCCGCCTCCTCTCCGCGCCCTCTCTCGCGGGTCGGGGTTACATGGCGGCGACTGCGGCAAAGCGAGAGCCTCGGAGACGCCGCTGCCGCCAGCACAGCCGGAGACCTGAGCCGACCCTGGGGGCTGTCCGCGGGCCCCACACACTCTCGATGAGTCGGAGGAGTCCCGTGAGTGTGTCTGTGTGTGTGTCCATGAGCGGGCCGGCGCGGGAGGGAACGGCGGAGGGCCCGGCGGCGGCGCCGGCTCCCGCGTCCATTGTGTGTGACCCTCCGGGCGGCCGCCGCTCAACAAAGGCGCTTTTGTTCCGTGTGCCCGCTCGGCCCGGGCGGCGCGGCCAGCTGCGAGGGCCGGGTCCCCGCGTGGGGCTGGCGGCGCGGCCGGAGCGCCCCTCCCACCCGGCACGCCCCTCGTCGGGCTGCCGGCCGCGGGCTTTAGCAGGCCGGCTCCGCCGCCCGCGCCGGGCTGTGTTGTGCGGGTTCGAGTCCCCGCCGCCCGCGTCGGCTCCGCGGGTTCGAGTCCCCGTCAGCGCTCAGGCAAGGGCGGTGGTCCAGGAGCGCTAGAGGCAGTGGAGGCTTGCCTTCCTGGCTCGCTGCCTCCCTAACGCTCTCCTGTCTCCTCCCCCGGCCCGCCCGGGTGACTCGGCCTCAGCTGACTCAGGCCGGGCAAAGTCTCCGAGCACGTTGCGTAGCTCTCTGCTCCAGCCCCTAAGTCCGCCCAAGTTTGTGTCTGGCGGTCCACGAGGTGCCGGCGACTGGCCTGAGCCAGGGCTCCTGACACCTTTCCGGACGTTAAGGTGTGATCCGGAAAACCAACCCCGATGAAAACGTACGTTACCGGTTACAGGCCTCCTCACTTGGAGCTTGTTTTAATCCGACTTGGGAGTTGTGTGGAGCGGTGGGCTTTCGGCTGCCTTTTGTTCCTGCCTGGCGTGGGCTTTCCGGCTCAGGTGCCTGGGCGAGCTGCAGGCTCCTTTAGATTGCTTCCGTGTTTTACCTTTTTGCGGTTTGAAAGTATGGAAGGATCGAGCAAAAGGACCTGGTAAGAGGGAGTTAGGAGCTCTCCATACCGCATTTGAACAACCCGTGTTCGTTGCGAAGAGTCCCGAGGCAGTCTCAGTATTAACTTTTTATGACTACAGATGATTGTCAGGGGGAAAAACATTCACAGGCCATCAAACGAAGATCAACCAGCTTCAGAATAATTTCCTAATTGTTGGTTATTCTAGCGTGTTTATTTTGGTAAAATTCTGGTTTTTCACGTTCTGTCTCTTTAACGTTGGAGAACTGAGTTGGAAAGAATGATTTGAGTAAAGAAGAATGTTGGGTTTAAATAGGGCCCGGCCCCCAAAGGGGTTTTCTTGTTTGTTTGTTGAGCTGGTCTCGCCTAGTCCCAGCTAGGCTTTGAGAAACAGTCTCCTGCTTCAGCTTCCTGCTGGGCTTAACACGTGGGCACCATTATCCCCAGCTTTAGAGTTTTCTTAGAAACGACAGGTTTTGGTGTTGGAAATAATTTTGAATTGGGTGGAAGAAAAATATCTTTAGCTTGTAGGTAAAAGCCTGTTTGTAAGGTGCTTGAACATATATGTTGTATTAACCTAGCTATATCATAAGCCTTGCGTACTGATGTCCTAATCAATAATTGTCATCTCCGAAGCTTGCCAGATTTGAGTAGACTATTCTGTCACTTCAGTATTACTGTTCAGAAAAAAAAAAAAAAGACGTTGGAAATGAAAAAAAAACCTGTTTAAAATCAGTTTTCAATGTGAGGTTATTTTGGAATTTAGTCATTTGCAGAAAAGGATTAAAAGTAGCCTGCCCACTTTCTGCGATTAAAAAGGAATCCAGAGAAGACTGACTCGAAGAACGTTTAATTTTGCAATAGAAAAGGCAACCGTTTTAAAGACTAGTGAGAGCGCTGAAAACGCTGCAGCGTTTTACATAAGTTCGTGTAGGCACCGTGAGAATTCCTAACTGACCAGCTAGTGAGGCTTGCTGACCCAGGGGACCTTGTGCAGGGGCTGGGGTCGGGTGGGAGGAGGCTCAGAACTGTTGCAAGTTTCAAGCTGCTGATGACTCACCCTGCCCACTGCCGCTACTACGTGGCTTGCTTTCTTTCTTTAAAAATGAGAGGCTAAAGCGTTACTGTCCATGGCATAGTTTTCTCTGAAGAATAACCCCCTCCCCAAGAAAAAAGTAATGGCTTCTTAAGTTGCCTTTTAAAAGAATATCCAGTACCCTGCTGGTGCAGTTGTCTAACATTTGCTGAGAGAAAAGATGAAGGCAATTGCTGGCTAGTTGCTGAAATTAAATGTTTGATACCAATAGGCCTTTGGCTACTATTAAGAGAGATTTGTTAGCAAGTTGTTATAAAGGACAGACAGTGCATTATAGTCTTGATGGAAATTGACTGATTTTCATTGATTATGTAAAAGTTATCTTTATAGTATCTAGAAGGTACTGGCTTGAGTGTTGTACAAATACCTCCAGAGTTTAGTAGGAGCTGTTAAACAGAAGCAGTACTTTCTGGTGATATTTGTGCATTTTCTGTATTTTAAAATTTTTATTATTATTGTTTGTCGGTATGGATTTTTTGCTTGCTTGGGTGTCTATGAACCATTTGCTCTCAGAAGCCAGGAGAAGGCACTGAATTTCCTGGCATTGGAATTTCAGAGGGCTGTAATCTGCTATATGGATGCAAGGACTCAAACCTGGGTTCTCTGGAAGAGTAGCTAGTGCTTGTACGTGCTGAGCCATCACTCCAGCCCCGGGAATTTCTATTTTAATAAAGACAAGTTGAAACCAGCATTGTTAGAAGCACTTAAAGAGATGAACCGAGTGAATAGTTCCAGATTTAGGACTTAAGCTGAAGCTTGGTGATAAAATAGACATTTGGACATATTTCATGGCCAGCGTTTAACAAATTGGCTTAAAATAAGATTGAAGCAGGTGTGTGTGTGTGTGTGGGTTTGTGCTTACATTTAAATTCCTCCTTTTTAGGCAGAACCCAGCAGGACTGTGAGTTTGGGACAGACCAGTTTACATGGAAGGTTCCAGCCCAGCCAGAGCCATATATTGAGACCTGCCTAAAAGTTTTTTTGAGGGAAAACAAGACAGATTGAAGACATTGATTCCTAAGTGAAGGAATAAATAAATAAAAATCTTCGTGCCCATTTGTTTGTTTCTCTATACTGTTCATTTTCTGAAAGTTATTTGGGACGTTTACAGTACAGTAAGTTGTGTTGTGGGTTTGAATTATATCTTTGGAGACATTTTGAAATTGTATCAAGGATTAAACCATACTTAATGTTGTCTACTAAAGGAAACAAAAATACAAATGTAAAAGGATTGGGTTTTTTAGAGCATCAACTTGCTTAGAAGTTGAGCGTGTGGGCCTTTTAAATACAGGTTATTAAATGGTTGGGCAGAATTCAGGAGTTAAAAACAAGCTTTCTCTAAGGTGTTGCTTTGTGAGTTAGGGAGTTCTCACCACTGCTCTCTAGTTCCGTATTTGCGTTGCTCCTGTGAGCCTGTGTTACTTCGGGGCTCCCGTGAACCAGAAAGATGCCTCTATAGTCACTTTGTTGTTGGCAGTCCTCGGCTGACTCCAGCAGGCTGTCCTGTGGACTCTTACTCTATAACCTGCTGCAGTATCAAGGTCTTGGTCAGTTTTATTGCTTAGTATTCAGACTTTACAAACATAAAAATGACGTTACTATACCCCATGGCTTCTTGCCAGGGGGCTACTCCTATGAGCTGATGCCCCTAAGGTGCCTGTGGCTCCATGAATTTCTCTCTGTGAACATTTGGGAAATATAGTATGTCCTCCTGAAAGGCACCCCTCCCAGTTTTGTTTTGCTGAGATGGCTCCCTGCATAGCTCAGGCTTGCCACAAAGTCTTAATCCTTCAGCCTAACTTCATGAAATTACAAGCATGTGACACCATACCTGGCTGCTAGAGTTTGTTGTTTGTGCTGTGTGTGTGTTGTTTTTAAGTGGTGGTGCACGGCTGCCTTAAACCCTGGCACTTGGGAGGCAGTAGCAGGCAGATCTCTGTGAGTTCGAGGCCAGCCTGGTCCACAGAGCGAGTTACAGGATAGCCAATGCTACACAGAGAAAGCCTGTCTCAAGAAATGAAAAGAAAAGGCAAGGAAAAAGAATTATTAGAATGTCGCTCTGGTGAGATGGCTCAGCAGGTTCGGTGCTTGCTGTGTGAGCCTGTTGATCTGAGATGGAACTCAGCAAGTCTTGTGTGGTGAGAGGACTGACTGCAGAGTTGTCTTCTGACCTCTGCATGCATGTTGCAGCAGTTGCGTTCAGATGCACAGGTCTTATACACAAAAGAAATAAATAAAAATGCTTTAAGATGTAAGAACCTTAACATTTACTTCAAGGAAATCTGCCTCTGCAACCATAAAAGTGCATGTGAGTGTTTGAAAGAGTGGCATGAACATTTTGCTCCAGCTACATCATTTGACTGAGTAAATGTTAAGTAAACTGAGGCCCAGTTTGGGAGCTGGTTAAAGGTTCTGACCCTTGGCTCATCGGGACCCAGTGAATTAGAAGCTACACACATTAGCAATATTGTGATTTGAATGCGCACATCCATTTGGCTGAGAGAGACTGGAGTGGCCCTCAGCTGGGTGGCAACTGGTTTGGAAAGCCCAGGTCTTGTGAGTTGTTTTCCCCTGGCCCTCCTGAGAAATGTGAATGTGAAGTTGAGACTGTAATCACTGTTGGTAGAGCTTGTGTGATGAAGGGATGCTCCGTTTTGTGCTGACCAGTGAGGTCTCAGCGAGCCAGAGTGAGGATGATTAAGTATTTGACCGATGCCCCCTGAGAAATTGAATTTAATCTGTTATTTATTCATTTATTTATTTGATTTTTGAAACAGGGTTTCTCTGTGTAGCCTTGGTTGTCCTACTCGATCTGTAGATAGTGGTGCCAATTTCCTGTTCAATAATGCTAATCTAAATTGCAAGAATGCATGCACATTTCTTCCTGTTTCTTTCACTTGAATCAAAAATAATACAAAGGAATTAAGTCTTCTGAGTTACTTTATGTCCAGTGTTGGCCTAGCCCCTCCAGGTTTGCTGGTTCTGGAGGTAACTACCAGGAGAACCTGCTGAATACTTATTTTCAGGTGTAGAAACGAGAGGTCTTAAGACAGACTACACACATCTGAAGAGAGCTTGTCAATTTAATTAGATTAGGAGATGCCTAGGAGGCCTCTGGTATGCCCATGAGGGTTCTGGTTTGTTCAGTGGCTTTAATTCCTTTATGGACTTGTAATTTGATGGCATTTTGGGGGAGCTGTTTAAAAGTGGGAGGTGGCACCTTTGAAGTAGGTCATTAGGGGCATGGCCTTGGTGTTATACCCTGTCCTGGCCCCAGACTATACTCAGTCTCCATGTGCCCCCTGCTCTGCCATGTTTTGCTCGCCATCTTGAAATGACATTTTAGAATTGAGTCAAAATAAATAGTTCCTCCTTTTAGCTTGTTCTGGGGGATTTTGGTCATTGCTCTGCAAAAGTCACACCAACCATATGCAATGGGAAGATTGTGACTCTAGAATCAGACTGATGTGCCCAGATCCTGTCTTTACTGTCCATGTGACCTAGTGAGACCTTTGGGAGCATCTGGGTTCTTTGTAAGATGAGCTATTTGTCACTTAGAAAATGCCTGGCACGTAATAGATGCTGATAAATTATGAGTTATGTTCCTTCCTTCTGCTTGGTTCTATGTTCTTCTGTATGTGATCCTGAGTTTTGGTTCTCACCAGGTTAAATGTATGCTCTGCTTGGTCTGTCTACCCCCCCCATTCCTGCCCCTATGTTCTTGATTTTTTTCTGCGGTTCCTAAGGCTTTTTATCTGAATCATGAGTTTCACCTTTTTGAATGTTAGAAGCTTTTTAAAAAATATGCCAGTGTGCTGTAGACTTGTCCAGTGTGGTAGCCAGTAGCCACATGTAGGCATTTTAATAATTTATTTTGGTGATAGAAGTTGAACCCAAGGCCTTGTGCATGGTAAGCAATTTATCTTTGAGCTGCACCTATAGCCAAAAAAACAACTCTTGTTATTTTTGATACAAGGTCTCTTTAGCCCTTAATGTTCTGGAAGTCACTATGTAGACCAGGCCTGCAACTCACAGAGATCCCATCTGTTTATGGCTCCCCAGTGCTGGGTGTAAAGGCATTCCCCTTTAATTGATGGAGATGGGGTGTAGCTCTGTGATAAAATGCTTGCCTAGCATGCACGAGGCTCAGAGTTTAATCCCTAGTACCAGAAAAGTGAATGAATGAATGAATGAATGAATGAACTCTTCGGTGGAGTCAGTCATATTTCAGTTACTCAGTCACCATCTGTGGTTATGGCTACCCTATGGGGCAGCATATCGTAGAATGTGGAATGTAGTGTGCTCTATACAGTCTCACAGTCTTCTCGGTGACAGCCTCATTTCTCTGCCTTTCTTCCAGGCCGCTGATGTTCCTTCCTAGTGATGACCAGCCCTCAGTCTTCCTTTTCTTCCCTGGTACATGTTTCCTTTCTTTCTCCTGATTGGCTTTAAAAGCTGTCCGTGTGTGTGTGTGTGTGTGTGTGTGTGTGTGTGTGTGTGTGAGAGAGAGAGAGAGAGAGAGAGAGAGAGAGGGGAAGGGAGGAGAAAGACAGAGACAGACTGGTTTGGTGTGAATTTGTGAGTTGATGGTTTAGTTTTAGTTGATTTTGAAGATGTTCTGACCTGTATTTCTGAAGTTCCATTTGGAGTTTTCTGCTTCCAGTCTGACTTCTGGCTCCATTGCTGACTGCAGGAGCTTTTCTCTTGCTTTTCAGTGTGGCCCTATGTTTTCTTGGCTCAGCCTTAAGAGAATACGAACTTGTTATTTTGCAGATGCAGAATGCTGCAGAGGCATTTATCTCAGCTTCCTGTTTTGGCCCCACTTTCAGAGGGCAGCTGCTTTGTAAATGGGTTTTCTAGCCCTTTTATTTTGGAAACAGTCTCCATATGAAAACCTGGTGGCCTCAGACTTGCAGCCCTCATCCTTTTGGTGCCCCCCTGAGAGCTGGGGTTAGAGGTGTGTGGCAGTACCCTTGACTTGCCTCACTGAAGGCCAATGAAAAGGACTGGTGAATGGGATGTGAGGATGAGTTGTTCACATGCAGCCATGAAACTGATCCTTAGAGTCTGAGTTCTCCTTAATCCTGTCAGTGAAAAATTCCATGGCTTTTGAGTCAGGGTTTCTTTGTGTAGCTCTGGCTGTTCTGTCCTGGAACTAGCTCTGTAGACCAAGCTGGCCTCAAACTCACAGAGATCTGCCTGTCTGCCTCTTGAATGCTGGAGTTTAAGGTGTGTGTTACCATCACCTGGCAAGGCCTGACTTTTTTTTAAAGATTTATTTATTTATTATGTATACGGTGTTCTGCCTTCATGCATGCCTGCCAGAAGAGGGCACCAGATCTCATTACAGATGGATCTGCACCATCATGTGGTTGCTGGGAATTGAACTCAGAACCTCTGGAAGAGCAGTCAGTGCTCTTAACCTCTGAGCTATCTCTCCAGCCCAAGGCTTGACATTTTAATAAATTTGTTTTCAGAATCTTATTTATGTATATGAGTGTTTGGCCTGAATATGTATGTGCCCCACATTTGTGCATGGTGACTGGAGGTGAGAAAAACACGTTAGATTCCCCGGAACCGAAGTGAAGGATGGGAATTGACTTTAGGACTTGTTGAGTGCTTGGCAAGGGTCCTGCTACAGACCCATACTTCCTGTCCTTTTTCAGATGTTTTGAGACAGGTTTCCTTGCTCAAACTGACCTTGAACTACTGAGCCTCCTGCCTCAGCCACCTGAGTAGCTGGGAGTACCAGCTTGTGAGTCAACCACTGATTCTAGAGAAGTTTAGTAAGCTCCTGTCCCTGGTCAGTCTCACCTGTAGTTTGTAGAGTGTGGCCTAGGGCGCCCTAACCCCTGCTAGATCACTGTGTGTGGAGAAAGTCTGACTGACATGTGCTCTGGTGCTGCCTTCACAGAGGTGCTTCTGTGGTTACCCAGAGCACAGCTCCCTGGCACTACGTCCTTTCACCTCCACACAGGAATGGGGGGTAGCTCAGTGCTCTTGCTTTGGCCCTCCCAGGGCTTGAAACAGGTTGCTTCCTTCCCCGCCCCCCCTGACTAGCTGCTGTTTGCTGTAGGGAGGGAGTGCCTGGAAGGGGAAAGGCTGGAGTGGCATCTTCACAGTCTCCAGTGACCAGGCTAGTCTGGTTCTGGAAAAATAGGTATATTGGGTGTGCTGTTTGTTCATTCAGTACAGTTCACAGGACACCTAGTAACTGCCAGGTTCTGTGCTCAGGAAATGCTAGTAAGCTGCTTAGTCTCAAACCTTTTGATTTAAAGCAGCCAGCCACCCTAGTGGAGAGGGATGCTGTCGTAGCAGAGGATCACCCTGGGGAACATGAGAATGCTAGAAGAGAGCAGAAAGGAAGTAGGAAACAGTGAGCAGGAGGAAGTGCTCAGACTCAGGGCTTCTCTGAGTCAGGACTGGAAACAGGTTGTTTCTCTTGCTTCCATTACGCCTTAATGCCTGAAGACAGTGTTGGCACACAGTGAGCATTCAGGACTCTGCCTGATGACAAAGAACAGACGCAGACTCTTAGAGCTGTTAACATCGTGGCTCTCTGTTTCTGTGTCCTGGTTAGGGTAGCACTTCCTCAATTCCTGTGGGTGTGTCTGAGAGACTGTGTGACCTGCTTGGGTCTGTAATCAGTTGGTAAATGCGTCATGGGGATGAGAGGGGTGTAGATGCTCACGTAGATGCTTTGGTACACTGAGTATCAATGGTAAAGGTAGTGTCTTCATAACAACTTAGATAACTCTGTTGTGACTTAATTCGCCAAGTTTGAGGGCCTATCTGACCTGTCCTGATGGCCACAGAAATCTGACGGCAGTCCTTAGGTATCTGGAGAAGAGTTGCTCAAATGTTTCACGGTCCTGTATTTGTTCCAATGTTTCTTTAATCTTAGGTCAATGTGGCATCTCATAAACAAAGTCTTAAACCAGGTGTGGCGGTACAGAACTTTAATCCCATCACTGGAGTGAGTTCAAAACCAGCCTGGTCTACCTAGTGAGTTCAGGACAACAGAGCTACATAATAAGACTTACTTTTTTTTTTTTTTTTGAAGTTTTTCAAGACAGGTTTTTTTTTTGTATGTGTGTAACAGTCCTGGCTGTCCTGGAACTTGCTAGGTAGACCACACCAGCTTCTAATTCACTGATATCTGCCTGCCTCTGCCTCCCAAGTGCTGGGATCCCTGTCTCCTCTGAAGTCTCAGCCAGGAGACAGAGTTGGGATGAAGGGTAGCTGAGTAGTTACTGATACTGTATGAAACAAGCCTGTTATGCTAAGCCTTTTTTTTTTTTTTAGCTTCCTGAGATGATTTACCCAATACTGGGTTGTACCACTGGCCTCCTTGAGGTCCAGATCCTGAAAGGACAGACACCTTTAGGCCACTCTACCTGAGGAACAAGGGCTTTGTCAGTAATGCCTGTAAGCAGGTAGCTAAGCTGTGCCCTTCTGTGCCCTGAGAACTCAGTAACTAGAGAGTCTGAGACATGATCACAGACAAGAGTGAATTTAATGCCAGCACCACTGTGGCAGGCTTAGGGTACAGAGTACCACTCAACCTGTCCCTTTCCAAAGCAACTGGCTGAGTTCCAGTTAGCTCAGACTGCTCACTTGACTCTGGAGAAGCTGCCTTTCAGAGCCTGTCACTGGACAGGCTGGGCTGGGATGGAGGGGCACTTTACCCTGAGAAGCTGCAGCAAGCTTGCAAGTGTGTGCGCATGGCAGAGATAGCTTTACCTGTAAGACTGTACCTCAGATGTAAATGTGCACGTTACGTCCTTTGTGGTACAGTCAGACCAGAGTTAGAACAGAATACCCAGTTTCTATAGAATGGGGGCGTTGCCCCCCAAAACACAAATGAACAAAAAAGCCAACAACATGAAAAGAAAGCATTTGTATGTTTATTTGCAGGCATTTCTCTAAGAAATTAACCTGAAGGAAAAATAGTTGGGGCCAAGGACATGTTACTCGTTCATTCCCTCCTTCATGTGTTTCTACCACGTTACCTTTAAGTTCTTTTACTGTTGTGTTTGTTTGTTTATTTATTTATTTATTTTTGAGACAGTCTTATCACTTTGTAGCCCTGGCTGGACTGAACTTGCTATTTTAATGAGACTGACTTTGAACCCAGAAGAGATCCATCTGCCTCTGTTTACAAGTGTGCACCACTATGCCCTGCTTTCTTTTACTAGTTTAAACTTCCACCAGTACTGTATCAATATTGTTGTTTTTTTTTTTTTTTGCATTTCTCCTCAAACTTGATGTTAAAACACTAAAGTGTTTTCCTAGGGCCTGTGGAGATGGCATGAGTAAAGAGCCTGCCATCAAGCATGAGGAACTGATGCTGCTCAGCGTTCTTGTAAAAGACGGTCATGCTGGCATACATATATGTGCGTGCAGGCGCCTCCACCCCAAAGTTCTTCTAGTTGGAAATGTTAAGATAGTCAGAATTCTCTGGCAGTCAGTGGTATCGGTCTCCTGAGCGACCACTCTTTGACCAGCTTAAGACGTGTTCTGCAAGTTCATCCTGTGCTGCTGGACTTTGCTTACTGGATACTGACATAGATAATAATACAATGCTCCAACTAAGAAAAGTGCTACTAAAATCTTTCCTTTTAAATGAATTTTACTTGTAAAAAGTTCTATAAAAATATTATGAAATTTCCCATACCAGTTGGCATTTCATATGTTGTATGTGTGTATGGTGTATTTGTATACCTGTGGGTGGAAACAGATGCTTGTGTACATCCAGAGGCCAGAAGAGGATGTCTGGTATCCTGCTCTATCGTTCTTTGACTTCTACCCCTGAAACAGGGTCCAGTGGCTCTCCCGACTTCTGCATGCAATGCTGGGCTACAAGTTTTTTACATGGGCCTGAGGATTTGAACCTAGGTCTCAGTGTTTGCACATCAAGCCCCTTGCTCACTGAAATGCCAACCTGATGAGCCTGTTCCAGAGAATTCAATGCTGTGAGGTCTAGGAAGCTTACCACTTGGCTAAGTGTGTGATGAGTGGATAGAGAGACAGACAGACAGAGATGGAGGTACTGTAGCCCAGGCTGTCCTGGAACTCCCAAACAGTCTTCTTACCTCAGGCTCCCCAGATTATAGGCACGTGCCACCATTCTTGTATAGTCCTTCCCTGCTAGGTGCCCCACTGCCATGCCATTGCACAAATACGAAGTGTTTCCTCTAGTGGTGATTTTTCTTCTCCTCTTCTTTTCATCCCAGGTTGTAGCAGAGTAAGATGGACGGTAGCTTTGATTGTGATTGTGGTGAGCTGGAGCCACCTGATCACTAACAAAAGATACCTGTCAGCCAACGTCACCAGGGCTTCCTGTTGAAAATACAGCAACAAAGGAAGAGGAAGCAAAGGGAACTAGTGCTTCCCAGCGCCTTAGGATGCTGCTCAGGACCAGTCCAACACTGAATGTATCTGCACTGTGAGAGGATGTCCACGGAGGCCTGCCGGGTGCATATTTATTCACAGTTTTGTCCCATGTTAAGTCAGTTAGCATAGTATATCTGAGTGCATAGTATGTCATTTCATTCCGTTTGAGTTTCTTGAGTGTTTCTTTAAATGTCTGCAGAGTTGCTGCCCTTCCTTGAACTATGAGCACTGCAATCTTTTTAATTCTCAGTATGAATAGAGATTTTTGAGCTTTAAGTCTGAGGGGAACTCAGCGGGCCTGGTTGGCGTCCGTCTGCAATGAACATCAAGAAACCATCGTGCTGTGGAAACGGAATTGTTTTTCTCCCTTTTTGAGAGATCTTTCCTTTTGATGCCAGTTTTCTTCCTTGTTTACACAAGTTCAACAATTTGAAAGGAAAAGGCGATTATAAGGGTTTCAAAATGGCAGAGAAATTTGAAAGTCTTATGAACATTCATGGTTTTGATCTGGGCTCTAGGTACATGGACTTAAAACCGTTGGGCTGTGGAGGCAATGGCTTGGTTTTTTCCGCTGTCGACAATGACTGTGACAAAAGAGTAGCCATCAAGAAAATTGTCCTCACCGATCCCCAGAGCGTCAAACATGCTCTCCGTGAAATCAAAATTATTAGAAGACTTGACCATGATAACATTGTGAAAGTGTTTGAAATTCTTGGTCCCAGTGGAAGCCAGTTAACAGACGATGTGGGCTCTCTGACGGAGCTGAACAGCGTCTACATTGTTCAGGAGTACATGGAGACAGACTTGGCGAACGTGCTAGAGCAGGGCCCTTTACTGGAAGAGCATGCCAGGCTTTTCATGTATCAGCTGCTACGTGGGCTCAAGTATATCCATTCTGCAAACGTACTGCACAGAGATCTCAAGCCAGCTAATCTTTTCATTAACACTGAAGACTTGGTGCTGAAGATAGGTGACTTTGGTCTGGCACGGATCATGGATCCTCATTATTCCCATAAGGTATGTGGGAAGCTATCTCCACCCAACCTCTCAGCTGGTGTATCTTTTTCTGGTGCAGGTTTGCTTTCATTCATAATTTCCAGGGTTTGAACCGAAGGTCAAGTGGAATCCTAGTTATGTATAACTTTCTCAAAGTGCATGACTGTGTGTTAGTAGTGAAGTTCTGAAGAGTATGACTTCGTTCGTTTGACAGGGTTTCTTTGTGTAGTTTTGGCTGACCTAGAACTAGCTCTGTAAGACAAGGCTAGCCTCAAACTCACAGAGTTCCACCTATCTTTGCCTCCAGAGTGCTGGAACTAAAGGGGTGTGCCACCACGGCCTGGCCTTTTTTTTGAGACTGGGTCTTGCTATTTAATCAGGCTGCCTTGGACTCTAGTGTATAGTCTAGGCTGACCTCAGACTCACTATCTGCAGCCTCCTAAATACTGGGATTCCAAGTATGTGCTGCCATATAGAGTTATTTATTGTAATTGAAGTTTTTATTTAGTTATCTCAAAGTATAATATTTATATATTTATAGCAGCTTCCCTTTATAAGCAACTTTTTTCACATAAGAACTTAATAGTGTCTTCCAAGGAGAACTCGGGCCTTTTGATTTTAAGTTGAAATCTCAGGTAGAATCTTGATATTTAAAATATAAAAGTGAAAAAAAATATAAAAATGAGCTGGGAATGGTTTATATACCTTTAATCCCAGTGCTCAGGAAGCAGAGATAGGTAAATTCGTGTAAGTCAAGGCCACTCTGGCCTACACATCAGAGTTCCAGGCCAACTAGGGCTACATAGTGAAACTTTTGTCTCAATAAAGTAAAAAGTAGAACTGATTTGATGACAAAGAACCCCTGAGAGCAAGTCCTATTACTTGGCATTCCATAGCCTGTGTCTGAAACAAATTTTCATCCGTGTGTATTGTCTTAACTGCTTACCTTCACTCTATTAGTAAAAGGTGGGGGGTGAGATTTCCCAACAAAAAGGTTCTTTACAGCAAGCCTGATAACTTAGTTCACTCCGTGGAACCTACACTGTAGAAGAGAATGGATTCTTCTGAGCTGTTCTCTTACCTCAACACTTGCATTGTGGTGTGTGGTTGTTGGCTCCCCCCCCCCCCATAGATTAATAAACAACTTTTAACATAGAGGTCAAGTCCCCGCTGAGCACTGGAAGGAGGCACACCCAGACCTTTACTTGGCGTCCCTGGACTCACCTAGGTGTGTCCTTAAGCAGACCCGTGCTCTGTTCAGTGCTCTGACCTGCAAAACAATATCCGCCAGTACAGCGAGTGTCTCTGTTGTTCTGAGGGTGGAGCAAGGTCGTGTGGACATTGGTTAGGAGTGGGGTGTGGTGGAGGGGGAATCAGTGTGATAACTAGGCGCTGCAGCTCTCTCCCCTACCTTTCCTTCTAATCGGAAGCATGCCTGCTCCTTAATTATGTTAAAACTTGGATTGAGAACTTGTTTCTCTTCTGAAACAAGTTGAACTTGGCCTAGAGTTGGCATCAAGGCTTTATGGTGTATTTTGTTCTGCACGTTTTGTCATCAGAGGGGTGGCATATCCATCTCTAAGGGAATGTTGTGGCCCCTAGATGGAATGGACTTAAAAATCAACAGTAATTGATTTTATGGCTCTTTTGGAGGATGAATATTCCCCCCACCCCTAAAGTAAAGGAAATTGAAGTCTGTTTGATGTTTCTTTTCCAGGGTCATCTTTCTGAAGGATTGGTTACCAAATGGTACAGATCTCCACGACTTTTACTTTCTCCTAATAATTATACTAAAGCCATTGACATGTGGGCTGCAGGCTGCATCTTTGCTGAAATGCTGACTGGTAAAACCCTCTTTGCAGGTCAGTATTATTTGGGGAAAAAGTGAACCAGAAGTCATTTTGCATTTATGTCTAAGGCATGGTTCTGTAAGATTTCAGAGAACTTAATATAGTCTGGAATATTCAAATGCAAAGATAAAACAGTGTTTATGATTCATTAAATTGCTCTAGCATCTAGTTAGAACTCTAGTGTTCTATTATGTGCCGGCTTATTTCTAAACTTCAGTGTTTGGTGGATCCATATCTTGATTGGCGGTCTGTGGTAAGTCATATCTGAGTTAAATTAGCCATTTCCTGGTAAGTTTACTGTTGAAAATCCTACAGCTTTCTGTTGTTCCCTTCTCCAGGTTTCTTCTGGACAGTAGGAGTGCCCTTACAATGTGGAAACAATTATCCCTTAAAAGACCAAGGAAAAAGCCAATATGTTTTCAGAAAAACATACCTAGTTTACATACGATACAGTTCCCATTTAAAGGGTGTGTTTCAGCTGGAGATGTGGCTTGATTTTACAGTATCTGCCTAGCATTCATAGAGCCTCTGGTTCAAAACCGAGCACTGCAAAATATTAAGTGTGTAGTTGGGTCTGTTCATAAATGTATGGGGTTATGTCTGATTCTCGAGCATCTCCATCCTTCTGAAAATGACCCTCTGACCATAGTTATCCCTTTCTCGAGCTCCTGCACCCACTCATTCTCTTTCTATGGATTGCCCCTTTTAGACGTTTCATATGCATGGAACCATGTACCGGGGTCTGTGACAAGCTGCTTTCTCATGGCAATGTTTGCAGTTCATTCATGTTGTACATATCAGTGCTGGCATATGCCAGATCCTATTCCCTGTATGAATATAGGGCCTTGTTTTTCCATTTATCAGTTGGTGAATGTTTGAGTTTTACTTTTTGGCCCTTATGAACAATGCAGCCGTGAACGCGTGTGTACCAGTTTTTATAAGAGCATGCATTCAGTTCTCTTGGGTATCCATCCGTGCCTTAGGCATAAGACAGGTAGGTGACGCGGTAATTTAGGTTAAACTTTTAGAGATCAGACAGTTTTTAAAGCAGCTGTGTGTTGTACATTTCCCAGTCACCTGAGAATGAGATGGTTCTGTTTGCATTGTCACCAGCACTTTAGAGCGTTGTCTTTGTTAAGTGTGGTCATCCTGGTGGTGTGAACAAAGGATATCTCAAGGTGCTTACTGACCTCTTTTTGTTAGTATAGGATCTTACACTGTAGCTCATGAGCCTTGAACTCATGAGGCGGTCCTCCTGCCTCAGCCTCATGGCTGCTATAATTACAAGTGTGAGCCACCATGCCCAAACCCTTATTGGCCGTTGTAATATCTTTTTTTGTAGAATATCCAAATCATTTGTTTGGTTTTCTTTGAGTTATCATTTGCATTTTTTTTTATATTTTTTATGGTTTATTTAGCTTTATTTTATGTGCATTGGTGTGAAGGTGTCAGATCCCCTGGAACTGGGTTTTCAGACAGTTGTGAGCTGCCATGTGGGTGCTGGGAATTGAACCCGGGTCCTCTGGAAGAGCAGTCAGTGCTCTTAACCGCTGAGCCATCTCTCCAGCCCCCTATCATTTGCATTTTTAAGAATTCTTTACATACTGTGGACATGGAGTCTATCGGATATAATTTCTATTTTCTCCCATGCTGTGTGCAGTGTCTTTTCCTTTTATGACAGTGTCTTTTGAAGCACAGAACATTAGTTCTGCTGAAGGCCAACCAATCCATCTTTTGTGTTAGCATAGCATATATGAGAAATCATTCTGTACAATATTTACTTCCATGTTTTCTCTGAAGCATTTTATAGTTTTAGCTGTTTACATTTAGATTAGGATTTATTTTGGGTTGATTTGTGTGTATGATGTGAGGGCAGGGATCTGATTTTATTGCTTTGCCTGTGGATGGTTCAGTTGTCCCTTAATCATTTGGTGAAGAATTTTTTATTTACTAATTGAATAGTAAGACACCTTTATTTAAATGAGCTGACCATAAGCATGAACTACCTTGTGATTTTCCTCAGAACTTATACACTGTCATTTCAGCCTCATGCTAAAAGCAGGTCATCAAGGACAGCTCAGACTCAGTGCAAGAGAGGTGTTGACTTCTTGAAGGGAAGATTCTCAGAGAATCTGTGGATGTACTTATTGCCGGGAAAGTGGGCACTGTGGGTGATTCGTTTACACTCTGGTGTCTGGATTTCACTCAGGTGCACATGAACTTGAACAGATGCAACTGATCTTAGAATCTATTCCTGTTGTGCATGAGGAAGATCGTCAGGAGCTTCTCAGTGTGATTCCAGTTTACATTAGAAACGACATGACTGAGCCACACAAACCGCTAACTCAGCTGCTTCCGGGAATTAGTCGAGAAGGTAAGGTAGTGTGACTTAAGAGTAACTGTCACATCTCTGGAGTATGGAGGCTTGAGCCTGTTTCCATCTTGAAGTGTATGTTCTTTTTCCAGACTCTGTAGGACTTTAGGTAGACTCACATCTTTAACTCTGGCATTCCTCTTTTGACCTGGCTCTTGGATTGTAGTCTATTTCTTTGCTTTCTAGAAGTTTAGAAAAACCCATCCCCTGATTCTAAACCTGTTTTCCAATTTAATCGTCCCATTTAACTGTGGGTAAGCATATAGAATGACTGGTTCTCAATTAGCTGTAATAGAGTCTGTGAATGTTACACACTAATCAGGCATTTCAGTGAATATGACTCATTTTTTGTATTAAAATAATTTTATGGAGCTGTAGAGATGGCTTAGTGGTTAATAGCACTGGCTGTTTCCCCAGAGGACCCAGGTTCAATTTCCAGCACCCACATAATGACTTACAACTGTTTGCAACTTGACTTCCAAGAGATCTGATACCTTTACTTCTGACCTCCATGGGCATCAGGCTTGCATGCCACACACAGACATCCATATTCTAAAATAAAAGCAAGCAGCCACTTGAATCTTTAAAAAGTTTAATTTGTGTACGCAAAGGCACACGTGGAGGTCAGAGGAGAGTGTGCAAAGGCACACATGTGGAGGTCAGAATGTGCAAAGGTACACATGTGAAGGTCAGGAGAGTGTGTGCAAAGGCACACATGTGGAGGTCAGAGGAGAGTGTGTGCAAAGGTACACATGTGGAGGTCAGAGGAGAGAGTGTGCAAAGGTACACATGTTGAGGTCAGAGGAGAGTGTGTGCAAAGATACACATGTGGAAGTCACAGGACAGCTTGCAAGAAGAGTGGGTTGTCAGCTGTCACCATGAGAGTGCAGGAATCAAACCTAGGTTGTCAGGTTGGCAGCAAGCATCTTTACTCTCTGAGCCATCTCCCTGGCCTAAATTTAGGTAAGAGAAGGATTGGGTCAGGAGAAGGCAGAGATCTTCATGGCAAGGAAGAAAGAGTAAAATAGTGTAGTGTTTGCCCACGTATTAATCCAAATGAACAAAACATGTAAGAATTTGTGAATTACTATTGGGAGCATGAAGTGCTAGATGTAAGAGTTTGCACAGTCTTTGAGTTTCTATATCAGCTACTAAGATAATTCATTTCTCATCTCAGTGGAGTGACATATTTGATCAAAAATCTTGCGCTTTTGTAGTTCTGTGTAATAAAGTAACCTCTTCTTGAGGAAAGGGAAAAATCCTTAGATATGAGTGTGGCTCAGTGGTAGATCACTTGCCTAGCATGCTCAGGCCTTCTGTTTGACCCCTAGCATCACACTGATTATGTACACATACACGTGATAGTCAGATATATCAAGGTATCAGAATTATGTAGTCAGATGCACCCCTTTCATCCCAGCACTTGGGAGGCAGGCGGATCTCTTAGTTCAAGGCCACCCTGGTCTACAAAGTGAGTTCTAAGACAGCCAGGGCTACACAGAGAAACCCTGTTTTGAAAAAACCCTATCCCAGCACCAAAATATATACCACCATGCTTACCTAAACGTTTATTAAATGAAAGTAGCATTTTTTCAGTTTGTCTTTTTCAGATGGACAGGCTGTAAACCTTTGCTCTTTCCTTAGCACTGGATTTCCTGGAGCAGATTCTGACCTTCAGCCCCATGGACCGGCTGACAGCAGAGGAAGCACTTTCCCATCCTTACATGAGCATCTACTCCTTTCCAACGGATGAGCCCATTTCAAGCCATCCTTTCCACATAGAAGATGAAGTTGATGATATTCTGCTTATGGATGAAACACACAGTCACATTTATAACTGGGAAAGGTAAGCTCATCCTAAGTTAGAAAACATTTATTTTCAATGCACCATATGCTGTATGCTGTGTGCTTATGTTTATGGCTGTCTTAGCATTTTAATAATGATGCCTTTGGGGTTTGTGTTAAGTCTCTGTCTAACTAGCATCTGTGGAATTCAGCACTGAGTTCTGGTGAGGAAATGAGAGCAGTCATGAAAGCGTGCTAATTAAAATTGTAAGCTGGTTGAAAATATGAATATTTACAACTAATTTTATAAAGTCATTCAATTTTTTGTTTGTTTCTTGTTTTTTGTTTTTGTTTCTTGAGAAGGGTTTCTCTGTATAACAGCCCTGGCTGTCCTGAAACTAACTTTTTTAGATCAGGCTGGTCTCGAACTCACAGAGATCCGCCTGTCTCTGCCTCTCGAGTGCTGGGATTAAAGGTGTGTTCCACCACCATCTGGCTAAGTCATTCAATTTTTTAAAAACCTTTTTAATTACATACCTAATGTTTTTTCATCATGAGGATAAAACCCAAAGCTCTGAGATAAATATGCACTTTTTCCTGGTTCTCAAGACTCAGCCTTACCTGGTAAGGTGACTCAGTGTCGGAATGGAATGTTTTCAGTTCCTGTACCTGTGGCAGTTGAGTTTTTTTCCAGATGACATAAAAGCTTAGAACAGGTTCAGTGAAAGGGCTTGTCTGGGCTTCGTGCTGTGAGCAGAATGGGGAGCATCCGCTAGGTGCTGCTCTGCTCAGCCTCCTTTGTATCTCCATATTTTTGACTTTCTGGAGGTGTGTAGCTGTGCTGTCCTGCTAGCCTGTAAGAGTGGGGTGGTAGCCTATAGCAACCCAGCAGAGGCAAGGTCTTCAGGGATTTGGTATATAGCCAGGACTGAGAATAACAAGTGAGATTTAAGTTTTCATGTTTCTGTGTTTGGAAGGAAATAGTCAAGCTGAACCTAGTGACATCTGTCTGGAGGCTGAAGAGGTAGATGCCACCCTGGCTGTAGGGAAATACCGTCTTGACCCATGCCAGATGAAACAGAAGTAGTTAAAACAGTGTTTTCTCCTCTTCAGTGTTGGTGTACTTGCCCGTCTGCTGACTCACTCTCTGTCCCCTAAATACAGTTCTCATATACCGGCTGCATTCTGACATCTCTTGACTCCTTCCCATTCCCCAGCCTCTGTTGGTGTGTCAGTCTGCGTCCCTTTGGGTGTGATGTAGTGCCCTGCTGTGCTGTCAACAGCAGAAACAGCATGCACACGATGGTGGCAGATTTCAGGAAGCCTCCCCCATTACTCAGTAACTTATTACCAGTGCAAACAAGACTGGTAAATACCTGCTCACAGTTAGATGTACCGATTTGGGGCATAAAGTGTTAATGTTAAACTGGAAGAATTAAATTACAGATGTACCAGCCTCCTAGATTGTTACCTGTGGGTGAGAATAGAGAGCAAAGGGGTTGAGTGAGAGGTGGCAACCCATCTTCTTAAGATGGAAGCCCTGAACTTCCTTATGACATTTGATACTCGGTTGGCAATCACCAAATGCTGCTTTCTGGTGTTTTAATTAGTAGCACAGCTCCCAAGTGGAAACGATAGATTCTGGCGGGAGGGAGTGCTTCTGACTTTCTCTTGTGTTACCCCCCCTCCCTATGTACACACACACACAGAGACCTGCACAATTTTTACATTCAGAGCTGGGTGTGGCAGCATCCACCTGTAATCCAGTACTGGGGAGTACAAGGGGCTGTATAGTGGGACTGGCTCTTACAACTAAGCCAAAACAGAAAGCACTCAGTACTTCCACAGAGCACACACACTGCATTTGAAAGTGAAATCACCACATGGAGTAATGCCTGTGTTCTCTTCAGGTATCATGACTGTCAGTTCTCAGAGCACGACTGGCCTATTCATAACAACTTTGATATCGATGAGGTTCAGCTTGACCCAAGAGCTCTGTCTGATGTCACCGATGAAGAAGAAGTTCAAGTTGATCCTCGAAAATACTTGGATGGAGACCGAGAGAAGTATCTGGAGGACCCCGCTTTTGACACTAGCTACTCTGCCGAGCCTTGCTGGCAGTACCCAGATCACCATGAGAACAAGTACTGTGATCTGGAGTGTAGCCACACCTGTAACTACAAAACAAGGTCGTCATCATATCTAGATAACTTGGTGTGGAGGGAGAGTGAAGTTAACCATTACTATGAGCCCAAACTTATTATAGATCTTTCCAACTGGAAAGAGCAAAGTAAAGAAAAATCCGATAAGAAAGGCAAGTCAAAGTGTGAGAGGAACGGATTGGTCAAAGCACAGATAGCGCTGGAGGAAGCATCCCAGCAGCTGGCTGAGAAGGAAAGGGAGAAGAGCCAGGGCTTTGACTTTGACTCCTTCATTGCAGGGACTATTCAGCTCAGTTCCCAGCGTGAGCCTACTGACGTCATTGACAAGTTAAATGACTTGAACAGCTCAGTGTCACAGCTAGAATTGAAAAACTTGATATCCAAGTCAGTGAGTCGAGAGAAGCAAGAGAAGGGAATGGCTAATTTGGCTCAGTTGGAAGCCTTGTATCAGTCCTCTTGGGACAGCCAGTTTGTGAGCAGTGGGGAGGAGTGCTTCCTCATCAGTCAGTTTTGTTGTGAGGTCAGGAAGGATGAGCACGTGGAGAAGGAGAACACGTACACCAGCTATTTGGACAAGTTCTTCAGCAGGAAGGAAGATTCTGAAATGCTAGAAACTGAGCCAGTCGAGGAAGGGAAGCGTGGGGAGAGAGGACGTGAGGCAGGGCTTCTGAACGGCAGTGGGGAGATCCTCCTGAGCAAGCAGCTAGAGTCCATAAGCACCCCGCAGTTCCACAGTCCAGTGGGGTCCCCACTCAAGTCCATCCAGGCCACGTTAACACCTTCCGCTATGAAATCGTCCCCTCAGATCCCTCACAAGACATACAGCAGCATCCTGAAACACCTGAACTAAACACTCAGCAGACTTCTTTGTTCTTCATGGAATGTGTTGTCTTTTTATCACTAATGTTTGAAGTCATTTTTTTACTTGAATCAGAAGGTGTCATTAATTTGCAAGGATTTTTTTCTTAGTTCTCAGTTTGTAAAATGCAGACTTTTTCTACATGTGAGTTAGTTTTCATTTGAACTGGCATGTCATTTGCACACACACACATACACCTACACAAAGAATAGAGCAAAACAATGCAGTGCAGGAGGAGACAAGACGCGCTAGGGTGAATAGACATTCTCATAGACCAGTGACCTGCTTTACGGGAAACAAAACCTTGCCTTGAAACTTACACAGTGAGACTGTACATAATTGCATGAAAAGATCTATTTTTCCTGAAACGTTTTTCATTCATTAGTATTTTCAAGCTTTTCATACTGTACACATTTCTTAAGACACATGATACCAGCAGCAACTGAAAACGAATGCCGAATTTGGTACACATGTGTTATCTACCTCAAGGTAACAAAAGTATGTGGCGAAACATAAACCACCCATAGTGCTCCACGGCATATGCACTCTATCTAGCCAGCGTTTACCGTAGTAAACTATTGAGACCCATTCACCATTATACATGTCCTGGTGTTCATTCTTTATAGTGAAGGGTTACATACGTCACATCTTATTTATTTTTAGCAAATCAGTATATTTTCTGTATTTAATTATAAAAGTTAACTTAGTTTTAAGTTTATTTGCAACTGCCCTTTTTTCCATTTGGCACTATGGTTTGTTGCCTGCCGAGCTGATACTATAACGTCAGCTTGCCCTGAGGCTGACCATGTACGTTAAGTAAAGTACTCACTGTGTATAGGAATCTGTATTTTGGAGGTGCTTGATCTATCTACAAAGAAAAATTAGGAATTTATTATAAAATGCTCCTAGAAGTCTTAATTGTGTTTATTTTTTAAAAACTTGTAATGTTAGACTTGTGTGCATGGAAGTAATTAAGGTACATCATTATTGTAGTTTAAACATTGTACATGATAAGCCTTCCCCACCCCCGTTTTTACTGTATGTTTTTATTGAATGATCTATTCCCCATCCCTAGGCAAGCATGAATAAAATTAGGTTAAATGTAGTATGTTGCTTCTCAATCTTTTAGACTTATTTCACCTATTTTGTTTTGCTGAATCCTTGCGTCTCTTCGGTTAGCCTATGTGAAGGAAACGGACAAGGTGGACTGCAGGTGCTAACTACTCCTGTTTCACTCTTCAGAGGGGAAGTTAACACCAGGTGTGTCCAGTCTGCAGGCTGAGTGCACGCCCAGCGTTCATAGGGTCAAAAGCTTAGTCATCCCTAACCAAAATACCGGGGTAGGGTGGGGGTTGGGATGGGGTGTTTGTCTAACAAAAACTTCTTGCTAATAATGTACTTTCACACATTCAAATGGAATAAACCTTACGTAGCTCAGAGATCTTACAGCCTGAGGAAGTGTTGAACCTTGCAGAGACTTCTCAGTAGATCATCTCTGTTTAGAAACTGCTCCCCAGGTGGTAACAGGAGGATGAGGAGTCGAAGGCCAACCTGGCCTGCATGAACATATGTCTGTAAGTTAGTAAAATGCTCCCATATGAGGGAAGCCAAGGTGGCTTTCTCCTTGGGGAACTTGCTCCTGAGTGTCAACCTAGCATCAGTAGTGGGTGGATTTCCATGCGATCTGATCTTTTCAAGCCCTCAGAGGAAGAGGGTGATGGTAACTGTAGAAAACACGCTTGCTCTGTAGGGGTCCAGGCTGGGGGTTTCGTGTTCATTTTGTTTGAGACAGGGTTTCTAGTAGGCTTGACCAGGCTGACCTTGAACCTCTGATTTTCCTGCCTCTGCCTCCCAAGTGTGGGGGTTACAGGCATGAGCCAGCATGCCTATTTTAGGTAATGCTGGGAATTGAACCCAGGGCCTGTGCATATGAAGCAAGTACATTTGAACTACGTTCCCAACTCCCATTCTTATATGATTCTTGGAATGCTAGGTGTGGTGGTGCATCTGCCTGTGAGCCCAGCACTTGGAAAGCAGAAATGAGAGGATGTCCCAAGGTCAAAGCCGGCTGGGTCTACGTGGTAAGATGGATCCTGACCCATAAATGAGTCTTGTATGCAGCTTATAATTGGATTTTAAAAACCCATTGGAATCTTAATTTACCTATAGCTATTGTTTTGTATTTTGTATTTTCCCTACTTTCCTTGTTGACTTTGTGTGCATGTGCGTGTTTTCTGTAGGCATTTTTTTTGCAGTTACTACTGTAGGAGTTACTTAAAATATTGATGGTAACGTTCTGTTTTAAACTGATAGCAACTTCAGCAATGTGCCGAAACTTCACATCTGTTCTTGTGTTAGCAAAGTCAAAACTTTTACCTTTTATTTATTTGGGTTTTCTTCAAGACAGGGGTCCTCTGTACCTTTGGGGCATGTCCTAGAACTCGCTCTGTAGACCAGGCTGGGTTCGAACTCACAGAGATCCACTTATACCAATTATACAGTATAATTATGGCCTATAACTCGCGGTGTAGACCCAGCCGGCTTTGACCTCGGGGCAGTCCTCTCTCTTCTGCTTTCCAAGTGCTGGGATTAAAGGCGTGCACCACCATCACCGGGCCCTTACTTATTTCTTAGTTGTAATTAAAATTTGTTTTTATGTGTATGGGTGTTTTTCCTGCGTGTGTGCTTGTGTCCCACATGCATGCCTGGTGTGTGAGGAGCTCAGAAGACAGTACCAGACACCCTGAAACCGGAGTCAGAGGTGCTGGCGAACTGCCGTTGGTGCTGGGAACCAGCCTGGAGTCCTGGAAGAACATGCAGTGCTCTCATTACCGAGCCAGGGTCTCACTAAATAGCTCAAATTTGCAGGTATCCTGTGTCAGCTTTCTGAGTGCAAAGGTTGCAGCAGGTATCACCGTGCCAGCCTACAGACTGTAATGCATATGAAGTGTAAGAGGATATAAAGTGGGGGCTAGAGAGATGGGTCAGGAGTATTGGCTGCTGTTGCAGAGGATCCAGGTTCATTTCCTAACCCACATAGCTGCTCACAGCCATCTGTAACTCTAATTTCAGGGGCTCTGATGCCCCACTTCTGGCCTTCAGAGGTACCTGTACTGTGTGGTACACATATCACACACACACAATTTTTTTTTTTAGTTTTTTTAGTATTGGGGCTGGAAGGATGGCTGAGTGGTTAAGAGTACTGGCTGATGGTCTTCTAGAGGACTGGGTTTGGTTCCCAGCACCTACTTCATGGCGCACAACCATCTTTAACTCCAGTTTCCTGGTCTGCTGGCCTCTTCTGCCCTGTGCAGGCAGCAGGCACACAAGTATTCCACAGATGTACATGCAGGCAAAACCATAGAGAAAAAGTCAAGCGTAGCTTCATACAGTTAGTTACAGGTTCACTCACTACCCTGTGCCACCCACATCCCGCTTACTTCTCTAGTTCTTGGCTGTACCAAGAGGTGACCGTAAGTGATTGGCTTTTCTTATCTAGGTTTGTAAGTGTATGGTGATGAAATCAGCAGTGTGGATTCTCAGAACACACATTAGGCAACGTGTGACAATGTAAGATACACTGTGGCCCATTGTTTAAGGAACGAAAGAGGAGTGTGAATCAAATGGTGTTTTAAAAGCAAAAATAAAAACTAAAGCAACTTTACTGCCGCTTCTAAGTTAAAAACTCCTTACATTGTTACTCTATTCAGAAGAACCTTTTAGAAACTCAGGTGCTGTGCTGTGCTGTAATACAGAACAGTTGATTCCAGTCATCAGACAGGCTGAACTGGTCGTGTCTTATTTCACCCTTTCAGTTCCCATTTACTATTAGATTCAGGACCACTGTAGCTCTCTCCCTCTACACAGATGTGCCAAGTACAGTAACTCATAGAGTTGTTTCACCTATGCCTGTTCATGTTCCAACTGCTCATCATTCGGGTCTGAATAGAGCCCGCTGAACTTGGAGCAGAGAGGTCTGAGTTCTGGATTCACTGACTGTCACTTGACTGTCAGTCATGGTAGACCCACGTTCTTTCTTTTCTGAGACAGTATTTACGTAGCCTAGGTTGTCCTGCGTGAACCACCTACTTTCTAAGTGCCAATTTATAGATGAGTACTGCCACACGTAGTCTAAGTTCCTTTTTAACTTGGAGATGCAGTGTCTGGCCTGACAATCCAGTGACCCGGACAAACTGACTGGGACAGTGTGTTCACTTGTGACCGCACAGTGCACTGTAATTACAAGCAGCTGCCCTCGAGGGAGCAGCTTTTCCAATGACTCTCCCCATCAGAGAGACTGGACTCCACTGGACCTCACCATCATCAAAACTTGGTGAGCTGTCCTACAGAGTGCTCAGCCTGTGTAAGTCTAACCTGCCTTTAAAGGTATATCACCAACCTTATGCCTTAGATTTACCATGCAGTCAGCTTTTACAACCTAAGCTAAAAGTGTATCTTTAGTCTTAAGCCTTCTGTCTTCCATGACCCTGACCCAGAGCCGTGGGTATGGGTGTGTTTGCTAATTATTTGAAAACAACCACTAGGTTAAAAGCAACTTTTACTGTTCTACGTAGCCCTGGCTGTCCTGGAACTCACTGTTTAGACTAACCGAGCTCTTCCTGTCTCTGCCTCCGGAGTGCTGGGGTTAAAGGTATGTGCTCCCACCAGCAAGAGTAATTTTGGGGGCTGGAGATATGGTTCAGCAGCCAAGAGCACTTGCTGCTCTTCCAGAGGACCCGCTGCCAGCACCCACCCCAGCTCAGAGCCACCCACAACTCCAGCTCCAGGAAACCCAACACCCTCCTCCGACTTTCGTGGGCACTGCACACGTGTGGCATACACACAAACATAAATATGCCTCTTTAATTAAAAAATGTATGTCAATGGGTGTTTGGGCTGCATGTATGTCTATGCTCCATGTGGGTGCCTGGTGCCCACTGAGGCCAGAAGAGGGATTCCTGGAACTGGAGTTTTGGGTGGTTGTGAGCTTCCACAAGGATGCCTGAAGTTGAGTCTGTGCCCTCTGGAATAGCATTCAGTGCTCTTAAGTACCTAACTCTCTTCAGCCCCTGGAAGCCTACAGACTAATGCATATGAAATATTAGAGGATATAAATTGGGGGCTAGAGAGATGGGTCAAGAGTATTGGCTTTGTCTCTTCATAGGTTTCTTATTCGTAAAACAGGGCCATTGATAGACAATTCATAGGTTATAGTAAGAATTAAGTGAGAACACTGGAAAAATATTTAGCATGATGCTTGATACTTTATATACATTTAATTTTCATGTATATGAGTTTTACCTGCATGCTTGTCTATCACAAGTGTGCCTAGTATTCAGAGGTCAGGAAAGGGTGTTGGATCCCCTGGAACTGGAGGTACCGACAGTTGTGAGCCACCATCTGGATGCTGCAATTCAAACCCAGGTCCTGTAGGAGAGCTGTCAGTGCTTTTAACCTCTGAGCTGCCTTTCCAGAGCCTGATGGATTCTTAACTTTGTGTCTGTGTATGGGTATGTGCGTGTGAGTGCAGTGCCCATGGATGCCAGGACTATTAGATCTCCCTGGAGCTGCAATTATTGGGAGCTGTTAGCTTCTTGTGGGCCCTGGAAACTGAACTCGGGTCCTCTGCAAAAGCAGTATGTGCTCTTAACCATTGAACCATCTCTCTGATCCCTTTTAGTAAGTTTTTTTTTTTAAATAGCATTTGTTCTATTTGAGTAATTGTTCATTTATTATGGTGTTGAATGGGTGGTTCGAAGAATCCCAGGCTACGCCAAGATAAACTAATTAAATATGTTTTATTATAAGGGATAAACTCACGAGACAAGAATGATAAGTCCAACCTCAACTGTGACGCACAGGCACCACAGAGAGCACCTGGCATTTTTTTTCGGTACCCAAAAGGTCATGCCCTAACCTGGTCCCACCTCTTAAAGATCATTGGCTGACAGAAATTCCCCATCATTATGGGAGTTAGGGTCAGCTTAGGCCCTGACAGTCCCTTAACAGTCCAGGCTCAGCCATTTGCTCTCGAGAGGCCTGCTCAAGGGACAAATTAATACTAAAAAACAGAAAAGGGTTAAGTTTGGAAGATGAACAAATCAAGAGGTCCAGTGGCACCCCTTCCCCTAGCCTCCCTTCCACATCTATCTTCTGGGTCCTAACATGAGGTTCTGGTTTAAGGGGACAGAGGTATGCAGGAATAGAGTCCTAGTCAAGGTGTTGGTCCTGCCTGTCAGCATTGCTTGGGCTCCGGTCTCCTTCAGGTTTCCAGGACCCCGTCCCCTCCCACCCCCAAGCTGGAACCAGCTTGCAGCCTTTCCTTCTAGCATGAGACAGCTCGGGAAATTCCAGTTTCAGGAGCCCATTGTTTCCATAGTCTGATAGACTTGGGGTGGTGGCACAAGTGTATCCTTAGAAATCTATATCCTGCCAGGACTGCTAATTCTTCCTAGATCAGATGAAAACAAAATTGACTGTCGCTGCCTTAATAAGTCATCTCTCCACATTTAAAATGGCTCCCCTTGATGGTCAGGGCTTTCTGCTGTAGCCCTGGGCTCGTTCTCATCCTTTCTCACCAACCCAAACTCCTGCTTGAAATGGTTCTGTGAGAGCAGCCCTGTATCCCTAAAGGCCCGCCTGACTCAGATCCACTTTCTGGCCTTGCCAGGAGCTGTCTGCTTTGTCCCCTACCCCAAACAAGGTCTTCATCTGGAAGCCAAAAGCCCTTCTTTCCCTCAGGATCCTTCCTGCTATGTGGAACCTATGCTGATAACTCAATGCTCTTTTGAAGGGAAAAAGCCCTGGGTAAATATTGCATTCCTTTTCTGGGAATCCATGCCTTATTCACCAGTGGGTCCTATGGCAATATCAAGAATCGGCCTCCCACCTCCTCCCTCAGCTCTGGCCACTATAAGATGCAGGCCGCCATCAGGGCTCAGAACAACATCCTGACAGGTTCCCTATTGCTGCCTTCATCTCTTACACAGCTTATTCTCAATTCACAACTAAAACAGGCCATTTACTTATTATTATCACTTTATTTATTTGCTTTTGGGTTGTTTGGTTTTGTTTGGTTGAGATGTGATGTTACTCTGTTACCCAGCTAGTCTAATACTCATAAAAATTCTCCTGTTTCAGCCTCACATGTGCTAGGGTTATAGGCATGAACTACCCTATTCAACCAGATTGAGCCTTTTTTTTTTTTAAGATAATTTATTTATTTGTGTGTGGGGGGGTGTGCCTGCAGAGGCCGGAAGAAGCATTGGGTCCTCTGGAGCTGCAGCTACAGGCAGTTGTGAACCACCTGATGTGGTTGTTGGGAACTGAACCCAGGTCCTCTGGAAGAACAGCAAGCTCTCTTCGCTGGAATCACCTCTTCAACACACAGATTGGTCCTTTAAAATTGTTAGACTGTGTCATTCCTTGGGTTACTCAAGAGTCTCCCTTAGTCTGGGGATGCCGGTGAGGACACATTTCTCTCTCCTACTCCTCGGTCCACATCGCATGGCTCTAGCCCTCTGGCCCAGACTTATTCCTGGCTTTCTCCAGTGCCTAGAGGCTCTGTCACTGCCCCTCTCCTCATGAGAAGCTCCTCAGTCTTGCAGCAGGACCAGCATGGTGAGCTCACCACCTGATCTCCCCCTCCACACACCATCCCCACCCCCAGATCTAGTCTGGGGCCCATATCCGGTGCCCTGACCTAGTCAATCCCCAACATTCAGGCTTTGGTCAGGACACATTGTACGTGCCAGCACAGGCTCCCTCCTACCACCTGACATCATCTCTCCATGGCACATTCAATCTCGAGACCCAGTCCAACCTGCACACCTGGATCCAGGGCCCAGCCTGATGTGTCTGATTCTATCCTGTGCACACACTCCAATCCCCCAATCTAGCTTGGGTCCCATATCTAGGACCCTGGCCTAATCTTGTCAACTCTTCACATACCACACCCAACTCCCAGGCTTTGGCCATGACACACCACCTGCCTGACAGCCCAGCTCACCACCTGTCACGTAAATTTGGCCTGCACCACTTCCAACCTCCAGGCGCAGTAGGGCCCAGCGGATCTTACACTGCAGCCCAGTGTGATGACTCCATATCTGACACAGAACTAACACGCCCAGGTTTCATTACAGAAATACAATATGAAAGACAAGACGGTGCATTCCCCTCTCTCGATCCACCAGTCCTATAGAATTATCTAGATGGACCTCAACACAGAACTTAAAAAAATATTCACATCCTTAAAAAAAAAAACCGAAGGAACTTAAAGATAACACAAACAGCTCAGTGAACTTAAAATGTAACAGGAGAATAGACATTAGCATGACGCTCGAGCAAATACATTTAAAAATAATTCTATAAAAAATATGGAAGAACATGCAAACTGGAAAAAAGATGGAATTGAAGTAACCCAACTAGAAAACTCAGGGAAAGTCAAGAAGAAGAATATTAGGTCCTGAAGATCAAGTAGAACTAGACCATACAAGCAAAGAATATGAAACACGTGCATGCGTGCACACACACACGCACACACACACACACAGGTATGGGGGAAAGGAGGTAGTATGAAGGAACTCTGGGACACCATGAAAAGACCAAATCTTCAAATTATAGGCATAGATGAAGGAGAAGGATTCTAAGTTAGTGACATAGACCACATCTTCAACAGGACCATAGAGGACTTCCCCAAATTAAGGGAAGACACAGCCATACAGATGCAAGAACATTAGAACATCAAATACAGAAGATCAGAAAATCTCCCCATGACATATCATAGTTAAAACACAATGTATACAACAGAGTATTGAAAACAGCAAGAGAAAAAACATAAGGCACATATGAATGAATATTGGTTTTGGTTTTGGTTTTTGGTTTTTTGAGACAAGGTTTCTCTGTGTAGTCCTTGCTGTCCTGGAACTAGCTCTGTAGACCAAACTGGCCTTCAACTCACAGAGATCCGCCTGGCTCTGCCTCCCAAGTGCTGAGATTCAAGGTGTGTGTCACCACTGCCTGGCAACATCTGATTTTATTTTTTTAATTCATGTGCATTGATGTTTTGCCTGTATGAGGGTGTCAGGTACCCTGGAACTTGAGTTACAGACAGCTATGAGCCACCATGTAGATGCTGGAAATTGAACCTGGGTCCTCTGGAAGAGCAGCCCATGCCCTTAACCTCTGTGTCATCTCTCCAGTCCCAACATGTAACATGAGGACCTGCTTGTTGGGGTTTCTGTCCTGCCCAGTTCCCACAGCTGGTAAGCCCCACAGAAAATCATACTCCATAAGTTATAAACTGACTAACCCATTAGCTCAGGCTTTGTATTAGTTCTTATATTAGCCCATTATTCTTATCTGTGTTAGCCACATGGCTCAGTACCTTTTACAGCAGATCAGGTCACATCCTGCTTCTTTGGTGTCTGGACAGGACTGCACCAACATCTGATTTCTTAATGGAACCTTTGAAATCCAGAAGATCCTGGGGCAATGCACTCCACATTCTAAGAGACCACAACTGCACCTCTACTACTGTACCCAGCAAACTATCTGCCATAGCTGGCAATGAAAGAAAAAAAATTTTGATGAAATCGTAAAAGAATTCATATCCAACATACCAACCCTAAACAATATTGGGAGCAATACTCCAGCCTCAGGAGAGGGCTGAGCATAGCCAAGGGGCTATAGAAAGAAACCAAATGAAGCTATAATCACTGAAACATAAAATTAGACTAATAACACAAATGACAATAATGCAACAAAATGACTACATTCAACACACCTGCCCTCCAAAAATAACTTTAAATATTAATGGCCTTAACTCTTTATCAAAAGGCACAGACTGGCTGAATAGACTAAGAAACAAAATCTGGGGTTGGATGGCTCAGTGGATAAGAACACTGACTGCTCTTCCAGAGGACCCAGGTTCAACTCACTGCACCCACGTGATGACTCATAACTGTAACTCCAGCCCCAAGGAATCTGATGCATCCATGGACACTGCATACATGTGGTACACAGACATACATGCAATCAAAACACGCATACACATAGTATAAAATAAACTAGGCATGATGGCATGTGCCCTTAGACCAAGTACTTGGGAAGCAGAAGCAGGTGAGTTTCTGTGACTTGGAGGCAAGCCTGATCTACAGAATGAGTTCTCGGACAGCCAGGTCTACATAGACCTTCTTATCTTCAAAATAAACAAACCTCTTTTTTATAAAAAGAAATTCATCTTTCTACTGTCTAAAAATATTAATATGCTTTAAAAAATAGGCACCACCTTAAAGAAATACAAGCACTCTCATCAAAATGAACCAGGAATCAAGCAGATGTTACCATCCTTCCTTATATCTGGCAAAATCTACTTAACACTGAAACTAATTGGAAGAGATAAAGAAGAAAGCTTCATTCTAATCAAGGGAACAATTAAAAAGACATTACAATCCTAAATGTATACACACCAAATTCTGATGTACCCAGTTTCATAAAAAGTGCACTTCTGGGGCTGGAGGGATGGCTCATCAGTTAAAGAGTACTGACTGCTCTTCCAAAGGACCCAGGTTCAATCCTCAGCACCCACATGGCAGCTCAAGACTGTCTGAACTCCAGCTCCAGGTTACCGAAACAGATATACCTGCAGGTCAAACTCCAATGCACATAAGTAAAAGATTAAAAAGAAAAGACGTGCACTACTAGAATTAAAGACACATAGTAGATAATGTCAGGACCCCACTTTTTCCAACAGACAGGCCATCTGAGCGAAAACAAACAAAACACAAGAATTAAATGGTATCATACCTCAAATGGACTTACCAGGTCTCTGCGGAACAGTCCACTCAGACGTCAGTACACATTCTACTTAGCGACTCCTGGAAGCTGCTTAACATAGGCCACATGCTGGAACACAAGCTTTAACAAGTTCAGAAAAATTGAAACAACTCAGTATATCCTACCTGAATAGAATGCAATAAAGTTTAAAATCAACAGGAAACAAATCTCATAAATATACAAACAAAAAATTAAACAACTCATAATGATGTATGAATCAAAGAAATCATGGAGAAAAATTCCTAGACCTAAATGAAAACAAAACTCTGGGACACACTGAGCAGACCTGTGAGGGAGATGCCTACTTCAAAAACTCCGAAGGGTGGGTGTGGTGCCACACGCCTTTAATCCCAGCATTCAGGAGGCAGAGACAGTGTTAAAAACTCAAGTGTCTGATGTCTGGGATCCATTCGTGATCTCCTGAGCTCTTCCAAAGGGTCCGGGCCATTTCTCCAGCTCCACCATTGGCAACACACAGCGATAGTCTCCTGGGATCAGGCTGGCTCTGCTTCAAGGCCACTGCTGTTCTTAGTGGTTGTCCCATGATACTGGCATCTCCAAAATGAGGGCTCTTCTGCTGCAACTGGGCTGCACTTCCATCAACAGCCTCTCCTGGTTCTCTTCAGGGACTCCTGCTGCTCTCCGACCCCTTCATGACTTTCAACACCGGTTCCACCTGGGAGACTTTTATAACTATCAAGTTTGGCCTGGCTTCTTCTGGAACACAGCTTCTGTGTGTGCTACTCCAAGGAACCCCTCCCAGAATTTGCATCATTAAAGTTGGTCTCCTCCTCCTCCTTTCTTCTTCTTCTAAAGATTGTGTGTGGTAAGGATGATTTTGTTCTTCCAGAGGGTCTGGGTTCATTTCCCAACACCCACATCAGGTGACTCAAAACTTCCTGTAACTCCAGTTTCCGGGGATCTGACTCCCTCTGACCTCCATCAGCGCATGCATACGAGTGGTGCACATAAACTTATACAGGCCATGTGCCCACTCATGTACACACGTGCACGCGCGTGCACACACACACACATCTTTAAAAGAAGAAGGAAGGAGGAAGAACATTAAGTATTCTTAACCCACAGCCATCTCTCCAGCCCCAACGCTGGTCTCCTCTTAATCACCAGTAATGTCTCAGCTCCAGCTGACCGCCATCAACTGTCCCAATAAAGCGAAGGACACTTCAGTGATGCTGTCTTGTTAATCCCAGCTGAGTCTTCAGCCCCAGCTGACCCAAAGTGCAGTTTCTTAAATCAAACTATGCAGTGGCCCTGATAAGAGTCTTTGCTTCCCTCTGAAATTCACAGACTAGGCCTCCCTCGTCTACACTGCTCTCAGCTCTATCCTCCAATCTTCCGCATTCTCACAACAGCTCTCCAGTTTGAGCACTCAAAGGCTTTTCTAGCCTGAAGTTCCGAAGTCCCTCCATAATCCTCCCCAAGACACACTCCATCCTGTCACAAAACAGAGCCCAGTACCAGTTTCTTAGTTGGGGTCACTGTTGCTGTGATAAACACCATGACCAAAAGCAACTTTAGAAGGAGAGGGTTTACTTGGCTTACCTTTCCCGAATCACGATCCACCAAGGAAAACAAAGGCAGGAACTCGAATTGAGCAGGCACCTGAAGACAGGCACTGATACAAAGACCATGGAGGGGTGCTGCTTACTAGCTTGCTTCTTGTGAACTACTCAACCTGCAGGGTTTTGTTGTTGTTGTGTTTTGGTTTTTCGAGACAGGGTTTCTCTGTGTAGCCTTGACTATTCTGGAACTCCCTCTGTAGACCAGGCTGGCCTCTAAACCACAGAAATCCACCTGCCTCTGCCTCCCTTGCCACGGACCGGCTCAGGGGAGCCACTCAGACTGTAAGGGAATCAGGGCGAAGGTACAGGAGAAATCAGGATACGGCGAGGAAACTGACAGACAGACCATTCTCAATGTATTTGAGACATGCTGCTGCAACTTTATTCTTTCAGTGTGAGGGAGGCTTTTATATCTTTACAAACAAAGAACTTGGTAAAGGCATACATCATCAGATTATAAAATAGAAAAGATCAGCACAAAACAGTTTTACAAAGAGAATCTTTGAAGATGCTTTGGCATGGGTACAAGGACTTTTGCTCCCTCACATTTTGTAAAGTCAGCCTTTTTTCTTGTTTTTAGAGAGACCACTGTTTTTGAGTTAGGCCATCTTTATCAGCTTACACCAGGTGGCCGGCTGGTCTGAGCTAGGTGACCTTGTGCTCAGAATATCCTGGGTGGGAGAGAGGAAGTCCATTATCTTCCTGGGAAAACTTTCTGCTAGGAAATTTTAAAGACATGATCTCGACTCTCCTCCCTTCCTGATGCTCAGGTGTTGTTATCAGTCTAGGTTTTCTGGCCATAAGGAAGGCTGCATAGGCCTCCTGTTGACTTGCACGTAAATGTCTAATACTGTTTTCCTGTAGAAGGTTTCTAAGGTTTTTCCTAGTAAAATTAACTCCTTTTATTCCACATCATCAAGGAATTATCCTAATGATGACCCTGCCAATTCCTAGAACTGGCTACTTCTTTTGAGGCTTTAATGAATGATGGGGCAGAATTCAAAAATGTGCTCAGCAGTCTTGTTTGTATCTGCAACTGCCCGGAATAGTCTGATCTGTTAGCAATATGCAAGGATCATAAAGAACACACAGACAAGGGAAAAGATACACATTATGGCTCCAAGGACAGCGAAGTCGAGTCAGTACAAATGGCGACTCAGGTGGCATCACACCACAACTGATTGACAAGGGACTGCCTGGAACACACAGCTCCAAGAAGCACAGATCCCAATCCTCCAGCAACACCTGCCTGCCCAGTCAGCATTTCTGCTATACTGGCATGACTGCCGTGGATGTAGCACTCCCTAGTGCTGGGATTAAAGAAAGGAATGCGCCACCACCAGCGGCTTCAGCCTACTTATAAAACCCAGGACCATTTGCCCAGTAGCACCACCCCCAATGGGCGAGGTCCTCTCCCATCAATCCCTAAGAAAATGCTCTACAGCTTGCCTACAACCTGATCTTACGTACACATTTTTCTCAGTTGGGGCTCCCTCTTCTCAGATGACTTCTCAGTCAAGTAGACATACAATTAGCCAGCACACAAATGATGTGATAACCCACAGAAGAGACGTCAACAATTCTACCAGTAAACTTCTAGAAACAATAAATAATTTAAGCAAAGTGTCAGGATTCAAAATCAACTTGGAAAAATCAGTAACTTTCCTATACCACCACAAACCTATTGAGAAAGAGATTGTGGCTACATTCTTGGTCATAATAGTCCCAAGGAAAATAAACTATCTAGAAATAAACTGAACCAAGGTGAGGGAAGACCTCTGCTACCAAAACTTTAAAACTCTGAAGAAAGAGATTGAGGAAGATATCAGAAAATGGAAACAAAAAGACATCCCATGCTTATGGATTGGTAGAATTAATATTGTGAAAATAAGTGTACAATCAAAAGCTACTTACAGATTCAATGCAAACCCAATCAAAATTCCCATCTCATTCTTCACAGAAATAGAAAACACTATCCTAAGATTCATTTGGAACCATAAAAGAGCCGATAAGCCAAAGCAATCCTGGGGAGGGGGACAATGCTGGGGGATTTACCATTGCAAATTTCAAGATCTAGCATAGAGCTATAGCAACAAACATAGCATGATACCAGCACAGAAATGGACATGTTGACCAATGGAACAAATTGAAAACCGAGTGTGAGTTCACATATGTAAATACAGCCATCTGATAGTTCACAATGATACCCCAAAAGACAGAATCTTTAACAGATGACTCTGATGTCCACCTGTAGGAGAATGAAATTAGACCTGTGTCTATCACCCTGCCCAAAAATTAATTCTTGATGAATGGTGTAGGAGGTCCTTCTGTCTATGTGTTGCTTTCATTGGTTAATAAAGGAGCTGCTCTGGGCCTATAGCAGAGCTATAGGGGAACAGAGCTAGGTGGGGAAAAAACTAAATGAAATGTTGGGAAGAAGAGGCAGAGAGAGAAGTCATGGATCCTCTGCCTGAGACAGATGCCAGTTAGAGTCTTTACCAGTAAGCCACTGCCATGTAGTGATATACAAATTAATAAAAATGGGTTAGATTAATATAAGAGTTAGCCAGTAAGAAGCTAGAGCTAGTGGGCCAAGCAGTGTTTTAATTAATACAATTTTTGTGTGATAATTTTGGTTCTGGGAAGCCGGTATGACTAAGTGGGCCTTCCTCTTACACTGATGGATCAAAGATCTTAATGTAAAACCCAAAACACAAATAGTTGTTCTTGACCTGCAGGTCATGACCCTTGGGGCACATCAGATATCTTACATACCAGTGTTTACAATTCATGGCAGTAGCAAAAAGACAGTTTTGAAGTAGCAGTGAGATAATTTTATGGCTGGGGGTCACATAGAATGAACTGCTTTAGTAAGGCTGAGCACCACAGAGGAAGCACCCTACAAGACATAGATGTGGGAAAGTCTTTCTAAATAGAACTCCCAGAAATAAGTCCAACAGTTGACAATGGAACCTCATAGGACTTAAAAGTTTCTGTGTACCTAAGGGAACAGTCAACCGACTGAAGTGGAAGCCCCAAAAATCAAGAGCGAGCACAGTGCTATGGAGCTGACAGAGAACGGATCCAAAATACAAAGAACTCAAAAAACAGAGTCAAGGAAACAGATTGCCCACTCAAAAGCTAAGCTACTGAGCTGCACAGAGTTCTCAAATGAAGAAATAAAAATGGCTACAAGTCTCAAAAAAAAAAAAGAGAAAGAAGTTTGTTATCATTAGCAACAGAACAATACATATCAAAGCGACCTTGATTTTATGCCATGCAGACAGAACAACTAAGATCAACAAGACAACTGACACATGCTGGAGAGGATAGGGAGGAAGGGGAGCCCTCATTCACTGCTGGTGGAACTGCAAATGCGTACAGCCGCTCTGGAAATCCGTGTAGTGAGTGCTCAAAAAACTGACAACAAATCTGCCATACGCCCAGCTCCACCACTCCTTAATATCAGAGGACTCAGCGTCCTGCTCCCAGATGCTTGCTCAGCCATGTTCATAGCCACCCTGTTGTTAGGAAAGGGAAATACTCTAAATAAAGTGATGAATGGATAACGACAATGGGGTACAGATACACAATGCCATCCATACTATTCAGCTGTAACCAAATGACATCATGAAACTTTCAGGCACATGAATGGAGACTAGAAAAGATTATGTCGAGGGAGGAAACCCAGACACAGAAAGACAAATGATGATTGTTCTCTCTCCGCTGCGGTTCCTAGCTCCAAACCCTCAGATGTGAGTATCCAGCCTGGAGTAGCTGCAGAATCCAGGAAAGCCAAAAGGGACGGTGGACTTGGGAGAAGAATGCTAGAGAGGGGACGAGCAGGATACAGTGATATGAGGGGAAAAATGGGAAAAATGGGGATGGGGGACGTTAATTGTGTAGAAAGGAGGGAGACCAATACGGAAGTGGGATGGAGGAGGGAAGAATAACAACTAGGGATGTTATATGTTTGAAAATCCATAAGAGATCATACTATTTATTTACCTAAAATTTTACATATAATACATACATATATGTACACACACACACATATTTATTTATTTATAAAATAAAGCTAAGCTACTTGGGCTGACAAAGCTTCCCACAAGAGGCAGAGACTATCTGGTAAAAACTTCAGTACCCAGCATGAGAAACTCCCTTTCAAGTTGTTAGCTAGGTGTGTAGAGACTCCCAAAACAATATAGGTTAATGCTCTCGGCTTTAGTTGCCTCCCAGAGGTTGAAGGTGAGTCCCTATTGTTGACAACATCACACACTTTGGACACAGGACTTAGAGGATTCAAGCTGAATCTGTCTTGAAAGCCTCCTCCCTGAGCACCAGCTTCCACAATACCACAAGATGTTATGCAACCTGCCAAGGGAGGGAATCAACCAAGATTCTTACTCACTTTCTGACACCTGTGAACCACATTAGTGACCAGCCTGACTTATCACTGAAGGTGCAACATAACACTCATGTCTTGGCGCTAACCAATAGCCGTCTATTTGGAGGCAAGGCCCGCTCAATAGGAGGGAGGCATGTCTGTTGCTAAAAGGCTAGTGACATCCTGGAACTTAGAGGAGAGCTTTCAATGACCACTTTACTAGACCAGCATACTTCCCAGCTGCATTCTAAATACCCCTCCTGACACCCACAGACAAGTGTAGCGCTCACCCTCATCCAAGAAGCCTCCCTTTGCTGCAGACAGAGACCATTACAGGAAGACACAACTGTTCCGAATGCAGAGAACAACTGACTGTGGGCAGCCCGGGCCCAATGGTCGCATCTGCAAAACCAACTCCTGCATCCTGGGCTCAAGAAACATTAGGAAAGAGACAGGGGAGGGGTATACGAGCCAGAGAAAGAAAAAAGACTGTTGTGAGATTGTGTCTCTTAAAAATGACAAGGAAGCCATGCCCGTGATGTTTCAACAGTACAGCTGCCTAAGTAAGACCTGATCAAGGACAATGCCAATATGTATGCTGCCTTGGAAGGCAGAAATCTCATGGGGCCCCAGCCCGAGACAAACAACTACAGGCAACCAAAGACTTCTGAGAGGAAGCACTTAGTCCTCCCCAGGGATGAATCCCCTAACTGGTTATCCAATAGTAAGTAAGCCCTGCAGTCAAAGGCATACAAGCTACATTAAACAGGCGCAGCAGGCTGTATTTGTACGTTTTTATTATGTAATATATGTCCATCATATGTTATATAATAAAAACACATACATATATAAATACCATATTTATGTATATATAAATGCTTAAAATTTAAATATGTAACATAAATGTGTAAACTATATTTATATATACTTTATGATTATATAAATATATTCATCTATTGTATAAATATATATATTATATATTTATAATATACTATATACAAAGCTATGAATATCTAAAGTCTATTATATATATTACATATCCATATAAAGGCATTATATACACAAACACACACACACACACACACACACACACACATATATTAAGGAGAAAGAGAGGCCATGGATTTGAAAGGGAGGGGCACGAGAGGGAAGGGGAAATGGTGCAGCTATATCTTAATTTAAAATCTCCTACCAGTGTACGGACAACAGCACACCTCGCGCCCGGCCCTGCTGTGCCCTGCCCTCTTGATTCTCCTCTCCTGCACAAACACCGCCACAGTTACACAGTTACAGACCGGCTACCCCTCTGGTTAGAGAATAAGCCCCTGATGCTGGGGCTTTGTCCACAGTCCCTTCACCGCCTACCAGGGCCAGGACCTTAACCCTCGGCCTTGACTAGCTGGGTGAAGACATGAAGGAGAGTCCCAGGTTCCTTCTCGTTCGGTAATGCTTTTTTGACGGTTCTGGGCTTTGCTTGTTGAAGAGAGATCTTACAGTATTCATTGTTTTCAATTTTCTATCATTGAGGTGGCCCAGAGGCTTTGGGGCTCTTTAGATGTGGCTCTGTAGAAGAGCAAGCTGTGGGTTGCAGTCCCAGAAGCAGTTAGAAATTCTGGGAAAACCTAAGCCGGCTCTGGCTGGTTTATTACCCTTAATTGCATTTTCAAATGTGGGTGCAGATCAGGTTAGCATTTTCGTTGCTCTTGAGTCAGCTGCTCCACAGCAGCTTTCCCAGCTCCTAGTGGATGACTGTACCTGTTAGACTTGCACAATATGTCTGTGACCTAGTTAGGATGGCCAAGCAGGTTTGTTTCCAAGTGTCTTGCGCTATCCCTGCGTACCATCTCCCTGTCGCTCAAGCCAAGGCCCAGATGGCACAGTTAGCCAAGGACCCTCGGCAGCAGACCCCCGCGGGCTAGCCTTTCCAAAAGGGGACATTTCTTATGGTTCAAGATGGCTCTTAGGAGACTCAGGCAGAATCAGAACCAGGCTGGGGGAGGGGCACCAGCTGCTGATTCCCACTTCTGTTTGTCCCTTTTCAGGCAAAGGTTTTCTGACGCAGCCAGCAGGCAGCAGGGGCTGCCCACAGTTCCAAAGATACAATCCTTAGAGCTCTGTTAGAATCTCACCATCTATTCATCCCTCCTTCTGTGTCTTGGGGGCGGGGTGGGAGGGTGGAAGGGAAGGTTCCCTTTGCCATGGCCAGGAGACTGTTGATGTTTTCAAGAATCCATGGGGAGAGCAAGGCCGGCAGGAGGATTGTTTGTGGCTGCTTGTCACCAAAAGTGCCTGTACCGTACAATAGTGTGCAACGTAGCTTTGCTTTTCCTGTCTCCAGGTACCCAGGTTGACCTTGAACTTGTGGTCCTCCTCACGTCCTGGGCTCCCGAGTGCTCTTTCCTATTGCACGTTTAATTAGCTGTTCTTCAGGGTGGGGCTTCTTCAGCTGGGCACACCGGGGTCCTCCAAGCATGGATGCCACTTAGTTATCTCCGTTGGGTTCATCAGGGCATGAATAACTGTTTCAGCCATAGACCCTTGACTTTAGGGTACATCTTGATATTAGGAACTTCATGTGAGTTTTACTTTCCTCTAAAAGGTTAAGTGCACCAGGTAGGTAGTGTCTCCATCTGTGATGCAAAACAAGAGAAATTCAGTACTTAAGGAACCTGCACAGGTTCCGGTTGTAATGAAATTAAGATTCCAGGCTGCCTAGTTCTGTGGTGATTTTGATATTTTTCAATTTTTTTTTGGACAGGGTTTTATATATGTACCTAGGCTTGCTCTGTACATAGGAGGATGACCTTGAACTTCTGAACTTCTTGTTTCTACCTCCTAAGTGCTGGAACTGCACGTGTGCACCGTCCAACCTGGCATCAGTGCAGCCCTTTAAACGCGAGGTCCTTTTGATCTTCATTAACAGGGTTTGCAGCTATCACTGATTCTAATTTCAGGACACTTACAGCCACTCTTCAGTATACATCCCTCCAATAGCCCGGCAACCGTGACTGTACTTCCTCTCCCTGGGGATGGGCTCATTATATAGTGGGCTCACAATGCACATGGCCTCTGTGAATGACTTTTAGTTACCTTAATGTCTTCAAGGTTTACTGAGGTTATAATTTCTTAAATATATTTTAAAATGCAAATTTAAATATATATAATATGTATATACATTATATAATAAAAATATAATGTGATATATAGGTGATAAAACATAATCTTAAAATAATAATTTTTTGGTTTGGGCTCACAAGATGGCTCAGTGGATACAGACACTGCCAAGCCTGATGATTTGAGTTCGTTACCAAAGATGGTGGAAGAAGAGAACTGACTCCTGAAAGTTGTCCTCTGACCTCCACGGTCATCCTAGCATGTGTGTGCCTACACATGTGCACACACACACACACACACACTCCCTCCCCCATCTCTCTCTCTCTCTCTCTCTCTCTCACACACACACACACACACACACACACACACAGAGAGAGAGAGAGAGAGAGAGAGAAGTAAGATGTGATAAAATAAATAATTAACTTTAGAATGCAAAGCAATGGGTTTCCTGGTATTTTCATTCTAAGAATCATGCTTCCCTCCCACAATTCATGCCCTTTTCCCTGTTCCCTGTTGTCTAGTCAATGTCCTATTGCTGTGAAGAAACACCATGACCACAGCAACTCTTAGCTGGGGATGCCTTGCAGGCTCAGAGCCTTATCTGCATGGCAGGAAGCATCCCAACAGCAGGCAGACACGGTGCTGGAGAAGGAGCTGAGAGTTCTACATCCTGATCCACAGGCAGCAAGAAGAGAGAGAGCCTCTGGACCTGGCTTGGGCCCCGGAAATCTCAAAGTCCACCCCCAGTGACACATTTCCTTCAACAAGGCCTCATCTAACCCAACAGGTCGACACTTCCCAATCCCTTTCAAATAGTGCTACTCCCTGGTGACCAACCTTATTCAACTATATGAGCCTGGGGGGCGGGGCATTCTTATCCAAGCCAGCTCACCGCCCCCCCTCCAGTTTCCCTCTTCCTTCCAGACAACCCCTCTGGTTTCTTAACACACGTGCTCCATGGATCTCTCCTTTGCTTCCTAAGACATCTTCATGGCTCATGATGGATCCCGTTTCTAGTTTCATGGTGCACACGCATGCACAGCACGAGGTTGCAGTGCTTTACATGTTACTCCTTTTATCGTTATTTCGTTTCTTTCCCTCCTCAAGTACCACCCTGCTGCGTGGACATTATGACTATTATTGACGATGCTATGTATATCCGTGTGTCATTTCTGTTGGACGCATGTGCTCAGTTCTCTTGTGTATATGCTTAAGTGGTGCTAGGTTCCATGATAACTTAATTTTAGGAGATGCTACACTTTTTTTTGGACATAGACCGTATTGGAACAAGGGTTCCAATTTCTCCACCTTCTTCCCAGCACTTGCCTGTCTTCCTAGCTACAACCATCCTACTGGGTGCGAAACACCATTCATCATGGCTTTGATTTCTACTTTCCTGGTGACTAGAGAGGGTGGGAACTTCCGTGCTAATCGCCCACTTGTGTATAATCTTTGGGGAATGGTCTCTCTAGGGTCTTCACTCTGCAATTGGATTGCCTTTTTATTATCATGCTTAAAAATTCATATTTTAATGACAAATCTCTTATTGGATGTATGATTTGCAAACATCCATCCTTTGTAGGGCACCTTTCCATAGGGTGAATTGGGAACTATCCCGTGTGCTTTAGGCAGAGTTTGTGAAGGGCTGTTCTTTGAATGTTTAGTAGAATTCCCTAGTAAGAACCTCTAGGCCTAGCTTTCAAAAATATTACACTTAGCCGGGCGGTGGTGGCGCATGCCTTGAATCCCAGCACTCAGGAGGCAGTGGCAGGCGGATCTCTGTGAGTTCGAGGCCAGCCTGGTCTACAAGAGCTAGTTCCAGGACAGGCTACAAAGCTACAGAGAGACCCCCACCCCCCAAAAATTACACTTATCTTTTTATTTATTTTGTGTGGGGTGGAGGGCTGTGTGTGATCAGAGGATAACTTTGGGGAGCTGGTCTTCTCCTTTCACCATGTGGTTCCAGAGTACTGAATCAGACGTTAGGCTTGGCAGCGGCCTTTGACCTTTTAGCCGTCTTAGCAGCGTGGACCTGACTTTTTGTGGGAAGTTTTGAAACCAATTATTAGCAGAGTTAATTTTGTGTGTGTGTGTGTGTGTGTGTGTATGTGTGCGCGCGCGCGCACGATGCTAAGACAGACTCCTGACTTGGCTTGTTTCTAAGAGTGTAGTCGGTTATTCTAACACCATTTACCAAATAATCTAGCTCTTCCTACCCATTGCAAAAACCTAAACGTAACATTTTGGTGTTTTTGCTTGTGACTTTCCTCCTGATAGGATACGAAGGCTATTTGCTTTATCAATGATTCGCCGGCTTAGCCTTGGGAAATTCTTTGTCCTCTTGGAATGTGCTTTGGAAACGGGACCTGGGCAGGGCCTGGGACTTTCCTGCTGTCGTTGTTCATGTTGTGGAGCGATTGGAACGTGACCCGCACATACTCTCAATCCTCCGTCTACGAATTGTGGAGCGATCGGAACGTGACCCGCACATACTCTCAATCCTCCGTCTATGAAGCTGGGAGCACATCCTTGGACTCTTGATGCCCACACGGCTTAGGGAACCAAGCCGGGCCAGAAGCCACGCCCAGTTCTCTGGCCTGGATTTTTACCTCTGGTGTGTCTCCAGACTTTGGAGTCTCCCTTGCCCCAATGGGCCTATCTGTGTTTCCTGCCTCTCCCTGAATTCAGAGTGTTCTCAGACCTTGGACTTGACCTTATTTTAGAGTCTGTCCCTCACTCACCCCTTGAGAACAGTGAGTTCTGAACCTCGCTGAGATCCAGGACATTATTCTGTCAGCAGCTCTCAGCCCTCCAGTTCATGCCTCTGCTTAGCCCTGAACAATGTGTTCTGATCCTCCCACAGTTGCTCACGATACGGTCTGAACATGTCTCCCCTGGCCTCAACACCCAGGAGATGTGACTCTCTGCTCGCCCCTGAAGCACCCTTCTCCCTTGTCACTGCTAAGTAGGACAGAAGCATCCCAAACCATGGGAATGCAGGAGAGCAAGAGGGAATGCTGGAAAGGAACCAGGGGAGCCACACAGGGAAGCTACGTGCAGAGACCAGAGGAGGCACAGGCAGGGGGTGTGACTTAGGCTTAGGTCAGTCAAGAAGTTGCCCCATGGATTTGCCCACAGGCCAATTTGATGGAGGCTTTTTTTCCCCAACTTGCCCTGACTTGTGTCAAGCTGACAAAAACTAAGCAGAACAACTTGACCACATAAAGACCACAGTGGTGACTTCATTGAATATCTGTGTACACGGTTGGCAGGTACTTCACTGTAGAAACCCCTCAGGGCCTCCATAATGCCCTTCAGATAAAATATCTGCATCCCAACACTGTCTGCATGCCCAAACGCTCAGCCCTGGCTCCAACCACACAGGAGGATTTCGTAGATAGAGCCATATTTTCTCTGGGACAGTGTGTTATGTGTGCCCTCTGCCTGGCTTTCTCTCCCTTCAGGCTCCCCTCTGCCCTTTTCCACAAGCTCACGTGCTACCTCCCTCAGGAAGTCCTCCCTGACACTCTGGGCTGGGTGGCTCCTCGTATCTTCCCATGGCATCTTTGTGTTGGTATAAGCTTGGATATCCCCCAATTCTCTGGTCAGGTCTTACTCCATTTTTCTTGCACAACTGCAAAGAAGCTAGCTGTTGCTACATAGTTGGTGGAGCGTAACCAGCTGCCCTCTGCCCACATACGTAGAGACTAACAAGCCAAATGTCAAACCATGAGCCCTGGGCATCTCTTTTTGGCCATATGTAGGCCAAGCCCGACAGTAGTGCAATCCCCTGGCTTCTGCATTTCTCCTGAGGTAATCCTGTACCAGGTCCCTCCCTTGTCTCCTCGCCTCTCGGGCACTCACAAAAGGGAAGGGGAACTGTGAGACTGGCTTCTCTGGTTAGATTGCTAACCTTTCAAAGGCAAGCATGTCCTTTCTCCCTTGGGCTAGCTGAGCCCAAGTCTTGCTGTAGTCTGCTGTTTTCTACTAGTTTCAGGGAAAATGGGCTTTTATATTCTTAGGAACCAAGGAGATAGGGATTCTACCCGTGTTAAAAGCTGCCAGAGCATTCTGAGTAAGGTTCTTAGGTGTGTCCAGCAGTTATGCAAGATTTACCACACACACTGGACCGCTCCCCTCAACCCTGAGGCTTCAGGCTCCTCATCCGAAGGCTAGGCGCCCCCTCGTGGAAGAACGCAGTCTCTTCTGAAAAACCAAACACCAGGCAAACTACGTGATGTCCAGCAGCAAAATTCTCCTGGGACCAAAAGGCATGTTACTGTTTAGATTGTGTAATGTAATAATATATATTGTTTTATTCCTGATAATAAAACTGTGCCTACTCATGTTATAAAATTTAGTAACTGAGTTATAATAAAGGGTCAAGAAAAATGTCATCACAATTCTGCCTGCCAAAGAGGGCCAAAGGTAGTATTTTGATATATATATTTTTCCTAGTTCTTTCTTCCCATGTGTGCCTCTGTGTGTGTGTGTGTATGTATATGTGTGTCTCTCTGAATATACACATGTATGTGTGTATGTGTGTGTCTGCGTGGGTCCCTCTGTGTGTATGCACTTATCTGTGTGTGTCTGTGTGTGTGTGTGTTTATGTGAATGTATGTGTCTGTGTAGGCCAGAGATGGAGACTCCATGACTTCCTTGCACTCCCCACCTGTTTTTTTGTTTTAAGGCAGGCTCTCTCTGAACCTGGAGCATGTTCACTCAGGTAGACTGACCGGCTGCAAGCCTCAGGAATGCTCTGTCTCATCTCCTCAGGGCTGAGATGGTAGACATGTAAACTCAGGTTCTCCTGGTTGCAAGGCCAGCACTTTCCTGTGTTCCTACCCCAACCCTTCTTAGGTCTTTTTCTATGAACATACAGGAAGTTGGTTGTACACTAAAATTGCAGCCCTCTACCCTCTTGCAATGTACCCAATAAAGTACTCTTAAAAGAGAATACAGGAGATGCACAGGCAATCCACATAGGCATTTATACACTAACCTACAAATTTCAAGTTGAGGTCGCTTTTCCATGAGATGACTGAGTCTACAGCCTGAAAGCCTGCTGCCCTAGTTAGTCTAAAACCTGGCTTCCCCTGTCTTTGTTAGGGCTTCTGTTGCTGCGATAAACACCATGACCATAAACAAATCAAGGAAAAGGGTTTATTTCACTTTACAACTCTCAGGTCACACTCTATTGCTGAGGGAAGTCAGGGCAGGGATCTGGAGGGGGACCTGGAGCAGAGGCCGTGGAGGAGTGCTGCTTACCGACTGGCTCCTCCTAGATTGCTCATTTTTGTTTTCTACTAGGACCACCTTCCTGGGGTTTGCTCCACCCATAGGGAGCTGAGCCCTTCCTCATTAGCCGTCAATCAAGAAAATTGGCTTGCCCACAGGTCAATCTAGTGGGTGCATTTTCTCAGTTATAATTCTTTCTTTCCCAAAGACTCTTGCTTGCGCCAAGCAGACATAACACCAGCCCTCCATGTGTCTGCCTCCCCACCCTGTGGCTTTTCTTTTTTACAGCACTAGTCACCTTCTGCCTACCACAGGCCTTCCTTATTACCTTAGCTCATTGCATTCTGGGGGTCAGTGGCCTAAAGGGCTAAAATGCTGACTGCCCTGACTTCGAATCTTTATTCTAAACAAAGTCAAGACCAAAGGAGGGTGGCTGTATTTAAGAATCTTCAAAGGCCTGTTACCTCAAAACAGTTGCCAGGACTCAAAAGGTCAGGTCTCTTTCCCATCCAAAGGCATTGGATCTGGGTCACAGATTCACGGGGTGAGCCCAGCATGCCTGGTCACAGCAGCAATAAGGAAGCCGTAGAAGGCCACTACACGCACCAGATCTACTCAGGATCCTGCAGGAGAGGCTGGGCTGCTCACATAGCAAATGGGAAGTGAAGTGTAATCAGTATGAGACTGGCCACAGATTGACCATGATTGGAGCATGTGAGGGGTGGGTGAGAAGCCATCCTGGTTGTTCATAAGTATGTATTTGGCTCATCATAAAGCCCTAAAGAGTTACACAGTGAGGAGTCACTGGACCCATTTTTATTCCATGCAGGGGGTGAAGGAGAATAGTGGTGTTTCAAAGCAGCAGCATGGGATTGAGGCATCCTAAGGATCTGCTCCACACTATGTAGGCTGGGAGTTTAAAAGTGAACACAAAGAATTTTGAATCATAAAAAAACTGCAAGAACCCATTTATATAAGTGGAAATGAAAACCCGGAAGCTTAATAGGCACCGTCAATCTGACTGCATTTGGAATCACCTAGGAGACACAGGTCTGGTTATCTTCTGAGGGTGCTTTCACCGTGCATGTGGGTGGCATCATCCCATGGGCTGCGGTCCCAAATGCTTTTTGTTTTGTTTTGAGATTCGTGTTCTACTTCGTAACCCTGGGCTGTCCTGGAACTTACTTTGTAGACCAGGCTAGCCTTGAACTCACAGATGTTTGCTTGTCTCTGCCTCCCCAGTGCTGGGATTAGAAGATGTACGCCACAGCACCCAGCCAAAAATATTTCATTGTGTATGAGTGTTTCACCTGCATGGATGTCTGTGTATCATATGCACCTGTTGGAGGCAGAAGTGGGGTATTCGAGTCCCCTGGAACTGGGGTTACTGATGACTGTAAGTCGTCATTGCAGGTACTGGGAATCGAACCCTTGTCCTTTGGAAGAGAAGTAGGCTCTTGCCTGCTGAGCTGTCTCTCCAGTCTCCCAGATGAACTCTAACAAGGGGAAAGGGAAGCTAACGGAGCAGCACCGCTCATCTCTATTGACTTCCTGATTCTGTGCAGTGTGATCAGCTGTCGCGTACACCCACCACTGTGCCTTCCACACCGTGACTGACTGACCCTCCTCTTAAACCACGTGCCAAGATAATCACTTCCTTCCTTCAAAGTAGCCTGCTAGGTGGGGATTTGGCTCCATGGTAGAGCACGAATCTCTGAGTTCTATCCTCAGCACCAAAGAAAAAGGTAAGACAAACATGGGTTTTAAAAGTTGCTTCCTGGGGCTGGAGAGATGGTTCAACAGTTAAAAGAACCTGTTGCTCTTGCAAGAGGACCCAAGTTAGGTTCCCCCACAATCCTTGTTGGGCAGCTCACAACTACCTACAGCTCCAGCTCCAGGGCATCTTACACCCTCTCCTGGCCTCCGAGAGCACCTGCACCCACATGTGTACACACACACACACACACACACACACACACACACACACACACACAAACACACACACTAAAAATATCTTTTAAAAAGGTTGTTGTTATTCTCCTGGGGAACTGCAGTCCCCAGGAGGCCCCTATGCGCAGGCCCAGAGTGAAGCGTGGTCCGCCTGACTCAAAAGACTTCATTTCCCAAAATTACTTGTACCCACAATCCAACAGGGACGCAGACCGCAGCGTCAGATGCACGTGTATGCTGGATTGGTCTTTAAAAAGGCAGAGCCGCGGTACCTTCTCCTTTTTTTTCCCCCTTCCTGCTCCCAGCCTGCACCATCCTCACGCCCCTTTCCTATAATAAAGCTACATGTGGGTTTGTTTGTACCTCGTGGTCTATTTCGTATTTCGCAGAAAGAACAACAGTTGTGCCATGTATTTTGTCAGTGATGAGAGATTAATGATATAATAAATAATGAAAAATTATAGCTTCAGTGGATGAAGAGCTAGAGAATTTAAATTCTGGTCAAAAAAAAAAAAAAGAAGCCACAAGGCTACCCCTCCCCAGTACCCCCAGTAACTATAGGGTGTTCTTGCCTTAAGGTTCCCCTCGTCTAGCCTCTGGGAGTAGATAGGAAGCAAAGCAAGTACCCATGCAATTCTCAAAACCTCGTCTGTGGGTCAGAAGTCAAAGGTGACCCACCTGACCACCGCATATCCAGGTTGCTGGGGCAATCAGCACTTCCTACATGCAAGGATGCACCACTGTAGTTAGCCAGGCTGTTTGACCCTGCCCCAAACGGGAGAGGAGCCAGGGTTGCTGAGAAGTCCCCTTGGGCACTTCCCCCATGTCTGTGGTATCCACTGGAAGGCTGTGTGGAGGGCAGGGATACACACCCCACTCCTCGTTTGGGTGGGACAGCCTACATTCTCTCACACTTACCCCGGCACTCGCTACCTTCTGGTCCTTTACACACCCCCTTCCTCTTCCAGGGTCAGGCCCTGGGCTCCAGCAGATGAGCCTCTACGGTCACAGGCCTCTGAGGGTAACTGTCACTCCGGAGAGCTGCTCAGAGTTACAGGAAAACAGCGTCAGTTGTATAAATAGCTGTAGTAAAGACTGTGGTCGGAGCTGTGACACAGAAAACTCGGTTTCTCTCTTTTTAACAACTGACTTCTGAGAAACAGCCTTTGTCGTTGAAGAGCAGCTGGGGCCCTGGTGGGAGACACTTCAGTTTCTAGAGGGGTACAGAGGACACACACACAAGGGTCCTGTGGGTGAGCAGGGGCCCTGGCCTCCTTTATCTGACCCGCTTTTATTTAGTGGGAGACTTTCCTAGCGAAACTGGGCCTTTTCTAGGTGTGCAAATTGACTAAGTACGCATCTTCTAAGTTTGATTTTCCCTTGCACAGAGCTGCTTGTTTTGTGGGTGTTGGATGGGAACATAGTGTCACAGTCATGCTGAAAGACATTCAACTTGTAGTCTGCTGACCCCCACAGTGTTTTCCTTGTCACAGCTGCAACTGCTACTCTGTGCCACCAGCTAGTCTCCCTGGAAGGGAAGAAGAGAAAAGCAAACATTGAAAGACGCAAAGTAATAAAATTAGACAGCACAAAGGAAGTCCAGAATCTAAATGCTAAAAATTGTAGGAAGAAAAACAGGAGCAGATCAAGGTGCTCTCTCAGGCCAGGATAGATGAGCCCCGATTGAAAACCTCGCTTCACCTGAATGGGGTAGACGGCAACACCACACCAGAGGCTGCAAAACTTCGAAAGCCATGTTGACTAGAAGGCCCTGCTGGGGGAAGAGCACTGGCTGTTCTTCCAGAGGACCTGGGTTCGACTCCCAGCACCCACATGGCAGCTCACAACTGTCCGTAACTTCAGTTATAGGGGACCTAAAACCCATGGCAAAACACTAATGCACATAAAATAATAAAATAAAAAAAGAAGGGCAGGTGGTGGTGGCGCACGCCTTTAATCCCAGCACTTGGGAGGCAGAGGCAGAGGCAGAGGCAGGGGCAGGGGAATCCCTGTGAGTTCGAAGTCAGCCTGGTCTACAAGAACTAGTTCCAGGACAGCTAGGACTGTTACACAGGGAAACCCTGTCTCGAAACAAACAACAAACAAACAAAGGAAAGAAAGAAAGAAAAGAAGGCCCTGCTGACAAAACTTCCCATGTTGGGAAAACCCTGAAAACTGGAAGAAAGTAGAAAAGTGCCTCTAAATCCTGAAAGGAAACAACGAGCAAACTAGAACTGCACATCTTGGGTGAAGTAACATAAGATGTTTAGACAAGTGAGGCTGCAGGCAGTCTCCTGCTCACCTACTCCTGGTCAGGAAGCTGCTGCAAAACAAGAACCACAGACAAAAAAGGAGCAAGGACAGAAACAGGAGACTCCACAGGGAAGAGAGGGGACAGGAACCTGGAGTCAGGAACTCAGGAACACTGCAAGGACCATGGTGACTGTGTGTAACTGGAACAGAGGAGAAGGACATCCCGGATGTGAGCAAACTGGGAGACCCTGCAAGATCACACGCGAGAAACCTAATGGGAAAGAATATCTCAGAAGAGATTTCCACAACTATTAGAGAACTCAGGGATGGGCCATAAAAAAGTTTACACAAAACTAGCCCAAAACTAATCAAGTAAGAAAGATTATGGCAATTATTAACTCAAGGATACAAAGTGTGAGAAAGAAATAATCTTAGCTGATTACATGGTTCAGCTCAGCATAGCATGAGAATTCATGATATGGATAATGAATAGTGATTGAAGTGAAATTATGATATAATTACATTGGGTGGGGCTCGGGATGCCAAGAGACGGGCTGGGAGTATAGAGATAATGTCTCAAACTGAAAATCAAGAAAAGCCTTCTATTTAAAGACATAGGAGCTGGTTGGGTGTGGTGGTAGCATCTGCAATCCTAGCTAGCACTTGGGAGGTAGAAGTTGAAAGGAAGGCAAGGTCATCATTGGCAACAGATCAAGTTCAAGGCCACCCTGGGTTACATAAGACCCCCATCTCAGAATAAAACAAAATAAAAACAAAGATCGAGGCAGAAAGGAAAGTAACCCACAAGAAGAACAGGAAGTTTTCTGTGGAACTGGCTGGCAAGAAATGTTAGATCCTGTCATTTTTTGTCACCGACCATATCGAACTGTTTGATTCTTTCAATTAAATTACATAGAATTTTTTTGGGAAAAAGACCCTCAGCTAATTCACAGTGGGTACCCTTAAGTACCTTAAAATGTGATTGCAATCTTGTCGGGGCCAAGGAACCTAGTTAGGCTCAAATGGAGCAGGGTTGCAGGGTTTATCATGACAGGTAGGGGTCAGTTATTCGGTTAACAAAGTTGTTCATAACCCCGGAGCACAGCCCTGCCTTCACATTCGAGTCACACGGGGACTTGGAGAGCTTCTTCATGCCATGCTCCTCCTGAGCCAGTGAATCCCCGAGGCAGGAGATGGAGGCAGCCAAAGTTGGAAAATACTTCCCGAGATTCTAGTGTGCAGTCTGCTGAATCTATTGGTGGCCTAAGGAAACATTTTAAAATTTACCTCTTGACTCAATCATTCATTCATTTTTGGTGTTGAGACAGAGGCTACCTCCATACGTATCCCCGGACAGTTTTTAACTTGCCCTGGAATGCTGAGGCAAATACAGATGTGTGCCCCTATTCCACCCCCCAGCCTCGTAACCTTCCTTGTTATAACATTTACCACTATTTTTTAAGTCAGGGCTTCCTGATGTAGCTTAGGATGACCTTGAGTTTCTGACCCTCCTCTCTCAGCCTTCTGATTACAGACTGTGCCACCACACATCCAGTGCGCATAATGCTGGGGACTGAACCCAGAATCTCTGCACCCTGGGAAGGCAGTTTACCAACTGAGCTATATCTCCATGATCCCTGACTTCATTTCTTTTATTTATAATTATTATTTACTTAAAAATTCTTGTCATATGTATATGGTATGTGTATGTGTGTGCGGATCTGTGCATTTGATGGCGCGCACATGGAAGCCCGAGGACCTCAGGCACCAGTTCTTTCCTTCCGCCTTGTTTACAGGAAGGTCTCTTGTTTGGCAAATTTGGACTCCAGGCTAGTTGGCCTCCTGATTTCTGGGGAATTCTGTCTCTGCCTCCTGTACTCGGGAGTAGGGTGCAGACACATACCACATCTGGCTTTTGTAGGTTCTGGGGATCTGACCTTAGGTTAGATCCAGACTGGATACCGAGCACTCTTACCCACTAAGCCATCCCCTGGGCTCCTCATTTGCATTTTCAGTTTTTCTGAATTCAACTATAAGAGAGGCATAGCCACAAACTACAAACTGGGGCTGGAGAGGCGACTCAGTGGCTACCGGCACTTACTGGCAAGCCTGGCCACTGGAACCCACATAAAGGGAGGGGGAAGAAAAGCAACTCCACAAAGTTGCCCTCTGACCTCCACATCCCCTGTACCCTCCCAATTAATACACAATTAATACCTATGCAATAATAATAAACAAACTTTAAAAGGAAGAAAACACGGGCTGGAGATGCGCAGCTGGCAAGCATGCCTGTTGCGCTCGCAGATGATGGGAGCTTGGTTCTGGAAGCTTGCAACTGCCTATCACTCCAGGTCCAAGGGATCCAAACCCCTCTTTTCGTCCCCTTGGGTACCCATCCACATATGTACACACAGATACAGACACATGCACATAAATAAAAATAGAGATAGAATATTATACAAAAACCCCACAAACTAATACTTTTTGCCAGTTGAGCAGAGTCTATAAATGACAGTTGGTGGGCACAAGGCCAGGCATAAAGGCCCCAGGGCAGAAAGTGCCAGATGATGGGTTTGCAGAAGCTCTACTTGGCTGCAGAGAAGGGCTGATGACACTGGTCCCACCAAGTCAGGGCATGTGGCTGCATGGTGTCTGGGAAGCCAAGGAGCAAAAGTTGTCTGTTGTCTGTATTTTAAACGCTCAAATTGTGCTTCCCCAGATCTTGCTCAGGTAGTTCTCCCCATTTTCCCTTTGCTACCTTGGGGTTTCACCATGAAAGGAGTTGGAACCCCACATCTTTCTGGTGGGAATGCTGAGCAGGGCAGCTGCTAAGAACAGTTTCATGGCTCTGCTGCATGCTAAGCCTACAGTTATCACAGGGCCCAAAATCCCACCTAAGCTTGCACCCAGGAGTGCTGAAAGTCTGCAAAAAGCACGTAAAAGCATGCTCAGAGAACCGCATTCACACTAGTCAACAAGGGAGAGCCACCCACATTCCAGCTCTCTGTGTGTGGTAAGCATGATGCAGCATTAGCCTTGAGCAGGAGTGGAGTCCTGACATGCTACATCGTGCAGAAGCCTGGAAAACACTCGGCTAAACAAGAAACCAGACACAAAAAGCCCTGAGCTGTCTGCTTCCAGTTATGTGCGGTGTCCAGAAGAGGCAGCTCCAGAGGCAGAAGGTAGCTTAGCGGTTGCTGGGGAGGGGAGGATCAGAAGTGTGGGGTTTCTGTCTGAGTGAGGGAATTAAACAAGGGGTGATGGGTGTGCGATCCTGTACACACTCTAAAACTCACTGAAGGGTGTGCTTTAAAATGCTGAAAAGAATTTTGTCTTGTGTGAGCTTTATCCCCATGCAAATGCAAAGAAGTGAACTGTCAGAATGTGATGTTAGAATCCAGCCTCTGCCCAGGCCACGGTATTTGCAGCAGTCCCTCCCCTCTCACTGTCACAGACAGGCAGGCACCTACCGTCACCTACAGTCAGGCATCTACTGAGGCGGCACCTACTGAGGCACTGTTAATCTCTAGCTAACAGACTCACCGGGGAGGGGGAGCAGAGAGTACACAACAAAGGGGCCATGGGTGCTACGGGTGCCACGTGCCGCTCAATGCCCTCTTCCCTGCCTACTGCCTGGGAATCAGTCTACCTGTAGGCTTGCACTCTTCCCCCATTCTCAGAAAGGTTTCAAAAAAAGACACCCACTTCTGCCACATGGGCCCTGATTTCCCTTCTTCAGGGACTCCCCAGAATTGGAATTTCCCTAGGAATCTCATGAAAGGAAGAGAAGAAGGCCAGAGAGCTAGCTGAGCAGGTAAAGGTGATTGTCATAAAGTTAATGACCTGAGTTTGATCCCAGGGAACTGCACTGTGAAAGGAGAGAACCAGCTCCTGTAAGTTGTCTTCTGACCTCCAATTTGTACTGTGGTGCACACGCACACACGCAAACACACACACACACACACTAACTAAACAAATAATAAACGTAGTTTAGCTGGTGAGATGGCTTGGTAGGTAAAAGTATTTGCCACCAAGCCTGATGACCCAAAATTGATCCCTGAGACCTACATCTCCATCCAGAAGCTGTGTGTGTGTGTGTGTGTGTGTGTGAATGCAGGTTAATGATGACCAGGGAGGCTTGGAGGGGCACATTGCCCACCACCCTGCAGGGTTTGAGTGAACTGGAGAGTGGACGGGGAAACAGAAATGATTTAAGAACTTTCATGTAGATTAAATGTTTAAAGCAAAGCTTTGTTAAGGCTGGAGAGAGAGCACTAGTTGCTCTTCCAGAGGACCCATGTTCGATTCCCAGCACCCACATGGTGCTCACAGCTGTCTGGAACTCCTGTTCCAGGGATCTGACACCATCTTTTGGCCTCAGAGGCACCAGCCACATATGTGGTACACAGATAAACATACAAGCATAAGATGAATATACATTATAAAAATAAAAATTACCCCCCCCCAGCAATATAAACCAAACCCTGGGTTATAGTGAAGGACACACTGTCGTCAATTGAAGTTACTCCCAAGAACAAAAGTCTTGCTGAATTAGAGAAATAGCCAGTCTTTTTGAAAAATGTATATACATTTATTAAAAATTTGAAGTTACTTAAAATTTTATTAGAGGGGGACGCTATAAATTCAGAAGTCCTGGGAATTAGGCACAGAAAAACAGGCTTCCAAGGAATCCTTAAGGTTTTCTATTGCCTTCTTCATTGCTCTGGGGTTTTGGTGCTTTAGGTTCTTCTGCCTGGCAACCCTGGCTCCTGAACTCCTCCTCAAAAACCCCAAAACAGATGGGAGAGGCTCTGGTGTGCGCACAGCCAAATGCAGACAAGACAGCCACGCTTCTACCGAGCGGATGTAGTTCTTTGGGGTGATGTAACCAGAAGACACCCCCACCCCCCACCCCTGCTTAGTGACGAGCCCCTCCCCCCTCCAAATGCTGCCCCCGTTGCAACCCCAGGACTCCATGCAGCGTGTAGGTAAAAATGTCTCTAGGCAGGAGGATTTCCTCAGTTCTTCTCCGGCCATCTAAAACGGTCCCTTAGTGGGTCACAGTCAAGCAGGTAAAATCGTTTTTAAAATTTTAAAACTTAAAACTTTTTCCAGATATACAGGATGGTCGTCGCGATGATGCAGGACAGAAACGCCTTGATGAGCACTCTCCTCCAAACAATGACTGGGAAGGGGCTCCTGAAGAAATCGCAAAAGCCATCCTGTAAGGGGCACACGAGGAGCATTAGACTGACTCTCCATGAACAAACCCGAGCCCGAAATACACAGAAGGTGGGGCCGAAGAGGTGGCTCAGCCACTGAGAGCGAGAGCACTGGCTGCTCTTGCAGAGGACTTGGGTTCAGATCCCAGCACTCACGTGGTAGCTCACAATGCCGGTTAATTCCAGGTCCAGGGGACCTGGCGCCCTCTATTGGCCTCGCTGAGCACTGCATGTGCATGACACAACATGAATACATCCACACAGAATAAAAAATATCTAATAAAATTTCACAGGAAGGGCTAGCATGGAGCTTGGTGCTCAAACATGTGATGAGCATGCACACAACCCTGGGCCAATCTCTAGTATGAAGGTTCTAGATCCTGCCATAAAATGAAAGACACGTGCCTACCAGACATCCCATGGGATCTTCACAGCAGTTCAACTGCATAGAAACGACCATCTAACTGCCCCATATGGCAGAGATGCCTCATAACACCTTACATTTTACCTCAACACTGAGGAAAGACATCTAGGAGAACTCTATAAAAACCTCTTTACTTTCTGACGCCTTCCCACAACCTCCAATAAAGTTGAAAAATTTAAACCTTGGGCATTCTCTCCTTTGACGGCACCTGTCTGTCTTCAGCTCTTCTATTCACCCCTAATCCCCCACCCCCCGTCTTCAAATCAAAGTCAAAATGGTTTCAGAGCTCATCGAGGCCCCCTGGGTCAGACCCTTTATAACTATTTTGATTCTTACATTCATAGCCTCCCCCTTAGCGCACTGCCCACCTCAACTCATCCAGACTGCAGTGTGTACAGCACATGACGCAGGCTCACGGGGCCAATATCCTTCCATTGTGCCAACCCAGACGTCAGTCTCTGACTCAGATCCGTCGAGACAAGAGATGTGGTGACTCCACACCACCCCAAGTTAATATGTAGCAACCAGAGGATTGAATTCATGCCTGTCACCCCAAAACAAAAAGCCTGGGAAGGTTATATTTGTGTACAGAGTGCATTCGAGCCACGCTCGCCACGGCAGCTGCTTTCGCTGCCTTCACAGCTCAGATGGAAGACATAGCGGAGGCCCCACTGGAAGCCGGCCCGTGATGTGTAAGCGTCTCTTCCCCAAAGGGAGTTTACCAACCCCGGGCTCCCTGAGGCCCCAAGTATGGCCAGCAAATCCTGTATGGTGAACATACATTAACCAACGAAGCCGACCTTTTCCCCTACCCTTGCTGCTCCAGAAAAGGTAACAACCAACTTCAAGCACATATTCACCACTATGTGGCATTGGCCCTCTTCCCTCCTCTTAAACCCATAAGAGGGGACTCGGGCTTTGTCCCATAGACCTGAACACCATGCAGAGCCCACAATGCTGCCTTTCCTTGGTGTTAACTCTGTGAGCGAGTCTCTTATCCAAAAGAAAACTGGCCTCCCAAGTCTGAGAGCTCATAGGGAGAGAGGAGAGGAGTGAGGAGAGAGCTCAGAGGGTCCTCAAATCCCCAGCTGAAGGCAGTCTACCAGCCCAGTGAGACCCACACAGCAGGAATGGGGCAGGAGTTACCGCTAACCACGCACACCGCCTTTCTTTCTCAGGTGGTCTAAATGGAGACTGCTGACAGCAGGCTTTTTTTTTAAATAGCAGGTTTTAATAGTTAAGTTACATTTATAGTATAACATGGGTCACTTCAGTTTTGATTCAACCCCAAGGAAGAGGAAGTAAAGAAACCTGAGGCCAAGCTCAGCATATGGGCCAAACTAGGGTAGAGCTTTTTTTTTTTTTTTCCTTTTCTGGCGGTGCTGGAGATTGAACCCAAGGCCTCACAGATGCTAACAATCTACTACTAAACTTTATTCCCATGCTGGGTGTTTTCCTCTGTGTAGCTGCCTCTTTAGCTTTTACAACTCAGAGATTAAGGAGCAACAGAAAGCCAGGAGCCTGCCCAGCAGGGAAAAGGGCAGTGGGCAAGAAGACCCCAGTCAGGGGCCACATTTGGTCACAGACATTTCACAACCCCTAGGGTTTTAGTTTCCTACAGGGTTAGAGAAAGGAGAGGAAGTTCTGGAGGGCCAGACTGAGGTCCTGGGCATGACCACAGTCCCCTTTATACAACTTGGGCTTATCAGACCTAATAAGCCAACCCTGAAAGTTCTGAGGGCAAGGGACAGAGAAGGCCATGTGTGCCTAGTCACCCCTGAAAGGATTTTTATGAGAACTATTGAGCAAGGGCCGTCTGAGTGCCTCTAAAAAAAATCCTTGGGTTGGGGCCATGACTCAGTAAATAATGTTTTTCTGGCCTGTTCAAAGCCACCCCGCGGGTGTCCACATCCGCACCACATCAACCCATCCACAGTAGCATAGCCTGTAAGTAGTGCCCCGGGAATGCAAGCAGGACCATAGTTACAGGAGGCTATGTAATGAGTCCAGCCTGGGCTACCCGACACCTTGACTTTAGGAAAAAAAAAAAACAGTAAAGGAAGAACATAAAATCAGACTGCACAGTACAGCTGAAGTGCTCCTGGTCTCTGAGAGGCATTTAGCACAGCACCCCCACCCCACCGCACCCCACCCCCACACACCATCACGCCCACGCTTCGCGTGTGGTCTCACCCAGCCGTCATGAGCCTCCAGCCACAAGCGACGCTGTCTCAGGAGCCGACTACACAGTAAGTCCACTATGAGATGGCAGTCTCGGGTCACTTGCGTTTGATTGTTCAGACCAGTCTTCTGCCTGGTCGCCTGGCTATGGTTTTGATTCAGAAGCGTCCCTGCGAAGGTCAAGAGCAGCACCAGGCGGCCCCAGTTGAAGTTTTGGCCATCGGAGAACATCCCATCCGCCATCTGTCTCACCAGCTCCACGCGGTTGCCCTGGTAGCCAAAGAAGGTGGAGAAGAAAGCCTCGTGCTGCCGTTGCATCCGTGCTGCCAGAGAGCGCAGCAATTCCGCCTCGACCGATGTGGGCGGTGACTCGGGGACACCTGGCTCCCGAGCACAGAACGTCAAGAAGTCTGTCACCAGCCGTCTCGTGCGTTCCTGCAATGGGTCGTCCATCCTTAGGCCTCTGCACCCGGCCCAACCCAGCCGGCTTTCAAGGCCCAGCGGCTTCCTGCCTCCACCCCCCCAGATGATTGGGAATCTCACTTGCACCTGTTGCAGGGTGAGAGGCTCGTGATGGAGCAAAGAAGAACAACGTGGGACCCTCGGGTTACTGCTTATCATTTGCCTGAAGGATTAAGAATTAGCGGGGTTCTGGAACTTTCTAGGTGTTGGTAGGCCTTAGAATTGTCATTCTCCTACCTCGGCCTCCTGAATCTCTGGAATTACAGGCTTGTGCCATCAGGCCGGGGTAGAAACTACATCTTAACTTGCTATGAACTGGGCCCACTTGTTTGGAAAGTGAAGATATATAAATAATTTTGCAAAGCAGCTGTCCTAAGGTGGAGGAGGCAATGCAGGCCCTGCCCCTGACTCTTGCTTGTCTCTGACCTACCAGCTACGCTCCCTAGAATCCCTGCAGGCCTCCCTTGACCAAGTCTCTTGTACATTCAACATTCCTAACGTTGCGACCCTCGCCTTGCGGTGACTCCCAACAATAAAATTATTTTGTTGCTACTTCATAACTATAATTTTGCTAGTTATGAATCCTAAGTACCTGCTATGCTGGATATCTATCTGATATGGGACCCCAAAGGGGTCACAGGTTGAGGACCCCTGCTCTGGTAGGTTACAGTTCTGCTGGGCTCTATTCCTTGTGGGCCCTTCTGGGGCTGCCTTTTGACTTTCTGTGAGCTGAGGTTACCCCATTTCGCAGAGATCACTTGTGCCCAGCTGTCTGGTCACTTCTTTATGTCCACACTCTCTAGAAGCCTGCTTTAATCCAGGGCAGTCTCCCTGAGGGGCAAAGAGAACTCTCTAGAGTGTCAAAGTAAAACCCAGAGCCGTCGTGTGTCCCTGAGACTCTTTCAGGGCTCCTGAAATAATCCTAACGACATGACAAAAATGTATGTGACGTTTCTCACTCTCAAGTCCAAAGAGGCTGCTGAAGTCACAGTAGCGCCCCGATGGCAGGAAGAATGTGCTTTCTGCATTCTGGGGTCTCTCTGAGGAGCAACGGTCTGGGGCTGAGGCTATAAAGGCAAAGCCAACACTATGCAAAGAGCAAGCCAGAGCAGGGGGCCAGGCAATCTGGGGGTGCACTCCTTCTCCTGCTTCTCAGGGGCAGCAAATCTTTGACTGGCCAGATGCCCAAGGCCACGCATAGTGCCAGTTTTACCCAGGAATGATCACCAGTGTCCAAGATGACCTGAGATTCCCAGTATTCTAAAAAAAAAAAAATCCTTTTAGAGATGGGGTCTTGGAGGCCTGGGGCTGTACCTCTCAGATGGTAGAGTGCTTGTGACTCATGCCAGAAGGTCTGGGTTTGGTCCCAGCAGTGCATCTACAATTTTAGTGCACCCAGTGTGGTGCATGCTGGCAAACGGGGTGTTCCAGCACCTGAGTGGCAAGGGCAGAGGGACCAGAAGTTTACAATTCTACTTGACAATGTAGCATGTTTGAGGGCAGCCTGGGAATATATGATCCATTGTTTCATAAAAAAAAAACAAAACAAGGGGCAGTGAGATTGTTCAGCAGGTAAGGGTGCTTCTTACCAAGCCTGAGGATCTGCGTTCAATCCCCAGGCACCATAAGTGGAAGGAGCGAACAGGCTTCCACTAGACAGCACTCTGACATCCACACGTGTTCTGTGGTGTGGGTATTCACCACACACACACACACACACACACACACACACACACACACACACACACACACAGAATGAATAAATGAATAGAATAATGAACAACTAAATATAAAAAGACAAAATAGAGCAAAACAAACACCCCTCCCCACACACAAAATGAAAAGCGGGGGTCTCATACGTGCCTGAAGTTGGCTTTGAGCTCTTGGGCTCAAGACACCTCCTCCTGCCTCTGAACCACCCCCTCCCCAAGTACCTGGACTTAAAAGCGTGTGCCACCACGGCTGTTAACATGACATTTTACTAGATACGGCATTTCTAAAAGAACAAGTCTCTACACCTTTAAAAAAAAATAGAAGAAAAAGCAGGGACCTTGTAATAAGAAGCAGCCAGTAGCATCTAGAAGGAATTGCTAACTCAAATAAAGACAGGACACCCCTTTGATAGCAAAGACATTATTATTCATGACCTGGCCATTGGTCGTGGTACAGCTGCTGTGTAGGACACTCGAATATGATTTACACGCACAGCACCCACTTTAACTTAGGCATTTCTGATAACACTACTAGTAGGCTTAATCCATTTAGTGTCTTGTCTTCCCACACCAGAAGGTTCTGGTTGCTCTCAGCAGCGTTTGAGCTATAATTGGCAAACAGTTCTTCCCCTCCAGTGTGGGGGACTGCCCCACCCTAGCCCACCAACTATGGCAGCGCCACAAGTCAGACATCTGGCCTGTTTTCTGCACGTGTCTGCTCCCTTTAGAAAGGCTCTCCCAGACAAACACATTTCATCTAAAAAAATACAACTGAACAGGTTGGGAAAAAGAGATACCTTTACATAAAAACAGTTTTAAAAAGTGGTTCTGTGTAGTCACAGTTGGAGCTGGAATTTTCTTCTATGACAGACCAATGCACAGTCATTCTCACAGTCCATAGAGCTGGCATGTCCAGAGGAAGGTTCTAGAAGCCACAGTCCACGCCAAGAAAAGGTAGTTTAAAGTGCTCTGAAGACAGACCGGATTCGAGGAAGTGACGGGGGACAGTTTAAATGCTGATAAATGTGGAACTCTACTGGATGAAATAACTTAAAAAACAGACAAACTCTACAGAGTGCTGGAGATGAAGCACGGACTTGAAGGTACAGTCGAAGTGCCGAGACCTACAGGGGTGCATTTCCAGGAAGGGGACGGTTTTCGTGGTGACACTCGAGGGCTGAGTGAGCTGAGCTGTGAAGTTGCTCCCATAAGCTAACCTGTGGGAAGTCCTGGGCTCCTCTAGAAGTCATAGCTACATGGGAAGACACATGTTCTTCGCGCACTCTGTGAGAGGATTATGCCCAAACCTGAGGAGACAAAGACAGATCATTTTTAGTAGTCAATTATTCATAAAACTTGAGTTTAACAGAGGAAAACAGGCTGTACACACACACACACATACATACACAATACACATACATACACACATACACACATACACGCACACACATACACACACAGACGCATACACATGCACACACACATACACATGCATACACACATGCACACGGATACATATACACATACACACATGCATACACATACACACAGATGCATACACATGCACACACACGTACATACATACACACATACACATGCATACACACATGCACACACATACATATACACACAGACACACACACACAGATACACACACACACCACTCACACACTCCACCAAACAGGGCTCTCAAGGGCTTCAGCTTTCTGACACCTACCCTTCAGTTAACCGTCGGCAGGGCAGCCACGGGTGACACCTTAGACTGAGAACTGAACCACACGAATCCTCACAGCTTGCTGTTGTTCTTCAACACCTCACTACTAAACTTTGTTTTTGAAACGTCGCAAAAAAATCTTTTTATCTATTTGTCCCAAAACTAGACACTCAACCTATTCCCATTAAAATAAATAGAACAGGAAGGGCTGCTTACTTTCTAAGACCTTAGTACAGCATTCTTCATTCATGATTTAGTGTGTGTGTCTGTGTGTGCTGGAGCGAGCACGAGCAGGTCAGAGGATAATTTGTGGGCCCCAGTTCTCTCCAACCACTCTGTGGGTTCCAGGACTCAAAGTCAAGCTGTTGGGCTTGGCAGCAAGTGCCTTTACCCATGAGACATCTTGTTGGCCCCTCTAAGACTTTCTTTAAAATCTGCCCCTCACCCTCTGCCCAGTCATGTTAAAATTATTATGCTCCAAATATGTCCAAGCCTAATCAAGTCTTTATGCAAAGGTCTATCTCAAACTCAACCCCTAAACTCTCACACAAGGCTCTGTCAGACTTGGGATCTCACATAGCAACGGGCGATGTGCTCGGCACTCCCATGCTCCAGGGACACCCAGTGCCCACGTCTCTGCTTTGTGCTGTGGTGGTGGGACTCTACGGGAGTTGAAAAGCTGATCAAAGCCACAAGGCCCTTCTCCTGAAATAGTATTCACACGATCAGTAGGCCATCCCGGGGCCTTCACTTCTGCACAGGGGGCTGTGATCTGACATATGGAATCTGTCCCAGGGTGGAGAACCCTTCAGCACAGGGAGCATTGACTGGGAACCTGTGACTTACTCAAGGCCAGAATCACAACAACATCAGACATGTAGGGGAAAATGAAACAAAGCATTTGGGTTCTTTAAGTTCCATTATTCTTTTGGCACCATTCTTGGTCTCTCTGAACACCTGTGTGGACAAAGATCCTAACCTCCCAGAGACGCCCCCTTGGCATCTACCTGTAGCTCTGGACATGAGAATGTTGGCTGACAACCCATCTCAGGAAGGTCACCAGGCCTTCCTTTCCTTTCATACAGGGAAACGGGACATCTCTCTTACTCTTAGGGTGTGATCCCATGACCCTGAGCAGAATGCTGTCCCGTCAGGAGAAACTCGAAGAGTGCTGACGCGGTTTTCATGTCCAAACAGGATGGAGACCCTGGAGCCCTTGAGAACGTCCCAGACATTGATGGTGTAGTCATTGTACCCGGCAAAGAGCAGGCGACCTAGAAGCAGAAGATGCAATGGTTAAACCAGTTCCTGTTTCTCCTTCCTTGACTGTCATTCATCCTCACTCACTTACTCACTAATGAATTTCCCCATTTATCCATCCATCCATCCATCCATCCACCCATCATCCATCAATCCATCATCCATCCATCCATCCATCCATCCATCCATCCATCCATCATCCATCCATCCATCAATCATCCATCCATCCATTCATCCATCCATCATCCATCCATCCATCCATCCAATAAACATAGATTCATCTAGGCCCACTATGCAGCAGGCATTGTATGCTGCCTTTGTACAGGAGAAAGCTGTCACTGTCCTCTGTGGAAGGCATGGGACAGGCAGAAATATCACTGTAGCATCATGTGGTAGGAGTCACCATGCCAGGCTCACATGAGATGTAGGAAGCCAGGCGGTGGTGGCGCACACCTTTAATCACAGCACTCAGAGGCAGAGGCTGGCTTGGTTGACAAAGTGAGTTTCAGGACAGCCAGAGTTGTCACAAAATAAAAATTCTGTGTAACATGAAGGGCTGGCTTGTTGGGGTTTATGTCCTGCCCAGTTCCCCATAGCTGGCAAGCCCCAAAGAAAATCACACAGAGATCTCCATAAGTTATAAAACTGATTGGCCCATTAACTCAGGCTTCTTGCTAACTCTTATAACTTATATCAACCCATTATTCTTATCTATGTTAGCCACATGGCTTGATACCTTTTCTCAGAGGGGCAGGTCACATGCTGCTTCTTTGATGATCTGGGCAGAACTGGGGAGGGAGCTTCCTGCTTCCCAGAATACTCCTGTTCTCATTGCCCCACCTCTACTTCCTGTCTGGTTGACCCACCTATGATTCCTGCCTGGTTGACCCACCTATGCTTCCTGCCTGGCCAATCAGTGTTTATTTAAAACATGATTGACAGAATACAGACAATTCTCCTGCACCAACCCTGTCTTGAAAAAACAAAAACAAAAACAAAAACAAAACAAATGTGTGTAGGATGCCACTGGGCTTTAGAGGAAGCAGGAACACTCCTGCCATTTCTAAACCTTCAACTTGGGTTTACAGAGATTAAATCAAGGTGATCAATGCTTTTGGGGACGGAACAGCTGAGCTGTGTAGAGGTGCCAGACAGTGGCTGTAATTCTGTGTGCAAAGGCATAGGCTCAGAACAGGGGAGTGCCCCATCAGTACTGGCCTGGCCTCTGCTAGCTGTCTCCCAGCTGTGGGCGGGGCAGCAGGGAGTTTCCCAGCACAAAGGGCAAGGGGGTGTCTTAGGTGAAGGGTATCTGAAGGTCAGATGTGGCCTGAGTGTACCGCCCCACAAAAGGCTCAGAGAGGCGAAGCAAGGCAGAGAGGTGCTTTGCTTTTTAGGTCCTACACTCCTGGAGAAGTTTCTGAAATAAAACCTTACCACTGAGGGAGAAGTCCACGCTCGACGCTCCAAATATGATACTCTCCTTGGAGTAGATGGCAACCTCTCTATCCGCTCGCAGGTCGTAGAGGCGACACTGAGAAGAAACAGGCAAAGGTGCAAACCATTCTGGCTTCAATCTGTCAAAGTGCAGGCCACAGAACTACTACTGGGGGTCAGCAGCTCTGCAGTTTGAGGCATGACAGGAGAAAACCTTTTCAGTTTTCTCTCCTGCTATTTTATACTTCAGCCCCGTTTCCTGTTAATCTCCATGGGTCAGCAGAGACTCAAAGAAGCAGCAAGTGTAGAAAATTTCTTCAGGGACAGAGATAAACATAGAATCCTACTTTCTTTTCCACGATGAAGCACACACAGTCATCATGGAACATTCTGTCATACTTAGAAATTCATGCTCGAGAAAAGGAAAGTCGCCCCAGGTTAGAGGTGTTTGCTAATGGCTGCAATGTTTTTTTGTTTTTTTTATTTTACGTATATGTGCTGGATACTTTCATGTCAGCCTGACACGCTAAAGTCATCTGAGAGGAGGGAGCTGCAAATAAGGAAACACCTCCCTAAGATAAGGAGTTGGGGATTTAGCTTAGTGGTAGAGCATCTGCTTAGCAAGCCAAGGCCCTGGTCCTCAGCTCTGGGAAGAAGAAGTTTGGGTTGTAGGCAAGGCTGTAGGGCATTTGCTTAATTAGTGATTGATGGAGGAGGGTCCAGCCCATTGTGGGTGGGGCCACCCCGGAGCTGGTGGTCCTGGGTCCTATAAAAAAGCAGGCTGAGCAAGCCATGAGAAGCAAGCCAGTAAGCAGCGTTCCTCCATGGCCTCTTTCAGCTCTTGCCCCAGGTTCCTGACCTGTTTGAGTTCCTGTCCTGACTTCCTTTGATGCCGAACAATGTGATATGAAAGTGTAAATCAAATAAACCATTTCCTCCCCAACTTGGTTTTGGTCACGGTGTTTCATCATAGCAACAGAAACCCTAACTAAGAGTGGAAATAGCCGTCTCTGTCAACACTGTGTGGTAAGCACTTCCAGAATTTGTCTTCAAAGAAGATGATTTACATAGCCTGTCCATGTGGCTATGTCTCAATCGGTTAGGCCAGGGCCAGCTAAATGTTTTTCTTATGACTAATTTTCTCTTTTATACATAATTCTATGATGAACATTTTTGTGGGAAGAAAACTGGTTTCTGAATATATTACAAGGGGCAATGGGCTGGGCAGTAACAAGAGAACTGCCCATATCCATGTGATGAATGTTTTTATGTAAAAATCTTTATATACATGTTGATGTCAGAAATAAAGTTACATTAGCTTAGGAGCAGAACCCTCGGAATAGAGTTATTTCCAGGAAATGACATGGCCAAAACTTACATATTTTTGACACATAAGTGTTTTTAAAAATATTTTATTATTTATGTGAATATGGATGACTATGGATGTGTGTGTGTGCATGCATGCGTGTGTGTGTGTGTGTGTGTGTGTGAATGCACATGTGTATGGGTGTGTGAGGAGGATAGAAGAGAGAACTGGAGTTACAGGAGGTTGTAAGTCACCTGACAAGAGTGCTGGGAATTAAACTTGGGTCCTATGGAAGGGCAGCAAGTTCTCTTAACCTCCTAAGATTTTTGTAATGATTAAAATGCATTAATTTCTCTTGTAATGTCTTCCACAGCAGCAGCTCAGAGTGAAGCCTATTATTTAATAGGCTATTTGATATTTTTTATTGATTTTTTATTGAGCTCTACATTTTTCTCTGCTCTCCTCCCTGCCTCTCCCCTATTTGATATATTTTTTAAAATATTTATTTATTTATTATGTATACAGTATTCTGTCTGCTTTTGTGCCTGCAGGCCAGAGGAGGGCACCAGACCTCATTACAGATGGTTGTGAGCCACCATGTGGTTGCTGGGAATTAAACTCAGGACCTTTGAATGAGCAGGCAATGCTCTTAACCTCTGAGCCATCTCTCCAGCCCCCCCCCCCCCCCGCCTCGCATTTGCTATTTTTAAGAACAAGAAATGACATTATGCTTTTTCTTAAAAAACATGCCAACATAATTTGCCCCTGTAACGAAACCATGAGGAGTGAACCAATGCCCGAGAGTTTAAACAGTCAGAGAAATGAAAATATTTACTGACAGCAAGGTCTATTGCTTTGCAGCCCAGGCTGGTCCTGAACTTGCTCTGCTTGTAGCTGAGGATGACCTTGAACTCCTTCCTGTTCTCCCTCCTACTTCCACCTCCCTTGTGCTGTGGTTGCAAGCCCTGTACCACCATGCTGGGCTTTATCGCAGTGTTCTTAACAGGGGGAAACCTTAGGAAGAGCTCCCTCCAGAGAGAAGACTCTGAGCACATGATGGCATGCCAATAACATGAAATTCCAGACAATTATTAAGAGAATACACGAGTGAAAAGAGTTTGTTCAGCCCAGCAGAATGTGCACAAGCTGGGGTCCAGTGAAAAAGATAAATCTGCAAATAGACATTGTGCTGACAAAGAGAAAGAACATTCAGGTTCCTTAGACTGTGTGTGGCTTTCCTTAGGGAAGGAGAGTAATTTAATTTCCTTCATTTTTTTTTTCAGTGACTACACATGACTTCTGTGACCAGAAAACAAGTTGATTAAATGCCTGTGCTTCTAGGCTTTAGCTGTGGTGAGTGCCTGTAATTCCAGCACTTGGGAGGCAGAGGCAGGTGACTCTCAGTGAGTCTGAGGCCAGCCTGGTCTACAAAGTGAGTTCCATGACAGTCTGAGCTGTTTCACAGAGAAACCCTGTCTCGGAAAACAAAAACAAACAAATAAAGCTACAGGGTTGGAGACATGGCTCCGCCGTTGTCAAGATCACTGGCTGCTAATCCAGAGGATCAGGGCTTAAACACCCAGATGGGGGCTGCAGGGCATCCCAGTGCCCTCTTCTGGTCTCCAAGGGCACCATACACGTGGTACATAGACACACATACAGGCAAAAACATCCATACGCATAAAAATACACAAATAAAATTTGAAAAAAAAATCAAGGCCTGGTGCTTCCTGTGGTGTTTATTGGTCCCTTCTGTTGCTTCGCTTTAAATAAAATACCCGGCCACTTTTGCAAATAAATAAATAAAGTAAAAACAAGCTATTATCTCTTCCCTCTGCCTTAAAAGGGCTCTCAATAACTGAGAAACATACCGTTGCATCATCTGACCCAGAAGCAAATGCATCTCCACTGGGGTAGTATCTGCAGACAGAGTTGGTAGAAAGTCTGTTATGGGGAGCAGCCATTCCCAGCCACTGACCCCCGCCCCTAGGACCCCTGGGAAGGCATCCTGGCTCAGGGTCTCTGACCCTGAAGCTGCACTTCTGGGACTCAGGAGGACTCATGCAGAAGCTAGAGGGGAGTCTCATGTGGTTTGCCCACCAGCCTCTCATGTTCCTCCAGCAAACCTGGGACAGCGGACTGCCTCACAGAGAGGTATGCTGAGAGTCAAATGTCATAACCCACACTCACCCTAGGCATGGAACAAAGCAAGAGCCCTGGGGTGCACCTGATTCCCAAAGTATAGCTCAGCGCATAGGCACAACAGTCAGACAGACAGAGTCACCTCAGTCGCTAGCACTCTCACTACGTGCAGCGGTTTGGGCAGGGACATCAACTTTCCCAGCCTGGTTTCCTCATCTGAAAAGTGAGGGTAATAAAGCCTGTCTTCTGGGTGAAGATATAACAGGGCAGGGAGTCCCAAGAATCGGCAATGCTGTCAAATAAAAAGCAATCAAGGAACAGTGGCTGTGGCTGTTCCCACCATCACCTCAGGGAGTATGGATGCTAGATTAGAAACCAGAAGCAGGAGTGGAGTAGGGTATGTATTTACTATAGATGGGGTCGCATGTAGCCCAGGCTAGACTTGAACTCTGCAGGTGAATGACCTTGAACTTGTGATCATCCTGCCTCCGCCTCTTCTGTTCTGAGAAGACAGGAGTGAGCCGCAACACCTGGTTTTATGCCACGCTAACGAGAGAACTCTGGGTACACTAGTTAAGCATTTTCCCGGCAGAGTGTCCCACGAACAACTGTCTTTAAGCTCTTCAGTCTGCCCACACTCAGAGGAATTCCAGCTCTTTCAAAGCATCTTCTTTCTGGTTATAAATGGCCTGCACCCTACAGTTTGTCCATGGGGAGATTATAATTGAAAAATACTAACGAATAGGAAAGTTTTTTTTTTTTTTAATGCACGCATTTGTGTAGCTGTGTGTGCATGCATCTAGAAGGTGCAGGACAGTTTCAGGTGTCAATCATAGGATAGACTGAATTAACACCTCTTTCCCAGGTGACCTCCCAAATTACAAAGAAGGAGCAGAATGACATTAGCATATCCTGACCCTTTGTTCAGGATGACAACAGTTTGTCTCAAAGGCTGGGTGATCACCTTCTGTGTGGCAGGTGCCAATTATAGCCTAAAATTCTGGCTGCCATACAATGCAAAAATCTGGGTCTGTGTAATGCGACCCTCCACTTTTGAGTGGGGTTCTCTCGGTGACCTGGAGTTCACGGGTCAGGCTAGATTGGCTGGCTACTCAGCTCCAAGAATTCTCTTCTCTCTGCCTCCTCAGGGCTGGGATTACAGTCACCTGTTACTATGCATTTTAATGTGGATGATAGAGGCTGCTGTTGGGGGCGTTGGAGAGATGGCTCAGTGGTTAAGAGATTGAAGTTGGGTCCTCAAGTGATTTACCAAATGAGCCTTCTTCCCCTGGCTCCAGTAAGCTTGATCTTAGAAACTGGCTCAAGGGGGTGCAGGAAGAAAAATGCCCACAATGTTTAGTTTTGTCTGCCCCACACCATGGTGTGACTATATTATGTGTGTTTTTTCTTTAAACACTGTGTGTGTGTGTGTGTGTGTGTGTGTGTGGTGTATGTGTGTGTTAGGTTATGTTTATGTGAGAGCAAGTGTCCCGAGGAGACCCGAAGAGAGTATTGGATCTCCCGGAGCTGGAATCAGAGGCAGTTGTAGATCACCTGACGAGGGTGCAGGGAACTGAGCTCAGAGGAGCAGGTCTGGTGTTTTCTCATCAAAAACAATGGCAATTCTGAGGACTCTGAGCAGAAAGATGTTTTATATTTAGCCATGGCGTTGGCATCTTCTGAACATGTGAAGTCCCAACCCTTTTCTGGACCCTCATATGAGAGAACTCATAGAGTTCTCTACCAACTGAACATCTCTTCCAGGCTGTCTAGGGTTTTCTCAGTTGAAGTAGCCCCATGCAGGTTCGTCCCAGCTCCCCTCTATATTTCTCTAGTCTTCCCTGTCTAAACACATGAGCCACTGCTGACGGTCCAGTTTAGAGACTGGGGCTCCCTGAACACAGTTGGCTCACCTCACCCTGGTGCCCTCCTTACCAATTTGAAAGCCTGGCTCTTGCCCTCCACGAAGCAGCCTGTCCATTTATACCCCTGTTCTATTTTCATCTCGCTGTATATGTGTGCATCTTTTTGAGTCTGGTTTGTTTCCTGAAGGGCAACAGAGGCCTTGTCTATTATGCCGTAATCGACTTCTGAGGAAATGCCTGGCATGTATATACCCATTAAGTATGTGAAGGATGGTCAAGAAATACTGGCTCACTCAGGGAGGATATAGGTTGCTCTAAAGCAAGTAGATTAAGTGTTCCTGGGACCTGGAACCTTTCCTGTTGAGGAGGAGCCCTCTCTCTTCAGGTAACCTCTGGGATGTGCGTATGTGCATGTGTGCATGTGCACACGTGCATGTGACCTTGGCCCTGGTAAAGTCCCAGGACAGAGAATCTCAAGCATTTTTCTCACTGACCGGACACTGTTGACGTCAGATTCATGAGTTTCAAAGGCTTGCACACACTGGCCAGAGCGCATGTCCCACACCATGGCCTTCTTGTCACAACCCTGCAAACAGAAGATCGCCCGGTTAGTTATCCACTGCAAGAACTATATACAGACAGGGATGAGCCTGAACAAACGCCTCCACCCAGTGAGGCTGAGGAGGCAGAACCAAGGGATCTCGGGATAGCAGAGCGTGCAGGTATCTTCACACACACACACACACACACACACACACACACACACACACACACACACTCCCCCTTAGCGTCTTTCCCTCTTTTGTGCATCTCTGAGCTGGAGCAAGACCTTGGGGGTTTCCTTCCTCCTTCCTCCTGGGCAGTTCACTCTCCTTAATTTGTCTTCCATTTTCTCCTCTTTCCCTTCCCTAAGCCCAAAGCAAGCATTGTTGGTGCATGTGGTGGGGGTGGGGGTGCATGTGGTGGAGGTGGGGGTGCACGTGGTGGGGGTGGGGGAGCCCAGGCTGTTGACACTAAGGGATAGGTTGGTGGCATCAAAACTGAGCAGCCAAGAGCAACAAGGCCTCGGCTTTGTTGGAACTGCAGAGCCAACCCTCAGCAGAGCTAGAAATGGGGTTCCTTTGCGTCACCTGTACCTCAGCAGCATGTCAACCTGGGAAACAGCTGTCCCAGGGCCTCTTCATAGGCTTGCCATTGAACAACTGGGGGCAACAGTGGAAAGTCACCCCCTGGGCCTTCTGCCTCAACCCTGAAAACTACATGTTCTCTCTGGGTCATTCATGAACCATAAGCAAAAAATTTTCCGTATTTTGCTATCAAGATTCTGGGAGCTCTTGGATCAATTCCCACAGAGCCTGAATAGCAAAGGGCATTCTCTCAAGAGTTAGATGAATTGATGGCTTAAAGCACTCAAGTTAGTTGGCTTCAAAGGTATAAAGAGGTCTAGTGACATCTTAGGAGCACCTGTCCTGGGGTATAGCGCCCTGAGAGTTTCACTGAGGACCGAGACAATACAATTCACGTATCTCCAACCTCCTAGTGGACGCTAAGGTGAATGGAGCTCACGTATGCAGAGACAATATAGTCTACAGAGATAGTGGTCACTTCAAGAGAGCAGTGTGGTTGAGCAGGGACGATGCAGTTATACAAAGGCACAGGGGTAAGGCACATATGAATGGCCAAAACGAGAAGAAAATCAGGATCTCTCCCCATGAGCAATGGGGGGCTCTTAATGGCTTGTCTCCCAAGGCTGTTGCCCGGGCAGCTGGCAGTAGAGAGCTTTGTGTCATTTGGCTACAGAAATTACCACCATCTCCTGACCAGGGGAGGCAGGTTTGGGAGGTGACATCCCTCCCAACTACACAATACACGCTACAAACTCTTTCATCTAATGTGGGTACCATCTGGGGGAAGAGGCAGCGAGTGTTATTGTGAAGTATGTTAAGCTTCTAGATGAAACCAGTTAGGGTCCATGGATGCTGATTCCTATAGTTCCCCTTCTGTTTCCTGCACCCAAGGGCGAGAGGAGGATGGTGACCGAGGGATGTGGGATGGGAGTGCTTCCTGTGTCTCTCCCACCCCCTGCAGCCTAGTAATATGCCAGCACTAGCTCATCTTAATATGCATTGTACACACCCAGTGGCCTACAATTGAGCCACGAGTGGCAGCATTCAAACAGAACATTCCAGATCTCCATTCCAGGGAGCCAAAGGCACTTCCAGGAAAGAGAAAGGACCAGCTCCGAGGACAAAGAACTGCCAGTATCTACCTCCCTAGTGGATAGAAGACCCCAGAGATTTCCCTTGTCTTTACCCCAGACACGAAGGTGTTTCCAGTTTCTGAGGGGGCCAGGTCCAAGCAGAGGACATCAGCCCCATGTCCATGGAAGCTCTGCAGCAGCTGTCCGCTCTCTACATCCCATAGTGCGCATGTCCCATCACCACTGGCTGTCAGGATCTGCGTGAAGAAAGAGAACGTTGGGAATGGTTACTAAAGACTTAACCTTCCACAGAATACAGGACACACACACACACACACAAACACACACACACACTACTGAGGGCAAATGCTGAGAAGTCTCTCCTATAGGTGGAAAGTCAGAGTGTGCGAGAGGGTTTTTTTTTTTTTTTTGGTATTTGTTTGTTTTGTAAAGTGCTTGCCAGGCAAGCATGAAGACCTGAGTTGGAGCCCCATGGTGGTACACACTTGTAATTAAGACAGATGGGTCCCAGGTTTTGCTGGATGACCATCCTATCCTGACTGGGGAGCCCCGAGGCCTAATGAGAGATTCAGTCTCAAAAAATATGGCAGATGGCTCATAAGGATCAACAACTGAGTCTGCCCTCTGTCCTCCACATGTATGCAAATGTATGCATGTGAACACATGCATGAACACACACACACACACACACATTTGCTTGCTCCAGGAAATACTCTTCCTGGAAGACAGGGCCAGTCATATAATAACATACCAAGGTTAACAGCTTGATCACTAGGTCTCACTTGAAGACCCTCAGCTTCCAGTCCAGCACTACCAGGTCCTAAACCAGGTTTCTGCCTGCTGTGAAGTCTGTATGGCTGACTCAACTATCGAGAGCAGTTACAACCCACCAAAGACATGCCGTCAGCGTGTCAGAGCTGTGCCCTTGCTGTGGCAAGGCAGGGCATAGATTTAACAATGCCCATAACATTTTGTTCTTGCCTTTTTTTTTAAATTAAAAGGCTTTAAAAAAAATTTATGTGTGTGTGTATGAGGGAGGAAAAAATGTGTGTGTGTGTGTGCCTTTGAGTGCAGAAGTCTAAATTAGGAGTCAGATCTCTCATAGCTGGAGTTATAGGCATCTATTGGGATATCTTGCTAGTTATGAGGCCATTTCTCCAGCCTCAACTTTTATTTTTATTTTTTTAAGATTAGAGTGTAAAGGTTGGAGAGATGGTTCAGAGATTAAGAGCACTGGCTGCCCTTGCAGAGAACGGGGTGTGTGTGTGTGTGTGTGTGTGTGTGTGTGTGTGTGGTAGGTGGTGGTGGTGGGGTGTTTGGTTTTCTGCTGGGGATCTGATGCCCTCTTCTGGCCTCTGTGGGCACTGCATGCGTGTGGTACACAGACATACAAGCAGGCAAACACTTAATATACATAAAATAAATCTGAAAAGAAATGTAAAAATGAAAGTGTAAAACATGGACAGGGAGATGCATGCAGTGCACAGCCCTAAAGTCCAGCAGCTGTGGAGTGTTATGCTGTCTGCGTTACAGGCTGCACTCTGGCCTCCATCCAACCGAAGCAGAGTGCTCACTGCCTCAGCAGAGTTTAACTCTACCCCAGTACTCCTGGTTTTCCTTTTTCTGATCTTATTAAGAACAGTGACCAAGGAGAAACGACCTCTGGAGCCTGCAGCACACAGGGCAAGCCTTACCCTGTAGTTCCCAGATGTGCTCTGCAAGGGGGTGCCGGGGTAATGTGAGCACTTACCTGCATGTCCGAGTTGGTGAAGCTACAAGCAGACAGGTAGTTCGTGTGCATAGCGACAGACTTCTTCTTAGCAGCCATGTTCTCATTTTTGTCAAATGTCAGTGGATACACGGAACACTTATTATCCAGACCCCTGGCACAGAAGACAGAGGAACCAAAGGTTGACAAGGAAGGACAAGCGACAAGCATCCTTTCTCATTTATACTGACTTTGCAAATGCTTTTTCTCAGCAGCGTTACATCTTACACTAAAACCTCTCCACTTTGACTCTGAAGACCTTCTAATCTACAGTCAAACAGAAACAAACCCACAAATATGAAACCAGAAATTCCTTTCTTGGATCCACAAACGCAGAACTATCTAGATGCAGTCATGGTGTTTAATTCTACACAGATCAAGGTGCACATTTATATCTCCCCCAAATAAGAGCATCCCTTATGCATCCGCTGCATCTTTATCATACCTCAGAGGTCAGCAAGGGTTCCCTATCAGCTAACAAGGAGCCAAAGAGCTAAGGGCCTAATGGCTGGAAAGATTACTTAGTGGTTAAGAACACTGGCTGTTCTTGTAGAGGACCTGGGTTCAATCCCAGCAACCACCTGGCAGCTCATGACCCTGTAACTCCAGTTGCAGGGGCTCCTAAAGCTCTCTTCTGGACTCTGGGGGCATCAGGTATGCATGCAATGTATAGACTGTATAAATATTCATAATGAAATTAAATAAGCAAAAATTAGCAAATGCAAAACATCAACAAAACCATTAGAAGAATATTTTAAAAAGGAACACTTGTTGCTTTTACAGAGGACCTGGGCTCATTTCTCAGCACCCATATATTGGTTCACAATCATCTGTAACTTCAGTTCCAGAGGATCCAACACATTCTTCTGACCTGTGTGGGACACTGGGCACACACATGGTGTGCACATATATATGCAGGCAAACACTATACACATAAAATAAAATAAATCTAAACTTTTTAACTGAAAAAGTATTATTAGTGTTTTGTGTGTGTGTGAAAGAGAGAGAGAAAGAGAGAGAGAGAGAGAGAGAGAGAGAGAGAGAGAGAGAGAGAGAGAGAGAGAGAGAGAAGGATAGGGGGCGAATGTACCACAGCACACATGTGGAGTCAGAGGTCAGTTTTCAGGAGTCAGGTCTCTCCATCCACAGTGGGACCCCGGGACTGGACTCAAGCCACCAGCTTGTACAGCAAGCTCTGTTACTCTCTGAGCCACCTGTGGGCCTCTGTCCAGGTTTTCACATGGGTGACGGGGTCTGAACTCAGGTCCCCACATTCCTTTATCCACTAAGCCTTCTCCCTGGACCTCTGACTGCTTTTTCTTGCTCAGGAAAGCTCTTGGCAAGCTGTTTCTAAGGGTTGCTCACTCTCGACTTAATTGTTTTTCATGGTTAGAAAGGACAGAGATCTCTGAGTTTGAGGCTGACCAGGTCTACAGAGTGAGTTCCAGGACATCTAGGACTGCACAGAGAAAGCCTGTCTTGGGGGGAAAGTACAGCCTGTGTCAGAAATGCTTTTGGATCGTCTGGATTTCAGAATATTTGACTATACAAGGAAAAACAGTATTTTGTGGCTGATGGGACATTTGAGAAACTTACCCACAAGCGATGGCACATCCCGACGGAGCGTAAGCGCATGCCATCACCCACGTGCAGGGCATGGTGACAGCGTGCTCCTGAAACATTAGTACCAGCCAGCAGTGAGTAACAGGCACTTCCACACAAGTCTTACAAAACACAAACACCAGGGTCTCTACTGGCTTGTTACCGTTTACACGGCAGTGACAAGGGCTTCACAAAGTGGGCTTCCCACTGACGAGGGGGCTCAGCCGTCCAGAACAAACTGAGTCTCAGTTAGTAAGAACAGCAATGTTGTACTACATTATTATTATTATTATTATTATTATTATTATTATTATTATTTTTACCATTTGCTGAGGGCCTGACCATTAGTGACTCTGTCCTGGAAAATGGCCCTCAGTTGACCAAGGTATGCCTCGGCCGCTGCCCGCATCTACTAACACGTTTAATAATGTACACTATGCACTTGGGTTCCCTTTTCCATGATGAGAACCAAGCCTTTCTTTCCAGACAGACACTGACGCCATACTTAGCATATGGCACTATCTTGCACGAATGCTGGTGCCCCGGCCAGCATCCTGCATTTAGAGTCCTGGCCTTTACTTTATGGAAAGAGTCTAACCTTAGATCTACCTGAGGTGAGCGTGCCAAGAGCATTCCTGCCCTGATGCCCACACCACAGTGTTGGTCTGATCCGGAAGGAGCGTCCTTCCTTACTATATGTGCGCATTTCTAGAGTGTCATGGGCTCTGGCTAGAGGTAGAGATGGGAGAGAAGACAGAATTTTGATCTTCTTCATGATCACTCAGAAGAAAAATAGGAAACACGGTCGAGTGTGGGGGATTGACAGGTTTCTCTGACTGTGCCCTGTCTGGTCTGGGATTGTGGTCCTCTAGGGGGTGAGGCTGGGGGTGCTGGCAGAGCTGCTGTCCTCATGGCCATTCACAGGGTTCCTAGAGGCAGTAAGGCTGGGAACCCGAGGCCCAGGAAGTGGTGGGGAGAGACACCTCACCTTGTTAGTTGTGAAGGAATCCCACACAATCACCTTCCCATCCTGGAGAGAGAAGAAACAACAGGTCAGCAGTGGGCACTTGTCAGTGTGTTCTTACCAGTAATGACCTAGAAGTCTGTGGAACACCGTGTCCTCACGGGCAGCGAGGGAGGCAGCTGAAATACAGGATGATCAAAACCTTCCACTTAGTGAGGAAGTAGGGCTGGGTTTTCCAGAGAGCTCTATGAAGGCTCAGCTCTCCGCTTTACATTTTTTGGTCTGGGTGGAATAAGAGAAAGCAAAAGGCAGATACCTATTCTTTCTTTTGGATTCGGTTGGCTTTGACCTCGACCTCTAGCTCAGGATGACCTTGAGCATGGGATCTGCCTGCTTTGTGAGTGCTGGCTGGACTTACAGGCACGGACCACTGTGCCTGGTTCAGGCTCAACTTCTTAATCCCTCAAGTCATTTGGAAGTACAGGTGATGAATAAGGCAGGGAGGTGGGCTAGGAAATACTTCTTAGGGCAGAAGCAAGATCAGATGGTAAAGTGACAGAACCTTTCTCCACCTGGGAGAAGCCAGGATAATGCTGAGTGTCTGCGGCCAAAGTGCACAGTTTGGAGCCTTTTAAGATCCCTGGGCTCAGGTGTCTCTAACCTCTGCCTAGACGGTCAAACAGGATGCACAGGATGGATTAGGAAAGCCAGTCACTCACCACAGGACGGGGGCTCTGAGCCTGCACACCAGGGGCCTCGGCACCTAGAGCCCGCACTCTGCAGACACAGACACCGCCTCACTGCCTGCCATTTCCCACCGCCTATTCACTGTGCACTCTGGAGTCCCATCAAACTGTGATCTTCCACAAGTTGGTGTACTTGCCAGGCACCCACATACCTGGGGAGAACTTACCTCCACCCCCAAACCCTATTCCTATTCATCAGGGTGATTAATCTCCTTTGTTAAAGGGAGAAAGTTGCTGATAATTCAAAGACTGTTCCAGAATCTCCAGTGTTTCCAGCCTCCATCCAACACTTCCGCCCACATCCTCTGTCTCTCTCGAGCAGAGGGGTTGCATGGAGTGTACTCGGAAGGGGCCATGTGGCCTTGCCTCCCCTTCCTTCTCCAATAAGAGTGGCACACAGGGGCTGGGGATGTAGATGCGCCACTAGGGTGATTGCCTGGCAGGTATGAAGCCTTGGGTTCGGTTCTCAGCAATCCACAAACTGGGGGTGGGGGAGCACACCTGTAATCTTAGCACTGGGGAAGTGGATGCAGTAGGGTCAGAAGTTCAAGGTTATCCAAGGTAACAGTGATTTTGAGGCCAGCCTGGGAAACAAGAGACCCTGTCTTTTAACAAGGAGGCAGGTGAGTGACAGGAAATCCCCCACACTCGGTATGCTTGCAAAGATTTAAAAGTCAAATAGCTAAGTAGCAACTTCTTCCTTTAAGAAAAGACTAGGCAAAAAGGCACTAAAATGGTAAGTTGGGTAGGGCACTTGAGAGGCTGAGGCAGGGGGATTGAATGTATGAGGACAGTTTAGCCTACAAAGCAAGACCTTGTCTAAAAAAAACTAAATAATAAATAAAATCTAATTAAAGTAATGGTTGAAACAGGTGGTGGGGGGGTCAAAACTCAGCTCTATTCTCTGGCATTTTTAATGTGGACAGGTGATAAATTTGTTACTGATATAAAATAAAACACAAGCGCAACACGACGTGCTAGCTCTACAGGTCACACGCCACACTAATAACACTTGTCCTATCCAGCATGCGACTGACACACGCTGCAGCAGGTGGGTCACTGGAGCATGCACATTCTCTCTTAAAAAGATTGATTTTCACTTACGTATTTGTGTGCAAGAGAGAGAGAAGGAGAAAGTGTGTGTGTGTGTGTGTGTGTGTGTGTGCGCGCGCGCGCGCACGCATGCACGTGCATGTGAGTATAGTGTCCACACAGGCCAAAGGAGGTCGCTACATCCCCTGGAGCTGGTATCATAGAGCACTGTGAGCTACCTGAAGTGTGTGATGGGTACTGAACCTGGGTCCTCTGCGAAAGCAATACAAATGTTTCCACCCAGCACATGTACAATTTTATACCTATAAAGGTTATTAAAAAAAAGATAAGCCCTTGTCTGGAAGAGGTGAGCCAGATCCAGATGTGTGGGAAAACCTTTATACACACACACACACACACACACACACACACACACACTGTATATATACAATCTATCTTTCTGAGTCTGGTCTATAGAATATATAGGTCCATAGGTTTCTGTTTGTTTGAGGGAAGTTCATATATAGTCCAGGCAGCTCTTAAATTCATGTAACCAAGGATGACCTTGAACTCCTAATTCTCCTGCCTCCATCTCTCAAGTGCTGGAATTGCAGGTACATGCTAGCATGCCTGGTGGCGATTAATAAGAGACCAGCTCCACTAAAACAAAACTTTCTGAGACGTGTTTCCTCAGGGTCAGCACATGGAGGCTGTGGTCCAGAGACAGCCAAGGTTGTACCTCACGCTGGCAGCTGAACTTGGTAATGTGTAAGAGTCACTTAGGTGGTACTGGTTTTGAGGGCACAGAGGGGTCATGGAGAGCAGCTGAGGCCTGGCACTATGCGGCAAGGCTGGAGTCCCTGAAGGAGAGGTCACTGGAAAAATTCAGCCTTGGCAACAGTGGCATGCCCAGGACCAAAGGAGTCATAAAGGGAAGTTAAGGCACGCTACCATGCAGCAGTGTTACAGGCCCTGAAGAGGTTACTGGGGAAGGTGCAGCCAAGTTGCAGTGGAGAAACCAATGTTTTAGAGATGCCAGTACCATGAGACAACCACCAAGGCCAGCAGCTGAGGCACGGAGGTGGCGTGAGTCTAGAAGCAAGTCAGCACACGGTGATCCTTCACAGCCTGCTTCGGTGCCTGCCTCCAGGTCCATGCCCTGAGTTCCTGACTTGCACCCCCTCTACGGCCGACTGTGACTAGAGCAGATACACTGGAATACCACACCCTCCCCAAGTTGCTTTTGGTCCCGGTGCTTTATCACGGCCGTAGAAACCTAGCTAAGACAATACCTAACCTAAAACTATACACAAGAATTGTTAAGACCTAAAACTATACACAAGAATTGTTAAGCTGAAGGAGTCAGTCTCCCTCCTTATTCTATCAGAGACGGTCTATGTGCCCATTGCAACATGACAGAAAAACAAACGGAAGGCCAGTTCCAAGGCTAGGTCACAAAGGAGCTCTGCTTGCTTCTGTTTCCCTCTCTTGGGTCACCTGCTGTAAGGGAGGTCAGCTGCCGATGGCCACGTGAGCAAGACATCCTGAGATGTGAGGCATCCTGTGAGAGGTGCCACACAGACAGCCAACTGCAGCCATACCTACATCTTCAGCAACCTCACAGTGGAGTAAGAAGCCATGCCCAGGTGTCCAACTCTCAGAAATTCTGGGATACATGACACCCTTGTGCTAGGCTGCTTCATTTGGGGGTAATTTAGTTCAGTGCTGGGGATGGAACCTCAGGCTTTATGCTCGTCTGGCAAGTGCTGGACCTCAGAGCTGAATTTTCTATCTCAGTTTTGGCGTGATGTGTTATGCAGTAAGGGCCATATAAGATATAAAAATAAGCTGCAGAAGCTGTACAAAAAACTATGTATTTCAAATTAGTTACATAAATTTCTTCTTATTAAGCACAATAAGAATCAATAAACCACTGGGGTGTGGTGGCAAACACCTTTAATCCCAGTGCTCAGGAGGCAGAGGCAGGTGGATCTAAATTCAAGGCCATCCTGGTCTACATAGCAATTTCCAGGCCAGCCGGAACTGCATGCTGAGACCCTGTTTTAAAAAACTACACTTTTATAATGGAAAAAGCCATTGGTGGGATCTCAATCATTTATGCCTCCCCCCCCCCCACTCCAGAGGTGGGGAAAGATCTTTAAAAATGGCTTCACTCACAAAGGAGACCCTGTGACATGCTTAGGGAGAAATGATCCTGAATGCTTCATCAAAGGAGTCAGACACAGTCTGACTAATTTCTTCCATCACTAATTCAAAGTAGGTGACATTCCCCAGGGTGCCAGAGCATCTGTCTGTCCAGTGCTGGAGATCAACCCCAAGGCACAGTGCTTGCCAGACAAGGGCTCCAACACTGACATAAGGCTTCAGTGCTGCAGGAGGATTAACTCGCTCACATCCCTTGGAGAGCAAGCAAAGTCATAAAGAGGCCCGGACGGCTCTTTCCTTCTGAGCTGTGTGATCGGAATACTGTCTCACCCCGAGTGCGACGTGATAACCTCGTGCGGTACCTGTGAGGAGCTCACGATCCTCCGCTTGTCTTTGCACCAATCCATGCACAGGACTTTGTTTCCGTGGCCTTTGAGGGTCCTTCTGGTCTTCATGACGAACTGGCCCAGGGCTTCCACCCGCTCAGCCACCTGGTGCACTGCAAGGACAAGGCCACAATCAGTTCTGTCTCCCAGGGCCAGGCTCGGGGCCGCAGCTGCCCCAGGAAAGTCTCTGGCTCCCTAGCGTCCTCTTCTTTAATGTTTAGGCCTTGCAGCGCTTTCTTCTAAGGTTAGAGAGTAGAGGTGGCATGAGCTCGCGTCTGTGTTTACGACCTGACAGTTCTCAGAGTATTTCTGTATGCACGCGTCACAAGACCAGCAAGACTACTTGATTTTTCTATAGCACTATGGAGACTTTCCTCTTGGCCCTGAAAGACGGGCAGAGGAAACAACAGAGTAAGGCTGCTGTCTCTGTGTAACAGGCAGAGACCGAGGCTTACACAGACTCTTTGACTAATACAAGTCCGTACAACCTGCTGGGAGCCAGGCTGGAACTTGAGGATTTTGCCTTTTGGTGTGTGTGTGTGTGTGTGTGTGTGTGTGTGTGTGTGTGTGTGTTGTCATCCTCAGGAACAATATCTATATCTGTGAGACAGGGTCTTTCACTTGGCCTGGAAGTCGCCAATCGGGCTGGGTAAACTGGCCAGGGATCCTCCTGTCTCTGCCTCCCTAGCACTGGGGTTACAAACACAGGCTACCACATCAGGCAGTTTTATGGGGTGCTGGGGACTGAACTCAGGTCTTAGTGCTTCCAAGGCAAGTACTTTACTGAAGGAATCATCCATCCCCAGACTCCACCGCTTTCTACTCACAGGGGAAGCTGACTTCATCAGGACCACCCCACACTGTGTACCTTGCTGCCTGGCAGTAAGCTGCATGTAACTGTCCCTGTGCCTGGCAAAGTCCGGGGCATGATGGGAGCTGCAGGAATCACCATATAAGTGCTGATCAAATGATGATCGTGCGAGGCTGCTGAAGATCAATCAACACTGTCCTCAAAGTCTGGGCAGAACCTGCTCATGATGTCACTACCAGGTCAGATTTCCTCCCCCAAGCAGTCTCTTGGGGGCTGGGACCTGTGTCCTTTTTCCGAGGCCAAGCAATAGCTCAATGAGCTTAGGGAGGTGTGGCTGATGCTAGCCAAGACAAGGTGAGGAAATGAAGAGCCCATTGTGAAGCCCATGGGAGACAAAGTCCACAGGGTTCAGGGACTCCTATCCACGGGAGGCGACTGAAGGGCCACTCTCCTGTTGGTTAGTGGTTGAGCCAGGAAAAACCTGTGCTCTTGAGCCTTTTGGCAAGCAGGAAGGAGGGGTACAGCTCAGGGAGGCCTGGTTCCCGCAGTCAGGGCAGCGGGCTGTTGAGCTACTCCTCCATGGGAGGAAGCAGGGGCAGGCTGATCTATGGCTGGAGGCCAGGGCTGTGACAACTGTGTCCCTCGTGGACATCCTCCCTGTCTCCCTTCTTGTGCTTTTACCTTCCCTCTGGGTGCAAAGAGCCGTCTTATAGAACCATAGTATATCTTATATATTATATATAGTATTATATTTCATATATAGTATATAATACATCTGCACATCATGTATATCGTATAGTATATATAATCAGGCATTAGAGCTGGCTAACCTACAGGCCTTGCTGAGCTGCACTACCCAACAGCACTTTGCTTGCAGCAAAGGCAAGCTTCAGGTCATTCTCTGTATCCCGTGGGGCTCTCCGGTCCCTGTCTGCTGCTCACTCATAATGAGATGCTGCCCAGGGACTCTTGTCAGGAACCCCACAGGGAGATTTTTAGAGGCACCTGCTACCATCTGTCCCTCTGCCGTTGATGGTGACTTTGACCACTTGGCAAAGGTGGCCCACCAGTTATCTTTCCACCTTCTGGCATGGAAAAGTGCCATCTGGGAATGGGTTCTGAGACTATATAAATATGGTGCTTCTCCCTCAACTTTTGGGGCGTGCATCTTGAGAGAGAGAGTCTCACTTAACTCAGGATGGTCTCAAATTTGCTATGTAGCTGAAGATGACCTTGAATTTCAGACGTTGCTGCCTCCACCTCCCCAGTGCTCGGGTGACAGACATGTGGCCCCTGCCTGGTTTATGTGGCACCTTGTCCATGGAGGCAAGCACTCTGCCAACTGAGCTTTACCCCAGACCTCTGCTTTTCCAGCTCATGGGACCACGCACTAACAGCCATTCCCGCACTGCTGGCTGACGACTGGTGATTTTCCTGAGCCCATCCTTCCTCCACATGCACTGGCTGCTTTCCCTACCTGGTCCTGATGATGTGTTGGTGATAGCAGCGTGGCTTCTGTGGGTCTCACTGTACGGGCCAGGTCATAGGTCAGTTCTTATGACTTCTTTTTCCCCCCGCCCTGAGAATGAGCCTAGGGCCTTGCACGCACCAGGTGGGCGCTCTACCGCCAAGCCACATCTTCAGTCTTGGGTGTCCCAGGAAAGGATTCTACTCTGAGCGACAGTCTTGGCTTTTCTGTGCTGTGCTCTAATGCCCAAATTGTCCTCATGGCCCAGGAGAAGCCCCATCATGCAGGTTCTTGTGGCTTCCTGCTGCATTTTCTTATCTTTAGGGGTCCCCAGTTCAGGCTTCCTGCACTATGTCAACCATGAAACCAGTTATTTCTCCAAGAAAGCATGATCCCTGTTAGTGCCCCTTGAGAAGAAAAAGCAAAGTCCCAATGAAAGCCCCAATGTTTTAGCATGGTGGGGCACATCTGTAATCCCAGTCCCCCACCCCTGAGGCCCAGGCAGGTGGATCTCCTGTGAGCATGAGACCAGTTGGAGCTATACAGTGAGAACCTGGCTCCCAAACAAAACAAACAAATGAAGCAAAAATACTCAAGCAAAAGAAAAGCTTAGTGGTAAAGGCTCTTGTACATTACAAAATGCCATCTCAGTGCTCAGTGCTCAGGCTGAAGCCCCCACCCAAGTGCTGAGTACTCCACAAACAGGACACCACCAGCCTCCTTGCAGACACAGTCCTCACCAGGCATACTGGAAAAGGTAAAAAAACAGACTCAATTTTCTGAATTCTCACAGGCCTTTTACACAAACCCCACTGGTAGGGAACATGCCCTATTTAATTTCTTTAAAAGATTTATTTTTATGTGGATGAGCATCTGCCTACATCTATGTATGTGCACCAAGTGTATGCAGTGCCTGCAGAGGCCAGAAGAGGGCATCAGATCCCCTGGAGTTACAGATTATGGTGAGCTGCCAGGTGGGTGCTAGCAACTGATTTGGGCTCTGTCTGGAAGAGCAGTCAGTGCTCTTAACCCCGAGCCATCTCTGTAGCTCTGTTTAATATTTTATATCGATCCCATTCCCATACTATTGCAGCTTCTCTTGCTTCAGCATTAGAGGAAGCCTAGTTTTTCAAGATCCCTTTGATAAAAAAACAAGACGTTTCAGAAACTAAAAGAGGACCCTCGTTACATAACTTCAATTTTAACACATCCCAACCATCAATTATCCTTTCTCTTTGCGTCTTCCCTTCCCACACGGATTCACTCCCAGCCCACTCCATCCTGCTTCTATCTGCCAAATCTTGCAAGCATTGAATTAAAGAATTACAAAAAATTAAATATCAGGAAATAAAAGAAAAATTGGAAATGAGCTAAATATGTATTTGTGGGGCTTGGCTGGAAGCAGGAATGACTTCTCCTTTGCCTCTTGACAGACTGTTTCTCCAGGATACGGTATATATAGCTTTTAAAGAAGTGATGAACACACTGGGTTCTACAATAGCTTCAGGAAGACAGCGGTATGTTCTGTTTGAACCACCTGGGACTAAGAACCCTGTCTTAGCCACACACGGCCATCTGCCTTCCATCTCTCCTCCTGAAGGCTTGGACCCTTATCAGTTCCTCTCGAGAGCTACTGAAGGCTGGAGCAAAGGGGGTCCTTCTACACCAGAAATGAAGGCACAGAGACAGCAGGAGGCGGCACTGGGCTTTAGGGTGATGTCTGTGTTCAGAGAATGAGACTATGTAAGAGGCTCGCAATGGGGATTCTCAACGAAGGAAAGCAAAGGCCCAAAGGTGTGACGTAATCAGGGGCAGCAAAGGGACTCATCCCAGAGAACGGAGTGATGTAATGTCTGCATCCCCGTAACAGCTGTTACCCACGGATGGCAGCCTGTTAGTGCACTGTCATCGAGTGACACAGGCATACACCTTCAACAGGGGGATCAACTTTGTTCAAAGTGGCTGTGAGTCTTCGGAAAATCAAGGACAATGACAGTCAGGCATGGGAGACACCCTAACCATGGATTCCCATATGGGAACCAGATCAGTGGGTCACAGGGTTAGTTAAGAGATGGCTTGGCCCTAGCTTGACCTCTGTCTGTTACGAGGCTTTACACCAGACTGCAGCACACATGGATGCAGCTCCTTCAGGAACCAGGCCCTGTGCTGCGCTCCAGGTGGGCAGAGCTGAACATGACGGCGAGTCCCACCTGCGTGGAGCACACGCGTGGAGCGGTGGCTTCCAGACTTCCGTGTCAGCTGCAGTCGTCTCCCTCCAGTTTCTCTTAGAAGTGAAATCTGACTAGATGCTCGTGCAGACAGCACAGAAGCAAAGCTAGTCTGTGAAATCACGAGCGAGGGTGGCCAGGATCCAGGGCTGGCCACACCAGCAAGAGGGAAGGCCACTGAGCCACACCTGCTCTCTTACATATGGGGGGGAGGAGGCTAACGGAGGGACAGCAGTTTCAGTTCCATGGAAACAACCAGGCTCCCCTGAGCCTCTGCTGTACAGCATGAAATGCAAGTATTAGAGTCATCTAGCTGGGATTGGGGGAATAATGCCTTGCTCTGGGAGACTAATCTCCCATCAGGATGGGGCTACCGACACTGACTAACCAGCTGTGGGGGAGCATAGAAGCGGAGGCAGGAGAACCAGAAGTTCAAGGTCATCCTCAGTTACCTAGCATAGTTAGAGACCAGGATCTCTCTCAGCTCTCTCCCCAAAACAGCTCCTCTTGTGCGTAACAGGAGGAACTACTGGGTTAAATCTGAAATGTGTTTCGAATATATTTAATACAATCTTGAGAGTGCTTACAAAACTATAAACGTAGAAGCAATCCACGACATATGGCGAAGAGAAGCCTGCGGGTGGGGGCCGCAAAGCCTCGCCTCCTCTGCTTTATCTAACTGCCCCCCAGTGAGTGTGGGGACTGTGGGGACCCACTAGAAATGCTTTCCCTCGTGAGCTCGCTCCAAGCTATAACCGCACAGCAGAGGAAGAGGGCAGGAAACAGAGGGCAGGCTGGCTTTCTGCTCCCTCTCCAGGCAGAGGGCGGGGCAGGCAGTAGGCAGGAGGAGGCCATCTGCAGGGACAGCAGCTTTCTCTCGGCCTGGGTCCTGGGGCTGTATTTCCTCAGAACATGCTAAGCTATTGACACACTGGCTTCAGGTCTGTCTAGAGTACGGTTTTGCCTGGATCTCCCCGGGAGCCACAAGATCAGATTGGTGCAGACCTCCAACTACAGCGTAAGAGTAAAACCTTCCACAAAAGCACGCTTACAGCGGACAGAAAAGTCAGTTGTCCTGGCTGGTAAACCCTGTGATTAACCCAAATGGAACCTGGATTTGTGCATTGAAAAATTACATAAATTTCGCAGTTTTGGCCTCTGGATAAAGCACTCACAGCCCAGGATGCTGCAATCTGCCAGTACTTCCCACTGTCAGCCTGCCTTCTGGATCATTCCTCGCTTTAACTCTGGGACTCTATTGTTGAGTTGTCCACCTTCCTCCTCTTGTCTTGTCACCACCCCGAACTCAATCCATCCCACCCCACATGAGAGATGGGTCTAAAGCGAAGCATCTCCACATCCCAGAGCCCTCTTGAGAGACATACATCCCTATAGGCATTCTGCACTGACCAGACCATGGAGGACATACTGACCAGTACTTGGTCTTTACTATTTTGCTACTTTAGCAAAAAGCATCTCTGCTATCTAGAACACAGTGAGACATGGAGAGGGGTGACCTGTATCGGAAACCTTCCCTGGCTGCCCTCCAGCCACTCTGGCGATGCCAGCCTGAGTGTTACTCCTCTGCCCTCCTGGCACTCAGATGCGTTCGCATCTCGAATGGGAGGTAGAAGAGCGCTCTTTGAATCTGGGGCTGGAGAAGGGAATCCTCCTTGATCTAAGGGCTGTTGGCGGGCCGAATCCATGACTCCTGATGAGGCTCACAGCCTTGGAAACCGTGAAGACGTCACCTTATGAGGCAAGGGGCCTTTGCATCTTTGAGGATGTTAAAGATTTTGAGATGGGACTGTGATCTGGGGGGACTCAGTGTAACCCCAAGGGTCCTTATCATGGGAGAGAGCAGAGTGCGCCAGAGAGGGTGATGCCAGAAGCAGTGGTCAGAATAAAGTGAGCCACGGAACGGCCTCTAGACACTAAGAACACAAACTGTAAACTGAGGGCCACAATGTCCTCAGGATGTGGGGAATGGCTCTCCTAGAGCCTCTGAAGCCACTGACCCATTGAGACTTCTGAGCCCGAGCTAACAGCTATCAGACCGCGGAAGTCTGTGCAGTGTGGTGTGCGTAGGAAACCAACATAAGCCATAGCTGCATGATTGTAAATTGAAGCAAGGGCACCCTTGGTATCAGCAGATGGAGGCAGGGTAGGGGCTCCAGGGGGAAGAACCCTGCAGGAGGCTAGGGCGGTAGGAGCTCCTGGCTGCGCAACTGAGTACCCTGGTACACAAGCCAGGTACACAAGCCATTTGGGCTACTTCAGGCACATCGTGCTGGCCAAGGATCTGGCTGGGAATGAAGTTTTAAGACACTGGTTTGAGTGTTAAAACTATGGGGCTGAGGACAGAGTCTGATTCACGAATTGCTCATTCCCTTCCAGACTTCTCATCTCGGCCTGCAACACGGACTTAAACATATTTATTTATATATCTGTTTGTTTTTGAACAGAGTCTCTTGCAGCCCAGGCTGGTCTCAAACTCATTTTGTAGCTGAGGATAACCCTGACGTTCTGATCCTTTTGCCTTGACCTCCCAAGTGCTAGGATTATAGGCCTGCATGCCTGGTTTACATGGTGCATAGAATGGAATCTGGGGCCGTGTACATTCTAGGCAAGCCCTTCACCAGCTGAGCTGTAGCTCATGATTGATTTTTCATTCATCTTTAAATTTCTTTTAAAATTACAGCGTTTTGTTTACTTATCGTATGTATGTGTGTGTGTCCTATTGTATGTGTGTGCACGTGTGTCCTATCGTATGTGTGTGCACGTGTGTCCTATCGTATGTGTGTGCATGTGTCCTATCATATGTGTGTGCATGTGTCCTATCGTATGTGTGTGCGTGTGTCGTATCATATGTGTGTGCATACATCATATTGTGTGTGTATGTGTTGTATGTGGACCTCAGAGGGCCACTTACAAGAGTCAGTCTCTCCTTCAACCACATGGGTCCTAGGGATACAGCTAGGGTCCTCAGACTTGGCTAAAACGTGCTGGGTCATCTCACTGGCCCCACTGGAGGCTTTAAAGGAAATCTGACTTAAACAATACCTTGTTCTTTGTTCTATGGAAGTGGATATGCACAATTAAAAATTTGAAAAGTAACCTAAAAAAAAATAAAACAAACAAGCCAGTGGTTCAGTTCACTTGGGCTTTTCCAAAGCTCATGTCCTAGACCTGGGGAGATGGCACTGTATCAGGACCTGAGAGCAAATAAAGTTGACAGAGCGGTTCGTGCTTGCAATTCCAGTGCTGGGGAGGCAGAGACAAGAGGATCCCTGGAAGTCACTGACCAGTCTAGCCTACTTGCAAGGTTCAGGTAAATGTAAGAGGCCTGCTTAAAAAGCAAAGTGGACAGGAACAAGGAAATCTGACGCTGACCTCAGGCCTCTATACATAGACGTATACACATGCACACATGCATGCACACATACAACACCCAAGATCTCACTGTGTCCCACCAGCACCTCTAACTCTGGCCCTGTGTATGCCTCTCCAGACAGGGCCCCGGCTTCCCCTCAGCACAGCAAATATACTACCCTGACACACCAGGGGCTGGCAAACTGTGTGAGTGAAAGAAAGGTGTGTGTGTGTGTGTGGGAGAGAGACAGAGACAGAGACAGAGACAGAGACTGATTGTTTGCAGAGAGGTAGGGAGCAAAGATGGAGGAAAAAGTAAAGATGAGGTGGGGGGACCTAAGACTAGGAATGGGAAGAGGCTGACCCCAGGCAGGAGGGATCAGGTGTGCATGGAGGTTGGGTCTATAATCTCAGGGGCCAGCTCTCTACCTTTCGTTTTTTATCGGGGAGGAAGAGTGATGGAGACCTTCACAGAATGGTAAGTGGCTGACAATCGCCAGGGTAGAGAGCTGCCTGAGACACCGCAGGGTGACTTAGCTCCTGGCCACAAAGGCCTCCTGGTGCCTCCTCTTCAGCTTCAGGGGTTCAGCAGCAGGAGGAAGTGGGGGGAGGCATGGAACCACCCAGGGCTAAGGAGGAGGCAGGAGGGCCAGACAGAGTCAGGGTCTCTTAGCAAGACTTTTGGAAGTTGATTGAGATATCTGTGCTGATGCCAGGGAAGGGCTGGAAGACAGGACAGGGCTGAGGAGTCCAGGCGAGAGCCAGGGCTCCTGAGGATCCTGGAGAGACTATGGCCAGAGTGGGACACCAAGTCAGAGACAGAGAGGTCGCAAGACAAGATTCCCCTGGGTTGGGAGCAGGGCTGTGCAAGGGACTTCAAAAAGAACACTCAAGCCACAGAGCTAAGCAGTGTCTCCATTTCCTCAGCTGTCAAACGGAGGAGTCTGAGGCATCAAACCAAGCTTGAGACACCATCACCAGCAGCACACAGGCTCAGGAAAGGGAAGGACGAGACCCATGCCAGGCCGCTTACTCCCCACTTCCCCTCAACTTTGGGGTGACAATGTGCTTAGCCTGACTCCCTTTTCTCCAGACTCCCTGGCAGGGGCCACATGGCCTAGTTCCGGCCAGTGAAGTACAAATAGAAATCTCATTAGGAGAGGAATTCTGGGAAAACTTTTGCTTTCCTCCCTAAGAAGGCAAAGAGCCTGGGGTTCACACTCTCCCTTCTTCCTACTTTGGATACTGAGGCAAAGTTTGGCGCTGTGGCAGTCATCTTGGAGTCGCTGGATAAATGCCACATACGAAGGTGTGGAAGGCCTGGGAACCTCAAAGCTCCAAGCGGTTACACCAGACCTGATCTTGTTACCAGAAAAACAACTCACAGTTTAACTTACTACATCTGGACACACTTCAAAACCTCACAGGAGCGTGCTGCCCTTCTAACAAGAGAAGGCCCCTAGAAGATACAACCAGAGTTCTGTTCTTCCAGCAAGTACAGGCCCCATACTGAACCCCAGTTCCTTTCTCCAAATGGAACTTAAGTCTGTGGCCAATTAGGAAGGTGGGGACACCGCACATAAGTGTGTGTGTGTGTGTGTGTGTGTGTGTGTGTTGGAGGGGGGAATGCTGGCAAGCCTTGCTCAGCAAAGAAGGGTGAGCGGGTAAGACCACTATCCCCATTCTGAGCTCTGTGGAGGACTACCCTTCCCTGAGAAGGGGGACCCTCCTCTAACCCAGAGTCCCAGCCCTGTTATGAACCGGGATGCGGACACGCTGGTAAGTTTATTTACACCGTGCTGGCCCTCTTATGCCAACCGCGCGGCATCCATCAAACGCTTCTAAAGGGCCTGCTGCCAGCTGAACGGGTGGATGCAGAGAGCGTCTCGCTTCCCTCCGCCATCAGGCTCCCTCCCCCCACGGACAAGGGAGACACGGGAAACGGAGCGCGGAGAAAAGACCTAACAGGGACGGCGGGGTGGAGGCAGAGTCCCAACGAGGAACAGTAAAGCGGTCCCGCCCTGGTACACCTGCTGGCTGTGCCTCTCTACCCGCCTCCTGGGAGGGGCTCAGCATCCTCCCACCCCGGGCGGTGGAACCGGTCCCCCGCGGGTCCGCCAGCCCCTCGGAAGGTCGCGAGAGCTTCCCTTTCACCCCCAGCTCCCACTCACGCTCCACGTCATGCAGCTTTGCCCGCTCCTCCTCCAGCTTGCCCTTGAGGCTCTCGGCCTCGCTCTTCAGCGACGCCAGCGTCTCGTTCTCGTGCAGCCCATCGGTTGCCATCTTCGTCGGGATGCAGCCGGGAGAGAAACGCAAAGCGGGAGGTTGAGAGACGACGCGGGGGCTGGCCGAGAGGGCGGGCGCAGCAGTAGCCTTCGTGACCCCGAACGCCTTCCCGGGTCCGCCCCCTCGGCGGTGACGCAACCGCTGCGGGGACAGACTTCCCTGGCGCCGCCCTCCGCGCCCTCCCTGAGAACCAGGCGGGGCTAGACCGGGGATGGGGGAGGTGGAGGAGTGGGGGAGGGGGTGGGGTGGCGGGTCGGGGTGGGAGTGGAGGCTGCGGGGGAACTGAGGCTCGGAGAACAAGCTTTGATTCCCAACTCCGGTTTCCTCGCTCCAGGGGAGCCTAGTGAAGGCGATAGCCCCCACCCCCACCCCCCCGGGGGAACTTGGGGCAGGATGCGTCAGAAACCTATCCTTGTTACAACTCACTAGCCAGAAACATTCTTTTAAAAATGAGTTCTGACTGCCTGGGTCCTGGGATGGGGCAACAAAAGCAGGGGTCAGTGGTACACTCTGCTGGGGTCAGGGGCGTCCTTTCCTCTCTAATGAAGTCTTGCTTGTGTTTCCTTAAGTTTGGGAATTTGGTGGCAGTGTGCAGACTGCATTGGCTCCTCTCCACCTACGCTTCCCTGGGCTTAGGTTCCTTTAGGTTCCTTGGTGATTCTTTTGGTGCCCACAGGAATCTCTCTGAAAGGTATCTTAGACAACCCCCCCCCCCACACACACACGCCCGCCACACACACACACACACACACACACACACACACACACACACACACACACACACAGATTTGAAATAGGCACAAAAGGCAGTGATCCCTCGGGTATCACACGTCCGGAAAGGGGAAGGTAGGATTTGGACCCAGCTGTTTGATTCGCCAACAGGCTCTGTGTTTAGGCCTCCTTCTTTTCCTCTGTGACCTTTATGTTGGGAAGGAAGATTAAGTTTGCAATTCTGGACGGAACAGTGCCAAAGCAGTCTTCCGTGTTGTCCAGTCTGGGGCCTTCTCATCCCGAGAAGGAATCTATATAATTTTATAATTTATATTAATGATATTGCTATCTTTCAGGCAAGATTCTGGAAGCCTCCACTTTCTTATCTGGAAAATCTGTCTCCTAGCACCTACATCCCAGGGCTTTTATGAGCATTAGATACCGTGGAGGATACTCTCGGTGACTTCTCATTATGTGACTAACAGCCCCCTTCTCCTTTTCCTTCAGTACAGGGTTATCCACCGTCCATATTTATTCTCCCTGTCTCTGTGTCTCTCTATCTCTTTTGTTGTCTCTCTCTGTAGCCCTGGCTGTCCTGGAACTCCCTTTGTAGAGTAAGCTGGCCCAGACATATTGCTCTACCTCCTTCTGCCTCTCGAGTGCTGGGATTGAACATGTGTACTGCCATGCCCAGCAGTAGTTTATCAGAGTTTAACAGAACACTGGCATATAGAAACAGTTCAGTTAAAGCTAGCTTATTAAATGGGTGTATAAAACAGACTACGTAAGTGGATATGTAGAGAGAGCGAGGGGCCGGGGTGATGGCTCAGTGGTTAAGAACACTTGATGTTTTCCCAAAGGACCCAGATTCGATTTCCAACACCCATATGGCAGCTTACAACCACCTGTAATGCCAGTTCTAAGGAACCCAATGCCCTATCCTATCTTCTCTGACTTCAGTTATGCCCCGTGGTGCGCAGACATACATGTGGGCAAATCTCCAATACACAGAAAATAAACACACCTTTTTAAATTAAAAAATTATAGATTTGTTTATTTTATTTTATGTAGATGAGTGTTTTGTCTACATGTATGTCTGTGAGCCAGGTGTGTGCAGCAGTCACTCCTGTTGGATCCGGAGATGGTGAATTATCACATGTAACCAGGCGAGGGCTCTGGTGAGCTACAGCTTTGTGTGCAGCCTAGTAGATATTCTGAGACAGGGACTGATTCCCAGGGCTGAGGACATTTTTGCTGGTGATCTGAAGCCTGGGAATAGACACCTTTGGCAAGAACAAGATTCGATGCACTTTGGAAAAAGAAGTCAGTATTTTTGCTTAGTTTTCTCCCGGGCCAGCATGCCTAAGCTCAGGAACACTGGAATTTAGTTTTGATCTCTGTTTAGGCTGGGCAAGATCGGCCAAGCTGTCCAAACAGTTAAAACAGGGAGCTTGGATAGGTCCCCCGGGATTGTTTATCTACCAGAATTTCTTCTAGCTTGCTGGCTTGCTAGGCAGACTAGGAGGAGACAGAAGCAAAAACCATCAGCCCCAGGAATAACAGCTTTTTAGGAGTGTGTTGGACACTTAGCCAGCACCTCATATGACCCTCGCAGAGGCCTAGGGTACAAATCTGTTAGCATTCCTAGTTCACAGGTGGGAAAATAGGCCTCTTGAGGGGGTGACAACTTGTGTCCCCACTACCTCGGATAGCAGGCAGGTATCAGAGTCACACCAGGCTTCCAGGAACCTGGGGACACAGCCTATGGACCTACTCTAGGTAACTCGACTATCACACATGGGCTTGCGTTAGAACAAAATGGACCAGAAATGGCACTCACAATCTCGGCACACGTGGAACAGTAGCTGAGCTGCTGAGATTTCTTGAACACAGGCCTTAGGGCCCTTTGTTTGAAGCATTTGTCACAGGAGCCGAACACGTTAACAAGGAAGGTCTGATCGCACATCTTGCTGGAGATGAGGCTGAAGGACAGAAAGAAAGCAGGGTGTGGGAATGTCAGCAAGTGCTTCTGGGGACCGAAGCCTCTTCCTCAAGCTGCCTCGGGCAGAGCTCACAGTGAGTGCGGGCCTCTGGTTTACCGCAACATGCAACTCATTTGACCAAGCAGAAAGCCCTGCTCACAGGTTGTTTGGGCAGCGTGCTCACTCCTTACTACTGATCTTTGGAGCACAGTGAACACATTGTGGGGCTTAATAAGGTTAATTCCTTAACATTATCTTTTTGTTTTTCATTCTTATACATTTTTGTTGGTGTGTATGTACACACACTCTCATGTGCCATGGCACAAAAGATGAAGGTCAGAGGACAACTCGAAGGAGTCAGGGAATAGATTTCAGGCCATTAGGCTTGATGGCAGACACCCCTGTTCGCTGAACAATCTTGTCAACTCTTTCTTATTTTTAATACAAGGTTTCTTGGAGCCCAGGTTGGTCTTGAACTTGCTAAGTATCAGAGGATAACCTTGAACTTCTTGATCCTCTTTCCTCTGACTCCAGAATGTTGGGGTTACAAGCATGCACCATCACACCTGGTTTATGAGGTGCTAATCATGTAACCCAGGGCTTTGTGGGTGCTAGGCAAGCACCCTCCCCAGTGAGCATCTTCAGCCTGGAGAACCATTTGAAATTTTCACAAATGTTCCTCCCCTTGGTGTAAGATTTTGGATTAAAGACAGGAGTCAAAAAATGGGCCTGAGCCAGAGGGAGGCCATTTTTGTAGTGTTGGCTTCCCTCAAAGTGGACATTTATATTTGTTAAATGTGGCAGCCAAACACTCAGGGACCCAACCTGTTATTGCATGAACAGCGTGACTTAGAACTGGGAGGATGGAGGTTTTGGGAAACAACTCCACCAGGGGGCTATAGACCTGGGCTCCAGGCTGCCCAGGTTCTGGTCTCTGCTGAGGCCAGTTAGTAGACGTGACTCCCTTGACATTTTGTTCACTGATATATCAAATAAATATCTTTAAGCCAACCTCTGTAGGGTTGTCATAAGAGACAGTGCATGAAGGGACTCAGCTCAAGGCAGGAAGTTGTGAACCTTTCAAAACCACACTGACCTGAGGGTGGCAGCACTGGCAGGGGCAGTGACAGCCTTAGAAGGGAAGAGAAGAGGCAGAGGGGGCTGTGGCCTGATGTGGAGACTGACTAAGGTCATGGGGTGGCCTTGGACAGAGAATAGGGAAGAGGAGGAGCTGGGCTGGAAGGGGAGACGGCTAGGGTAAGGCCTCAGCTTCCTTTGGGAGGTTGTGGAGATGGGGGACTGGGAGGTCACAGGGAAGGGTGTAGGCAGCTCAGTCGTGCTGATTGACAGCTGTCCCAAAGAGAGCCCCGCCTTCAGATTCAAATTACCCGTGAGTATCTTATGGGGATTGGACTGAACACGCCAACAAAGGGGAGTTTGAGAGAGCTGTGTTTTAGGTGGCGGTGACACTGGGGATATTTGGGAGGGAGAGTGCAGTACAGATTCACCACAGGCCAGAGAAGGAAACCGAGAACTGTGGGTTGGGAAAAGGTGTGGCCAATACAACCTGAAAATGGGGTGACAAAGGGGTAGAAGGCAAACTCTTAGGGACAGAGATCACAAGGGACCAGATACTGACTGCCGCAAAAGGGCTCAGCTGGCACCGCCCACTGCCTCTTCCCAGGAAGGCAGACATCCTGTGGTAGCCAAGGGAACAGAGTGGTTTCAGTCAGAGAGAGAGGCTGAGCCTGAATTGTAGCATGGCTCACAGAGCCACCAAAATCAAGCACCGAGGTTTGTCACAAAGGGTGAGTCATAGAAAGCAGGAGGGGACTGGGATGATGGCTCTGTCATTAAGTGCTTCCTGTGTGGGCATGGAGACTTCACTCTCATCCCCAGAATCCAAACAAAGAGCCAGTGTGGTAACACACACTTGTGACCTCAGAGTCAGTGTGGTAACACACACTTGTGACCTCAGAGCCAGTGTGGTAACACACACTTGTGACCTCAGAGTCAGTGTGGTAACACACACTTGTGACCTCAGAGCCAGTGTGGTAACACACGCTTGTGACCTCAGAGCTGGGGAGGCAGAGACAAACAGATCTCTGGTGCTCACTGTCCAGCCAGTCTAGGCAAAGGTCAGAGAGAGATCCTATTTCAAAAACAGGTAGATGGTTTCTGAGGAAGATGCCTAAGGATGTCCACATATATGCATATACACATGTACTCATGAACACACATGCACACCCGTAAACACACACACACATCCATGAACACACACACACACACAAACACACACACACACATACACACATACAGAGCTTGGGGCTTGGAGAATGTTTCCTACTTCCCAGCCCTGCAGGGACTCCTGCCAGTCTCAAGGTCAAACTGAGACACCAGGTAATAGCATTAGGGAGCAAAGTCACTTAAGAACATCATCCCAGGATTTGCTCTCCCAGAAGTAGGTTGGGGACAGAACTGCCACGGGAAGATGACCCCGAGGAAGAGATTATGTTCTAAGAGGAAGTGACTCTCAAGGACTGAAGGCTGAGAGCATCTCCAGGGACAAAAGTCATACAGGAATAGGTGTGTGGGGGGGGGGAATGAAGGGAAAGAAGCCGTGAAAAATTGCTGTCATTCCAAGTTTGAATAGAGACAATATTACTTAGTCTAAGCCAGAGGCGTTGCTTATACTGTTCATTATAAATAATTGGGAACAGAAGGACATGAAAAGAACCAGATCTACGTCCTGTAATGGCAGGTCCTGGGCCCGTCCCCACTTCCCATCCTCTTGCAGGGTCTTCCTAAGCATAGGCAGTTTAAACAATCGGGGTGTGCAAGGGCTGGTAAAATGACGTGGCAGGTAGGTGGAGGTGCCAAGCTTGACAGCCCGAGTTTGATTCCCAGAACCCACTTGGTAGAAGGAGAGAACTGACTCCCCAAAGTCGTCCCCTGTCCTCCACATGTGTGGCATGCTTGTGTCCATACATGCACACACAAAATAAAAGGTAAACATCAGAAAAAAGTTGAGAGGCGAGGTTGGGGGTGTAACTCCATTGGTAGAGTGCTTGCCTAATGTGTGCAAGACCCAGAGTTCAATCCCCAGCACTACCAAAAAATGCAGAAGAAAAAGTCCTCTGCATTGAAAACATATATGCGTGTTTGGAGTAGCATTATTTTTAATTCAAATGTGCACCAAGAGAAGAAGAGGCAAAGAAAACACGGTATGGCTGGGCGGTGGTGGTGCACACCTTTAATCCCAGCTCTTGGGAGGCACAGGCAGGCAGATCTCTGTCAGTTCGAGACCAGCCTGGTCTACAAGAATTAGTTCCAGGACAGGCTCCAAAGCTACAGATAAACCTTGTCTCAAAAAAAAAAAAAACAAAAGAAAAATGAAAAAAAGAAAAGAAAACACAGTATGTTCCTGAGACAGTCATTGGCAGTAATAAAGGAGGCCCTGGTTCTCACTGATACAATGAACACTAGAAACATTTTGGTGTGAAAGGAGCTGGACAAGAAGTCCACATGAGACCATTGCATGAGTGTCCAAGACACACAGGACTATCAGAAGTCCATCTGTGGGTGATGGGAGCAGTGGTGAAGGGAGAAAGCCTTTGATAGCTCAGAGACTGTGGGATTGGGGGAACCGGGTTGCTTAGAGTCAAATTACAGCGAAGACAGCATGCACATCCTTGTACACACTTGAAAAGCCAACCAAACATTTTAAATGATGAATTTCATGTTGTGAGCATTACAACATTAAAAATTATTTTTAAAATATGCAAGATATTTGTAGAGGTACTGCTCAAATCAGACTCGCCAGGCAGGACTCACACAAAAAGGTGTCACACAGAGTCGTTTGTTAAAGACAGATTAAAGCCACAATGTGACACTGCTGGTTACACATGAGAAGTCCTAACATTTACTATATTTAGTGTGTGTAGAGGTCAAAGGACAACTTTTGCTAGTCAGTTTCCTCCTTTTACCATGTGGATCCTGAATATCAAACCCTGGTTCTCAGGTTTGGTGGCAGGGTGTCTTTACCTGCTGAGCCATCTTGCTGACTGGGTTAGAATACCTAAAATCCAAAAAAATTGATATACTGGGGCTGGAAAGAAGACTCAGTAGTTAGGAGGGCTTGCTGCTCTTCCAGGGGACTTAAGTCCTTTCCCGACACCCGTCTGGGGGACAAGCGCTGCAACTCCTGCCCCAGGGGATCTAACGTCCTCTTCTGGTCTCTGCAGGCAACTGCACTATTTCCCCACCATTGGGCAGATGCCTAATTAAAAATAAACCTAAAACAAAACCCTTGATATCCAAAGTGTGGGCAAAGATGTAGGAACTTGCTTTCGTTGCCAGCGAGGGTAATACAACTACTTTAGTGAACTGGCTGGTAGGACCTCTTGATGGTAAACAAGCATTGTGTGCATGTGTGTGTGCGTGCATGTGAGACCCAGCAATTCTACTCCTAGGTATATGTTCCACAGAAATGCATACTTATTTCCTAAGAAAGAGTAAGACTGTCATAACAGCTTTGCTCACAAATAGCCCCAAGCTGAAGAATCCGATGTTCACCAGGAGTGCACTGGATTCAAGCAACAGACTATAATAAACAGGGGCTAAGGCAGGAGCAGGTGGGTCTCATAGACCCGCGTGGTGGCCTATCTGTTCCAACAACTGCATTCGCGGGCTTTGGTTGCTATACTACTGCTGCTGGACCAGTTTTGAAAACCAATTAGATTATTTTAAAGATGCTTAATTTGTTACGGATGCCAACACTAATCTGCTTTTTTAAATCTCTTTATGATTTTGAAATAAAGTCATGAAGGTTGTAGAAAACTTAGAATAGACATATATAGAGTAACCAGAACACAAACCCTCCTGGCTGGGCACCCTCCACAGAGAAATCCCCGTGACCTTGGACTGCAGGAGTCCAGACTTGGCTGAGTAATCCAAAGCCCAAGTTCCCCAAGGTGAATGAGTACCTACCTTACAGAGCAAGGGTCTCCTGGGACGGCTGTCGCCTGGGACGGCTGGCAGAAAGCGGGGAGGTTACTGAGGCACTGTGAAGGTTTGAGCCACTGGTCACCTAATCTCTTTATCCGACACTGCAGCTCAGGGACTGTTCCTCCCCATCTGCACACCCATGTTCACTATGGGCCACTCACTAGCATGCACTCACTCATGGGCCACTCACTAGCATGCACTCACTCATGGGCCACTCACTAGCATGCACTCACACTCATGGGCCACTCACTAACATGCACTCACTCATGGGCCACTCACTAGCATGCACTCACTCATGGGCCACTCACTAGCACGCACTCACTCATGGGCCACTCACTAGCACACACTCACTCATGGGCCACTCACTAGCACACACTCACTCATGGGCCACTCACTAGCATGCACTCACACTCATGGGCCACTCACTAGCATACACTCACTCATGGGCCACTCACTAGCATACACTCACTCATGGGCCACTCACTAGCATATACTCACTCATGGGCCAATCACTAGCATTCACTCACACTCATGGACCACTCACTAGCATACACGCACTCATGGGCCACTCACTAGCATATACTCACTCATAGGCCACTCACTAGCATTCACTCACACTCATGGGCCACTCACTAGCATGCACTCACTCATGGGCCACTCACTAGCATATACTCACTCATGGGCCACTCACTAGCATTCACTCACACTCATGGGCCACTCACTAGCATGCACTCACTCATGGGCCACTCACTAGCATATACTCACTCATGGGCCACTCACTAGCATGCACTCACACTCATGGGCCACTCACTAGCATACACTCACCTCGAGAACCCTCTGCCTCTCCACCTGGTTTGGACTCCTCTAAACTCCACTAAATTCCTTCCTGGGCCCATTTCTCTGCTCCCTGCAGGAGACAGAATTTAATTCATTTGACCTTGTGAATCTACCTCAGCTCTGCAGAGCAAGCCTGACAGCTCCTTCCTTTTGTGTTGAGATCATCTTCCAGCACTGGCCTGCCTTCCCACCTTCACAGTGATCAAGGCCTTGGGGGTAAATACTTCCTCTTTCTCTTCTGTACAAAAACTTACCAATATTCCTAAGTCTTGTCCTCAAACAAGGTCCCCAAACTGACTTCTCCTACACTCGAACCCTTGCCATCTCCACGGGACCTTGCCAATTCACCTCCCAGCACCCTAGCATACAGGTAAAATGTAGAAGAAGATGGGGTCCAGTTCTCTGGGAACTGTCAGAAAGCAAGGCCAAGGTTACTGGTGTACAACCCAGGTAATGCTGGAGAGTGGGCATAAAGCCCGAGGCTGAGAGCCAGAGTGTGAGCGTGACTCCTCATGGGGCAGAGGGGGACAGGAGTGGGCACTAAGGTCACGCGCGAGGAGCAGAAACCCAGCCAGCTCTATCCTGCGTCCCCCTCATTTGATAGCTAGGGAGTCCCAGACATAGCCAACACTCATGACATATCCTGCCCTGTGTTTACTGACGTCAGGTGGCACACTGTGACTTGTAGGATCCTAACATCTTCCTGTTTAAACCTTCAAGGAAGGACACAGAACTGTGCAGTGAGAAGATATGTCATTCACAGTGGCGGAAATAACTGCATGCGATTTGCTCGATAATTTACTTTATTAAGGCATTATCAATTCTATTTTCGTTGTCTGGGTACTGTTTGAAAAGGCATCGCACATCAGTAGGATGGCACACATTTGTAGGTGGCACTGCTTCATAATCACCCAGAGATGACCATTCATTCTGTGGTGTTGCAGCCGCTGCCCGAGACCATCAGACGAAAGGGCCGTCAGGTGGCTTGGGGTGAACAGAAGCGCTGGGTCTCGGCTAGGGGGAAATGTGTGGCCGATTCTCACAAAACAATGGAAAATTGGATTTCTCAAAAGGAAGAGCCCGCCCGAATCTTCAGCTTCTTTCATGAAGATATTTAAAAAGCATATTAAAATACTGATTAAAGAAAAGAACCCACAAGTTGCATGTGAATGCTGGTTTGCAAATGAATGTGTGTGCATGTGTTCGTGTGGCACTGGGGCCAAACCCAGGGCCAACTGCTCTACCACAGAGCTCTGACCCCACAACTAAATCTAGTTTTAAAAGAAGTAATTGCATTTTAAAAAATTAAATGAGATTATAGAAATTATGTTGGCAGGACGGTGACCATACAGCTACTGATGCAGGCCTTTCATCCCAGCACTTGGGAGGCAGAGGCAGGCAGATCTCAGTGAGTTCGAGGCCAGCCTGGTCTACAGAGAAAGTTCCAGGACAGCCAGGGATTTTATACAGAGAAACCCTGTCTTGGAACCACCCCCACCCATTATGTTGGTTGGTACAATTTTTAAAAATTTCAGAAAAGATCATTAATGGCATAAAAGTAAGCCTTGCTAGTAAATTTGTTTTAAATAGATATATACATGAAACGCTCTTCTTTTCTTCTGAGATGGGTTCTTAGTCTGTAGCCCAGGCTGACACTGAACTCGAGGTAATCCTCCTGTCTCATCCTCCTGAGTGCCAGGATTATAGGTGTGTGCTACCATGCCCATCTCTCAGACCGAATACTCTCTTAAACATTAGACCGCCTAAAGTGAAGAGTTTTCTAATCCAGGGGTGTCTTTAGTAAGAAGAGCTAACGAGCCCTTCCTGTCAGCAGCAATGAGGCAAGAAGACTTCGGTCCAGTGGCCAAGTGTGATTCTTTCCTGGAAGGTGTAGGCATGGAACTCGCCTGTGGCTTCTTAAATATCTCTTGACTTCATGGGAACCTTAGAAACCTGGGGAGCCCCCAGATTTCACTCCTGTATATGAGGGTGGGGGTTGGTTCCCGCCTCAAAGTGGAGTAAACAAAGGCATTGGGAACAAAACTGAGTCTTCAGGAGCTGCAGCAATAGCCACCGAGATCAGAAGCAAGAGCCTTTCCCAGCCCAGTCGACCGCATGACATCTCCCAAGACAGGTGAGGTGTGGGCTTTCCTCAAACTGCAGTCCATTCCGGGCTCCAGGGCACCTGGATCCATCTCTGCTGCTACAGTCTCCGGAGAAAGCCCAGCTTGAAGCTGCTGGGGATCTGGGTCATCTCCAGGGCGTGGGGAGAAGCCGTGAAAGGAAACGTGACTTGAAAAAGATACTTGGTGTCCAGCATCAGCTGGGATGAGTCACCCCGGTTATTCAGAAGAGCCTGCGGTCAGAACCAAGGGGAGGGAGTCAGAGAACAGGTGCATTCTGGTTCACCACTACTCGGAGGTCAAGAGCCAGGGAAATCCAACAGCTCTGCCTCCTTGAGAGAACTCATGCAATCAGAAGAGAAGGCAGCCCCGGGTGGTTGAGTGCACAGCTCTAGGGAGAGCTATCCTATTAGGGTCTCCTGAGCAGCCAGCTTCCAGGAAGTCACTCAATCCAAAAGCAACAAAAGTTACAAAAAAAAAAAAAAGTTACAAAAGTTACACTCCAAAAGTCATTCCTCATAGGACAGGCTGACTGGAACTGTTCTTACCCTTTTTTAAAAATTACATTTATTTGTGTGCGTTCGTGAGTGTGTGCGTGTGTTGATTAGAGAACAACTTGGGGAAGGAAGTCTATTTTCTCCTACCATAAAGGTTCTGGGGATCAAATTCAGGTCTTCCGTCTTGGCAGCAAGCACCTTTACCTGCTGAGTCATCTCGCTGGTCCATTTTATTTTACTGTATTTATGTACATACCAAGGTTTAATTCTAAGCTCAGACATGACTGGATCAAAGTTTTACATTTTTAAAAATTCATTTACATCTTTATTATTTGAAAAATTTTTGGTGTCAGAATTGCTTTCTACTCTTTAAATTTTTAAAAAATTCTGGGTACAGTGGCATGTGCTTTTAGCCAGAGGCAGGTGGGTCTCTGTGAGTTCGAGGCTAGCTTGGTCTACAGAGTGAGACAAACAAATAAATGAATTTTTAAAAATTAAAAGTTTATATGAGTATATACGTGTCTATGTGTGTATGCCTCATGTGTGCAGTACCCACAGAGGCCAAAAGAGGGCATCAGATTCCCTGGAACTGGAGGTACAGGCAATTATGAGACTCATGACTTGGGTGCTGGGAACTGAACTTGTGTCCTTTGTAAGAGCGGCAAGTGCTCGTGACTGCTGGGCCAGCATTCTAGCCTTCTGCTATACTCTTGATAACCATGAGGACTCCAAAGGGCTTGTATATGCGGGTATAACTAGTGATATTTACCATAGTAGCAATTAAAATAGTAATTGCTCCCTAATAGTATTACTCCCTAATAGTAATTTAAATATTAATAAACACATTAAATTAAATATAACACTTTTGTTGAAACACAGCTAAATTTTCAGAATGAAAGCAAAACCAAAAAAAGACAACACAGTAGAAAGCAGGAAGTTTTCTGGTCCGTGGACCTCTTAATGTCTGAGCTGGTGGGAGACGAGCGTGTGATGCCTGCTTCTGTATTCAGCGACCAAGTTGGTCTGGATGAAGTATGAAGAAACTCTACCTCATATAGGCACAGCTCTGCAAAAAGCAAGGGTTTTGCAGACTCCTGAAAGGGTCTACAGGATCCCCAAGATTCCCTAGTTCACCGGGAGAGAAACTCTGGGGATGGTCATAGAAAAATGGGTCCGCAGGTCTGTTTCCATGGGCTCTGCTCATTTGCACTACTTCTCAAAACAAGCTGGTAGGTAAGGGGCGCCAGGGGTAAAGGTGCTTGCTGCCAAGCCTGACAACCTGAGTTCAACCCCAGGAGCCCACAGATGGATGAAGATAACTGTGCCTTTAATTTGTCCTCTGACCTCTACTTACACATTGTGGGATGCATGCACACATGCTGTGGCATATTTGTATACAATATACATTTTTTTTTAAGAGGAGCTGAAGGTCACAGCACCGGGGTCCTGGCTTATGTGTTCCCATTCCCTTCTCATCAGGATGGGAACAAGTAAAAAGCTGCCTGCTGAGGTTCCACATGCTTGACAACCATATCTTAATATTGGACCACATCATTTTACTCAAATGTCAGTGTCTTATAGAGTGTTACAGGGTCACTGGCGTCTATAAAACCTGGGCGTCTATAAGAAGCTCACCTGTACTTTGCGAACGAAGGACGGAGCGACTCTTTTCTCGAATTCATCTATAGGTGTATATGAATTAAGGATCTTTATGATCTGTGAACATTACAGAACATGGAATCAGACCGAGGAAAAGAGCAAACAGTTCTGGACATTTAGGAACCTTCAAGAAACACAGGTGGTTATTTTAGACTATAGTTTGTCTCTGGAGTCATGTGCTGTCTGTTCCAAGAGAACAGGAAACAACACAAACAGAATATAGAGTGCACAGAGACCAACCACACAGTCAGGTGGCAGTGAGGGACTTTCCCCTTCCAGCCTCCCAGCTCCCACTCGGATTAGTGCACAAGGAAAGAGCATACACATATTTATGCCGTGAAGCCTACAATCACTACCCACCAAATAGTTATCAGGAAAAAGAGGAGAAGTGACTTAGGGTCAGGTGCCCCACACAGCCTGCAAGCCGGGAAATGCCTCAGGATCTCTCCTTCCAGGTCCGGAGAGAAGCTGAAGTAGCCCGCCCACTCACCTGCACAGCAGACAGGCAGGTGCAGCACTCGGAGATCTCCCTGGCATCGCTGTCTGTGGTCTTCTTGACCTGGAGCAGCCAGGCTGCCTGGGAGAGGGGCTCCAGCGTCTCCTTGGCTGAACTGTTCTGCAAGTTCTTATCTTTAAGCCATTCTTCTAAGTAGCTGATGTTGCACCTGGAGAAAGCCAGCAGACACTTGAGGACACAGGGCTAAATCCCTCAGCATGTCCCAGAGGCTTCCAAGCTCACTGCATGTGTGCTCCAGAGCCAAGTCTAGCGGTCTCACTTATAACAGGAGGGGATGGACTGGGAGATCCAGATCGCCACCATCATCTGTACGGCAGCTATGACAGAATGGGACAGTGTCGAGAGCCCTGTGTGGTGGGGAGATGCTCAACACACCGCTTGGCATGGGGATGTTGACTCCGTTCAGAGTTAAATATTTAGGTTGTTAGAAACATAAGTATGTACACTTTGGTGCCCAGAGCAACCACACTACAAAACAATACAATTAATAAATTACAAAGATACCAGAATATTCTAGGGACACTGAAAAGGCAGAAAAAAGAAATCAGAGGATCAAAACCCAGGAGGGACAGGGGCTGGAGAGATGGCCAAGGATTCTGCTCTTGCAGAGGACCCCATGCATGTTGGGAGTTCCCAGAATACTGGGAGGCTTACAACAATCTGTAACTCCAACTCTGGAGGGATCATTGCCTCTGACTTCTGTGGGCACTACATTTGCATACATGTACCTCAACACAGACATATACACATACATGTAATTAAAAAACAATAAAAATAAATTGTAAGGAAGAAAATAACATGGTAAATAGAACTAAATATATCATGAATTACATTAAATTAAGGTAGTCTAAATTTCTCAATTAAGGAGCACACATGGTCAGACTGGATTAAAAAAAGAAAACATGACTAGGGCTGGAGAAACAACTCAGCAGTTAAGAGTGATCACCACTCCTACAGAAAAATCCATGTTTGATTTCCAGCATCCATTCCAGGCAGCTCACAATTGCCTGTAACTCCAGCTCTAGAGCAGCCGTTCTCAACCGTCCTAACGCTGCTGTGACATTTAATGCAGTTCCTCATGTTGCAGTGACTCCAACTATAAAGATATTTTGTAACTGTGACTTTTCTATGGTTATGGATCATAACGTAAACATCTGATATGCAGGATATCTGATATGTGACTCAAAGGGTCGAGACCCACATGTTGAGAACCACTACTCTAGAGGAATCTGATGCCCTCTTCTGGCTTCTGTGGGTACTGCACTCCCATGTACATATGCTCACCCCATAGATAGAATTTAAAAACCAAGTATACAAACACTAAGGCATTTGTGTGTGCTAACCACAAGAAACTCACCTCAAATATGATGTAGGCATGTTAAAAGAAATGGATAGAAAAAGATATTCTATGAAAATACTACTCAAATAAATAAAATAAATCTGGAGTGGCTTTAATCATTTTAAAGACTTCAAAGAAAAGAAAATTACCAGGAAGGGATAAGCAGGATGTTACATAATGACAAGAGGGCCACTTCACCCAGATCTCTAGTGTTGGAAGCCATTCCCTTAGTCCTGGGAATCATCATTCGAATTCCTGTTCCTAGGCATTTAACCAACAAAGCCTGATCTACGACTGCAATGGAATTAAACTAAAGCAACTGAAAGGTGACAAGCAAGTGTAGAGTCACAGGTGTGCACAAGGCTTACACAGTGCCGGAAAGGAACCTGGAGCTCTGTACATGCCAGGCCCCCACTCGACCAGCTCCGCCACCTCCCCAGCCCCTCTGCCTTGTCTTTCAGTAGAAGCTTGTTCAGACTCACAGCCATCTACCTACATGGGACATGGTAAGAGCTTTTTCCCTTTCTCAACGAAGAGCAAAATATCTGCAAAGGCCGGTCTCTTTGAGTACCCCTTTGCATCTAAAAACTACAATATGATGCCATGAGATGTTGTCCACATGGTTTACGAAAAATTCAACTCCAACTTTCATGAGCGCTAAGAAGACATGATGGATTCTTTGCAGGTATTTCTCGGTATAAGAAACTTTGTTTCCTCCCTCAAATCATAGCACCCACCTATGGTCACCTCCCCAGTCCCTCACAGTCACATAGGTGTCAATCACCTCAACACACATCATACATATCTTAAACATCTCTCCTGCACTGTGTGTTTCCTAATCACAGGCTCCACGACTCCTCAACGTAAGATAGGATCTATGGTCCTTAAAACTGTGTGTTGTCTTCAAGATGGATCCCAAATGCTTTCACTGCATTTGGGGTGCTCCTGGTCCAGATCGGACCCACCTCTCCATGGCAAATCCTACCGGGTTCTGCCAAACAGATGGCTGCTGCTTACTCCAGGCAGAGCCAGACATGGACCACACCATCTCCTGCTTTATCCATCTCCTGCTTGAAATGTTCCTCTTTCTCAGCCTTGTCCCTCAATACTCGTCTTTCTTGCTTCCTCAGTGCATCGATTTGTCCTCCGTCTCATTTATCGCTGAGCATCCCATACCACCTGCTTGTGAGCCTCTCTACATGGTGCCAGGTTCTCTGTTCTCTACCTGACTGGGCCAGTCACCGAGCAGGTTACTGGTAGGATAACCTTGGGAAATCAGAATCTACGACATGAATGCCGTTCTCACAGGCCAGAGCATCAGGTTGGTAGGAGAGTATGAGAGGGTTGGTGTGGGGCCAGCAACAAGCCAACCAACACTCAGGATGCTCAGGGGGGCCTTGCACATGTCCAGGGGACAGCAATGAGAGTCCAGCACCAGTGAACTGGCCTTTGGAAGCATTTCTTCCTGCTGGCCTCTCCAGGAGGCAGGAGGTGTGGCCTGTGGGTTTTTACCTGATTTGCATCCTTCAGGAGGTATGGCACGGAACTTTACCTGATTTGCATCCCTTTCCTGCAGGAGCACATGTCCTTCCTCAGGAGGAGGCTGTTGAGGGTCACGGCCCCGATCAGGTAGAAAAGCTGCTTCACCACCTGCCTCACGAGCTCGGGGTCCAGGCCATTCTGACACATGGTGGTGTAGAAGTAGCTCAGCTGCTGCAGGACGGATGTCATAGTGTAGGCGTCTGTGTCATCGATACTGGACGAACGCTTCCGGAAACCGGTGGGCTTCAGACCGGAAATGCCCTGCAAACTCTCATACTCCAGCATTCCTGGCACTGCAGGAAGGGTGGAAGGCTCTTTATACAGGGATCACATGAGGGTGCACATCCTTAACCTCACTGTCTGTTTTTTATAGTCAATGGCTATGGTTGTGATGAAGCTCAGTGGTTAATCTTGGTTGTCAGCTCAATGGGATTTAGAATCTAGAAGACAAACTTCTGGGCCTGTCTGTGAGGGATTTTCTAGAATTAGGTAAATGGTGGTGGGAAAACCCACCATAAGAGTAGTCAGTGACATTCATGTACTGGGATCCCAGACCAAATAAAAGGGAGAAAGTCACCCGAGGCCCTGTTATTATCTCTCTTTATTTCCTCACCGTGGATGCAATATGGCCAGTTGTCTCATGGTCCAGCCAAGGACCACCTTTGCCTTGGTGAACTGTGTTCTCTTAAACTGTGGCCAAAATAAACTCTCCCTTATGTTGCTTTTGGTGTAGAAATAAACAAACAAACCAAAAAGTACTAATATTGAAAAAAAAAAGAATTGAGTGTACTAGGATACCATAGTAAGCCAGGGCATGGGCCATGGCTCACAGAAGGGCAGGAACACCTCCTGGGGGCTTGAAACAGTGGTCCCCATGGGAAAGAGATCAGTAAGTAGCTCAGAGCCTGGAATCACCAAAGCCTGAAGTATTTATGTTTTAGAAAGCTGAGTAAAGCATGCACAAATGTGAGTGGGACCTGAGGACCTCAGAAATACTCTTATGTGGTCCAGCTACACGAGAACCCAAAGCAGCCCATCAAACAAATAGTGTAAATTCTCCGCAGGGTTCCCCTCGGGAAAAGGCATCCTCACCCAAAGGAAATGGTCAGCTGTGGGCTACTATACATGGAGTCACTTAAACAAGCTAAGAGTTAAAAGGTAGACACTTATGGTGATTGCGTTTCTTAGTTTTCCAAGCTATGTTATTTAGAATCGCATATACCACACACATAGTTTCTATTTTAAAGAGTCTCTTGGGCTGGGATTGTAGCTCACTTGGTAGAATGTTTGCCTAATATGCATGAAGTCTTGGTTTGATTCTCAGTTCTAAGCAAAACCAGGAATGGTGGCACATACCTGTAATCCCAGCACTCAGGGAATACAGGCAGAAGAATTATGAATTCAAGACCTGCCTTAACTATCATTACATATCAAGTTCAAGGCCAGCCTGCGTTAAGGGAGACTCTGTTCCAAAGCAAGCAAAGAGCTTCTACATTGCTGTAAGTATCTCTCGGCCATTCATTCTCTTCTTACCTATTATGGGCTGGATGTTGTTCTCCATCACGATGATGAACTGATAATAAATCCGAATAGCCACATCACTCAGAATCTGCCTGTATTCTGTAAGATCAAAATTGTTCAAGCAGTTCCTATTCTGCTGTGGGCTGTTATACTTCATGAATTCCTGAAAGCAATTTGACATAAACATGAGAGCGTTGTAGACACTGACGGAAACGGAAATACTGCCCCTGCTAAGGATGCTAGAGTCAGCACCTAGGGTAGCTTTTACAGCTTGAAGCTTAACGTCTGCTTTTAAGTTAAGCTAAGTTCTTCAAGTTTATTTTATATGACAAAAAAAATAGCAATTTATTGTAGAATCCCAGTCAGTGGCAGCTGTCATCAGCACTGCCCCTGAAGCGGAGAGCTACAAAGGAAGACACTCAGTGTCCTGCTCTGGCCTCTGCATGTGGAAAACACAGCCTAAATGCCACTTTGTTGTTCTAGTTCAGTGAAAAATGCCCCAGTGAGGCCTGAAGAACACCTTCATGATATCACTTCCTGGAAGCAGAGTTGGGGTGCAGAGGTCATTGACTTACAGATTATGGGAGAATAATCAGAGTCCTCTAGAGAGAACAGCAAAATAAACCAGAGATTCTATTTTGGGTCAACATACTGAAACCCACAGCATGGCCCTACCAGGAGAAAACACCACCATCACACCTTCTATTGACTGGAAAACCGAGGGAAGCAATGCCTCACACTGAACCCAAGGTCTGAACTTTCTGGAGGAGCAGCCATGCACATACAGGTGATACACAAACTAGCCTCCTGGGGGAAGAGGAGGCCGGAATGCCAGCTGGCACAGAGACTGTGTGGAGTAGGGAGTTACTAATGAATGCCTCCTTGAGCCAGATTGTAATGTGGTCCCAGGAGGCCATCAGCAGGACAGACACACATCCTTACCTCTTCCCCACTGTACTGCTTCAGGCAGTTGAGCAAGTGACAAGTGTTGGACAGCCAGAAGGACAGCATCTCCAAATCTTCCAGATGTTCCTTAGACAAGAGAAGACAATGAAGGCATGGTGGCACACACCTTTAATCCCAGCACTCGGGAGGCTGAGGCTTGTAGATCTCCAAGAATGAGGTCAGTCTGGGCTACACAGTAGAGCCCTGTCTCAAACAAAACAAAACAAAACAAAAACAAAACAAAAGCAAAAACAAACATTAAAAACAAGCTTAGCTGGTAACTTCCAATCTGTGTGCCACAGGCATGTGGGTCCCTACCCACAGAGCGGACAACCGTGGGTTGTCTAGCTGCCAGTCATTCTGATGAGCACAGTTAGGGGGGGACAGCCAGCAGGCTGAGCAGAGCCACCCTCCAACTCGGATGAGTCATTGCAGTAAGGATAGGAGCGCAGGCACGCACACCATCTTCTTCAACACCCTGCACGGGAGTGGGGGAGGGGCACCGTACAAAGTCACTGACCTACTGAACACCTGGTCCTTCTTTTCTAGACCAGGAAAAACAGCAACAACAGGTTTTCATTTGGAATTTTATTTTATGTATATGGTGTTTTATTGGCATGTGCGTCTATGCACCATGTGTACACAGTGTCCATGGAGGTCAAAAGAGGGCATTGGATCCCCTGGAAATGGAGTTATGGAGGGTTGTAGCTGCCATAGCTACCATGTGGGGTCTGGGAATCAAACTCAGGTCCTCTGCAAGAGTCCTCAGTGCTCTTAACCACTGAGCCATCTCTCCAGTGCCAATAATAATGTTTTAGGAAGGAGACTCATATGCTTGTCACCAGAAGAGATGGATAATCTTTCCGTTTCCCATTTCCTTACTGCTACACTAGTGCAGCACAGATCCCTCACTCATGAGGAGATGGAGGGGTGAGGCTGGGCACACAGATCCCACACACTTGAGGGGATGCAAGGGTGAAGCTGAGAGCACAGATTCCCCCCACTCATGAGGAGATGGAGGGGTGAGGCTGGAAGCACAGATCTCTCTCATGAGGGGATGGAGGGGTGAGGCTGGGAGCACAGATCCCTCACACATAGGGACAGAGGGGTGAGGCTGGGAGTACTCATGAGGGGACGGAGGGCGAGGCTGGTGGCTACCAGGTTGTAGCTTCTCCACGAGTCTTTGAGGCTCACTGGTAGAACATTGTTACTTTGGGGAAAGGTCAGAGACCAAGGGTAGACAAAGACTGGGTCACTTCCCAGAACCCTTCCCAAATCAGACACTATGCTGAGATTCAGCACCAAAGGCAGCTCCTACCTTAACCACGTGCTTGATGCCGTTAATGGCACTGTTCATGAGGGACTTGAGCATGTCGGCATCATTTAGGGAGTCTGCATACCGCACACACATGAACAGGATGTGAGCTGGCAGCCCGGGAATCATGTTGACTACCACGCCTCGGGGCTTCAGGTCTGTAGTGGAAAGAAACCTGCTCTCAGCTGCTGGTGGGAGGGGTGGCTCCCAGCTGCTGGTGGGCTCTCCTCCCATGATGGGAGGGGTTGGGGTGGGGCTCCTGGCCATTCTGTGCTCGGGTAGAGCCTGAGAGCACAGTGTCTCTTCTCTCAATCTGAGAAACTCAAACTTTTACTTAGCGAAAGTGCGTTGGGGGCCACCGGCTCACCACATACCTCATTGGTAAAGGGCTCGCTCTCTGTTAAGAGGCCAGCTGGGAGAAAGAATTTGTAATTTTCGCTGGCAAGGAGGCTCTAGATATTGGAACTCCAGTATAAGGAAGGAACCCAAGCCCCAGGTACCTCAACCCAATTGCTTTGGTAAGAATGGGAGCCATCTCAAGTCACAGGAAGCTGTCTCCAACAGAGACACTCACTAGTGGCCAGCAGTGCTGCAGAGGAGACAAGCTAGCAAGCTAGTCTCAGGGTAAGAGATGTCAGAAAGGGTGGCGTATGCCTTTAATCCCAGCACTCAGAAGACAGAGGCAGGCAGATCTCTGTGAGTTCAAGGTCAGCCTGGTCTGCAAAGTGAATGCCAGGACAGGCTCCAAAGCTATACAGAGAAACCCTGTCTCTAAAAACAAAAACAAAAAGAGAGAGACGTCAGAACGGGACTGGAGAGATGCTCAGAGGTTAAGAGCACTGGATGCTCTTGCAGGGGATGCGGTTCCGTTCCCAGCATTCACGTGGTGGCTCACAACCGTTTATTATCTCCTGCCCACAGGAGCTGACGTCCTTTTCTGCTATCCATGAACACCAGGAATGCTCATGGTGCACATGCATACATACGTGCATGCAAGTAGACACTCATACACATTAAATAAATGATTAATCTTTTAAAGACAGAGAAGTCAGAGAGGCAGAGCAGGGATGAAGAGAGAAACCATGCAGGGAAGCTTACGACAGGAAAACAGGAGCTTCCAGTGGCCGAGTTAAGGCAACGACAGAGAAGACGTCCCTTGGTGTTAACGCAGGTAGGTCTGTGTTAGGGTTTGAATCTTATACGTTTATGCTTTGAACACTTGTTTCCCAACTAGTGGTGCTCTCTGGGGAGGCTGTTACCTAGCCTGCAAAATTAGGTCACTAAGGGTGGGCCATCAAAGAAGGCCCCTGATCTCTGCCATTGTCTGTTATTGCCTGTTTCCCGCTGCTGTACTGTGAGCAGGTTTCACCCCACACTCTTGCACTACCACAGACTCAGCGGGCCCGCCACGCCAAGCCTGATGTTCTCCCTCCCTCTCTCTCTCTCTCTCTCTCTCTCTCTCTCTCTCTGTGTGTGTGTGTGTGTGTGTGTGTGTGTGTGGTCATTGCAAAGTGGAGGAATCAAGGCAGCATCTTTTTCTTTAAAGGTCTTGGGGAAGATGGAGAAATGGCATTGCAGCCAAGAGCATACACTTCTTTTTCAGAAGAGCAGTTTAACTCCTGGTACCCACACTGGGCAGCCAGCAATTCCCTGTAACTCAGTCCTTGGACATGCAACATCAGTGTCCCACCACTGAACTACATTCCTAGCCACTGGCTTTGTTTGATGGGGTTTCCTATGTAGTTTAGGCTGGTCTGGGACTCACAGTGTTTCTGCCTTTCTGCCCCTAAGTGCTGGGATTACAAGTACGCCCTTTCAGGCCCAGGGGTTATATCTTCCATTCTGGCCCTATGATTAGACTTGGGAGGAGGTTGGGGCAATGGTTCTCAGCTGAGGACTGTTTTGGTTCCCCAGAGGACACTGGCAGTGAACCCTGGAGCTTGACACCAGTTTCTATAGTAGGCGGAAGTTAGCGATACGGTGCTGTAGTTCATAGTGCATACCCTCTTCCCTCAACCAAGGACCACCTGGTCAGCACTGAAGCGGGGAGGCTTCATGCTAGGAGAGAAAGCATGAAGGAAGAGAGAGATAAAGAAGAGCCCTCGTTCAGGACTTTGGAACTGACTGATATTCAAGTTCTCAAAGAGAAAGCATAACCCAGAGATATGGGTTTGACTACCAAGAATGAGGTTTTGAATGATCTTGGCCTCATCTTCCTTCTTGTATTCCAGCATTCCAAGGTACTCCTTGGGTCCTGAGGGCAGGTGCACTTCGTTGGCTGCAGACAAAGGCAAACTGTCAGCTACATACACGAAAGCCACACTCTCTGGCTCATAGTGAGGATATTGTCCGAGTCTACCCTGGTCATGAACCGCTGTAGCTTGCAGCTATTGTTGGGGCTGTTGGATGCTTCAGACTTCTCCCTATAGTGATTTCTGTCTGTGAGTATGGTCACTGCTGAAAAGACAAAGATGTACTTGAATGAATCCCAGTGAGTACTTCATTTGTCTCCAGTATGGTGGGGAGGGAGAGAAACCCAAGACACTGCCCTGATGATATCTACAGGGAAGGTACAAGACTCAGGAAACAAAATGCTGAGACACACATCTTGACCATAGGGGTGGGGCTGCAATCTCCTATGACTCCTGTGAAAAATAGCCACATACTTAAGGGTAACAATGTTAGGCTGCTAAGTTGGGGTAATGTGTTACATTATAATGGGTAACTGATAGAGGCATAGAGGAGTCCTGACTTAGATGTGTTGAGCTGAAAGGAAGTAGTAAAAGAGACAAAATGGATCTAGGACTTAAGAAAAGAAGTGAAGATTAGGTATGAGGTTTGGTAGACATTATATAGAGAATGTAGCTCATTATTTTATTCATCTACTCCTTTTTATCTATCCATCATCCATCCTCCATCGATATATACATCCACCCATCATCCACTGTCATCGACCCATTCACCTGTCATCCATCCATCCATCCACCCATCATCCACCTATCATCTACCCATTCACCTGCCATCCATTCATCCACCCATCATCCACCTGTCATCCACCCATTCACCTGTCATCCATCCATCCATCCACCCATCATCCACCTGTCATCTACTCATTCACCTGCCATCCATTCATCCACCCATCATCCACCTGTCATCCACCCATTCACCTGTCATCCATCCATTCATCCACCCATCATCCACCTGTCATCTACCCATTCACCTGCCATCCATTCATCCACCCATCATCCACCTGTCATCCACCCATTCACCTGTCATCCATCCATTCATCCACCCATCATCCACCTGTCATCTACCCATTCACCTGCCATTCATTCATACACCTGTCATCTACCCATTTTCTACCATCCATTCTTCCAACCATCATCCATCCATAATCTACCCATTCACCTGCCATCCATTCATCCACCTGTCATCTACCCATTTTCTACCATCCATTCTTCCAACCATCATCCATCCATAATCTACCCATTCACCTGCCATCCATTCATCCACCCATCATCCACCTGTCATTCACCCATTCACTTGTCATCCATCCATTCATCCACCCATCATCCACCTGTCATCTACCCATTCACCTGCCATCCATTCATACACCTGTCATCTACCCATTTTCTACCATCCATTCTTCCAACCATCATCCATTCATAATCTACCCATTCACCTGCCATCCATTCATCCACCCATCATCCACCTGTCATCTACCCATTCATCTGCCATCCATTCATCCACCCATCATCCACCTGTCATCTACCCATTCACCTGCCATCCATTCTTCCACCTGTCATCTATCCATTCACCTGCCATCCATTCATCCACCTGTCATCTACCCATTTTCTACTATCCATTCTTCCAACCATCATCCATCCATAATCTACCGATTCACCTGTCATCCATCCATCCACCGATTACCCATCTGTTATCTACCCATCCATCCATCCACCCACCCACCCATCCATCCACCAATTCTAATAGTAGAGACATAAAGGACAGGACATCGAGACCTGTCCCTTGTTTCCATGAGGCAGGTTGGCACATAACATCTTTTACTGACTGGGCAGTGGTGGTTACACCTTTCGCCCCAGCACTTGGGAGGCAGTGGCAGGTGGATCTCTGAGTTTGGAGCCAACCTGGTCTACATAGAGAGTTCCAGGACAGCCAGGGCTACACAGAGAAACCCTGTCTTGAAAACAAAAACAAAACAAACACCTATTACTGAAGAGGAAAGAGTCTGAAGATACTGAAAACTTAAGATAAAAGTGTAGAAATTAAGAATAAAGGAGGTCTTCAAAAGAATGAGCACAGAAAAAGAAAGAGGTGGCTGTAGGTACAGCCTGTGCAAGCAAAGATGGGAAGTGAAGAAGGAAAGTATGAAGAAGGCAGCAAGAGGGGAAGACTGGCAAGGACATGGACTCCAAAGCGAAGGGAAGAAAGGCAGTGGTCCTTCCCTCGGGCCTCCTGGGGACAGGCTACATTCAGCTGAGGTCAGGATGTCATGTCTGTCTTCTTCTCTGTTTCTCTTCACTAACAGAAATTGTGATACTAACTGACCCAGTCTCTGTGTGTGAGAGGTGGCCTTCAAAATGGTTAATTGAATACTCACTCACAATTTCATCTTGAAAATGAGGAGCTAACAGAGGAAGGGGATAACGTATTTGTTTTAGGGGGTTCCTTGAAACAACAGGAGTGTTCTTGCTGTCTGGTACAATGAGCTTCTTTATACCCTAAAGGCTCTTTAGCCTACCCCAGGGCCCTAAACCTGAGCAGTTGGGCATCATTCCTTTAGGCTCTGTGCACTTTGAACATGGTCATGACCACACACTTCAGAACACAGTGCCTTCCCCGAAGGCTGCAAAGAATAAGGCCATACCCCTCCTACCTTTTTCAATTGTCTTGGTTAAAGTCTTGACTTGATCCTGTAGCTTTTTAATGACTCTGTCCTTCATGTCTAACTCTTCCTCAAGATCCTTCAGAAACCCAGAGAAACAAGGAATTTTCTCAGAAGCATCTTCTTTGACTTTGATTTTGTTAATGCCTTTATGGATCTGTAGTTCACATTCCATAAAATTCACTCGCACACATGATTTGCACAGCGGCTGCTTTCCATAGTCTCCAGTTCCTGATATTTTTCAAGGCTCCCCTAGTGAACACTACATCTGGGCTGGCTCACACCTGATGCTCTGAGCTCAATCCCCAATACCACATGGTGGATTCTGCATGTTGTGTTCACACACATGCGCGCGCGTGCGCGCACGCGCGCACACGCACACACACACACACACACACACACACACACACTGTCCTAGTCAGTTTAGTTTTTTGCCAATGTACCATAATCTAGAGTCATTGGGAGGAGCTAACATTGTCAATTCAGACAATGCCCCCACCAAGTTGGCCTGCGGAGAATTTTCTTGATTAATGATTGATATTGAAGGACCCACCCATAAATTAATGTCCAATACAGACTGAGAATTAGAGCTGGGGAAATGGGCTCTTTGAAAGTCAGAAGAGGGAGCCAGAGAGACTTCTGAGGTTTGGACAGGGCTTTCCCTTTCCTTCTGGGTAAAGAGGTGGCCTTGCCCAGGCTGTTTGGCTTAAACATTAAGAGGGTCCTAGGTGCCCAGAAACATCTCTCATAAAGGGCAGAGAGCCTTCCAGTTCTTCTGAAAGTGACTACCTGTTATTTTACCCTTTCCGTTATGACTGGGTCTCGTACATGGCAGGCTGTTCTCAAACTCCCTTCGAGGACGACCTTTAGCTCCTGATGCCCCTGGGATTACTGGTGCTCACTACCAAGTCCAGACTGTGCAGTGCTGCAGACGGCAAGCGCTCTACCACTGAGTTTTATCACCACATAACCACTGGTCTTTAGATAAGGACCCAGAGTGCTCTCACGGAGGGCCTTTCAGTCTACAGCTTATTCTACAGGCAGAACACTTAGTTCCCTGCTCAGCAACACCACCACACAGAGCCAACCATCCGTACTCCTTACCCTGTTTTCCAAAGACAGCTGAGAGGCCTCCTGTTGGAGAATACCTTTGGCTTCCCCTTCATCTTCTGGTTGCTTCTCTAGGAACTCGCTGGCCTTCTGCAGTTCTTGGATCTTATCTATGGGCCCGTCATTTCCTATGATTTCCACTGCCCTGAGGAAGGGACAAGATGCTCTGGGCATTGTGTGACCACCCTAGTGTTGATGACTGCACAGATGGAGGTGCTCCCGCCAGTTCCCACCAGAACACTCACTTGCCCTGCACCCCCAGTTCTCACCAGAACACTCACTTGCCCTGTAGCCCCAGTCCCCACCAGAACACTCACTTGCCCTGTAGCCCCAGTCCCCACCAGAACACTCACTTGTCCTGTAGCCCCAGTCCCCACCAGAACACTCACTTGTCCTGCGCCCCCAGTTCCCACCAGAACACTCACGTGCCCTGTGCCCCCAGTTCCCACCAGAACACTTACTTGCCCCACACTCCTTCCTCGTCTCTGGCTCGATTTAGGTGACTGAATGACTCTTCTGGTTTTCCTATCATGAGAAACCTGTCACTGCTGTGGTCAGCCAAACCACTGAGATCTAATTTGGGGTTGCCATTATTTTCCCAGGTCTAAGGCTCTAATCCATATCTAATCAGAGATTATTAGGTTTTGTTTGGTCTGAACAAGATTTAGTTTGTTTGCTTGCTTTTGTAAAGCATTATTTAAGAATCACATTTGATATAAACATCTAGATTTCTAGATTCTCTTTAAAAATAGTGATAGCAGAACCAGGGACTACATTCCCACTGTGCCAGACGCCCATGAAACTGCCCCTTTTAATACCACACCCATTCTTGTCCTTCACACAGCTATCCTTTTACCCCTGTGCTACCTGCCTGGCACCAGAGACCACAGCTTAATGCCCCCAATGCCGTGGCTTCCCATGAATCTCCTGGATGCTGGTGTCTCTGAGAGTAGGACTAGGATGGTTCCGTTACCTTCCATCTTCTCGGTCTGCTCCTTCAGGCGGGACTCAAGATCCTGCTTCTGCCTTTCCAGCTCTGAAATCTGCTGCTTGAAGTCTGGGATCATCTTCAGAGAACAGTTAACAACTATTAGAATAGTTAGTGTTTGAGTCCGGACCTTAACTCTCCAAAACAAACATTCATCCATCTCCCGTCCAGTTTGTAGAGTATACAGCTGTGTTAAAGGTCAGCTGAGACACTGGGATTTGCTGACATTCTATCCTCCCCTTCCTCTAAAGACGTATACAGTGGTCTCCAAAGATCCCAGCATGCTCAGAGAGAGCAGTTCCCACACGACTGTCACTGTGGGAAGGGAAGATTGCCCTGTGCTGAACTGCACCCACGCCTAGCAATACCATCTCAACCTGGAACAGGACACACTATCTCAGAACATTCTGTAGCTGGAATTGTCCAGGGCTCTCCATAAGCCCTTCTCCTTTGGTGTGTGCCTTATGTCCACCCCTTCACCTGCAGCCAGGTATAAACAGTTCTCTAAGTTTATACAGACACCCAGGCTGCAAAGGCCTAAACATATCTTAAAAGCACCGTCTGTCTATATTTTGAAAGCATTCTCTCTCTCTCTCTCTCTCTCTCTCTCTCTCTCTCTCTCTCTCTCTGTGTGTGTGTGTGTGTGTGTGTGTGTGTGTGTGTGTGTGTGAGAGAGAGAGAGAGAGAGAGAGAGAGAGAGAGAGAGAGAGAGAGAGAGAGAGCCTGTAGATCTGTGGCAAGGCCTACCATGTTTTCTGATGTCAGTCTGGTGACTTCGTGACGGATACTTTCGTTAATGCCTGTCTCTTCTCGGAACAGTTTCTGCAGGTGGTTGATTTCTTGGCTCAGGTGTACTACTTTGAAGTTCAGACCTTCAATCTCTTTTTCATAGCAATCCTTCTGAGACTGGAAATGGCTTTCCAGAACACTGTTAAAAGAAGGGGAGAGAAATGAGCCCACGGTCTCCACATTGCTGGGCTGACCACAGAGAGGACATGGTGCTATAGCTGAGAAAGCGAGGGTCAGCATTTCCCTCTCAGGACTAAAGCTGACAAAGCATTCACAGAAACAGGGAGGGAATTAGGAGCTGAAACCAAAGGACCCTGGCCACTGTTAGAAAACAGTGTGTGTGGTTAACATGCAGTTTATGACAAAGGCATTTCATTTTAGAAGTGATTCAGTTATGGTTTCACAGTTAATAGTTTGAAACTTCTGTTCTGCGGGATACAGCTGTGATAATGTATTCTATACACTTGTGAGGATTCCCTGAGTGTACAATGTGAGGGGGACCCTGTTGTCACTATGCTGTCATAGGAGCTGGTGGCAGTAGGAAGTCCACACACGACAGTGGAGGTAAAAATGAAGACTCCTCTGTTCTTTCTCTTTCTCTCTCTCACTCTCTCTCTCCTTTAGGTCCCTATATGTAACTCTGGGTGTCCTGAAACTCCATATCTAGACCAGACTGGCCTTGAACTCACAGAGATCCAGAACTCACAGAGATGCTGAGATTAAAGGCGTGTGCCATCACGCCCAGTGAGAAATCTATTTTCAACTCAGTTTGCTGTAGACCTAAAACTTCTACAAGACAATGAAGTTTATTAATTTAAAGAAGCACAAAAACTTCCCCAGTCTAACCACACCACAGTAGCTGCTTATATAATGTAACTATATCTTGCTTTTACTTTTAAAGGATTCATGCATTTTTCCTTTATGTGTGCTTGCCTGCATGTATGTATGCAAATATACCATGTGTGTGCATTGCCTGTGGAAAGCAGAAGAGGGCATCAGATCCCTTGGGGCTAGAGTTATAGACAGTTGTGAGTTACTATGTGGTTGCTGGGAATCTAGTGGACCTGGGCCCTTAGCAAGAACAGTCAATGTTCTTAACTGCTGAACCATCTCCCCAGTACAGACTTTGTTTGTTTTTTGAGATAGGGTCTCTAGCCTGGGCCAGTCCCAAACATCTTTGGTAGTTAACAATGACCTTGGAGTTTTCCATCTTCTTGATTTCCAAGTGCTGGGGTTACAGATGAACCCATCACACCCCATTTATTCAGTGCAAGGGATAGAAACTAGAGGGCTTTTTTTTTGAGGGGGGTGGTTTGAGACAAGGTTTCTCTGTGTAGCTTTGGAGTCTGTCCTGGAACTCTCTCTGTAGACCAGGCTGGCCTCAAATTCATAGAGATCCACCTGCCTCTGCCTCCCAAGTGCTGGGATTAAAGGTGTGCGACACCACTGCCTGGCTGGAAACCAGAGTTTTTTGCATGCCATGCAAGCACTTTATTAACTGAGCTACATCCCCAACCCTGTAACCAGCTTTGAGGAAACAGGTTACAGGTTTTCTCACTAGGTCTCCTCTACTAGGTAAATGGCTGAATTTTCAGAGAAGTCTTTCTAGGAGTTATTAGATAAGTTTACCATAAGAATTTACTTCACACGTCAAATATAGGTAAGATGAACTTCCCAACATTGTACTGTCTCTGGAAAACAACAACAACAACAAAAAACCCCAAACTGAAAACCAAATACAAACAAACAAAAAAAGGCAGAACAAAAGAAACCCCAAGGGAACACCTCACCGAGTTGCCTTTTTGAGTCCTTCATAGGCAAACCAAAGTTCTCCATCCTCGTTTAGATGCTCCAGATCCTCCACAGAGAGCCTGGGAAACAAAACAAAGAAGGTGCAAGTGTCCAGCCTGCTTACTCCCGTTTCACATGGTCCGTGTGTGTCATTCCTACAGTATGGCTCACCTTGCTCTCTAAAAGGTTGTGTGTATGTGTGCATGCGTGTATGTGTGTGTTCAGGTGCTGGCAGAGACCAGAAGAGGGCATCACATCCCCCGTGGAGCTGGCGTTTCTGCTGGTGCTAGGAACGAATCCCTGGTCCTCTGCAGGAGCAGCAAGCGCTCTGAACCTCCCAAGCTCCTCCAACTCCCAACCCCAGTTTTATTTATTTATTTTTTTTGAGGCAGGGTTTTTCACTGGCCTGGCGCTCACTGGTTGAACTAGACTCTCTGGTCAGGAAGCCCAGGGATCCTCTGTCTCTGCTGCCCCCGTGGTTGGTCACAAGCATCTAAGGCCATGCTTAGCCTCCCCTCTTTTTTTTAAAGAAAAGCATAGGTTGTAGGGACAAACTTACATGCTACCATTTCACTCAGTGTAAATGTTTGTAAATGTCTGAAAATGTAAGACTGATACCTGCTTCTAACATCTTCTATGTCATAGCTCTCCAGAAGCTGTTTGGTGACCTCTGACATCCGTTCTGGAAGGAAAGGGAGAGCAGCATAAATCAAAGTCGTGCATAACTTTCTTCCCCGTGGTCTCTCCAGAATGGTTTCCTACAATCTGCAGCTGAATAACCAAACACACTGGCTACCAACACACTAACCACTGTCTTGGGTATCCAACTAGCAAGGTGTTCAGACTACCCACTAACCAGCCCATAATACAGTACTTCTTACCTACCCACTAACCAGCCCATAACCAGTACTTCTTACCTACCCATTAACCAGCCCATGCCCCGGGACTTCTTACCTACCCACTAACTAGTCCATGTTCTTATACCTCTCACCTACCCACAAACCAGCCCACGCCCCAGTACCTTTTCCCTATCACAAAATAGCCTATGCCCCAGTACCTTTTACCTACTCACAAGCCAGCCCATGACCCAGTACTTCTTACCTATCCACTAACCAGCCCATGCCCCAGTACTTCTTACTTACCCACTAACCAGCCCATGACCCAGTACTCCTTACCTATCCACTAACCAGCCCATGCCCCAGTACTTCTTACTTACCCACTAACCAGCCCATGACTCAGTACTCCTTACCTATCCACTAACCAGCCCATGCCCCAGTACTCCTTACCTACCCACTAACCAGCCCATAACCCAGTACTTCTTACCTACCCACAAAACAGCCCATGACCCAGTACTTCTTACTTACCCACTAACCAGTCCATGCCCCAATACTCCTTACCTACCCACTAACCAGGCCATGACCCAGTACTTCTTACTTACCCACAAAACAGCCCATGCCCCTGGTACCTCTCATCTCCCGTTTCTGTGACTGCACGTGTTTTTCCACATCTATCTTCTGTGCCTGCAGCAGCTCTATCTCCTTCTCAAACTCAGAGATGGTCTAAATCAGAGCCATGAACAAACCAAGTGCAGAGAAAACAACCGTTACACTTTCCATCAGACAAGGGCACAGATGTCACAGAGCACCCGGGAGCCCAGCAGCCACCATGTGATTTCCTCGCTGGAACCGCATCCTGCTCTCACAGCCTCACAGCTTGCCCCGAAGCAGCTCAACTGCTCAAAATGCTGCTGTTTTCCACATCGACTTGGGGGCAGAAATTAGCTTCCCCATTGCAAAGGAGGTAAACATTTACAAATTTGCCATGAGATGGGTGAGGGACAAGCTAAGGAGGACCAGGTACTAGAACCTGAACAGTAAGCCTGAAGAGGTGGGGGTGGGGGGGAGGCAAAGGTAAGGCCTTCCAAGGAAGCCTTCATCTTCAACTAGGCTGAGAGGGGGAGCAACTGTGGAGGCTAGGCACCCTGGGAGGGCCTCTTGGGGAGAGTTTCCTACAAGCATTTCTGCTGGTCAAAAGATTTCACCCACTACAGTTCACACTACAAGGAAGACCATGGGTTTGTTACTATTTGTTTGTTTTTGTTTTGTTTTATTTATTATTTTTTTTTGTAGCTAAGCAGATAGAAACATTCTCAGGGATAGCAGAGGGGAAAAGCCCTCCTAGAATACGCTGGTCCTCTGATTATTGAGAGACCCAGCTCCTGAATCCACAGAGGAAGGTGATGGAGGAGGGTCATCTGTCTATTGTTACTTTCATTGGTTAATAAAGAGACTGCCTTGGCCTTTTTGATAGGCCAGCCCTTAGGAGGGTGGAGTAGACAGAACAGGATGCTGGGAGGAAGAAGGCAGTGAGGCAGTCGCCATGACTCTCCTCTCCGAGACAGCCGCAGGTTAGAATCCTCCCGGTAAACCACCACCTCGTGGTGCTACACAGATTATTAGAAATGGGTTAATCAAGATGTGAGAGCTAGCCAATAAGAGGCTGAAACTAATGGGCCACGCAGTGTTTAAAAGAATACAGTTTCCGTGTAATTATTTCGGATAAAGCTAGCCGGGAGCCAGGTGGCGGGACACAGCCACCAGGAAGGGATCAAACATCGAACGCTGAGCCTAGACACCTAACGGTCCTAACTGTCCTTGAGGTGTGAGTAAAAGCTAAGCCCTCAATGGATAGAAAAATGAATCTACACTAAATTGAAGATTTAATGACATGTTCCAGATCATGTGCCAAGTGTATGGGAAGCCACGACTGCCCAGTCTGAAGCCGTGGCTCCCTTCATGAATCTTTGTGTATTTCAGGTAATGTTTGCATTCACTTGTAATCTCAGACACGCAGAGAGCTTGTCAGTGATAGGTAAGATCTTTGTAAGCCAGACCTTAAGAGGCATCTGGAGGGAGTGACATCTACTGGCATCTCACTCCAAGTGCAGGCTCACAATTCCTCCAATTTAAGATTAACCTGGAGAGATGGCTCAGAGGTTAAGAGCACTGGCCACTCTTCCAAAGGACCTGAGTTTAATTCTCAGCACCCACATGGCAGCTCACAACTGTCTGTAACTCCAGTTTCAGGGTATCCAATGCCCCTTGGGCAATAACACCAATGCACATAAAATAAAAATTAATAAATCATTTAACAAAAAGATTAGCCAGTTGGTACGACACGCAGCGGACACAGAATCGACTTCCTGGAATGGACAAGTCAAAGGAATATGATCACGTGATCCAGTCTCCCCCAAGTCTCCCACATCGAAACAACAGGAGGCCAGTTGACAAGGGAGCCAGTAGACCACTGGTTATCCCAGAGTACTTATAGGAAAAGGCGGGCAGTTTTCCTGGGAAACCAAGAGGCAACGCAGACCAACAGTTCTGATGGGGGAAGTTCTTATAGAGCACACACGGCTGTACCACAGCCACACAGAACATCTGCAGAGCTTTCTAACATGTGTTTTACATGTTTAGTAGAAGCTTGACAGCTTTCTGACTTCACAATGAAATGCTTTGCATTTGAGAGCAGGCTGCAGTCAGGCATGGCTCTAGGTCTACTCCCTGGAAAGCAAGGATGCTCTTCCTGCACTCTGCATCCGCCAGAGGTCTGCATTCTAAAACAATGCATGCACTGAAAGATCAGATGGATGTTACCACTAGCACCTGGGAGGCTGAGGAAGCAGCATCCTGAGTTCACGGACAGCCAGCGTGACATATTGAGAACTCGTTTCAAAATAAACAAATCCTCAAGCCTATAGGGATGCATATGATTACGATTTCTAGTAAGGACTCATTGTCCATGCACAGCTCACACCTCATTTATTGTTCTTTTTGAATTTTATTTTTCTCAAAAACTTTTTATTAAATTTCTATGAATATTTACATATTCTATAAAATATAGATAACACTGGTATTTTATTTATTCTTTTCAAAACTTTTTAAAGACTTATTTGTTATATATACAGTGTTCTGCCTGCACACCAGAAAAGGGCACCATATCTCATTATAGATGGTTGTGAGCCACTAGGTGGCTGCTGGGAACTGAACTCAGGACCTCTGGAAGAGCAGCCAGTGCCCTTACCCTCTGAGCCATCTCTCCAACCCAGCTCTGGTATTTTAACACTTGCTTAAGCAATGAAAATATTCTTCTATGTGATTTTCCCTGCTCTACTTGTAAATTTCATTTTTAAACTTTTATTATAGATTGACAAAGTATAATCATATTTATTTGTGGGTGACAAAGTAAGGTTATGATTTATGAATACAATGTGGAAAATCAAGTCAAGATAACAAACATAACTCTCTCAAAAATCTGCCATTTTTGCAGTTGAGAATGTTGAAATTTATTCTCTTAACAATTTAAAATGTGTAATACTTCATCATTAACTGTATTCACTGCTCTGGAATGGATTTCTGGAGACAGGGCCTCATTGTCTAGTCTGTCCTCTAGCTCCCTGTGCAGCTGAGGAGAGCCTGAGCTTCCTCCTGGCTCTCCTGCCTCCATCTCCCCAGTGCTGGGATTACAGGAGTGCGCACCACACCTGAATTCTACTGACTGGGCGGCCTCTCCAGGCGTGGACCATCACTCGTGAATTTTCTGATAAAGTGGGAGAGTATAACAATTTCACTTCAGTACAGGTTTTCATAAGTTGATAACATGATAAGTGATAAGGGTTTTCCAGAATTTATAATTTAAATTGGAAATATTCTTTTAGTTAAACTGTTTAAATAACTGTATAATTATAACCTGACAGTGTTAGAAGCTGTGAGAAACATGAAATACAGTTTCAGACAGTGCTGTGTCTGGGACTTGGACTCAGGGGAACAGAACCCTGGGGTGCTGTGTATGGCTATGCCTGCTGTTTGATATCTTGGGGACACAGAGATGCTCTGGCTGGGCTAGCAGCTGCTAGGGCCACACTCAACCTGCATCCGCCCTTTCTCAGCTGCTCTGAGAAGGCAAGCACCCCACTGTGACTCTGATTCTCACTTCCCCAAAGGATGTTCCCAAGCAAGCGGAGGCTGGGGGGGGGGGCGGGGGAGGTGGGGGAGAAAGGGAAACTCCTGTATGGTGGGCACACCTTACTTAGCTAAAGGACTGGATCCTTGCCGCTGCCCCTGCCACCCAGGAATCCAGGATAACCTGACTACCAGCATATAGTACTGGCTACTCGTCAAACACATAGCAAGGAACCTCCTCGTTCTGCCTGAATCCATATGAAGGCCCCCTCATATACACAATGCTTCATCTGAGCTCTCTTCAAAATCCCTACCATGATGACAATGGTATTAATAAATATCTTACCAAAAAGGACAGCCCACCTGAGCTGTCCCCAAACTGAACCCCAAATCTGAGACCTTTCTGCTATCTCTGCAGATCAAGGGCATCACCAGAGGACCTAAAAGCCAGCACGCCCTACCTTTGCTTGCTTGGTCAGGCGAGCCACCTCCCCTTTCAGACTGTCGGAGGTGACCCGGCCCTCCTCCAGCTGATGCTGGAGCTGCGTCCTCTCATCCTTGAGGGTTTTAATCTCTTCTCTCAGAGATGCTATCTGTTTCTCATAGGCTTGCGTTTTCAGTTCAAAACTTTTTTCAAGAAGTCTAGACAGCAAAAGAAGAAAACATAAACTTAGATTTATTTTTATAGTCTTTGAACAAAATATACAATATGCTGAAAATATAGCGAGGAGACACCTCCACGCCGAAGGAGGAGACAGGCTCGTCAGGACCTATGCCGCCCTTGCAGTAGCCCATGGTCCTGTTAGCATGTATCCTGTTCTTATGGTCTGAAACCAATGCTTTAGACATCCTGGTGTGAAAAACTCTCTCAGGATCACAGGGAACACAGGACAGAGAGGCTGGACTTCAAGTCACACTGGGTGCTGGGGCGTTGTGATCTCAAAGTCATAGCTGGGTTCCACGCTGTCCCTCAGCAAAGACCTGGGATATTCTGCCAAGTTCTAGTCCTTTCAAGTTCCCAGGACCCTCCAGGGGTCTTATTTAGTTCTCAACAAATATGGCTGAGCAGCCCAAATTCCCAAAACTGAACAAGAAATGCTAAAATCCGAAACTGCACCACCAGTGTGCTAAGGAAAGGTTTCCACCTGTGAAATTATTTAGGATTTGGGACTATGGGAGGAGGGGTGCTCTCTTGGTGAAGTCTGTGTCAGTGGAAAACCATTCTGGCCACAAGCTTCTCAGGTAAGAAACAAAAGCAGAGGCCATAATACAGGCCATTTCTGTATTCAGGGGTCTCAGCTTCTGGGAAAATTGAAAATGATTTATTTTACTTATTTTGTGTGTGTGCGCGAGCGTGCGTGTAAGCAGGTGTCTGCATGTCTGTGATTGCATGCACACGTGTGTACCCTGATGTTTGCACCTTTGCACATGGAGTCCAGAAGAGGGTATCATGCCCCTCACAATTGGGAATGTAGGTGTCTTGAGACACCCAGCCAATATGAGTGTTGGGCTTCGAACTCTGGTTGTTCAGTAAGCACTCTTAACTATTGATCCATCTGTCCAGCCCATTTTAAGAATTTTAGAATATATTTCAGCAAAGCCAGGTGCCCCAAAGTGTGTGGAAACCCAATTCCTTGTAAAAGGGTCACTGAATTCAACAGGTGACGATGAACTAAGAAAACAACAGAAAGGAGTCATGTGACCTAGACCAACTTTGTCTAGTCCACAGGGTCCAGTCAGAACTAAGGCAGCCCCCAGAGCTCTGTTAACTTCCTGTAACTCTTACACTGCTGGGATGCTGCGAAACCTCGCACTCAGAGCCTCCCACCCGGAGCCTCCCACTGCTGGGATGTCAACCTACTCTCTTGACTGATTTGCTGTGTTAGCACCAAGGAAAAGACTCTGAGGAAATCTTTGTGGCTTCCTCAAAGTCTGGCTTCACAAAGATTTTTGTTTTATCTCCTTTTGTAGATATTAATAAATCTTTAAACTTTGTAACACCTCCCCCTGCCAAAGAACAAACCCAATTCACTACGGTATTCTCGAGAGATCAGAAAACAAACAAAAAAGAAAACCCTGGAGCCTGAGGTACAACGAACCTCAGACCTGCAGCCCCAACCTGCTGGGTCTGTCATGGTTTGTGCCTCTGAGGATTGTGACAGGGCCAAGCATGCACAGGTAGATGACCAGGGACCAAATGGATCTGCAAGGAGGGCTAAGAGTGTTGCTCACTTGACAGACCAGCACAGCCTCGCCCAGGCAGACAGCAGGGCGCTCAGCTGTGCAGCTGGCTCCTCAGCCTTTGGGGGTCTCCTTACCCACCTCCTTACCGAGGCCACGGTTTTCTGCCAACTGCACAGCAAAGTGGAACTTCATCATCCAGGCTGCCCTGAGACTTTGTCTCCCAAGAAACATGACAAGAATATTCCACATCTCCCCATCATTCCATCATGCCCCCCCACTTAGATCCACTGACTCCATCAGAGAAGGGGAGTCCAGACTGGAATCTCTGGGAGTTAGCAGATGGTTTATAATTGAGATGGGAAGAGGGCTGATCCAACCCAAGGTCGTGGGGGACCAGTGAGGGTCCATCAGCAGGAAGAGTATGAACAACCCTAGACCATGGGCATCATTTGAGGCCCTCGAGACTGAAATCCCCACTTGTTCAAAAAAAAAAAAAATCCACACCCTGCCTACCTGGATCTGGATTATGCTAGCTACAAGCTGAGAAGCAAAACAGAAAACAGAGCAGATGGGGATGTAGCTGCCGGTGGAGGGCTTGCCTGGCAAGCACACGGCCCTAGGTTCCATTCCCAGCAGTGCAGAACCCAGCAGTGGTGGTGCACAGCTGAAAACCCAGCACTGGGGAGGGAGAGGCAGGAGGATCAGAGGTTCAAAGACATCCTTGGCTGGTGGAGGAGGTTCAAGGCCAGCTAGTGATACATACAAGAGACTATGCCAGAAAAGAAGGAAGGGAGGAAAGGAGGGAAGGTGGGTAAGAGGGAGGGAGGAAGGGGAGAGGAGGGCGGGAGAGAAAAGGAGAAAGACAGGGAAAGGGAGGTTAGCTGAGCGAGTGGGTGCTGGCTTTGAGGCCAGGGTCTCTTACAGTCTCTGCTGTTCCTCTCTTTGCACGTCATCAAACAGCTGCCTGGTGAGCTTGTCCATTTGTTCTGTGGACAGAGAACACTCTTGGAAACAAATCCGCCAAGACAACGTCTGAATTATCTCCCACTTCCCAATCACCGCGGAGGGTTCATTCAGCTGGGACTCAAGGAGACACGTGCACCCTTCATAACTAGATACATCGGTGAGAGGGCTGGGAAACAGCAGCTCTATTAAACGTATCCATCCAAACGTGATGCTGGTACCGAACAGGCAATTTTCCTGCTACACTTCTTAGAACTTCAGTTTTCCTGTGGCCACCTTCACAGCAAGAAGTTAGAAAACCTCTGAAGCAGTGTGATAAGAAGTGTGCAGGGGTGTGTGGGGGGGTGTAAGGGGTGTGTGGGGGGGTGAGCCCCTCCCTGCTCAGGCTCCACCTCTCTGCTCCTCACTGACTCAGTGGGCTCCAAGGCCCGGGCCACCGTCAGGGTGAGCCTTCTTGCTGGAACCCCAGCTGCCTCACACCCTAGGCCTGGTGCCCTTTAGTCCACACGCTGGACAGAATGTGTGCAAGGTCCCTTAGGCCACTCACAAGGTTCTTACACTTATATACACTCATATATTCACAGACACTCTCAAATACATGCTCATCCATGCATCTCCATACACACACTCATGAATACTCTTTCATACACACACTCTTACACACACATCCACTCACACTCTAATACACTCATACATTCATGGATATTCTTAAACACTCACACTCTTAACACCCCCAAACTACAGACTCATATTTGCACACACTCACACTCTTACCACACATGTGTCCCACACTTACATTCATACACTATTACATACTCTTATACATTTACACGTGTTCATATTCTCACACTTCCTCACACTCATACAGAACTGTGCACTCTAAATGCATACATACTCCACACACTTACACACGCAGGATTACCCATAAACTCTGATGGGGAATCCTTGCCCACCAATTGTCTTTAAGAGGTGGGACCAAGTTAGGGTGTGGCTTTCTGGGACCCAGAGGAAAAGGGTGTGTGCGGCCCAGGTGCCCTCTCTGTGTGTGGTTCCCTCACAGTAGTAGCAGCACAGCTGAGCTTGGACTTTCGCTCCTGTTTCGTGAGTTTTCCCCTTATAATAAGTAAAAATATTATTGTTTTATCTTTTAGCTAGCCTGGTTATTTCCTGACTCGAGCTAACTTCAACAAAACTCTTGCACATGCACTCTCTCACAAACGTGCACACATACTATTGCACTCACTCTCTTCTGCACACTGTTATACTCTCACCCATTCATACTCTTACATGCTCACACTCATACACAAATTCTCATATACTATATCTATCTATCTATATCTATCTCTATCTATCTATCTATCTATCTATCTATCTATTCACACACACACACACATACACACACAAACAACACAGTACCCACACACATACAATACACACCACACACTCACATTCTTGTCTTGGGCAAACCTTAGGGCTGCTGACTTTGAGGCGCAGACAGGTGAGGCGAGCACCTTTTAAATGCACTTATCCCCTTGATGTGTGATGGGCCAAGTACAGAGCGGAGGCCCGGCTACACCCACACTGCTGAGTGACGCCCAAGGCTGGCTACCTTTCAGCTCCTCGGTCTTCTCCTGCAGCGTCAGCTCTGCTTGCTCTTTCTGCAACTCCAGTTCTGCATTGTGCTTCTGCAGCTTCGACAACCTCTAGTGAAAGGAAGGGGCATGAGGAGACGTTGGCGAAGGCTCTTGTGATGAGCCCTGTGCTCTTCAATCACTTGCTCTTGCTCAGCTGAGGCCAGAGTAACAACCGCACCAGCGACAGACTCAGGGGCCCAAGGGGACTTCAAATCAGACACGGGTCCCATACACCTCCCTAGCCATGACTGACGGCGGACACCTGGGAGAAAATCCCAAGTCCAAGGACTGTCTCAGGCTTCTCCTGAGCTCTGGGTACCCAGGGCAGCTTTTTAGTTAATTGTGGTAATAGCTGCTTAGGTCACAAGGCACACTGGCTTCCCGTTTTCACACTGCTGTGATGTAGAAGGGAGGGAAGCAGGGCAGAACCCGTTACTTCAGCTTCTTTTGATGAGAGAGGCCTGTGGGGCTGGAAGTGCAGACCCAGTGATGGTGATGGCCATGACAGGCAGAGCCGGAAAGGGCAGCAGCAGCATTGTGGGCACCCCGAGTACTAGGTCACAGGCAAGGCAAGGGGAAGCCCCTGGGTGCTCATGGCTACCAATGTGGGGGCTTCAAGCCTTTGGTAGGCACAGGAGAATGGGAGGTAATGGAAGAGACTCAGAATATGCTAGATTCACCTGCTCATGCCTGTGTGGGTACTGACTAAATTATTTCCCCGAAAAACTTTACCCTTAAATCTTTTTCTAGCCCATCTTTGTCATTTCTATTTTAAATACATTAAGGAAGCTAAAGTTCAGAGGGCCAGGGACTTGGCCAAGCTGCACATTAGCCAGCAGCAAAGTCAAGATATGAATCTAGGATGTTGGAATTTCTCACTCGAGCACAGAGATAAACTCTTTCCCAGGTTCTGCAGCACAGGTCAGAGACAGGTGCCTCCAGGGCCCATGCAGGTGGACAGCGACCGAGGGAAGAAGGAAGCAGTCAGCAGTGTCCCTTGGGCCTTGTGTCCACTTGTGAAGGAGGACAGGGAGAGCAGCTGGTCCCTTCCCTAAGCACACGATTCCCCCCAGAATCCAGGTCCCTGGGCTCCCTCTGTCAGGGCTGTGAAGTCCTGCTTTATTGCGGCACGAGCAACATTTGCCTCCTCTGCAGAGAAAGGAGTGTGGACTTTCCACGTGGTACCCTTCTGACCTCCTCCACTGTGTCCCGGTATCTCCTGCCCTTCTCTTCATAGCTGTGTCTGTGGGTGGCTGCTCTTTCCAGCTCTGCTTCCAGCTTCTGAATCTTTTCCAGGTCACCAGCCCGCAGAGCAGCCAGGCTGGTCAGTTTCTCCACCAGTCCATGGTTCTCTCTGCTCTGAAGAAAGACTCAGGCGTCAGAGGTTTGTTCAGAGCAAAGCAGCCGCTGCATTCATGCCTCACGCAGCACCGTGGCATCTACCACAGTCACATTTACCACAAGTGACATTTATTAGCCTCTCCCCACAGAACTGAGTGAGGTGGAGTCTTTCTGAGCTGCTGACGCTTGTCACGGGCGGTCCATCTGCTTCTGGGACTCCACAACAATTTTAATACCAGAAGCTAAATTGTGTTTACCTCAAAAATCAATAAAAAATAAAAATAAAATAAAAATTGTGTTACTTTTATCCATGGACCTGAGCTAAGACTATTTGGGGATTTGGGGGAAAAAAAGGACTTCTAAAGAGGGAATTTGGGTATCTCTGGAGACCATGGGGTGGGCAACACAGACAGTGAAATCCATGGGTCAGAATAGACTGGTGGGCAGTAGAGGACTGCGGAGGTGGCTCCAAGATTAAAATGCTTCCCTCCAAAGTTAAAGTGCTAGGGTTTGGGTTCCCAGAATCCATAAAAATAATGTCAGGTGGGGCTGGAGAGATGGCTCAGTGGTTAAGAGCATTGCCTGCTTTTCCAAAGGTCCTGAGTTCAATTCCCGGCAACCACATGGTGGCTCACAGTCATCTGTAATGAGGTCTGCTGTCATCTTCTGGCCTGTAGACATACACACAGACAGAATATTGTATACATAATAAATAAATATTAAAAAAATTTAAAAAAAATAATGTCAGGTGATCATGGGGACCTGCTTGTAACTCTAGTCTTGGAAGGCAGAAATGGGATTCCTAAAGAAAACTGGCTAGTAAGTACCACTAGCCATGTGGGCAAGCTCTGGGTTTGATGGCCCTTGTTTCAAAAAGAATAAGGCAGAGAGTAATCAAACATGCACACACATGTACATTTACACATATGGACATATACACATACACACATGTGCACACACACACGTGCATGCCTACCTGATCCTCCAGCTTCTTCTGCAAACGCTGGACCCTGTAAGTCAGTTGAATGTTGAGCACAAACCTGCGGATGTTCTGGAATCTACGCCGGGCCAGCCATGCCCGCGCGTACTTCTGAAGGATCACAGCCTTGTGCTCCTGCAGCAACTGGAGAAGGAACCCTGTGAGATGTCAGCCAGACCTCCTGTTTCTCTCTCTCCAGGTCCATCATTACCCGGAGAGTCAGCCCAGAACATCCACAGTGCAGGGCAGGAGTCTCCCATCACTGACCCACTGAGCCCTTCATCCCAGACTTCTGAAGCAGCCCCTCAGGCAAACCCTCAGGGCAGTGCCTCTCTCACTGGAACCCCTGCACTGAGGAAGGCACGGTCAGGAACAGCAGCCTGAGGCTACTCCATACCTTCCGGTACTGCCTCCTGGCCAGGAAGCCGCGGGTGTAGGCCTGGATGGTGATGGTGGCCACGCGGATCAGCTGGTACAGGTTGCGGACCAGGTACCCTCGGCAATGCTTCTGGAGGATGATGGCTGCCCAGGCCTCCTTCAAAGCAGTGGCAGTGATGGCCTTCCTTTGGTGAAGAGATGGCAGTGTGAGTGGGTGGCCAGAGCTTCACCCTTCACTGTGAACCACGAGTGTGGGCAGCACCTTTCAGTGAGGGGAGTCTCTACCATTAAGTGGTTTATTCTGATGCAACTTCAGGCCTGTCTGTGCCTACCCTGACCTCAGTGTGGGTCACTCAGTCATGGAGGAGCCACATGGGATCTCCTCCAGCCAGTTAATCCACAGGCATGGTGTGGAGGTCCTTCTGTGATAGTGGAGTTCAGCCAATCACATTCTGTTTGTGGGGCGTGTCGCCCTTAGGCTAAAGTTTACCTATAAACCTGGCGAGCGCTCCCCGCTAGCTCTCTCTCGCCTGGCTCCTGCATCTGGACAGATCGTTTTGATTCTGGTGTAAGCTGGTGTAAGTCTTCCTTCTGTTTATTAAAGCTGTATATTTTGTATTAAGATAGTCTGGGGACTTTTCACTACCGATCGCCCTGCTGCATCATCTGGCGCCCAGACGTGGATAACTGAATCCACACAAAGCCTGAGAAAGCTTGGGAAAGAATAGAGTAAAGCATGTTTTCTTGGTAGCAACAATTTCTCGGGTCTATTCTGCTGGCTCGAGGCAAGCAAGCGCTCTCATCTAAGAGAGGCTTCCTGACTCAGCTTTAGCTGCAAAACCCTGCAGCTCTTTAAGAGATCCTGCCATGAAATACTTAAATGGTGTTGATGAAAAGCTGAATGGATGCTTTTCAGTTTTCAGTCGTAGCAGGAAAAAAGCTGTGCTGTTTTAAAATGCCGGCTTTCTGGGCTGTCCTGCCAGGGCAAACTGACTCTTTCAGGCAGGCAGTCCGACTGAGTGTGGTCTGTGAGCAGAATGCTGCAGCTTGCTTGCTGACATGAACCTTGAAACGCCACAAAGTTGTCGCAATAAAAATGGCTACAGCCAATACCTCTGCCATGAGGCTGGAAAGCTAAGGAATGGGCTGGTTCTAGCCGTCAAAGCCACGGCTTTAATCCTCTCCTTAAAGACTCATGTGGTCAGAAAAAGAGAGATATACAGTAAAGAGAGATTCAAAGACGAAGAAAACCTCTAAATGGTTTACAATGTGTTAAAAATATATGCAGGCTAAAGGTTAAAGTTCTTAAAAGTAAAAAAGAAAAAAAGGGAGCAGTTGGGTGTGGTGGTACACACCTTTAATCCCAATACTAAGGGGCAGAGGTAGATTGACCTCTGTGACTTCAAGGTGTGGTAGGACACGCCTTCAATCCCAATGCCTGGGAGACAGAGACAGACAGATCTCTGTGAGTTCAAGGTGTTAGTAGTATACAACTTTAATGCCAGCACTGGGGAGGCAGAGACAGAAGGATCTCTGTGAGTTCAAGAACAGCCTGGTCTACAGAGTTATTCCAGGACAAAGATGTACAGAGAACCTGTCTCAAAAAGTAAAAATAAAAATAAAAGAAATAGAGGTTAAAATAAAGTTGCATAAAGATGGAAAATACACAGAGAATCTTGATACTGTATGTTATTGTGCTCTCTTTGAATTTTTTGAATGCTGAGCAAGGAGCAACAGCTGCTAAAAGATATTTGTTTATAAATGCTGCTGAACTAATCCAAGATGGATATTTTGAAAATACCTTGACTTCAAAATTTGGATCTAAGGTTATGATGCTTTGGAAAAGTTCTTCTTTTGTTTTCACAGAGGATGAGACCCTGTGGATTGCTTCTATCCCAATATGGTATGATAGACCCTGTCCTCCTGAAAGGTTGCTATGAACACCCTCAAGAAATTACTTTGCTCAACTGCCGACTGAGATGAATCTAGCACACAGTTTATACCATGAAAGACCTGATTAACAGCGCCCCTATTCAGCAGGAAGAAGTTTGGAGAGAAATAACTACATCCATATTCCCAAATATTGCTTATAAATGTTCTTTTACATTTAAAGGGGGATATGATATAGATATGAATAATTTGCATTGGTATGGATTTTAAGGTCAATTTTATTATATGTATATGTATTTCTGATCTTGATTAAGGTATTATGATTGTGTAGTTCACTTAAAAATGTAATGTATAATTAGGAAATATAGGTTGTTAATGGATAATCATTAATAATAATCAAGCTTGTAGTCATGTTAGTTAGATTTTCTAGGTATAGAGATATATTTTAGTTAGATAGGCATTCTTCATAGTTTTCAAAGATTACAGAATATGCATTTTCAATGTTTTAATAACTTAGGACTTTTCATGACAATGAGACATGTCTGCTCCTGGCAGCACCAATCTACTTCAAGAGGAAGATGGGCATCGAAGAGGCTCCTTATGGAGTTGGTTAGCCATTTTGGGCAAGAAACTGCTCTTACCTGGACTGTTGTATAAACTGGACACAGAGAACATGCAGAGGGAGGACTGCTGAACTTGCCTAAAGGTGAGATGATCTTTCGGGGTTCCTGATTCATGAAAGAGTCTGCAAGGCATTCTGCAGGACACAGCAGATAGTGACTGAACTGCCTTTGAAATATCCTGCTTCGTGGAAATGTCTGCTGGATCCTATGGGCCTGTAGGCTGAAGGTGGATGCCCCAACGGTACAGAGGAACTTTGGGTAACTGTACAGGTAGCGAGATGTCTCTGTCATTTCTAGAGTTTTGAAAGTTGCTTATTTCTTGTTTACTTAGGTAATACTATATCTTTCTGGAGTCTTTGATGGAGTTGAAGAATGGTTAGTTATAGTTTTCCTTAGTTATGATCAAAAATAAAATAGATATAAATATTGTAACTATAATTCTTGCTTGATTACTGTTTTGTTATATGTAATTTTACTATGTTAAAGTGAAAGCCTTTCATTTTTGTTTAAACAGAAAAAGGGGAAATGATGTAGGTGTGTCTTTTTATGTGTTACTTTCATTGGTTAATAAAGAGACTGCCTTGGCCTTTGATAGGACAGCAGCTTAGACAGGCAGAGTAGACAGAACAGAATGCTGGGAAGAGGGCAATGAGGCAGATGCCATGGAGCCAGCCACCAGGTCAGACATGCTGAATCTTTTCCGGTAAGCCACCACCTCGTGGTGCTACACAGATTATTAGAAATGGGTTAATCAAGATGTGAGAGTTAGCCAGTAACTAACTCTCTAGAGATAATGGGCCAGGCAGTGTTTAAATGAATACAGTTTGTGTGTTGTTATTTCCGGGGCTAAGCTAGCCGTGCGGGAGCCGGGCGGGACGAAAAGCAGGCCTGCCTGCAGCTCCTCACTACACTTCTGTCTGTGTGTTGCTTTTAATGGTTAATGAATAAAGAAACTGCTTTGAGCCTATGGCAGGGAAGAATAGAACTTGGCTGGGAAAGTTGGGCTGTATGCTGGGAGAAAGAAGGGTGGAGTCAGAGAGAAGCCATGGAGCCACTGCCAGAGTCAGCAAGCCAAAACTTTCCCAGTAAACCACTGTCACATGGAGATACACAGATTAATGGAGATGGGTTAAATTAATCTGTAAGAGTTAGCCAATAAGAAACTAGAGCTAATGGGCCAAGCAGTGACTTAAATACTACAGTTTCTGTGTGATTATTTCGGGGTTAAGCAGCCAGGAACCAACAAGCAGCCTCCTCTAACACAGGCACACATGTACACACGTGCACAGCCCACATCCAGACTATGAGGATTACGGTGTCCTGAAACCCCACTTGCTCGTGCATCCATTCATGAAGAGCTGGGTTGGGAGTTGTTGATCTGGAGTTGGCAGACTACGAACAAAGGATCACGTCTGCTGAGACTCATCAGACGTCTGCTGAGCCTCGGTGGAACACACCTGTGACTGCTCTGCCCCACACTGCCGACAGCGCTACTGTAGTCGTAGCTGCCCTTCAGTGAGTCCCTCCCCTCCAGAGTTCATAAGGTGGACACCTGGCCCTAGTTGTGACGTAAGGGGTGGCCTGGCAGAAGGCAGGTCACTGGGGATGGGCCTCTGAATGGCTCACTATGAGACAGTGCTAAGGGGAGTAGGTTTTTATCCTTTTAATTTTAGAATTTATTTTGTTTCTGTGTATGTATGCGTGTGAGTGTGATACAGCTGCACAGGTGTGTGCCCATGTGTACATGGGAGCCAGAGGAGAACGTCACATTCCTGCTCTCACTCTTTGCCATACTCCCAAGAATACAGTCTCTTGTTGAACCTGAAGCCAGGTTGGTGGCCAGCAAGCCTGAGCAATCCTGTCTTCATATAGGCATGTGTGGCCATGCCCAGCTGTTCCCATATGGTGCTTGGATACACCATATGGATAACTTAATTGTTAAATACCATCTCTCCAGCCCTTATTTATGGAGAGACAGGGTGTTGCTATGAATTCTTCAATGGCCTTGTACTCATAATGCAGCCGAGTCTGGCCTCAAACACACAGCATTCTCCTGACTCAGTGTCCTGAGTGCTGGGATTAAGGGGACATACTACCACACTTAATAGAGTGGGTTTATATAGAGGAAGCTCCATGAACTTGGCCCCTTCCCCACATGGCTCCTTCTGCCTACTTTCTCTGTCGCACTATGTCACAGCAATGGAGGCCATTATCAGAGGCCCAAACAATTTGTACTCCAAAATTATAAACTGAATAACCCTTAAAGTATCAAGCCTCGGGCCCTTTCTTACAGACTCATATGTCTGCTCTCAGACTATGACAGCAGAAGTTGCATTAGAGGTCATTATTAAGTCTGGAGTGTAGCCCCAGTCCCTGGCATCCATCCCAGCCCCCTGTTCTGGGAGTTGCATTAGTCTGGACTCCAAATCCCAGCATGCTACTCCCACAGGGTATTTAAGTGGGCTCCCAGAGGAGAAACACGTGCTTCAGGGTTTGCATGTGCTCCCTGCTTTCCTGTCTCCCCACCATGCACTTGACCACCCGGGAGCACCGTATTTAATAAAATGATGGGCATTTTAATTTGGTTTGATCTGACCTAATTGGATTTCTTTGTGCCAGCGGAGCCAGCCATCTAAGGATTTTTTTCCTAACAGTCATGAACTGTTAAAGTCTCAGATAGTTATTAACTGGCTCTGTACAGGAAAGTTAGTTAACATCAGCCTAAAGGTCTGGAGGTGAACACAGGCTCTTCCCTTCAGAATGTATTCGCCCATAGAGGAGGATTTGTGAATGGCCAAGAAATGTAGGTAAAACAACTATGAGATAATCCCTATAGTAGATCATACGGAAGAGAACGGTCATCCTGCCTGGGAAGAGATAGCACACAGGACAGATCCTTCTCCTTCCCAGGCTCACGGTCACTGGTGGGGACCCCCACCCATATCTATGTCCAAGGAACAAGAAGAGAAAGGTTCCTATCCTCAGCTGCCCCTCCTCCTGGGCACACCAGCTGCGACTGCCCTGTGATCTAGTTGTTTTCTATGGATCCAGCATATCTCACTGTTGACCTGGAAGTAATTAGTATGACCCAGTGCCACCTTCCTTATCCACTTACCTCACTGTTTGCTGACCCCGGAAATACTGCTGGATCGTCAGGGCAGCTTGTCTCTCTCGGAGGAACTTCCTCCTCTGCAGCCAGCCCCGCACATGCTTTTGAATCACAATACAACTCTGCCTCAGTTTATCCAAGCGGAGTTTCTCTAAATAAGCCACTTGTCCTGCTCTGAAAAAAATTTTGGTTCTACCAAACTGGTACTGGTTAGAATCCTGGAAGAGAAGAAAGGTATTTGACATTGAGAGAGTCAAAAGATTTTCAAACCATTGGTATGGCTTTGGCACAAGGCAAAAAAAGCCTGAATCACAATCTAGAAACTTCTACTTCAAGGTGTGTATTGTTTTCTGTCTTGGTTTTGGGTTCACAACCTATCCCATTTCCTGGCTGTCATGGCTTGCCATCTCTTTTCCACCCTAACATAGCCTCAGCAATAACCTCACACTGAGCAACACTAACACTCTGCTTGGTTACTACCTCATCTGACCATGTCCTGTGACCCAGGTCCATGGAGGATGATATTGGATCATGAGAGATGAGGCAGAGGGAGATGGCAGTGGAATCCAGTGTTTGGATCCCTAAAGGTAATGTCTGCTCTTAAGGGATCTTGCCATGGTGAGCATGGCTGCTGCTGTCTTACTAGCATGTGAAGAGACACATTTGAGAGGCACGCTGTTGGCACGAGCCCGAAATCCCAGCAGGCAAGACCAACCTGGATGAACCTGTGCAAAGCTATCTTGCACACCTCCTTCTTATCGCCGAGGGACAGCTCCTGCTGGGTCATAAGGATGCCGTAGCGGCTATAGAACTCGAGGTATGTCCACCTGCAAGATCAGGGAGAACTGGGCAGGCGTACCATGGAGGAGGCTCTTCATGCAGTGGGCTGTGTTGCCCCCACCCCCACACCACAGGGATGGTGGTCGAGCCTGCTCTGGTGACCCTCCCCTGTGTCAATGCCAAAAGCTCCCAGCATGTGCACCTTCTATATGAACGGATTCAACCAACCCTCTGGCCCTCCGGCCCTCCTCAGCTCCTGTCCTGACAGGGCAACTGGGATCATCACCAGCACCTGAGATGGGGGCCTGGGTGCTTCTGAGATACCCACAGCACCTTTGCCACAGTTCAAACATTACATGTTTCCCAAAGGCTCTGGTGTAGAAGACTAGGTCCTTAACACATGGTTTGGAGGTGAGGCTCTCGAAAGAGATTGGATTCTGAGAGTTCTGGCCTGATTAATGGATTAACCCACAGACGGAGTCTATTGGAGGGCATGGAAACCAGAAGGGACATGGGACTAATTTGGAGGAAGTAACTCACTATGGGCACAGCTTTATCCCTGACCCCCTCTTGTTCCTCTCTCTGCCTCCTGTCTACAGTGAGGTGAGCCACTGTGGTCCACATGTGCCCCTTGCCATGATGCTGTGCCCGGAAACAACAAAGGCAAATGGCCATGGACCAAAACCTTTGAACCCACGAGCCAAAATAACCCTGCCTCCCCTGTCCCTTTGGGCATTCTGTCCCAGTGACAAAAGATGTGGATTTCTCCCTGGCCTTCCTCCAGGATGATGCTCCTGACAAAATGCAAATCATGTAGAAAATTCTGCCACCATCCCCTTTGTTCTCAGCAAACACCTGAGCGAGGGTAACTGTTGGTTCCGAAGCGCACCCCCCCAAAATGCAGGGCCTCTGATAGTGTCTTAGGGTGTCATTTAGATGACAGCCTAGGCCAGCTCAGCCTGGACTCTGATTGCATAAACTCTGCTATCTAGTAAACAAAACCCTAAACAGCCTTCCTCAGAAATCTTGTGAAGCAGGTTTCTGTTTGTCAGGAAAAAAGCCATTGCTTCCTTTATCTGTTCTCTACAGGCAACCAACTCTGGCAAAGGGCATTCAGGTCCTGTTCAACCCAACCAAGTCTGTGACAGGTCAAAATCCCCACCCTAATCCTCAGGCTAGACCCATGCTAACCCCAGGCTATACCCACCACACCCCACCTCCCCTGTACTTCTCCTCTACCTGCCCCCATAAAACTGACAGGGATTTTCCCACTGTCCTGTTCCACACACACACGCACACATGCACGCACGCACGCACGCATACACACCACACGCCAGTTTGATTCCCCCAGGAAACTTTCTACCAGTGGTGTGGTCCCATTTGATGGCTTCTCTGTGCTCTTGCTCACAGCCTACCTGGAAGGGTAGCTCTGGGCACTGATGCGAATTGTTTCTAAAACGCCACAGGCTCGCAGTTGCTGGACGATTCGTTTGGAGTCAAACCTTGAAGCAATTTTACAACGGGTTCAGGCCTTACAGTCAGCCACTGAACATCCCAGAACATGTGCAGCTGGGAGGCCTGGACTTCCGGATCATGGACAGCAGGGTCCAGCCCAGTTGCCCCTTCACCCTCAACTCACCCACAGAGTGCCAGGCACACTGCAGATCTACAGAAATATCTACAGAATGTTTTAATGTGAAACAATCTGGAAGCTGGGGGTGTAGGTAGGTGTGGGAAGGAGCTCCGACTGAGGGAGGTGAGGGGAAAACGGCCACTTTGTGGGGGAAAACACCTGGATTGAACTTCAGTGACAACCAGGTAAAAAGAGATGCATGCATCCAATGGAGGCAGGCCCTTTACAAAACACCCTACGGTGGCTTACTTAGGACATAGGACTAACACTGTCGGGACCCACGGATGCTCTTAGCACCTCCACTGACAGCCTACTCTAAGGGCTCCTCTTTTAGCTCCAGTAGGCAAAAGGGACTTCCTGATTTACAGTCATTGGTTAGGGGCTTTTACTCCAGGACCCCAAAGAACACATCTGATGTCTCATGTTACCTATCAGGGTGCCTCTGACCCTCACCCCACTCCTTCACAAGCACAGATGCCCCCTTAATCAAGCAGAAGGGTCCCGGTGTCTGATGAGACAATGATTTCAAACTCAGCCCCTTTGCTCAGCCCTGGAGTTTAGGTGGTTTCAGCAGAGAAGTCCCGCTAGCATATAAAAGGCAACACTGTCTGAATCATTAAAGAACTCAGAAACAGGATAAAGTTCATGAGGGATCTCAGCAAATTCCAAAATCACGGTCATTTGAGTGTGAAAAGGCTGCCACAGGCTCAGGTCTTTGAACACTTGGTCCCCAGCTGCAGCCTGTTTGGGAAGGTTATGGAATCTTTACGGGCGGGAGCTTTGCTGGAGCGAGCTCGTCGGTGGGGGAGTACTTAGAGAGTTTATAGCCTTGGCCCGTTTCCAGTTGCTCTCTCTGCTCCCGGCCTGTGAATAGAGCCATGAGATCTCATCTTCTTCCTCTGGCTGCCTGCTTTCCTGCCTCCTTCACCGTTGGGGGGTCTCCCTGGGGAACCCTTAGCTCAAATGGACTCTTCCTTCCTTAAGCTGCCATTGGCCATGGTAGGAAGCTGCTTCTGCAGGGCCTGACGAGATACTTACTCAAAGGGCAGCTTGCCGTCATTTGGCTTGATGCACCGGACATAGTGGGGTGTGGTGGCATTGAGGGTCTCCATGAGCAAGGACAGAGAGCTGCGGAACTAGGAAGCAGGACCAGAGGTCAGGGGTCGCTCTGTGATGATTTAATACTTAGATCAAGACAAATGAAGCTGATCAGTGAGAGGTCATTTTTAGGGCCGGAGAGATGGCTCAGTAGTTAAGAGTACTTGAGGCTCTATTGGAGGACCCGAGTTTTGTTCCCAGCAGCCCCATTAGGTGGTTCACAGATGCCTGCAACACTAACTCCATGGGACTGAACACCCTGTTTTGGCTTCTGTGAGTACCTGGGTACACTGTCCTCCTTTCTGATACACCCTGACCAGGTCCCCTGCAGCAGAGAACTAATGAACCATATGACTATGCACAGGTCGGGAAGGGCGCTGGGATGCGCTGACTTGGAGTTGGGTGTTTAACAGATGGATTGGAAGAAGCCTGGTGGACTGTGGGTCCCACAGGTGTCTGACTCCCCAGAGTATGGGCCCACTGTCAACCAGATCCCACCTCGCTCCCATGTACCTTGCTCCCTACTGTGGTCCGGAAGTGCTTGTTGTTTGGCTTGATGACCTGCTTTGCAGATTTAACTGTGATCATTGCTCCAAAGGGAGAAGACGCAACAGGGGTTTCTTGGAAAAAGGTGGCGCAGAGGTGAAACTGTAAGGAACAGAGAGGGATTTAATGTCCCCAAGTGTTGACTAACAGTCCTCACCAGCACCGACCAAATTCACAATCATAACGGCCATCTAAATGAGAGGGTCCAGAATGATAGCCCCAGCTACCTCCACAGCCAGAGCTCCATTGACTAGGTAGAGCCTCCTTGCTCGTGACACCCATGGCTTCCTTCCTGGGACTGGGAGAGAGGGGACAGCTGGGCAAGTGTCCGCATGCACGCACTGGCTCCAGCTGACAGAAGAGACATCTACTCCCCCTGCTGAGCTCTTTGGCTCGGCTAGACTCTTTTCTCAGCCATTCACCCCTTCCTGCAGACCTACTCCAGAGTCAAGGCTGTGACAGTGTCTTCCAGCCACGCCCTGCTCACAATGCTGAACCCACACACCTACATCCATGTTTATATGTAGATGTGTTTATGTATATTGTGTGTTTGTGTGCGAAGGTGCATGTATGCAAGAATACACATGCGTACAGAAGCCAAAGGACAACCTTAGGCTTGGAGCTTACCCAAATCGGAATATGGGAAGACCAGGAAGTCCATTTCCATCCCCCTACCTGCTGGGGTTACATACATGTGTGTACCACTGTCCTCGGCTGTTTTTACATGGTTCTGGGGCTCAGACTCAGGTTCTCACTTGAGTGCATGGCAAGCACTTACTGAGTTAGCTTCTCAGACCCTTGTATGTTTTGAGGCAGGGTCTAACTATGTAGCTCAGGCTGGCCTAGACCTTGTTGTTAATGTATAGCCCAGGCTGGCCTTTGTCCTGCCTCTGTTCTCTTCTCTCTATTTGCTCCTCTTTTGAGGCAGCCATAGTCTGCTGTGCGTCCATCTGTTAGCTCAGCAGACAGAGCCACTGTGCATCTTCTAGACAAGACATGGGGTAAGCCTGGGGCTGAGCAAATAACCAGCAAATTAAGTCCACTAATTCTGTCACAATATGCGGTCCGTGCCAACACTGTGGTGTGGGAGAATTGTCTGTATTCTGTCAATCATGTATTTTAATAAAACGCTGATTGGCCAGGCAGGAAGTATAGGTGGGTCAACCAGACAGGAAGTAGAGGCGGGGCAATGAGAACAGGAATATTCTGGGAAACAGAAAGCTCCCTCCGCCACTCCAGCACAGACCACCAAAGCAGCAACATGTAAGCTGACAACTGAAAAAGGTACTGAGCCATGTGCTAACGTAGATAAAGATAATGGGGTAACATAAGTTATGAGCTAATAAGTAGCCTGACCTAATGGGCCAATCAGCTTTATAACTTATAGAGATCTCTGTGTGATTGATTTTCTCTGGGACTTGCCAGTTGTGGGGTACCAGGCAGGACAGGTACCCCAACAAGCCGGCCCCTCATGTTACAACACTGAATGCTCTTCTGGGAGACACTCTGATGAGTGTGGCCGTCCTCAAATGGCATGTGTTTATGACCATCAGTGCAAGTGCCTGGGCTCATTTAGGAAACTGTCAAAAGCCTCGAGCATTTTAAACAGTGGATTGGATCTTCTAGAAGAGGGAAATACATATAGATCACATTATTATAAATCAAAGGCTTATCTATGAAATACCTTCTACTCAAGGTTTTATAAGGAGATATCTGAGTGGGAAGAAATGGCCACAGTCATTCATATGGAGATAGTGTTCATCACACAGAGCAGTGGATTTGAGGACCTACTACCTAGGCTACACTTTCTTCTGCCATCTCCACATTTAGTTTGGTTTTCTTTCTTTTGGGGGGTGTGTGTGTGTGTGTGTGTGTGTGTGTGTGTGTGTGTGTGATGTTGGGTGTGTTCTTCAGTCATCCTTTGGCTTATATTTTGGGACAAGATCTCTCTCTGACTGGGAACTTACCAACTTGGCCATTCTGGCTGGTCAGCTAGCTCCAGAGATCTGCCTGTCTGCCTCCCGAGTGCTGGAAGCAGCTTTTCTGGTGTCGGTGCTGAGGATCAAACCTAAGTCCTCATGCTTGTGATGCGGACATTTTACTGACTGATAGCTCCTTGTTTTGGTTTTCTTTGAATGCTGTAGGTACCTCACACTGCTTGTTTTTGTGCTAAGAGATTTGGCTTCCTCTAGACTATGGAAGCCTCTGGAAAGACTTGTTCATCAGGCACATTCACTGCCCTGTGCCCAGAAGTGAGAATGGGGCCTTACCCATCCCTTTGTGTAAACGAAGGAGTCAAATGTGAGGTGTGCTTTCCAAAGCTGCCGTGTTTGCTGTTTTCCTTCTGTCATCTGCATGATGACCACATGTATAAACTTTACAATGCTTTCAGATACAAATGTGTAGAGGTCGGATTATACAGGTCATATCCCTACATGGTATGGGAGTCAAAATTCTGAGCCACCCGGCAAGGCACAATTTGCACCTTCCACACAGAAGGTGGTCACCTAGCCTTTGATGTGAGACAACCTGATGCCATCCAAAGCAAGAGGTCAGGACATGCTAATGTCATTCTTCTCCTTCTATTGTAATTTAGCAGGTCACCTAGAGAAGTAGTGATTTTCAGCCTACATGACAGAGCAGGCATAGTTGTGGACATGACCTAAGTCATTCTCCCTGCTACCTAGGAAACAGAATGCTAATGAACTTCCCTCTCAGTTTACCTTTTGATATAAAAGGTGTTTGGATAATAAATGCGGGTGATGTTCAGGTTTTGAATGAGCCTGAGACTCCCTGCTGATATTGCCGTGTGAACTGTGCCTCAATTATTCCCACGCCTCCACTCTGGTAGGAGAAATAGTTTAGGTCTAGGCTGGTCCTGGGCCCCGACAAGAATGGACTTTAGCTCCAGCTCTAAAACACATAAAATGTGGTATGTGTATATTCAGCCATGAAAAAAAAAATGAAATAAAAACCAGCTGCAAGCGGCTGTGACCCAGCAGTCCCTCTCTCTCCAATCCAACCCCTTCTCAAATCAGCGACACCTCTGGGGTCCCTGCCAACCTTGCTTGCTCTGAGGATTTCAACCAGCATGTCATAGACGGTGTCTCTGTTCTTCTCCAGGAAGCCTTCACACTGGTACTCCACCTGTGGAGAGAGAGGCCGGTCACCCCAGAGGCCAGCATGTACTGTAGCATTGAGCTACACTCCAGACTCCCTCTGTGTGTGTGTGTGTGTGTGCGCGTGCGTATGCAGTCTGTGTGTTGTAAGGTCTCAGGCAGTGCATATATATCCAGAAATGACCTCAATCTGGACATAGAAGGATTTCTGGTGGTTAGATGAAAGCCAGCATTCCTCAGGAATTTGTGAAACATGTCTGTTCCCTAAAAGGAGCAATTTCCCTTGCTTCTGGCAGAAGGGACACATGACTTCATTGATCTATGGTCACTATCAGCATGTCAAACCTCATGTTAGCCTCCAAGCTAAGTACTTGCAATCCCATGCATCCCACACCCCCAGGCCTGCTCCGGCTCGCAGGTTTCCCTCCCCAGCTATTCTCTACCATCCCTTCTCTTGCTCTCTTGCTATCTGGCTGTTCTCTTGCTATCTCCACTACTCTCTCCTGCTAGTCTTCCTTCTCTTGGCGTTATCCCGGGCCGTGTCCTATCTGCTTCTTTTACTCTCTGCTCTGGACTCTGCCAGGTGCTCCTGAGCATCAGAGATCAATCTGTCCCTAATTCCCCAAGGATAATGGAATTGCGACTATGTGTCACATGATGACTGATTTCTTCCTTCCTTCCTTCCTTCCTTCCTTCCTTCCTTCCTTCCTTCCTTCCTTCTTTCCTTCCTTCCTTCTTCCTCCCTCCCTCCCTTCCTTTCCTTCTTTCTTTTTTCCTCTTATACAAAGGGTTCAGGAGGAGGTTCAACTTGTAGGGTGAGCTTGTAGGGCAAGCACTGTACTAACTTATCTCCCCAGTTCCCCTCACTGGGCCTTGAATCCAGCCACACCAGAGAAGTCCTGTCCTGGACAAGGCTCATTGGTCTTTACTGTACCTTGTCAGCGAAATGCTGGATGATGAAGGATGTGTTTGACATTCTAGGCTTTTCGAATAAAGAGTTCTTGTTGACAAAATTGTTGTACAGCTTTTGAAGCCAGTTTTCATCGGTTCCATGAGGCAACTGGAAGAGAAGGCAAAGGCAAATTCTAGTAAAGAAACGAGATGAAAAATGGCTAGCGGGAGGAAAGAGGCGGGGAAAGAGGCGGATGGGAGGGGGTTGTCTGCTGCCTCAGGGAGCCCTCCAAGGCAGAGGCCCTTCTTCCTCTGAGCAGTTCTAAGTATTCATCTGCCTTTGACCTTAATCTTTATAGAGATCTATCTTTTATTATGGACAGATAATAATAGTGGTAATATATGAAATATTTATCGCAATATTTAAATGGCTATGCCAGTGTCCCTTTAGACAGGAAACGGTCATGGCATGACTTAGGCCTTGTGTAATGCAGAATAGGCAGTATCTTATTCTTCTTCTCACAGAAGGCTCACAGTTCAAGGCTGACTCCACTCTGAGCGACAGGAAAGACAGCACCAGGTGTATGTCTTCCCTACCCCATCTCAAAGAAAATAAATTTTGGTTTTTCTGTCTCCCAGAACCAAGATTCAGCTAAGCTCCTTGAAAAACCTGTTTTTAATGCTGGCATTTAAACACTACTGGGTAAATTCAACCCAAACAGAGAGAATTCAATACCCCATTATGTCTCAATGACTTCCAGGTCATCTCAGGAAACACTTCAGTACTTACAAATACTCAGAGTCTACTTTGGCCTCTATACCCTAGAACATTCCAGAACACTGGCCGGATGCATGCAAGAGCTGGTGCACAGGTGTTACTCGGAAAAATGTTCAGGAAGAGCCACGAAAGCAAGTATTCCAGGAAGGAACCACCAAGAAGTCCTCACTACTATCTATAAAAATGTCGGCATGATGGATCCAAGGTATGGTTGAGGTAAGGGTTTTTAATTGTAGATCTGAGGGAAAGTATAGCCAGAGGCCTCTGGAGGAGTCCAGAGCAGGGAGAGAGAGTCGACTGAACACAGTCAGCAGACTGAACTGGGCCATGAGAGGAGAGAGAGAGAGAGAGAGAGAGAGAGAGAGAGAGAGAGAAGAGGACCAAGTGAGGGGGCCAAAAGAGGGCGTGACCAAAATGGCAGGGTTGTATGGAAATGAGGAGCTGAGGGGAAGGGCAGCACACCAGCTGAAGAAGTTTAGGGTAGAGGACAGGAGGAGACAGCTGTGAGGAGCCACAGGTACTGAGGGAGCCTGGAGGCCAGGGCGCGATTTGGCACGCTGACAGACACCACAGTTAGTCACTTCTTTTGGACTCAACATATTGCATTATTATTTTTAAGCCAATAAATCTTTGGGGGAGAAATGGCTGCCCAAGTGTCATAAGTAAGCCCCATTCACACTCTCCTGGGGATTATTTGTTCTTGAGGCACACGCTAGACTGGCCCACCTTTAGGTTGCTCCTCCCAAAGGGCAAAAATAACAAGATAACTCCTAGAGATTCTCTAGAATCAGATGGTGTTGACTTTTGGCTCCCTCTCCCAGTGACTCACGAGAACCAGGAAGAAGGAAGCTTTGTCACTATTGTTAGCAGTTAGCACAGGGTGGAGTCAGTCACTGCCTGCCTGTACATCTGTCTGGCCGCTGGCCTCAAAGACACCCGCTTGCTGGGTGTTGCCCTACGGATTGTGTGTCAGACCCTGGTAGGTCTTGAACTCAGGGCAAATGGCAACCGAGATGCTTATTTATCACGTCAAAGCAGACTCTGGCTGCCAATCTCCCTTAGTTCCTACTCACTAGTACCTGTGACAGGGTCACCCTCAACCTCTCCAGCTCCTGAGCTTCACTGCCCTTCCCCCAGTAGCTTTCTCCTATATAACCCAGACATTTTTTGTTGCATGCCCTGCCTCTCGGTCCTCAGCTCCTTCCTCACCCCACTCTCTCTTCTTTTCTCCTCTTTTGACGCCCCCCACTTCTCCTCCCATGGTCCAGTTCAGTCTGGCCCCTTCAGATGCCTCTGGCGGTTCTCTCTGTCATATTTACAATAAATGTCTCTACCATGCCTATGAGGGTCATGTTCTCATTGATTTTCATTCACACTCAAGCACATGCATGAGCTAAGGGTGAGAGGGTCCCGGGCCCCAGGACTCTGGGTCCACTTTCGTATCTCAGAGTTACCATCCCACCGAATGGGTAAGATGTCCCGACTTTCCAGATATGGATCCAAGAAGCCCACTGTGTGGTGTGTGCGTGAAGCCAGCTACTTTGAAAGTTACCAAGCATTCTTCATCCAGCAACTCCAAAATGCCCATTTTTGCTTCAATGAGGTCAATAACAGGTTGATTGTCATAGAAGTCTATCAGAGTCCAAGGGATGTCTTCCTTCATATATTCTTCTTGCTCAAGTTTAAAGACATGCTGGAGATCCCAAAGATAAATCAAAATTAAATATCATCAAAGAGTGTATATGAAGGGCAGGATCAAGCCTGAGAGACGCAGAGAAGATCTGACTTGTGGTCAGGAAGGCCCTGGAACACTGACCCTCCCCTTCCCAGGGATAGGGTCATTGAGCCTTTCTCATGAGTCTGCCTGTCACACCGAAACCAGCCTGAGTAGATTCACCACTTCTGGTGTTTCAGGAGTGAAACATGGGCCACCATGTGTCACCACCAACACAGCTCCCTGAGTCCTTTTTGCTGTGGCTGTGGGCCACTGGGGCTCACTAAGGAGAACCAGCCTCCTTAGTCTGGAGCAGCTCAGCCAGGGCAAGGCAGCCATGGCTACATGGTCAGTGTCCAAATCCTAAACTCGCATCCAGGGTGTCGAGGAGGCTTCCCTGGGACCTGGCTCCGGTTCCTCCTGGAGGAGGAAGGAACCAGGTGACAGATGGGGAGGAAAACTTCACAAGCTGGCTCAAGAAAGAAGCTGAAGATGGATGGACGGGGATGCAGTTTCAAGATGCAGCCACAAAGTGGCACAGGAACTCCCTGTATAACTCATCTGTCTGGCTGCCCAGGCAGGCAGCCATGAGTCGGGAATCAGAACTGCCCCTCGCTGGCCCCGGGACGCCAAAGCGCTACCTACCAGGTTAAACTGCTGCTGCAGCTTTTCGTTGGCGTAATTGATGCAGAACTGTTCAAAGCTGTTGACATCAAAGGTCTCAAAACTGAAACACAGTTGGTTGAACAAATTAAAACGAGAGCAGGCACTGGAGCTAGATGTTCATTAGCGTTTGCTAGTCTAACGATTCTGAATGTTAAACCTAGCAGTTTAACGACAACTATAAGACGCTGTGCTGCCGGCAAGTTTAAACTCCTTCAAAGCGGCTGGTCCCTAATAAAATGGCAGCCAGTTGATGAACTACCTTTTCCCCACCCTGGTTGTTCCCTGGAAGGAATCTGACTGCACATGACTCACCTTCCCCAAGCCAGGCATTACAGTAGGCCTGTCACATTTGGCATATCGTTTAATCTATACACCATGGGCGTCAGCATTAAGGACCTTGCTCTACAGAATGGGAAATCACTCAGGCAGTGATATCTGAGCTTTCAGTAGGAGGACACTTCTCTACCTTCTCCCTGACCATCCAGGGGACAGGCAGGACAATTCTGCCTTCCCAAGGCCGGCTTTCAGAGTTCCTGGAACAAAACTCTGAGGTCACTTAACAACCCAGCCCAGCAGGAAGCCACACACATCCCCGCCTTGTTTCCAGGCTTTAATGGCTGTTTCCAGGGTTACCTGGGAGTTGTAAACTCTAGAGCCTGGAGCTGCCAGGCAGGAGGCAGCAATGGGGGACTGGCTGGTTAGTGCCCAGCAGTGAGCCAGCCCCTTGGGTCCTGTGATAGACAGGATTGTCTTAAGGAACAGCCTCTCTTAGCTCTTGCCAGCTGTGGCCACGCCTGAAGCCAGGCCAGAACTTCCTATGAGCTGATCCCAAGAGGCTGCAGCAGTGGACACTTGGCTATGGTGTACACTAACTGAGTCCTCTGCCTGGCTAGGTGAGCGCCCTGCTGGGAGGAAGCCTGGAGTGCCACCTGCCTTTGTCTGTCCTGCCTCCTTTTGCTCTCAGCCTGCCTCAGGGGAAGGATTTATGTGACTTCTTGTTACACGTGAGGGTCAGAGTACAAGGGGCTGCAGCAAATGGTGCTGAAAAGGCAGCTTGACTCCCTATCCTCCACCCTCCTTGCCCTCTGCGACACACACAGACACACACACACAGACACACACACAGACACACACACAGACACACACACAGACACACACACACACACACACACACACACAGAGATACAAATACATCCCTGCACAGACACACAGATACATCCCCACACAGACACAGATACATCTCCGCGCACACACACACACATACACACACACCCAGACACAGACACACAAAAATATCCCTGCACACACACACACACACAGACACACACACACAGACACACAAATACATCCCTGCACAGACACACAGATACATCCCCACACAGACACAGATACAGATACATCTCCGCACACACACACACACACACATACACACACACCCAGACACAGACACACAAATACATCTCTGCACACACACACACACACAGACACACAAATACATCCCTGCACACAGACACACACACACAGACACACACACACAGACACACAGATACATCCCCACACAGACACAGACACAGATACATCCCTGCACAGACACACAGACACACACACACAGACACACACACACAGACACACACAGACAGACAGACAGACACACAGACACACCCCCCCACACACACACTTTTATTCCTCTCACAGAAGTCACCCTGACTCCTTCCTCGCCTCCTTCACCAGTAAAATGAGGTTGCAGAGGGCAAGGACCTTTCATTACACTGTGCCTGCAAGAACTCATTTGTTAGATAAAAGTATAAAATAAGGGACTAGGGAGATGGCTCTGCAGGTAACACTGTGTGCTGTCCTTGCAGTGAAACAGAGTTCAGCCCCCAGTGCCCATGTTGGGTGGTTCATAACCACCTCTGAGCTCCATGCCTGGAGATCTGACGCCCCCTTCTGGAGTCTATGGCCATCAGCACTCACACATGAACCAACCTACATCTAGACACACACACACACGCATAATTATAAAAATAAAATAAATCTTTATAAAAATGAAGAAATGTACTCCTAGAGTAAAAAGTCTGTTATTTTTAAAGACAAGTTCAAGAAAATACAACAATTACTTCCCACCTCAACGTAAGAATTTTAAATCAGGCTACTAATTCTTTCCAATTATCTTCATTTTTTTTTTCCTGGCTACTCAGATGGAGTAAATAATTTACTAGCCTATCCCAGCAGTGTATTAGTGTTTTCAAACTGTTGCTTTGTTTTAACTATGAGCCATGAGTAGTCACTGAAGATCTACATTAAACAGTAACTCCCCTCAGTAACAGGCATAGGAACAGCTGGCTTTCTACCTGGGTGAAAGTTCAAGGACAAAGCACTGTCTCCGTCCCTCCACTCTTTCTCTCTGTGGGCAGCAGCAGGAGTGTGAAGGCCCAGGCCCTTCCCTTTGGGTGGGGAAGAGCCCCCAGTTGGTGGAAACCACAATGCCTTTCATGGGACCAATCTTCCCAGTGTTCCTCCAAGAAGTCAGGTGTGGTCCTGGAGAGTGGCAGACACTGGGACATGAGTCAGTTGCTTGCTAGCAACAGGAAAGCTCCTTGGGTCCCTCTGCAGCAGTTCCCACCCTGCTTCCTATAAGCAGCTTCGGCAGGAGCTGGGCCCAGGATTCAGAAAAGCAGGATGGGGCAGAGAGAAGGATGAGACCAAACTCCAAAGTGACCCAAACATCGTGTTGTTTGAAGATGGGGTGGGGTGATTGAAGTAGGGGTGGAGTGACTGAAGAAGGGGTGGGGTGAGCCAGAGCTCTTACCGCCCAGGGAAGGATGGGAACGGGAATGTAGGTATGTGAGGGCAGGAGACAGGAGGCCAGGCAGACTGGGAGGATGCCCTAACCTGCATTTCCCTGGGGTGTTGGAGAAGTATACAGGACTCTGCAACTCATTGACCTATAGGGGATGGAAGTAGACCACACCCTCCTGCCAAAGGACCCAACCATGCACAGTTTAAGTTTCCAAACCTTGGTTGTTACATCTCTAAAGTGGGGGTGTGGTGTGGCATGTCTTTCTGTGCACTGTGAATATGTGTTGCTTTCATTGGTTGATAAATAAAGCTGCTTTGACCTATGACAAGGCAGGATAGAACCAGGTGAGAAGTCCAAGCAGAGATACAGGAAAAGGAGGTGGATCCTGGGAGACACCATCCAGTCACTAAAATAGTAACATGCCAGCAGACTGGTAATACCATGACAATATGGCAATACTTAGATACATTGAAATGGGTTAATTTAAAAATAAGAGCTAGCTATTAATAAGCCTGAGCCATCAGTCAAACATTTATAATTAATATTAAGCCTCTGAGTGATTATTTGGAAATGACTGTGGGGACTGGGAAGGATGAAAAGCCTCCCATTACAAATGGTGTACCAATGTGAGGCTCTCAAGTTACCATAGGGCCCAAGAAAGCTTAAAAAAGGATTCTAGAACATATAAACAGAGCCAAAAACAGCTTTCTAGTTGTGCCTCTATTGCAGGCCATGGTACAGAGATGCCAAGGCATGTAGACTTGAGAATAGTATGATGAATTCTCACCATGGTACACAGAGGTGTCTCTGGGCTGTGCAGCATGCAGTGTGGTGGATTTAACTTTTGCTTATACAGACAAAAAAGGCTAAAAGATATGTAGTAAAAGAAGTCCAGATGTAAAAACTTTTAGACAGGTTCCAGTGTGTTTTACACTGTGCATAGGCTTAAGAAAGAAAGAAAATGGGTATAGGCAATTACTGAAACAGTTCTAAAAATAAAATAAAGTCTTTAAAGAGATGGTAAGAATAATATAAAAGAAAAAAGCCACATAAAGATGGGAAATATACAGGGAGTCTGGATCCTATATATTATTGTGTTGATTTTGAATTTTTTGATGGTCAATAAGCCAGGGACAGCTACTGAGAGTCATGGGATTAAAAGAGAGACTGATAAAATTTACCAACCTAAATATTTTAAAAATGCCTTAATTTTAAAACAGAAGTTTAAATTTATCTATGAAATGGAACTTAACAGATGCATTGCTTTGGAGAAGGGGTTTGGCTTTTGTTTGCACAGAAAACAAGAAGGTATGGACTTGTTCCAGGTTAAGATGGACCAGATTTTATCAAGGTCGACCTCCAGAACCTTGACAGATAATATCTATCAACAAAGGTTATAACTGGTCTCCCCAGGACTTGGCCATTATACCAAATTTTCTTAGGGTCCCCATAATATTATTAGCACCCCAGTGTAGTCTAGAGAACTACACCCAAATTCCCAAAATATTTCTTATAAAAATTTATTTTCATTTAGGAAGAGTTGGTTATAAATTGTTACTGGTCATAGTCAATCCCTTTCTAAAGAAGAAAGAGGGATATGATATAGAAATTATGGGGGAAAGGATAGATTATTATGATAAAAGGGGGATAGATTATTAAATCTACTTTAATCTAAAAAATACTTTACATTGGTATGGATTTTGGTTTATTGAAATAAATTTAAGGTCAATTTTGTTATACTGTATGTATATCTCTACTCTTGTTTAAGGTATGTTAAGGTATGTTTATTCAGCTCATTTAAAATATAATATATAATTAAAAATACAGATTCATAATTTGTCACCTATAATAGACAAACTTATAGTCATATTAGTTAGTTTTGTAGATCTAGAAAGATGTATTTCAATTAGATAGGTAATATTCAAGCACTTCAAAGACCTACAGAATATGGCATTTAAAATGTTTTAAGAATTTAGGATTTTCTCAACAATGAGATGTGTCTGCACCTAGCAGCACCAATTACTTCAAAGAGGATGATGGGAGCCGAAGAAACTCATTAGAGAGTTTGCCTTCAATGTGGCAAGGCTAGCCATTTGGGCAAGAAACTTGCTTGGATTGTTTGACAGTATGCTGTATAAACTGGGCATGCAGAACACACAAGAAAATGATGGCTAAACTTCACCAAAATAAGGCTGGATGATCCTGCAGTTCCCTGTTTCACAGAAGAAATGTCCAGACATTCTGCAGGACACAGAGGAAAGCGACTGCAAACTTTGCCAATATAGGTGGGAGAGTCCTTCAAATTTCTTGTTTCACCAAAATCTGCCAGACACTAGGCCTGTAGGCTGAAGATGGATGCCCCAATGTTACAGAAGAACTTTAAATGACTGTCCAGGCAGTCAGTTGCTTGTCATTTCTAGAATTTTGAAAGTTTCTTGCTTGCACTTCCTATTTACTCAGGTATTAGTATATCCTTCTGAGGTCTTTTATGGAGTTGAAGATTAGATAGTTATAATTATAGTTTTCCTTAGTTATAATAAAAGATACATTTGATATCAAACTTTAGACTCACAAAGATAAAATAGATGATAGAGTATTTTCCTTAATTTTGCCAAATACAAATAGGCTAAATATTGTAACTATAATTCTTGCTTGATAACTGTTTTGTTATGTGTAATTTTACTATGTTAAAGTTAAAACCTTCCTTTTTGATTAGACAGAAAAGGGGAAATGCTATGGGACATCTCTCTGTACATTGTGAATATGTGTTGCTCTCATTGGTTTATTAATAAAGGTGATTTGAACTATAGCAAGGCAAAATAGAGCCAGGGAGGAAATCCAAGCAGAGATACAGGAGAAGAGCAGAGTCTGGGAGATGCCATCCAGCCACCAAAGGAACAACATGCCAGCAGACCAGTAATGCCATGGCCACGTGGTAATACTTAAAGTAACAGAAATGGGTTAATTTAAATGTAAGAACTAGCTAATAATAAGCCTGAGTCACCGGGCAAACATTTATAATTAATATTAAGCCTCTGAGTGATTATTTGGAAACAGCTGTGGGACCAGGCAGGACGAAAAGTCTCTGATTACAGGGGTGCTTCCAGGTGGCTTGAGAAACCACTTATCACAGTAACTGGTGACCAGTGAGGTTTGCTGGCCATTATTACTTTAGCGTTTATTGTATGTGTATGTATGTACTCATCCATGTGCACACAGGGAGGGCAGGAGTTGATATTAGGAATCTTCCTCTATAGCTCCTGTCAGCTCAGCTATGCTGGCCTTCCTCTGCCTTCCCCAGGCTTCACTGAGCCTGGCCTTTTACGTGGGCCTTGGGATCTGAATGCATGTTTGTACAGCAAGCATTTTATCCGTTGAGAAAGCTCCCTAGCCCTTGTTTGTGAGTTATTTAGTGCACTCTACAGAAAGGACACCATGACCCAAAAGCTGTACTTATCATCTCTACATGCAACACAGAAAAAAAAAAATCTCCAAATCATGCAAAACAAGTGGAACAAAGCAACCTAAAAATAACAGGCATTTGATATTTAAATGAGGAAAGGCAGACACACAGAAGAGAATCTTACCCATAAATGTCCAAAACACCAATAAAAGTGTGCTGCTTGCCTGAGAAGTGCAGGGCCTGGTTGATTCTCTCTACGATGAAGTCGAACAGGTGAGCGTAGATCTTTTTGGCTAGTGCGTCCCTGGCATTGACAGCCTGGGGCCTGGTCATGGGCTTTACCACCGTCTCCGAGGCAGTCACGATTTTCCTGTTGCATAGCCACTGGGCCACTTTGCCAGTCTCCAGGCCCAAGAGCTCACAGAACACCTTCAGGTGACTGTCATCCTCCTTCAAGGCACAAACACAAACCCCGTCAGAGCAACCCAGCCATGCAAAGTAAACACTGCCCCATCTATCCAAGGCCCCTGCACGAGAAGAGGAGATGTGTGAGATACGCATGCCTTGTGAGTGACAGCAGGCCCGGGAATAGGGCAGGAGGCTGTGCAGACTCTCCCTGCTGCGGTGATGCCTGTGGACCTGGCTGTGTCTTTCTGGGACTCTCACTTAGACTGTGAGAAGCCAGCAGCCCTGCTTCACCTGCAGAGACACAGCTGGCCCCTCCCTTCTCCAGCCACACGCTGGTCCGCAGAGGATTGTGCACCAACCCAATCCCACCTAATGTGGCCAGGATTCCCCTAGGAGACCTGCCCTGGAAGGGGCCTAGACATTTTCACTAGATGGACCTGGTGGGAGGTCCTAGCCTGAGCTAGCTTCTCAGCTGACACCAGGGCTGGTGGGGGACTCTCCTGATCCACAAAATGACTTTTTCTCTTGAGTCTGGACATGAGAGAGGCCTTCTGGCCTGCAGACAGGGGCCAGGGGACACTATTGACCTTTAGCCAACATGCACTGCCCCCAGCTCTTGTCACTTGGCCAGAGAAAGTGATTTCATGTAACTGAACACTACCCTTCCTCCCAAGGTAGGCAGTACCTCACATAGAGACTGCCCTTTAAATGCTCAGAAAGTGGGAAAAAAAAGTATAAAACCCCAAACGGTCCTGCTGCCTCCTCCTCGCCCTTGCTCACACCCTTCCGACTGCTACCACACTAACACAACACTTCCTTCTGGCCTTGCCTGACCTCATCTCTGGGTAAGGGATTGGCAGAGCCCTTGTCTAAGAAGGGACCAAACCCTTGAAATAAAAAGACTCAGTCAGAAGGGCTGCTGGGGAGGAGAGGCACAGAGGCAGCAGCCTGCTGACTTAGGAGGAGATAAACAAGTTTGTATGTGTGTACACAAAAGCCAGGACCAATAGTCATAAGACTCTGCGTTTCCAAAGTCTTAACTGGGGCTGGAGAGAAGGTGCAGTGGTTAAGAGCACCGGTCCCTCTTCCAGAGAATCCAGGTCTGAGCCCCAACACCCACAGAACAATTCAAAACTGTCTGCAATTCTAGTTTCAGGGGATCTGACACCCTACTGGCCTCCTGGGGCACCAAGCATGCAAGGGGTGCACATGCAGGCAAAGTACTCATACACATAAAATAAAAATAAATAAACCCTTTGTTTGTTTAAGTCTTAGAATTCTTTCTTCTCTAAGATCCTGCCTCAATGGTAAACCTGGTGCGACAGAGCTCAGTGTGGCCATGTTTGTTGGGTGGGAACCATGTTTGCTCTATGGGAGCCATAACCACATTATATTCAGCTCTTCCAATATCCTAGTTATTTAGGACTGGCAAGCTCTGCGAGGTCTGGACACTAGTGGAGGGAGGGACAGTGTATCATCTGGTCCCCGGGAGAATGGGAGAGCCGTAAGGAGGAGGGAAACCCACTACCTAGCCTCAGCGTATGGCAGGCTTCCCTACTCTTTCCACATCACCCCTCCCGTGAGGTCAGGGCTTCTTGTTTGGTTTGATGCTGTTTCACAGCGCTTACATCCTGACACACGGTAGGCTTCAAAGATGGTTGTGGAATAAAAGAACATATAGCACGCGCACACGCACGCACGTATGCACGCATGCACGCATGGACCCACGTACGCACGCACGCACGCACTGTGCCAAGCACGCATGCACTCACGCACTGTGCCAAGGGAGTAAAATAACCCCTGGAAAGCTTTCTTCCCCGTTCCTGCTAAACCAGTCTGCCTAGCAGGTCCGACCACGGCTGGTGCTCATCCATGGAGGCAAACAAACCGTGAGCTGTGCCACTGACCTTCACAGCCAGGAAGGGCAAAGTGAACATGACTCTTACACTGACTGAAGACCTCTCGTTGCCCACGGTGGTGACCTGCACATTACCCAGATGTAGGATGGCCGCGAGAATCTTGAAAACATCCATCTGAAAATCTTCCTTGAAACCTGAAAGCAATCATTTCTCCCGTCAGGTCACTGCCAATCTTCTATGCCCACAATACAGCACCTGGATTCTTCCAAGACACTCCAGTTCCGGTGCCAAGAGCTGAGACAAGGTGTGAAGTGGGCTGGTCATGGGGCAGGGGTGTGAAGTGGGCTTGTCAAGGGACAGGGGTGTGAAGTGGGTTTGTGTGGAGTGGGTTTGTCATGGGGCAGGGGTGTGAAGCAGGCTGGTCATGGAGCAAGGGTGTGAAGTGGGCAGAGAGACAAGCTGTTCCCAGTTCCTCCCCTATATTCGAATGCTGTAGCCAGTGGGGCTTCCTCTCTCCTGGGCTGGAGAGTTCAATGTATATCTGTGGCAGAGGGTAGAGTTCAGCTGGCAGAGTGTTTTTGCCTAGCATGCAGGGGGTCCTGGGCTTGATTCCCAGCATCACATAGACCAGGTGTAGTGGAACAGTCCTGTAATTCAGGGGGTAGAGGCAGGAGGATTAGAAGTTCAAGACTATCCTACATAGCAAGTCTGAGGCCAGACTGGGTTACTAGAGACCCCATCTCAAAGAAAGACAACAAACCTCAGAACAAAACAGGAATGAAAACAAAACCAACTCCTATCTAAGCAGCTGTTTAAGTCAGGTCCCAAGGAGAATAGACTTTGGTGTATTTTATACATTTAATTTTAAAGTTTTTCTTTCCTCTTTGCTCATGAACTCCCAGAATCCTCCTTAATGGGAGGATTCCATTTGCCCCCAGTCCCTATGGACCAATCCCTGTAGATCAAGGCAAAGGGCTCTTGTCTCTGGCTGGGTCTGCTTAAGGGAGAGCTTTAGAAGGAGATAAAGGAGGAGAAGAAGGATGAGCAATAGGAAGAGCAGGGGGAGCAGGAGAAGGAGGGAAAGGAGAAGCAAAGCTTGGTGGGGGGTGCTCTGTGCATGGCTGTGTGACCTCACAGACAGAGGTATCAGTTTCTGGCCTGGCGCTGAGTTTCCCTTAGTTTCCTTACAGGCTCATAGAGCAACACTGAATCTGGACAGGTAGAAGCCAAGAACAGTTCTGCCACTCTTCCTAGGTCCCTGCTGTCCGTCGTGGCTTCCTAGGCCTCATCTACATTCTCTGTGTTGGTCCTTTTAGACATGAACTCTCCCTTTCTGGTCCTGTCTTGACATTGCCATATAACACCCCTGGGATCCTGACTGATTCATGGGGAATATATGTACAGGGAACTGGCTCATTTCCTGGTGCCGAAAATAAACTAAGCCAGCTGCTAGGAGGATCGTGTGTCTAGCTGCCAGTTGTAGAGTGGGCTGTGCTGGTCAGGATGCAGCCATGCGTGTTTGTGGCAGCCTGTGAGCATGGGGAGATGCTGGGGCCCTCCCACCAAGGTCCGAGACCTTGGTCCATGCTGGGGAGAGAGCAGAATGGAGACCAACACCGTCCCTGCTACCCAGCAGAACACTAGGCCCTGAGTGCCCGAGAAGAGCAGCCGATGCCACCTAAGATTTCTGTGGAAGAAACCTGGGGTTCTGGATCATCAAGGAGGTCAGATTTCTAAAGAATCTCAAGACCCAGCAAATCTTCTCCGCTTCGCTACCCAGGTGCAGAACGAGGCTATGAGTTGGCCCATCCTAAATCCACTCCATCTGTGATCTGCTGGAGCTTGTGAAGGGGCACGTCCGGCAGACCCAGAGCTCCAGTATCTCCATGACACAGGGCAACAACAGGAAATCTAAGAGGAGTCCCCGTGAGGGCCCAGTATTGATGGTGAAACAGAAACCAGAGACCTCGAACCAGACCAATAACTCTTTGCAATGAGCACTTGCAAGTAGACATTTATGAACTAAGGTGTATGCTGTGTGACTGACTTCCTATGTCACATTACAGCTTCCACGAAGAGATTTTTTCCTTTCTTTCTCTCTTGCTCTCTTTTTCTTTTTTCTTTTCTTTTCTTCTTCTTCTTCTTTTTTTTTTTTTTTTCCGAGACAGGGTTTCTCTGTGTCCTGGCTGTCCTGGAACTAGGCTGGACTCGAACTCACAGAGGTCCACCTGCCTCTGCTGGGATTAAAGTCGTGCACCACCACTGCTCCCCCTTTATATTCTCCCAAATTTTATTTTGTTTTATTTTGAGGGGAGACTGCAGGGGAAGAGGGCAGATACGAAGGGACAGGGAGATGAATGGACCAAGATACATGATGTGAAAGACACAAGAATAAATAAAAAGAAAGTAAACAAACAAACAAAAAAACTCCTCTGCTTTAAAGATGAATGATACCAGACCATAAATACCTAGAGAGTTTCTGCTCATTGAGTCTGGGATTTGAATGACAGGTGAGCCTGGAAAACCTGGAGGTGGTTGATGTGACAGTTGACAAATAAATGACTGAGAAAAGCAGAAGAAATGACAGAGCCTGAAGCACCCTGCTGGCATTTTGTCATCTTTAACCAAATCTCTTTGACCAGGCCTTTCAGAGACAAAAAAAAAAAAAAAAAAAAAAAGTGCAGCCTCACTAGCATGGTATGTGAAGGAACCATAAACCTCAGTAAGTCAGACAAGGTCACTCCAACATCAGACACCAGGGAGTGAGTGTGTCAGGTCCCGTCCCTGAAGCCTGAAACGTGGGCTTGTTGCAGAGACCAAGGGCCACAACAACAGCCAGGGCAAGGATCACTGCAGGAAGGGAAGCAAGGGGCTGCAGAATGGCAGAAATGGCGGCCACGATCTCTATCTGTATGTTTGACAAGGCAATGCCCCAGCAGTTTGAGGAAAAGAGCAACCAGCAGGCAGTAACCCTGAGTAGCAAGCTTATTGGAAACAGCAGATTCCATCCCAGTCACCGGTGGAGGCTTTCGATGCCTCACAATCCAGTGGTGGCCCTGGCCATTAGCAGCTCTAACAGGTGGCAGATTAATGTTCTTTGCTTCTCTGTACAATGTTGGGAACTGTGTCTATGACTCTAGGCTTATGTGCAGGGCTGGCAGTGGATAGAAGCAAGCCAGTGTCCTCGAACATGTTCTTTATTCTGAAACTATATTTATTTTATGTGTGTGAGGGTTGGCCTCTATGGTTGGAAGGACACTCTTATATTTTTGGTTGTGAGCCTAGACTTTAACGGCTGAGCCATCTCTCCAGCCCGGAAGTGCACTCTTGAGTGCCTTGTGTCCTTGGGATTCAGAAGGCAAATCTCATTCCTTGAAACTGGAGTTAGAGGTGGTTGTGGGCTGCCAACTGGGTGCTGGGAAGCAAAGCTGGGTCCTCTGGAAGGGCAACCAGTGCTCTTAACCAGTGAGCCGTCTCTCCAGCTCCCCAGCCGTGTTCTTACATGCCCTGAGCGTGTGCACTTCCTCGGCCAGCATGATGTCGCTTACCCAGTAGTGTGAAGGTCTTCTGAGTCTCCACCATGTCCGCTCTGTCATTCACACCTTCAATGACAGTGTTCCCTCCCATTCTTGTGTAGTTGAACTCTTCAGCGCTCCCTGGGACAGAAAGGACAATTAATTCTACCCACAACTCAGAATTCTAGACATACATGGCTATCGGAAACAAGAAAAGGCCAGGCATGGTGACTTTCCTCCACTTCCCAGAGCTAAGTCCAAGGTTGGCCTGGGCTACATCATAAAATCCTGTCCGAGAGAGGGAGAAAGATGGGGGTGGGGAGAAGGAAGGAACAAGAAAGGAAGTTCATACTTAATGGGCACTATCAAGCACTTTACAAGGCTATTGTAAAAAACAGAAGCCGAGAATCAGGAAGATGAAGGCCTCATTCAGGGTCCCACATTTCCAGCAAAGCAGGGGTATAAAAGAGGGACCAAGTGTAAAGCCCTTGTTTAAATCCCTAACTCTCCTGCTTCCACTTCTCCTAGGATTACAGACATATACACCATGTCTGGTATAAGCTGGGGATTGAACCTGGGGCTCCATGCATGCTAGGTGGGCACTCGACTGAGATATATTGGCTGCTCCTCCAGAGGACTCAGATTCAATTCCCAGCACCCATATGGCAGCTCACACCTGTCTGTAGCTCCAGTTCCAAGGCTTCTGACAGCCTCACACAGACATACATGCAGGCAAACCACCAATGCACATTAATAAAAAATAAATTATTAAAAAATAATATTACACACACACACATATATATATATTCTGAGCCCTTTTCATTCTTCCTTTTTTGGGGGGAGTGGAAAAATATTTTATTATGTAATCCTAGGTAGCCTATAAATTGCTATGTAGACCAGGTTAGTCTTGAACTTGTAGTAATCCTCCTGCCTCTGCTTTTTGAGTGTTGAGACTATCAATGTATGGTGCCACATTTTCTTTCTTTCTTTCTTTCTTTCTTTCTTTCTTTCTTTCTTTCTTCTTTCTTTCTTTTTTTCCTTTCTTTTTTTGGTTTGTTTTTTGAGACAGGTTTTCTTGTGTAGTCCTGGCTGTTCTGGAACTTACTACGAAGATCAGGTTGGCCTTGAACTCACAGAGATCTGCCTGCCTCTGCCTCCCGAGTGCTGGCATTAAAGGCTTTATGCCACCACCACCTGGCCCAATTGATTTTCTTAATGCATTCATTTCAGCCCTAAAGCCCACCCTATGTTTTTAGAGAAAATGTTTTTTTAAGTTGTGTGCTAATAAACTAAGAGTTTAAATGCCTTCAGAGAAGAACCCTTTCCTCCGCCACCCACCACATACTTAGCTTAAGATGCTCAAACTCCGGCTGCTGCGCACATGCACAGAGCTGATAGAAGATGTGGTAATTCCGTTCATTTTCTGCCTGCAAGAGAGAGAAAAGGTCCCAGATGCACCAACCCCTTAGCTGACATAAAACACCAGGGAAGGTCGGTCCCAAATGCACCAACCCCTTCACTGATGAGAATGCCAGGGTTTTCACTTGAGGCCCCTAGATGCCAGGGTGGCTGGCTGATTCCCTGGGGATGGACACGGCTACCTATGGTCAGCTCGCAGCTGGCTGTCACTGAGTAAGAACTGGGGGCATGATCTTCAAGTTGATGGTCCAGAAAACATGGTTAAATGAAAATATCCCATGCTAAGAAATGATGTGATTTTTATGAGCAGAAACTTCTGAGAAGCCATTGGGCTGCTCAAGGCTTCCTGTTGCTCTGGCCGACGTGTTTAAGAAGTTTCTCCATTTTACTCATAGGAAAGCCTTTCTTCCTCCCCGCCCCCACTTACCGGCTCTATCCTCTCTCTCACCAACAGGAAAGCCAGGCTGGCAGCTCTGCCTGCTTCACTGTTTGTGTTCGAGAAAGATACTCTTGGGTTTTGAACTTTAAGGGTTTTCTTTTTTCCCCAGTTTTAAAAAAAACAAAACAGTATCTTTATTCTCAATTCTACAACTCACGAGATTCCATTTATGTATCAACGTTTGCTTTTAAGAAAAAGAAAAAAATCAGGCAGTGGTGGCACACTCCTTTAATTCTCAGCACTTGGGGGGCGGAGGCAGGGGAATCTCTATGAGTTTAAGGCCAGCCTGCTCTACAGAGCAAGTTCCAGGACAGCTAGAGCTATATGGAGAAACCCCGTCTTGAAAACAAAAGAACAGATCAAGAATCCAAAGGGCAAAGTCAGCCAAACTCGAGTTTTCAGGTCGCACGCTTCGCTGGTTATCTGAGTCTATGCACGTAAACAGTGTTTTTAGCTGGGAACAGGGAACTTAATACTTTTATTCTTACCTGAAAGACAACTCTGGACTTCTCCAGGAGGTATGTTCTCATATTGGCACCAATGATCTGATTTCTCTCATCAAAGCTGATTTCTGTGTATTTCCCGAACCGACTGCTGTTGTCATTGCGGGTAGTCTTGGCATTTCCGACCGCCTAGAACAAGGGGTTCTAATTACGGGGGTGCTAATCACTGACAATCCTATCTCAAGCATGGAGACTGGTCAGGTTGTGGAGGAGCCTGCGGCTGGGGAAGTCTGAAGGAATACGGATCCTGGGCTTCACCGCCCTGAGGCCCATTTCTACTTTCCATAGATGGCCATAAAAGTTAGCTTCCTTTTCCGTGTCTTGCTCTACTTGAGATATGGGAACTAACTGGACTGAATGTTTCCTCCCACATCCACATGATTCCTTGAAAAATTACTTTGTTTCTGTGTGTGGGCACATGCACACATGTGTGGAAGTCAGAGAACGTTTTCTACCATGTGTGTCCCGGGGTTTGAACTCATACATCTGATGTGTAGCTACTGTGAGTCACAGGCTTGGTCAGTAAGAGGGAGCCTAGCTGATGTGGCCCCATCTTCATGGAGTTCTAGTCTGGTGGGAATACAAACCTTAAATATCTCTGCAGTCATTCGCTAGGCAGGTCACAGGACCCTTCCTCTGGCCTGCCTTCCTGCTGCTGTCGTGGATGGCGATTGATGTTTCCACGTGCCAGTCCGTGCTATACCTGTGCACCTGAGGCTCGCTCAGTTCCCTCCCTCTCTCTGGATGGTTCTTTCATTGAAAGACATGCTTCTGTTAGCACAGAGCCCTGATCTTAAAGACCAGGTCTTCCTTATTTCCATTATGTTGGATACTGCCCCACAATGGCTTAAACAAAGCAGGCAATGGAAGTCCCTGAAGGTTCTGATTTGGAAGACAGGGAGAGGGCTCTGGGAGGCAGTCTGGGGGGGGGGGCACAGGCTGCACTGCCAGGTCCATTCTCTGCAATCCCCTTCTCACTTTGTAAGGTATACAGCGTTGGCCTTGGGGTCCCTTCCCTGTGCAATCCAGGTCTCTCTTCTCTTACAAGGCGGTCCGATCATGCTGGGGTGCTCTGTGGTGACTTTGCCCCACTGGAGAAAGGAGCAAGAGTCCGAACATAGCTAGCATATGCCTAGGTGTAAGCTGTCAGGACTCTATGACCAACTTTAGACTTTCAAAGCGCAGACAGTTCCCTCCCAAGACTCTAGACGGAATAACAACCACTCGCTCGCTCATGAGAACGGGGGTGCCTGCTGACTGGAGAGCACTGAGAGCGCCACGTGACTGGGGAGTGCCCCGGGATGTCAGCACACGCTTGGGGTCTTCGGATCTGCTGACACAAGGCCCGGTGCTGTGGGCAGAGAGCACCTCGGCAGTCACTACTCGGCCTCACCTCCTCAACCTTACCACAGAGTTCGTATTCTGCTCATTGCACACTCACTCCTTTGGTCTTTAAAGGCTGGAAGTTATATCAGTAAGACGGCTCACTACAGGGCTACCCCCTACCCGAGCCTCCAGCCCTCAGTAGCTCCAACAGTGGTGCAGTGCCCACCTCAGTGATGGGGTTGGATGCCAGGACTTTGTCCTCCACATGGGCGTTGCTGCTGGATTTACTGACAGTGGCAAAGTACCTCATGGCATAGCGGGCAGACACAGTCTTCCCAGCTCCCGACTCCCCACTCACGATTATGGATTGATTTCTGTTGTTCCTAAAACCAACACACGAGAGATGCACTGAGATATGCTGAGGAACATTAATCTTTCTCTATTAAGAAGGTGGTATAGTTCAAGGCCAGTCTGGGCAACATAGCAAGATCTGTCTCTGAAAAAGAAGAGAGTAGGGGGTGGAGACAGAACTCAGCTAGTACAGTGCTTGCCTAGCACGCAGGAAGCCCTGGGTTCAACCCTCAGCTCCCTATAAGCCAGGGCAGGGTGGTGTACTGAGGAAGCCGGAGCAGAATTTCAAGTTCAAGGTCATCTTCAGCTATGTGGGATGTTAGTGGCCAACCTGGGCTACAATGAGACAACAACAAAAACAAATCAAAGCAAAACGAAAGGCCCTATCTGTCTGTCTGTCTATCTAACTTAGAAAAAGGTCTGACAAACTGGAAGATAGGGAACTGTCTCACAGATTTAAATATTTAGTGAACTTCCTTTTTCTTATATGTGATCACAGAGAACACACACCGTTTCCTGGTATGTCCCTTGTCCCTTTGTCTCAAGGTCCCCCAGACCAAGGCCAAGGTCAGCAATCACTAGAAGGATAAGGCTGGGGTCCACGACACCAAAGAACTCAGAGCATCATCAGCCAAGGGAGGAGCCATGGTGTGAAGCAGGAAATCAGGGATAGAGTCTCAGGAGCTGTTCCGCCCTGGGCCACAATTGCCACATCCCTGCCTCAGGGAATGGATTTCCTGGGACCTGTGAAGTTCCGTTTACCTGGAACCCACCTATTGGGGCTCTGTACTTCCCTGAGGACTGGGAGCTCAGCCTTCTAGGAGGAAATCGGTTCTCAGTATCAAGCATGCTGCTTCTATAAAGCGTACGCTTAGGTCCAGAGAGCCAGGTTTTTATGAGATAGAGTGAGCTGTCCCGAAATTAGCCAGGCTCAGACCAGCTTTCCAAGGGGGCTCTAAGGACAGCTCTCTCAATCCCTGTTAGCAATTCTTACACATCCTACTGACATTATTTTAAGAACAATGATTCAAAATATATTTGGGGACATATGTGTTCTATAATCCTACACACTGTTATATAATGTAGATATTTTAAAAATAACACCTTAAGCTTTCAAGCCACGGGACTATGGTGGTATAACGCCGCGTGGGGTTAGCCCTGCTCATGTGGTAGACACTGGGTGGACACCTGACATGTGTTCTCAGTTTCGCGTCACAAAAGGCAGAATTATCTGTTTTACAGTTGCGTGAGACAGCAGCTCAGGCATCACAGGCGTTGACCTGGGGCACACTACACACACACCCTGTGGTGACACTGGAGTCCTTGGTCATTTCATCTCAAAAGAGGGGGAAGAGTCTGGAAAGGTAGCAGACCCGTGTCTCTCAGGAAAGGCAGAGGGCTGTCTCCAGCACCAAGCCAAGTGCACCACGAAGCGGTTTTATCTTAATTCGTTCCTTTGACACGGATTCAAGCTGCAGCCTGGCATGGCCCTGCATCGTTCCTTTGACACAGATTCAAGCTGTAGCCTGGCATGGCCCTGTAGTTTCCTTGATGTCACTCTGTGTATGGCCAGACTGTAACCTCAGATGTTGGTCATCTGGCTGGACTTCAGGGGCTTCTGGGAGGCCTTCGGCAGCCAGAAAGTTCCAGAGGCAGGGTGTGGAGGCAACCTTGGTGCAGCACAGACTTCCATCCTCTCCTCCTTCTTGGGAACATGACCCCGTTGTTAGAGGCTGAGCTACTGCCTGAGAGAAAGGGTCTGCCAGCCTTCTCAGGCCATGTGCGTATGTCCCATGAGCGGTGTTGCTCTGTGGGGCTGTCACCTGGAGGACAATCCCGCCTCTTGATCCATGTGACTGAGAATAAGGAGGAAATGACCAGGTACTAGATGGGCCCTGTTGTTAAGGGTCTCACTCAAGGGACAGGGGAGCGGGGGATCGTTCAGTCTCTAATGATTTGAAAGAGGTGAAATTTAGCCTTAGATGGTTCACCAGACTTCCCTGTGGGAGAAAAGCATGGCTCGTTTATGTCATGGCTTCCTTTGTCATAAGCCCAGAACAGAAATGAGCCTACTAGTGAGCCTGGTCCAGGAATGAGGACCATGCAGCTGCTATACCTGGAATCACGTGGCACACAGTGGAGCCCACACCCCAGCTTCTAATGCTAGATGGGGGACAATGACAGCAGCACAGTGGACTTCGCAGGAGTGTGGCAAAACCTAAGGAGATCACTATGGGTGAAAACTCTGTAAAGTATTTGACAAAGTTAGGATGGTAATTTTATTCTCCAGTATCCTATAGTCAAAGGCAATAGAACCACACAAAGGCAGTCATGGGAATCAAGAACATCTGGGCCCAAATCCCAGCTCTGCCTTTAGCCCACCCAGAGGTAGACAGCACTCTGTGGCCAGGCGGAATCTGGCAGGCAGTCCCAAGGGTATGATGATGATGCTGGAAATGTGAACCTGGTGTTCTTGTTACAGGAGGATTTATGCAAATGTTCAGTAGCAAAATCAGAATTCTACAGGGTCATGAAAGGCAAAGTGATGAAACCAGGCTAAAAGCCAAGCCTGTGGCTCGAACCTGTGCCTATCTGGCAATGAATTCTGCCTCCTTAAATAGATAAAAACCAAACCATAAACCATAAGCACCTTACGGGGCAGAGTCAGTCAGTCCTCCTCCGGCCAAACAGGCTGCAGGGAAACTTGGAGGCTGGACATAAAACCAGGAAGTCCCTAGACAGGCCGGCCACCCTGTGACTGGCGCCTGCTGTTCATTATAGGCATCTAGCCAGCAAAGCACCCCAGCCCAGCCTCACAGTCCCTATCAGTGAGGTGAACTCAAAATAGCGCCTCACTATGAGGGATGAGCCAATGCAGGGGATTCTGGGAGAGCTGAGGAAGGCCAGCCGGAAGCGCACTACCTGGCCATCTGCTTGTAGGCCTCCTCTGCGACTGCAAAGATGTGTGGGTCCATGTCCCCCATGTTCTGTCCACTGTAGGCATGGATGATGGCATCCCCATATATCGGCAGCTGCTTGTAAGGATTCATGGCCACCAAGATGATTCCTGAGGAAAGAGGCACCGTCACCAGACTCTCACGGGGTTTACCCCATCTGCTCCTTGCTGGGAGACCCTGCTTGCATACACTTTTTTTGTATGTCAGTCTCTTGATGCTTAGCAAACAGGCTATGAAACGTAGTCAGGATGGTGGGCTTTTGCTTTCGGTGTCCTCCCCCACCCACTGCTGTCCTCCCAGAAGTCAGTGGGTCGGAAACTTAACCCCCCTTCCCATGCGAGTAGCATCTGGAGATGGTCTTCAGAGAATCATTAACATCAGATGAGGTCCCAAGGATGGGGACCCACAGTGTTCTCGATGGGCGAGACACTGGAGTGTGCACACCTGCTCCGTCTCACACTGGGACACCCTCACCAGATGCTCACAGGTGATGCTCTTGGGCATCGCAGGCTCCAGAGTCATGAGCCGAAGTTCTGTTTTCTGTAAGTAACCAGTCTCAGGTGTTCCATTACAGCAACAGAAAACAGACGAAGACACCGCCCCCCTGGACGCTTTCTAGAAGGCCTGTCCTGTCACTTGCTAAAACCTTTGCTTGACTTGGGTCAGGTTACTGAATGCTCTGAATTTTGGTCACCTAACAGTCCCTGTAGTTCGTTTTGTAACTCTTTGCTCTTTGGGGGCCACCACCCAGCTCCCAAATATACACACAGAGAGACTTACTATTACTTATAAATGCCTGGCCTTAGCTTGGCTTAGCCAGCTTTTCTTAATTTAAATTATCCCATCCACCGTTTGCCTCTGGCCTTTACCTTTCTTTGTTCTATATACCTTTCCTTCCTTCTTACTCTGTGACTGGCTGTGTAGCTGTGTGCCCCCTGGTGTCCTCCTTTTCTTGCTCCCCCCTCTTCTTCCCTCTCTTCCTATTTATTCTCCCTGCCTGGCAGCTCTGCCTATCCCTCTTCTGCCTTGCTATTGGCCTTTCCGTTCTTTATTAGACCAATCAGGTGTTTTAGACAGACAAAGTAACACAGCATTACAGGGTTAAACAAATATAACATAAAAGAATGCAACACATCTTTGCATCATTAAACAAATATTCCACAGCATAAAAGAATGTAAAGCATCTTTAACTAATATTTCACAAGTCACCTCCATCTATGGTCCGTTCTGATGGCTGGATGGGGTGACACCTGTGTTCTTGCAACTCCCAATATAAATGCAATAATAACAGCAATGTCCCAGCAAGTATTAAGTGTGTGGGATCTAGTGGGAGACTCAAACAGAAGCCCATGATGTTTGCTTTCTTCATAGCCCATCTTCGTTCACATGAGAGAGTCTCCCCACACAAATGCCTCTTTTCACACACACTCAGCATAAACACGGCATCCAACTCGCCCGGGACACTCAGACAGCAGGCTTCTGGGTTCAGACTCCTTACCGCTGTAGGTGTAGATGAGTTTGGATTCTGCAAAGCGGATTCTGAGGTTGTGCAGCACTGCCGGCTCGTGGAGGTAGCTGAGGGCTGTGAGGTCATTCTCACCCACGAGGATGTCTGGGTTCCTAAGCGGAGGCAGTGACCCCGGGTCAACAGGGTAATCCAGCTCCTGTGAACAAAGACAGATCTGAACTCTTTGAAACAGAGGACCTTGGGCGCTTCCACTAGACAGTCTCCTCTCTCCTTCCAGCTCCCACAGAGGCGCTTCTCACACTAAAGCAACAAAAACTAAACCAAAACAACATCCCACAGCTTTTAGAGAGGTTATTATAGTTTGTGGAATTTAGGTGTTGTAGTGTTGAGCTTTAACAGTTTCTTTATTGGTGGCTTTTTAGGCCAACAATGGTCTGAGGGATTTGATATTTATTCACTAATAAAAGGTTGCTTCCATTCCTGAAGAGCTGTCCCTCTTTCAGCTAAAATTTAAGTTTACATTTTGATTGTAGGTTCTCATGGTAAACTTAAAGCTGAAATCCTTTATCGGGTAACCAGCTATCACTGAGGTCGTAGGCTTTTCACCTCCCCCCAGGAGTCGCCCCAGTTTTGCTACATAGATGGGTGCAGTCTTTGTATTGCTCTTAGGTAGCTTGTTTGGTTTTGGGGTTCCTAGTTTAAGTTCTCTTAGTTAGGGGTTTTCTAGTTAACTCGTTATGCAAAAACGTACAAGGTTTAATCTTTGTTTATTTTTACTTTTAATTGATCTTTTATGTGGGGGGTGGGGTGAATGTTTTGCCTGTTTGTGTGTATATGCATCCATGTCTGCAGAAGTCACAAGAGGGGGTTGGATCCCCTGGAACTGGAGTTACAGATGGTTGTGAGCTGTCAACCCGGGTCCTCTGTAAGAGCAGCAGGTGCTCTTAACTGCTGAGCCACCTCTCCAGCTCCCACAACTTATTTTGAGACAAGGTCTCACTAGGTAGTCCAAGCTGACCTCAAACCCTCTATTCTCCTGCCTCAGAACTGCTGGAATTACAAGTGAGTGTCACCACACCTGTCTCAGAAACATTTAGTAGAGGAGAAAGCAGATAACTCTCGTAGTTGACTCTGGGTGATGAAAAACTGGGAGCTGAGGATCAAAGCATGGACTGTGTCTTAGAGCAAGTCTGACTGCGTGTCTTAGAGCAAGTCTGACTGCGTGTCTTAGAGCAAGTCTGACTGCGTGTCTTAGAGCAAGTCTGACTGCGTGTCTTAGAGCAAGTCTGACTGTGTCTTAGAGCAAGTTTGACTGTGTGTCTTATGGCAAGTCTGACTGTGTGTCTTATGGCAAGTCTGACTGTGTGTCTTATGGCAAGTCTGACTGTGTGTCTTAGAGCAAGTCTGACTGTGTGTCTTAGAGCAAGTCACCCCCCTCACCTGACTTCCCTCCTCTGTGAAGAGGTCCTCAGGGCTGAAGACGCTGGAATGAAGGCAGATGAGAAGCCAATGAGCAGGTTTCCAGCAGCCTCACCCTGTGTCCACCATAGGGCCCATGGGAATGCACAATGGGAAAGATACTGTCGCTGAGAAAACCCAGGTTAAGGTGCCTTGTGGCTTTGAAGCTGCCAAACGTCTCCTCAGTTGGCACACTGGGGGATGCGAAGTGTCTGAAGGAGGCCTTGTATGGGGCAGTCTGTACCAGGGCTGTTCCTGTCATCCTCAACTGCGGGTGAATGACTTCCCCAGTCTGGTCTTTCTTTTGTAGGAGCTAAAACTCGAATTCCCCAAGGTATCTGCTGAGCAGAGGAAGGGGATGTTGGGACCCTGGAGGCATCCAGACTGCAAAAGACTGGACCCCCTCGGTACAACAGCATCCCAGTGCCTCCACTCCTGTTTTATTATTGAGGGACGCTCAGGTCAGAGAGGGGAAGGGCCTGGAGGGAGGCTGGCCAGCTGGCCTTTTTATTCCCAAGCTTCCACTCTTGATGTCTGGTCCTGGGCCAACTGTGCCTTGGTAAATGCTAGGCCTTCAGCCCTGGTGTTCTGTAGATGCTTCAGTCCTGCCTGCTGAGGAGGGCATGGCTGGCCAGGTGAGTACTGAACAAGACAGGCTGGGAAGGCAGTCACACTCCCTCAGCACCTCACATCATCCACAGGGCTTGACCCTGTGTGTTTGTCAGTTTTGCACCAGGAGCGAAGCTAGGGAAGTTGAAGACACCGAACGAGAGTCCTTGGGCCAGATCCCCTCTCATCAAGGTCTATGTGTAGTCTGCCCTGCCAGCACACGCCCTAATCCCGTGCTGTGTTTGAGAATCCTATCAACAAAGAGACCCTCCCGGGGAATCTGTAGTTTCCATTCTTCGATTTTTCTGTTTTAATGTGACAATCTCACTTTGAGATCAGTTGTAACATGGCGGGGAGGGGAGGGATCTATTTCTGGGGGAGGAGGAAACAGGAGATTGTCAAGTCGAGGCAGAGGTGACATTCTCTACACAAAGCAATCTTTGTCTTCAGGCACAAGGAAGGGTTAAGGTAAGAGGCGCTGGCTGCTTGCCATTCTCTCTGCCTCCCTGGCCAGGGGAGCAGCCACCTGGAGCCTGCTAATAGCACAGACAGCTGCTGTCCCAAGGCTTCCCTCCCTGGGCCCAGCCACCTGTTTATGCCCAGTCAGCTGCCGGAGGTACTTAGAGGCCCTTGCGGCACTCAAGAAGAGCTACAGGGAGCCACCAAGAGTGAGACCTCTGCAGAACACACCCTGACTGTGCTCTCTTATCCGTGTGCACACACAAGGACGGTCCCTGGCCTTCAGGGCCTGCAGCTGTGCTCCCTTATCTGTGTGCACACACAAGGACGGTCCCTGGGCAGCACCCTGACTGTGTTCTTTTATCCCCGTGCACACAAGGACAGTCTGGTCTTCAGGGTCTGCGGCAGCAATAGCTGTCAGCTCCTGTCCTGTGTGTGGAAGGTAAGGGGTGCAGACTCAGCAAGCAATATGCCTGACCCCCAGAGCATGACCCTTCCATCTCTGCAACTTCTGAGATCTCCGGAAATGCCTGTTCTCCAGAACCAGATGCCTGGAAGGAGCATGGGGTGACTCTATGCATATTTTCACCCACCAGCACTTAATGTTTATAAGCAAATCCCAGACTACCACCCCTGATCCAATGGAGCACAGGTGGTTGGTCAGCTCTGCATCTAACACATCTAAGTCAGCCTTGGCTGTGAATCCCTAGGGGTGACTTCTTAAAGCCGATACAAAATCTTCAGTATCTGTATCAGCAAAAGACTGGAGTGGCCCCTGGCCCTAACTCCACGGCAGCACATCCACTGGAGTCTTGGCTGAAGTCTGAGCTGCCTTCTTTCCCACCATTGCCGGCTCTGTCTCTGTGCCGTCCACACAACCTCCTGACCCTTACACGGTCTGTGCACCCTAGACTGACTTCCTAGCTCTCCACTCTCCTTCCACACTTCCTACCTCTCCCCAAGGTCTAGCTCCCTCTTGCCACTTGGATTGTGCCTTGTGGTCAAACTGTTTCCCTCCAAGTCCCTTGCCTCCCCAGTCTCTACTGAGTGAGACCCATGAACCGAAATGGCTGATGGCTCTTCAGTAACCACGCTGAGCACTCGGAACACAGCAGAGGCACAGATCTGTGACTGACATGGAGCCCCTTGTAGATGGGCTGCTGGTATGGGGCAGCAGGAGGGCGCACACACATCAGGAGCTCCTCAGCCGGAGCTGGCCTTCCTAGATGTGGGGCTGGTGTGTCTCATGCTCCTTTGCCTACACTGTCCCTCGGGGCTCTGTCTCCGTGTCACACTGCATATGTCATTCTGTATTGCGAGCAGAAGAGACCCTCACCGTTCCATCTTCTAGCAGGAGTCGGAGGATTTGGTCACCAGCTCTGTAGTCCTTTGCAATTTCAGCCGACTTCCACACTTCTTCAGGATCAGGGATCCAAACCCTGTTGTACTGACCACAGGATGAGACAAGTTTAACTTCGACATTTGAGAACCCCAAACATGAACCATTAGCTCCCCATTTATTGTGTTCAATCACCACATTAAGAAGACACTCGGGGCTAGGGGATAGTCCGTGGGTAAAGTGCTTGCCATGGTAGCACACGGACCTGGTCAATCCCTAGCACCCATGTGAGAAGCCAGGTGAGGTGTTTCTAATTGAGGTTGGTCAGTCCGCCACCCTAGTCAGTCGGTGAGCTCCGGTTCCTCCCAGTAAGACCCTGTCTCAATAAACAAGGTGATAGCTCCCGAGGAATGACAGGTAGACCTCTGGCCTCTATACGGTGAGCACATGCGTACACACACACACACACACACACACACACACACACACACACACACCTCCTCAGAATACTTTCACCTCCTCTTTTGCTGTGAGGAGATAAATTCTAGGGTATCTATGATGCACAGCCAGACTTACCGACCTGGTTTTGTAGGAGGCAGAAATCCAGAGCTTCATAAGTACACCATGAAACAGAAAGCTTGAGGGGGGGAGTGGGGAGGGGAGGACACCTGAGAGTTCCCTAGCTGAAGCTGGGAACTTTCTACAAGACTCGGGCAGAGGAATTTGCCTTCTACCAATAGACTACTTACTCAATTTCTTATACCCCTCTTTTTACCCATAAAATGGTACAAAATCCACTCCACAGGGGTGCTAAGTAAGGATATGTACTGGAAAGCATTTGGGGGCTGGATATGTGACTCAGATGGTAGAGTGCTTGCCTATAATGAATGAAGCCTGGGTTCTATCCCCAGTACTGAATAAACAAGACATAGTAGTGCACACATGTAATCACAACACTCAGGAGGTAAAAGTGGGGAGGGGTGAGAAATTTAGGGTCATTCTTGGCTACATCATGAGATCAAGGCCAGCCTGGGATACACGAGGCCCTGTTCCTAAAACAAAACAAGCCAGTAAATGAACTCTGTAAAATACTGAGGAAGATTGTTACAGCAGCAATGTCTTGGACTGTTTTTATTTCGATACAGGGTCTCAGCATGTTTCCCAGACTGGCCAGAAACTGGTAATCCGCCTGCCTCAGTCTTCTGGAGCAAGGATTACAGGCATCACCAGCACTTTTGGCTATTGCTTAGATACCAGTGGCTTACATAACAGTAGCTAAGGATTCCCACCTGGGGAAAGGCAGAAGCCCCTAGGCAACCATTCCGCTCCTCTCTTCCCAGCAGGCTACTGGTGCGGAGCGGATCCTACTGCATTACTGAACTGTGACATCCAGAATTCATGCATCAAAATCTTGGTCCCTGATGTGACTGTTTGAAGACTGGAGCCTTAGAGGACAAATGAAGTCCTGAGGGAGAGCCCTGATCTGATGGGACTGCAGGAATAGTGCCTCTATAAGAAGAGACAGAACAGGGCTGGCAAGATGGCTCAGCGGATAAAGGTGTTTGCCATCGGGCCTAACAACCCGAGTTTGATCCCCGGGATCCATGTGATAAAAGGAGAGAACCGAGTCTGAAATTTTCTTCTGATTTGCTCATATGCACCATGGCACGCATGCAACCTCAACAATTAACTGAGTGCAATATGAGAAGGGGGAGGAGAGAGAGAGAGGGAGAGAGAGAGGGAGGGAGAGAGGGAGGGAGGGAGAGAGAGAGAGAGAGAGAGAGAGAGAGAGAGAGAGGGAAGGAGGAAGGGAGAGAGAATGAATGAATGAATGAATGAATATGGGAATAGAGGATTACCCCAGAAACCATTAGGCAATGACCCAGCCCTGCAAGAGCCTGAATGGAGCCTTGTGTACACATGGGCCCGCCTCTTAGATATACCCACACCCACCCCACACACCTTTGTCACCGTGACCACACATTTCCTACCTCAGATTGGCTCTTAGAGATGTTTTTTATAACCCAATAAACCACAAATTATTAAAGTACAATACCCCAACATATCAAGAATTGGCCATTATAAAACCCCAAGCTGTAAGTATCCTTGGAATGGTCCACTGCAAGTGTCTGCCAAGATTAGAGTTCCAGATGGTATACTTCAGAGGCTGTGGGAGGCGGGAGAAAGTTGGGGCGTTCAGACGGGAGGCCTGCTGAAGGATGAGGGCCCTTCAGTTTGAACTTCTAGAGGAGCTGCCATGTGATCGTTGAGCTGGCCAATTCTTTCATCTTACTGACTTTCCAACTCAAAACCCAGACAGCCCAAGAGCACACACCAGAAAGACCAACAGCAGGGCCTGACTCCTGCCTGGACCCGGCTAATTAAATGGGTGTGGCCCTGAGGGTGACCCTGACAAGCTATCTGTCTGACTGTCCCATGCTCTCCTAGTGACTTCTGGATTCATTCCAGCTACGTCTCACTCAGTGGCAGGCAGCATTAAAATGCACACGACCACCCTCCTCTTCTTTGCCTCACCTTGGTATCCCAGGTAATCATACCCACTGGTCCTAGCGTTCCTATCAACACACTGCCTGAGGCCTAGAGTCCTGCGCCTGAAACCCAGCCTGCTAAGCAAACACTATATATAGTTTACTCAATCCCACGAAGCATCTACCATCCCTCCTTCCTCACATTCCTCTACCCACAAGGCAACGCTGTAAAGCACACTGGAGTGAAGTGAAGCACTTGGATAAATACGCACAAGCTGTGCAAACAGAGTGACCGGCTCTCACATGACTCCTGCAAGCTTCTGTCCTGTGAGACAGAAGGCTCCATCCTGGAATGGCCAGCCAAGCTTGCTGCGGGGACGAGAGCCAAAAGGCTGCCTGTGGGCCTCTGGTGGGCTTTCTCACCCAGGGGCCTCGAGAATGAAGCGCAACTAGGACCAGAGAGGTCGAGGAAGCAATATGGGCTCAAGAATATGCCAGGCCTCCCATGCCACATGCGCAGGTGAGCTGTGGCCCATCTGGGAGGGGTCTTCTGGCATTTACCATGCAGGTGGCCAGAAGGATGACATGGGGTGTGTAGTGACAGAAGCCGTCCCATGCCTGTGCTTCCTGGTCTGGGATCTCCATGCTCAGGGCCCTGAACCAGACCAGTGATGTCATACCTCCTTCCTCTTCCTCCTCCCTCTCCTTGTGAGCCTCCCTGGAGTCTCCTTCCCTTCATGTGACTACTCACAGGTGGGCGGATGGTGGGTGAATCTGACTTTCTAGACTAAATGAAAAATGGGAAGACTGAAAACCCAAGCTGCTTTTGGAGAGTCCCGGCTGCTTTCTCAACGGCCCCAGCACCTGCATCTTTGAGACCACAGTAAAGACCTTCTTGTCTTGTTTTTTTTTGTTTGTTTGTTTTGTTTTGAGACAGGGTTTCTCTGTGTCACTTTGGCTGTCCTGAAACTCACTCTGTAGACCAGGCTGGCCTCAAACTCACAGAGATTCACCTGCCTCTGCCTCCCGAATGCTGGGATTAAAGGTGTGCGCCACCACAGCCCAGCCTCAGTTACACGATCTTATTGTATCTCCGGCACCTTCAGATACCAGACCTCAACATCCCTGGCAGCTCACATAGAGCAATTGCGGCCACTGCTTGTTCCTCTGAGCACTCTTGCTCTTCAGCTGGAACCCAGAACTGTGGCTCCTCTGCCTGTCCCTGCCCAACACTCCCTAGGTGCTCTGAAGCCGAATGTTTAAGCAGCCCATCACTCAACAGCCACGGACAACCGTCAGCATCCACCATCAGCTGTGCACACACAGACACCCTCGTCAGTATCAGCATCCATAGTAACCACAGCAAGAGAAAAATTGAAAGTTGTCCTCAAGATTTTGACCAACAGCTGGGGAGCCACTCTGCTAGTCCATTCCTCTACCCAGTCTACAATGTCTGCAGTCACAACGAACCACCAGCACCTTCTAGAACACTCAGATCTTCGCTGACTCCCTGCCTGTCCTGCTATTCCTCCCACCCCTAACCCCAGCCATGCACACCTATGAGCAGACAAACACCCAGAGTCCCTAGATGTGTCCCCTTCCTTGGTCCCTACCAACAGGTTTGACTGAATCCTTTCAAAAGCTCCCACCTACTTAGCCAGCATCCGAGTGTCACCTTTGTATCCCCTTGTCTTTGTGCTTGGGACCCTACAGCATGTGGCCTGCCTCACAAATGACTGTTCAAGAAAAATTTGAATGCCTCGCAGGTCCACCGTACCAGAAAAGAATAAAAGTCGGCACTTGGCTTGTTGACCCTTTCTCATTTTTAACGTTTTGAACTACTCATAGATGGGACAATGGTGGGTGAATCTAACTGAAGGAGAAGAGGAAGGATGTTAGAAAGGCCAAATGGGAATGTCACTAGTGTGAGCATTGACCGTGTGTGAGACAGGGACCTGGACCATGAGTTTCAAGTACTTCTCCTGACCTTGTTCCCTGGGTTTCAGTCGACCTGTGAAAATACCCATGAGCTCCTCAAGTGTCTACAGCCGCAGCGCCCTGGTGTTCTCAATCTCTCCAATCAAGACATGCACACAACTAAACGATCATACCTTTCTGGGGAAAGCACAGACTAGCTCTGCTCAAAACCTAGCAGCATGGGAGGTCGGATCTCGGAGACTACAGGCTCCCGGCTGAGCAGCTGCTCTAAGACAGCAGCACTGTGAGGGTGGACACACTGAAGGTCAGCAGGAACGAGACTGGCTGGAGAAGGCTCCGGAACAGCTCTCGGACCTACAGCCTTTCTCAGCAGTGGTGGCTCCCTTGCGATGCTCTCCTTCCCCAACATCCTTCCCACCTTCCGATCCTGGGCTATAGCATCCCCACTGCGGTGTGCACAATGGCTGCTGTTCTCACTTCTGTACACTGTGCTCATCCACAGCCCCTCCCCTCAGCCAACTGAGAATCCCTTTCTTCCTACAGGTCCACTGGAAGACAGCGCTGTGGTCCTATGGGAGTAACATCTGAGCACCTTCCTCAGGGCCTTCCCCTTGATGTCTCTGGAGGCAGCAGAACTAAGCTCCCAGGCTTTAGTCATTTGCTTACAAATTATTTGTGTTTGTTGCTGCAGCATGTGTAGGATTTGGGCTCTCGTTCTTCTGAGGCCTTTCCCATGCTGCTGTGAATTCCCAGGCAGCATCCTTGGGCCTCTCTGTCCTTCATCGTGTGGGAGGGATTTTGTGACTAGCTTTTCTCTGTCTTGATGGATATTGGGGTTAGTTCCATATAGTTATTATAGAGAACAACATGACAAATTAGCATGTGTGGGCAGGTAGCTAGACAACATGGACTTCCCAGGAGTCCTCTGCATGGGCAAAAGCTCACGTTCCTTGAGGATGGTAAGGTGGGGTCCAGGTCAGAGCATAGAGAGGCATTAGGACTCTGACTCTGTCGGGTCCGTGTAACTAAGGAAACTTCCTTGATCTGAACTCCATATAGAATGGGGTCTGAAGGTTTAACACATAGTTTTTTTTCTTCAGATTATTTCAGATAGAGAGAAGGTTCTGAGGATGATGTCTGGTACTTAGAAACATTCCACTTTATCATGCAAGATAAAAATAACCATTCTGCCCACGGCTGTCGCTGTAAACAGAAACACCCGCTCCTGAATGTGTGCACAGAGCCTGTATTTAGAGTGTGATCACCGCACCCTGGTCTTTACAAGCTAATGGCCAGCAGAGAGGACACATAGTTGGCCATGTTGACAGCGGTCAGGGTGCTGGATGGAGGACTGGCTGTGGGTTTCTCAGAGTCTGCCCAGATGGAAGCTGAAGGGTGTGCTGAGCCAGTGGCGAACATGTAGGCCATGCTGGGAAGAACAGACAACATGCCTGGCAGGGCATAAGCCAGCTAGGAACTGGGGGTGGGGGGGGGGGGCTGGTAGAGGATGCAGAAGCAGGTCCTTGTGGCAGGGTTGGGATCTAAGGTGACAAACGCTTCATGAAGGTTATAAGTAGGGATTTGTCAGACCAGTTTTTCTCAAAGGGATTCAGTAATCCTGCTTAGACTATTTCTCAGGCATGCTGCCGCGGGAGGTGGGTCATTTCACACCTCCTGCTCCATGGCCTCTCTCAGGAACCCCTTTCCTTCTGGGAACCTCTCTTTTTGGTACCACTCAGCCCTCCTGCCTTCTCTGTGATGGTTCTTCCACTGGCAGCCAGCGGCTGCTTCTCTCTTGGAACGCAGGCAGTCCTCTGTCCTGGCCTTGGCCCTCTTGCAGTGGGGCGCTCCTGTCTTGGTTTCAGTGGCCATACAGGGAGAGGGCACCCCAGCCCCTGACTAAGCCCATTCCCTAGAGACATCCCGGCTGTGCACCCCCTACTCACTCCCCTGGGGTCCTCTTGCTTCTTCAACACCCTTGCTGGTGCTTCCTGACTCCTTGCAGAAACACTTCCTTCTCCTAATGGCTCTAATGCGGCCCCCACACACCCTGTTCTCAGTCACACAGATGCCGTGTCCATGTCGTCCTTGGTGTGTCCCTTGTCTAAATATTTCCTGGGCAGTTCCTCCTTGTCTGTCTCCACCCCTCACATCCAGGACTGCAGATCCATCGGGATCCCTGAAAGGCTGGGACCCTGATGAGGCAGCTCTTCTAAGCCTCCTAACCTCCACCTTTGTTGAGCAGCCCTTCTGCCTCAGTTCGGCTTCCCCCTGTACTCCCACGGCCTCAGCAAATGCCCGCTTGACGTTTCTCTCTTCAGAGAACCAGAAAATACCTTGGTGGCAAAACAATGACTCTGGAATAAAACAAAACAGTTTTTCTCTGCTCCCCCAAGCACAGTGCTTCTGTCTGCAGAGAAAGCCCTACCCCGCCACACTCCACCATCCTTCCTTCCTCTACCACACCATGACCTCACTTATTTTTTGGGGAAAAAAAAAAACCAACCTTGGTATTTACCTCTAGCTGCCTGGAACTCACAATGTAGTCCAGGCTAACCTCAAACCCAAGGCAATCCTCCTGCCTCAGTCCACTGAGTGCTGTGATTACAGGCACTTGGGAATAGGGGTAAGTTCACCTGTGTATTTTTGATTCAAGAAAAATTGTTCCTCAAAGCAGACCAATGATCAGCTAGCTATCTGTCCGCAAGAATATCCAATAGGGTGGGGGTTTGCTGAAAATTTTTCTTTTATAGTTAGTAACATGAAGACTTAGAAACTGCTGATTACCTGGTGGCTCACACGTATCAGGTAAAATATTCTAGATGAGGGATTTAACTCTATGGTGGAACATTTGCCCAGCAAGCACAGGGCTCTAGGTTCAGTCCCCATCTTGGGGCACAGGTGGAAAGAGACATAAACTATAAGGCAATGGTTTGAACGCATCAGAGGAATATCCTTTTTGTCTGATATATGCTTGTAACTTATTAAACAAAGTAGAAGAAAATCTCCCCCATGGAAACTATAATCATTAAGTGTCTTTTAAACTTAAGGCATAAAGATGGGTGTGGTGGGGTATATATATCTGTAATACCAGCGCTCGGGTCGCTGAGGCAAGATCTCCACACGTGTGAAGCCAGCCTGAGCTGTAGAGAGGGTATCATTCAAGCCAGGGATACAAAGCAAGCACCTGTCTCAAAAACAGGGTGGAGCATGGAGGCCACACCTTTAATCTCAGCGCTCCGGAGGCAGAGGCAGGCAAAACTCGGTGAGTTTGACATCAACCTGATCTACATAGTGATTTCCAGGCTAGCTGGAGAGACCCAGCGAGACACAGTCTCAACAACAAAACCCAAACCCAAAAGCAAACCGTAACCCCTGCCCCACTCCCATCCTCCGCTAAATTAAGTTCATGTGTGTGAGAAAATGCTCCAACAGAATCCATACTCGCCCTATCTGTCTTCAAGGGCTCATAATGTCCGCTATGACAGTGTAGCAAGATCCGTTTCGTGGCTGTTTAATTTTTACACATGCTTTCCTGGCCGAGAGTGAAGCTCTTAAGCCTTGGAAGTTTTCCAGAGTGCTCTCACTGCTCAGCGCCAGGCCTGTCGGAGGTGCTCTCTGAGCTAAGCACCTTAGAGGGGATAGTGAGCGCCCAACAGCACTCATGTGCTCAGACCAGGCAGCTCCAGGGAGAATCCCCCGAGGAACTTCGCCGCCCAGGGAAGCGCACCCAGCATTCTAGAAAGCAAGGCCAATCTTGCCAAAATCCTCCAGGCTCCGGAGGCCTGGAAGGTTACAGAAGCCTGTCCTGCTGGATCGAAGCTCTAGACCAGTGCGGGACCCAGATTCCAACAGTGGCAGGAGGAAGGGTCCAGGTGATACAGCGGCCCTCCGCTGGGTGTGCCCACCCGCAAGGCGCTCGGCCGAGCTCGCAGCTGCTCCCGGCCTCTGCCCCTCCACGCGTCCGGGCAGGTGCACAGGTGCGTCCCCGCGCCCCTACCTGCGCGTAGAGCTCAGCCACCGCCATGGGCCTCCGCGCTGCTGCTGCAGGGGACCGTGCGTGCCCAGCCAGTCAGCGCCGGGCCATCTTGTCAAGTTTTCCCAAGTGCCACGGCTCCCTTTCCAGAGGGCTCCGGCTCGGGCTCGGGGAGTGGGGAGTGGTGGCGGGGTGGGGGGGATAGCAGCGGGATTGGTGCTCACGGTCAGGCCCGCGCTGCTATTGGCCCGGCCCAGGTAACAGGTGAAAGAAACCTCCAGGGGTCCCGCCCAAGTTCCTGCTCCTTTACTGCAGCGGGCAGAGGACAGAAATGTTTACACAGAAAGCCACAAAGAATCAGTGAGTTAACAGACCTTCTAAACTGAGGAAGGGGTGGGATTAAAACAAAAAGAAGAAGAAGAAAAAGAAGGAAGGAAGGAAGGAAGGAAGGAAGGAAGGAAGGAAGGAAGGAAGGAAAGAAGGAAGGAAGGACAGGTCGTTGTCCTGCGAGCTTTTTATATGCAATAGAAAATAAGATAAAAGATCAAGAAAAATGCACCCTGAGATTACGATTATGGCAATAAAAACCTCGTTTGACCTTTAAGGAGTGCATGCTTTCATCTCTCTTAGAGGACAGGCACACAAGGAGGGCTGAGTAAGTATGGCATGCTATTTGGACGGATGGGGTTAATTTAACATTTGAAAGGTGTTGGTTCCACCCAAATTAACACCCGAGCCCAGTATACTGGGTTAAGAGCCCTGACAGCACTGTTGGCTATTGACTTTACTTTTATATTTCATATGGGCCAAGTCCGTGGATAGCTAAGACTATTTTCACAACCAAGGGTAAAGAGACCTCTGCTGTCCTTCCTTGGGGCAGTGAACTTTCTGTTCTTTATCTCAGCTAGTGTCTCACTGAGATCTGGGGTTCAGTGAGTAGATTAAGCTGGTTGGTGACCCTGGAGGGCCTACTTGTTCCTGCAGCCCTGGGTTTACAACGTCATCACGCCTGGTTTTTTAAAATGTGGATTCTGGGGATTGAACTCAGGTCCTCAGGCTTGCGGAGCAAACACTTTATAGACTGAGCTATTGCCCCAGCTCTGTCCTACCATATATTCATAGGTATTCACAGGCACAGCTAAGCTACAGCGTTAACACTCGTATAAGAATGGACATGTGAATGATGGAGCCTAATGGTGTCCAGTCACAGAGCCCCACAGGGACAGACATAGGAAAGCAATGAAAGCAGATCCATGGAAAACGCTGAATAACATACAGATTCACAGTTAGAAACTGTAAGTCACCAGCGGTGGTAGGAGATAATGGTAATTCTAGCACTAGGAAGACTGAGGCAGGGGAGTCTGAGCTTGAGGCCAACCCAGTTGGGTTTTGTTCTTACTTGACATGGTGTATGGGAATAAAGATTTTTGAATAGGATATTTTACTAATTTATGAATGGATATACACTTGGGATTGAGGACTCACTAGGTTGCCCACTCTGTCCTCAAACTTGAAATTCTCCTGCCTCAGCCTTTAAAGTATTTGAGATTACAGGTACATACCTATAGTGAATGTAATTGGCCCCCATAATCTCACAGGGAGTGCCTACTATCGGGAGGTGTGGCTTTGTTAGTGGGCATGGCCTTGTTGGAGGAAGTGTGTCACTGTGTGGGGTGAGCTTTGAGGTTTCCTATTTTTGGAATACCACCCAGTGAGTTAGCCGACTTCCTGTTGTCTGTAAGATGCAGCACTCTCTTCTCCAGCATCACATCTGCCCTCACACGGCCTGGCAGCCACGCTCCCTGCCATGATGATAATGGACGGAACCCCTGAAACTGTAATCAAGTCACCCCAATTAAATGTTTCACTTATGAGTTGCCGTGGTCATGATGTCTCTTCACAGTAATAGAAACCGTAAGACAACAGCACAGAATCTGGTGGTTGATTTTTCTAAAACATTCAGCTATGTTTTCACTGCTGGGAAAAGCCCCACTTGGCTGGGGTATGTGGTCCTCACTATATGTTGCTGGTTTGGTGTGTGGAGTTTTGTCAGGGGTTCTGTGGCTGTCCTTGTTAGGGGAGCAGCAGCCTTTCCTGTGGTGTGTTTGACCTCTAGAGTCAGGAAGTGTGTGTGTCTATTTTATCAATCTGCAAAGGGGTTTGTATTATTTCTTCTGGAAACATTTGATGAAACTTGAAGTGCAGCCCCCCAGATCGTACTTTATGATAATATCCTTATTCACCCCTTCGCTTTCTTTACTTGGAAATTCTGATTCCCTAGGTCTTAGGATTTTCATACTTGTCTTTTTGGGAATTTGTCCACTTTATCTACTTTGCAGAAACAGACCTGTAGGTGGCGCTCTGCTCCACTCTTGATTCCAGATGAGGCCCTGAGGGGGCAAAGCCTAAGGTCTCACCCTTGGGATTTGTTCAGCGATGTGGCCTGAGTCTCCACACACCAAGTTTCTCATTTGCCTCCTCCTCATCCTGGCTCTGCTGAGGAAGACGCTCCCTCTTTCATTCCTGGTTTTGGTAATTTACAGCATTTCTCATATTGTTTAGTCAACTTGATTAACATTTTGTCAATTTTGTTTATATGCTCATTAGTTTTCTCTATGAAACTTTGCCTCTTCCTTACCAGTTCCTTCATTCTGTTTGCCTTGGGTTTGGTTTGCTCTTTCCAACAGGTTCTAAGGTGAACGAACATGCTAAGTTATTGACTTGAGGCATGCTTCTTTTCTAATAAACCATTTGAAGCTGTCAGCTTTGGAGCAGTGAGGAGGCTCCACGGGTGAGGAATTCGCCACCAAGTCTGATGACTAGAGCATCATCCCCGAAACCTCGCTAAAGGACGGAGAGAACCAACGCCAGGAAGTCTTCCTGTGACCTCCACATGCCCGCCACAGTATGTACATATGTTCTCTCTCTCTCGTAAATAATAATAATAATAATTTTCCTTTAAAAAAATCATTTTGTGTGTATAGGTATTTTGCCTGCACATATGTCTGTGTAGCACTTATGTCCCTGGTACCCACAGAGGTCAGAAGAGGCTGTTGGATCCCCAGGAAATGGAGTTACAAATAGTTGTGAGCTGCCATGTGGGTGCTGGGAGTTGAACCAAGGTCCTCAGCCAGTGCTCTTAACTGCCAAGCCTTCTCTCCAGTCCTAATCTTATTTCTTGAATAAATGTTTTAGTTATTCTGATAGGGATTCAAATTTATATACTCCGGGAAGGCGCTGTCTCAAAAACAAACAAACAAAAAAAAACCTGAATAAAATTAGAAGAATCTTGAGAACCAAGCATGACAGATAGCTCACACCTGCAATCCCAGCACCTGGGAGGCAGAGGCAGGCAGATACCAAGTACCACCATATTTTCTCTATTTGCTGACATTTCACCGTATTTTTGTCTCCCACTCTTTTCCTGTCAGTTGTGACTACAATGGAATGCTTTTTCTTAAAAACAGGGCCTTTCTTTGTAGTCCTTGCTGTCCTGGAACTCACTATGTAGACCAGGCTGCCCTTGAACTCATGGAGATCCACCTGCCTCTCTGCCTGTAACGGAGCATTTTAATATGTATGTTGGTTTTACACTATACAACAACTATCTAAATGAGGAGATTTGGCAGGACAAATGAATTATCTTGGCTCACAGGTTTAGTGGTTTCCGCCTGCAGTTGGTTGGCTCTGTTGCCCAAGGGGAGGCTGAACATCTCAGGGAAGCAGGAGCATGGATAGGCGGAGCAAGCATCTTACCTCAGCATGGACAGGAAGCAGAAAGAAAGGGTGCAATTCGAACCTTTCAGACATAGCAATCACATCCCTGTTACGCTGTTTCTTTAGCTAGGCCCCGCCTCCTAAGGCTCCCCACTGCTTCTGAGAGCCACAACCGCTGAGGCTCAAGCCTGTAACAGAGAAGACATTGGCTGCTCAGTGAGGTGGGCACCTGCAAGGGCAGATTCTTGTTAGAATACAACTTCAAAATGTCCTTTATTTTTAGATAAAACTTTGTGGTATGGGCTAACCAAGCTCAGACGCATTCCCCCAGGCACGTCCAACCTACAGTTAAGTTAGTTACAAAAAATGTAATGTATTTTGTGTTGGACTGCATTTCAGCTCTCCTGGCAGGATGGAGGTTGAACATGCCTGCTCCTTATCTTAAACGGAGCACGCTCAGAGAGTGTAGTCCTTAACTGAGCATGCTCAGGGATGGGCGGAGCCCTACATGAGAAAGGGCTTTGCCATACAGTTCTGATGCTTCCACCGTTAGAGAGGGTCCTGCCTTGGAAGTGAGTCTGCTTCTCTTACCTGGGTCAGAAAGCAAATCTGTATCCACTCTTTCTACAGTGTCCAACCACTGTACAGAGCCGGGGGGGGGGGACACTTCACACTCAAACCCTGGCATGAGCCACACGTTCAAATTTCTTCATAAGTTTTGGAATGTTGAATGGTTTTAGAGATATATCTTAGCAGTTCTGGTACTGTTCCTTCTCACTTTTTGTCAACTGAACATACTGTTTTTCAGTATTTAGACAGGTTATTTCAATGACTGTTTCCACCTTCCCCACATCTGTAGCCTGTCGGTGCCGCTGTCAGCCTGGCACGGCAGGGGTCTTGGCACTCTGTGTCTAGTCCCTGATTTAAGCGCCACTAATGGCTCCAATTGCCCTGCTGTTTTTAGCGTAGCCATAAGCATAAATTGCTTTCCACACTGGAAAAACGTCCAATCAGTTTTGGGCCCCTTTGAAAGGATAGAAAATTATTAAGGTCAACGTTTGGCATTTATCTGATTGCACAGACTCCTCAGCAGACTCTTCTCCAGTTGGTTCACAGAGCCGGGGGCCTACCCTTCAGTCTGTCTTCAGCCAGACTAACAGATGCCCATTTTCTTTAACCTCCACCATGTTTTGGATTAAACTTCTCTTTAACATCTGCAAATGAAGTCGGTTCCTTTGGAAAAAAAAACTTTATGATCTGCATCATTCCCAGCAAAAGCTCAGAGCCAAGGCTCTGGAGATGGGGTGGGGATAATGGTCCATTTGTCACTGAGAGAGGTCTTTGCTTTAGAGCTCAGTGTTGGGTACATGGGGGCCAGCGTTCTCCACAGGAAACCACTGTCTTGCAAGCCCAGCTGAGGGTGACTGAGGACCCAGTATTCTCAGCAGTAGAGTACTCATGGGGGACCCTGAGTTGGGACAGGGTAGGAGGGAGTGCCCTCCTTTTGGCTGCGTGCATTTGAAGCTTAGCTCCATCAACACATAGTTGAAGGCCAGATGAGAAATGCTGACTCCTGGCTGTTCACAGAAAGGGCACACTCCACTTGGGAGATGGGGCAGATGAAACCCCATGTTCTTGGCCACAAAATGCTAGAGTCAAGCTTATAACTTGTTGAATTAGGAAATTGGTGTGTGTGTGTGGTTTAAATGAGTTGTCCCCATAATCTCAGGTATTTGAGTACTTGGTGAAGTTTGTGAAGGGGTAGAAGGCATGGCCTTGTTAGAAGGAATATGTCACAAGGTGGGAGCAGGCAGGTTTTGAGAGTTTAAAGATTTATATCATTTCAAATTTGTTCCTAGAATTCTGCTGCCTGCTTGTTGTTCAAGATGTGAGCTCTTCACTGTGGCCCAAGCTGCCATGATGATTCCTTCTAGATCTGAAAGCTCAAAAACAAACAAACAAACAAACAAACAACCCCCTCCCCTTTTTCTATAAATTGCTTTGTTGATGGTATTTTATTACAATGTCTTTGGGTTTCTATTGCTGTGATTAAGCACCATTACCAAAAGCAACTTGGAAGTTTATTTCACCTCAAAGATTAGAAGATTACAATCCACCATCCAGAGAAGTCAGGAAGGAACAAAGGAACCCAAGGCAGGAACCTGGAGGGAGGAATTAAAGCAGAGGTCATGCATGGATGCTTCTTACTGGCTTACAGTCTTCTATATAGTACCCAGGACCACTAGCCCAGGGGAGGCATTGTCCATAGTGAGCTGGGCCCTCCCACATCAATTATCAAGAAATAAAAAAAATCACTACTGCCTTGCCCACAGGCTCATCTGTTAGGGTCATTTTCTCTATTAAGACTCTCTCTACCAAAGTGACTCTATGTTTTGTCAAGTTGACATAAAAACTAGCCAGCAGTACAGAAATTGAAAAGTAGTTAATATGATATATACCATTCATCAAAATTTAGCATGTTTTCTTTCCTTCCTTTCTTCCTTCCTCCCTCCCTCTTTTCTTTCTATTTTCTTTTCATTTTGTTTTGTGATTTTCAAGATAGTTTCTGTGTAGCACTGGCTGTCCTCAATTTGTAGACCAGTCTGGCCTCAAACTCAGAGATCCACCAGCCTCTGCCTCCAAAGTACTGGGATTAAAGATGTGTGCCATCACTGCCCAATTTAGGAGGCCTGTTTTTGTTTTATTTTTTAAAAAAAATATTGTCACCTGTTTCCACAGGCAGGAGGTTCATAAGCTCTCGCTGTTGCTGGGCCAGAAGTATAACTCTTAAAGTCTACCGTTGAGAAATATTTAGTGTTAAGAATGACTTGGCTTTGCTTGGATAATGTGATCTGTCTTACTTCCTATCTCCTAACTCCTTCTCCACCCCTTCTGTTTGTCTGAGGCTGTGGGTGGGGAGATGGCTAAGTCAGTAAAATGTCTTGTGGCTCAAGTAAGTGGACCCAAGTGCAGATCCCAGGACCCATATACACACTGCTTCCAGGAACTCATTGGGCAACCAAACTATATGAATGGATAAATTCCTCCTGTCTCCTAAAGAAGGTAAGACGTAATTGAAGGAGACACCTGATGTCTTCCTCTGGCCTCTACCACACAGGCTTCTCTTTGCACAAAGGAGTCCCATCTTTATACAGTGTTTGCCAACCTAGCTCAGGCCATTCAACTTAGAATCCTGACTTTAGCAGCCAGGGGTGTATGTGAAAGAAGGCCTATATCTTTACATGTTCCCGGGCTAGCGTGTGAATGTTTGCTATCACTCAGCACTCTCTCTCTCTCTCTCTCTCTCTCTCTCTCTCTCTCTCTCTCTGTGTGTGTGTGTGTGTGTATGTGTGTGTTTTCCCATTAGGTTAACATGAGCTGAATTCTCTCACATTCATTAAACTTTCTTTGTAATACAGACTTAGTAATACAGAATTCCATAACTTTACTATTACTGAGATGAACTTGGTATTTTGTTTCCTCAGTGGTAACTTTGCTGATGTTTCAAAATACATTTGTTTACCACATTAATAGGGCTCACAAATACTTCATGCTCTCCTTATCGGTCTCAGGGCACTCATTCACCCCACCACCACCCTTTCCCCTAGTTCTGGGATGGAATCCCAGGCCTTCTGCACCAAGGGACATAACAAGTGCTGTTTTCCACACCAACTGCACTCTCTAGCCCATGCTTTCCTGATCACATAGCCCAGGCTAAACTTGGACTTGCCGTTCTCCTACCTCAGGCCTCTGGAATATCTTAACCCTTGTTCCAGCCCTGCTTCCTTCATTGGTTCCCCAGGTCAGGGTGCCCCAGGACTCGAGTTTTCTTTTGACCCTCACCTTGCCTGTTTTCTTTGAACTCCAATGCCTGGCCCACCAAGAGAGGTTGGCATCATGCTAGAAGATCACAAGGCAGGTTTCTATGTTTCCTCCACAATGCCCCTGCTTTGGTTTCAGCAGCACGGTAGACTGGGATGAGAGGACAACTGCATGGATTCCCAGGTCCTGCTCTGGGTGGTCAATGCCATGTCAGAATCCTCCAACTGCACAGCACTGTACTCGTCCATCTCTGTATGCTCAGTGGTAAGGTCATAAGCCCAGCAGCCCCAAGCTTTGAGCAAGGAGGCATACCTCCGGAGCTCCATGCGGCCACTGCTCCCCTCTCTCCGCAGATGCTATCACTTCTGGTTAGCTGTTTCCCATCCTGGCCTTGGCCCCACACTGCAGTCACACTCACCTGGTTTCCATGGTGACCCAAGGGTCAGTGCTGGGGTGTGGCTCAGGCTGGCTAGGCTCTATTCCCCTAGGCACAGTTATTAAGAATGGATGCAGAATCAGGTGGTAGCAGCAAACACCTTTAATCCCAGATTTTGGAGGGGGGGCAGAAGCAGGCAGATCTCTGTGAGTTTGAGGCCAGCCTGGTCTACAAATGGAGTTCCAGGACAGCCAGGGTTACAGAGTGAAACCCTATCTTAAAAAACAAAAAGAAAGGAAGGAAGGAAGGAAGAAGGAAGGAAGGAAGGAAGGAAGGAAGGAAGGAAGGAAGGAAGGAAGGAAGGAAAACAGAATTCAAACTGGTCAACGAGACTCCATTCTGACGTGTTGTGATAATGCTAACAAAGATGCTAGATGACAGAGTGTGCTTCTGGGGGCTCTGTCACCACTTGGAGAGACCCTGGCTAAAAATGAAGTCAAAATAAAGGAATGTGTTTATCCCCAAGGTCAATGACTGGGCACCTAGATACATTCCAACTCAGTTATGTCAGGAAATGGATTCCCTTTGGGGTCAAGCTAGTTTGACTTCTATCCTGTATCCCAGAAAAGAATTCTAATGATCATAAAATACCATAGTGAGATGGCTTCACTTTGGAGAGAAAACCTTGATTGAGTTCTAATCTATTTAGAAAGAGAAACTGTTAGCACATGTCAAATTTTCAAGATTTTGTAACTCTTGATGTACACAGAGCATGGATTCTCCTGCCTATGGAATTAATACAGTCCCTCTGCTGCATTTCTAGGGCCTGCTGTGGCGCTCCCGACAGGGAAGTCTTTGCTAAATGAGTCTGATGAACGAACTTACCGCGATGTGACGGGGACACCATCTATTGTAGAACTCACTACTCACAGACTGTTCTCTCTCCATCCGAAGGAGTATTCCTCCCACCCCCTCTGACTTCCACCCTACTCTGTGTACTTGTCTCTTCTACTGTATTCAAAGCTGAACTTTTGACACAAATCTTGTTTAGACTTTTGAAAACCCCATATCCATTCCCAAATGCCTAGGCTCTATTTTCTGTCAGAGGATCCAAGGAAACTCAGGCATGCCGACATTTCCCTTGAAGAAAAGAGGTCACTGTTCCCCAGCTGGTTGATCTGCTCATGTGGTCTGGCAGTTTACACATCGCTGTTTTCTAGTACAGACTCACCAACCTTTCCATTTCTAAGACCCTTTGAGATTCTCATTTGAAGAGACTATATACATTTATTAATCTTCAGAATAACAGTTTGTTTTGTTGTTTTAAAATGTGAAGTGGGTTTATAGACATGGACAAAACTTCTTTATATCCTTATCTTTATTTCAACATTTTTCTACAGCAGCTAGGAGAATACAGAGCTAACGACAGCTACACACCAAGTACAACATTAGACAACTACAAATTCAGAGCAGAAAATGTCATTCTGATATTGTTTTGGCTTTCCTTTTAGCATTAGGTGATATCCAGTGAAAAACTCATGTTTCCAAGGCTTTGTTGATATGAGGTGAATTGTTAACCTTCTAGAAGCTTTCCTGTGAGACTCTCTGGAGAGGCTTGGTAACACCTTTCACCTTTCAGCATTTCTGCTTCCTCACCTAATCACTTTGCAGAGATTAACTGTGTAGATTAAGAAAATTCTTTCTCCAGATTCAAGGAAAAAAAGCATATTTGAAAACTGCAATGTCCCATTTCACTGTATTTCAAAGTCAGGTCCATTTCACAATAAGTTATAAACAGTTAACATAAAAACACAGTATGTTAAATGCCATGAACTCATCTGTGCAATACTGGTGGAACAATTTAAGCTTTCCAAGAACACAAGAAAATCAATACTACTTCAGGAATCCACGAAAGAACGTAATTAGGGATTATAAACCACAACACTTAAAGGAAATCCACATTTCCACATTTAAAGGAAAAATCACTGTTTTCAGGAAAAATAATGGCTCATGTGACTTAGGCTAAGATTTTACAGCACATAATAACAGCAAGTTATTGAAACTACTGACTCTGAAAAATACATGGGAATGCATTAATTTTCCAAACATTAAATTATATATGACAATTTCAACCTTCAAAAGCAAACCCAAAACTTTCTCAACTATTCCAAGCAATATGACAATGTCAAGGATATGTTAATTGTTTACAGATATGTTATGAGTCTAATTCTATCCATTATATTAAGCTAATGAACATTTTCAGCTAGACCAAATTATAAAATAAAAAATGTATAAAATGCATTTGGGAGATGTTTGACATGGCATCTTTCGGTTTTTGATCTATCGAGAATTTGACTAAAATTAAGGTACTATAACGGATTAGAACTTACACAGCTACTTTCCTGTTTTTACTCAGCCTTTTACAGTAGGGCACCTTTACATTTTTAAAAGGTTTTAGTGTTGTACTTTTGCCTTTATTAAAAAGGGGCTAGTGAAAGGCGAGACACCCACGGATACTCTGACTTCTGTCCTGCTTCCTCCAGTGCTCATTTGCTCACTGTCATGAGGAGTTGCACTAACTCAGAAACACTCTTAAAGCTAACATTTTATTGGTTGCTTCATAAATTCAAGTCTCTGTTTGGAAATGACAGGTGTCAGGAGATGCAGGAAGGAGAGAAAGGAATCAGTGGTAGGAAGCCACATCCAATCCAAATCCTCACAAAACCTCAAGAAACATGGCAAGATATCCCTCACTGAGGACAAGTTCTGGGGAACTTAAGGCAGCTCTAATAGGGACGGGGCAAGGGTTAAGGCGGCCCTCACAGCACAGTCTGAGAACAGTTACAAAGCACTAGCACAATGCTTGTGGCTTCCAGCACGCATGCCCACAGCACAGCTCCAGTGTCTCCCTGGCAGCATGCTGGGGGCACTTCCAAGCTTACTCTGACTTGCCAATGGTGGACAGCCCCAGGGAGGGAGGTACTTGGTGTCCTGGGCTCCCCTAGACAGCAGACTAAAACTACAGGAAAGTTCTCTGTAGGCTGTGCAGCTTAGTCAGGGGCTCTCACAGGGAAACCTCAGGGTTGTGGAGAGTGGCCTGCCTTGCCTCTCACATCTGAGGTTTTTACTGCTTCCTGTCCTTTTAGTTTGGACAGCCTCTAATTTGAGAGCCCACACCCTGTCAAGGAGCACTGATTCATGACAAAGGGCAAGCCTTGTCACAGCTGGTGCTACAAGTACTGCGCACTGACCTCCAAAGAAGCAAGCTGGTGTTCATCATTCGTCTCTTCCCTCGTACCAGTAGAGAAGAGGGCCCACTAGCCCAGGGCACCCCCCTCCCCCCAGCATCTGGAGGGACAGCACAGCCTCTGCCCTGACTGCTGGAGGACAGTGCCACTCTAGGCAAGTCACTGAGCACACCACTGTCCCGAACTGTCCCTCACGATGACTGTGGGAGCTGTCTCCTGTCAACGCTGTGAGGGGGTGAGGTAAGAAAGAAGAGTGCTGGCGTGAAGCACATGCATATGGGCTCCAGCTCTGGGCTACTTCCACCAGGAACATGCGGTGTCACACAAGGACATTCGCTCTTTAACCCTTGACAAGACCTCCTGAAAAACTCTCAGCTGGTGACTGTGGGTGTGAGAGAAGGAACTCTTTGTGGAGCTCTCAGGATGGCGGTAGCTCCTCTTTTCCTAGAATTGTCAGAAAAGTAATTTCTCACAATAATCAAGACACTGATTTTCACAGCCTCCTGTATACACTCTGAAAGAATATGTGTATTGCACACACTTGCTCACCCATTAGGAGTCTATCTACTGAAATGAATCAGTAACAAAGCAAGTCCTCTAAACTGGCACAAATCTAAAATTTCTATCACTTCGCTTTGGATTATAGTTCTGTATATCTGCTTTCAAAGCAGTGCCGGGTCATGTGGAATGTTCAAAGTTTCAAAGGAATCATCAAGTTGTCCTTTCTGCATCTGATCTTTCATGCTTATCTTTCCTGCTTTGCAGTTACTCAAAGGCAGACTCAAGCCTTGGGCTAAGAAAAGCTGCAGGAAGGGAGGGAATCTGCTTCTTCTCACCTTGGATCCCAAGGGTGTAAGCTGCATATGCAGCAGGGAAAGTGGGTGGTATTGGCAGGGGCTACCAAGAGGAAGAGGTGCTGTGCTGTTGTGCCTTTCAAGAGCTCCTTCTTTGGAGTCCAAGTGTGTCATAGAGGAATGATGGAAAAGCCAATTAGTGATCATGATAAGCAGTAGAGAAACGAGAACAGAAAGGTGTGCGCACAGACACCAAAAGGTAAGTCCCATGCATGCCAGCCAGGGCCACAGAAAACCATCTGGCTGGTAAATTAGACCGGGGGAAGAAGCAGGAAAGTGTGACAGGCAGAGGAAAGCTGGGTGTATGTCTGAAGCTAGGTGAGGGTACAGATGAGAGAATGGAGTTACCCTACCTGGTCGGCAGAAACCTGGTGCTTCCTTAACAAAGTGCACATGGTCACTTACCAGGTTTTGAGATTCCCTGGTTATAAAGTATTCTTCTGAGGACTAAAAGCCTCCAGATAAACAAGAGATGATACTTCAGATCCCCATCTGGGGTTCTGAAGCAGCTTGAAAGAGTCGGAGCCTGAAATAATAGAAACTCTGAGCATTATCACTGAAACAGGAGAAACTGCAGAGTAGGAATAGCTATGGAGCAGGAGTTTCGGGTCTTGACAGCAGAGAAAAAGTACCAGAAACTGTAGGACACGATGTCTGCAGTAAGGAGAAAAGGGCTCCAGGGACAGCGGCAGCATGATCTTGAAGACAAAACTCAGGGTGCACATCAGTCATCCTACACAGGATTAAGCTGGGAGCAAGGTGCGGGAGGACTGCCAGGGCTGAGGGAAGACAGCCCACACATGGCTCTGCCACCTGCTACCCCTCTAGTGTATGACACACGGCACGGATGAAGTTGCTTTAAGCATTAACTGTTCACTGAAACAATATAGAAAACCCACAAAAATTGAATCTGGTTGAATTAGTGTTTTAGGTTCTGCAAGTAAATAAATGTACTAGAACTGATAAAGGGCTGAGACTGCAGCTCAGTGACAGAGGACTGATTTAACATACATGGCCCTGGGTTCAATAAAATCCTTCAAATGACAAAGCAGCTCATCACGTAACAAAAATCATGTAAACTACGCGACTTTCAGATAACACAAATATATTAGGAACTTCCTAAAGTACCTAAATGATGTACGTTAAGAAAAAGTTGTGGCTACGTAAACTTGTGACTTACTGTGTTAACCCAGGGAACCGACAGGCACTAAACACTGGTCTTTACAACAGGATGGACTGAGTAACTGTGGCCCCTTGCCCAAGGAACCAAACATGAGGGAACTGTAAATGGGGAAGTGGCTGGAGCAACCAGCTGCCCAACCCTCTTACTTTATAAACAAGGACATTCAGGCTCCAGCAAGATAAAGGACAATAACTGCTGTTTAATAACAGTATTTATCATTGACTTGAAACTGTTTAGTTCTCATCAGTAATATTGCACATATTTAAATGTCACTGGTATCGACCATCTTACAGTTAAACTATACAAATTGATGTAACCAAGAACCAGAGGAATAAAAGCTAAGAATTTGTTCTTACATAACTCAAAGAATTTATTATATAAGACTTCCAGAAAAAAAATGGAGACTATGTTTAATTAGACTTTCATAATGAAGGTTTACAGAATCTAGGTCTTACTGAACCAAATCCTCTATAAAATTTAATAATCTTCTTATATTTCTTACATAAATCTTCTTACTGTATTTATAATATGATGTTTTTTAAAGTATTTAGTGATATCTGAAAACATTTATAGAGGATGCAACACCTATACCCCCTGAATTATAATGATTTATTATATGTCTTTTTTGAATAACTTATAAGATAATCAAAGTTTCAAGATCTGAATCATAAATATTCTGATAGTCCTTTCTAGATAGTGACTGAGGCTAACACTTAATAAATTAAAAATAGGACCAGTTAATGTTGAATATATGCATGGCAAGAATAAGATTTGGGAACTAAAAATAAGTAATTTTACAGAACACTCTACCATGATATGATATTCACACAGGTAAAATTAATTTGCATATCAGTGTAATACATCCTGATCAGCAAGGACATCCCAGCCACTCTTAACACTACCTAAACATCGAACATCTTGTCCTATCACTACACAACTTCCAGTGTCTGCTACTTGTGCAGATGAACTTGTGGATAATTGCATATAACCCTGTTAAAACTGATCTGGTTGAATTGTAAACAGTGAAGAAAGAGAAGCTGGTTGTGCAGTGCCTAATAAGACTATTGTCAGGAGACAGCACATAGCAGTAATTTAAGATGCTTGGTAAGCTACAGTACAAAAAGCAACTATGCTACCTAGCAAGCCAGCATCTTTAATATCGCTGTACCATAATGACACAAACAAGGAAGTTACTTGGGCAGTTACTTTACATATTGCCAGTTTATTTTTTTGATCCAGTTTGACAATATCAACATGATTGGCTCCTAAGCTGATATGTATTCAGTAGTGATTTTTCTTTCAGTTCTTTGTTTGTGCCTTGCTAACAATAGTTCATCCATATGGAATTTTATTTTTGTATGTCACTTAAATGCAGCACTAAAGGTTAAAAACAAATGCTGTCAGCTGAAGACACACACTTTTACTCTTCTTCTCATTCCTCCCTGATATCATCCATCTGTATGCAAACTCAACCGGTGAAGAATGAATGTTGCTTTAAAGGTAACACGGGACAAGGTGTCTTCTCCCAAGTGAAAGGATTCTAGGGAAATTTCCAGTTAATAACATCTTTTAGAGATAATCAGTACTTTTCTTTAAAAATGTATTTTCAGTAGCTCACTGGAAACGACTGTTCTTATTCAGAGGAGAAATGCGTTCTCTATGTTTGCCTGGACAGCACTTCAGACCCGTGCAATGAAGCCCAAGCCTAGGCTGGCTGGGATCTGGATGGTTTCTAGGGCAAGGGAGGATGGGTTAAAGGGAAATGTGACAGGAAAGATATGTTTAGCATCCATGAGCAGCTGCGGAGAATCTTTCCTATCTCGTAGCCGCATCTAAGATTTAAAAAAAAGGACAAACAGGGTGTTAGTCCTTCCGATTTGTAAGATACTTTTCTACCAAAATTTCTTAAAAAAACTTTAATAAAAATGTTAATCTTTGCTTAAAAATACTTAGTGACTATAATCTTATATAAAACGTCAATGTCCTACAAAATAAGTAAAATGGAAAAGTAAATATAAGAACACATTATCCCTCCAAAATATGGTAAATATTCCACTGGAGTGAGCCTGGGGTGAAACAGTGAGAAAGAACAAGCCCCTTACCTGTATAGTGCGGATGAATGAGACAGAGACCCTTTCTTCAAACTCATTAACGGGGGTGTACAGGTTCAATACCTTGACGATCTGGAGAGATAAAGGGTAAAGCTTTTGGCATATTTCACAAACAGGCTGGCTCTTCATGATCTAGTGAGTGGGAAGAACCTCTTAGTTCTACCTGGGGTGGGCTGGAGAGGGAAGGAGACGTGTGTGTGTGTGTGTGTGTGTGTGTGTGTATGCATACACAGATATAGATATATAACCATATCTCAAATGCAGCCTGAGCTGGACTTGAGTTTGCTGTCCTCTTGTATCAGCTTCCAGGTGCTGGGATCAGAGACTGTAGACCATGCTGGCCTCACTTTCAAGTTGTTATTTAAAGCTGTGCTAACACACTAGTCATCACAGCCACATGTAGTTATTTACATTAAATTACTTAAACAGAAGGTTAAGTACAGGGCAATGCTGGCGCTCAACATGGTACCTATAGGTAAAGTGTATGGTAAGCACCAGAGACATGGAATAAGAGGCAGGAATAGCGACCAGTCTGTGAGTGACACACTGGGCTCAGGATTAGGCATTCAGAAGCAAGGGTTAGAGCTGTGCAGAGAAGGACTGTTCACTAAAACTTGCCACATAAATCAAAGAGATAACTGGATTCTAGGTCTACCTAATGCTTGGAGCATATACTGAAGTTGAAATATTTAAGTTGCAGGGCACATTCTTTAAAAGCTGGAGGACAGGAAACATCTGTAAGCCGGGTTTCCCCACTGTTCCTTTACTTTCCATACTTGGCAGAAATGGGGAAGGTCTCAAGACTGCCACCAGTCCCGCAGATTTCCACTTCTATTGAAAGCTTACAGCAGAAGTTTTGCAAACGTGAGTCTGACACTAAGTTGCAGACAGTGGTTCTGACTGTCTTTCCTGAGAAAAGTGAATTACACTGGCCACTGCTGCACTGGGAAGACAAAGATTCAGTGCAGGAAATACCAGGCGAAGAGAATAGCAGGCTCTTTGGATGCTTTCTTCCAGCTGCTGCTGTTTCCTCTAACAACCTTCCTATCCTGTCCCCGTCCTTAAGTTCAAAGCTGCGGAGCGGCACTGCTCAGAGAAAGGCTGTCATCTCCTCCAGTGCTTCTTGTAAAGCATAAGACAGTGTCTGTCAGAGTTTTTATGATAGTGTCAGCTTCATGCATTTCTGTTTCCCTACTGAACTATAAGCTCACGAAGGTAGAGATTTTTCGTTCTTAACTGAAGTATTTTCCCCTACAAGTATGATACTGTGTGATGGGAATTAATCACTTGATGAACTGAGAGTAAGAAATGCTTTGAGTATGTGTGTACACATGTGGGCCATGCAGAGCATGCATGTGGAGGTCAGAGGGTGACCCTTGGGAGCTGGCTCTCTCCTTCCACCACGTGGGTTTCAGGCATCCAGCTCAGGTCATCAGACGTGATAGTAAGCGCCTTTACTACCTGAGCCACATTACTGGCCCTAAAAAGAAAAATATAAAGGTCCAATAATTATTAAATAACAGAAATAACTTCATGAATTGGAGCTACACACAATATATGCCCCACAGGACATTGTTTTATTCCAGGCTCTCCCAAGGCTGACAACATCACACAGAGTACTAGGTACCTACTCTTTGCTGAATATTCTGTAGATGCCTATTAGTAGTATTGAAATGTATTATGATAATAAAATCGCCTCTCTTCCAGATTTACATAGTTATGTATCTTCTTGTCAAAGGAGGAAGTCAGGCAGAGAGGAGAGCAACGGCCAGGCCTGCCTTCTCTGAATCCCTCTGTGACGGTTACCATGGTGTGCCACCTTAGGAGGCTGCAGTACCTGGGCAGTGGTCAGAGCATTGCACATGGAGCAGATGGCTTCAGCATCATCATCGGTTTTCTTTTTCACTTGCAAAAGTTGAGCAGCCTGAATGAGAGGTTCCAGAGTCTCTTTGGCCCCACTGTTCATTAGATTCTTGTCACGTAGCCATTCTTCCAATTGACTGACATTGTACCTACGCCAAAAATAAAAAGAGAAAGTGTAAGAAAGAATAAAAGAGAAAATGCAAATTTTCTGAATGCTGTCATAAGTGTCTTAATTTTGTGTATGTAGCCTTGTCAGTTAAAATGACAGGTAGTATTTTTGTTCAATTTTCTAAAATCTAATCAGCTGTGCTTTAACATTTATCATTATAAAGTCATGAGGCTTATAATTATAATTATGTAAGACTGAATGACAAGAGACTGCAACTCTTTATTGGAAGATGGAAACAAAGTCATCAGAGGAAAAGTTATTAGACTTGCTAATAAACAAAACTGAATATAGCATATGACTCTGCTCTTACCAAACAGCTGACTAGAATGGACTTTCTGGCTTCTCCTGCAATTTCAGACATAGATTCCCTTTGCAGGATAAGTCTCTCAATTCTTCATGCACTCTGCCTTACTTAAGACTCCAAATTGGCTGAATAACCAGATATCCCAATATATGCTTTGGACTCAAGCTTCTCTAAGAAAGGGCCTTGACAATGGGAACAGTGGCCTGAGAAATTCTCAGCCTAGAGATAGAAGAATAAAAGGAAAAGAAAGCCCTTGGGAAGAGATGGATTCCAAACTGGAGAGATAAGGAAATTACCCAGATGCTAGGGTTTAGATGCTCAGCTATCTAACGGCAGATTTCAAACTACAGTTAAGGCAGACGAATACACAGTCAGAACTCAGGAAGAAGGAGGCATTATGATATTAAGATGAGTGACTTCAGTTGGGTGTGATAGCACATGTCTGTAATCTTGGCACTTGGGAGGTAGAGGCAAGAAAATCATGAGTTCAAAGTTATCATTGACTACACTGTGAGTTTAAGATCAGCCTGGCTACATGAGGCCCTGTCATTTAAAAAAGGATCCATAGCTTCATGAAAAGTTAGAATCCCTGAATGGAGGTAATACTTTAAAGTGAAATGTGGAGAAGAACGGTCAATATAGAACACTAAAGTTTGCTAGTAGTAACTATAGATAGACTGTGTAGAAAACCCCTTCTCTCTTTCTCAGTGAATATACTGACTGCAGCAGAATAACTATTTGCCTCTCCCCATTCAGTTATGAGGCGATGATGAGCAGCGGGTATGATTAGCTGCTGCTGGGCATGGGTGGTGCGTGTCTGCATTCCTGGTTGAAGCAGGGTTGTGAGCCCCAAACCAGCTGGGTCACACAGTGAGACCTTTTCTCTAACACAAGAAACTAAAATTTAAAAATAGAGTCTAGGTTGTTTTTTTTTTTTTCCAAATTCAACTGTTAGTAAATTATCTCTTTGGATCTATTACTTTCCTTCAACTTAAACCTTTTTTAATTAGTTGTTTTCAAGTGTATGAGTTTGGGTGGATATATGTACATGTACACAGTGTGCACAGAGTCCTGAAGAAGGAGTTGCATCTCCTGGAACTGGAATTACAGATAGTTGTGAATCACCACATAGGTGCTGCGAAACTTCCCTGGGTCCAATGCAAGAGCCACCTCTCCAGCTCCTGTTGAGCCTATTCTCATTCATATTCCTAATATGGAAAGATTCTAAGAGCAACCACCAAATTCTAGAAAGTTTCATTTTCCCTAATATTTTCTTACTGTACAGTGAAAACAAAATCTGTTGTTGTTGTGCCTTTTGTACATCCCTACACTCCTACCAACAAGGTGGCTTAACAGAGGAGCAGGGTTTCCTCCTGAGCAAGAGAACCCACCAAGTCAGAGAACTGGCTCTATGTCAGTCGTTCTCACACGCGTGGCCATGTGGCATCAACACTAGGTGCACTGCTTGGAAACAAGTCATGAGCCCTCAAGAGGCAAACAGGCCAGTGACAGCTGTTGGTGTTTACTCACCTGATCTGCATGCCTTTGCTCCAAGAGCACATGTCCTTGCGCAGAAGGAGGTTGTTTAGGGTGATGGCGCCCACAATGTAGAACATCTGCTTGACCACCTGCTTGATTAGCTCTGGGTCCATGCCATGCTGGCACATGACTGAATGGAAGGAGTTGAGCTGACGTAGGATGGAGTCCAGCGTGTAGGTGCCCTCGTCTGCGATACTGGATGTTCGCTTTCTGAGTCCTGTGGGCTTCACTCCGGATACACCCTGAATTGTTTCATGCTCTAGCATGCCTGAGACTGTAGAAGTATTTCGATTATTAAGAGAATTCAGAGGGAGGTGCACATGTGTATGCCCCCCCACTTTAGGAAATGAAGTATAAGTTTTTACAGTATTAGGGAACCTTACTGCTGTGTTTTCTAAAATAAGCAGCAGCTTTTGGGACTGCGCTGGCATGTGGTATCTGAGAAGTTTTTGAGAGTGGTTAATAAGTGTTCTTTGTATTTGATCTCAGACATTAAAAAAAACCAAAAATCCAAACAACAACAAGAACAGAACAATAACAAGAAGACAGTAAGAAAGGCATGACCTTGGGAAGCAGTCTTGGAGAATAAGACCTGTTAGTGCTGGTGGTGTGGAGATTGGAGAGCTGAGCTTCCCCCTGATCCTCACAACTGCAGTGAGACTTTGGGATGCCTTGACTTCTCCAGACTTAGTCTCTGTTCCTGTACCTCTTTCTCTGTGTCTGGTTTATGCCTCCTTAGAAAGCTTCTAACAGTCGACTCTGAGATACCCACTCTGAGATGTCCACTTTGAGATGCCCATCCCCCTTACCTGGGAGGCCCTTGTGCTGCGGGAGTACCCACGGTGCTGCAGGAGTGCCTTCCACTCCTTCAGTCAATAGCGACTGAAATACCAGCCCACTGGGGCGTGGTATATTTCTCTTTAAAAAAGAGCAGCAAGCCTCAGCTCAGCCTCTTGGTTCCGGCTCCTGCTCCAGCGACTAGGCTCCTTTCCTGACGGTTTGTGTGTATGTAAGTTTTACCCCCCAACAAACAGGCCCCCTCGTGTTACACCCTTGAAAGTAATCACCATACCTTGGTTGTTTTATTTTTTTTCCTTGTGCTAAACTCAGCTCCTCACAAACCCTATCCCAAAAACATTTGTTGTTGCTATGACTATATAGTTAGATATAGGGGATACTTAGAATGGGAGAGCTTAGAGGCAAACTTCTTGTTCAACCAATACATATGGTAATACCCATGTGGAAAGGTGAGAAAGACTGGTGGAAGCTGGTCTTCTTGGCATCTGTTACTTCTTGTATTTTGGTCAATTTAAGAGTGTTTTAAATTTATAATTTCTGAAGGCACAAGGAAAAAATATAACTGCTATCTCATATGGCCTCCTCAGACTTTTATGTCCCAGATGTTTAAACTGCGGGCCTATGAAAGGAAATGAAATCTATGAGCTCATTAAGGGAGGTGAAAATGTACAAACATGGAGAAAAAGTAGTCAAAGGAAGAAAGTAAGGGAAGCTTGATATAGTTTGAAGACTGAAAAGCCTCAAATTTGCCTTGAGATAAAAGTGTTTAGTAATTAAAACAAAACAAAACAAAATAATTTGCCACATTAAAAATCAGCAGTCTGCAATTTGGACATGACCAATTCCTATCAAACAAGCTACACATCCCAAGGGAATCAGACAGCACAAATTATAAAAGAACCTTCAGAATTAGTATAAAGAGAGGGGCATGGACTCACACTCCATGGACATATATAAACAGAAAGCATATATGCCACTCAGCCAATGGGAAACCAACACTTTCAACATTTCCAGAGATAAAGAACTCGGCCTGGAGTGTCTGCTACAAACCTATGACAGCTGTTATTGCTACCACAGTGCCTTTCCAGACATTTCACTGTAGAGCAATAGGCAAAATGCAAACCCATTCCAGCCTCCTTGGTTCTCACTGGTTTCCCCCAGGAGGCTCTGTGCAGTAGTGCCAATCTAATTAGAAGTCCGAAGTCTTTTTGACAACTGGACACAGGACAAAGTCTATTGCTAGAAATAAGGCACAGCTAAGTCTCCAGAGAGAAGACTTAAACACAGACTCTAGTGCTTCCGTCATGTGGAGACAGGGATTTCTGTTGTACCTACTATTTTATGTTTTCCACAGGAATACATGCCTGACACATGTCCCACTGGCCTCATTTCTTGGCAGCACATGTGAGGCTCAGGAACACTGGTCTTACCTATCATCGGCTGAAGGATGTTCTCTAATACTCTTACAAGCTGCTGGTAGATCTGAATGGCCAAGTCGCTTAGCACTTGCCGATATTCGGCAAGGTCAAAATTGGTGAGGCAGTGTTCATTCTGGCGAGATGTGTTGTGTTTCATGAAGCCCTAGAATCAACACAGTGTTAGGGGTGCACAGGAAGCCAAGTGCCTCTGCCTCCAAGAGCCTCTGCCCATCTCACTCTGCAATGTGCTCAGCACCTTCATGCCCAGTGCCACGATAATCATTCTCAATACTATTGCTTATGTTTTTTTTTTTTTTTTCGAGATAGGGTTTCTCTTTAGCTTTTGGTGCCTGCCCTAGAACTAGCTCTTGTAGACCAGGCTGGCCTCGAACTCAGAGATTTGCCTGCCTCTGCCTCCCGAGTGCTGGGAATGAAGGCGTGTGCCACCACTGCCCGGCCTTGCTTATGTTTTTACTCTGGTCATCAACCTCCTCCACTTAAAGTTTTGAATAATAAATGATCTTGGCAACCTATACCTAAGATGGAGGAATTTAACTTAAGAAAAAAAATATTTCATTAATAAAACAGTAAACACTAAATAACTGAAAGTACTCTTTAAATATAGTCCTATTCATATACACCACACTCAGAGGGACATATATGCATAATCTTCTTGAATATACCAGTATTTTTCTGGATTAGAAAATAAATGAACTTTGTCATTTTTGTCTAACTCATGGAATCTATACAGTGATTTCAATTAGATCTTAGAAAAGTCTTTCAGTAGCACTGGTGTAAAAGGAGAATTCCCCAGATGGGCAGCACTTCTTCCAGTCACTTTGCACCGAAGCACACTGCTCATCAGTCCTGCCTAATGATGAAGCTGCTTCCTGAATGACACAACATAAATGTGGGACCATCCAGGACCTCCTTCATGGCCTTTCTCAAGATTCTGTTCTCTCAGGCCCACCTTCCTGGGTGTCCTCTGGTCTTTGAAAAGCCTGTCATTTTGCATGACAGTCCTTTGCTCCAGGTGCTAGAGATTGCTACTGACTAAGCCTCTCTGCTGCCACAGGTCTCCAAGTTGTGTAGATACAGAGTCACAGCTCTGGTAATTACTCATTTGACTGACGCTTGATTTGTTTTTGCCATGCTTTCTCAAATGCTAGGAAGGAAGAAACTACATCATTGCTCAGTTCACCAGAAGACAACAAGAATCAATGAGCAGTACATTTCCAAGTCACTTGCTTGGGAGTTTGAAAGTAACATGATTCAAATGTTTTTTAAATTTTCCCTTTAAAAGGTTAGAGAAAGTACAGCACACTGTTTTTACCACCATGGTATTCTTACCTCTTCTCCACTATATTGCTTCAAACAGTGCAAAAATCGGCATGTGTTAGAGAGCCAGAAGGAGACAGTTTCAAAATCATCACCTCTTTTCTGAAAGACAAAATAAGTCTAAATTTTCTTACCCTTAGGAAAAAAGGTAGGCAGACACAGAAGGCCCATTTCTTTCACGAACTATCATAAAGTACCACACCAGTAAAGCACACGTTAGTTTACATCATTGTCAGCAGAATTCAACCAAGTCCCCTGGTAGAAAACGTTACTGTTCTTCAGACAAGTATTCCCACTCAGCTAACTTAGCTGCCTCTTTGTGCAGAAAAAGGTTCAGTTCACAGTGAACCCAGACTGACTCACATTGTTGGGATTAATGAAAGAAATCAAAAAGAGCTAGAGGCACAAAGGATATAGTAAGTTCTATAATGAAGAACAGGAAAAAGAGCTTGCCACCCTCAAATGAAGCTTGGATTAAAACTTTTGTCACAATGAACTTTGTGGGCAGTGACCCAGAGATGGAGGAAGTCCCACACTGAGTAGATAGGGAAGCTGGTTGGCTCTTAACCATCATGGGAGGAGTACAGGGAGAAGCAAAGTCTCATGCTTCAAAGAGATGGTGGCACTGGAAGTGTTTCTCAGAGGTCAAAGAGTAGGCACAGTGCATATGGCTATAAGTTTGTGCATGAACCTTTGATACTAGTTCAGACACAAAAAGTTACAGAATCATCAATGTTTATTTAATTTTGCATAAGAAACATTAAAATAGTTATTTGGGATAGATGCCTAGCATTAGAACATCTTAGAAGTTCTTTTTTAGAAATGGTACGAGGAGCTGGGTCTGTAACGTGTTTAGAGAACAAGCATGAGGACCCGAGATTGATCCCCAGCATGCATAGAAGACTGGGTGTAGTAACTTGTAGTCCCAGTACTGGGGAGGCAGATGGGAGACTCCCTGAGGCATACTTTAGTCAGCCTAGCCTAATCAGTGAGTCCCAGGTCCCAGTGAGAAGGTTATGCTATGAGGAATGGTTAATTTCTTACAGGATCATTTCTTTTAGATAATAAAATTTACATCCTTAAATATGCATAAAACACATTAAAAACCTTAAAATTTGGAGAATATTATTCTGAAATGACTTTAAGAAAGAAATCCTAGAAGATATTTTGTATTTTTAGCCAAATTTAGTATTTCTAGCTGAAACAGCAGAACTGAGTTCAGGCCTCAACTTTGAAAAAATCCTAGCTTTAAGAACATTGCCAGAATTATATCCAGGAGGTGGTGGCACACACTTTTAACCCTAGCATTTGGGAGGCAGAGGCAGGTAGATCTCTGTAAATTCAAGGTCAGCCTGGTCTACAAAAGAAGTTCCAGGACAGCCAGAGTTGTCACACAGAGATACTCCATCGCAAACCCCTCCAAAAAAACAGAATATTGCCAGAATTAAATAAAATGTTATAATAATTCCACACACAGACAATCATTATGTGGCTTGCATACAGGTTTGACTAAGAACTTTAACTCTTCCACAGATGTGGATTCTATCTGCTCCAATGGTGCTGCTGGCTGAGCTGGCAGAGAACACCTGTGTAGACGGGAAGGCAGCATTAGCCAAGGCTGTTCCATAGGACAGAGTCACTGGCTGTCTTTGCTGTGACTGAATAAGTCTAGCTGCAAAGTCTCAGCAGGGCCTAACAGAAATCCTGTAATTGGACCCACATTACCAGTACCCTTAGCATCACCAGAAAGCAAAACCAAGCAAACAAACAAAAACAACCAGACAAAAGCAGGTGATTAAAGAGAGGATTTCATGAACAAACAAATTAACTCCACTAAAACAGCTTCTTGCTATATGAACAAGATGGGTCTGCTCTGTCCTGTTAAAGTAAAACACTCTATGCTACTTACAAATACACATTTTGGGAACTTTATAATATTTAAAACCAAATCACACTTCTCTACTAGTTATCTCAAAACAATATTTTGATAATGAATAAACTGTACACCAAATTAGATATCGAATTAATGTCATTTTGACTTACAAAGAAAATTAGACAAGCTCAGAATTATTCTAAGTTTTCTTTTCTATTTATTAGGTAAAATTATCTGTGAGCTAAAACCTGTATGAATTATCAATATGCTTTAAAGCCTGTGTCAAAACACTGCTAAGATCAAACTAGGGATGCAGGGATGCAGGGCAAACACACTCGAGGCAATGCACATTAAAGCAGAATGCCAAGACTGTTATTATGCTGTGATAAACACTCTCCTAAAATCGTTAGCTAATATGGTGTGATGATTAGTCAAATTAGATGAATGTATCTTGCGATTAAGTTGAGAAAGGGGGAAGAGTTTTAAAAATCTGTATATGAGTTGACTTAAGAAATAGTAAACACATAGTCTGTTTGGCATCAATATGCCCCAAATTAAATGAGTTATATTTAGAAAAACATCATGAGTTTTAAAGAAGAGCCTTTAGAAATCCCACACTTTGGTAATCACTGTAGAACAGATGACAGAGAATAACTTCGCTACAGAAGTGGGGAAGCAGCACTTGTCAGAGGCCACAGCGCTGGGAGCCGGAGGCATGGGGAGCTGCTGTGGGATGGTGCAGTGTTATGATGGAGGATGAGATAGTCACAGAGAGACTGTGGCGATGGCTGAACAGCAGTGTCAGTATGTATTAACACTTATAAAGAGCAAGACGTCAAAGTTTATGTTCCACATACTTTCCACTTTTTTTCCCTTTTATTGAAAATAGATCCCCTCCATAATATATTCTGATTACGGTTCCCCCTCCCTCTACTCTTCCTAGTTCCTCCCCAACCTCATCTCTCATCCAGATCCCAGCCCGTTCTGTCTCTTATTAGAAAACAGATTTCTAAGGAATAATAATAAAATAAGATTAAAAAAACCCAAAACTAACACATTGGAATTAGACAAAACAAACAAAAGGAAAAGAGCCTAAGAGAAGGCACAAGAAACAAAGACTCACTCGTTCGAACACTCAGGAGTCCCATGAAACACTAAAGTAGAAGCCATAATATGTCCTTAGAGGACTTGATGCAAACCCATGCAAGCCCTGTAAATGCTGCCTCAGTCTCTGAGTTCATAAGAGCTTTGTCATGTTAATTTAGAGGGCCTTGTTTTTTTGGTGTCCAACATCCTCTCTGGCTCTTATGTTCTTTCTGATTCCTCTTCTGCAGGGTTCCCTGAGCCCTGAGAGGAGGGATTTTATAAAAATTTAAAAGGCCAATTTAGATGCAAGAAATCTTCATCATTGATGCTCTGTTAAGCTGAACAATCAGAAGGCAAGGTGCCTGGATCACATCTTCATTCCTCACAGAAATACTGAGCTAAAAGTAAGTGTGTCTCTCTGGAGTCACTAGGAGGATTACATAAGGTAAGTAGTGACCACTAGGTTAATAGGCTGCTCCTCCATTGTTAATGCTACTGTCTTTCCCAAGCCTTTTTGTCTTTGACTAGCATCTCCATGTTGTCTTCATAGGGATTGTAGGTAACAAGACAATTTGTGGGATGAATTGGAGAACAGGGGAATTGAAGTTGAAAGAAAAAAATTAATGCCATAGCAGTCATCTTTTTTATTATAATAAACTACATATTACTGAACTTGACATTTATCTCAACATCAGCATCATATTCTACATGTATGGATCACATATTAACATGCATGTATACAATTGGGTTCCACTAACCATTTGAATATTTTATTTATTTATCATTGAGTCAGGGTCTTACAGTGTAGACTTGACTGGCCTGGAATTTACTTTGTAAGGGCAGGTTAACCTTGAACTCACAGGGATCCTCAAGATGTGTGTCACCATGCCTGTCTTCTGTTAAACATTTTAAATTTGTTTTCAATAAAATCTAAGGCAGACTATTGCTGTCACTTTGCTCCACAATTAAAATGCAATAAATGTCAAATTTATCTTGATTACTGTCCAATCTGAATCTGTTCTGAAAGAAGGCATATAAACTGTCATATTTACCACACGTCCCCAGCTAGTGGTGGCTTTTGAGAGGCTGTGGAATCCTTAGGAAATAAGGGTTAGCTTGAGGAAAAAGGGGCAGGCCTTGATGATTATAGTCCAGCCCCATATCTGAATTAATCTTTGCTTAGTGTTCCTCTGAGATGGGCTTATACCTCCTTAAGCTCTGAGTCCCTCAAAATTATCGTTCCTTCTTTACGTGCCCCTTTCAGCTACTGGGTCACAGTGATGAGAAAGTAGCTAGCACAGAAAGTTATATAGACTGCTTCCTACAAAAGCAGTTTGTGGTTAAGACTGAAAAGGGTTTGTAATTAGCAACTACCAAGTCTAAAGGAGAAACAATGCACAGACTGTCATCATTAACAACTGTGAGAACTGTGGAACATTGAACTGACCTTCAAGACTTTTTTGATGCTGTTAATTGTTGATGTCAGCAATGATCTTACTTTCTGATCATCGTTCAGGTAATCAGCATGTCGCACACACATAAATAAGATATATGCTGGTAACCCTGGAATCAAATTGACAGCCACACCACGTGGCTTCAATTCTGAATAAAGAAAAAGAAGAAAAAAATTATATAACCCTGAGAGTCTTTGTAAGGAATGTTTTGTGGGAGAGAAAAGCACAGTTGAGTAAGAGCTCAATCATTCAGGGCAAGTCATCAACACCCACAAACCCAGTATTTTAACAGCTTATTAGTGAAATTATTGACTATGGGCACATATCTATATGCAATTCATATATCCTTCCCTGACTTTCCCCTTGAAGTCCAGTCTTGTTTATCAACTGTCTTCCTACCGTCTCTGCTAAGGCACATCAAGTCAAGCCTCTCCCCATCTCCAGTTTCTCAGGTCACAAACTTCACCACTTTTAAAATTCCTTACTTTTCTCACCCCATCTACCCAATTTATTAATCTTGCTAGTGTGCTCTGAAAAATACAGTTAGAATCTAACTACTTCTACTGGCTACTTCGCAGTTGAGGGCATTATCACCTCTTTTAGGGGTGCTGGAATAATTTCACCCCCTATTCTCAGATCATTTCCAAGTATCTACAGCTATCTACTTAAGAAAATGCATGTTAGATCATGCCACTTTTGTTCTGAGAATTCTTCAGAGAGCTTCTTTGCTCACTTATAAAATTCCAAACCTGAATTGTGCTCCACATCACCTAGCCCTGTTCTTCCCCATGTTCAGCTCACTCTGCTCCAAACAACCCTTCTTGCTGTCTGCCGAACATTCCATGACTCCCACCCAGGACTCATGTCCTTACACCTTTTCTGTCTCTGATGTTCCTTCCTCAGAAGCACAACTTGTCCTTATTCTGTTTAGCCACTGTGCACAGAACACCCCATCGAAGAGTGTTTCATGACAATCTTATATGAAACTGTACACCTGTCTATACTCTCTATTCATCAGCCCCTGAAACGTCTTTGCTAAATGAAGATCATGTGGAAGCTGAAGCACTTCTGAGCCTATATATAGGACTAAGCTGAGCACCACGAAGCTGAGGAGTGCTAAATTAGTGTGACTGTCAACCCCATTGCTGTCACCATGGTAGTTGGAAGGAGAGAAAGGTAAAGGCTGAAGATTTCAGTTCACTACTACTCAGGGGTTCATGCATCCATTCCTTATTTTACTCCTTCATAATGCTTCTTAGAGGCTCACCCTCAAGGCCGTATGCCCCTCCCAAATGCCTCTTCCATTCCCTTTTCAATGCTCCCATCTTTTCCGTACTTTGCTGGATCTTTTTCCTTAATTATACTTTTTTCTTCCATATTATTTAATTGTTGTACTAAATACAGTAATTCATAAACATTTCTAGGGAAAGAAAACAAGAATTTAAAAACTTAAATGACTTACAACAGTGGCATCCAACTGTGGTTACACTTGGGAATCCCTGAGACATTCCCAGAATAGTACTAGATGTGGCCAAACTCTTTTCCATGGAAATTTCAATTTACTTAATTTGGGGCAGGGGGCTATCAACACTTTTTAAGAGTTTCCTAAGTGAGAATATGGCTCAGTATTTGTCTACTGTTCATGTGGCCCTGGGTTTGATTCCCTTCTCCCCTCAAACACAACGCCCACATAGTGTACACATGAAAGTACACATGGGCCTTAGTACTTGAGAGGAAGAGACTGGAGCACTGTGAATTCTAGGTTAGCTTTGGTTACATATCAAGTTTTAGGTCAGCCTGGGATGGATATATATATGATGAGATCTTGTCTCAAAACCAAACCAAAGCAAACTTCCTGAGTGATCTTAACATGAAGCCGGAACTGAGAGGCTTACAGCTGGATCCTAGACACAGGCTCTCCCACTTTGATAGTTAATTCTCAGTAAGGACTCTACCACAGCACTACAGTGCAGGATGAAATGATGACCCAGAAAACTCCAGAGCTGGACCTGCCAGTGGCTTACATCTATGGCCTTGGCTGCTCACAAAGTTGAAACTGGCGGTAACTTCTGGGAGTTTAAGATAAGCATGGCTACACCGGGACCACTGTCTCCAAAAAGAAATTTTAGAACTTATTTTTTAAAAAACATTTATTTGTTTTGTGCATGCCGTGTGAGGGCCTAAGACACAATATGTTTGTAGAAGTCAAAGGACAGCTTTCAGGACTCTGCTTTCTCTTTCCACCATAGGTGAAGGGACTCTGGCCAGCTCGAGCATGGCGGGCATGGCTCTGGCAGGCCTTGCCATTACTCCATTCCCTCTGCCTTGCTAAAAAAATGTTAGATTACACTCCTAAAGCTACTCACCAAGGTCTATTCCCTTATTTGGACACTTCCTCCTTCTGAGGCTGACCACCAAGGTCTAGCTATCAAAGTTTTGAAGCACAACAATCAAAAGCCCACTTTGGTTCACCTAATTAACACGCCCAATTAAAACTAAACACCTCAACCTAACACAGGGTTTCCTCTTTTACCGTTATAAACTGCCATTTTCCTATGTGCCAAATCTGTCTCCCCTTTATCCCTTTGGGACAAATATCCCTTCCTTGTCTCCCCTGTTCCCTTCCATTCTCCCTTGTCCTCTATCTCCCATTTGTCTCTTATTCCCTGCCCTCTCTCACTCTGGGGCAAATAAAGCTCCTTTACGCTGAGACCTTGTTCTTGAAGCTCCTGAGTGATACCAATCTTTTACAATGGGGGTCCTGGGAACGAAACCCAATCATCAGGCTTGACAGCAATCACCATTACCCACTGAGTCACCTTGCCAGTCAAGAAAATAATTTTAAAGACTATCAAATCAGTTTCAAACCCAGTGACTAGCCTTTCCAGCACTGGCCTGGCTGGAAGGAATCTTACCCATGTAGAAAACACTTGCCTAGAATGAGGTTCTTCACAAGCTTCTGCTCATCCTCCCTTTTGTACTCCAGCATTCCTTGGAAATCCTTCTCTTTCCGGGGAATATTGACTGGCCGGATAGGCTCATCAATGATCTGTCCTGGAGAGATGTTCTCCATCTGACCCACTTCAGGCGAAACAAAGTAAGGAGAGAGATATTGTCAGGTACAATGGCTGAGAGGGCTCCATGCTCTTATAAAATAAAGTGGACTCTGCAAGAACTGAAGCTCCTTATCACTGTTATTTAGTCCCCACTTTAAAATATTTTTCTCTGCTGAAACTGGGTAAATAGCAACATTAAAGGATAATTCTACTCCAACAGCCACAGAGGCTGATACATAAGGAGTAATATAAAAGGCTACCCAGAAACTGGCAAGGGTTATTGTTTGTTTTGTGTCAGATTTACTTTACAATAAGATCAAGTATCCACAGCACAACAAAAAAGTCCCCAGCACATGCAATTTAGCGTATTTGCTAATGAATCTTTACCAACCAAAAGTAGTTAAACATAGTCAAGCTTTTGCTTGCAGAATGGAAAAACAAGGTGGGAATGGCAGAACATGTCTGCAATCCCAGCACTTGGGAAAGAGTCAGGTGGATCAAGCATACAGGGTCAGCCTCAGCTATATAGCCAGTTTGAAGTCAGCCTCAGTTACATGAGATCCTGTCTTAAAAGCAAGTAAGCAAAAGAACAAATCTCTCAAACAGCAAAGAAACATTCTAAAGGGACAGCAGAGCACATGCTTGTTCTAAGAATCAAATATTTAGTCATTTAAAGCAAGAGCATTTATTTAAAATTTACCATTATCTCGAATTCAAACCACATCAAGATAGTTGATAAGACAGTGTTTATCAGCACAAACTGATGTAAAAATGCCTAAAATCAGATTTTTAAGGGCTTCCCTCATAAGGCTAACCTTTCTTCTGCTTATTTCGGTCATGTGTGAACAGATGATGTCTCCTTTGGAGAGCTACACAATAGGACACCACCCGGGAAGCACACACCAGGTCTTCCCCAGACACTGAACCTACAGATATCTTCTTGAATATCCTCTATCCCTTTGAGAAATAACTCTCCGTGAGAAATGTATTTTCATTGCTTATGAATCGCCCAGCCTGAGCAACACAGACAGACTGAGTCAGCAGTCGCTTTGTCTGGGGCTGCAGCACCGGCGTTCTTCTGGAACTGCAGCAATCTCTAGTTTCATGTTCTAGATTCTTACAGAAAAAGGAGAGCGATTCAAAAGAGTCTCTAAAAATTTGCCTTTTCTCTCAAAAGTACCATGAAGATCTTAATCTCAGGTTTAATCCAGTTGTCAGACAATTTCTTACAACTAGAAAATTCTGGCAAATCTGATCTAAAGCAGGGAAATCAGAAGGTTGAGGTTCTAGACCTACAACCCAACAGGCAGGGTATTAGGTATGTCACTGTAGTTTTGAGGATTTTGTTTGTTACTGGCTTCTAGAATACTTTCAGGTCTATTTTTTTTTTAAATGAAAGCCAAGATGTAACACCCACTCCTGAATTGGAACAGAGCACCATGTAGATCAGATTTTGAAAAGATTCTCTACTTAGCTCTATAATTTCTGCTAAAAATTATACATGTTGGCATTTTTTTAAAGTTTGCTTTTTAAAAAAAAGTGTCCTTAATTAAATATAGCCCACAGGAGTGGCAGGAGTCTTGCTATTTTAAATTAAAGCAAAAGATTTAAATATGTTTGAACACATTTAAAGAAAGACAAATAACTTTTGATTATTAGAAGACTCTGGTATAAAACACATGTGGAGAGGAAGAGAGAAGTGTCGGAAGAGCTTGTTATGTAGTACCTATTCCATTTTATCCTCTAGATATAAATCATTTAACTCAAAATATAAATTTCATTAAGAATAAATAAGTCTTTTCTTGTTTAACCCATGAGTTGCTAACATAAATGTTATTTTTTGCTTGGCTTTCAGGATAGTTTAACTGAAAAGTTAGATTACTAATTGACAATGGCCAAAAATGAATAACATTTTGGAATATTTTCAGTTACATTTCAATTACATTTCAAAGGTTGAGTTTACCTCACATTTAAAGAAAACTGATTTAAAATGTGTTTTATAAGCCATTAACAATGGCTTTTATATTTATTCACATTCACCAACGTTGGCAAAGAGCCTCTAGTTTACTGACCTCACTGGCCAATACCTTTAAAACAGGATTTTAACAGTAAATACTCTGCTGTCTTAGCATAATGTCCAGTTTCGCGTAGAAGGTTCTCTGAAAAGAAAAAAACCTAGACTTCTTAAGTATTGCCAATGAACATTATAGCTCATGTGTATATGGTAAGGGACAATGGTCTGTATTATGTCAATATATTTTAAATAAATGCTGATTGGCCAGTAGCCAGGCAGGAAGTATAGGTGTGACAACCAGTCAGGAAGTAGAGGCGGGTCAATGAGAACAGGAGAATTCTGGGAAGAAGGAAGTCCTAATCTGCAGTCCTGACCCAGCCACAGAAGAAGCAAGATGTGACTGCCTTGCAGAACAAGGTGCCGAGCCACGTGGCTAACATAGACAAGAATAATGGACTAATATAAGTTATAAGAGTTAATAAGAAGCCTGAGATACTAAGCCAATCAGTTTATGATTAATGTAGACCTCTGTGTGATTTCTTTGGGACTTAACGATTACAGAAACTGGGCAGGACAAAAACCCCAGACAACATGTATAGAGCTGGAGTTTCAGAAGATTTTCTTCTTATATTTGTATGTATGGTATGTGTGCATGTTCATGTGTATATTCATGCACCTGGATGCACATGTATGTATGTGGAGGCCTAAAGTTACATTGGGCATCTATTTCTACCTGATGCACTGAGGTGGGGGTCTTTTCCTGAACCCAAAGCTTGTTGTTTCAGCTTGTCTAGCTAGCATGCTTGTTCTGCAGATTCCTTATTTCTGTCTCTTTAAAACTAGGACTACAGGCAGCTGCCATGCCTGACAACTTCTTATGCAGGTTTTGGGCATCCAGTCCTCATAGTTTTATAGAAAGTGCTTTATATGCACAGGTGTTTCCCCAACTGCTACAGTTTTAAAACTTTTTTTTATTATTGTTTTTATTTTTAGAGACAGAGTTTCTCTGTCTAACAGCCCTGGCTATCCTAGAACTTGCTCTATAGATGAGGCTGGCCTCGAACTCACAGAGATCCACCTGCCTCTGCCTCCCAAGTGCTGGGGTTAAAGGTATGTGTGCCACCACCGCCCAGTAGTTTCAAAGTAATATATAAATTATGTGTAATACTAAAGGTCTTTAGGAAATATATAGCTATAAAGTAATCTTTCTGACATCTAAACAAACATTTCAATATCACATTAAAGAGAGTAATACCCTCTTCAAAGTTGACACCCATGGTACTATGCTCTATCATAGATCAGACATTGTGCTCCTTGTAACTATAAGAAACAAGAGGTGATTTTCATGCTCAGAATGTTCTTGGTCTACCATAGAAATGAGTAATTCAAACATTAAAATTGCTAAAAATATGGCAGTGAAAGACCACAGAAAGTATAAACCAAACACTGGAGGCAGGGTCATGTGGTCTATGGTGTGAAGAGGATGCTTCTGAGGATACACTATGTGCCTTTCATCCCAAGAATGAGCAGGGCTTGACCAGGACACGGGCAGTCGGACAGAACAGTTATGATATAGTGTGATAGAGTGAGAAAAAGCAAACACAGGGTTCACTGGGATAGATTCTCTTGAATATCTCAAGTGGTGGGGACTGTACCCTTTGTGTCATATGAAGATCATAAAGATGACAACTAGAGAATATGATAGATGTTAGGATGAACATATCACTGAGGACCAAAATGGTAAGAGTTTGCAAAGATTTAAAGGGAATTTCATCTTTGAAATTCTGTCTCTAGAATGCTTTGAGCAGTGATATGGTTTCAGGATGAACTGAGCATCTGCTTTGCTCTTCACAGCTAGGCCTCAAGCACCTGCAACCGTGTGCAGCATCTAAGAAGCATTCAATAAAACTTACTGAATGGACAAACTAAGCCACAAGACAAGACTAGTATGTTTATACTGAGTTTTTTTCTCAAGGAGCTTATCTATTTCACATAGAAATAATTATATTTTTAAAATTGCATTTCTTTATAATTATAATTCCTATATCCTGATTTACTTTCTTCTTTCTATTAGCTCACGAGCTCTTTAAGGATAGACTCTGGCACATTCCTTTTGTAGCTCCAGTGCTAACAAGAAGGTGTGTGTAGCGTTTACCATTACTATTGTTGGTGTGTCACCCACATTACCACACTTAGCTCTTACAAGCCACATTCGACAGATAACATCATCATTCCTAGTGAGAATGAGAAAACTGAGACACAGAGAGGTTCAGCAATCTGCAAATATTCTGAGACTAGGAAATAGAAGAGAGGATTTGAATCAAAGAAGTCGTCTCTAGAATCCTTGCTCTTAAGCACATGCTATACTGCAGTATCTGACATATCAGATGTTTGTTAGATGTTTGCTGAATGAATTTTCTCCCTTTGTAACTTACTGTTACATTACTATGAAAATTATCCCCACATGTAGAAGTAGAAATTTCCACTCCATAGAGGACAGGATTGTCAAAATTTTGGTTATTTCTCTAAAAATTCATCCGAGGGAGGTTAACACTAGCAATAGGAAATAAAATTTGACAAATACTGTAAAAATATGTTTAAGTACCTTCTAGTTCACCAATTTTTTTGGCAAAGACTTTCAGTTGTTTTTTCAGTTTCCGGACAGTTTTATCCTGTTTTTCAAGTTGTTCCATCAAATCCTAAGATCAAAATGAAAATTCTATCAGAAAGATCAAAACAGGCTTGGTACAGGCACAAAGGGAGCACAGACACAGTCCCGGCGACACACTGTTAGTTTGACATAAAAGCTGAAGAAGAGCTCACTGGTGGAGCCACCACCTGGCTCAAACTGGCAGACAAGGGAGGTGCAGCTACAGTGCCAGCAACTGAAACACAACTGCTCTAAGTTCCTTTACAGCGTGATGGAAGTCTTCCAGCAGACGCCTACAGGCAGCAACTCGTAGATACATTGTCACTTTTGAAGGGGGACTGAGCAAAACTGAGTCTTGATGAGTGCACAAAAGTTCTGTGGGAGACTTGAGGATGGCGGCACTTATGCAAAGACTGACACTCCATGTGTAAAGTACTGTTAGCATTTACCAGCTATAAACTTAGCCTTAAAGCTTAAGAAACATGAAGAAGTTTGGGGAAACTAAAAGTAAGTAAAGTCAGATGTTGTGGCACATACCTTTGGTTCCAGCACTCAGGAGGCAGAAGTGGGTGGATCTCTGGATTCAAGGCTAACTAGAGTTATAGAACAACACTCTGTCTCAAAAACCAAATCAAACAAAAAAATTAAGGAAAATGATAAAGAACCTTTGCTACATGGCATGAAGGTGCATGATTATAACTCAAGTACCTGGAATTCTGAGAGAGAATTCAAGGCCAGCCTGGGTTATGTAGTGAGAGTCATTGGGGGAAAAAAGCTGCCTCAAGATGGTTGCCCACACCTTTAATCCAAGCACTCAGGAGGCAGGTGGATCTCTGTGAGTTTGAAGCCAGCCTGGTCTACAGAATGAGTTCCAGGACAATCAGGGCTACAACACAGAAAATCTGTCTCAAAAAAAAAAATGAAAAAAAGAAACACCCAACTCTGCATGCCTAATGCAAAAAAAATGAGAGAAAGAAAACCTGAATATGTAAAGCAAAGGTAAGACATCTGTGACTGGTGGCTCTAATTAGTAAAGAATTCTCTCAAAGGGCAGGCAGTTATAAACTCAGCAACTCGGAGGAAAGTAGACAGCACCAGACTAAGAAAGCTTAGAAGGACCATGAGTCAGTGGAGATGACTGGTGCTTGTCACTAAGTTATAGAGAAGAACAACACTTGAAACACTAGCTCGTTCTCCAGCTTGTGCAAGAGTAGATTCGGAGCAGACTACTGATTCGAAGGGAATAGCTGCTAACATTTCCAGTGCTGGGTTATGCTTCCATCACACTGTAAGCCTGGGGTTAACAACAAACCAAACACACAGTGGACACAGGACACTGAAAGAGATGCCACACTGGCTGAAGAGAGTTGTGGAGGTTGAGGGAAGAGACTTTGTGAGGATTTTTGAAGAGACCTCCTGGGCAGCGGCAGGCAGCAGTGTGCTCTTCAGTTAGAGAAGGCTAGAAGTAGCAGAAGACAACGGAAAAGCATTGCGGTTTACATACAATCATCCTTTTGTAAAGTGAAATCCGATATGATTGATACTTCTTAGGGTCATCTGCATATAATTCCTCAAAATACTGAAAAAACAGGTACAATGGATATTTGTTTCTTGAGTCTTTGAGGGAATGCTACCTCTCAGCAAAATTAACTTAAGAAAACTTAAAAACACAGGTAATGAAACTATATCTACTCACAAGTTCCAATTTGCCACCTACCATTACCATGTTCTTTTTTTTTTTTTGTATAGCTGAGTCTCATATTTACAGATCTATTTTGCATGACCATTGAAAACAGGTGATGGCCAGAATGTTGTCATTCAGCAGGTCAATAGAACAGGAGACTGTGGTATCCAGAAAACTGAAATTTTAGTTCCCAGCCCTTTACTCCTTCCTTATTTGTGACTCCCAACCCTGCTCAGTCACCAGCAGAGCAGCAAGGGCAAGGAATGCAACAAAATAAAAAAGGCAGGAGTGCTGTTAGCAACCCACTACCATTTGGAACTGGTGGAGCTGGTGAGAGGCAGCATGAGGGAGGCTCGTAAGGCCTGTGCACTAGAGGAGAACGAAAGCCATTCCTATACATATTGTCATGTTGTGAGTATGTGTGTGGGGGGGCATGCAAGGCAAAACTTCAGAAGCACCAAGCCCAGACATACTGTTGCCTTAATATTCTGCCCAAGTGTATCCTAAAAAAATGTGTAAGTAAGACTAAGAAACTCTAAGTAGCCTGAGAAGGCATATCCTTCTGTACACTTGAGTTTGATAATATTCTTTGAATTAGCAGTCAGTGTAATGGTACAAGCAGCTGATCTGCAAAGAGTAGCCTAAAACTAATTAGTCTTCTATTTAGAGTATAGGGCTTGATCATTTCTACATTAGGTACAAAATCTGCCAAGAATATTACAGACAGGCTGTAAGGGCAACACTTGATTAACTCAGTGAACAAACTGAGAATCTACCACCAGAAACAAACCTATTTCACAGAGCATCTAACATTTTAAGACAATGATTCAGAAGCAAAGAATCTGTACACTGATCAATCAGTATTATTCCACACATTTGTCAATTTGTAATCATCAAAAGCATTGTTAGTTATTTAAGCAACAGAGTAAAACACAACTTTTAAAGAACACTTCGTGACTCAGAAGACTTCCCCACTGAGTGACAGGCTCAGTCATGCTGACAGAGCACAGACATCATCCTCACCCTCTGCCCCACATCCCTACCATGGAGCTTCATACATAAGACAGACTGGAAAGAAATTACTCCGATTTCTTCCTAATCTAGATAAAACATGGGTGAACATATGGTAGTAGAGACCTATCTGTGTTGTCAATTATCACTGATGGGAATAAGACCTTCAGCGAAACTCAAACACTTTTAGTACAGATCTTAAAAGGTTTTTTTCATGTCACTAAAGAACAGATTTTATGTAAAAATTATAATTATGATCTTTCAATGACTTTTTATGCAATAAATATATCTGTAAAATTTACATAGATTTAAAAATTTCAGATATATGATCAAAGTTATAATGTGATGGAGAAAGAAATACTGTAGAAAATAATTTTTTTCTTGACAAAATTTTTTTTAAAGGAATAAGAAAAAAGGAGAAGTCTTGGAGTTCATTTCACCATTCAGAATCTGGTAAGGGGAAAGGCAAAAGTGCCCTCTTTATTACTATTACTGCTTAAAAGAATAAAATGTGCCAAGCTCAGTACTAGTCCCTTCATCCTGTTTTAGAAGCTCCACCCAGTGTCAATCCTTAGCCCATGTATAGTTCAACCAAGAACCTTCCCTGGCTTGTCTGTTAGACAGGCAGGATGGCATCCTCACTGGATGCTTAGGATCAAAGGAAAATAATTTTTAGCCATGTCTTTCTGGTATTCAAAGACTAGCAAGTAGTAAGGAGACTTTGCTCCAAACACTGCAGGTTTTGAGAGGGCTCAATTGTCCAATAGACCGTTGTGAGAAACAGCTGGGTGCAATTTCATTATTTTGATTCATTTCTATCAACACATTCATATTTTCCTTTTTGTCTCTATTAGACTTACTGTATTTATTCCCAACAAGGAAAAGCTATGCTTGTTCAAAAAGAACATACAGCAGACCGGGACACTGCTACTCTCCTTACCAGGTTTTCATTGGTCAGTCGTGTGATCTCATGCTGCAGGCTGGCTTCAATGCGGGCCTCAGGGGGCAGCTGCAGGTTCTGGGCCAGTAGCTGCTGTTGCCGGTTGTTTTCTTCCTTTAGGCTCTGGATTTCCCCACGGAGGGCCTCGGCCTCATTCTCATGGCTCCTCTTCTGCGACTGTAGCTGGGATTCCAAGAGCCTGCAGAGAGGCCACACACACACAAGTTTGTAGAGGACAGGACACCCTTAAAGGGTGTGAAGCTACAAGTTCCTTTGCACGAATACTCTCTAGCATCTGTGCAACTCCCGACTCCAGTAATGTCATGAAACTCAAATGCCGAAAATGGGAATCGATGTGCCACATCTGCATCTTTTTGAATTGTATGAAGTTCTCCTTATTTAAGTTGGCAAAGACAGCATCATTGCCATAAATAGACAGATAAATATATAGTTGCATTGTAAAAGGCAAGAATACATACACATTCCCAATCTATTGAAAAAGACCTTTAAAAAGGCACAGCCATTGATTTCAGGCAAAGGTGGAACCAAGATCATGTTTTTAATATTGTCCACTTATCCAAAAACAGACAGGCTGGTGCACTACTTGGAGATCCATAGATTTATCCAAACAGAATCTAGTAGTTCTGCAATTGTGTGTGTGTGTGTGGGTGGGTGTGTGTGTATAGACAGAACTGTCATCTCTCTCCCCATGAGATTACATACCTAACAGAATCCTAACAAGATATTGCTTTTGGACAAAATTATAGTCGAGCAGTAACTAATATGAAGAGAAAGACACTTAATCCTGATTTCTTTTGTCATCAACTGCTGAGTAAAATTCACCGATGCCATTGTGAGCAAACTATTAACAGCAGACTAAAATATCTTAGCAAGTTTCAAGAAAGCTAACCAACAAAACATGGCAGTTAATACTGATGGTTACAGTTAGAACAAAGCAGAACAAGCATAGTCCATTTAGCAGTGCAAGGATTTAAAATTATAATCATTATAATGGAATTTTTGTGAGATTTTTAAGACACAGACAGCATTAGGGCAGATGAATGTGTTAGAGAAAGACACAGTGAATTCTATTTTTTTTTTCCCCTTGGAAGTGAATTGCTGAGCTCAGACAGTTATCCTTATTTGACTTTGAATCTCATAACAGAGAATGCTGAATCAGGTACTTGACAACACTTTTAGGCAGCATCACAATAATGAGGAAAGTGGTCACATTTGTTACAGGACTGTGTATCCCAGATTGATATTTATTACAGATAAGTTACTGTCCAGGTAACAAGTATTAGTGGCCATGCTCCAATAACTGCTTCAGTTTGAAGTCTGTTTTCCTCAAGTCCTAGAGAGATTCACAATTTTTTGATCTTCACTCCTGACAGCATTGTGGTATACATGAAGCAATTTGTATTCACCTATAATCAACGTTAGCCTTAATAGTATCTGTTAGTAGAAACAATTTTAAAGTAGGTATTTGGCTGTAGATTCTAAGTTTTATTGAGACTAATTGTCTCAGGAAGATAGTAAATGCACAAGACACACAGTAGTCAAAGTTGTGAGTCACTGTTAGTAAGAAAAACAAGTTAATAACATTCCATTCTGAGGAGACAGATATAACCTGTTGGCTTGTTTTAACCCTTCATAAACCAGCCAGAGCTCTCCATCCTCATTCAACTCCTGGTAATCCATAGTAGATGATCTTCCAGGTAAAAGAACACAATGCAAAACACAAAGGGACACAGGATGGAAATGAGATGATGGTGGTCAAGAAAAGCACATGATATTTCAGTATCTACTAAGTGGACAGGATCATTTTTGGTAATTACAAATGACTTTACATTATCACAAAATTACTTCAGTTAATTAAAAAATGTGTAAGAAGTTATATCACAGATAAATGAAGAAACGAAATGACCAGAAGATGAGACATTCAATTTCTAATGTTTTATGAGGCTAGCTATATGATCTTACACATCAAGCATTTCATTAAGGCTAACCATAACACATGCATAAAATGAAAATTCTAGGTATATCTTCATGTGGCAATTTTCATAATCTATTTCAAAATGAATTTTCAGTTTTCCTGATATGAATTTATTTCAGCATAATCTTATTCCCCATGTAGAGTTTTATAAAAATTATTGTACAAATAATTTAAGAATGTATCCAAAGTTCTTAGCTTTTGATATAATTTTAAATTTTGGGGTAAAATTAAATTTAAGATCTGGAGAAACTGCCTTTATATCAGAGGTATATTTATTGTCTCTTAGTAAAATCTGTAGTTTATAGACAACATTTAGTTGGTAACAGTTTTCCTACCAAGGGCGTAAATAATATATTTTGAGGATTTGTTAAGCGTCAGATGCTGTTCTTCATTCTTTCACTACCTCGTCTGTTCTTTCCAACACCCATGTTGAATTAACAGCTGGTAAGAAGCATCTGAGTCCAGTGCCATGTGATTTCAGAGGACAGGTTCTTAATCTTGATACACTTTTGTTGCTATGTTTACACAACATGAATCTGAGTGAATTCTATTTTCAATCTACCATTTCTCTGTCTCTAAAGTTATCTATTTTTGAGGTTTCAATTATTTTATTGTATTCTTATGACTTCAAAATTTATATCTCAGGCCACGTGTTCTTGATTATAGATCTATTATATATAACTCTATGGCTTAGTAGAATTTCTCTCCCTGAATGTCTTCTTGTCTGCTAAAATTCAGTGTGTGTAAATCCACTCATCACTCCACCCTGGTTTCATAATCATGAAATGGCATCAGCACATCCACCTGAGTCCCCACAGCAGAAAGTGCAAGCTTCCCTAAACCCTCTCACACACCCAACATTCCACAGGGTTTACCTCATCTTCACTCATATCTTTCCAAATTTCCCGCTTCTTTCAATCCTAACTGTCATCAACCAACCTTGAGTCACCATGCTCAGTCACTGGACTACAGCAAAGTCTCTTAACTGGTTTTGTGCTTTCAATCTGGTTCCATTACAATTATTCTTCTTCTTAAAACACTTCAATTCTTTCTAATATCTTTAGACTAAAATGCAAACATTCTCAGTCCTTTATCTAAGGAGCCTATCACCTCTGTGGGAAGGGATGGCATTTACTTGTCTTCTGCTGTATCCCACAATGTAACATAGTGCTGGCATGGGGTAGAAACATTCCAGACCTAGTGACTGAATAGCTGAGTGGATGCATAGACAGCATATACCCTTTCTATAACAAGATATTCTGTTTTGTTTTGTTTTGAGACACGGTTTTTCTCTGTTGCCTTGGCTGTCCTGGAACTCACTATGTAGAATGGGCTGGACTTGAACTCACAGAGATCCACCTGCCTCTGCTTCCTGAGTTTTAGGATTAAAGACATGTGCCACCACAGCCAGGCTAATAAGATATTCTTAAATATAAAAGATCACAATTAATTCATAAATTAAATTTTCATTTAACTAAATACCTTTGAAAAGGTACCTTTGTACTGTTGCCAATAAATAAAGAAGTAACTTATGTTTTGTAAGGCATATATATTTAATTTGTGGGTATTTATGCAAGTCAATCCTGGAACTGTGTTATCAAGATACCTAGGAGACTCCTGAACTGTCTTTTACCATTGGTCATGCCCTCTCAAAATAGTCCAGTGTGTAATTTTTTTCTGTTTAAAGTACAATGATACTAAATCTCTGTTCAGAAATGAGGTTGGCAGTAAGGCTGCCATTCTCAAAGTTGTGGCAGCCTTCTAGAGCTACATGGCTACCACTGATGGAATTCTAGGCACATACATCTTAACTTTTCTTCACGCTACATTTTAGTTATTGAACACTGTAGTTGCCTCTACAAACATTCAAATAGCCATCTTGAACAACACCCTTACTAGAAAAGGATCTACTAGGACAGTCCAAACTCAGCAATAGGTTTTCTTCTTCAGGCAGCTTAAGGCCAAGGCCCTTGATATAAACATATCTTCTCATAATGTGAATAACATTTCCTTTGACACCAATCATCAACAATTATCTGATATTATGAATGGGATGTTAAGTTGGTTTACATCAGAAACCTTAGGTTCTTCTTGAAGATTGGCTGATGTCTAATAAAACAATGAATTAGCACACTGACTTCCTCAACAAGAGGCTGACTTGAAGACTCAGATTAATACAGTTAAACCAAGGTGGATGAAAGGATCAACTTACCTGTTTGTTTCTTTCAAACCAATATATGCTTGTGCTATTTCACCTTTGTCTTTCATTTTCTGTACATCTTCCAAAAGTATTGTGGAATCTGTCATTGTATTCTGAAGGGAGAAATGACACAAACCCACATGAAGGCTCAACTCTATAACTGTGGATCACATATAACATATTCTTTTCATTTCAGGGCTTAGTGGGTAAGGGCACTTGCCACTTAGCCTGATAACCTGAGTTCAATCTCTGAAATCCATATGGTGGAAATAATCTACTTCCATAAGTTATCAACTGACATTCATGTGTATGCTTATACAGACACATGCACACTTTCTCTTTCTTTTTTTATGCACGTGTATGCATATAACACTCCAAAAACACTAAACCAAATTACTAACATATTGTCTCTAAAGAATAATAACTTTAGCACACTAAAAGGGTCATTCTCTTTGTCTGAAAATATGTCTGATCTTTCAATCAATGTTTGCTCTAAGCTAGGTGTGGTGGCTCATGCCCAGGCTGTCCTTAAACTTTCTAGGTATCTGAGGATGACCTTGAACTTCTGGTCTTTTTGCCCCATTTTCCTGAGTGCTGGCATCACTGGTATGTACCACCGAGTCAGCACAGTTTATGGAGTGTTGCAGATCAAACCTAGAGCCCTGTATATGTTAGGTAAGCATTTAACCAGTTGAGCTACACTCTGGTCCCAAATAAACATTTCTTTAGCTTTATTTTATAAAGAGTATATATTTTCTAATTTAATTTTTTCTTTCCCTGAAAGAAAAACTCTATTTCATATTCTCATTTTTTAAGCCCTACAAATATAATTCACAATGGCTCAAGTTTTTATATCAAATAACGATACACTGTGCTTGACATCTTAGGACTTTTCTGGAGTGTTTTTAAAATTCTGATAAATTAGGTCACTTGATCTGTTCAGCTAGTATGAGTACAGGGAAAGATGAGTGACTCCATTCGCTGATGTCCTGGGGAACGAGTAGCTGGTTCTTTCTTAATTCTGCCTGTCTTGGCTAGAATATGGTATTTGGGAGACGGAGTTAGATTCACACTTTAGCACTGAGAAGTTTTTGACTCGCTGCTCTGTGTGTTTCCCACATGCAATGGCTTCAAGTCCTGAGAAGGTTGCATGATACATGAAGCCCCGCTGTACTGCTCAACAGTAACCAAGAGAGTAGAGAGATTCAACTCTGCGCCTTCACAGGAGCTATTTCATTCCAGCTATGGGTGTTGCCCTTAGGGAGGGAAAAGTAGCAGTAAAGAATTCCTGCTCAGCTCTTCCATTTCTCTTCAACCTTGTTAGATTTGGTACGATGTGTGCCCAGGACAATTGTCTCCAAGTGAAGGGTTTTTCCTCCCCAACTTGTGTATGACACCAGAATTACAGCAGCAAGTCACAGAGATGACTGTGAGTTAGAAGTCCTGGAGATCCATCTGACATCCAGATTGGAAGCTACTATAACCACACTTTCTCCTAGTGACTTCATATAGGAAGAAGTCAAACAGGAAATTAGTAAGTAAAAAGGAAGCGGGGCATGGCAGCTTATACATGTACTCAGAACACTCAGGAAGTGAAGGCAGGATAACCAGGAGTTCAAAGACATCCTCAACGATACAGTGAGTTTGAGGCTAACGTAGGCTATATGAGATCTTAAGGCAAAAAGGCAGAGAGGGCTGCAGAGATGTATCAGCACTTAAGAGTGTTTGATTCTCAATCATGAGGACCTGAGTTCAGATCTCAGCACCCATGTAAAAAGCTAGACATTCCACACATGTCTGCAACCCAAGTTCTGAGGGGATGGAGCCAGGGCATTGCTTGGCTTATTGGCTTCTAGCCTCGGTGAGGAAATGAAAGGTCCAGGTTAGAGAGAATCACTACCTCAGAGGAATAGATGGAGAATGATAGAAGAGGACACACACTGCCCTATTCTGGCATTCATTTCCACATACTCACACAGACACAAATAATAAACAAATAAATCTTAAAAAAACAACATAAAATAAAACAGACCTGGTCACAAAGCACGAACTACATAAATTGAAAAGACCTGCAAGTCAATGTTAGGATTAAACAGAAGTACTTATTATATTAAAAATATATACAATTACCTTGTCATCCTGAAAAATCACATGTTGGCAAGCACAAAAAAAATGTAGAAACAATAAATCTTTAGCTTCATGAATAGATACTTTCACTGAATTAACAAGAATTAATTTAAAAGCTGTGAGTTGTTTCTTCTAAAACTAACTCTAACATATTAGCATTCACAAAACTGTCATAAGGCTGACATTAATATATGTGTAGGAGATAGAAGCTCCTTTTTTTTCCTTTTAATTTTTTATTTTTTGAGACCAGGTTTCTCTATGTATCTTTGACTGTTCTGAAACTCGCTCTGTAGATCAGAACTAATAGGTCTCGAACTCACAAAGATCTATCTGTCTCTGCCTCCCTAATGCTGGGATTAAAGGCGCCACCACCACCTGGCTGGAACTCATATTTCTAATGCTTAAGTTCTTTTCTGAGTTGTTTTAAAATATTCCTGGCTGTAAAATGCTTGGGTGTATGAAAGAATGATTCTGCTGTTGATTTATCTGGGTGAGATTTCATACTAGGTCTTTTAAGAGTTCAAGTAGTGGCCTTTGGGAGGGTAATCGTCCAGGAAAAGTCTCTCAGAGCTCTTTGGAGGTAGAATAGACAAACAAGAGCTGGTTGGGATGACTCACACCCTAGCTCACTGTGTGCTGTTCATCATTGGCTTAATAATAAGAAATTGAGGAACCCAGAATTACAAAAGGCACTGGGTGTCTGGAAGGTTTCAATATACTGCAGATTCCTCCAGAACAGACAAGGCGTGTTACAAAGAGACTGGGAGCTGAGCAAGCAAGGACTGTGTAGAGATAGAGCCAGCCCACTATTACAGAACAGTTGTCACATGAACTTTGTGAACTTAATAAGATGGCAGGTATGTTACCAAACTATGTGTTCTATTAGTGAGGTTGTATTTATGACCTTTACTTCGTTTTTATTTTCCAATCTTTTAATTCCCACTAAAGTTTCTTATGAGACTATTCAATGTACTTCACAAATACACACACACACACACACACACACACACACACACACACACACACACACAATTATCTATAAATTTAAAAAGAAAAAGAGAGACTACCCGTTTGCTGAGAGAGAAGAGAATACTGACTTCATCTTTGTCCAGGAGGCATACAGGGCTTTCTTTCTCAAGGCTAGTCTGTTAAAGCCTTAGAACCAGATGAGACTGAGCCAAGAAAGGTAACAGTGTAGAACGCTTTCTGTTGACTTCATGAACACAGCCCTTCCTACCTTCTCCCTATTAAAGGGAACTCCTGGGTGATGTGGAATTCCCCTCTGTATGCTGTGAATATATTTTATTACCATTGATTAATAAAGAAGTTGCTTTGGCCTATGGCAGGGCAGAATAGGGCTAGGCAGAAAAACTAAAGAGAAAGAAGGCAGAGTCAGGGAGATGGCACGTAGCTGCCAAAGGAGAAAAATGCCAGAACCTTACCAGTAGGCCACAGTCTTGTAGTGATACACAGATTAATAGAAATGGGTTAATTTAAGATGTAAGAGCTAGTTAGAAATATGCCTAAGACATTGGCCAAACAGTGTTGTAATTAATATAGTTTTTGTTTGATTATTTGGGTCTAAGCAGCCGGGAAAGGAGCGCACAGTCTCTGTTTACACCTGGGAGTGTAATTTCTATGAACTGATTTCATTTCTAACCATTTTGTTACATTTCTACTTATGCAGGCCAATTTTGACAAGTAATTTTAGCTAGACTTAATGCTTCTTTGTACCAAAATAACTTGCATATTATCATATTTAATATTCAAGGTGTCAGTCAACCAGAAGGAAAACTCTCTGATGAGAAAACTCATTAGACCAGGTCACAAGGCTACAGACTCCAGAATATCTTTTGCTTCTATCTATAACTTCACAATTGCTACTGCAAATTTCCCTATCCATATCATATCATATCGTATCATACCAAATATCATAGTATATCATAGTGTGCTTATCTCATGAATACATCCTAATCTTCTGGGCATTTTCATCTGTCAACTGTCAAGATGACCCCTCCTGAAGCTGTATTATCTAACTGATATTAATAATGTAAGCTTCTACAGAGTTTTGACGAATAAACATGAATACAAAAAAATACTACACAGTCAAGGCCTATGAATTTCTCCCTAGGAGATGTTTTAGATTTCAGCTCAGGCTGATGATTATGAAAACAGATGAATTTGCCCCAGTTGCCAGGAAAGCTGAGTTTCATTAGCTGATATAAAACTTCAAAGTAGCTTTAGATTAGACCAGATGCCTTGCTAATTGTTTTTAAGATAAATTATTACAAGAAAAGCAATCTTATTTACAAGGACATATGGCCAACTGTCTGATTTGTTGAGCCAGGATCAAAAGTGCAAAGCAACCTAATGGCTACACACACTTTATTTGCTGGGTATGACTGATAACCTAGAACAATAATTAATTACAGCTTTTGTTCAGAAACACCACGGGAAGGGAAGTTCTGGCTGCTCAGGGCTACAAAAAATAATTTACTTCATAGCCCTGAGAAAGAGTTACAAGTTTTCTCTATTATGGTCTAAAGTTATACACGGGACAGTAAATATATTTTAAGATTTAAAATGCTTTCAGTGTCCTATACCTTGGAGAGTGGCTATTGAGCTGGTATTAAAAGACTTATGGTAATCCTGAGCCTGAACCAAAGAACTGACAACACACCTCTATCTTCTAAACAGGGCACTCTCTGAGAAAGTCTGGCTTTTACTATTACTGTCGCAGATTGTTAGTTCAAAATGTTTATACACGCAGAAGTGTGGGTTACAGTACATAATTACCTTATTTTCTTAGGCTCTTCAGTAGTTTAAGGTTTATAACTCCTTTAAAATCCTTTATAAGACGACCTCTCTAGATAGATAACAAAATGACCGATTCTTTCTTTGCTGCTGCAAGTTACAGTCCACCAATTATGTAACTAAGAAAAAATGCTCCTTCCTTGCTCTGTGACAAGTTGTTTAGATTTATTGTGTGTCAGTTGTTGAGATGACTCTGTTTTTATCATCTACTTAAGAAATAGATTATAATTTTCAAATATAACTCCTGTATTGCTTGAAAGATCTTGTTGGGTATATATAGCCATGGAGAACAAACAAAGAGGAACATCATGAGAGGAACAACAGCATGAGAGAACTAAAAAAATGAAACCATCAAGTGAGTGCTTGAGTGTCTTTCTTCCCTAAGTCCTTCAGATAAAAAAGTCTTAGTATACATGCCGACACCATGGATTTCTTTCAAATCCTGGGTGATCTAGGAGCTGGTTCTCTTTAGAATGTGATATTCTTTGTGGGAAACAAAATTTTGAAAGACACCTGGGAACCCAGTGGCTTTTTGCAACTACTCTTAAGTGTTTGTTTCATTACAAACTGGAGGAAATGAAAGCCAGTCACCATGCTTCGTACTCAACATATATGCATGCTTACCTTGGGTTGGATGGCTTCTTTCTGGCTCACCAGCTGAGACCGCAGGATGAGAACTTCTTCCTTTCGGACATCGAGCTCCTCACTCACAGAGGTCAGCTGTTCCATGAGGACGCGGTAGGCAGGAGCACCCGGTGCAGTCACTTCTGGAGCACTTTTCTCACTGAGGGCTTTGCGTAACTCGTTCAGCTCATTTTTCAGTTTTTTGTTTTCTGATTCCAGTTCTTGACGCTAAATGAAAAGACAGACAAGATTACTATGGTAGTTTGAATAAAAATGGCCCCACAAGCCCATAGGGACTGGCATTATTGGGAGGTGCAGTTGTGCTGGAGTAGGAGTGGCCTTGTTAGAGGAAATATGTCAATAGGGGTGGGCTTTGAGGTCTCAGATACTCAAGCATAGTCAGTGTGTCATAATCTTTTTCTGTTGTCTTCATATCTAGATGTAGAACTCTCAGCTACCTCTCCAGAACCATGTATGCCTACACGCCACCATCCTTCCCACCATGATGACAATGAACCAAATTTCTGAACTGTAAATTAGCCCCAATTAAATGTTTTCCTTTATAAGAGCAGTCATTGTCATGGTGTCTCTTCACAGCAATAAAAACCCCAACTAAGATATTTACTGCTGTCATTTTCATCTTTACATTGGAAAACTAAACCTCTCCTAAGTGATGGAATAATTTTAATAGAAAGGACATCAATCTCTACTCTTAGGAATAGTACCCCAGATTAGGTAAGTGTGACATTAGTGGAACTGAGCAGTGTAAATTATAGTTTGCACTACCAACTCCAATTCCAGAGGCAAAATTTACTCTGACCTGCTCAGGGAATACTCTGAGACGCAGACTGTGGAGTCCTAATCCTGGGAAACCCAGGTTTTGTTTGCAGGTAAATGCAAAGCCATGCAGGTAAAGGGTAAAACAAAGCATGACCAAAACTGGTCAGGATATTCCCAATGACTGGGTCATTTAGGCAGACCCCTGAAATTTTCAATAGTGCTCTCTTTCAATCCCGGTAATCAGTTTTGCACCCCTCATTTCAGGGGCAGAAGCCAAGACAATGTCTTTATTTTGATACTGAGGCTCTGACACAATGTGTCCCAAACTTTAACATGCATCACAGCCATTTGGAGTTCCTGTTGAAACACATATTTCTAAGCCCCAAATTACAAGATCCTGACTTTATGTCTAATGGCGTGAGGTCTGAGAATTCTGTACTTCCAACAAGGAACCAGGCAGTGTTGATTATATTAATAGAGGGCCAGACTTCAGGAACCACTCAGCAAAGCTGTGTTAATCTGGGCTTCACTCATACTACGGAAAACACTTTTATTTACCTACGTTTACGTGAGGCAGGGATGTTTTAGAGAGCAGACTGCTACCCTGTGCTTTTAGTCTGCTCCTCAGCCTCAGTTAGATTTTTATGGTGGAGAAGAGAAGGAGCTTGACTCTAGAGTTCATAATCTTTACTACTGTAGCTTGCAGGGCTGCTATCTCCTGTTCAGAGTGAAGTCCTACTTAGATGAAATGGTTTGTAAAATGAAAGAACAGAGGCTAGAACTAGTGCCCAGATACGATTTAGCTAAGGATGTTCTCAGAGGAAAAGATAAGTTCTTAGCAGCTCTCTTGTCAAAACAAAGTATTGAAAGTTTTGGGATGAAATTTTCAATACCTTGAGGGACTCATATTCCAGTTCTGCACCTCTAATTGGTGGTCTTTCTTCTTCCTGGGGAGAAAAATAAAGTAAAATTTTTGTATTTTAATTGTCAAATTTTTACTATTAGAACACTTAGCTGTGTACAAAAAGCAGTGACGTATCAAAGCCTTCACAGCGTCAGCAAGTGCTGCATAGCTAAGAACTCAGGGGCTACAGAAAGACACAGGACAACCTGCCTGGGCTGCCCTCGGCCCTGGAACAGGCCATTGCTGCTCACCTTTGCCTTGCTGCGGAACATTTGCTCTTCCTTTCGGTCCAGCTCATCCTGCATTATTTGCTTCTCCTGTTCCAGCTCTGTGACACGCTTCTGGAGCTTAAGGAACAATGACATGTCTAGAGGCACCTTCTTCTCACTTGGCTCCTAAAACCCAGAGATCATAAGAATCAAGTCAAAGCCAGAGGACTTACAAGCCAAAGTGAAAACAGTTCAGTAGTAAAACAGTCAAACTCACAGCAGAAATGTAGAACAAAACAGAAAACATGTTCATCCTACATTTCTAATAATTGTAGAAATGTAAGTTAAATAATAGTGAGGCATTACTTCTCTCTTACCTGACTGGAAGATAACCCAAAGGTGGCATTTCAAAATTAATAATGTCCTATATTAGCAACTGTGTCTCATACTAAATTGGTGGTGGAATATATAAATAAGCCTGTGGAAAACTGTGTGCATTTATTAAAGTGTAGGTGTATATCCATACCCACCCACGCAAATCTGTTTAAGAATTAAGTGTACACGGCTGGGAGATGACTCAGCAAGCAAAGGCGCTTGCTCTAATTGTTTTCCAGTTATCTCTCTAACTGTAGAGCAAGGTAAACCCCCAGTTTAGTCATTGTCTTCCTGCTGGGCAATGAGATGATTTCTAATTTCTGAAATACACATCCAAGAACACAATATCTGAAGATAACACTTGGCAGTCTGGTGGACTGGGGCAACTTCTACTTACATCAACAACTACAATCATTCCTGGGATAATAGTCACTGCTATAAAGCTACAAAAAAGTTTGCATCTCAGTTGATTGCCCAAAAGTGGCATTTCAATGCTGTTTTAGATTTTATTCTTTGGCTTTTCATAAGGTTAAATGGTACATGTATGGAGGTCACAGAACAACTTGCAGGAATTGGTTCTCTTCTTCCAGAATAGGTTCTGGGGCTTGAACTCAGGTCATTAGGCTTGTACATTAAGTACTTTACCCAATGAACTATTGTGTTGGCCCACCAATAACACCTACAAATATTTAAATGTTTCATTCAAATACCTTAGTATCTGTTCATTTATTAGTGATGCATACATTCCTGAAACTTTAACTTTCAAAAACTGCAACAGAATCCTCCATTCTATAAACAAACATAGATAGTACTTCACTCTTGATATTTAAAATGTTATTAACTGGAAATCATCCCTTTAGGCTTTGAATGAACATTTAAAAAGGAATCGTATTAAAATAGGATGGGGTAATTTTCAGTTATCAATTAATGCTATATACAGAATTCACTGATTGCGAGGTGAAAACAAACTTCTACAGATAGGAATATGAGAATAGGAAAAGGTAGGACACAAAAAAATAACAGTTGCTAAATACAAAATAACTAGAGATGTAATGAATGGTGATCACTTCAGAGTGCTCAGATGATGTCCTTAGTCCTAGTGGCATATTTATTTATAGCAAGGTCATTTGACATTTCTGGACCACATGAGAAAGGAAGAGGAGTGGACTATCAGGATGAGAGGAGTTGTGGGGTCTTATTTTCCTTCCCTTTTTTAGTAAGAACTTTGTCACCCAAGCCTTTACTGAGTAAGTGAAGCTTTGATATTTACTTTAAAAATAATAGTAGTCTTACAACTGATGAAAAGATAATAGAATTAATTAATAAAATTACCACCACTGGTTTGAATTTAATTTTGAAATTATCCTACTTCAGTTGAGAAAGTTGTGGTGGCCCTTTTCCCAGGATGGAAGCTGTGAGAAAGCTCAGGAATAAAGCAGGACTCCAACAGCCTATAGAATCAGGGAAAAGCAATCGTTTCAAACCAACACACAGCGGCCCCATAGCTGCTGTGAAAGCTCCAGGGCAGGTGCAGCCAAAGCTGAGTTGCTGCAGAAACTGCTTGCACACAACCGTGATGGAGACAGCAAAGAAACTACTGCTACAAAACTTAACACTGAAAGTGTAATGTGGGACTCGGGATGCTGCTCAGTGACAGAGCAAATGCTTGTCACATATAAAGTTCTCGGTTCAATTCTACCACCAAAACAAACAAAAAATTAGTATATACATTGTGAAACCATGTATAAGCCAATTATTAGAAATGTTGCCTATCAAAAGAACCATGTACATGTTACTTTTAGTGACAGATAAATGTACCTCTGTTCTTGGTGCAATGTCTTCAGTTTCTGCAAATTCAGAGCTGAAGGTGTATTCAGACTCATTACTGCTGTGGGTAGAGTCTGTTCTCTTGTGTCCTGGCTTAGGCACATTCTGTGAGGTAAATAACCCAAATACAATTCATTTAATATAATAGAACTATACACATTGGAAACAGCATCCACAATGTCTTCATTGCAGTCTCTACTCAGTAATTTGCACTGATGGTCAAATGTTCAACAGTTTTGACCAAATTCTTACAAGGGGATGATCTCCCCAATGAGAAGGCATGACAGCATGGTAAGAACTGTTATGAAACTAAATGGTCAAAAGCAGAACACCTGTGACTATTAGCAGAGTCTCCAGGGTCTCATGTAGAACAGTTTAACTTTGAACTCACTATGTAGCTAATGATGACTTAGAATTTATGAGCCTCCTGCCTCCACCTCCTGAGGACTGGATTACAGGCATGAGCTACCACACCCTATTTATGAGTTCTGAGAATGGTACACAGGCCTTTAGATCCATGCTAAGCAAGGGCTCTATCAACAGGGCTTCTTCAAGGCTCTCTTTGTTGCTTTTTTTTTAAGTTTTGAGTTACTCAGTCAGTTCAAGCAATGCTTTTAGTGTTGATAAAAGTTACCAGAAAATTCATAAAATACACTGAATGACAGACATAACCATCCATTACATGGCAATAAAGTATAAGCGGTTAAAAAATAAGTAGAAGTTAAATATGTGACTGTAATTTCTGCCACTTTTACACATGACAACTCTGTGGGATAAGCAGTGAGAATGAGACAGTACAAAGCAGGTAAGCTAGATGCTTGCAGAATTCACTGAAGATCCCTGGGCCTGGGAGGTACTTTTAGGGCACAAGATACCATATCAACCAGAGTTCAGAAAACTCAGAGAGAATGAAAATGTGGAGTGGGAGAGCTAACTGTATCTAAGGCACAGAGGGGACTCAAAAGAGACTTATAGCCCCATCTCTAAGTATCTGACTTTACTGAAGTACTTATGGATAAACTGCATCACTTCTGGGATTGCTTTAAATAATACAACCCATGAAGTGGGGAGGGTAGTGGATAGGAGAGAAAACAGAGATACATTGACTATTTGGGAATTGGGTGATAGATATATGTAGCATATTGAAATGCATTCTATGATTCTTTTATATATGACTTATGAGTTCAATTCCCAACAATCACATGGTGGGTCACAGCCATCTATGGTGGGATGTGGTGCCTTCTTCTGGCATGCAAGCAGAACACTGTATATGTAATAAATAAATAAATCTTAAAAATAAAAAGCAGAAGCCAGGTATGAAGGACCATACCTGTAATCGTCAGAAGGTAGAAAATGGAAGAATCATGAGTCTAAGGCTAGCCTAGGTTACACTGAAAGACTCTTTAAAAAAAGAAGTGTTGGACTCACCAGCATCAGGGTCATCTCCTCCTTGAGATCATCGTAGCGCTCCTCCAGACGACTAAACTCATTCAGAAGGTTCTGATACCTCAGCCTTTCGTCGTTTAGGTCAAGCTCCAGCTGTTTTGTCTCTTCTATTAATTTCCTCTCCATAGTTTCTGAAATAAACAAGAGGATATAGAGGATCAAGGCCTGGGAAAAGGGTGACAGGTGACATGTCAGGTCACAGAGGTGGCAAGAGAAAGCTCTTGAAACATCCCAAAGAGACAGATGAGGAAGTTAGGCTTTCCAGCAAAAGTCAAAGGATAACAGAAGCAACTTGGGCTAAAAGCAAAAGCCCCTGGTCACAAATGAGATTAAGAAATTAGTTAAAAAAAATAGCTATCCTTTGTTCCAAGGATAATAGCAATTCCATTATTATTTACCATCTAGATTCCAGCATTGCATCTTTTACTCAACTAGGAATCTGCTTCTATATTATAATAAACTTTTTTTTTTTTAAGAACTAAACAGAACAAAAACACCCTGTCCCTGCAAAACTGGAAAGGGGATATGTATACAAAGGTGACTCTACAGAATTCAAGAATGTAAATAGGTGTGCTGACTTCCAGTTTCTTTTAGTGGGACTGAACTTCTATCCCTGGGAGAGCAGTTTGTGAGGAAAAGAAAGAAACATGACCCTAACTAAATCACTTATGCTTATACTTATGACAACTCTTATCTATGGACTCTCCATGAACTATAGCTCTAGTCCCACTAGTTCATGCACTGGTTACTACACATTCCTATTTGTTTGCTGTTTGAGACAGTCTTGCTATGTAGCCCTGCCTAACCTGGCATTAGAACTATGCAGTCCATCCTGCTTCAATTTCCTCAGTGCTGGGATTATGGGTGTACAATACTACACCCAGATTACAAGAAATTCTGGATAAACTTCCACAACATACTAGTCTAATAAGCAATAACAAAATAAAAAATATACACACACACACACATATATATATATATACACATACACACAAATATATACAGAATATAGTTGTATAGCGCTCTCTTAGGTTATTCATGTAAGTATTGGCACATAGATTTTTTTATTCCAAGAGTGTTGTTTTAGGCTATTCATAAAATCCAATAAAATACTTTGTGTGTGTGTATGTGTGTGTCAGAGCATACATGTGGAAGCCAGAGGATCATTACTTATGGGAATCTTCACCTACCATGTGACCCAGGAACTGAATTTAGGCCTTTAGGCCTAGAAATGAGCCCTTACTCATTTATTCTTACTTATTTATTTACTCATAAATTCTTTTGGCTGGGGCTGGAGAGATGGCTCAGTGGTTAAGAGCATTGCCTGCTCTTCCAAAGGTCCTGAGTTCAATTCCCGGCAACCACATGGTGGCTCACAACCATCTGTAATGAGGTGTCTTCTTCTGGTCTACAGAATATTGTATACATAATAAATAAATAAATATAAAAAAAATAAATTCTTTTGGCTAAATAATGATTCAAAAAGTCATTAATGGTGACTTTTACAGAACTTGTCATCCTATATAATAGTCAGTCTGTGTAGCTCAGTCCCATGGTTCTATCACACAATCTTCGAGCACACGGAATCCTGTCATCCTATTACCCAGCCCCATTTCTACCTAGATGATTGCTTAGGCGCTGCTGACTGTGCTATTTACTTCTTTGCCATCTCGCATGTGCTGCTTAAGGAACCCTAACTTTTCCAGTTACCCACCTCACTCTGCCTTCTCTGCAAGTAGCTTGCTTTTGGCTAGTCATGGTCTGGAGTTCAGAGATTAGCCACTGACTACAGGTAATAAAAAAACAAAGAAGCTATGCTTGGGGGATCAGTAGTTAAGAGTCCTGGCTGCTCTTCTAGAGGACCTGGATTTAATTCCCATGACCCACATGGTGGATTACAACCTGTAACTTCAGTTCTATGGGATCTAGCACCCTCTTCTGACGTCCACAGATACTAGGCATAAACATGGTGCACAGACACAAATACAAACAAAACATCCATATACATAAGATTAAATTAAATAAAAAAATACTTCTTAAAAGAAGCTATACATTGTAACCCAGTGACTCAACCAATTATTTTTATAAGATCAGGTTTCCTACCAATATGCTCTTTGTAGTCTTATATTTTGTTTCAAACTCCCTACCTGCTTCTATTGCTATATCATTTAATTCTCTGCCAGCTTCAGGAGTCAAGGAGGCAAGAGCCTTGTCACTATTACTTCCCTGATGCCTTCCACAATACTTTCCTAGGGGAGGGAATCTATAAATTATATATGAATTAATGAATGATAAAAATTTCCTAAGATACTCTATCAATTGTCCTTTATTTTCACCAATTTGTAGAAGTCAGCCAAAGTTTTCCAACAAAATTTTCAAGACAAATCCATTCTTACTTCTTCATTCCTATAGTCAATTTCAAAAAACGTGTATTTTCGTAGAAATGTTTTCATCATTCTGGATCCTCCCCTGACAACCTGCATCCTAGAAACCTCCTTTCATACTATTTTCTTTTGTCCCTTTTAACGTTATATTCTGACTTCTTGTCATCTTATTTTTTCGTTAAGGTTATTAATCCCAGGATGTCCTCTTGTTCCTCTACATCCTCTTTAATTGGAGGGAAGAGATTATGCGAGGGAAAGTACAGAGGGCTCTATCACCATGGTCTTAAGGAGAAACTTCCAGTCCATCCCTTGCTATCACTCTAATCTTTACTCTGGATGACTTTCAGAATGCCTCCATTTGTTACTGTGATTAAACACTGACTAAAACCTACATGGAGAGGAAAGGGTTTTATTTAGTTTACAAGTTACAGTCCATCTTTGAAACAAACCAGGACAAGCGCTCAAGCAGGAACTTAGAGGTAGGAACTGAAGCAGAAACACTGGGTGAATGTTGCTTACTGGCTTGCTTAGGGGCTCACATTTGGCTCCCTTAGTTTACACAGCCCACATCCATCACTAGGGATGGTACCACCCACAGTGGGCTGGGCCCGCCTACAGCAGTTAGCAATCAAGAGAATGCTCCATGCCCATAGGCCAATCTGATGGGTTCCTTTTATTTATGTCCATTTTAATCAACCCTACAATCAATAAATAGAATAAATGTACATATTTACTTAGTTCTTTATCTTAAAAATTACTTCTCATTTTTACTTTGGTAGCAAAGAGAATTGAACTTAAGAGGATGACACTCATTATTTTAGTAAAATATAAATAAAAATTAAGTGATCAGAAAGGATCAGAAAGACAAACAGTATGTGTTCTCAATCAGTAAAGATGCTTTAAAAAAAAAAAAAACAAAACAACTGACCTGATAGAAAAGAGTATAAAATATGGTCATGGGCACTGGGAGAGCCTGGAGAGAAGGTTGGAGCGAAGTTGGATAAAGGTTCCAAAGTACAGCTGAGCAGGAGAGTGGGAAGGTTTCCCACAAGTACAAATGACAAATTTTAAGGAGATGAAACACCTTGATTTGATCATTATGCATACACATGTACCAAATTATTGTACTGTTCCTACAAATATTTCCAATTACATCAGCTTGAAAATATATAAATAGTTTGGTGTGGAGGCACATTTGAAAGGGTGAAGCAGGAAGACCTCAAATTCAAAACCAGTCTGGACTCAAAGAAACAAATGCATGCATGTATATGTATGTTTACGTGTATAAGAGAACACATAAATATATCTACCCACAAATTAGTTCAAGAATTCTTATTAAATCAGTAAGAGTCCTATAAACTAAAACTCATACATATAAAATTTTAAGAGCTACATATTATATTACTGAATAACTTTATAGTCATACATAGAGCCAGCCCAGAGATCAACTTTATAAATTCATTAATTTTAGTAAAATATTTGAGTCTTGTTGGAAATGTAGATGAAAGCCAAAACTTTTTTAAAAAATTCAGCTCTAAGTAATACTGTGTAACTGGTAACAAAATGTCAAACTTATAAAACAGGTTTGAAATTGGTTGTTGTATGCTAGGCTAAACCCACATAAGCCTTACCTGTCATCTCCTTAGCTTGCTCCACAATGAGGTGATTGAGGGTCTCCTTTTCCTGTTTGAGCAAACTGTTTTCTTCCTTCAAAGTAGACACCAGCTATAAAATGAAACACCAAACTGAGATTCTGGTTGTAATAGACCGAGAAGTCCCACAACAGTCACTGTCTCTGTGCCTCCTGTCTTTACTTAGTTACATCTTGTCACCTGTCACGCTAATCTCAAATTCATTCTCTCTAGAGACATTTCTTAAAAACCATCTCCATTAGAGACCTTTTCTCTGAGCTGTTGCAAAGTTTTGTATTTGCCTCTTCACCATCCGTATGAATGGTTTATTATTTGTTTTCTTCCATAGACTAGATATATCCTGGAGGAACAGGATGGTGATGGTGATTGTTTTACTCTGTACGATGAACACTTAGCATCTGACTAACATCTAGAAAACATCTGTTCCCAGAAGAATGATACCCCTTGTTCTATTTTGATTCTGTTGTTGTGGTAGAGGAAAGGGTTTATTTCATCTTACATGTCCAGATCACAGTCCATCATCAGGGGAAGCTAAGGCAGGAGTTTGAAGAAGAAATCAGAATTAAGTTTGCTCCTAGGCTCATGCTCAGCTGTCTTTCTTACATAGCCCAGGCCCACATGACTAGGGAGTATACCAATTACAGTGGGCTGGGCCTTCCCACATCAATTAGCAATGAAGAAAACACCCCACAGACATGCCCAAGAAAATTTTGCTAGGGGCAATTCCTAAATTCCATCTTTTCGGTGTGTCAAGTTAACAACTAAGATTAGCCATCAAACACCTTCTCATTGTACCATCAGAATACCACAATTCAAAATGGGCAGATTAAAGAAATTGAAGATATGAGTCTTTAAAAAAATTTATGTGTATATGTAAGTGCATGCCGTGTGTGTGTGTGTGTGTGTGTGTGTGTGTGTGTGTGTGTGTGTTTGTGTGTGTATCCACAGCCAGAAGAGAGTACTGGACCCCACAGGGCTGGAATCACAGATGTATAGGCTACAAACTAAACTCTGGTCCTCTGGAATGGCAAAAGAAACACTTAACAGCTCAGACATCTCTCTGAACCCATGAATTCTTTTAAAAATAAAATC